>NW_027287427.1:38754113-40134113 GCF_022747635.1 Hetaerina americana | reverse complement strand
CGCATGTTAATGGTTAACTGCCAGGGCGGCAAAAGGTTTCTTTATACAGACGTAAAGGCTTTCGTCGTGGCAATATATTTCAAGCACTGCCCCTGCAAAGCTAAAATATTCTGTAACAATTTTTAATTGTATAGTACCAGTTGAAAATCTATTTAATTTTTTAGGTAAAGAATAAAAGAGAGTTACAGATATTCTATTATATTTGTACTACTTAGAGATGGGAGGCTTCATCTCATAGGTAAAGAATGAACTAACAGTAACCGAATTAAAAAAAGCATACAGCATACACACATGCATACATATTGGAAAAACACCATTAGAAAAAATGAGTCCATTACACTTAATCGAATCATTTTCAAGTTATCATGATCAATAGTTCTACAACTGGTTGTAAGAGGCTCACCAGTCGATTCCCCTTACCCTATCTTCCTTATAATATATCCTAATTTTGAAACCTTTCACTGGTTATTTCGTGTATCTTGTTCTCTTCCATAGCTCCCTTCCCTCAATAATTTCCTGTCACTCTTCCTCAGAAAATTGTTTTCATTAAGCTATTTATTCCTCAAAATGTTTCCGATACGGTAGTAATTTGCTCATATCAAGTTTCTCAAGAGAATTAATTTTTAACTCGCTCTACTGAAGGCCTTATTCATTAGTAACTTGATCCATCAATTTCTACTTCATAACTCTCTTTTGGTGCTATTTTTTTAAAATGAAGTAAAACTAAAAGCATGCTTCAGAGACACTTGTTCCACTTCATGAAAATGCTATAGTAAAGACTCTGGTTTGAGTGGTGGTTCGTTGCTTGCTTAACTGGTTTTGTGATGCACATTTGTTCAGGTTAATTCATTCATTTCTATTGACATCTTTCTTTCCTATTTCTATAACTAATCTAACGCGGACTCAGCTTCCAAAATTACACTATGCACATGCTTTCGTTTTTTTTTGCTCTTAATACACTCAAAATTATATGAACGGCATCATTACCTCATTCAACACATACCATACTTACAAAAATAGTGATTCATTTATATCATCAATCATTCTTCAAAGTTCAGATAAATATTATTGTTCATGGCTACATTTTAACAAAAAAACAAAAAATGAAAAGAAAAAATAAACGCAACACAACTTGGAACACCATTGTAAAACATCTTCCTTGTCTATTATGGTAAATGAAAATTCCGTGGTTAAAACTGAAGTACAATAATAAAAAGAAATATATTATTCTCAACATTATAATGACGTCACTTCATGATGCTATCTTCATAAAAGTGTTGTTAATGGAGGCAATTAAAAGAAAATAGCTTTAATTCTAGAAACCATCTGATTTGAGCATTCTGCTTTTGTTACGAAAAAGATATTTGATTTCATAGCGTTAATTTGGGTACCCATTGGGTAAACGTTGAGCCTAGAGTCAGGGGAGGAGGGGATGCCAGCGTATAATTATAAACGGTTAAATTAGAATGTTCTCAAATTATTACCAATTACATTATTGATGGATCTTAATGATATATATCTAACAAATAATTCCCAAAAAAAACCATCCTTCACAGATAAAGTACTTCTACAAATAATAATTCTACTTTCTAGAAGTTACCCTAGAAGCATACTGTAAAATGATATAATATTTTCTTTAAATCTAAGAATGCGTTTCACACACTTATTTTCATTCTTTTCTCCATGAATAACCTATGAGGCAATATAAGACATTTGTGTCCCTCGAACCAGATGAATCTTCAACTACGAATCTCTCTCCTATGCTCTATTGTTGGCCATTACCCAAGATGTAATTAATAAGCTTGTAGCATATAAACGGTAAATTTCACCAACAAAATAGAAACTCCTATATTGCCCTGAAAGTCTATTCACCCAGGAAAATGCATGCCAAAGGCTATATATAACCTTAAATTTAGTGTAGACGGTGTTGTACAAAAATCCCGATCACATGTCCTCATATCATCTAGCAGGTTACGTAATATATGTAAGTCTACTCGATGGTATCACGCTTGACTACGTGAAAATTCAATTTGAATGAAAGAAGAATACTAGGCATTACACAAACGTTTTACTTGTCCCAAATAGTTTCAACGTAATGCAACGCACAGTAAGTACCCGAGTATGCGTTGAAACTATTTGCACCTATGCGTTGAAACTAGTTGTTCTTTATTCAATCAGGTGTAATTCTATTTATCGATTCTTTCAGATATTGCATTATTTCTTCTTAATTTTTTTCAAAAATCCAATTTCGTTTAACTTTTTTTACGATTTATTTTCCAATTGGGAATCGCTCAAATCATTCTTTCCATTATCTTATTCCTTCCTTTTTTATTAGAATGTCAAAATATTTCCCTTATTGTTTAACTCCTCGCGTTTTCCTTGAAATAACTTCATATCATCGTATTTAATGCTTCAGCTGCAAGGGCACAATGCTATTGTGCCCTTCTTCACATACACTTTTAACCCACCCAAAGCATTTTTTAACAGTAACCTGTAAGCCACCGCCAGGGTGTGTGACGGGGTGATTATGCATTAGGCTACTTTTGACACCAATGCCTCTCTCCCCTATCCCTATCGCGATCGGACCATCTTATTGTGATCCCTAATCGTTACTGGATAAAGTGGTATCTTAAATCAATCTTTTTTACACTTCATCTTTCTTATTTTATTTACGTACAAGGTTTCTCCTACCGTAAAACGAGGGCTAATGATTCATTTTCAACACCATTCTTAAAGAGACACCTTTGTAACTTATGCAAGAGATTTAATCTATTGTACTGTATTCGTCGTGATAACCATGAAGCTTCTCTTTGGTTAGGAGTATGGCGTTGAGAAGAAGCACTTGGATCCTGGTGGAACCCGAGGACAATATGATATAAGATGATTTTGAGATATTTATTTTGGAAATTTTTGTACCCTGCCAGTCACCGCTATGGTGTGTGGCAGGGGGTGAATACACACCAGATTAATTTGGACCCAGATATGCCCCTACCGCGGTCGGACAGTCTCCTGGTCCCTTATCTTTCGTGGAAAAATTGACTTCTTAAATCCATCTGTTCTACACTTTATCTCTCTAATTTTTTGGATATGATCTCTCCTACCGTGGTACGATGGGGGCAATAACAAATTTTCAACATTGCTGCTAAAGAGACATACTTCCAATTGATGCAAGAGCTTCAATCTGTAATTTAAACCTTTGCTCCGTGAGTGCTTCCCAGCCTAGCTCCTCTAATATTTTGGATACGCTTAGTTTACCATAAAATCGTTTTAAAGTAAAAATCTAGCTCCTCTACGATGCACGCGATCAAATATGTATATCAATTCAAAATCGTGAGGATCCCATATACTGGCAGCATATTCTAAATGAGGCATAGCGAGTAAAAGATAACATTTATCCTTAATCTTTTCATCACATTTCCCAAATACTCTTCTTATAATAAATGTCAATATTTTGATAGCTTGTCCACATATTTTCCGTACATTTCATTCACGAGAGGTCTTGAGTGGCAATAAGGCAATCGACTCGACAATTTCTAGGCATAACAAATACTTAAAATACCAACAGGGTTACACAGAAATATCACATACTACTTATAAATAATTTAGTTTGTTATGATTTAATTACGATACTGGCAGTTTTTCCAACCCAACCCCAGCGTCTCCCTACAATGTAAATTCAATGTGCTACAATTAAAACTCACAAAAATTGAAAACTTCGAAAAAACGAGCCATTGTATTCAGCAGGAGAGTCTTTCATTGACTGCAACTTCCTACCAATTACGTTATTGCGGGACGGTACTGTACTCGTATGCTGGAACAGGGGTTTAGCGGCATCGACTGCATCGGGAATGCTGCCAGGAATCCTGGCAACGGCAGGTCACTTCAATGGAGGAGAAAAGCGGGGAGGAGGGCTAGGGGGGACGAGAATGGCCGTTGTGTGTGAGTGGGTCAACTGTGAACGCCAACGTCTCCGACGGAACGCAGTAAGGCTGTGGTATGATGGGCAAGTGGGTAGTACGGATTTAGGAGGGTTAATGCTAAGTCCCAATGGAAGAGGAGGCGGGCGGACCCCAGTTTCAGTCCTCGATAGCGTTGCAAACAATCACTGTGATTTCCCTCATTATCAGCACTCGTCCTGCCTCTCGTGCATACTATAAAAATCCATGCTGCCGCGTCCGTGTTATACTTAGTATTGCCCAAAATAGGAGACTACAAGAGACAAATTTGAGTGGAGGCAATTCATTTGGCTTCAATTGAATATTACGTAAAAAAATATTTGTAGGATAAATCCATAGAAAATATCTATATTTAAATTTTTAATAAGTTACATATTTCTAAAAGAAATGTTCATTTTCTCCTGCATGGCATCTTATGAAAGTATGGAGCATAATAAATTTAAATATTCATGCAAACACTGTCTGTTCCATATAAAATTTTATGCATAACTTCCGTCAAAATGTTTTCCTTTCTAACTCATTCTGAAATAGCTCTTACCGATAATGAAATGAAAATGCTTCATCGATTGAGGCATCTTCAATTAAAAAAACAAGTATTACATTATCAATCACGATTTAAAACAATAAACTTTTCTCTATGATTAAAAAGCTTTCGAAACCCGAGCAAAACTAATTGTAAAATGGTACTTACATCTTTTGGATTTGCTCTTCCTTGGTTATGAACAATATATTTACTCCGAAATAAAATTAATTGGTTATTGATAAATAAAATTTCACAAAAATTAAAAGACTGATTTATTATGCCTGGCAGGTTCTCCTTTTAAAAATAACTACATAAAACAATGTTTTATAAATAACTGATAATTCCTCTTGAAAAGTGTAACTTTTTTCTACAAAAGAATGTATCATTTTCAAAAAATTTACAACAAATTTTCCACTCGAAATTGAACTAAGACCTCCAAATAGACGCAACCTTGAAGTGGTGGATGGGCGGAAGGAAAGTGGGGTGGAAAGAAGCATTGCGGTGGGTAAGGTAGCGTTTACGAAAAGGCGGGAAGTGATTATACATACACACATACGACGTGAAATCTTTAATACGGATCATAGTTTTGCATGGGTCAACAATTTGATCTACTAGACAATAGGATAAACGGAGATTAGCGACTTTCGAGAAATGGTTATGAAGCAATAACAAAAAAAGTTACCATGGGTGGAAAGGAAAACATACGAAGTAGTACTAGGCACTGTAGAAGGAAGAAAACATTCAAAGGAGTAGGGCTCGTGGATGCAAGAGATACTGAAGGTGCGGTGGCTATCGTACTGGCTTCCCACCCGGGCCCGAGCCCTCCCGGGTTCAAATCGCGGCGGTGTTGAATTTTTTTCAGTGGTATCTCGATCCCTACTTGAGATGCTTTGTGAAGGGCACTTTGAGTGAGTACGCCGTCTGTCGGATGGGACGTTAAACTGCAGACCCCTTGGCGTCTTTCGTAAAGAGTAGACTAATGCCAACGCCGGGTTTCTCTCCACCCTCCATCCTTTCCTGTCCATCCCCTATGGCGCAAATGACCTCAGCGCTCAGTCACCTCCCCTAAATACTACTACTACTACGAGACACTGAAAGGTATTGGGATGCTGAAGATAAGATGGGAGGATGCTGAGGAAACGAGGTACAGGGAGGTAATTAAAGTCAATTTTCATGAAGTTTAAGAGGGTAGAAAGTATGCAGAGCCAAGGAATAAGCTTTTGTAGGACTCAGAATGGGGTTTAAATTTTTTTTCGTTAGTCGTGGGTTTACGAGTTGTGCAGTGTATAATCAGTACCAATTAAAAACCTATTCTAGACGGGTGCTACTGATGACTATTCAACAAGGAAATGCTGACCTATCTATTCCGAATTTAGAATTGCATAGAAACCTAGTTACCCAAATGCATGGAGAGACATAGCGCTTAAGCGTTTCAATAAAACGAATTCTGATACAGGGGATAAAATTAATTCAAAGAGAAGAACAATAAAATACATGATTTGTTTAATATCTGTCGGGAAAAGTTACGGAGAAATTGATTTATTTCAAATATTGCCACAATGTCAAAAATCCTTCAAAGTTTATCCCTCGAGCGTTGACACACTTCTGCCACCGACTTTTCCACCACTCGAAGACTCCCTGGTAGGCGGATTCCGGAAGGTCTTTAAGAGTACACGTGAATGGTTATTGACAGAACTTACGGTCCCATGGTGGTGTCCGTTGAAATTCAATTTCACCTTTTGGAAATAGGGAATAGTCTGATGGTACCAAAGCGGGACTGTAAGACGGTGTAATCGTCGCGATCCTGTTGCGGAAGGTCTTTGCAAGCAAACACTCGACTGCGCTTTTGGTCGTCCGTCAAGACCTTCGGGACAAATTTATATTGATAATGGCGTTATCTTATCACTAACAAGAAGATCCATGATCATCCGTACACTTAACCGACGGTCTGAATTCAGCACTTAACGCACACGTCAGGAAAACATTGTTACCGATAATTTTCATGCAAACCTGGTAGGCGATTAGAGGATTCGGGGAAAATTACGCCAAAATATTTCATCAGTGAATAACAAAAATCGAATTCACAGCGTTAAAGTAAACTTTTGCAACACAATGGTATTTGTGGAAATTAAGTCGAGGACGAAATAAAACATTTGCTTGACACTATGGCAAGAAGAAGCTGAGTCTTACACATTTGTATATTGATATTGGAAAGGGGAGTAGAATGACGTTTAAAGTCGACAAGAAAAAGATGAAGGAATATTGAGTCGTTTCTTGGGGCGCAGAAAGGACTTAAAATGAAATAAACTAAGGGGGTGGTGCAGCTCGCAAATGGAGGAGCTGGAGTTAAGGTCAAAGAAATCCACATTGCTCCGGGGAAATCACTTTTCGAAAAGAAAAAAAATACTTTCACTCGTATGCTTCAACTGGCCTTCTAAATAAAAGGATGAATATTCCTTGACACCTTTGCCATTCTGTGCCATACTAAACCCTGCCGTTCATACATGTACATTCTTACCTTCTCAGAATTTCTATCTTTCCACCAATTACGATTTACCGAAGTCCTGGTTAAAGCGCTCACGTGCACGTAATAAAAACCAACATTTATTTTCCATGGTGTGCATTTCAAACAATAATCCTTTTGGTAACATATCTGTTAAGGTAGGTTTTGACTAAACACAGGCTACACAACAATGTCAAATATATGAAAATAATCCATATATCAGTGCGTAAAAGGAAAATGCTAATCATCTCCTTACCTATACTTATTAAAACCACCAAATTTGAAGTTCCTATTCCAATATAAACTTCTAGACATTTATAAAGCGTAAAGTTCCGCAGCTATTTGCCGTTGATTTTCTTAACACCTCAAATGCTTTATCTCAAATGGGAATAATATATGGGTGGTCTGAATAGTCTCCGACCTAACAAAGATAAAAGACAAATTTTCTGAAATTTTCGAGATCGGACCTACCTTGTATTAGCGAATGATTAGGGAACAGGGCTTTATTAGTAATTGGTATATGGAGCTGGATAGTATACTTCCTGGGAAAATTTAAATTATAGAAGATATAAGAACGATAAATGAAAACAACTACCAAAATAAGAAGCCAATGAGTTAGTAAGATAAATGTATAACCTTAATTTCCAGCGAGACAGTTATTTTATTGCTAGTACATACTATTTTTTTCTCGAATCAACTATGAACTGCAGCATCAATCGTATCGAAGGACTTGACACTTCAAGACTGAAAAAAGTGACTTGAATTTTCAAACGGGTGCTCCTATTTCCATCGTTTGCTACACCCGAATGTCATCTACAGCATACCATAACTTTCGGAATTGAATTATGTACAATTACAGTAATAATAAAAATGGCAACTCAGTAGAGAATATAACAGACAGCTTGGAAGATTTAATCGTAGGCCTCATCATAGCCCTTATGGGGTGACATTTAACCTTTCACCCTAATCTCATTTCAGTCTTCTAGCCATATGAAATGCTAGGAAATCCATCCGACTTTAATTACCATCACGTATAATTAACAAAATGTAACATACTGAGTGAAGGCAGGTCTCTCAAATAATATTGCAGACGATCTACTCCTCTGATTCACTGAGAAAATGTTTAATCTAAATTAAATCTTTAATACCTCGAACTTCTCATGCCATGTTCTAGCTAAACTTCTCCACTAAACCTCATTTGTGCATGCTTATCCGCCGTCCAATCCATTCTCGAGAATTCCATCGTTCCTTTTTCGTAGAAATGCCAAGCACTTAACGTCTCGAAAAAGAGAAAAATAAAAATGATCGCAACCCTTGAAAAAACTCGGAGCTATTTCCATTCATAAAAATATAATAATGATTAAAAATTCAACAAAAAAAGGTAAAACTCCACGAGGCCATTTCCCCCTCACCTACTTCGGACACTTAGGAGAAAGACAATGCGAGAGGGAGAGAGTTTGGGATGGAGAGAGAAAGAGTTGGGCGCATAGTTGGGGTGTGGAGGACGAGAAGGGCCCGGAGATATACGGGCAATAAACTCACCCGGCTTTACGCGCTCGGTGTTCCCCGCGCGGTGCTAGAACGAGGGGATGGAGGGGTGGGGGCTGAATGGGTAGGGGACGGGAAGGTAGAGAGAAGTCCTTTCTCTCAAGTTCTCGAAAAACCGAGGGAGGATGGAGTGGGCACTGCGACGGAGTGGGCGACTCAGGAAAGGGAAAAAGGCATCCAGTTGACCCCAGAGGTCAGGGGTAGTCCGGCGAAACCGGAGAATATTTGCTTGTGATTAGTATCATCTTTGGGAACATATTATAACTCTGAAGCAGTTTAACATCTCGAAATGGGGACTGTTGGGACTGAAAACCACGACATTGTCTTTATGATCTCTGGAATAAGTTTAAGCACTGCAGACGGGTAAAATAAGAAGATCCCAACCGGAATTTGAATTTCACTTTCTTCCGTGGATTACTGTGCCCGGCTGCAGTCAAAAATATCACAGGTTAGACTCCCGCATCGAATAGGAGTGAAGTATGTTGTTTCGGTCCCTGGAAATGTCTATCTGAATTCAAGAGATAGATATATGGAACATCATGCAATGCCTGCATTGAATTGAAAGAAAATACATTCCGTAAAACGAGGTCTGTTCAATAGGGTTTTTCTCCTTTTTTAATTTCATAATTTACTTTGAAAAACTTGGAGTATACTTTATTGTAACGGTATCTTTTAAACTCAATGAACTATAACTCAAATTATGATACATAAATTGCGCAATCGCATTACCTCTGACGATTTTCACGTGAATGCAGGTGTTCAATTACACACAGATACGTGCAAAACACTTAAGAAACTGATTATTTCATTTCTATTTATAAAAAATGTTTTTTCACCCAAAAAACTCAGAGGCATGAGTTTCCATCTGCTGACAACTTCTAATCCGTTCAATAGTAAAGAGATATGGAATATTGTTACAATGATTGTTTGCTATTTTGAAGATAGTAGTTATAATTTATTTCAATCAATTATGTGATAGGTTATTGAGGGTTTAATATATCATGAGTATGCTTGTTAAGATAATCGCTAAAAGCTTTACCCCAGAAATTGAACGAAAATCGAACGAGTATTCATTACCAATGTTAAGTATACAAATATTTCTTTCATTCGTTTCGCGACGACCGCAATAGAGGGATGTTGACTCCTTCCGTATCCCGTATTCTATATCTTGCAATTAGGCTATCGTCACCTCCTCACAGAGTCCCACGTTTTGCAGTCATAACAAAGGAGGAAAGTTTTAATCTAACGCTCCTTACTCCTTTTCCCTTAGACATCCTATTGTTAAGCGCCATTTCATTTCGATCTATTCAAGTTTCGAATCGCCAATTTATAATTAAAACTAGGAATCGAATAACAACAGCATTCCTTCACAGAAATCCTAATTTATTTTTTTTTATTTTTTATCTTTTGAAAACTAGAAAGGATAAAAAAGTGTAAATACGAATTAAAACGTGAAAACGACGTGATGGATGCATAAAATGGGGAGTCGAACGAATTAGAACCTTATTCTGAAAATAATAAGAAATTAAAACATAGAAGAGTCTATATGATTCCACAAAGTACAATTTAGTGATTAGAAATAAAATTTTGGAGTCAGGCATCCTCTTATATATATAAAAGTAAAAAAACATTCAACTCAAACTGCTGGAACTCCGCAAGTACGTCTACGCTGGTAATACATTTCAAAATGCACTAATATTCACATAATTTCCTAAGGTTTATAATTCTATTACTCCTATAGACAGCTGGGATTAACATAATTGACTTACATGTATTTGTTCAGCTCTCGCCCTTAAAATTCAGTTCTAGTCTGTCTTTGTCATTGTTTTAGCGAGAACGATGATTCGGCGTTTTCCTTTATGTCGTTTTATCTACGCCTATGGCATTAAATTTTCGGGCGGAAATATTTTGATCTACGACGAATATTATGAACCTAACATGACTAAGATGATTAAAATCAGAACTCTTTCGAAGAAGTACGGTAAATGATTTTTTCCACGCGGCAAGTGCACTAAACAAAAATTACGCAGCATATTATTCACCTCTAATCTAATCAAAACCAGGAGAATAATTTGGACAGAAATAGTGCAAAAATCATTCACCAATATTGAAACAGGTCGGCAACACACCACGAAAAAATAACCTTTGAGAGGAATGAATACCTATCCATTAATTTGAAATGCACTAGGGGGTTTTCTAACGTTACATGTGAAAGCAGCCAGTGGCGTTAGCCTGCAAATGGCGGGAAACTCAAGTGACTAATGACCCAAATTCCATGGGATCGATTGGAGCCTGTGCGATGCCTAAGTTTGAGATTTAATGGTGGAACTAAATTGACCATGTCGATGACTGAACAGCAGTCATAAAAAATGCAAACAGTAAGGCATACCTAGAATATCAATAAAACACGTAATGAATACTATATGAATGCATACAAAATAAAATAATATTAAGTGCTGTCGCATCTTTCATCGTAGTGGTACATAATTCATTTTGAATTAGAACGAGGTCAAGAATAAAGCAGATACTCAGAGAGCCTCTTTAGCCACAAAATCGTAGACGAGCGAAACAAAAATGAATTTTGTCTTCGTTATGATTCGTTATTAATAATTTTAGAGGGATACTAAGGATTCCAATTTATAAGCATGCGATTAGCAAACAGAGGATGCAGTGTAGTAAAACAAAGTAAACATTTATATGCGCTTCTATTGTCATATAAAAGATAATCTAGGCACCAAATAAAAAAATCATATATAACTACAATGACACATGGAACGATAGCTGAAATTTGTCGTTCTCAAGCACGAAAAATATCCTCCCGTCGCAATTCCAAACAAAATAATATTTAGTATGTCAATTGGGAAGCATGGGAGCAGAGATTTGAATACTCAGACTACTTCAATAGTATTTATTTTCTTTTCAAAATTTCTTTCAAATGTCAAAACTTTGTAACTAGTCAACATGCCGTAAATATTTCATTCAGAAAAAATATTCCGTACTATTTGACGTGAATTAAAAGGAAAGAAAATATCGCTAAGTTAATAGTAGCCGCAGTAATGATTAATAAGTTAATTGGTTTTTCTAATAATTTACATTAGAAACTCCCCGGCCAGTTGCGAAAAATTAAAATTCATTTGTCACATTGACGTTCTTGAATACGATCCAGATTGTGATTCTAATCGGGAGTAAGCATTCCTCGAGAAGACATTAACCGAGGTTTACGGGGCTGGATTTAAGGGAGGGGTTGGAGAGAATGAAGAAGGAAGCGCAAGAGCAGAGGGCATTAAAATTTGGGAAAGGGAGCAACGCAAAGAGATTAGAGAGGGCGCAGCGTCCATAAAGGACTCTTGCCCTTTTATTACCCGAAACTGTTAAAATGAAAAAGGGAAGCAAAATAAGTCGGCCACTCTGCCCGGTCGCCCTCCTCCTCGCCAAACAGATCCCTAGAAAGCCCACGATTCCTTCGCAATATTAGGTCTGAGAGAGAAGGACGAAGTCGGGAAGGAAAACTGATTGCGTACAGGAAGGGTGGGATGAGGAATTAGCGGTTGGTATTTCTTGGGGAGGAAGCGTAAGATGCAGGAGGCTAAATATCAAATAAAGTCATGGAAGGTGAACGGAGAGAATTTATTTTAGTAGGATATTCTCATTTTTCCGATCAACAATGATGAAGATTAATTTTTTGATGCTCTCCTCAATACGGGCACGGTTAAGGATACTTGGCGTGATTGGGTAAAACGGGTGTCCATGATTGACTTGTGTAAGTAGTGTAATTAGTAGGATCATATTCCCACCTTTGTTGTACTATAATGAAAGTTTACATCATATTTATTCCTTTTGTTAGGATTTATGTGTTTATGAATAAACTTGGAGCGAATAGGAACCTCATTATTTATTCTGTAAACAATAGGTGATGACGTACATGAAATATTGCTTTCTTTGTCGGTAATTAAGAAACAGTTCAATTTTTTGGCACCATTAACCAATCATATTCAATTTAGAAATAATAATTAAAATCTGAATTAATTAATTTTGAAGTTACCTTTATTTATACAGATTCATAGCCAACATACCAGGCAGCCTTAATGAAATTACTCACGTACATTCATTACATATTTATGATTCTGCAAAAGCATCTGTGAATTAATTGTAAATAAAATAAAGTGCAAGCATTTGGCAGGTTGATTTCATTATTTTTTTAACGTCAATGATCGGACACTAATGAGATTTTGTATAATGTATAAGCCGGATGTATTACAACGAGGAGATGTCCTAGTTACAAAATCAATACATCAGTTATAAGCAATTCTCATGTAACTATTAAAATTCATTCATTTGATATTTTATTTAGTATTTATCCCAGTATAATCAACATGTTCAAATTTGCATTAGCTTGAAATTAAATTTTGTGATGAAAAAATATCAGCAATATCTCTCTATAACTACACTGAGTTAAATATATTCTGGCTTATCTGAAAATGATGCGTTCTGAATAACCTACCAACTGGAGGTAACAGACCTAAAATAGGTCACATCCCAAACAAAGTCACGTAGATACCACATGACTAAAAAAGAGTTGAAAAAGAATTTAAAAAAATGCATTTTAATATTTTAAAAGAAAGAGACTTTCAAAGCGTAACTGTTGACCCTATTCCAATAATACCATATTCAAGTAGAATATTCCAAAGCAACAAAGAGCGATAAAATGCTCGGGTATGATGCACTATCACAAGCAGTCTACAATAAAATTGAAAAAAACTACAAGTCAAATATAAATTATTTTTGAGTGTAACGTTTGAATATACGAGGGTCATCCGGAAAGTAGTACCCGTTCGTGCCGCATGAAGTGCTGACGACGCGAGTAGCCGCTGGACGAGGTCAGATAGCTTCAGTGGCTTGTCTGCCTTCTCTGAGCCAAGTTGCGTGACGCTAGCATTGCCTGTTTTGTTTCTGTGATTGTTTACAATGTTTAAAAAAATTGAGAACGCCGCCAGTTGTGAAGTGAGGGCAGTGATTAAATTCCTCAATGCAAGAAACGTTCGCCCATGTGATATTCATCGCCAATTAAAGGAGGTGTATGGAGACAATGTAATGGACGAGTCGTCTGTTCGGCGGTGGTGTCGCAACTTCAACATGGGGAGGGGGAACACACACGACGATGAGCGTTCGGAGAGACCGTCTGTCATTACAGACCAACTGGTGAGCTCAGTTGACGAATTCGTGAGGAACGATCGGCGCGTCACAATTGATGACATCTGTGAGCATTTTCCCAATGTTTCTCGAACAATTGTTCATGAAATTGTTAAACACCATCTGCATTATGCAAAAATTTGTGCAAGATGGGTCCCTCGCGTATCTCAATGAGCTGGCGGCGAAGGGCTATGCAGCAGGAATACAGAAACTTGTCACACGTTATGACAAATGCCTTAATTTGCTTGGAGATTATGTTGAGAAGTAGTTTAAAGTATCCTCTTTCAAATAAAATTTTTTATGTTTGTTAATATTTACTTTTGTGTCTTTATTTCACGAACGGGTACTACTTTCCGGATGACCCTCGTAGATTAAGAAAAGGTCATCATATAAATAAAATATATGAGTCCAGCAAACCTAACTTTAACATAAATATTAACTCAGAAAGCCGTATGAACATGAGGTGCTTTAATAAAATGACACTTCACCCTTTCTTATTGTAATTTCAAACATGCCCCATTCCATACAAATATTCAAAAGAGTTGACCTCAAATTTTAGCTCTTAAAGCAGAGGAATTCCAATTTTAACAAAAGTTTAAATTTGGAAGAGCAGGAGTAGCAAAAATAAGACTTCAAGCTCTTTCGTGCACTAATAAAAAGGAAAATGTAAAATTAGCAACACACTCATTGCATTCGTGGATTGACAACTGTGTTATTCAAATGGAATAGAAAAATTCATATTCTAAAGAGTAAATTGTGGTCAGTTGAGGTGGTATAACGGTTAAGGGTACATTTTTTTATGGATCTAAGGACTCCACACGACGGTATTCCTGAGCCCTTATTAACATGACATAAAATGATCTTTGATCTCATACCGCATATTACACTATCTCATTCTTTAGCTTTGCCCTTTATTTCATCCAAAATGTATATTATTTTCCTCCTTTCAACTCAGTTCCCAATATTCTGTCCTCGTCTACTGTCTTCTGCATCCCATTTCCTCTCATAGAACAGTAATTGGGTATCCTATAATGATACTATTATGACGTCATCCAAAATAATCACGAAAGTATGCTGGATAAAATGAAATTATTCCTCCGCTTTGAGCAAATGCTTCATGGATGCATATCAGGAGAAATAACCAACATTTATCGATTAATCAATGACATAATTATTCGTTGGCATACGAGAATGCTTGGTACGGGTAGTTATGTAGTATGAGCAGTATTTTCTGGAAGTCTTAAACCTCCTAATCCTAAACGGTCTTGGATATCACAAAACCCAACTGAGAAAGAGAAAGTTAAAAAATCTGAATTCATTTTGTTGATATGAATCGGCATCCCAACTAAGCAAATTCAAACCTGAGCCTATTATATAGCCGGGAAGGATTTCTACAATGCAAAAAAATCTAACCACAGGATGACAAATAAGTCTGGAAATAGTATAACACTTCAAATCGTAGATATTTATTCAGTATACCTCGATCGATATTAACGTTGCTAGTTAAATCGACAGAAAAACATATTCATGAATAAATGGAAGAAATGCCCGTTTCTAGATCTAATAAATAGATTGCAGAACTAACGAGTAATACAACGATAAATAAAACACCTGTGAAAAAAATGATAAAAAACTAAGAGGACAAGAAGAAGGAATATAGGATATCGAAGATATTTTAAACCTAGTGGAGCATCGACGAAACTTTTGAAATCTAAAGCGAACAGAAATTATTACAGAGGAAAAACTCAGTTTAAAAATGTAACTATGAAATAGTATACGTTAACATCAAGGAATACTGTATGGATGCAATTTACCAAAATAAAGAATGGTTAGCAAGAGCTGATAAATCAATCCTGGGATTGATTTCCACTGGTGGAAATAACACACCTCACCGCTTGTTACAGCGCAAAAAAGTTTTAATTTTGAATCAGATATTTTTTAATCTGAGTAGTCGTCTTTTTGATATAAACGAATTAAAGAGGTGTTAATTTATTGATTTAAAACGTACCACTCATTTGCGTAATGCAAAAAACTTCCAAATAATATCATATCAAATTATTATTTCACCTGAAATATTTACGAATACCTATTTTCCTACGAAATTGGCATCCTCATAATTGAGTTCTTATCCTGTCGCAGCCCACACGAAGCTTTTCTCTTCCTTATTATATCATATAATTTAGATTCATGATACCTTGTTCATTAAAAATTTACGAATTCCAACGTATTGGTTCATAAAAAATTAATAATGAGAACAAAATTATAAACTAGTGGGAAAGAAAGAATGGTAAACTAGGGACAGCAAGGGAATATACAGTAACAAAATAAAACTGCATAGTTATTTTCGGTAACTAAAAAAAAGCTTTCTCTTGTAGAGAAAGAAGCTTAGCTTCACTTTCCTCATGCCTTGAGAACGCGAACGTTTTTTCTTTCTTTCAGATGTTGGCAAAGATTCAAATCCTTTTCTTCGGAATATAAATTTCCTTTCTGATTCCGTTAATCCTTTTTGCCTCATCCATCCTCTCATATATTTTCTTCCATTCCACCCATCTTTCTCTTTTCCCACGCCGATTTCACTCACTCAAATATTCTCGTGAGTCTGGAATGCAAAAACTGAATGAATAGGTAGGTTGGTATTCATGCACTAGGCTTATTCAGCTTAGAGAATTTCGAACAACAGAGGATGTTTTGTTAACAAGTCACGCGATTTTATTTTTCAGAAAGAATTTTTTTAAGTCAATCTAATAAGGAATGTGTTATTTGTGTAAATCAAGTTATTACAATATGTTAGAAAACAAAACTAAAGAAATTAGATCTACAATTTGATGGACATACGTCAAATTGTACGCGGAACACCACCAAGACCGCAAAATTACTTCTTGAGAGAAGTAATGATTCCCTATCTTGATCAAGGACTTGTACAAGATTTTCTGCCCCAGTTTGTGACCAGAGATGAAACTTGGGTCCACTACTATGTTTCAGACGCAAAACAGCCGTCAAAGCAGGGGAACATGTTGATTAACCACTGCCAAAGAAACTACTGGCAATACGGTCGGCCGGAAAGGTTATGATTTCAGTTTTGTGGGATGCGAAAGAGATTCTGCTGATAGCTTATCTTACCGCTGGCCAGACAATTACTGAATAATACTACGCTAAACTCCTGGACCAACTACAGCGAAAGATACACGAAAAAAGACCAGGTTTGGCAAGGAAGAATGTCATTTCTCATGAAGTTTCAACGAATAATGTCATCTTAAATCAAGAGCCTTATGCGCCTGATTTGGCTTCATCAGATTTTCATCTCTTCCCCAAACTCAAAATTTTCCTCTTCGGACAAAGATTCTCTGTAAACAAAGAGCTAACAGCAGAAGTAGACGAGTATTTTGCAGTCTTGAAGAAATCTAATTTTCGAGATGTGATCAAGACTGTGGAACATCGCAGGACCAAATGCATTTGTGTAGAGGGAGACTACACTGAAAAATAAAAAAGTTTCACTGAGGCATGTCGTTTATTCCTATTCCATTCCGAGAACCTTTATAACTACCCTCGTATATCAGTTGTATACAGGCTTAAAACAAATCGAATTTTTCTTACACTGTAACTTGCACGTGTAGTCTTCGAAATATTTTGCATAAAATACATTAATAACATACTTTAGCATTATTGCAAATCTATAAATGTGGGATTAAAATGGGCCTAGGTTTATTAATAATCATTTATTCAATTATTCCCTACTATATCTAGTACGGTGGGGGTTGAATTGAGGTGCTCGGTACGGTGGAAAGAGGAGAGGGTTGTTGCGAGAAGACAAAAAGAGACGGGGAAGATAGATGAAAAGCATATTGATCGGCAGTGGGATGCCGAAGACTATGAGAGGGTAGAATGGTAGGCAAGCGAGGAAGGGGTAGGAGTAGGAGAGAAATATAGGACGTAATGAAGGGAGGAAGGCAGTATGTAGAATTGAAGAGGGCCAAGCGTAACGCTGGAGGTTGAGTTGTGTTTTTTATGAGAGACAAGAAAAATTTTCCCAGTATCGTTTCCTTGCTTGTGTCCATCAAAAACCTACCTTAACCGGTAGATCACCGATAATGATTCATTTATCAGATAGTTCTACCTTGGTTTAGAAAGCACTGAAAACGTTTCAATCTCATACTCAAGTACACTTAAAGGCAGTGAATACGCGTAGAAGATAATGTCCTGAAAATTTTTACTTAGAACTCATTCGTTCCACTCCGTAAATCAATTTAGCCGATATATATAGTATGCATCGTCAGTGCCACTTTATATGTACCTAGACGCAATTAACACCTGACGAAGTTAAAGAAATAACTATCTATAGTACTAATAACTACTATAACTAGTAGACTATCCAACAATGCGCTTGTAAAGATAAGCTATTAATAATATACGCATTTTATAATTATAAATATTTTTGACGAAAAGAATTCTAAACACTATTTTTCATTTACACCTTGATTAACTAGCTAGAATCATCTTTGTTTTTAGGTAGAAGGAATCCCTCCTTCACATTTCGAAACAATAAGTAATACTTGTAAATGACTAACTTTGAAGAAAATCCTTTTATATCCTCTTGACGAAATAGCACGCAGGCTTAATATAAGTCAAGGAGTGCTTAAAAGCGGATGATTACACAGAAAAATTATTTCAGGAAATAAATTTAACCCTCGCATTAATTTACCTCCCCTTGATTCCTCTCATTCGTCCACTCTATTTAATGAAAATTTCAAGGAATCTGGCGGCCCAAGCTTCTTTATTTCTTCCAAAATGTCTAAACGTTTAACGCCGCTACCTTACTTTCCCTTTTTACACTCTAATACCGTAAATAGCATCTCATTTTCCCATGCAACCGCTTGTTTTCACTTCTTCGAATTCCGCCCAACAACATTCTCATCCACTGGGGACGACATTGTGTAGCAACCATTTCGTATATCGGGTATATTACGATTTTATTTTCCCATTTTATTATATCCATCCTTCCTCTCAAAGGCCTTCAATATACAGGTAGCTTACCATTCTGCCTCAACAACTAAGGTTCTGAAACATATAAAAGGATTAAAATATCCCAAAAATTGGGTGCTAAGAGTGCAAATGAAGGCAAGTGTACAAACTGGGAATGGTAAACAAGGAAAAATGTATCGCTTCATTGGAGGTTAAGTCTACTCCGAGGAGGATGATGTTTCTCAAAGTTTGTTAGCGGAAGAATTATTTGTCATCCCTTTATTCTGTCCAACATGCATATCCTTTTCCTCCGCCTCATCGCTTCCCTAATATTCTCTCCTATATCACTGTCCTTAGCATCCCATAGCCAATCAAGATTCTCTGCGTCCACTTTTCCAGCCTACTTAGGTTTTATTCTAAAAATCCTGTCTCTTCCCCACCATTCCTAGTATCATTTCGTTTGTTTTCCATTCTATCCACGCCACCTCTCCATCCTTCTCCACTCGTATTCTCAAATACCTCCAATCTACGCATATAACTTTAGTTTCAATGACCATGTTTCCGCGAGCCGAACAAAATCTCACTAAATATCAAAATTTTAATGATTTTTTTCATAATATACTTACTCGATATCCCTGTGATCATTTCCCTTCTTGTGAAAGTTACCTCATCTAACGTGATAATTCTTTTAATGCTCTGTTATTCTGATTCATTTCGGTGCAAACCGCTGCCTAATTAGACAAATTGTTCCACTTTATCCAGATTAAGCCCTCATGTTTTAATGTATAACTTGAACTTCCTCCTTCTAGAATATCTGGAAATTGCTGCATTCGGTATTGATATTAACCCCTGGGCTGAGTAGATAGCGAAAGCTTGTTCATTCGCGAGGATGATTTTATGAATTCCAAGCTGAACTTATTTCCTGACTCCAGTTTTTTCATGCCTCATTCACCATTTCCTCCACGTACACGTTGAAAAGCACGGGGTGATAATGGACACCCTATCTCACCCCTCTTCCTAACACAGCCCATTCCGACTCACTATCCACCACTCGGATCGAGCAGGCTGAGACGTGTACAGGTTGCGGATAAGTCGCCTCTTCCTGTAATCTTTTCCTATTTTCTGCAGTAGATTCATTTATTAGACCCAGTTTTTTCAATTGAAAACCTAGAAACCTACGATACAAAGAATCATAACCTGATTGTACCGCAATTTCTTCTTCATTAGTGACTTACTTCTATGGTGGATATAATACATCTTGTATATGTTAATATATTACATCTTGTATATCATGCAATATAGTCGGTCTTTAACTAATATATCCCTTGTCATGACACTTTCGGAAGAATTAAAATGGGAGCCACTACCTGACTGTACGTAGACACAGGTTAAATTTTCCTTGTAAATTTCAGGCAGGCACTTAACTGATGATGGTAAAGACATATTGCAGGTCCCGACCTCCAATGGTAAATCAGGTCACGTAAGTAAAATGAGGAAGATAGATAGTAGAACGGATATATTTAAAATGCCGTTTATTTATTCCTTGTAAAATTAGAGATAAAAAAATAGATATGACTGCAGGCGCGAAGGAGATAATTAGTTTTGGTAGAGCATACATCTTGTCGATATCCTGCATTAATTTTGATTAGACCCATCTTCTTAGCAATCCTTTCGCATGGTATGTATACACTTATCCTTTTATTGAATTGCATTGCATGTACCTTCTTAATGTGATCAACTTTCTTTGAGTGTTGATCCAACTGATTGCCTATGCATGGCTGATATAATATGACCCAACACCATCCGCCACACACCCTCCGGTGGCTTGCGAGATATTATGTAGTTATAGATCCCAATCTACGTCATAGTCTCATTCCGTGTTTTGCTCCAGCTAAGCATGCTGGCTTAATTTATCTAACATATGTGTTCTTTCCATCTCTCTTGAATATTTCCTTGTCCAGTATGTAATTTTCCGGATTTATTTATGATATTAGGACGGGGTTTGTATTCTTAGGTCTAGATATTTTTTCGTCTGCCTGTACAGCGCACGGTTTTCACCCTTCCCCTTACAACTTGCCATGTCCACGCACTGCGTCTTCAAACGCGCTCCATTCGCCTAATTAGCAGCCCCCCTCAGTTTATCACTCAAGTATTTATAAATTCTTCTGTCTGGCCGTGTGGTTACATTCTTTCATTTCCTTCTCTCATCTAACTTTCTAATCATCTTGTCTGTGACCCATAGTTACCTAGTACTTTTCCTATTAACCGCATGTATAGCTTCTTTTGCGACTTTCGACAGTCCTTTTTTCTCAACAACCTGCTTCGCTCAACTCTTTTCCAACCTGAGCCCCTTAAATCTCTTCTCCAATTCATCTTCCCATCACTTCCCTCTCTTTTTGATTATTTTTATTTCTATGAAAAGGGATTAAGAATCTCATTAGATCTTTAGCTGTTGTTCAAATTGAATTCCATTAATATTTGGAGCGTTTCAGCAACATTTTTATTAGTAGATAGTAGATATGAGGAGAATCCTACTTGCTTTTATCAATTTAGCCAACGTTCACACTGAAATACCTCAGCATATTTACATTAACATTACTAATGGTACTTAACATAACATCTAATAAATCCCTCAAATTCGAGAAATAGTATAGATAAGTAATTACTCTTCTATTCGTAGGGGCATTTATGAAACTGCAAATCATAAGCTCACCGCTCGGAAATTCATGAAAGAACGCAAAGATATCGTACTTTGAGAACCTAGTCGGTAGGACGAGAAGCAATGCTACTTTTCAGCATGGCATTCCATCAGACACGTGAGGCATGAGTACCCCTCCACTCCATCTCCTTCTCACCCTCAACCTCTTTGATTCTTCCATTTCCATCCTCCCACTACTCCAGTGGTATCAACCTACCTCCCTTTCCCTCACTGCCGTACAGCGCCGCTTTTCCTGCAACTCGTTCTCCCCCAACTTGCCCCCTTGAAGAACGATGAGTTCCATGGGATGCGTTTCAGAATACACAGCATCTCACTCAGGCGACTCGGGTGGCGGGAAGGGAGAGGTGGAGGTGGAAGTCGTAGATACTATATATCCTCCACGGATGAGGAACGCCTGTGCCTGCGTGCGCCTCTGTGCCTTTCTCGCCACTCACGACAGACTGGTTAGGACGAGAAATATGTCGTCGGAGAATACATTCTCTCCGGCAAATGGAAATTAATTTGAATCTCTTGTTTTCTGAGTCGGGTGTCACTCAAACACACACTTTCCCTCGAGCCACGTTTTCCTTCCAGCAAACCCTTTTCCCTTCACCCTGTCATTCCTATCCATCACCTCTTCTCATCTTTCCGATCCCTTAGATTGCCTAATCATGCTATTCTTATTAATAGCTGCATTTACTCCACTACGCAAAGTAAGGGGCGCAGGACACGCATTCTCTCCCGGGCAGAAAGCTTTACAGCATTCGACCGGGATTCGAAAGTTAAATCATGATTTGGAAGTATTTGCGACCAACGAATTTTCTTTTCTCATTGCGAACTGCCATACTATGAAATATTTACGAAAAAATACAAAAGGTCACAAATAGTGCGCGACTAGCACGACATCAGTGTAATATTATGCTTAAAAGAAAGATTGACATATGGATAATTTCATGTCGGAGCCCGCCCACACCCATAGAAAACCAGAAAGAGAAGCGGATATACCAGGATCTCAATGTCATTTCCACTCAACAGTAGCTAACAACTTAAAGCCGAAATATGTGCAGCAGGGGTGCACAATAAATTATTTAACTCTGATTCATGAATTTTTTTATCTCCACATAAATCTCTTGTCACACACTTCAAGTGAACCTTTGGGAAGCAGTTCATCAATAAAATGTGTCACTATTTTCTTTAAGTATCGTGACCTAAGTATCGTGATAGATGGGCAATGCGCTCGCTTGCTTTCTCACAGGTTCCAAGACACTGGAACTCTCACAGGGAACTCAAAATGTTCCTGAATTGAACTTGACCAATCTGTCTACCATTAGCTATGCATTATAACATATTTTCTACGCCTCCACTTTTTCTAAAAAAATTGCGTTAAGAAAAGAAGCTTTCACAAGAAGGATGGCTGGGACATTTGGATGTTAAAAAAGAATAGCAAAAATTTCTATATTGTTTTACTCGGTGCGGAATCTTGACCGTAGACGTAAGATGATAGGCATAAGGTTTTTGACACGTGGGTGCGGAGGTTGGACAACTTAAAATGAATGTAAATATTATTTAATTATTTTTACACCGCTAAAGTTAGGTTTTGGATATATTTCTATATATATTTCTTGGCTGTCAAAAAAACACATCCTGACATCCGACACCTCAATAAACTCTCCTTAATTCCACTATCTTTCTTCCTTCTTTCATCCCTTCCCACATGCCTGTCCTTTACCTACCCTATCCTCCTCCTTTGCCACGTGTTCTCCCCTCCATTACAGTCTTCAACTTTCCTACTGCCGATTTAATTCTCTGCGTCCGCAATTTCTATCTCCTTTTCGATTTTTCCCAACAATCCCCTCTCCGCTCCCACTTTGTCTAACACTTCTTGGTACGTTTTCCTTTCCGTCCATTTTCCTTATCTCATCCCTCTCCAAATCCAAATTTTCAGTCTCCAATGTACGTCTACCATCTTGTTTCAACGACTGCTTCCTTACAGTAAAAAACACGCGAAAATCTATTGAGTTTTATCGATATTTTCTTATCATCTTTGTCTTCTCCGTAAAAATAATTCTCCTGATTATGAAAGCATCTTTGCCAACTTCAATTCTTCTTATGTCCCTACTGCTCTGGTGCTGTGAACACACAACTGTATGGATAGTTAAGAGGTTTGTGTCCTTTCTTTATTTAGCCAGCTATATACAGATCACCGGATACGATGTTCGTCAACTGGCAGGAGGGCTTAATGCTCCGTGCGTGCATGTCAGTTGACAGTCGTATAATATTCGGTTTCCAAAATTATTTCTTCATGAAGGCTTAAAATGCAAGTTGCGTATTCAAAAATGTTTTCAAAAGTAAATATTAAATAAAAATATTCCGACCAAAATTAATAGGATCCTATATGTTCTGTATTGATCGGCAGTCTAAGATGCAATAAACAGATTGATTGAAAAAGTTAAAAGAAAATCATTTCCCACTGCCAATCATCAATATGCACTCAGTCGTGAAATAACTCAGTTAGTTCATGCGAGCGAATATTTTCACGTTATTTTCCGTAACACTAGGTACCAGATTCTAATATTTCGCTGACACTGACTTCGTATTAATCGATTACTTTCAATGCGGATATACGGGAGATGAGATGATGAGTGATCATGCGCAACCAAGTATTAACGCCACCGCTTGGTTCGATAGAAAAAGTAAATTATTTAATATGAAGTTATTCCAGTTAATGCAGTTCATCAAAGGTATTGAAAAACGAAAATGAATACACGATATTAAAAAATAATACATCCATTTACGAGGACTGGTAGCATTTGGCTACACACGTTTGTATAATTCTGTTTCCCTTCCACTACTCCGAGGACTTTCACTTAATGGGAACTTTATTAAGAACATCAGATTAAAAGATAACAAAAGTGGTGGGTACACGTGTAACAGTTAGCCAGTTGTGCAAAGTACACCATTCCGGCGGGTTAACGCGTGAATAGCCAAAGCAAAATTTCATCAGAGCTCAGCAAGCAAAACATCTAAATCAAGCGGGTATATTCTGTTTAGTGAAAGATCTGAGGCCAAACATTTTCATCAACTAACATCTCCACTTCCGCATGATCAGTTACTCCCTACGGATGATTTGTTTCCGCCCGGATGGCCAACGAAACACGCTCGTGAATGCATCCTCTATCGTATATTCCCTCCAACAGCCTCTTACCACTCCAACCGCTCTCATTTACCCTCCTTTTTTTTCTTCCGAAATCAGGAAATCGTAGCAATTACTGTTGTGATGTGTTGCGTAAAATGCATAACTTTGATTCATCATTCATTCATTTGATTCGCTCGATAGATTAAAAACATTATCGACCATAATACACAAACGTTCACATGAAGTTATTGCGGCATACACCGCGTAGTAACCAAACCATGGAGCAGTAATCATTCGAAGTTTGGTTACACAATATGTGGCACACAATGCGAAATTCACTGCTACGCCGAGAGGTAGGGCTGTGCGACTCGAAATTTCTTCGAAATGGTACCAGAAATTGTCAAAGCTTGGATGAATATGTCGATGCCCTGAGCCAGCCGGAGAGTAACGAAAGTTCTCGTTTTTCGTGAACGATTCACCCTAAGTTTACACTTATATGGACATAGCCAATAGTCAAAACATTTATTTCGCTCACAATCAATACATTTCTCCCCGTTAACCAGCGTATTTCGTCGAAAAAACGCAATTTTTCAAGTTTCCTTGTCTCAAATTTAGTTGGAGTTCCGTCTTATAATTTATTACGCCTACTTGTAACCAACTAGAGCCTTGAATCATTCAGCGGAATTTTATATTTTTACAATTAGGCGATGAATCAGCTGAGGGTATGCGGAAGTCACCATAAAACAGGTTACGTCATTCTCAAATGCGGAGAGACGAAAGAGCAGATTTTTAGTGCATATAAAGTTGGCTGGCTTAACGTTCATTCATAAGTCACGCCTGCCTTAACGCTCGTAGTTATTTATTTAATTTTTCCATAAGACATTTGAGTTTATGAAAATAGGGTGCAAAAAAGGTTTTAATAAATTAATGGGAAACGGAATACGAGCAGGATTTTTCAAAGGAGTCTAATTTATAATGAAGCCTCGGAAGCTGATATATCTGGACACTTATCTTGTGATCTAAGAATTTGAGTTTAGTAATTTTAATTGCATTAGGTAGGGACACTATTTTTGGCTTTGCTATTCAAACTTACCACAAAAATCCGGATAGGTGATGTACTCAAGCCAGAAATAATGCATTGTTTGCACAGGAAATATGATAACTTATTTTTTAAATTCAAATCATGGACAAATAGGGTTCAAAGTACTTCAGATCAAGAATCCCTAAGACAGAATAATTATGTCATGTGCAGTCATCGTAAACCTGACACTGCAGTGTTCATATTCTTTGGGCACCTTGTAAAGCATTACGACTCCGAAACAATTCACTATAAGTATCATCCATAAAAAAATGCTTTCCACTTGAAAAAAAGCTTCCTTTTTCTTGAAAATATCTTCTAGATCCTATTTTTTGCATGTTATATCACCTAGTTAACGGTTATTACCTGAGTTATTATTGCATGCTGGGCCAGCATGTAACCTCACGAAAACTGCCTTGCTCAAGCATCACATTAAACTAAAGTTATTTTTCTAGAATTGAATATACGAGCCAATTAACTCAATTTACGCTAATAAAAATCTGAATTATTTAATAGTCAGTTTATCGCAATATATTGTCATCCAACGTAACGGGATATCAATCGTATTGTTACCTTTTCTGTGATTGAGACTTAAATATTTACAGACGAAAATACCATTTAATTTGTTGGCACAAACGCAAAAAAACACTTGATGTAATTCCACCATTTTCATATTTGGTGCTTAATTATTTGTTAGTAAACTGAAACACAATATTATACCTTGATGCAAAGGCCAATAGTTTTTTAATATCATCAATTATCGTTATAAATCCATTGATATTAGAAATTTCTGCTTCCTTAAACCAACTGTTTTTAATACAAAAAGATATTAAATTAAGCTCATACTTCATTCATGAGACGGAAAAATTCAATACCTTTCGTTCAGCATTACTTTTAAGATACATACCACGTAGGCAATGCCTTTCGTGTGATAATTATTTTATAAATGTACTTATATCTCGGGTGTAGGATCCGGCTATTTGATAGCAAAAGAAGAATGACGTATGCTAAAGTAAATATTTGTAGTAATGATCATAACCAGGTTTAAAAATGCCCAAAATATAATAGTTAGAAAACAAATAAGAACGACCTTAAGCAAAACCATAAACGAACAAATGAAACGGTACAAAATACACGAAGGAAGAAATGCTTTTTCAGTAAATGCCCGAGAGATTTTTTCCGAAAACATTTTATTCACATGCAGCACGAATATTCTTTACAAAATGAGGTACAAAAAGATGTTTGATAGTTTGGCTGATTTAAAAAGATGATTGATGATTTGACAGAAATATGGCACAATTTTTGTCAGCAAAATTCCATTTCCTTTCATGGTAAATTCCTGAATTTGTTTATGAGTTATACTCAACGTTTTGAATGTCTACGTATTATACGTAACGTCTACCAACGTTTAAATTCTGGATCTATGTAGTTGATGCGTATAAATAATTCAGTACACGTAAAGACGGTAATAACTACCATATTTTACTCAACACCACAAAGGCTTAAAGTTTACTTGGAACTTCAAATTGTTCCTCCATTTAAAAATACTGAGGAGGTGAAGCGTGTTGCTGATGTGTGTAACCAATTGTATCGCCATCAGTCACAGCACCATCGACGAAATGTTACCAAAACTTAGAGACATGTCTCTTCGGAATCTTATCAACCAGAGTAGCGTGCGAGAAGATATTATTGGTATTCATTGGCATGCAAGTGAACTTTTGGAAATCAAGTTCTCCTGGAGATGTTTTATAACCGGAGAAAAATATAAAACGCAAAAATAGCGTTAATTAGCGTTCATATGATAATTTTTCCCTGACATTGGTGGAACGTGACCTTGCGATGCCATTTCTTTAACTGCGTGGCAAACCGTACGAAACTGAGCAGCTGCTCATGATTTCCTTCAGCCATATTTCCATTATCAAAATGCACGACATTATTTCACAAAATATTCAACGAATTCGAGGAATACTCCTATATTATACCATAAACATAAGCGCAAGCAATTATCGTAAAGGTATGCCATATCCTTTCTTTTAAATCATTTTTCTCCAATGTTTGAAATTATTGAAAATGGTAAGGGAAGACCAAACTAATTGAAAAATTATACGTATTTAAAAATGTGGAATAACTGACAGTACTGACTAATAAACATGATTATGATAATGTGCTCGTAAAACTAATACTGGACACACTCCTCTACAAATAGATCAAGCCTGAATTCCGATTCCTACTCATAACCACAAGAACTAGTTGTAGAAGATAAAACAGAAGGTAAATTTGTCAATATGATAGGACATACGGTCACTGCAACCCAAACGATAAATCTCTTGACGCCGATAGATATCGAATGGCCGTAATAAATCTCCAGGTTACTACGATTGAAATCCTGGACGTCGATTGAGGCGGGCGTAGCTGCAGGCGATGTATATGCAGACGAAACCAGAGAAACTGTCGAAACCAAACATCAAATTTTATTTGGAAAGAAAGCTACCCCAAAGGTATCTAACGGTAACCAGATGAGATCCATCAACTTCTTCCCAATGTCACTATTTAAACACTTCAACAATGTCTCCCTGAGCATAGATTCAACCAAATCTTTTCAGTCGATGAAAAGGATTGATGCCTATCTACTTTCCTATGATTTACACTGAAGATGTGTGTTGAAAGTGGATGCAAATAAATAATATTAATGAAAAGACAAAAAGTTCAATCTTAATGTTCACAAGAATATAATTGTTAAGTTCTCTTTATTAGGCTCTAGAAAATACAAATTCAATATGAAATCACTTATGATCTTATGGTATCTTCTGTTCCTCCAGTGCCATTAAAATAAAAAGCTTACATATGAAAATAGGAATCGACCAAAAATAAATACGATGAGCTCTAGTTGTATGGTCTCTCAATAGTTTACTCGGCACCGGTAGTAGATGTTAAAATACGCGTGCATTCTTTATAAATCCAGAACATAGATGACCGCAATGTGAACAATTTGCTTAGCTACCCCGAGAGTGAGAAGAGTTTTCGACAATCGCCGTCGTAAAATATGTCGTTGAATGTATAAAAAAGGCGTGATCATACTTTTTCTTTAGTTGCACGGTTTCATCAACAAAGTAATTAATCGTCAATCAATGAGATATGACGGCCATCGCTGATAAAAATGAGCGTTTGTATTTGCGAGAGTCGAAGAAGGCAGAACTTTGTGAGAAAACGAAACATAAAAGGTTTCGGATATCCGGTTATGCCAGTGGATGAAAACTACCCCTACGGAAGAGTTCTCCATGGCCATGGTATCATCGTGTCGAAGCTTTTTCATTTTTATTCCTCTTTTTTCTGATTTCTCTTCGATGCAACTCCAAGCATAAATCTCAGGAGATTCAACTATAAAATAATCGCCTTTCAGCACTAATGAATATTTTGAACCAATTATTTTGCCAACACTAACTATTTAACTATTTCAAATCTTTAATTCTTACTTATTTTCGCTAAATGGTTTCCGTCTCCAACCCCATTCTCTTTAGAAATGCTTCCTTATTTAACTTATCATCTCCTCATGTACTTCCTATTAGGCCCGTTTTCATGTGAAATACTAATTCAAAAACGATAAATATCGTGTATTTTTTAAAATGTCTTTCTGTTCATTTAGAATGTTTACTACAGCCTTCTTATTCAAGGAGTACCTATTTTCCTTCCATTTTCATTTATTATCATCCAATCCAAACACCCCCACATTAATTCACGCTGAGAAGATAAATGCCAGCAAAGTGAATGCCAACCCGTGGTTGACAGGATTACTAAGGTTCTTTGACCTGAAATCTTACTCACCTAATCACTTAACCACTTATTATTCATGCCTCGAGCATTTCCTTCACTTCACTGAACATGTTTCTGATTCCTGGTAGGCATGTTGAAACCATAGTGTATGACTGGCAAACACTGCTATTCTCCTACATATGGATGGGCACCCAAATTTTCCGTCCGAAAATATCTGTTCTTAAATAAGGAACTAGTCAAAAAGATTCCTCCAATAGCAAAACTTTCATTATCTTTGTCCAATTCATACCGTCCGACGTTTCCTATAATCAACTAATCAAAAACCTTAGTGCACTTGAGTGCACTCCATATTCGTTTCTCTCAATATTATTATTACGTACTATTAAGGTGGGAGTTCAGGATGTTGCGGTGGCCAATGTACTGGCTTCTCTCTCTCCAAGAGCGATCGGACACGTATCTCGGAAATGTTTCAGCAGTATCCTGATCACAATGTGGAGAGCCTTTCCGTCAGTTGAGTCGTTAAAATGTGAACCCCTTGGCACCTTTCGATAAGAGTACGCCAATATCGACACCGGGTTTCTCTTAACCCTTCCTCTACCTATCCTTAACGGTGAAAATGATCTCAGCTATCAATTACCTCTCCTGATATACGATATCCTGCTACGACCAGAATGTTGCTATAGCTTCTTGAATTCAAGGAAAACATCATAATCATCTTTTTTCCTGTTTAAAAAAATACTATCATATATTTTAAAGGAGAATTAAGACATCACAATAAGTAGTAATAAGACTGCAAGGAAGATTTCCGATGATTATATAAGTACCTAAATGTACCTCGTCGTACGAAGCGTTATGTCATTAATTAGTGGCTTAAATGTCACCCATAGCTTAGACTTTTGCGGCATTTTTCCGACTTTCACCTTTAAGAACAGGAAATGCTTGCTAGTTCTTACGGCAGAGCACCGTACTGTAAAATTCGTCCTGCAGACTCATTCGGAAGTCTGTTTAGGTAGTTTGCCCCTCATCCGCTACGGTTGGTAGCGTTGAAGACCGTAAAAGAAGGCAAGTGCCTTGGGCCGAGTTTCCCTTGTCTTTTTGCTTCACCTTCGCGCCCTCACTCTGGAATAAAGTAACTCTGTCAGACTCATTTTTCCAAAAATTTCGGAAATAATTTGAGCTCAACGATTGCCCTCAAGATATTTTCCCTTTCTAATCGTCCTTTCAAATCTCGCGCATCTTTGCTTTGCTGACATATCTAGCCGGCCCCGGTGGCGGCTGGGTAACGTCCTCGTTCGATTCCCGACTAGGTGAATGTTCCTCCATCTAGGGTGTATGTAATTGTCAAATTACTACGTCCATGCTCAAATTCCGATGTAAATGTCGCAGTGCTGTATTCCGACTGATGAAAAATAAATAAATATCTCATGGGGACCCGTTAATTATCTCAAACTCCAAATATTCTCCTCCAAAGATCCCTTTTTTACACATCACATCGTTCACAAAGACAGAGATTATGCATTCATCACGAACTCTCTTCGTTTCCTTTTCCGACCAATGCGTTTCATCGTTGGCCAGTGCCCGCACTTCCTTCGTCCACAAAAGTCAGAAGGAAAAAAGTAATTCCGCAATGTACACTGATCCCCAGAATATTTTAATATTTTAATAAACTTTACTGAAATATGACCACGAAATAAGTTTAACTTTCGGTCAACGTAAAATCAAATTCTTGGATTGAAAATAACGTAAAGCCACACAGCCAGTTTCAAAATCACATTTTTGCTATCAAAATTAGTCCGTGTTATATAACTGTCCACACTGTCCAAAGGGCCTACAAGAATAAATGCTCAAAAAACCCACGATTATAGAATAAATATCAAGAAAAAGCAGTTACTGCAGATGAATGCCCTATCAAAAAATCTGATATCGTACATGCATTTCTTACATAATAATTTGAAAAGAAAAACTTCATTCAATTAATCACATAAAAAATATGTGACTAGGGATAACATCAGGTCAAACCACTAAATTCCTTAAGAAAGGTCGTTCACAGTTTTGTGGAAATCAAACATTTCAAGATGCGAATAGGTTGCCTCAGGTATACCACGCATCTCCCGCGGGGATTTTTTCTCCCTCTAAGACATAAGATGGAATAAATGTGCAGACTGTGATGGATGAGCCCTTCAAGTCGGTTCAGGAGCGAAGGCAAGTGTCTTGAGAAACCTTTTCTGTGATTTGTGCACCGTGTCCCGAAGAATAAGGAGTTAGTTACCATTAGTGTGATTTCTGCTATTACAGTTATACCACTCTTAGTTTGACGATTTAATCTTTTTATTTAGTATCAATGTTTCATAAGCTTATTGAACCCTGCGTCGAAAATGCTGGTCTTATTGTAACAAACTTCCTTCACCAATGGCGTAGCCATGGAAGATAATAAGGCTTTAATCCATTTCAAAATTGACTTCCACATGAATAATACCCTTGATAAATTGTTTGATTTAATTTTAAGTGTTCAGCAAAATACTAAAGAGAAATAAAGAGCCAATTATTGGACAGCTATACTGAAAATAATATCTTTTTGCATATGCTCGCATTTTATTATCTCGTTTTTTTTCAAAAATAGTGAAGTCCACCATAGTATGTAATCACCCCACTTCGGATTGAGGTAATAATTGCGATTATGTGTTGGTGCAGAGGAAACATCGAAGCAGAATTATTATACACAGCTGACGTGAACCTTTTGACGAGGGTAAAAATTCATTGCTAGCCAGCTTGAACTCAATCCCGGAAATTATTTTCGGGTTAGTTCTTTATAAAAAACCGCTACTCTTCATTACGATAATAGCGTAATACACAAGTTATTTTTAATGCAACTTTACATCTAATCAAAAATTGTCAAAAATTATAATCATACTAATTTGATACAAGATAAGTTAATGTTATTAATAAAAGTAATAAGCATAATTATGATACGGCAAACTTTAAGAATCAAGTACTGAGAAATTCATACTATATTTTTCAATTTAAGCTTGTTAGAATTAAATACTAGAATAGAAATAATTGATAATTCCCATTTTGAAATTCACCATGGGATCACTAATGTTTGAGACTAGAGAAATGACATCAACCACTTGATTTTATTATTTAAAGTTCAGTGTCTTAAAAAGATTTGAGGCATATTATTCCTCTAGAATATGTGCAACTGCTACTGCTGTATTCAAAAGAGGAGCGCATCACTGAGCGTCAGTCACTTGAACACCGTTTGTTTTTTAGCGCTTTAGTTAGATCAAATTTTATTTGCAAAAATATCAGGTTTCCAAAATAAGTTCGAAGCAATGAAAACTTATTACAATAAACTAGGACATTTAAAATATATTTTACAATTATATACGTCAACTATATCAAGAAGCTTCTGGGCACCGTAATTTTATTACCACTTTTGAAACTTGTTTCTCATCTTTGCTTCCGGGTGAGCAAGTGTTCCGTAGAAAGAAGAAAGTAAGCCTTTGACAATATTATGTGAATGCCCAATAGTTTGTGGTAGACAAAGAACTGTTGATTAAAACTGAGTTAAACTCTTTATACAATCTATATTTTCTCATTATTAAGTTTCTTGTTAAACATATACATATTTTTATGATTACTTATGTATTTTGACTCTATAGAGCACTGAGCGGATTCTCTACGGTGTTACAACGGTATGACTCTAGGTAAGTGGTAGCTATTGATTTAACAATTTATTTTTCCTCTGATTCACTTATTACTTCCGTAATTGAGCAATGGTTCGAAATCTTCCCCTCCATTAACCATATTACTGTTCAAAGGGTGTGGTAATCAGAATGAAAGAGCGCGCAGCGTCAACTTTTCTAATGGTTTCTCATAATGACAGCTAAACGGCAGGAGAAGGGGATTTTCAGATGCCTTTCTGTCGACACTTTGGAGTTGCGCGGTCACTTCAAATTACGTAAATCGTCCGTCGGAAGAGAAGTTAAATCCGTAACTCTATAGCCACCGTTCCTTTTCATGGAGAAGCCCTCATTCCTTCAATTCGCTGTCGCATACCCCGTCGAAATTACACTTGTCAACTCCCGGAATAGCAACACACAACTCAAATGACCAAATAGCCATTCTCTCCTATTCAGAGCTAATTAAACCACACCGAGGGAGGCCAGTTTTATCACTTTTGCCTTTCTGGAAGAAAATATCTGCCATTTGGGCAATTTCCATTGCTTTTATTTGGTTTATACTTTCATAAAGAGGTGTTCAACCTCTTTCGTCTGGTTCTGCTTCACGGGCTCAACTATTTCATAAATTATTTTATCGATCTTTTCTTATAGCCTTCTTTTATTAACGATACAAAATACTTTATTTACATTTCATTTACAATAAAATATATCAAGAATTATAATTAACATAAGTATAAATTGGAAGATGAATACAGCACGCAATTAAAGCGTAATTCACCTGAGGTTAAATTTGGATATACTCGTATTGAATTGATATAAGAGGTTCAGCGCGCAGGTATGGGTTTTCAATGCTACTTACAGCGTAATTAAAACCAGGTAACCTCTCAACATGTCCTTAATAATCCTTTTACCTTGTTTCAAATTTCTTACCTATCAAAACATTCTTAAGTTCCTCCTTCTTTCATCTTAGTCAATTGTTCTCTCTCAACTCCTCATTTCAAGTCAGTCTTTCTCCAACGGAATGCCAATGTATTAATTTTCTTTAGTTCGCAAATACTGTACAAAATATACAGTCTACGTAGTAAGGGTTGGTTTCGCTGTCCAGTGCTTCCCCTGATTTATCATTAACATACTATTCACTGACTATATCGTATGTATTTCTTTCACTTCTATCTTCCATTTTTTTCCGAAATAATTTTCGCTCCTCAAAATACGCCCTTTGAGTTGATCTCTTTATCTTTTTACCCTCAGCCTATGTTATTCATTGGTTATTTCATCCGTCAGACATATTTCTAGCAATAAATAAAGCAATGCAGCTTGCCCATTACTGCCAAAAGATGTTCGCCGCATCTCTTGCTCCTACTGCAAGCGCTGCAGAAGTGACGGGACGACTTATGAAATTTTCCTGTCAAACTTCTAGTAAATTTTACTTTGATCACAAATCCTTTCCCGTTTCCACAAAATTTGTGGGAATATAAAACCGAATATTACGACGTCAAAATGAACCTCAACGCGCGTATAAAGTAATAATTAAGGTATTTCATATTTATTGAAAACTATTAATTTTATTTATTATTTAGCCTGGATGTACAGTTTAGATCCCATGCACAAGAGAAAAATTTTAACTACAAAAATAGTGATTTTGTTGACTAATAATTGTTTTTAGTGAAACAAACAATACTCAAATGAGGAAACGCATTGCGTAGTGGTGCCGATTTTCTGGCTTGTTCACGACCTGAATACCTCCTTAACCACATACACTCCTGACAGTACAAGACGGGCGGGTGATTTTTTTCAAAAAATTCATGGCAAAAATCCACGATCTGGGGCATCTCGCCCTCTAGCCATAATTTACTGCAGCTGTAGAGGGAGGGAATGGCGCGGATCAACAAATGAGATGGCCCGCCATGAAAAGGGCGACTGCGTCTGACGGCCGACCGAAGAACATTCTCCCGGGGCGGTAACGGCTTGCAACATAAGCGCCCCAATCAAATTGGTCCCTTTTTTATGAACGCACCCAGTCACGAGCCGTGTGTTCGCGGATTTTTCACTCCCGCGAGAAACGGGTTAAAGACCTCCCCCCGGACAGGACAGCTCCCAAGCGCCGTGCTAACATGCAAAGCATTGTGAAAACGTCCATTATCATTCTTTTATTTCCTTTTTGCCTTGGAAGAGAGAACGTGGGTGGAGTCAACGGGAAAATGCTATATCCTCTCCACCTCTACCCCGCTGTGAGTCAACCATCCATCAAAACATATGCCATCAAGTTTTCCCCACGTTTCTGGAAGCAGTAGGGAAGCTACTTTCGCCGTGGATAAAATATGTCACGCAATCGCTAGTTGACTGCGTAGAACGAGAAAGATATATTGATAATAGGCACGGGTTAAGGAATATAATCATGAAGGAACGTAAAAAGTTATGAATAAAAAATATGCAATTTTTCGTATAATATGAATTCATAAATGAATAAAATTGCTAATTTTAGAGGACCTAGTATATAATACTGCGCAAATCTGTGGTTCATTATTCATCATCAAGTATTCAACTAATTATTATTATTTAGATGTATTTCTGGGGACAAAGTTGACAAAGTTGTTTTTTGTAGGATTTAGCAATGATCTCTTGATACAGGTCACGTAACAGGGATGAGAAATTGGAGAATCTCTAAGAAAATTTTGGAATGGTACCTAAATGGAAGGCGAAGGAGGTAGACTGAGAAATATAAAAAAAGGAATTAGGAAGGAGATGAGCGAATTATGGTTAGAAGAGAGACAATGGAATGATCGCGAATCATGGATATCGGGAAGTTTGACGTCGTAGATCTGCTTAGGCGGTCATTTATAATGGTGATGATTTTTAGGCCTGTGCACCTGAGGTATAGTTCTTGAGGTCATCAAAACCCACAAGCTCGTCCACCACGTCCAGATGATAGTAAATTGCGAGGGCGTTATAAATACTCGTACTCTTCATCCTCCGACAGTGATTTTGTCATCTTGTGATAGCAAGAGGATCTCACTTGTTTCCACGTCAGGAGCATATTACCAGCAGACCGTATCATTTCAATCCGTTTTTAATCATTTATCTGTCATTAACTGATTTAATTCCTATCTATAACCAGTTGAATATAAAACTCCTTTTATGTAATCGCTCGCTAAAAAGAAGGCTAGTGTTTGTAAAATTTAAATTGCTTAACACGATGCAAAAAAAGAAAGCCTATATTCCAAATCAGAACCTGCTGAATGAGTACTTAGCGATACGTATTATGTGTGTGGAGTAGAAAGAGTAAAAAAAGGAAAACACGCCGACGCATTTTGCCTGAATTGCGTAACAGAAATTTACATATAGTATTCATCCCGGGAAAGCTTTTCCCCAGGGCTTCACGAGGGTTTCAAATATCGCTACCAAAAGCTCATTATATGGTAAATCGTCTCAAGCACTTAACTCTTCCGGTATTTACGGGTATTTATTAAGTTATTTTTGGCCTAAATTGTGTTCCTTCGGAATGATAACTTCTAAACGCATGAGGTATTCATTACAAACTAATAAATGGCCCGTATTAGTTTTGAGGAAACGATGTCAGTCTCATTTAAATGGTTGTTTGAACTTGGAGATATTTGAAAAGCCTTTTATCAATGCCCTTGAATACCTCTTCAAGACTCACTCCTTACTTAAAAACCTTGCTTCCATTGAATTTGCCAAGTTCTCGCAGTTCCCGATCATTGTGAATGCATTTTCAGAGTTTGGAGGGTCTGAAATTCAAGTTTTAAATGAGAATACTAAAACTTTTCGTCTCTAAGTGCGCACTACTTCCCAGTTTTCATCTAGAACGAAAATATTTGGGTGTGTAAGGTGTTTATGTATGCTGTATGTAAGGTGTGTACGTATTCTTCCTAAATGTTAGTGGGATAGAAGGAAGAGAGTAGGCTTTTTAGGCAGCATAAGGGTAGGCAAAAGTTAAGAAGGCATATAGAAAGAAAAAAGAGCAAAGAAAACGTGGTTTTTGTGATACGTAAAAGTAAACAATCCTCGTGGATCATCGAAAACCTACCTTAAAATAGGTGCAATGCCTTGGATGAATCGTCCTTCATGAAAAAGATTTTTCTAAAAATGTTAAGAAATTTTTACCAAGGATGCGCTGGCATTGGTTGGCTGGTCATAGGATCGGAAACTTGGTCTAAGAGAATGGGAGTAGATTGATGTCTTTTGCGATTCTACCTTGGAGAAGAATGGAGAAAGGGAGGTGAGTAGTGAGGAGCACAGAAGACGAATAATGAATCATTGTATGGAATGAGAAGAATTTGTGGGTGCAGAATATGTGTGACGCATTAGGAAAAATGTTAGAGGTGTATTCTTAGCAGAGTAAAGGTAAACATGGCGTGGGAAGTTGTCATGGAAGAAACGCGGTCGGGCAATCGGGAGGTGGATGAAAATGAACAGACATTTCGATGGTATAAGGTTATCAGTAAAATGACTGAGGGTGTGATGTGAAAGTTTTCACATACAAAGGTGTGCATGCTGTCTTCATATGCGAAGGATGTCATTGTTTAATAGCTCTCCGTGAAAATAGGGAACCTACCTCTCACAGCTAGTCCATCACTAACCAAGAGGTAGAGTAGCTAAATGGATTGGACTGGGCATATTCCGGTACTGTTCCGTTCCGGTACTGCTTGTTGTGGAGTGGGATACTGGGTCGTATTTTGCTGGGATATACAAGATATTTATAAGGAAGTGGTGTCCATTTGGTAGTTTGGTCCAGCTAGATTTAGATTTGAATAAATGTCTTTCGATACATTTTTGAAAGAAGGATTTTTTACAACCGAAAACACGCAATACACAGGGAACCAGCATAAAGAGTCGATAAAATTCTTGGATGTAACGATAACTACGGATATGTCCTGGGGAAACACATTCGTGAAATTTGCGGCATAACAAATAAAAAGTTAGGGTTCATAAAATGGATACTTGGGAATTGCGATGAAAAGTTGAAGGAAATTTCTCACTTCACGTTAGTTAGGCCCTACCTTGAGCATGCTGCAGGTGGGATCCTCATGAGGTAGACTTATTTTTGGAACTGGATGAAGTGCAACCTAGGCGTAGATACGTTCGTGAAATTTTACTATGAAAAAGGTAGCAGTGTCACAACACTATTGGAACAATTAGGATTGGAGCCACTAAGTGACCATAGGCTTAAATACAGGTTAAATTTACTTCGTAAATTTGAGGCAGGTTACTTATCCGAGGATGTTAAAGGCATATCACGGGCTCCAACTAACTATGGTAGATCAGATCAACAACGTAAAACCAGGGAGATTTATAGAACGGATAGATTTAAAATGTCGTTTTTCCCTCGCACTATTAGAGCTCAAACTAGATATGACAGAAGATAAGGTAAGATAAGGTAGGAGATAATTTTGAATTGGTAATGTATGCATTTTTTCTATATTCTGCAAGTTCTTTCTTGCATGTTATTTTTTTATTCAATAGACTCATATTTTTAACAGTTGTATAGCTTGATTTTAATATACGTATCCTATTATTCTATATTCTAGCATGTGAGTACCTTCTTTTGTGTGATTAACGTTCAAATATATGGTCAAACTAATATTTGCGTAGAAGTGAAATGATCGGGATTATGTTTTCATGGCTGGTGACCTAACACCCTCCAGCACACGCCATTGCGGCGGCTTCCGGGGTATTGCATAAATGCTGTGTAGATAGATCGACAACCCACTCTAACCGGTAGAGTACATAAAATAATTGCTTCAGATGTTGATTTTATTGGGAATGAAAAACAATTTCATGAAAATGGCATGAAAGTCTCCGTAGGAATTAATTCAGGTATTATATCCTTTACGGCGGCAAAAGAACTTCCAGCTGTAGACATGATCAAATACGGCGAATAAAGGTCCTTTTCATCCATTGCTATGTGTGGTACAATAGTTTAAGTATTGATCAGATAAACGCCATTGAAAGTTATTAATATTGATAAATTGTATAAAACCATTACAATGCAACATGAAGCGCACTAAGACTGCTGTTCCGATGCGTCTCAGGATAATGCTAACAAATAGAACACTAAGTATTATTATGGCTTCGTACAAGTTTGCAGCGGTAATACTTTGGAGTGCATTCAGTAATTTCTGAGATTGGAATACAGGTGCCGATGACAGAAGATAAAAAATTTAACCATCTGAACTACTTGAATGCTTAGAAAGTGACTACTATTATTTATGCATGCCAGTATTTTATTCTAATTTATTTTGGACTATGAAGGGAAGACAAAATCCCAAAAATCTGAGCTATTCAACGACTAAACATTGGTCTTCCCCTGTCATTCGGTAATAACATCATGATATCTATAAAAGGTGTCTTGGTGTATATTTTGCATAAGGAGCATTAAGTCAGACTCATTTGAACTATAAAATCACTTGGACTGCAATATGCGATTTATATCATTATTTATTTTTTTCATTTATGGCACGGCAAACCGGTATTTTTCGTGTAAATCCTCGTAATAGTAAAATACATAAAATATTAAATTGCCGTTTCCAGAAAGAGTTCGAACAGAGGATAAATATGAACTTTATTTTTCTAACGTTATATATCAACTCTCGGTCCACGCAGCAGCCTTTCCTTTCAAGACACTTAAAACCTTTCTAACCCGCCATCCGCGTGCCCCTAGCAACGATCGCTCCAATTTCTCCCCGAGGCGTTGTGGGGAACGAAATCCAGACAGGAATGATCTGGTTCAAACATAAACTTATTGCTCCCCCCATTGGAACGAGTAATTTGTCGATGGTCTTGTTGGGAGAGAATTTTCCGCCGAATGGTAATTAGTTGTCTCCCCCTTTTTAATGTCGAAGGTAGCGAAGGCGGTTTTCGAGGGGTGCGCCTTCGAGACATTTTCCGCAGTGGAAGGGGGGACACATTTACATAGCGAAAATTTTCGGGGCTGGGAGGGAAGGACGTCAAAGACGTTGACTTATTTTTCGTCTGAATGTAAATTGGGTGTCCATAAAATGCTGTTTCGACGGTGATCTTTTAAGAGATACACCACGTGTACGGGGTGCAATCCATCTCTGTACTTCCACATGACAGAAAATGGAAGAATGGTTGAAATACCTGAAAATTTCGAACATTTATTAGGATAACGTCAAGGCATTACCTAACCGGGCTCGTTCTTCAACCCTGTTGCTGTGCGTCTAATTTGATGGCATTGGAAGGGAGAAATTAGCTGGAATGTTAACCGCGCTTAAACATTCACAAGGCAAAAGACTCAAAAAATGAAGCTATCTCTCCTTGAATCATTTTTAAATTAAAATAGTTAAAATAGGGCTGAGTTCGTGCATTTTTTTGAGAGCGTTTTATCTTTTTAAGTTTCTGGTGAGAAAACGAGAAGAAAAATACTCGTTTTTCCTGATTTTCTTTTGAAGTTAATTTATATATATATCGCCATTCATCAGTTTGCTGAGTGCAAAGATGGTATCACAGAAAAATTTCCAAAACCTTTAAGCGCTAGAGAAGTTTTACTTTTATAATATTTAGTCTTTTGCTACCCTTAAGCTAAGTAATTACGTGTATCAATACCCCCCACCATATGCACCAAATACCTTAAAATATTTAGCATATCATTTAATTCATTGCATAATATCCAGATGCCAAGAAAATAAACTGTAAACTGGCAGTTGAAATAACGGGGTGGACGATAATACTCAGTTGCCAATTTATGCATCACTTTTATGGCTAAAATATTCAGTTAGACATCTCCCATGAATGATTTCCTTGTGCCCAATTAGATCAAATCAATTAGTAGCAATGTTACTCTATAAGAGTGCTATGGCTTTCGGGTCAAATAATATTAACCTGTCTAAAAACTGGATGTGTCTCATCAATCTCTAAAAAACTATTCTATCAAAATTCTAATTTTAAGATGAAACTACTTAAAAAAATAAAGCTGTGACAAACATGGGCAGAAAAATTGGTTATACTCTTCATTTGTAACCATCAGCGTATTCTGACTGTTGGTTCACGCATATAAATGTTGTGCAAAAAATCGGAATTGGTACCTATCATTTGAGGTAGGATTTGGTAGGACACGGAGTGAATACCAGCACAATTTTATTCCTCCCCTAAAAAAACACAACCTGACAATCTACGTTACAGCGAAGTATTCTTTAATTCCGCCTACATTCTAACGCGTATGTTTCAAAACATATATATATTGAAGATTTATCGCCGCAAATTTTTGTTGACGATTTTAGACGATCATAATGAAAGAGTTGCTATTCGAACAAAAAGGAAAAAAATTACTCGGTGGCAGATTTTTGATGGACGAGGCAGCCCTCACCACGTAATCACATAGCAAGGTACAGGTCTCTTTGGAAAAAATTGGTGAATTTAAAATAGTACTGAATGAATATTTGCGGTAAATCTTTAACTACTATCGTACATGCATCTTTATAAGAAGTAGTATAAAATCTGATTTCAATTACACTCATACTCAATCCTCTCTAGCATTAATCAATTCTCGGGTTAATGTAACTCACGAAACTTGAAACTAGCTTTGTTCCGCACCAGATACGAGGAAAACACCCCAGAGGTTTCAACCAAAAGCAAACAAACAAGAGTTGGTAGTATTTCCCTGTAATTAAAACGCATTACAAAATGGTTAACCTTAGTAGCACGATGCGTTGAGGTTGATTTTCTAGACAAATCTCAGAGAAAATATTATTAATATTTCTTCATACAAAAACGGTTTCATTGCTGCGCGAAAATTCGATTTTCAATTCTTGAGAACCCTTCGAGTCTGATATGGTGAACGGGAGCTAAGGACCAGGAGGAATAAAAGGTGCGTTAAAATGTCCCTATCTGTTTTGATTATTTTTATTGTTGCTATAATTATATCAATTTCCATGATTCGAACGTATTACTGCTAAACTAATAATTCACGATCACGGTCGAGGATCACTTTGAATATTGTTTCAAATTAAATCGCAGCGCAACTATGGCAACACAACTTCTGCTAAATTAATTTTGAAGGTTTCCTTTCCTTTGGAAGGGGAAACACGGAGTGTTATTGCCCATTCTTGATTTGAGAGGCAGTATGAAACGTTGAATACGACCTGGCTTACTTAATAATGAAGATCATAATGTCAGGCGCAGAACAAAGTGAGGACACACTTCTTATCTTATGTGATTTATTAAGCCAATTGGAAGAAGATATGACGCATAAATAATTTGACGAATCCACAAAAACAGCGGGTTTATCAAAAATCAAAAATCAAACAATCAAAAGAAATGATCAACTCTGACATGCAGGCGACGGAAGACGTTATCGCATGGGACGTTGCAGCAATTCAAAGATTGGCCGGTGAGAAATTAGCTAGGTGAACTTCTATCGGACTGACGATTATTAATTCAAATTCTCCGTAGATACCCAGGCCCTTTAATTTCCTAATAATATTCGTAGATAAGGAAAGTGAATTGTAAAATTTATGATGCATCTAAAGTTGACATAACAACATCCTCCTCCTTTCAAGTTATTTCGCTTGCCACTGGCATTTATGCACACCCCTGAAAATCAGTGCGCCGTGTGTTTTTGACTGGCCGATGATTCTTGCGCATGAATATAACACATTCGTGAAATAGATCTTTAATTTTACAGACCAAAAGTAAGTTAATCACTAGGCATGAATCTACAGAAGTCTAGGGTAGCCGTCATAACTGCTAGAACTTATTACATATCAAAACGTAAACATCTCCAGTCTGACGCCAGGTTCCCTTTGCGTTCTAGGACCAGTACTTCGCTGCTCATCAATCGTAGACGCTTCAGTGCTCTCCTGGTGAAATAATTACTAGGTGTTGACCCAGGAAAATACCTCCTTGGCTGATTCTGAGCAACCGAGAAGCTCTGTCAATGACATTTTTCCTGTATCTGCAGATTGATTTTAATAAAACGAAAGACGACATTATTCTGAATTTTACAAAAAAAACTTTTTGTACTAGGTAGAAGAGGATATCAAAATCAATGGTAAATTCTAAATAGAAGTGAAGTGTTGTCAGGTCCCTATCAGCACGAAAATTGATGTTACTCATGGTTACTCATGATAACAATAACGGAGGGGAGCTTGCTCGAAAGTTTCATTAGTCCTAAACAATACGAGCCCTCGTCCGAGTATTATGGCCGCAAGTCATAAGGAAAGTAAAATTTGGATTGGGGGTTGAAAATAATACCATTATATCAAACTTCCATCTCACCGAGTATGCAACGCCGCGGTGTGCATAATTTTCTTGGCATGGGTTAAAAAACGATCGCTCAGTAAGCGCTTCTGCTCGAGTTGCTTTTTTAATCGAAATTAAGTACCACAGAAACGGTGGTGTCAGCGTAATCCTCACACAAATTTGACTAACCATGTAAAATTATGCGCTCCAGGTCGTTAAAAACTACACATATATGTTCATTCTGTAGTAAAATTCATAGATGATTTAACTTAATTAAAACCTTATAGAACGGAACACTATTGAGTCACCGGGCAAAATTAAATAAAAGATGATAGGAGGGATGAAACTTTCAAACTTAAGACAGGGAAACATTCTTGAGCTCAATCTTACGAATGGCTACAAATTTAATGGTTAGCCCTTCTTCACGATGTAATCGAAAGCCACACCCCGCCCCGTAATAGAAAAAAAGAAGTTACTTGAAATAATGGAAGACGGAAATTCTCACCACCTTCAATCCCACGTCTTAGCGAAAGGTTATTTTTTCACATCGGACTCAGTCAAGAATTACAATAACTCGTTAGGGATTATTGCTAAAAGAGTGAAGGATTTCTGGGTAAGCACTACCTTGACGACTAACCACTGTATGAATTACAATGCTTTGAATGAATCGCACGAGTTTTTAACGAACTTTGACTTTGAACTTCGAACAAAATGCGAGAAAACCGTAATCCTGGTTGTAGGTTCTGGAGAGACTAGTAACGCCACGATTCTACCCCACCATATCCACCTTAGAAGAAATTATTTTCCCGTAAAACTGACGCAGTTTGTAACATTCCCAGTCCACAGCGTAATTAAAACATCGTACGTCAAATCGTCGCTCGATCGTAAAAATAGTCCACCTTCCGTTAAATGACCTGTATTCCAGCAAACTATACAAACACAGGACTGTTGAGGCTTCCCATCAAAATATGTGGATGATGTGTAGTCTAACCATCCAGTATCTATGATTTATTCCATATTCTGCTCAAAGCTTAGCGGTACCTGTTGGCACAAAGTGAAGTGGAAAAGAAAACTTTATAAGCTTCATTTGTTTGAAATTACAATGTATATATGTGTATTTTAAAATTAAGTGATCTGAATTGAGCAGCATTATGACTCCCCATCACATTTAAATCGTTTCTAAGATGGTAAACGCGATGAAGTAGACATCCAAAATTTTCAAAATACCCTTTCCCCGAATCGTGTGGTAATTAACGGGGGTGCCTAGGAAGAAAGCTGAGCGGAACTCATAAATTCCCTGTTCCCTATATAGACCAGAAATTAAATTTTCCCAAGAAGATTTATGGTTTCCGTCATGAATATTTATTCTTCAACACAAATAATACTCGGCTTATAAATGCATTCTAGGCCAATTATCCGATGTCTCTGTCTTCACCTCAAAATCTACCTCCGATATCACACCGCCGACATTCATATCCACCGGCAATATTTTTTTAAAATCACTTCCACAAATTGCTATACCTCCAATTTCAATTTCAAATTCTTAACTGAAGTCCTCTGTATTATAAAGTTTCCCCGAAACAATTCCTTTACCTTCGTTACTACTCGGTTTACTTGAAAATTATTGAAAAGTTAGCAATCCTTTTTCCACAATAATAGTTTTTTATCAAACATTCAGACTTGAAAAAAATCATTTACGTATATTGAAAATTCATAAAATTATAAGGAACAATTTATAACTCATAACTATTCACTCCCATTTCGAATATGCATGTAGTATGTGTGCATATATGTATATGTATATATAAAAATATATATATATATATATATATATATATATAGTATATATATATATATTTATGTATATATATGTATATATAATGTATATTTTTTTAGGTAACCTACCGGTTAAGGTAGGTTTTTGGATGGACATAATTACTAATTAAATAATCTGTCTGACTTCCGGGTGTTTTTGACGAGTGGCAGACGCGCCAAAACAAGTACCTCAATGCCGGGGGAATGTATTTTGAAGATTATTAAGTAATTGTAATGAAAACTTCACTAAATTTTGATTTTTGGAACCAGTTCCGATACCTTTTGTACGGACCCTGTATATTCATCAAGGTTATCAATTGTATTTATGAAAAAATAATAGGGAATCAATGGCGTGGGCGTATATTGATAGTTATGAGGAATTATTAATTTTAAAGCAAATATGATTAATTCTTTGATAACATATTCCCCTAATGTATGGGAAAACTAATTGCTATTTTTACATAGTCTATAAATACTCTGCTCTTCCTGCCCAGTAAAGGTATAGGCATTATGGCTTTACCAAACACTTTTTCTACATATACAACTTGTCTTCCCAAAATATAAATATATACATTCATTCCTTTAAAGTATTCTACCTATTACACACAGATATTGGGCGGTCTCTAACGATTATTTATTTGTAATGAATACTAAAAATTCTTGTATTCCCTGCATCACTTCTTTCTTCATTTCCTTGTCACTTCTATCAGCATTCATGTTATCAAAAAAGCCTCTTCCTTCTTCTACCTACTTCCAAAAATTCTTATTTATCTCGCGGACTTGATACTACCCATGTGCAACCTCATACTACCTTCCAATATTTCCTCAATCCATTTTCTCTGCCTTTTTCTGATTTCCGCAGCAAGTTACTCTCTTCGCCCATCATTAAAAAACCTCAGATTCCTCTTTGTCCAAATTATTTTCTCCATTATTATTGACATTCACCTCTCAAATGCCTCCCCAATCTACGTTTACCCTTTTGCTTAAAAACCAGGTCTTATATCCATAAAGTACCTCATCGAACCTAATCGTTTATTCTCCTATACGTCTACATATTTTCCAGGATTCTTCGCCACACAAACAACTCAAACGCCTCTAATTCTCTTACCTCAAAATCCAGATTTCCTTGTCATACAATAACACATTCCGGTGAGGATCTTCTCTAATCTCTTCTTGAGATCATTTCTAAATCTGCCGTACATAAACTCCTTACCCCTTCTAAATGACGTCGTAAATATGGAATATCTTTTACGTGTTCGAGTTTATCTCTAACATTTAATGAATATCTCAACCTTTCCAATTCTTGAGAACCTTATTACCTAGGTTTTCTCATTATTAATTATTCTCATAGCATACCGAAAACATACCTCAATGCGCAAACTAACGATAGTATTCTTTGGCAGAATGTCTAACCAATACCTGATCATTAACCTAACAAACTGATATTATGAATTACCCTCTGACTTTCATTCCCATCTCCAGTTTGTACCATTTCCTCTGCAAGTACGCTAAAAAGCATCATTTACTCTATTCTCCATCATATTGCTTATTATCCTAGTAAGTATTATCTTTGCTTCAAGTGAAATTGAACTTAATAATTCCTTACATAATGCTGCTTTTTCCTCCCTTAGGATGCGTATCAACACTTGTCTGAATAAGACTTAAGGTTAAATTCCCTACTTATAAATGAGCCCAAGACTAATGTAACTAACTCTTTCCACCACGATTTTTTTTTATTTTTGGTATTTCTGCAAGGATATTACCTTTTTATACAGCCTTCCTAGATCTAATTTCCCTCAATGCTCTCCATATTTCGCATTCCTTGGCTTAAATCATCTGTTTCGACATCATATTCCCTTCCTATGTTTTAACCCACTGGCCTAATTACTGTTTTTGCCATATAATTCCTTTATAATTTCTTCTGTCATTCCAAAACCTCTTTCTCTTCGTCTACTACTTTATTCGTTTCATCTCAATAGTGAAATGAATTTTTCTTGCTTAGATTCTGGTACTCCTGTACATACAGCGTACTTATTTCCATCTTTAAATTCTTTCGCTTTCGTCACTTCAAACTGCCCTTAAAATTCCCTCGCACAGCTCTTTCCACCATGTTTTATAGGTCTATTACTTTCTCCCCTTAATTACTTATTTAGCTAATTGTATTTCCCTCTCTCTAAAACTGTGGTAACTTTTTTTATTCAGTTCTCTCATTCACATTCCTGTTCATATCTTCTGTAATCAATGTAATCTGTATCTTCTTATTTTTTTTAAGTTTATATTTTAAGTTCGCCGCTTTCTTCATTCCTTGTCTGAGGTATTCCCATCTTTCTTCTTGTGTAGTCATCCTCTAATCCTCCCTAGCAGTTTGATCGACTACCACCTGATACTTCTTTTTCGTTCCAGTGAAGTGTTTTACGTTGCACGTCCTTATATCCCTCGCCTCTCTCTATCTCTAATACTTAACATTACACTTATGCTGTTGATATACCCTTCAAAATGAATACAGCCTAGTGATATCTCAGAATGGCAATGTACATAACGGCTTAATCTTTTCAATTAAGGTAGGCTTATTGAGATACCTTAATCGACTTATTTAATGAATGTAACGCAACTCTTTGAAAGCGGAAATATTACAAATGGTTATCACGAAGTGTGCTCCTCACCTATTAATAGTAGATCTGGAGTGGGGCTAAGCGTTAATGAGTGCACTGAAATATAAGATGGGAAGAGAAAATAGGAAGTGGATAAAATGAAAATGTTTAGCATTCACATATAATACATGGGCGCATTTTCGAGTATTTATGCCGCTAAAATACAATAACTTACTCTGAATGAAAAAGCTTATCGCATGCTTAAAAGTTACGGTTGATTAAAAATGATATCCTTTAACCGAAAAATGAAAGGTTTGTTTATTCAGTTTATGTTCCGAATTAACATAAACTTGTGCATTAACTCGGGAGTAAAAGGTAAATTCTCTTTCAGGGAAACGGATATTTTTAGAACGCGTTTTCTCATTAAGCTGGGGATGCCTTCTGTTTATGCTCTAGGCAAACTTTGGTGAGACCCCTTTTCCACGCTTGTTAGTGAAGTCGGTTCTTAACTGGGCGCAATTTCGTCCAGTGAAAAATTCTGATTATTCAATTTAAAGGTCAGGTCATACCGTTGTAATTGCATTTTTTCGATATGAATTAATATGTGATCTAATAAAAGTAAACCTTATAATATGCAATCTAAAAATATTTTGAAAGTAATTAAAACACTCGTTATTGTGTGCGAAAAAAGTTGGCTTTTTCAATAAATCCTGACTCCATTCATAAAACACGGGCTTCATCAAAAAGAGCTGACGGCATCAAATAAGACAGAAATCAATATTTAATTTCATTAGAAATATATAGTTTTTCAAATTTTTAATGAAAGATTGTATCTACGATCATAACGGCATACGAGAGAAAGAATATCAATTCATTTTACTCTGGAATAAAGATCCCCTAAGAGGATATCTAATAATGAACACATGTAGTTAACAATATTTAAAGACGCTATGAAGAGTTACAATTTTATATATACATGACCAATAATGAAATAAATTCAAAGGCAATTCTAACATAAATCTACATAGGGCTAAAGAGAAAACAACTTTGGAGAAACAAAGAAAAACAGGATTCAAGAAATATATTACATCAGTGGAAAAACAGCAGAACAGGAATGCCTACTCTTGAATCCAGAAGAGATAATGCGTTCTACAAGACAAAAATGTAAATAGAGATTTACATCCAGAAATAAAAATCTTTTGGACAGATGGCTGCTAGTGGGACAGCATAATACAACTGGATTCATTTAACGATTAAAATGCAGAATGGAGGCCAGAATATAATTATTTAAAAATACATATGCTCTCACGGGGGGTGTAGTAAATCTTGTTATCATAGTAGCGTAATGATATTAGTATGAATAGTATATACATTTCTTAACTACGATAAAAAGTCACCTTTCCAAAATTTGAAGCCAACTTTCCTACGCATTATATAATTAAAATATACTCCTCTTAAAATCTTGCTTAGAATAATTGAAGTAGCTTTAATGAACGAGTTGAGTTCCTGTTGAAGTTTTTGATCTAGAAGTATCATTTTAAAACTGCTCATTCTCTTCTTACCACATACACATTTTTCTCACCTAAAGAGGTTAAATTATTGACCGGGGGACCACGGAGGTATATGGACAACAGTGGTATTGCGATACGACAACGCCTTAAATACAAATGAATATCCAACTCTATCAATGGATTTGGTATCAGAAAAAATCGGGACACGCAAATGGGCGAAGAATGTTTGGCTGAGGGGGGCTGAAGTTTTTACGGCTACTAGGCATTCATTACCCCATATTTCCACAGACGACTATTGAAACAGAAGAAGCTTCTCTTTGACGAAAAGATCCCAGTATCTACTCGAAGCAAAGAGAAAGTTTAATACACTAAAAGGGAAGATGATGACTAGTAATAAATACTTTTCAAAATATTAAACAAATTAGGCAAGATGTACCTGATAAAGGAAGAAGGAAGCGAAATTAAAGTAGGGTTTAGGGTAGTGTAGGCTTGCCACGCTGTCATAATATTACATTGGGAATTAAAAATGTAACGGTATATGATATGGGTGTCCATCCAAAACTTCCTGCCAGCATACCAATATTAGGGGAATATCATTAATAATGAAATGTTATAAAAAAGTTTGTTCAAAATTTTAAAGGCGTTCTGAAGTGTTCTAAGACCATCTCGAGAGAACTATGTTACTAGAGCTGTAAACCTTCCCAAAACCCACAGAAGACTGATCAAACCGAAATTTAGGACAGCCAATACGATACCTACTTCGAAAAAAACTTTCCCAAGCATTAGGTTGAAATATAACTGATTCTCCATATATCATTTTTTTATGGGGAATATAAACAATTTTTAAGTATGTATCCATATTTTATCACACTATGCCTAAGACACTCAATCCTTACGGATCGGATTATGAGTATGGTAAGCTAGTTTAACGAAATACTGAAATTTTAAATTTTGCAAATTCCATTTCAATTAATGAGCATAGCAGGCTGACGCAAATATTTGCACCATTGTTCTTATTAAATATTCGGTGTTCAGAGTATTATGCATCGTACAATAACAGTAGAACATTCACATTATCCCCTAATCATTAGAAACTGGTATACTCGTAGTTCTATGTGTGAATTGCTAGCAGTGAAAATTTAATTTTAAAAAACTAGTGGGCATTTTTTCCCGCATATTAAACGTGAAGCGACCGTGCGGTTTTTAAATTGACTAAAGACATTAATGGGGCGAGGGGGAGATGGGGAGACCGGATGGGTAGTGCTAGGAAGAGGAGTAAGGTAAGGCAACCTTAGGCGCGGAAAGTGGTTACTGAAGGGAGGCAGGTGACCGACAACTGAGGGTCATTTGCGTCATTCACCTCGGATAATAAAGCCAAGTTGAATATACTGGTTATAAGTACTGTAAACGTTTACTGGATAAAAATAAAACTAATATTTATGTGTTTTATTCCATTACATTACATTAATATCCACGGGTTGATACAGTCTTTTCAGGACATGAGAGAAATGAGAAGTGGCCGTGGATTTCAATTGTAAATCAAAATCCCTATTTACTATGCCACGCGATTTATGAAAGCATCATTTTTTTCAGCTCTAATAATTTCAAAATTCCATAGCACTGTTTCCATTTGCCTCCAGAAGAGTCTCACGAGACACTCTTCCACTCGACTGCAAAAGGGGCCGGCCAGCTTAAAGGGGCGGGGAAAAAACTGCACACAAAATGATACAAACGAGCCACTCAAAACATTTCAAAATCCATTTCCTTCCCCTCTTATCTGATGACCGTAAAATTCTCGCACCATTTTTTTTCGTAAGCTGATAGCCAACAATGCTCTTGCCAATTAAATCAGCAGGTGGGGTTTTTTCTGTGGTCTATTTACATTTCTTATGCCGACTGCTGCGAAGCGTGTCCGCGGAATTACTAGAGTTGGAGTGGGGGAAGGGGTGAAAAAAATCATCATTTGTCGAATCGAAAATTGCTTCGCTACCGCACCCCCGAATTCTGTCTGTCTCGAGAATGATTCTAAATTTGTAACAAGTCAAACTAGGTTGTTCTCCCCCCCTCCTACCCAATCTGAATAGTTTGGGCTATTTATTATTCAAAATAATTTTATTTATACATAATGTTATCCTTTCAATGGAACAATTTCAGAGTGTAAAAATCATTCGCCGAATGATTTTTACACTCTGAAATTGTTGCATTGAAATGTAAATTAGCGGATGACACTGTTAAAAGTCACTGTTTCGGCATCCCCCACAGTTTCTTTGGAATGTGATCCTTGTTAACATCAAATAGTCACTTGTCAGATTATTGTCAATAGGGATATTTTTGTCGTCATGGAGTACTCTTTACTTCATGTATGAAACAGAGGTAGTAACGAGGAAAGTACACGACGCCAGCATTAAATGACCCAAGGGTCACTTATAATTCATTTTTAATCATTAAAAATTGTATAGTCAATGCTGCATACATGATTGTTTTAGATAGTAGTGGTAGTTTTAGAGGAGGTGATCGATAGCTAAAGTCATTTTTGCCATTAGGGATAGATGGGAAAGGAGAAAGGGTGGAGGGAAACACGGCATCGTCATTACCCTACTCTTAACGAAAGGCGCTAAGGGGCCCGCAGCTGTCCCAACCGACGGACGGATGGGCGTACTCACTCAAGATGCTCTCCACGAAGCACCTCAAGCAGGAATCGGGATATTACTGAGAAATATCTACCGTCTCCAGGATTAGAACCCAGACCCTCTGGGATCGGTGGGAAGTCAATGCGTGAGCCGCTATACCATCCTGATCGCCCCATATTTGATGCAAAGGGATACTTTCGCTTAATAATTTACATTCGGTAATAGATTGAAATGGCAGTATGCAATAACCTATAATGAAAATATAAGCTAATTTAAATCAAAAGGCTTCACCATTTTAACTGAATTTGGCAAGGAATTTCTCGTCACTGATTACAAAAGCGGGAGGAGAAAGTTTTCAGCAGGGTTATCAATTAATGTGACAGGGTTTACCTAATTTTTATGGCGTGGCCGATGAACACCCGTCGTAAAAATAGAATATTAAAGTGTATTTGGGGTAGTCTTTTCTCTAAATTCTTCATCATTTATGAGCTTCAGACGTAATTCTCGGATTCCTCCATATTTACCGCTAGGCCGCGTCCGCAGACTTCGAAATTGGTCTAATCAAAACTTGAATCTTCGTTTATCCAAAGGGCTCCAACCCAGATGATAAAGGTATAACAAGAAATAATATGTTAATTTTGCATGTTTATACCGCTGCTTTTCACAAAACGGGGATATTTTCAATAGTAACCAAGAACTATTTCATTTTACTTGCTGAAATTGATTTCCCTTTATATCTGATAATAGTCTATTAAATAAATATTTCTAATTGGCTCCAGGGTAGTTGCATGAATATAAGCCAATTCCTAAGTATTTCCTGAAGTATTTAAATACAAATGTGGGGAACAATTTAATTTATTGATTCGACTCAAGGGAGTATTTGGTATCTTCAGAGGATTGCTTCTGAGCTCATGAAGAAAATACAAGAGTTCAGACAGAAAACGGGACTGAGTTATCCTACGAACTTGATTGGAGAAGAAACTCGGAATTCATCACTATGACAGAATTATTATAGGAAAATGTCAAAATTAAATTTCTCTATTAATTTAAGATCGTCTATCAAAAATCGAAATGTACTGAAGAAGCTCGGATTTAATAAGTAAAACAAATTTTGTGCTTGACAATGTATTATGGTATTATATTTAAAAAATTTGCAGTAAGAAATATTAATCTTCATCAATAAAAAAATTAATAGAGATGATTTCCCGTTGCCTCCCACGACAGTGATGTTAACGTGGCACCATCACTTTATATGGCGTCCCATCTGAGATCACACATCTACGTAACCACCTAACTGATAAAAGACTGGACGGAAATAATGTTTGACTGGTCCCAGCCTTCTGTCTGCGCAATATGGATGACCTTAATGGGAGTTATTTCAATTTAAATATTCTCCCGCTAGCAGAGCTCTAAGGGTCTATCGTCTTTCTACTCTTATTTTTAGGAGAACTCATCATAATATATCTAAAATTCATCTTTCAAATTCGTGGTATTAATCAGAAAGTTACCTGTTCGTTTTGCAATACATATCACCTGGTGAAAAACACTGAATAAAGTACCACAGTAAATATAACATAAAGAACATATAGCTGGCAATTTTTATTAATAACAGCATTCCCAGCTCAGCTCCGAAAAGGTAGTGTTGCTGATAGATTATCCACTTCAAGAATGGCTGCACTTAATGCTGTATGATCGATAATCCAAAATTTTAAAAAGAAGTTTTGTGCACGACATTTCACAGGAATAAACCCGCGAGGAACATGATCTTCACGAATAATTACGACCGTTGGATATCCGTTCCATTAAAACATTCATCTTGGGATATTCGATTCGAACAATAGAGATGTCTATGTCCAGATCCTTTCTTCTTTTCAAGCCTCCAGTGTTGATGGAGTTTCTGGGCGGTACCCAAGACGACCCTTCCCCTTCCCTGAGGGCAGCCAATAATTACGGACCAATGAACCTCTATAATTGCTGCCTTCTCGAATCATAACGAGATAAGAGAGAGAGAGAGAGAGAGAGAGAGAGAGAGAGAGAGAGAGAGAGAGAGAGAGATAGAGAGAGAGAGAGAGAGGAAGGAAGGCAGAGAGAGGGATTCATAAACAAATGGGGTGGGATGACAGGCCTGAAAGAACTGGTTTCTCACGCACGCCTCGCCTTGTCAAGGGACTACTTTCACTCCCACTACGAACGGCTACCTGCCGCCGAAACTGAACGCATGCATTTCATCTATTTATCACCGCGCCTAAAAATTCACGCCAATCTCGTTCTCCCATTTCACATGCTTGTATTGATATTTCTTCTTCGGATAAGGGGGGAGGTGGAAAAAAAATCACAAAGATTAATTGGTGTGTTTTTCCCGCGAAAATCAACGAACGTTTACCATTGAAGATCTCCGTAAGAAAATGATACTTGACACTTTCAATGAGTTAAAAACCTGTTCATTTCAGTTCAAGCATCTTCTAAAATCTCTATTCAAAAACGTAGGATTAATTCATGCGATAAGTCACGAAAATATGGTGAAAGTTGCTGTAGTCATTACGCAAAGATCAAACGATGTCGATTGCGATTTCATAAAACTATTTCAAAAATCAGGAATAAAGATAATACCAAAATACCATTTTACATTTTATAGCGATTTAAAATCTGGATTTTAAAACATGCTTTAGTTCAAGAGCACAATCATAATTAAGGACGATGAAGAAATAGCAAAAAACGAACACATTAAGAGGACATTCTCTTTCTAGATACATAAAATAAAAATTATAATACTATACCACGCTGTGCAAAACTCTGTTCAGGGTTTAACCATCGTCCGAATACTCGCCCAAGAACCCAAATAATAATAATGATGGGAGGATAACAGGAAATGTCATAGCAAATAGAGCAGTTTTATGAACCGTAGTAGTAGTTGGTATTCAGAATCCAATTGGCAAACATATGTTGGAACTCTGTATATTCCATTTCATTGTAATTTCAAAAAGCATGCTCCTCGTAAAAGTGATTAAGTAAACGCAGTATCTTAAATGTAAAAAAGGCAGTGTATCGAAAAGGCATGAGAAAGTTAACCCCCAAAATCTTTGGGAATCACCCGCCAGTTCTATGTGAATCTCTCCGATTATTTCGCATGAAATGCTGGGCCATTGGAGCGCATATTGCGTCGAACACATTCTCGTTCAGTGCATATTGGAATATGAGACGAGTGTTTATACGGAAAAAGATGGAATAAATGCTTTATCTGATGTTGGAGGGTTATATACCGAAGGCATAAGTTCATGATTTTCTTTTTTATAGCTCGAAACGAGGTATGGACAAGCGAACTCTCGCGCGTGACTTGAGCGCAAATAGATGAATTGTAAATATCACTTGGATTATATGAATAATTATTAAAAGGGTAGAAAGAAACATATGAATGGTAATGTGAAAATGTTTATACTTAAAGGCTGACGCATAAATTGAAAATATTTCAGGCATGGTTGCCTCTTATTTTCATATCATTGCTCAGCTCCGAAGTTTGGGTACACTGATATCGTAAGCGATTTTTCTTGCATTCAATGAATGATCTTGGTTCAACCTAGGTCTTATTTCATTTGTACATTAAAATAATCTAGAGATGAATGGGATATAAATCCGATTTGGACGGTAGAACAGTTTAATGCAATAATCTTTAATAAGCCAGTCAGTTAAGAAATTAAAATTATTGCTAAACGCATTGAAAAAAACCAGTTTGATATATGAGCGATGACAATTAATCATAACAGCGAAAGTAAGCAGGTTTTAAAGAAATAGGAAATAGAAGATTAAGGTTAGACGGCAAACATCAGGACAGATGGAAAAATTCATTTAGAAAGCGATTTATATGATCAGGTAAATCTTTTAGATGGTCACGTAACAAATGAATAAAACAGGATTTGTATTTTGTAACGAATTTTATACAACGAGGAGGAAATTATTTGAAAGATACTAAATAAATGTACAAAGAAAACTACGGAAAATTGATGCTGGGCGTGGTTTTTTACGACCCTGACACTAGGTCGTTTTGGATAAAGGAAAACTGTGTATGAAATACATTCAAAATATTGGTTTGCATAATAATTGAAAATATGAAATGGATGGAAAGGTAAAACAAAAAAAGAAATTCGAGGCATCGTAAGAAAAGAGAAAGATTATTAGTGGGAATTCTTAGACAGAAAATATGGGAGCAGGACATTTCTATTGGTGATGAAATGGTGAATACTGTGAGAGAGAGAGGAGAATTTTAAGCAAGTGGGATAGAGAAAGAAAAGTATAGATTCGGAGGAAGGAATGAAGAGACGTAAAAAGTATCCACAGTTGAAAAGTGATTTATTGTAATCTGGTGAGTTAGAGTATTTAGCACAATGTTAGATGTGGCTTAGAAGGGTGGTAGTACCTAGTGCAAGGACCCAATAATAATGACCTATCTTAATTGGTAGACCACTGCTAATAATAGAATACATAATTGATTCCCATGGAGTAAAATTCTATAATTTATCTAGCGTACTTATAAACATATTTTCTTCATTCTTTATCGGTTTTCCTTTGGTATAACTGGTTCATATAAATACTTATTAAGTCTTTCTCAAGCAATGTCTTTCATATGCATATTAATCACTTTCTCTGTTATTTTACTCGGGGAGTGATATTGCAATTAACTGGGCGGTTTTTATTTTTTATTGAGACGGTTATTCTTCATTATCAAACACATGTGAACTGAACTCTATTTTCACATATCCCTTCGATGACTGAAATATCCAAATGCAATTTTTTTTTCAGAATCTCACGAAAAATTGACTACGTCTCGGTAGTTTACCCAGCATTCACAGTTGGCAATAACTCTGAAAGCGTGAAGCAGTAAAATAGTTTATGGTATTATCCGGTGAAAGCATAGAGTTATTTTCCCGCAAGGTGTAAAATTTTAGCCAAAACACCGCCCTTGAGACACATTAAAAATGGCATCACGCAAGCAGGCGCCAGGGCAACCAAGAGGAATGAAAAAAAAAACTAAACACACGCCTTCGCTTCCCGTGCCACGTGAGACGATCAAAAAGCGAGCAATTATGAAAACATGATTGCCACTGGGTCACTGGACCAGAGCAAGAGCCGCCTGCTGATCTGACTATTAATCAGCCAGTGACAAGACGTAGATAAGTCTTCGACCCGGTTCATTCGTTCAGGATGGGAAATGGACGGAACGGTAACTCGTAAAATATCAGCCATTAATCTCTCACCACGTTCGAGGAATGCATCCATTATATCCCACAGCAAGATCAATCAGGTCCCCACTCGGGTGACGTAAAAATTCCTTCATATTTGTTTAGGACGATTTTTAATTTATTCTTTTGACATATTGCTATATAGAAAGTCCTTACCCGAGGAACTATTTGCTGATTGATTTATTGCTCGCAATCGAACGTACCTCATATTTCTGAGGAGAAACGCTCGTGAGGGATTGAAAATGGAAAACTATCGGAATTCTAGTTGGTGAAAGCTTTCCGACGATTAATGAACAAAAATAGCTGCCCTCCTCAAATATAAGTATCAATATTTCTCATTATTTCCATCAAAACGTATTCCAGGGTTCCCCCTTACAACATACGAGACGTATGATACTTTCAGTAAGTGAATTTTTACATTCGACTATCATATGTGAACTTCATCAAACCACTTGGTTTTGTTGCTGTTATCTTAAGCACGTGGTACAAAATTGTTTTAAGGACCTTCTGACATACTTCATTATATTCCATAAGAATTATTAACAGTGCAAATTCCATCATTCGTTGAGCAATTGTACCTAATTTGTGCTCAGAGCGTTCATTACACAGATACCAATAATAGAGCCCGTCTTATAAGTCTGCTCATCTTTTTTGAGTTTAACCCGTACCTTTATTCAATAGTTATTTTTCTCGCTAACACTTCGACGCCTTGCTACTATTTTAGCCAAGCTCGTGCATAAACCTCTTTTATAAATCCTAGTCAATGTCTATATTACACTGAACCACTATTATCTAGGTCTTTCAAATTGTTAAGTGTTTCAGCGGTTTCTTGATTTTATCGAGTGTCTGGATTTAATTACTGAATTAGTAATTTATGCATGCTGGCGCAACTTAATATCAACTTGAATTTTACAAAACAAAAAAGTTCTGAATCGGTCATTACAAATCTTTACGAAAACAATGCAATCAATTACCTATCAGTATGTACCAATTAGTAATTTACTACCAATTATCAACAGCAAATAATACAGCCATTACAAAGCTAAGCATTATGAATCAACAACATTATTGCCCACTTTAGAAATAGTATTGTGACGATTTCCTGATTGATTTCCTATGAACTTGGTTACCATAAAGTGTTTCTTTTTATTGCAGTGCATGAGACAATTCACGAAGTACTTTTCATGTTTATTTTCCATCTTATTATCACTCTACAATACTTCTCTTAAATGAAATGAAAGTATAATTATCACTTCTTGATTAAGTGCATCCATCGCCATGAACAATTATATATTCATTTGATGATCATCATTGGTAATTGCTTATACAGATGGTTCTTTTCAATTATTCCAAATGTCAGTTATTAATTTCGTATCACATATTCGAAAGCATGCAGTTGCAGGCCTCATTATTCTATCTTCGATGCTCAGCGTCGAAACCATGGTCGTAATTCAATAAAAACCATTCTGCGGAATAGATTTTACTGTTATTAAGTTCAGCACATGTGCTTTATTTTTCTTTCCCAACAATAGTCCCTTCTTCAGTACTCCTTACTAGAGACTTCTAAAAATCATAATACACCGCAACATTTCCAATAAATCAGATCTCAACAAGAATCCTAAGGGTTAATTGACACCCATGATGACATTATTTTATAATGTACATCTCTTCAACTAGGATATCCATTGTTTAGAGTCTTGATTTCTTCCTTTAGGGATAATACGTATGTATATATGACCTTCGAAGAGAATGTAAGCCTTTCACTGCACCGCTAACTAATGATGAATTACACTCATGTTAACTTCTCATGTTTTCATTCCACTGCCAAGAATACCACGCATTAGAATATTTTAACAATAAAGACTTACTTCCTATATTTTTAATTGGATGTCATGACTTAATTACGCCTGGGATATTTATTTACCAAAGCCGAATTCAAAACGTGTCTTCGATATCCCACCATCAGTGCGTTCCATGCACCTCACGTCCTGTATTTTATTTCTTGACAAATTTAGAAAAAGTACGTAGTTGCTGTCTCGCTGTGCACCTCATCACTTTCAGCTTACTTGCAATTATAAGTTCACTGTTCGGTTTCCAAATTACACTCTTTCATGGCTAGTATTCATCTATTCCTGTTGAAAATTAATACCCTTTTTTTCTCCTAACTGATATTACTTTCTTCACGAGTCATGTGGTAATATTTTCCAATTGCAAAGAAATACTTTTTGTGTCTTACGTTTGCAAATATGTCGGTGACCGAAGAATCATTTGCGTTTCATTATTTGATTTTAAAAGCGTGCAGAATATGGACAGGTCCACGTGCCAGGCCTACTAAAATGATAACAAGAAGAGCGCTGAACTCATCGGTGAAGGAAGAAACTCTCATTCGTCTCAACGTATGTCTGCGGTGTCTTAAGTGTAGAAAAATGCAGTCTCCTCTCAATAAAAATGCGGTCAGGCAGACGTCTCAATCCGTCGCTCAACGCTCTCGAAAAAAGAGAAGTGTAAGAGCGTTTGTTAACACAGGGCGATATAATGCAAACCCACTTCATACCAAAATCTCTTAGACGGCATTCGCAGGAGAGAAAGAAGGCTCTTTTCATTTACGGCGGATTATCTGTAGTGGAGCACGGTGTGAAAGACGCGACGTGAGAAAGGAAAATAGCGACGGGTTTTAAAATGGGATGAAGAGTGTGGGGAGGGGTTGGTGTTTACAATTTTTCTCCGGGGTAATCCCACACCACAATGGAGGATTGGGTACTTTTCACGTCGCGCTCCCCGAGCTTTTAGACGGACACCTGTGGAATTCCTTTCCGCTCCTTTCTTCTCTAACTCACACAACCGACATCTCAGTAACTCGCGATTTTGAGGTGGGAGAAGATAAATTTACGGCGGAGGCAAAAATCCTTCGTTGTCCAGTCTCTCAACACTGCCGCATGTCAAAGGACAGAAATTCTACGGCAAAGCGCGGAGTATAAGCATGCAGTGTGCACAAGATCCATGGTCCGCGAAGATTTAAGAAAACTAAAAGGTCGTGATGACGGAAATGACTTGGGATGACGGAAATTAAAGATGATGCTGCGTTTTCTCAACTTCACCTTAGGGTTTTTTCGGCAAAAAAAAATGGACGAAACCATGTAAAGGTGTGAGGAATTTTTCGACGGAAATTATCCGTTTAAACGGTAAATATGCACTTCTTCACATTCCCCTAAAACTTGAATTTCGCGGTTTGTCATGATAATCCATTTTTTAAATTCCAGAAATCCATAAGTAGAAGCTCAACTCCCCACCTGGAGAACGGAAAGCCGTAATATAAAACGGAAGGCCAGAATCCCGTACTTTAAAGAGTTCGGTGGTCGTTTGTTAAGGCTAGAAGGCAACTACATTCTGGAAAGAAATATATCAGCCCAAAGATGATGCTGACGACTCGAAGGGCTTTCCGGTTGGTTCAGGTGTCCACTCGAGAATCTTTTGGCGAGCATTTATTTATTTTCACCATAAATGTCACACAATGTAAAGTTAAGAGGGTGCTGCTATCCAAAATTCTAATACATTACAATAAATAAATGGCAAATATTACAAACCGTCTAATGGAAACCACCTGGCAAGCTATCGGCAGAAGGAAAGCCGTTAATAAGAAGCCATGGATGAGGAAGTCGTGGAGCTCAGTAAAGAGCGTAAATATAAACGTTGGAGAAATAAATCGAGCCCTCTCTTATAAAAGGATAGGAATGGCATCTGCCGTGAAGTAAGATTAACGCATTTGAAACATACTATACATGCAAAGAAGCTAAAATCAATCTGAAACAAAACGAAAATCCATCTACACTGAAACATTAGAGCCGCCAAATAAATTGGTAAAATGGTAAGGATGTCTAAAAAATCTATAAATTGATTAATTCCAGAAGAAAAATATTTAAAAGGTAAATACAGGGAAACGAAGGCAGTAAAGGAGACGATAAGCCAAAGTCAGATTGGTTTCAATCGTCAAGAAAAAAACAAAAATAAAACCTCAAATCGATGACGTAACGAGAAAATGAAGGAGAAAAGGCTTGCAACGATTATTTACAAAACGTTTTTCTAGTAAAGGGGATCAATCTTCGGATTAATCAATATGAAGGACCAAGGACTAAAAATTAACGAAACCCATCATCTTAAACACTTGGATTGAGAAACCCAATCATAAAACCAGAGGTAATGAGCTTCAATTACATATTCAAGGTGAAAAAAATATCAATATATCCAATCGTTTTCCAAGCAGCTTTGTGGCTGAGTGAGAAGCAAATCTTAGAAGGTGCTTTTTAAATGAAAGAATGAAACTGTAGAAGAAATACCTCTTTGATATAAAGATAATAATCAGAGTCATCAACCCGAAGGTCGGTTTGGAAGGTGATAGTAGAGTTTAGACCCCGACGGCGTATGAAATTCACATATCAGGGTAGGGGGGCCAGTTTCTTTTTCTAAGCCGGTTATGGTTTCCCTAGAAGATCTGGTACCCAAAAATCACATAGCTTGGGCGGAGCTGCAGGTGCCCAGAGAGGCTTTCCTGGTAATCGAACCCGGACCCTCCGGTCAGTAGTCAAACGCTCTACCCCTGTACTATCGCGACCCACCACTTGAATATATATGATAATTATGTTAATCTTGGGAATGATAATTGAGGTGGTTTCCCGTTGCCTTCCTCAATAGTGTTTTTAACGTGACACCATCACTTACTGGCCGCCCCACTGGGGTCAGACGCCGTTGCAGCCGCCTCACTGAGGAACAGACGCTGCGTGGACTACCTTTCCTCTGGCTCCTAACCTTCGACTTATCTGGCATGGGTGACCCTACCAGGAGCAATAAATATTACTCCCGCCAGCACAGCTCTAGGGGTCATCGGAACGCACAAGCCCTTCCACCACGACAAAATTGTAGTCTGGGGAGGGATATATGATAATAATATAAAAAATTCTTAATTTCATTAACATGAATTTCCACAAGGTTGAGCCAGAAACAATTGAATAATATAAAAAATATTAGTATGTGGCCTCCGCATACATTCAAGTGGAATTAATAATTAGTAAACGGCCCAAGTTAAGATAAAAGTATACTAGAAAAATGTCTAGTAACTGCCCAAAATCCAAATATTGAATGAATGAATGAAAAAATTAATAAATAAACAACTGGAGAACGATTCCCTGCGTTTGTAAGACTTGAACAAAAACGGCAATAAAAAGAAAAGGCTGGAAGCTCTTGAAATATGGTACTGTTGGAGAAAGGTAAGATCAAATGACAGGATAGATTTACTGAAATACGAAAGGGGGTAAAAGAAGAATTATCATGACAGTTCTGATAAGGAATAGATAGATGTAAAAGAGAAGAAATATAATAGGAAGGAAGTTATAGGCGAAGTTATTATGCTAAAACCGCAGCGACGATAACAAACATACGCTCATACTTACGCATGATAACATTTTCTAGTAAATGATTTTATAACGCTACTTATCTTTTGTTTCGAATACTCTTTCATCCAGTACTGAGGCGATTTTCGCAATCTAAGAGATTCCTATCTTCAATTTCTCATACTTATTAAATTAAATATTTGAAACCACAAATAATAGAACACTGAATCAACGTAACGCAAGTAACTATGGCAAGATTTTATGGAATATGTGTAGTATATCCCCAGATAAAGAGGGAAAGGTGACACTGATCACTGTATTTACCTTGAAGGTTGCATTCATCCTCATTCAACTCTGACGATTAGATGCAGTAAGAATCAGTGATTTTAATTTCTAATTAATGCATAATGCCTCACATGTATGCCCTTTGCAGTGGTCGGAGGGTATTTATAAGACTTTTGCATTTTAATAGCTTAAAATTCCCTATATCATACGATCATTTTCAGGATCCGTTGAAATATTTAGTCATCGGTTGTTGACTTTTTTTTCTAGGTTACCATAATTCCCAGATTTTTTATAATGAATTCCCAAGTTTCCGAATATTATCTGCTAGTAATCAATACACGAATGTGAGTAAGAGTATGCACGAGTATGCACACTAACAGATGTGTAGTGTCGAAATATTGTTCAAAAAATTTACATACCTACATGCGTGTTTCTTTATACAACCGTTTCAAAAATATCTTCACAATATCCGCCGCATATTCCGCAGAGAAAACGTAAAAAAGGAAGACCTCGAAGATGACATCGAGCCTCAAAACAAGGGATTTCCACCCGAACCACACTACGTGACCTTTTCCATCGTCGGAGAAGTTACCGCCTTCTGTCTCGGTCAATAACCAAATAGCACCTTTCCTGCAGGATCAGACATCTACGATGGGGACCCCATCCCTAAGCCCACCAAACTCTCACTCCTTCATGTCTTACCAAGGACTCGGCACTCACGTTTTTGCCGCGTTTTACGCTGAATCCCTGCCCATCCGAGGCGAGAACGGTTGCTCAGCGGAACCGGGAGCGCTGCTAAGCCGATGCTAAAGCTTCAGGATAGGGGGTAGCGAGTGTGGCGGGAACGACGGAGAAGCAAGCGTAGCGGAGGTAAATTGAGACTCCCACTCCCACGCAAAAGGCTTAAAGGAAGTAAGGAACCAAAGCGAGAGGAGCAAAGCCCCTCTCTCCGTTCCCCTCCACCTCGATCCTTCCCTTTGCACACCCGCAGAGGGTCGTCTCCGGGTGCGGAAAAGGGGATTATTGGCCCGGGATCGGAGAAAATCGGAGATACGAGCAGTAAGGGAGCGGGAGAAGGGAAGGACGGATGTCCCCGTTCACGGGTCGCCCGCCCATTATGGCCCTTCGGGGCCCGAGGTTCCGTCCAGGAATCGGAGGGGGGGGGATGAGATTCTGGAAGCTGAGACATCTCTAGCTGACAAGTGCGTTGCGCCTCAGAGTCGTTCCGAAAGTGGAGACCGGAGCGTGAAGAAGGACGCCAATCCGACACGTTCGTTGAGGGGACAGGTTGTTCCGGCAGCAGAGGTTCTAGTCTCTGCCGATTTTCAATTGTTTTCTCACTTCCCTCGGGAGATTAATAGTCCTAACGTAATAGTTTCGCTTTTTTCTTTCCACAGAATATCATAGAAGGAGATCACCCCCTCGCTTGCGGAATGTGGTTCGGCAGAAAATATTGCGAAGGTTTAAGCTGACGAAAAGTTGCATGAAACTCTTTACATACAATGATATAATTTATTCAGTATCAAAAATGCCACCGGCTAAATGGCTCAAGTACGTTCAATACGATTCAGGAAATTTTACATGCATTCTATATTTCTGTCATTACTTAATCCATGTGGAAAACTTCCTTGAAAATTGGAATTAGGGATAGGTGAGAAAACGCAAAGAACTGTGTTCCCCAGCACAGCATTCATCCATGATTATTAATGATGTCTCACTGTTTATAAACCTATTCAACAGAGAAGTTGAAACTCATTAAAACTATATTAGGACAGAATTTTAAATACTAAGCACTGAAGATTTGAAAAAATAAAATCTTCAATGAATAATTCATAAGCAGCCAATTAAAATTTGGATTTCCATTATTGACCATTAGGTGCTCACGGTGATTCAAATGGTGCTTTTGGGCACCTCTAGCATACCAAACCAGCCATTTAACTCGATGGCTGTGAGTACCCACTCGTCGGCAATAACGTTTAAAAAATTGGGATGTTGGAAAAAATGCTGACGGAATACACCTTTAAATTTAAAGTTTTAAAACACTTATAAAATATTAAACCGTCAAGAAGACTTTTCGATAGCATTCTAATAAATATATTTTTTCCGGTGGAATAAATCAAAAGTAAAATTAAATTAAGTTATTTTAGCTTGTAAAAAGATTCAAAAAGCTAGGAAAATTTTCCTCATTTCATTGAAATTATCACCTTCATTCATGATCAAGCACCCGCTTCCAAAAGTTATCAGTGAGCTCACAAGGATTTGCAGTTTTCTAAGAATACAATACGCACAATTAACAAAACACTTAAAAAAACTAATCATGCCCGCATTTCAAAATTGTGGCTGTGCTGACCTAATAACGGGCTAACGATTACATTAAAAAAATTAGAAATATATTTAAAAAAATTGAAATATTAAAATTGGATTTAGCTTCAAAGAACTGGCTAAAATGTTTTAATATTTTACGCGATGAAGTCCATAAGGCGGAAAGAGCATGGAGGATGCAAGAGGCCAGGATAGTTTTTGATGCCGGATAAGAAAAAAATAATGTGGGAAGAGACGAAATTGCGATGGCAAAGTAAGTAAATGTGTACGCATGAGGAATACATGGAGAAATAGTTGCACGCGGAAGATTGCAATGGAAATTAGACGTCGAGTGTGGGGAGTTAAGGAAATTTCGAGGGATCAAACTGAAGATTTTACGCGTACGGATGACATAGGGACAATAACATAAAGAGTAACGTTGAAATATCCTTTTGAAGATAACGGTTGTTCGACTAAGGACATTAAAGATGATAGGCAAAGCCTTAGATGGATCTTGAGAGACATTCGATCTAAAGAATTTAAGTGGAATTACTAGAATAGCATACTCTCTAACCATCAGGAAAGAGGCCTGACATGAACAATAAAAAGGGTATAGAACGGTGAGTATTATCTCTGCCAGGAAGCGAATCCTGAGAATACTCATTTGAGCTCATTATCTCGACACCATAAAATTCACGTAAGGGAAACATTTTCTCGAATGTATTTCACAAATTATTTATTAAATGAATAATTCGCGATCGCAATGCTTAGATTGGGCAATTATTAGAGCAGAAAACCTTTTTGATATACGTTTGTACTTAAACGAATACATTAGAAAAGTATCCTTCTATAATCGAAAAGTTAATGCCGGTTTACCTACACCCAATCTTGAATATCGAAACAACGGCTTAAAGGCTACGATCAATGATGTCATCGTAACTTGTAACAAAGGAACTTAAATCATTGCGCATATCTATTTCCCATGATTTTCCCAATGCCAAAAATGTAAAGAGATAAATAATTATGTGTAATCCCAGAATATAAACAGTGTAAAAATGGAATAAAGTATTAATATATATATATATATATATATATATATATATATATATATATATATATATATATATATATATATATATATATATATATATATATATTCATATACCACTATTAAAAGACATTGCCGTTCTATTTTATCATTTATAATCTCATTAATTATGATTATAGTAACAATACCGCAGCACCTTCTCCTGTGGTTCTCGTCATACACGGATATGACCCAGGGGTACATTCACCGTTCCTTAAATGATTGAATCTCCAGAGCTCTCGGGCAAGACATTACTTTTTTAGAAGTTAGACCGCAGTACACTCTCTTGCCACTATTATAAAATATGCATCACCCAGGGGTGTAGCTAAGGCTTCTTAAATGATTGAAGCATCCCTATCCATGAATCTAGGACGACCTCCAGGTCCCTGGATCGACCATTGGAACGCATTACCACTGCAGATCCTTTTATTTGTTTTCGGTTCTTCTATCTCTTGCACAGGCGATGATTTAAGCTCAGTGCATATCGTAATCGAAAGTAAAAATGAGAATAATTCTCCACCATGATTCAGAAATCATATTTTTCTATGTTTTTTACAATTAATATGGTTATATTACCGATATTCCATAAAATTGAATGTTTCCAGAATTTTCTCGATATCGTAAATCAAATGTTAACTCTTAGGTGTGCCCACTGGTAACAGGAAATTCCAATTTCCTAGAAAAATCACCTTTCACGCAAAAATTCTGGTATGAAGAAGAAATGGAAAAAGTTATATTTCGTGAACTTCAAGGAGGGACAGGAGTAAAGAAGCTACGCTTCATATGTGGAAAGTCAGTATGACCCACACAATACCTTTATTAAGTACACTGACATTTTCAAGATGCGGTTGGTTAGGGAATAATTAGGTATAATATTGGTTTCAAGGATTTCTTAAATGAGCGAGAGTGAAAGGGTGACGGATTGGGAAGGTGACGAAACCTCCGGTCTGACAAAGGACATCATCACTTGATCTACCTGAATACAGTAGGTAATATAAAGAGGATCAATGATATTTCATGCGGAAAACAATACGAAACCATTTCAGAGTAAAAAGAAAGACTGGAGGTAAAAATAGGGCATTTGAAGGGAATGCAATTCAATTAATGATAAATCTATTAATTGAAGGGAACATAATTTTAAATTCAAAATGATAAATCTATTAATTCAACTAAACATAATTTTAAATTCAAGAAAGCATTCACCTTAGCACGTTTTCCTTTGGTATGCAGTAATATACGTTGCTGCATTAGTCGTCGTCTCTCAGACATTACCAGAAATTGGAACTGTTATTCGGTTTTAAACAAAATTTTAGGGTAATCCACAGACCAGTAAAAACTGAACTTTGCTCGAGTTACTGAAATACACATTTGCAGGTATTAAACTTGAGCCAATATAAACCTCCCCGGTTTTTTCATTTAAATTTTGCGTCGTCCACCACCTGGATAATAGACTGTTAAGTCAAGACGTTGATTGAAAATCTTTTTTTGTGGACAACATTTAAGCCTCTCTTTCATTACACAGCTTTTTGAAGTTCCACAAAGGAATGACGGTGAACATTTAAGTTCTCAAGTTTTCACGTGAAACTGCCTTGGTACCAGGAAGTTTCGTGCGGCTGTTATGAAAAGAGATGTCATTAAAATGCGTCGAAATGTATCTTACACTCTAAGGAGCTCAAGTCACCTTACGATCTTCCATACGATGATTACATCATTTCCACGCCGATTAAGCTTCATATACTCCCAGCCAAAGGGAAAATGAGATCGCAACTTCACTTTACATAACATTGACACAGGGAGGAAAAGCCTTTTCCGAATGAACTTAAACAGGAGTATTTCTCAACGCTCTTACATTTAACTTGTACTCCTTATGGGACAGCTGAGCCGGAAGTTTTCAATGAAAGCTATATTTTTACTCTTTGGTATCTAATACCCATTTAATTCTCCCGATTTACTTATATTTAGTGCAAAATTTTATCGCACTTACCCGTAAACTCATATATACCTTACTTGGCGTGAGGTACACACGTATTTAAGACACCTCTTCACTCGAAACGTTTTTATAGTTTCGTGTGTGATGCCGCGGCCTTTAAAAGACGGCCAAAGCTTAAGACAACGCTGAAATAGTTGCTCTTAATTGTATGTACTTAACGGTTTCAGGCTTTACTTCGTATGAGTGTGTGATATGTATATCAAAAGAATTGCTACTTTTCCACAGAATTTACTTTAAGATACGTTCACCGAATTGCGGCATCATCAGGTACAAATTTCGTTCACATGCAGCAGTTTAATATATACGCCTAGAACAAAGGAGAGGGGTGGCTATGTAAGAGTTTGAGGGAGGGTGGAAAGTCGAAGGTGGGGGTTGGGGTTATTTGGGTAATGAAAGGGAAAAAGCGGTGGTCCCACCTTGGCTATTACGTGGAATGGGTTGGGATAAGGGGCATTAAGTCCGTGGAAAAGTAGAAAATCTTTTAATACGAACACTCTAAACTGTAACTAAAATAGTTTAGCATGAGGTTTTAGATCAACCGAACCATGGGAAGAATAGTTAACATTATTTAAGAGAATTGCTCAAAGTACGACATCCTGTGGGATAATTTAATCAAGAAACTCAATCCTATACAGTAATACATTGGTCGATGTTCAAATCAATTGATTTAGAAGGAAAACTAACTCTACTCATATTTTCCATAAAAATTAAAAGCTTCTAGAGTAAAATAAATAGAATCATCCTCGAACATAGTATTGAGAAACAATTAGGATTTCCCCATTTAGTCTCCACTCAATTATTACGTACCAGATATGAATTAAGCAAGAGTTTCGCAGCATCGATTACTCATGCCTTATAAACACGAATAACTTGTACGAAGTTTCATGCTACAAATAAAATCCCACTAATCCTATGCTCTCTGCTTATAATATACTCATTTTCTCTCATCCATAGAATTGCACGATCTACAAGACTATTTATTTACAAACTATTTTGTTGTTTGCAGTAATTTTTTTGACCAAAGCAGTTAGCTTTTCATTATAAATATCTTGTAAGGTTGAGTTATTCTGTACTTCAGCTTTTTCCATCCCATATTACGGTGTTTCTGAAAAAGATGAAAGATTCCACTTCTTCTATTTCTTTCTTGGAGCGCAACACTTGCATTAAGTGTTTCTCTTCCAAAAATTAAGGTACTCATCATCTTCTCATTTTTTGTCATGCTATATTTAAGCAATACATTTTACATTAAGTTCTTGGGTGATTGTAGGTTTTCTCGGTTCGCTGCTATGACTGCAGTATATTGCACAAAGCGAAATATTTTTATTTCTCATCCGTTCACTCCAATTACTTTGATGGTGTATTATTATGCTTACTTTATTGTTTTTACCTGAAGACAAAGTTGAGGTCACATTTTTCTCCAGCTCCTTTATTTATATTAGGTTCTTTTTCTTTCGTTTCCCGTTTCCTTTGAGATGGGTTCATGGTGGGTTGCAGATTATTCTGCAGTTTCCAGCAGCTTGAACTCACTATTACACTCAACATGATCAAAGACCTTTTTGAAATCCAAAACGGTAAATACAGTGACTTCATGACACGAATATTTTTCTGAACTAGATTCCTAAGACTAAGTATGTCCCCCTCGTGGCCCTGTTCTTCCTGAATCCAATGAGGTTTTCCGGAATTTCTTCTTTTTTTTGTTCCATCCGTCCACTGTTAGCATTTTGAATGCATGTTAGGAGGTGTCCTTCCAGTTTCCAGTTTTTGCAACTTGCCATCACCATCATTGGTTATCAATCCGAGCATTGGTTTGTGGCAGCTCTCCAAAATTCTCCTCGTCGCTGGCAGCCTCCTCATTTTCTCAATGCTTCCAGAAGCAAATTCTTCACTACATGCTCTCAGTAGTTCATCCAGACCTTCCTCTAAATATTTGCTTAATTTATGACCTTCAGTAAACTTCTGTGCATCACGATGTTACCAGTCATCCCCTCTTCTTCCGATAATTATCGTTCATATCTTCTATAAAAGTTCTTCACCCATTCTTCGAAGCACATATTCACTTGTTACTTTGTCTGTCGACTTTATTTCCAGTATTTTTTTATATCAATAAATTTCCATTAGCTCAAATCTTCTTTTCTTTGCAGCTGCTATCATCCAAGTTTCACATACACAAAAAGGTGGACTCCATTCATAACATTTTACAAATCGCTTTCTTTTTTCTATGTTAATACTATTTGCCGTTAATAGGGGCTTATTGAGATTGAAAGTCTTTTTCACCATTCATTTTCCAGTAACTCTTTTCCAAATCTTACGTTGAGATAATTCCTTCTCCTGCCGAATAATAATGCAGTTTCAACCTCATTAGCTTTAAGTTATTTTCTAATCTTTGTTCCAGAGTGACTGGTGCACTTTTCAGGTTTTCATATCATTTCGCATGTTTAGCGCCTGCCGCCTCCAATATTACTGTTTGTCTCGTTCAATGCCTTCTCAATACTGACTACGCATCAAGGGGGATAGAGAGCAGCCCTGCCGTGCTCCTTCATTTATCTTACCTTCTCAACTACTTTCACCGCATTTAATCGCCACTGCCTGCTCCTCATGTTAAGCATGAATTAAACTCCTATCGCAGTAGTTCATTTAGATTTCTGTAAGAATACGTAGTCCAATTTCAGCCATTTCAAAAGTATACTCCAAATCAATGAATCTAACATGAGACTGTTGATCTTCTAAATATTTTTTTCTAGGGTAAAGTGTGAGGTTAATAATAGCCTGTTTTTAAGATTTTCTAAAACTCTGCCTTAATTTTAATTTAAGAAATTTGATAAATTTTTTGTTGGATAAATTGATAAGATGAAATTCAAGTAACATTAACTCTAGGTATACTGAGTAGTGCCAAGCCAACTGAAAAACAAATTCAAAGAGGCGTGTACCAATAATAGTATGAGCATTCGATTAACTTTTTCCAGTCAAAATATGTATGTGAAGTTCGAAACAAAGCATCTATTTAAATAAAATAGCCTTCTCATAGAACCGTTACTCATTCTCAGAACCTATTTTTACTTCCACTCTTTCTTTTCCATTCCATTTAAGAAAAAATTTGTTCAGAAATAATCCTTTAATTCATGAAAAACTTTAAAAATAGAGAGGTAAGATAACGGATTCTTTAATATAATACCATCGGCGTTATAGGAACGTACCTATTAGTTTAAATTCAATAGAAAGTGATTCGTAGAAGCTTCACAATTAACATTTGAATTATTAAGAAAGCTTTCATTTAATTCAAGTAATTTATTCAGCTTTCTGATCTATTCTAACAATAAATCATTGTAAAACGAAAATATTACCTAAACAGTAAACAAAATATGATACCCCTTAGCTAAATTAAAAACTTAGAATAATTTGTTATGACATTATCATGTTTTAGTCGAGTTACTTGGAAATATATTGCTAATTTATATTTATTTTGGTTTTCTAAAAATACAAAACTAGTTTAAAAAACGGTACATCAGTTTTAAATTTTTAATATTTTTCACTTAACGCACATTTCACGCGATTCGCTGGTTACTCAAATTATACAAATTATAATTTAACAAAGGGATAAGGGGCGTTCCTGAAAAACCCGGCTACAATCCAAAAAGTACATTCCTATCTCATGGATTGAAATCCTTAGTTGGCCAAATAGAAATTGGACCATAAAAGCAAGTGGGATGGAAAGTGAGTTACTGGTATTATGCATCCCGCCAAGCTTATATGCTTGCGTCGGGGAAACTTAGGTTCTTTCGGAACAAATCATTCTTATACGGGTCCTTTGCAGATTTCTGAGTTGGTTCCTGACAAATTTAAGTTGTTAGACTGATGACTCAGCTATAATTTTTAACAGAACTTTCATCCCTTAAACTCCCTAAGTTTCACAAACCGGTAAATCAGTTCCATTTCCTAACTCCAGGCACGAGAAATTAACCAAGATCAAGCTCAAAAAGAGCTATCAAATACCATATCTTAAGCATAATGTTACAAGAAGTTCTCAGTTCATTATTCATTGGTTTCAGCAGATTTCATTTTGACTTAAGTTTCGAATGTTTTCCAAATTGACCAACTCTATTGAGCAACATAAGGAAAACATATAGTATAAACAATATCTAACTTGCAAACCCCTCGCATGATCGATTAATTAATTAATTTACCAGCAATAAACGGATTTTGATTTAATAACTGCTGTTTCACTTCTGCAACTTATTTGTTTTTTAAGCGACTTACATTAGTGTTTAATTCCACCCAGAGGGCCCGGGTTCGTATCTCAGCGACGTCAGATATTTTTCAGTAAGATCCTGATCTCTACTTGAGTTGTTTTGTGGAGAGCACTTTAAGAAAGTACGCCGTCTGTCGGGACGTTAAGCTTCGGACCCCTTGGCTCATTTAGTTAATAGTAGTCTATTGCTGACGCCAGATTTCTCTCCACCCTTCCTCCTTCCTCGTTGATCCTTATATGCGCATATGACTTCAAATGTCGGCAGGCTCTCCTAAATCTACTTCTACTTATGTACTATCTCTACTTCTACATTAATGTTTAATTTTTCTTTATCCAAGTAGCTAAAACTGCTTTTGAAGTAACATTTCCATCATTACACATCCATCCTTACACAGCCATCGGGAGAAAGGGTTCTATAATTAACAAGGCTATTAATACCTAACAGTGCACTTGTATCCTTAAAAAAAATACAATTCACTAATTGTTCTAAAACAGCGTGCTACAGCCTATGTAAATAGTTATGAAAATAACTTGACGTCGACGCATTCATTTCGTGGGTGAATTTTGAGGCCTAGTCGTTAAATAGAGCTGATGTAATTCAGACTTCCTAACTACGCAAGTTGAAATTCCTATTGGTATAATAGATTCGCAGGGTACTATACAAGTTAATGCAGTAACTTAAGGGATTCTGCGGCCGATACTATATCCGATACTAACGTAGTAACCGATGACTCGAGGATAATTTAATCTCACATTAATATTTACGATTATACTTTTAACAGCCTTCACTTACTTTTGGAAATTAGATTGATGATAATCAATCCATTTGCTTTTTATCCAATAGACAATAATTTATGGTATTATTGTAGCGTTATGTACATTTTTTTATCACACAAGCATCCTTATAATGGTATGAAAATTATTTAAAACAATGAGAATACGTATGAAGATAATCATTGTAGAATTGTACATAAAGGCAAGTATTTTAAAGGAATAATTAATAAACGCCACTTTTTATTGCGAGTATACAACACTTAAGTCGTCACCAACGTATTTTTGAAGAGTTACGCCATTATGAAATGCCATTAGAAGATTAGAGCGTTGTATTAACATCACTTTACAACAGATTTATCGTAGAAAGTAAACTAGAAAAAGATAACCAACCTTCACTACATTAATGTATTCTTTCGAGTGTACCTTGTGGGCATATTTCTCATGATGTACTGCACTCACATGACGTATACGTACGTTCAATCATGAACGCTCACTGTTTATGCCACAAAATAAGTCAACCCGAAGGCACAAAATACACCGACGAGCAAAAAGATTGTTATTGGAAAGTGAACCCCGGGGTTCTTAGAACCTCGTGCCGTACACTTCCCGTGTGCCACACGCCGCACAAGGCATCCAAACCTTCAGAATAATTATAGGGTCCAGTTCCTTTGCTACCTCCAGTTTTGCACAATTATCCAGAATCCAGAAATCACAGAGCTTGGGTTCAGTCAGGGGATGGTTGAGAGGCATCACCCGTAATTTGAACCTGAACCCCAAAAGTCAGTAGGCGAGCACTCTACCAACAAGGCGACCGAATCTTCTCCCTTGCCTACAAATGATCTCGTAAAAATATGCCAATAATACTAAATTATTGAGAGTTAAATTTGAAACATTTCTGCTAACAATTGACTTCTAATTAATTTTAATAATAATGGTAGTGGCAGTTGATATTAATTGTGTGTCTGGTAAGTGAAATAAAAAAAATATAAGAAAATTGGTGTTCCATTTTTTTTACCAAGAAATCAATTGAGATTTACAAAAATTTTAATTTTTCTTCATTAAAAAAATCATATTATATTTTTGGTGCACTGGAAACTCAAATTTAGCCACATGTCTATTGGGGACCTGCTACCAAGGTGGCACCATCAATTGCGTGGCATCCAATGCATACTAGGATGTATTGTGGCTGCTTGTAAATAATGTGTTCAATATTGTTGCAAACTACAATTGTCGGTAATTGAATTTAATTTAATCAAAATTACTAAAGAATTCAAAACTATTACAGTCGGAGTGAGGCAGTAGTGTATTTAATTTAAAAATGGTAGCACCAATCTTCATCACGAGGACCTCGAGGAGTTCATGTCAACTTAGCCTTGTGACAGGTGAACTGATGGTGAAAATCAAGTAAAAAATTCGTGAAAATCGCCAATTTAGTATTAAAGATCTCTCGCTAGGCGTTTGCCGCACAGCGCTTTGCCAGTAACGCAGAATCGCATGGTGGCGTAAACAGGTGGTTAAAATGTAAGGCAGTAGATTTCCTCAATGACGCACTGAAAAGCTTGTGTGTTGTTATGATAAATGCCTCAATTTGAATGGCGACTATTTAGAAAAATAGTTTAAGAATGAGCCTTTCCAATGTATATAATAAAAATTTGTCCTGTCTCTAGGTTGCAATTTTATTTCAAAACCTAATTTCTTTCTGGACAAACATTGCACAAGGTATGTCCCAGAAGTAATAAGACTTTATTTTTCCCCGGATAGAGTGATGGACGGTGGGCGGTTTTTCAGGCCGGGTTAGAGGGAGGGGAGTCTCGGGAAAGGCTGGAGGCCGGTAGTAGTTGGCTGCCAGCCTTTGCGGAGTGCGGATCGTTTGTTTGAAAAATCTCTAGAACGTGACCTCGTTACGCTGCGTCGTGAACCGGTTATTGGAACAGCGCTATGCCATCAAATGTTGTGTGACACTGGGCAAAACCGGGAAAGAGACTAAAGATATACTCAAGGCAGCTTATGGTGAGAACGCCATGGGTAGATCGGGTGTTTTTGAGTAGCACAAGTTATTTCGGGAGGGAAGAGAAGATGTTGAAGACGCCGAACGTTCAGGACGCCCATCGACCTCACAAATTTACGAAAATCTTGCAAGAACAAAGGCTTTGTTTGGACAGGTGTCGCAGATTAAGTGTTCGAATAGTTTCTGATGAACCTGCTGAAATCGCTGAAAGTAATGCGCATCGACTTGTGACCGAAAACATGGGCATGAGAAAGTTGTTTACTAAGTTGGTGCTGCGAGTGTTCTCGGACGAACAAAAGGAAACTCGCACGCGGATCTGCCAATAGTTTCTTGAGCATGTCTCAGCCCCCCCTACAACCCTGACGTTGCCCCACCAGACTTCTTTCTCTTTCCCCATCACAAATTCGTACTGAAAGGACGTTGCCACGGCTCGGTGGAATCGTTACTACAGTTCGTTACGACAGAGCTTAGCAGCATTCCGGCCACCGCCTTTCAGGAGTACGAAGCGTGGAAAACCTGCTGGCAGCGGTGAGTGGACGCAAAGGGTGCTACTAAGAAGACTTCTAAGTGAATTTATCCATTTTGGTATTAGATTTTTTTAATTGACTCAGCCCAGCTACTTTTTGGACAAGCCGTGTAGTTTCTATTAGGTTACGATAAGAAAACCTGTGTGACAGGCCTATTAGAAGATTTAGGCTGGCAGCTGCTTGAAACGCGAAGAGAACAAGTAAAACTTTTAGCGAGATTCTGGACACATGAGATTAAGACACAAAGGAGTTATTATTGCCCCACACTATTTCGTTAGACAAGACCACAATGATAATATAAAGGAGATAGACTCCAGTACAGATAGATAAAAATATTTGTTCTTTTCTAAAAAAAATAATGAATAAAAAATCGAAGTCATAGTACAAATAGTAAAAAAAAATTGAATCGCAAAGGAGAACTAGATTTAACGTTGCGTAGACATCTAGCGAATTTTTTGGACGATGTACGGGTGTATGCCAGTAGCTTGTATAATTTTCATGTAAATTAATTTAAGATTGTCATAAATATATTCGTGTTTAGGTGTGCATAGCATACTTTTTGTTTGTTTTGCATGTGGTTGTATTCTATCTTACGTGTGGTGTTCTAGCACCTCTCGCCACAAGCCCTAGCGGTGGCTTGCGAGGTATTGTAGAGATGAAGGATAAAGTAATAATGATTGAATTGATAATAGAGAGAAAAATATTTTTGAAGTCATTAAAGACTTTCATATAACATGTCTCTGGATTCGATCTTCAAAGTAATAAGTACGACTGGGTGCTATTCTACATACGCATGGATGGATACACTGCGGGCAGCCAGTTACCGATATTTTTCAATGAGCATACCTTCAAACTACTTCCTATCAACTTAATTTCCTCTCAATTCCCTTGTCATGATTCTACTCTAAACCACATTTATACCGGCGTCCTTGAGTTTTTTTTTTAATTTGCACTCAAACTTCTACGACTCGTCATTATGCAAACTCATTATCTTTCTATAAATTTTTCCACTCTATAGGCGCATATATTTTCATGCTATTTTAATTAAACGGTCCATACCACGTGCTGAATCCCGACATAACTTATTTCTTCATGCATGAAAATGTTGACAAAATTTTGAAAGTCGAATATCCATCTTTTTGGACTTTCACCAAATATCTTTTGAGAAGCTTTAGTATAAAAGTTACAGACGGCTTCCTTCTTGACCAATACAAGCTGAAAATGTTAGAAATCATACTTTACAATTGCCATAATATGTCTACTGGTCCATAATGTTTCTTGAGAATCCTATACTTAGTATCGACTCAGCACTCGACTTAGTACGTTCCATATATGGTAACCTCATTTCTCTGCATTCATGATCCATTCTGCATTCCTTCCTCAGGAGTTTAATGGTTTTTAGTTATGCAATCTCCTCATCCTCTTTCCCCAGAACCGTTGTAATTTAAAACAGTAATACCATTAATAACAGGTTAATTTTCTCTCAACACCAAGCTCATAATAGGCCTCTTATATTTGAAGGGTACAGTGGCGTTTCTATTAAACCTCCATCAGCCACAGAACGTATAACAAGGCTGAACTTAGCATGAAATGAATTATGTTGGACTTAGGGATCAATTTGCGCGTTCTCGTTTCCAAACTTCTTCCAAAGTCTTCAAACAACTCATGCTTAATTCGTATGCATGAAATTCTTCACGATAACTATATTTATACTCCAATTCTGAGAGGAGAACGCACGAAGGGCGCCAAAGGGCCAATAAATTTAACGTTTCACAAGAGGACCTTGTGCCGCCGTCTCAAAAGAGCTTGATCTCTGTATTTCTACTTTGGCTTTACACTATCACGAATTACCAACGTCCGACTGTTGAAAATTTACAAAACGGAATAACACTTACAGTCAGCATTATAAACTGAGTGTATTTCGAGTTTTAATTTATTTATTTGCACAAAAAACAACATATATAGTCTACGACCTACAAGAAATGATCACGTATTCCTTCAATAATTCATTTTTAGGATTAAAAGAGACTATATAAACTTCATAATTCAGCGAATATTTCAACGTCTCTTTTAATTGGGAGCATTTAAGTCCCAGGCATTGAAAAACAGAAGGATTTCATCCGGAATAAATTAAATAGTACACTACTGGAAAATACCTACCCCAAGACAATTAAACCTGAGAAAGGAATTGATTGAGAAAATAATTAACGAGAGAATTACTCCTTCACGTGAGAATCCTCAAGCAGGAAGGTGAGCGACCGCGATCTATTAAGTTACATTACTAAGGAGACGACATATTATCGAAATTCTGACTGCGTTTGGCTTAAGGCCACCTCTGACAGGCCAACGCCACGTAGCGGTGAAACGACGAAGTCGTGGGGGAGCGGGAACGGCTATCTGACGAAAATGTAAAGGAATATAAAAACGGGTTGACGCTACCTGCCGGCAAAAGTTCGATATTCTCGTATATATTTCCCAATTAAGATTCCAGTCTTGTTTATGCTTGCATTGCACGTAGTTTGCGTTTCAAGGTTTTAACTTTCAAAGGTAGTAGAGATTTTTTTTCACAAAACCCAAAATTATATTTTGTTATGCTACGACACTATAATACCATGCAAACAAAACGGATTACGTACAATCACGAACATATAAAAACAAATATGGGGACATCAACGGTCTATGCATACATAACTATTGTAATATGGTCAAATAATTATGATAAAAAGAGTTTTTGGTGTTTTTGCTAGGTAGATATTTTAACGTATTTTACCGTTAAACCACCTTCTACTACATAGCGCTGAATAATATGTCTGCTCTCCGTTTATGTATCCAAAAAAATTAGTAGCCCACAATGAATAAAGATTTTGCCTTAAAAATCCAATTAAAATAACATTGAGCATATTTAAAGAAACTATCATTATTGCAATATTAACAAAAACATTTATATTTAGGTAGAGGAACACTACTTCAGAAATAAAACTTAAATCACCTCGTTGACTGATTCAGATGCCTCAATTAAATATGCTAATTTGAAAAATCTCGTTATTTGAGTATCCATTTCCCTGCTTTTATAAATTGTCTTTATTCTAGTTGGGAATTCTATTTTTCACTCTGGAAGAGAATGGCAATCTATTTCAGAAAGGCCAAAGGACAAGTCAAATATTTTATATTATTTTTAATGGGGAAAACTTAATTTTGTAAGCCTTACCTTGACTTTTCATGTAATTTCAGGATTTAAAATCACCAATAAACATTCGATTTCTACAATCAATGAATCTAGATTAATTACGCTGTAGTCTCAGAAGACGAATAGAAAAATCTAAAACCGTGTCATAAGCACAATGTCCAATACACACTCTACGTATATTAATAAAGATAGTTTTCAGCCTATTAGTTTACTATAACTGATATATGTTTTGATTTTTCCAGAGAAATTTACATATGTATATGTGTACATATATAGTATGTGTGCGTGTATACACAATATATACATACATACGTATATTTATCATCACATTTGTATATAAATATGTAATGGGATCACTAATCGAGAGGAATTTAGGATACAATCAGGACGTATTTCCTCGTTTCCTGGATTTCGGAAAGTCGTTTGATAGAGTGGATTGGGAAAAGCCAATGAGTATATTGCAGAAATAGGAATGGATTGGTTGGGCAGGAGGTTGATAGCCAAAACCTGTGCAGGTCTCTGACTGCTCATTGGGGAACGAAGAGTCCGGATGTGCAGTATTTGGAAGAGGTGTATGGTAGGGTTGTCCGTTTTCACCTGCGCTGTTCAACGCATATAAGCGAATGATTGACGACATATGGAAAGAACTAGAGATAGGAATGAAAGTCGGCGGGGAATTCATAAAATCAGTCAGGTTTTCTAATGACCACGCTCTAGTTTGTCAGTCAGCAAATGGGTTGCAAACGTTGCTGAGTGAATAAGATATTTAGTACGATAGAAATCGGATGCGAATCAATATAAATAAAACAAAGCGTATGCGGGCTTCCAGAATGGCTAAGTTATACATTAAAATAATAGGGCAAAAACTAGAGCAGGTGGAGCAGTTTACGAATCTCGTAAGTGTTTTGGAACAACACGGTCATAGTAGTTAGGACGTAAGGAGAAAAATTGCGCTGGGCAAAGAAGCTTTTAAAAGAAGGAGGAAATTGATGACTGGGACGTTGAGTTTGGATGTTAAGAAAAGACTTGTCTAACTTGTCTCTATATGGAGCGTAGTTATGTGCGGCGCGGAAACGTGGTCATTGAAGTAGAATGATAGGCTTAGATTGGAAGCTTTTGAAATGTGAGTGTGGAATACGATGGAGAGGGTGAATTGGAGAGAAAGGGAAATAAATGAGGAGGTGATGTGTATGGCGGGGGAGGAGAAGGGATTTTTGGATGAAATCCTATGGCGAGAGAAAAAATGGATGCATGGAACATGCTCATTGAAGCAGGATGATACTTGTCTGTTCAAAAGGTTTCCAAAATATTTTAATAACGCGCCTCCGGGTAATTATTATATAATCTTTTTGAAAATGTTGGGTCCACTAAAGCATCCCAAAGAACCACTTTCAACCACTCTGTTGATATCTAGTTTTTTTTACTAGTTTCGGCCGATTATGTAAAAGGGTGTTCGTGGAGTGCGGCGAAAAATCAGATCTTCGGAATGAGGTTTTGAAGGAGCCATATGTTACAGTGAAATTCTCCCTAGAACTAGACAAATCCTTAACAAAAACTTTTGGATTGATTACCAATGCTTTTGCTGAGGGCGCTATGATACTCACCGTGTGTTATGTGGAGTTTACTCGGTTCAAGTTGGGTCGGAAATCATGAAGACGACGAACTTTTCGGAAGATGACCCACGTCGACTGATGACCCCCACATCGAGAAAACGAATGATTTTGATCGTGCAAATCAATTTTTCTCTGTCAGAAAACTTGCAGAAGAGTGTGGCATCTCGAATTTTACGAGCTATGAAATCCTGACTTAAAAATTGAGGGTGCATCAAGTCGCCGCCAAATGCGTGCCTCGCTGGTTGACCAGAAACAACATCGATTTCAATTCTTTTAGGAACAGTTAGATCGAGCTGAAGAGAATGAAACATTCTTGTCCAGGGTCATAACAGATCATGGGTTTATGGATGTGACGTCGAAACAAAAATGCAATCTTCACGGTGGATTGGTGAAACATCCCTTGCCCCAAAAAAGGCTCGACAAGTTTGCTCGAATGAAACGTTGATAACGACTGTTTCTTTCGATGCATAGCGGACTGTGAATCACGAATGCCTACCGAACGGCCTCCTAACCTACTCCCTGATGAAACGCCTAAGAGGCGAAATCAGGCGAAAAAGGTCCGAACTTTGGAGAAGCGGTGAGTTGGTTTTGGTCACCATGACAACGCGCCAGCATATTCGTCACTCAGAACTCGTGAGTTTTTAGCCAAAATAAAGACCACTGTGCTCCCTCACTCACCCTACCCACCGGCCTGACCCCATGTGACCTTTTCTGTTCTCTAAATTAAAAACCCACCAAAAGGAAAAATATTTGCCACCATTACAGACATAGAGAAACATTCGACGGAGGTTCTTATGAGCATTCCAGAAGAAGCGTTCCAGGACTGTTTCAAGTGTGGAAACGCCGTTGGTATACGTTCGGGAGGGGCCTACTTTGAAAGGAGCCCTGACTTGTAGGTTGTTAGTAATTTATTAACTTACAATAGTAAATTGTAAGTCAATAAATTTCGACTTGAATTATTTTTTATAATGAAAAAGTTCTTGAAGTTTTTGTACATCTCGTAGGCGTAGATTGGAGGTTCTTGGAATGTGGGTGAGGATATCGATGGAGAAGGTCAATTGGAAAGAAAGGAAAACTATTGAGGTTCTGAGTTTTGTGGGAGAGGTGAGGGAATTGTTGGGAGAAATCATAAGGAGGCAGGAAAAATGGATGCAAAGAATGTTGATCGGCAGTGCGATGTTTAAGACTGTGATAGAGGGTAGAGTGATTGACAAACGAGGAAAGGGCGAAAATAGAATAGGGATTAGCGCATAGTTGGGCTAAATGAGAGGAGGAAGGAATAATACGGAGATGAAGAGGGGCTTGCTGTAGAGTAGAATATTTGGTTGTGTTTTGTTGGGAGAAAGAAGACATTTATTTGGTAGTTGTGTCTATCAAAAACCAGTCTTAACCGGTACATTACCTATAATAATAATATATATCGACGCCCACTTACCTTTATGATCAACGAAGTAAAGGCCTGACTTTTTCTTTATTAGAGATGTTTAGTGTGATTCCGATACTGTCCAAACCAATTCTTAACAGGGTTTTCTGAGATAAGAAAGTGGCATAAATATAAAATACAGTTCGTATTTTGAAATACTATGAGGAAATAAACTTACTATTGTTAGACTGGATAATGGAGGTTGGTACATACCTGAAATGGATAAAAAATTCAATATTTTAATTTTTTGTCACGACTAAAACAATTAAATAACAATTAATATATTATGAAAAATACAACATAAAAATTTAGGAAGATTAGGACTGTGACTCGAGACACTTATACGCATTGAATTCATCAGAGAATTTGTATACAGGACAGGAATTGTACATCTTAAGTTCTTACGAGATCGGTATACCCTGAATCTGGCAGGAAAAATGTCGAAATGATGTCCACATAATGTCATGAAAAATATACTTGTAAGCAATAAGTGCCGTTAACAGACATTATGAATTACGGGAGACAATATATGGGACAAAATCCACGTATTTTAACCTCATATCAAGCCTTTTATATAACTGCAAAAAGAATTAGTTATCTTCGTGCACGAGTAAACATACCAGTACTAAAAGAACAATTATTTACTTCCATTTGATTCCTCAGCATATTATATTGGAATTGTGTTAAAATATCATTTATATCTTCCACAAAAGAAAACTCCTTAAAAAAATAGCGATAGGGCGGGTTTACCGAAGACTGCAATATTAAGGAATGGAAAATAAAAAAAATCACTCCGAGTCATACTAAGCGCAATCTGTTTCGATAAATAGTCAAATGATGTTTTATATAATATTGATGAAAATACGTCTTAACGCCTTAAGTACGATTGAATTTTTTTGAAAGATTTTGCAAGAGAATAAGAATTCCATATGAAGACACTAATCCGGTGGAAGACCTGAGAGGATATCACTTCACGATTGAATTTCTTCACTTTATAAATTCCCGGCCTCTTAGACATAAAGAGCAGCTTGCTATGCATAGTGAATCCAGTACTATAGTTGTTATGTATTTGACGCATAATTTATTTGGTGAAATAGCTTCATATCTACGACTAATTAGCAGTTTTATTTGGCAAAATAATCAAAGCCAGCTAAAATACTGCAATCATGTTCGTCTGTATCAATAGCTACACGTAATTTTTCAATGATTTCACTCGAGGTATCGCTAGCTTCACATCTTCAAAATAAGGTATTTCTAAATGTCCTGGTAGAACTAATCTTATTTTCTCATGTTAAACACCGAAGACAGAATATGCCAATACACACGAAATTACCATATGCTAATATACCAACGAAAAAAATAAAATTATATCAGCCACTTGCCGACATATTCGAAACCAATTCTGAAAGAAAAATAAGACTTCATTTTCAAAAATAATATCAATTGTTAGCTTAAGAGCATGGGAAGTGCTCAAATTATACTTTTCCCAGCAGCAGTGAACTTCGTGTAAATTAGAAAAATATGGATCTAAAAATTAAATATTTAAAATACCTGATGCCGTAAAATGACTGAAAAGAGGGAAAAATCATCATACAAATTTTCATCGACATTCACCGGACAATTTCCCTTGAAAACGAGGCAATTGCTGACATGGGACGTCATTTGGTTGTACATAGTCCCAGGGTCTAAGATTTGACTGTTCGGTGCTCGGCATTTGGTTGGTCTACTAGGGGGCGTGCCGTGACGTGATGGATGAGACTAGAGCTGGGCACCTGAGGCTAAATGGGGAGGCGTGCAAGGCAGAGGAGTTGGACCAATACTATGACGGCGGCGGAACGGAGAAATGTCCTCTAGACAATGCAGACCGTGGAATAGGAAAAAATTTGATTGGCTCTCCGATCCCAATCTCAGGCAATCGCGTGGGACGAGGCCTTGTACATGTGTGATGCGACGCCTACCCATTACAGGCTCATTTGGGTCTGGAACAAGGAAGACAGGAGTAATGATTGATTAAAGCACTGCGCTGCTCGTTCCCTGTTTCCAAGTCATTGAATTTCTGAACCTTCAACTCCAAGGAGAGGTGACGTTTGTGTTACGTTTACGTCAAGGTAATTTAATAATGATAATCAAATTCGCCTCACAATACAGAATTTGAAATCCGTCAGCTCAATGCAATGAAACTGAGGGGTGTTGAGCAAATGTTTTCCTTTGGTGGATAATTTTCATAGAATTTCTTATAATTAAAGGGTGTTTTACATGAACCTTGTGAAACGGAATCGGTAAGTCGTAACAAGTATGGTCAATATGGAACATTAATGGTATGATAATAAGCGTATTTGGCGGCTAATACGAGTTTCTATGGTTTCTCTGAAATCGTAGATTTGAATGAAGGCCTGTGATAATAATTCTACTGAAGTGGTATCATTAAATTTAAATAAGAAGAAATTATAGTATTTTGAAAGAGATGGTCCGGCGAGATTTGTAATGCTGCGCATAAAAACTTCAGCAAACAAACACAATTAGCCTGTTTTTATATGCATAGCTAAGTCCTTTCTGCTGACCCCATGTTTTTCGACGTGTTATCTACCTATTGCTTTACGGTATCAAAAATTAGCTACTATCAACTTTCGATGGAATATAGTACTTACTGAGAAAATAATTTCTAATTTATTAATAGCTCTCACGTGACGGATTGTCAAGAAAAATATCAATTCTCACCAGTAACTAATTCACAGATTTCAGCTTTTGCCGCATTCAAGTAATTCGAGGTTCATGAAAAGTAGAGCTTGAGGTCCAAGCATATGCAAAATACATAGGAGATGCTGCATCTTATTGTTTTATTTATTACATCCATCTTTTTGACAGTTGTGCAGCATGATTTGAGTGTACGTATCCTGTTATTGAATATTATTGCACGTAATTACCTTCTATCTATCGCGTGAATAACTTTATTCGAGTGCATAATCAAACTAATATTTGTGTATATGTGACATGATTGGGATTGTGCAGGCATGGCTGGTGACCTAATACCCCATTCCACACTCCTTTGGGGTGACTTGTTGGGTATTACGTGGATGGCCTAAGGTCTAGGTTGCCTCTATTCATCTAATATGTCTTTGTTAGGGGAACTTCCACGAAAAGAACAATTCTGTTATCATTACAAGTGAATGTGTGATACATGAATACAAATGGTCAACTCTGTCACTCCTTACATATTTTGGCACAAAGGCTTTTTATAAATTTTACTATTATTAGTAAAAATAATACAAATATGTTAAATTAAAAAAAGTAAAAATAACAATTATTTCGCAAGTAAGTTAACCACATCTTCAAGCTTGACCGAAAGTCAGACGTAAGTCTTAAATTTCACCAACATTTATATTAAAGCAGCCAGGTTACTTTTAAACCGATGTTATTAAAAACAGAATGCGTATTAATTGAATGGGAGTCGATTGCAACATTTGCAAGCAAGGAATAAATGATGCCAAATAATCATGTTTTATGCATCAATTGTGCTAAATAATAAAAAATCCCGCCACATTTTTTATATTCCATGCGCAAGTACGGCACATCATGCCAAATTAACATCAACATGAAGTTGAATCACCGGAAATCTGGTATTAATATTTATTTCAATAGCTCAATTTTGATACTTGGCTTGGCACCCAAATACATCAACATTCAGGCAAGCACCAAATCACCAGCAGCATGGGTTACCTATTCAATCTGATTTTGCAGTATATACACTTAACCCTAGACTTTTCAAAACTATATTGGACTTTAGGATGATAATACGTAATAAGTATGGAAATACGAAATAAATAACTCTGGAAAACTACAATTCTATTATTTTGCATTGTAAAGTTCAAATTTGACTCCGCAGTGATTCATTTTCCTGATGAAATATTAAAAGTTACTGAAAATACTGATTCGATATATGATCAATTCCTCTAGCAGTGAAAGATGGTGGTTGAATTTATATTGGGAAATTTAAATCCACGATAACGATCAAAACTAGTGAAATTTAATGCAAATAATATGCCATAACTTTTAATAGCCAAATATGTAGCATCTTAAACGGAAAAACCTTCTTCCCAAGCAGTGCTACATGCTTTGATAGCGGTAATCAACGGAAGATGGTGCTCACAGGCCGGAGGGCTTACTCCTTCAATAGAAAATGGTCAACCTCCAGATAATAGCGGGCCGCTACCCTAATCGATATGTGGTGACGTCCTCTGCTGCCTACCGCGGCGCAGGGAGGCAATTAGGTGTCCCTTCCCGGTGAAGCGCGCGTGCAGTAAAACAAGCCATGGGCGCAACACGATGGGTCGCTTTTCTCCACCCTCCCTACCATCCGTTCGCCCTCTGCCCTCCTAAATCTGTCGCTCCCTTCACATTTCTCTCTCTGCGCCTTGCGTTCCTGGCGGCGTTACCGGTATTGAACCCCCTTTCCCTTTAATCATTACTCAAGTTTCTGTTGGCATTCGATCCCAAAGTTCTTGGAGGAAAATGTAACCAGTGGGCTAAAGAGGGAGTTAGAATTTAGAAAATTATATTAAGACCGTTAATATGCTCAAAGAACGAATGCATAAGGTTTTTGAAACGTACTATAAAGAAGTCGTTTCGAGTTTGTATAGACGTGGGGGTATTGCTTCAAGAATGCTTTAATTCACTGGAATTCGTCGCTTACAAACTGAGAAGTCATTACAGAATGAGTTATGACCTGGATGTCATGACTCTTAGAGAAGAGGAAAATCTAATAATACTCTACACAAAGTAGGTAAGTGAAACATTAGGATGGGCTCATTTTCGTCTGTTTCTGGGATAACCCGTCGCATGCATTTGGGACGACAGAGGGATTTCTTGACGTAAAAAACTTTAAAATCTGGGATTTAAAATATAGTATGTCAAAAAATTGGAAGTCATCATCTATATTATAACCCCAGAAAGAAGTTCCAAGCCATTAGAGCTCCCCGTTTGAGGTCTTCATATACACAAAAGTACCATTTTCTTAGAATTTATTTTATTACATGGAAAAAATCTTCAGAAAGAGTCATTTAGCAATATTTATGATACCCAATTTATACCAACGACGTTAGCTTGAAATATTCTCTCAGAACTCGGTCTTCTCTTCCTAGTTAGTTTCTAAACTGGCGAGGTTGTCATTACTCATTCTCAGATGGCTGTTCCGCCAATTAACGGAAGGTCTAAAACTGTCTTCGAAGTCGCTATCTTCTAGAATTACTACCTAAAAAAATACCTTCGTGCGCTAATATATTCTAGAACCTTCCACTGCCGTATTTCTTACCTAACTTTTAACGCTGGCACCATTATGCTTTGCTTACTTCGATCTAAAATATCTTTACACCTTTCCCACCTACTCGTACGTATCTCATCCAGTAACCCCAACTTAAGTGAACCCAATCTGCTCACTTCTATACTTTTGCGTTCATCATGTTTATCACTGTCATGATAAAGTTACTGTTGCGGCATCTCCCGCAGTTTCTTTGGAATTAGTATCCATATTCCATTTCTGAATTTGACTTCTCTTAAGTGTTCAGTTCCAAATACCATCAGACTATATATTTTTGAAAAGCGCCAAAAAAATCTTAAAAATACATATTTTATATTCTCCTCACATCCGTGAGGGAGTAGGTACGTTTAAATAATGGCCAAACCTACGGATGCACTTCTCGGTTACACTCATTCCCCCGGGAAACCAACTTCACTGGCTATTCTTTTTTCCTATAATATAGTATATTCCATGCTACAGGGTCTGAGTGAGATTCATGAAGGCAAGGAATTATGAAATTAATTTCTAATGTATTGCAATAAGGCTCAACGCTGTGAAGAAACATTCATAGCACATTCATTTTGCGATAAAGCATAAGGTAGCTCACAAATTTTGTGCATTTATCTTGATAATGAGTCAAGTTGTCTATTACAATGATTTATTAATTTAATTTTCATGAATTTTAAGTTAATTGGGTACTTAATCATTTTCATTGTTTTCCCTTTAATCAATCGAAGTTTACTTCTCACATAAATCGCATCCGAACTCTACGGATTCATACTCAACAAATGGGATCAAATGGCCTCAAAAGGTTATACAAATATCATAAGTTAAAAAAATACTTACAATTCAAGATTCATAATACGAAATTCCCAATCCTTTCTCAACAACCTCCATTAGACGCGTTGCAGTGCAAGCAAAATTGACTGTGCAAGTCCTTATATACTGGGCTCTTGAAGCCACCCAAATGAGGGGCTGTGAGTCCTTTAACGTTCGGAGCGACAATGCATCTCTCAAACAGCCGCGCCGTAACTTTGTCATCTCGTGCAATATCGGGTTCCATTGACTGCATGATTCATGTAGGCAGCTCTATGCAAACTGCTCCCTACCAAGGAGGCTCCATAGATCTTACGACGGACGTGAGCCAAGAAAAACTATTATCTACCCAGAAGGATCGTAAATTTCTCTTGGGATTCAATGGCTTGCTTGGAAATACACGCTCTACTTCGGCACTTAGAGCAAGATATTTCTTACGTAAGGATTCCACTTCCTAGTCACGCTTTCACGCGTACGCTGAAAAAATGTTGTCCTAGTCTCAATATGATCTAAAACGAAGTAAAGAGTATTAAAACCCTAAAGTAGACCGATCTTGAGCAAGCAAACGGTAGCAACTAAAGTTTTAGACCTATCCTATTGAAGTACAATGATGAAAATACCGTAAATATATTTGCCATATATCATTATTAGATACGAAATCCAAATAATTTTTACGTCAATATCGAAATGAATCACGAGTCTTTAGCCAGAGCAACCTCATCCTCCTCAGTCTAAAACAATATTATATTTCCTCAAATGTTGATTTTTTGTTGCGATTTAGAGTATCATAAATATCATATCATGATATCTACATCAAGGTGTACCTAAAACTCGGAAATAATTTCGCAAAATATGTAATCACATCATAAGAAACTGATTTTCACACTTAACATTAAAGGTATTGTGTCTGTGCGTATGTTTGATTACCACGTACGGTTTAACGGAAGCTTCTCAGATAAAAGAGAGGAGTGTTATAAGGGGAGGAATGAAGTGGGCGGAATATGGTAGTTGGAAAAATTTACATGAAGGCAGCTGGCGGCTACGGATTGAATGCAATACATTGAAGAAAATACATTCATTAAATAAATGCTCGGGATTTTGTACATAAAACTGCCCATGATAGGCCTCAATTTCTGATGCAAAGAAAAAGGTATCACATAACCCTCGCGCAACACGTATTATCATATGATACCTTGATGAAATCGCAATGGGTTCTCTCACTGACTTGGAATTTTTAGATGATGCACATTATTTTAATCGAGGTCCGTTTTTCACCCGTTACTTTTCAATGGGTTAGCGGTGTTTTAACTCAGTCAATGGTTGAAGTATGAGCAGCTGATAATTCCAATGTGATGCGATGTTAGATTTTTTCATTTCATACTTTATATAATTCGCTCAAAAATCTCTCAAGAAGTGTTGTGGAGCCGTTGATGATTTTCTCGGCAATTTTGAGCAAGTTCTGCAATGAACGCGCATAGACGTTCTGCCATTACCACCATGACTCAACGGAAGACACTTTAATTCAATGACCGTCCCGAAAAAGAAGGATCATTAAGAATAAATTTATTATGTTCAACGTTTTTGTCCAATTCTATTTCATCTTTTCGTATAACTACGATTTCTATGTGCAAATCCGTAATACCCCAAGTAGTTAATTTCAGTCACTTATAGCCGAAGTTTATTCATAAGTATAAAATCACATCGGTAAAATCAGTGTTAAAAGATAAATGATACACGAAGAAAAAATAAATTATTGATAAATAATCAATATCCAAATTCCATAAATTTATTGATGGAAATTGAATTTTTATTAAAAGTAGAGTTCATTTCAATATTGCTGAGTAAAATACTAACACCTTCAAAATCCCGAAGTTATTGTCACAAGATTTGGTGGATGTATTATTGTTCCATGTCTAAGACTTGGTGCCTAGACACTTGAGTGTCAGATCAGTGACACTCAAGTGTCTAATTGGATATCAACCCTCATAATGTCTTAATGTCTACATCACAGTCAAGTATGTCTCGACTTAAACTGTCCTCATCTACGTTATTTTCTCAATCTATGTCTAAGCTTGTCTCAATGACTAAGCTTGGTGGACTAATGTCCCAAATATGAGCCCCTTTACGGATTATTTCCCTCTATTTTGAATTTTATTGCTTAATTTATGACTTTCCTGAAATATCAATGAACATTTATAGAGATTTTTCCATTTTACTTGGTGATACTGTTTATAACTTCCCGTACATTGCACGTATTTCACTATTCCTATGTAAACTCTCCATATCCCTGCTCTACGTCTTCCATGACGCTTCTTTCACCCGATTAGTTGACCGTCTCACTTTATTATTAATCTCTATATTGCTTCTACTTCATTCCGTAATTACCTTTTCCCATTTGTTTCTCTCGTAACCTTCCTCATCATATCATTTGTAATTCCTAGTTCCTGGTCCTCATCTTATTAACTGTTCATTTTTATATTTAACTTGGCCTTTCTCTTCTAGAAAACCGCATAACCTTCGTTTTGTTTAGATTTATTCTCATGACATAACTATACCACAGACTTTTCCATGCAAGCAGCAATACTTGCAACCCCGTTGGCTGACTGACACACAAAAGCATGGTCATCAGCAAATCCAACTGATTTATGAATTCCCCGCCGTCTTTCATTCCAATCTCCAGTTCCTCCCATTTCTCTTTAACTATTTCCTCCAAATAAGCATCGGTAATGATGAGCCCCCCTGTCTTTCTCCTCTTCCTAACATTGACCGTCACGACTCTCAATCGGCTATTCTCACGTGAGCAGTCTGAGACATGAAAATATTGCAAATAAATCTCCAATCCCTCAAATCTACTCCTATTTTCTGCAATACATTCATTGATTCTACCCAACATACCCTTTTAAACGCCATTTTAGCCTCGTTCGAACTGAAAGTTATTATTCCTCAAGTGTTGCTGCCATTCCATTTTTTGGTTAGGAAACTGTCACTGATCTGACAAAGTCTTCCGGCCAAATTCCTCTCTCATGCATGCTATGAATTATCCCATAAATATTCTTTCTTCCAGCTACAACTAAAGCTTTATATAGTTCCCCGGGAATTTTTCCCACCTCATTTGCCTTACGTGATTTTCATTCCCTTAATTCCCTTTCATCTCACAATCGAGTATGACGAGCTATCCTCATCTACGTAACATTCTCTTTCCAGGTCTTCGCTTGCTGGCCTAATCTCTTCACCATACAATTTATCATCAAAACCATCTCTTCAATGGTATATTTTTCTTCGATTGGCCTTGGATCCTCAATAGCTCAAGTAATATATTTCCCGACTTATCTTCGATTTTTACCTCAGAATTTCTCTTCTTACTCTATGACAGCGTTTTAATTTTCCTGAATACGACACCTACCTCCCACTGTAAACCTTCCATATCCTCGCACTGCGTCTTCCACCGCGCTTCTTATACGCTATTTGTTATCCTTTTCAGATCATTATTCAATTCTTTAAACTTCCTTCCACTTGACTTTGTATTTACATTTGTATATTTCCTTATTTCACCTACCTTTCTGATCAATTGGTTGAGTTTCTTTGTCCTTACCCTATTTATAATTCCTAGGGTTTCTTTTACGATTTTTGATTTCCCTTTTTTATTTGTTCACTGCTAGCTGTCCCCAATCATAATAGTCTCAAAAGCCTGTCGACACTAACACATAATATTAGATGTTGGATAAATAAATTCTGCGAAAAAAACAACGGTCACCTCAACATCAACGCCATCATCTTCAGGTGGTTTAAGTCATTTCAACTTTCACCTGTTACTCTCATCCAAGTGATAGTTTCTCCCGACATTTACCACAAAAGTCAGCATATTCTATTGCTGATACTGGCAATGAAGTATTTCATTTATCTGTATTTAACACCACTGAGATTCAATGTAGGAGCCATATTGTCAAAGTATCAACGGTCTCCAAAAAGTTTGCTACAAAGAATTTTTCAAAATATTTTTGTGGTATTGGACGAAAAGGAATACAAACGAAGAAGTGCTCGGCATAGAGGGGAAATTTCGAATCTCATTGGGAAAACTTTGGAGGTGGCGGGAAATAAAGCTTCAGGACATATCGAGAGGCACTGAAATGCTGATGGTTGCTGATAGAGGGGAGAGTATCGGGCTAGGGAGAACCAGGGAGAAAACATATCTGCTATTTTGTACGAGGGAAGGTAAGTATAAAGCTTGTCTAGGATAAAAATAGTTGATTGCAACGGGCGGTTTCAAAGTGCTCACTGTAGCGTAAATCGATCCCAAGGAGTTTATTTATTTATTTATTTATATACCCTGCAAGCCACCGCCAGGGTGTATGGCAGGCGGCGACTACACACCAGACTAATTTTTCTCCGAACATGCCCCTATCTTGGTTGAACAATGCTATTATGATCCCCTAGCGTACGTGGAAAAATAATACCTTAAATCTATCTGTTCTAGACTTGATCTCTCTAATTTTATTTCCATGATCTCTCCTATCGTAGTACGATGGGGGTAATTTGCAATATCACTGCTAAAAAGACATCATTCCAATCGGTGTGAAAGATTTAATCTGTAATTTAACCTTTCAAATTCCTTTTAGGCTTCTTATTTTGGACCCCATGAAGTGAAACTTAGCATTTACTGTCCTGTGGTCACTGATTCCTTTTATATTTTCTATAATTAAGACTTTTTCAGGAATATTCGTTGCTAACAAGTTAAGAATATTATCGCCCCTAGTTGATGAAGTGACAAGTTGATTCAATGAGTTCAATGTCAAAGAACTTAAGAGCGATTCGCAGATATCTTTGTCTTTACCGCCCGTTTTAAAACTATATGCACTCCAGTCAATAGATGAGACATTGAAACCTCCACCGATTATAATGTTGCGAGCATTGTGTAGGGATGTGAAACCTTTGATTTGCTGATCTAATTCTAGCATTGAATTGTCTCCGTCGACTGGTGGTCTGTAAAATGCCCATACATTAATTCTTTTGTATTGAGGACCTTTAATTGAACACCAAACGCTTTCCAAACCATTACTCGGAATTACCACTGCCTTGCTGACGCAAGAACTTTTAACTGCCATTAAGACACTGCCCCTAATTCTATTTCTTCTGTCATTTCAGCAAATGGACAAGGATTTTGGGAAAATTTCACCTACGACAATATCCGTGGATAACCAGCTTTCGGTCCCAATAATTATATGTGCGCCTGTGCTTTGAATAAGGTGATGATATTCTGCGACTTCGTTTTTTAAACTTAAGCAATTTAATACAATACAGATTATGTTCCCTTGACATTACGGCTTTTTGAATTTTTGACGAGGATCGTCTTTTTATTAATATTGAATCATTTATCAAATTGTCCGATGCTGTCTGATTGGTGTTAAATGAACTATTACTAGCAATGAACCTCACTTCATTTAAAGTTACATAATTTGGCAAAGAAGATATTAGGGACACATTAATTGACCTACACGCTGACCTACACTTTAATCTAAAAAAGGTCCTGCAGTGCTCGAACATCCTACTCTCTACACACCTAGCGGCCTCAGACGTACAGTGACCACCAGAACGGTTCAGGGGGTTCCTACACAATAGCTCCAGGGTCGTTGTCCCACAGTTCGTACAAAAAACAATAGTTCACTAACACCAGCAATAAAAAATCGTGATGTTTATCACAACAATATAACATTGACCTCTTATAATTTCATTAATATAAATACGATTAAAATTATGATAATATAGCCATCTATCAATAAGACAAACCTCGCTTACTCGAAGTGCGAGAGTGACGAAACTCATTCAGAAAATATTGTACATATTTAAGTAACGGGTTTGAGTACACGAATGTAGGCGAATACAAATCAGTTCAATTTACGGTGACATTGGGAGTAAATCATTAGCTTACTCGATTGGATCGTTGCCAGTGGCAAGTACTTGTCGTGAATGCGCTAAAAGGGTATCACGTACCCAATGGAATAATTGCCTCTCGTAAATAATAATGTCGTGGCGACCTCTGGTTACTGTGGCTACCACTCTCGAAGGCTCGTCTCCACAGGAGGACAAGGATCGCGTGTCGCGTTTGCAGAGTTGGAAATGAAAGACCTCCAATCGCAATTCCAACTTCCAGGCTTCAGAACAGGAGATAGGAAGACACATGACTGTTTAAAATTCAAAATTAAAAAAAAACTGCTCAGCTTATGCGGAAGAATAAAAATACAAGCAAGATAACTATATTTTATAGGAAAACATTAAGTTGGCCAACGAATTTTTTCGCAAATATTTTCAACAATTAAAAAGAATGTAGGGCGATGCAACCTGTTTTAGATCTTTAGTGCCATGTCATATGACTTTAGTAATTGTACTGTTATGTATGAATGCTCGGTATTGTGACCGCATCATACGTATATTGTAACAGATAATGTGCATATTAGTATATGTACATACATACGAGGTGTGATGTATCGTATTATTGTACCTCGTATTAAGGTGTGATGTAGATAGTAATGGGCTTTGAGAGATAAAGACAACTTTTTTGGTGCTTTTAAGGAACTTAAAATTGTTCCAAGACATCATCTTTATAGGTAAAAAAATCTTATGATATTTTCTATTTCTAACTATATTAACTTGATTTCCTTAACTGCTGGCACCTTCCTCATTCCATTATTTGTTTTATTTTTAAAATGTAATTTCTGTCCAAGCAATCTATGGAATCAATTACTTATTTAAATCACTGTTGAAAAGACCGTGGAATAAACTGACGCCGAAGAAATAGAGATTCTCATTTGCCAAAGAAAAAATTTCTCTTCCATCAAAGCAATGCACGGATGCACACCTGTGTAATTTCCATGGCGGAAATTTTAAAATTAAAGTTTGAATTATGGCAACATCCGCCGTAATCACCAGATTTGACCCCAGGGACTTTTTTTACTTGACTACTTGAAAAAATTGTTCGGTGGAAATGATTCACGTGGAACGAGGAGTTCATTGCCAACACAGATGTCTATTTTGAGGACATTCCGAAATTCTGCCTTTTGGTCGGCTCAAAATGGGAGAAACGCTGGGAAAAGTGGATTGAACTAAAATGAGATTGTTGAAAAAAGAAAATATTTACCAAAAATAGGATTTTTATTTTTTCTTAAGGACTTTTTCCACGACTCACTTATCTTAAGACAATGAAAACCTCTAAGTTTATGGATTGTTCTCGAGCTTTACTAAAAAAATAATCAACTCTGGTAGTGTTTGCCTGGGTTAATACTTTAATCTTGGGAGTGTCCTTAGTGTATCCAGCTGTTTCTTCATCTCGAAACTATTTTGGTACTAATTTTTTTTTAATACCAGTGAATGTGAGAGGGGGATTCTCAAATGACTTGCCTCCATTTCTTTTAAAGCGCAGACAAGTGACGTAAGCGATACAGAAGAACTCATCAAATTCGATATCCACGACGGCACTTTATAAGGTTGTGATCGATGGGAACTGATTGGGTGTGCCTGAAAAGAAATACAACAATAGTGATCGTATTATAGTTTTTCTCTGTTTCCGATATGTGTCCTTAAATATCTCAAATCACAAGACACGTTTTTGGATTGGATCTCAGCCCTAGCAGGCGAATATATTAACCTTTTGCATTGAAAATGGGTTGAAAAAAATATGTTCCAAGACTATTGAGAGGGTTGTTAATAAATATGGATTTGGGCAGGAAGCTACGAAAATTCCTTGAGTTGAATGAACGGGATGGTTACGGAGAAATAAAATTTAAAAAGTTTAACACATTACAATTATGAAAATTAAGGAAGACATAAGAGAAAGAGGGAAAGAATATTTCACAATTTTTTATCAAAGATCAATAAAATTTGTGCAAAAAGGAACACAAACTGCTAAATTGCAGGCATTAAACCAATGCTTTCAGGAGCCTTTGAATAAATAATATCAACAAAAATAATAAAATGAAACATGTCTTACTCCTCCTATACAAAAGATCGGTTCTTGCTAGGGGTCGTCGGTTATTTTTAGAAATTTTAGAGACAATAGAATTCGTACGCTAACAAATATGGATTTGGTGAGAAAACATAAATATTTCAGTCAGCTAGCAATGGAATCCGGTAAATGACTCATTTTAGAACCCCTTAGGAGCGGAAATTGAATTCATTTTGGAGAATTTCGACGCCTCCTAACTGGCGTATGCCGAGCGGTTTACGCCTCAGCGCTTATTAACTTCCCCACCACCAACCTCCGGGCACTACACGATAATGACATTTGGTCTCATAAACGTGGACACGGAGAAGCATTGGTTAGCATTGCTTCATTGTTTCGTTGTGTAAAGGATAATATGGCATAATAAATAATGCATTTCAAATTGATACTGTTGATACTAACAATCTAGGCATCTTCTGAAGTTTTCTTGCATGTATAAGGATTAGAAAATAAATTAATGGGTATTTAACATTGAATTTTAAAATTATGCAACCATAATTTCGACAAATTCGGTCATCCCCAAGATAATTTGGCTTAAAAGTGCCCGGAAAACTCACTCTCTAAGAGTATAAGAAGTTACTTAACACAGTCTGTTGAAACCATGGTCGGTTTAACTACACTATGAAAACTTACAGTTTACAGTATGTAGTTTATCATGACAGAAATATTTTTTTTTTGGCAATCACGGTTTAAATTAATTGACAAATAAGTACCTTTCTACCCGAAACAAAACCAATTCATTTGAATTTGAAGGTTTGAAGTGTCATTATTAGGAACTAGTCATCTTTTTCTGATAAACTGAAAGATTCTCTACGACCAAGTACAATAATTAGGAGAGTATGGGATGATCCCTCCTTAGGAGTTTACGTCCTATTACAATCTACCATATACTTCAAATCTTCTGTACGTTCATGTGCAGCCCGTAAAATCTTTGCTATTTAATTGGTCATAGTGTAATCAGGAGAGGCAAAGTAAAATAAACAAGAAAAAAACAAAAAAAATAAATAAGGCTAAACTTCCTTTACTCATGCCCTCTACGCATCCATGTGCATTCTTTCTTATCCCTTATACAACTTTTCTCTCCGTCTCTCAGTATGATTTTTTTTAAATAGCCTCCTCTTCACATTCGTTTCGGAACCACCCACTGTAAATGAACTAAGTCCGAATTAATCTAATTTGAATGAAATCGCAGATCCGTCCTGACTTTTGGTTCACCATCTTCTTAGCATTTCTTTCCTCTTCTTCTAGCTCTTTAAAAAAAAAATATTTTAAATTTGGAATATTTGGTCTGAATTAGTTTCATATTTATTGCTATTTTATGAAATGTGTTTTCAGTCATCGTAAAAAGGCTATTTTCATATCTAGAGACAGTTCCTCTCATCAAGTAAAATTATTTCACTCTTTCTATCATATAAGCTGTTTGCATTTGAGGAGCCTTCGTCATATTCCATGTCTATAGTAGTTTCTTGATAGTACCTCTAGCATCATGTTAGGCATCAGGGTTGATCCTCAAGTTCCACTCGAACAGTGGTAATTTGGAAAGCTTAAATACATCGAACTGCAAACAAATATGGTGCTTCGAACTTCGACATTGTACATAGCGTGACCATGACTTTGCAGCCCTGCTCCAAATCAAAAGCTGAGAGAAGAATAGTAATTTACATGTCGGCGAGCAACAACGCAGATGAAGGAGCGACTATAGACAAAAAAAATCCCCTAGTAGGATCAAGAGTGAAACAATTGATCTCATAATAATAATTTACATAAATTAGTTAGCTGAAATACTGTATATACAGGGTTCGTCCGGAAAATAAGTGTACTGACTCCTGGGCTGGGCGCGCCGCTCCAGGCGCGCCCAGCACCGCTCTGACGGGCTGCGATTGGAGGGGGGTATGTTGGCAAGCGACGCTGAAAAAGGCAGTCGGCTCTGAGCTGTGGTGTAGTGAGGAGCTCTGTTAACGCAAACCTCCACGCTCGACCCACGTCACGGAACGCGATGCCGAAGTTTTTGGAGCAGCGTTATTCCATCAAATTTGCGGTAAAGCTTGGGAAATCGTCTACCGAAACTGTCGGTATGATTAACCAGGCTTACGGGGAGTCAGCCATGTCCAGAAACATGATCTTTCGGTGGCACAAGATGTTCGTAGAGGGCAGAGAAGAGGTCGACGACGAGTCTTCGAGAGGTTCCCGATGATGCTTTCGCGGGAGCGTTCCAGGAATGGGAACGCCGCTGGAACAAGTGTATCGACTCACAAGGGTCCTATTTTGAGGAATATTAGCTTAAGATATGTAAAAGTGTAATAAATTTTTTTTCCTGAGCTCAGTACACTTATTTTCCGGACGAACCCTGTAATTTGATGGTAAGATCGCCGCATAATATAAACCATTTCATTCCCGTGTTCACGCATATGTTTTCCAATGACATTAGCGGGTAGAACTCAGGAGTGGGGCGATGGCAGTGGGTTGGAGAAGAATAAGAGACGGGACGCAAACCACTTGGCACCGGACGCAGCATGCGCGCAGCCAAGAACGCGCCAGCATAAAGGCGTTGAAACACGCCATAATGAATTGAATTTCCGTTCCTATGAGAATCAAAAATGAGTTATTTCCCTTAAAGCGGTTGTCACTTCGCAAAATGGACATCTTGTTCCAGCTGCACATCGAAAAATGGTGCACGACAATTGTGAGTCGAACAGCTAGCAGACAGAAACATATTCATCTCACCAAATCGATTTGCGAATTTCAATGTCACAAAATTTTTGAAAAAAGGGCCATACTATTAGAGTAACAACCTCTCGCACGTCTTTTGTAAAATTGTGTCTTTTTGTGTCTTTGTCTAAAATTGTAAGTATGCTCAAATAATTTCAGTATTCCATTTAAGGGTTAGGAATGATTCAAAAGAACAATATTTGAAGGGAAGATCATCTGGATTGAAAGTTATCCAAATTATTAGATAAAGTTTTTTACTGCACTCTATGTTGATGGTGAAACAAAAAGTTTTAAAACAACACTTCCTTAATCTTACACCTAATTCCGACCTCTACACGAATGAAAGTGATTGTTTTGATTTTGATCTCAGGTATTTCAGTAGAATGCTCGCTCCAAGGCGTACACCTTATAATTTCGTCTATGTACATTACCCATAAAAATTGAATATTTTTACATCTTAAACTTTTAATTATTCTCATGTACCTCTTTAGTGTAACACTCTTATTATCGCCTCATTATTAACGGCACATAGCATTGGGAAGAATTATTCCATGGTGAATCACAAAGGATCAAATTAATATGGATATATTACTTGTGATTATATGTCATTACATTGATGACTCTGCATTAATAGAATAAGTTCGCAGTCAATGGTTATTTAAATAAATTCAAGTACATCTCTGAAATTCATTCTTAGAGAAATGGACGTAATTTCATTCTACTCTGATTAAATAATCCGTACGAGACCAAATACAGATTTTCAACAGTAAATATATATACTTGTTACTTGAAACTACGGAATATATAAAATGGATATTTACTGCAGACTCGTTCACGGCAATTTCCATGTGAACATGGCTTAATACTCTGACTTTCCTATAATCTCTTTTAGATTATACGACCGTCTTCATCGTCTACATCTCGGGAGTGGATGCATTAAGGTACATTATAGCTTATCTGGACGTGCTCAGTATATACTATACAGCGTGGAATTAAAAAAATCTCCGAGATGTTTCAGATGATGGAAACTTCTGCGCTGCGATAGTTTCGCTTACTTTGTGAGACTGCACTTAGCACTCACGCAAGAAAGAGCGCACTTCGCTGCAATGAAATGAATAATCCTTGATTTTTTCTTCTTATCGCTTGAGATGTCGCTCCCTTGTATTAACTGTAGTAATAAAACCACTAAAAGTAATATCTCGAGACCAGGGAATGTTTTTCAGTTGGACGAGTTGCTTGCCTGCGTCGGACGCTTCTGCAATCCTCCAGCTTCTTTCGCGACGCTTTAAACTTCCTGCCGTTTAGGACGATATTTGTCTGGAGGGAAAGTGTCAGAGTGATTTAATGGTGCGCGTAAAAAGTTTCCTTGCTTCATTTTATCTCAAAGAGTAGGCAGGATGCGGCACAATGCTTTTACGATTATCTCTCCGCGATGAGAATTCTCGGTTTCAGAAGCTCACGTGGGATGCGTGGCAGGTGCAAGCAGGTTGTTGCGTTTTTCCTACCGCTCTGGTTTTGGCGTTAAGGATTCCTTAACACTGCGAATTGGAACTTGTTTGAGTTTCTGCCTTGCTTTTTTGACGCCGCAAACCCCAAACTGCTCCATCGCGATGAAATGCGATGCATTCGTTTGCGGATGCATCGCCATTGAGGAAAGAAGTTCGCTAAGGAAACCACCCTCCCCCCTTTGCATGTTAGCTACCGGTTTTTCAGCCACTCTTCTCGCATACAACGGCACGGTCGTAATTTCCGTCTTATTACTCAACAAATATTAATCGAGGCGTTCAAAGAAACTCGACAATATGACGACGTCCTACCCCTACCCGAATATACGCAAATCAATGTGGAAACCTAAGCATTAACTCCTAAGAGGAATAAATCCGCAATATCTGATAGACGAATCATATAAATGTGTATCACGGGATAAAAATGCAATGCAAGCACCAATTCTATGAATTGATATGGAATGAATTTACTTCGCTGTATGGAAATAAGGGTACACGCGCCATTTTCATTGAAAATATAATTACGTTCAAATACAAGATTATTCAGAAGTGGATAGAGAAGAGAATTGATACTTATGCTTGAAATGGAATGTAAATACCATCATTTTTTCACAAGCCTCTAACATGTTCGTTCCATTTTTATTACTTTTAGACGCATTATTAAGTTTTTATCAATAGACTATTGCCAGAGGTATGTTACTGATAGACCAAGGAACTAAGTATTTCTCCAATTTAAGGCCCTGCCTAAGACGACAGTAAATATTCTAAACTCACACTTTAAGACATCATGTTTTAACTCCATAATTATATTTAACATGACCAAAGAAACTGCGGGACATGCCGCAACAGTAACTTTTTATCTTAACTTTTTGTAACTTAACTTTTTTACATTTTAACTTAAATTTTTTAAATCTTAACTTTATCTTTAACTTTTTATTTTAATCCCAGTCAAGGCGAATGATTTTTACACTTTGAAATTGTTGCAATGAAATACTTTACATTAGTTTCCGTTATTCATCACACATAAATAATCCCTTTCCATATTGTTTAAAAAAATATTTTTTGTGAAGGAATGCAGTAAATATAACGAGTGCACTAACATAATAAATTCCAAGAAACTGCGGGAGATGCCGCAACAGTAACTTTCAACGTAGTCATCCACTAATATGCATTTCAATGCAACAATTTCAGGGTGTAAAAATCATTCGCCTTTACAGGGAGTCGAACCCAGATCCTTTTTAAAATATAAATTTCAGAGTTGAACAGGACGCCTCGATAGCTTAACTGACCACAGCACTCGGCCAGACATCGAGGGATCCGGGCTCGAATCCAGGTCTAGGGGAATGATTTGTACACTCTGAAATTGTTGCATTGATAAATATAATACTTTCAATATGAAGAACGACAACAGAAAATTATGATTACCAACCTTTCAGAAACTATGGGGTGCTTGTAATATTTTGAAACAGCCAATGTACTTGGCATTCTTTTGAGTGAGGCAGATAATATATTATTATTACAGCAGGATCATAAACTTTCTTTATATAACTCTGAATTAGCATTCTCACTTTGTCAAATCTTCGACGCACCGTCTTATTGCATCGTTCATTCAGGACCTCTGCTTTAACAGGTCTCCCGCGGTCACCTCTTTTGTGTTGGAGGTGTTACAAGCGAATGGCTGGGAAGTTGGAGAACATCAGGTTAGATGACATCAAATGGAAGATTAATGACACCACGTGGTGGCTCTAAATAAGGCGTCTCTGTAGATAAACACTGTGCCCGAGATGCTGCTAAGGCTAAATGTACATCGCTTTAGTACTCCCGAGCTACCGTTGGAAGCAGGAGAGCCAATGAAAAAAAGGCCCGTTCCGAATTGATCTCACAATAACGTAAAAACCATTACATCTATTAACTTCAAACATCTGTCCCTTTTACTCTCGGCTGATCAGAGTGCCGACGTATTTAATGACGATTGTTATTTTAATGCTCCATTATCAATATGTTATGGCTACGCAAATCCTTTTCAAGCCCAAAAAATATCAAAGCAATCCACGATGAAGAAAACTCATCCAAAAACCACAGGTAATTGTGTAATTTAATTCTTAAAACGAGCCATGAGATCTGTAAAAGGTTATTAAGCGAGCAAAAGCCATTATGATTAAAAGAAGAGAAGAAACCGAGCAATTAATCTAGAGAAATAATTGCTGCAGTGTGCCCGTTTCCATAAAACTTGAATACGTTTATTTCATATCGTAATCAAGATCTTTTTAGTTTGATTATTTCTTCGAGAGGCCATTTACTTGAATTAAATTGGGAGGGGGGACAACAAAGCAAGTTACCTGACACAGTTCGTTAAAATCAAACAAACTTAGCCCGTGTTTCTTTCGGTTAAACTAAAACTTCATTAATACTACACTTCCCATTAATAATTCCTATTGGTTGTAAAAAGGCTCCTTTAACTTTTAAAACGATCGTGAACCCACGGCTATAACTGAATAAGGGTTTAATTAATGAAAGTTTTAATTCTTTCTCTCTTTGATTTGCAGTGAATGAAGGTTTTCCGACTCAGATATTAAATGGCGACACTAGCAGATCCACCAATTATCCATGAATGTTTCTACTAACTAGGTCTATTTGAATCACAGAGAAAAACTAACTTTGCATTACTCAGTTATATTTTCAAAGGAAGAAATAATGTCATAAATATTCGTTTTGACACGAAGTTGATGAAATAGTAAAGTGACAGGTGAGCTGGTGAATTAATATATAAAAGAGAGGATTGCCGAAAATGATCGGCTCATAGATCCAATGCACGGATCCATTCAGTCCAATCCCTTGAAAGAGGTAACGAGGAAAATGTTAGATTTAACTCATGGGTACAGGTAACATATTTGTTTGTATACAATTTTAGAAGACATAGGAAGGGCCACACGAGATTACACCCATTCCGTGAGCCGTTCGTTTTAATAATGCATGAAACCCTCTCTCTACCACTTGCTGTCCATTGGTTTGCCTGTATGTGCGCCCCTGTATAGCCACGTCTGCCAAGGTACACTTCATTTCCCAGGACGGCGATGTGCTCGGCTGACGGGCGAAGACAAATAAAGGCCTGTTTCCTACGCCCAGCTCCACAGAGGAAGCAAGGCGGCTGTCCTTCCCCTCCACTGGGAAACCACGGAGATATCAACGCCCGTCGGAAAAAAGAACTGGCCCCGAGGGACTCGTGTGTCACTTGTAGGAGTGTGTGCCTCTCAGGATTGGACTTCGTATGGGAAAAATCCGGTTTTGGCCTATACCGTTAAAGGGATGGAAACCTTGCTTTGAAAAGGTGCACCTTTCCCTGCCGTAGATGTCACTCTCCGACAGTGACCCCGCGCGTGCAGGAGACGGCAAGGTGAGAGAGCCGGAGGTAGATGAGTTAATATTTAATGACGCGTAGGAACTCGGGCCCACCTCGATCGGAGAGCGGAATGAGGTAGGACACCTATCCGTTGAATACGCGAAGGAGCCAGGATTCCCCTCGAGTAACGTGGGAAGCTGGGAATACAATTGTACGGTCGGAACGCAAATGTAGGAACGTCGGGATGAAATTAAATGATTGCTCGCTTATTGGAAGATCGCTGTATAGAAAAATTATATGAAAGCTGTGCAGTGTCAATAAATGATTTTCTTACAAAAACTCTAGGGATTGGATCTCATATATTACTCAGATTTGCGGTGGCCTCCAGCTCTTCGTTGGCACCCTTATTGAATGTAACTATTTACAGTATTTATACATTAATTATGAAGTCATGATAAAACGAAGGAGAGGCGGTATCTCCATGCCGTGGTAATTTAAAACATTATCCTTACATATTTTACAGAAAATAGAGAAAATAATTTAAATATAGATCATTATTGAATTAGAACACGAAATGGTATGAAAATCGAATGACTCATTTTTAAAATTTGGAAAAATTATATCGAAGGTTACAATGCATATTGAGAATGCGAGCTAGTGAATTAACATGATAAAAAAGAGCGATTTATGAATTAGGAATATTTATAACAAATCTTTGGAATGTTATATATGCCGGATTAAGCATAAGAGCGTAAGATGAAGAGTCATAAGAATAGAAGATAAACAAAATTAAGTGATAAGTTTTATTCACAAATTTAACTAAATCAGCAAGCGACAGATACCCGTGAATATTCGTTCAAGCAAATGATTGATCTATAATGAATGCCCATCCATTTCTCATTAAATGATGTCCTAAACATTAGAGATGTCTAGACGTTACCAAATCATTGATGCAGAGAGATTTAAATTAGTTTTTTCATGAAATTTGTAGCAATTCATTTATTTATAGTCTTCAAACTAAAAAACCAGATGCACACATGTATGTTAGGAGAAAATCTCAGAGTTGATAAAGGACGAAAAAGATGCTCCAAGTAAATCATCGCCATTGTAATATATTTCGAAAGTATTTCTATCTTATTTTAAATAATTCTAGCGAGCGATTTCATACGTTGGGGAAAACATATTCACTTTAAAGTTGAGCTTAACAATTCCATGGTTCTATAAAGTGAAGGGCTTCCAAAACACAAAACAAATAACGTGCAAAATTAGAAAAAATATCACCATACAATTCTTTCGAATTCCTCATAAAGGGTTAAAAGGAGGAGTACACACCCACGTCACTTTATGACCAATTCAAGCCCTGGCTTGCTTGAGCGATGCTTAATTTGATCCTCTGGATTAATCACTCAGGCAAACTATGGGACCCAGCGCACGATATAAGCGAGGAAGGGGCGTGTTTCGTTAATGGTGGTTTATTTTTGGCATTTGGACCTAACAGAGGGGGGGCTCACTTCGTAATCTTTCTGGGTGGCTATTAGGAACAGATGCAATTAACCTTCCGACAACGGCAGATGTCTGTGATTGTGTTTCCATGTAATCAAGCATATAGAGTTGCTTAATTTCCCGATTTCGGGGATGTATTTTTTGGGGAAAAAAGCTTGAATTCCTATGCTTATAAAAAATCCCTAAAATAACAGACACAGTGCATAATGCTAAACATCGTAATTTGGGTTTCCCACAACAGAAAGAATTTTCCTCGCTTTCTTTGGGACGTCGAGTTTGTGAATGCCTTCAAAGTATAATGCACTATAAAAGACTAACAGCATTTAGTATTTTAAGCAATAGTCATAAAAAATGTGAGTTTTTGAAGAACCCGTTAATAATTCACAATAAAGCAAAACTACACATACTTGAGCGATAAATTCCTACCATCATGATCAACTACATGGATAGAAGGCAACCTCTTAGCCTAGTTCTCATGGGTGAAACAGTGCATAGCAATCCCATTAGACAATGGAGAAAATATAATGCAGTGGAAGAGGGAGAATTGAATGCTTATGTCTTTTGACAAGCCCTTTTGTGTGTGGGTGTATATATGTATGTATATACATATATATATATATATATATATATATATATATATACACATATATATGTATATATATACATATATATACATATATATACATATATATACATATATATACATATATATACATATATATATATATATATATAATAACGTGCATTATAATGCCATATATAGGATTGCGTAACATTAAACGAACAAACTTTTACCATGTGAAATAAAATACCTAATTTCTTAACTTTATGCTTAAAGAGAATTATTCAGAACAAATCTCATCATAAAAAATTTACGCGTTACAATTTAGTGATGATTCTCCTCATTGATTGTCTCCTAAACTCTTTCCGCATCATTCCCAATATATAGGTACCTACGTGTATATACAAGTATACTTGTAGTTCCCCATTTGTGATTAGATTTTTAAGGACGAGAGGTTACTTTTACTCGATACTAGTTTCGAATGTTTGTGCTACTTACTGCCAATTCAAGCAACGAAATGCAATGACCTTCACAAAAGTGATTTCATTTTGCCATGAAACAACCTATTGCTCACGGTTGGACATTAGCATTTATTTCAATTTTCTTTCCCTACGGAATCCATCGAATGTAACCATGAACACAGTTATCAACCCGAAGGTCGGTTTGGCTGGCGAAAGTAGAGTTTACCCAAACTAAAAAACGGCGTGTATTATTCACACATCAGGATAGGCCCCATCTGCTCAGATGTCCAGCCTATGGTTTCCCAGGACTTTCTGGTACCCGAAAAATCACACAGCCCGAATTGAAACTGATCGTCCCTAGGGCAGCGTGCCCGGGAATCGAACCCAGATCCCTCGGTCAGTAGTTCAATGCTCTTCACCTGGACTACCACGCCCCCAAATATGTACGCATAAAATATATATATATATATATATATATTGTTATTTATTTAAAATAATCCAACATAACGTCATCAAGCCTATTTGAGGGAGCTTTAAATGAATTTCCCGGGTCATTGTATATTTAAGTCGAGAAAGTTTTAAACACAAGTGATTGAATATGAATAATATTGTCAATAAGGCATAGTTTGTTGCCAAACAGCCCTACGTTGGACCCACGGGCGGCTCGCTTTGGCCTCACGGTGGTGTTTCCAAATCAAGTGAACCAGGTTGTGAGAAACTTAATGATAATCTGACGGAGGGGATCTTCTGATTTAATTAGGACACATGGAAAAAAGGAAGTCCCGGAAAACTTGAAAACATACAAACTGGGGAAGAAACTTGAGCGACATTTAGTATTTCCAATACTCATGGAGGCATCCCCATGGGTCATAAATACAGAGGTGTGGCGGAACGTTGCGCGGACCAGGGTTCGTGCTTACTTCGGCACCACATCTCAAATGTTATTTCCTTATCTCGGGCAAACATGACCCCATGGTGACGCCAATCACCCCCTCCGGGTCTCCACGAGTGGCTTGGCTGAGAAACATTCCAGCTTGGACTTCCGCTCCACGCGGGCATCGATGCCCCCACTCCTACCCCCATTAGATCCACCTACAGTGACTCCCATAGGCAGGCACTTACGCGTACGACCTAATAACAACCCATCTCCCTCGAGGCGCTGCACCGCCGAGAAGGTGAACTTGCACGCGCACTTGCACTCAATCATTGGCTCAAACTCTCCACGGAGTTTCCACTTCGACGGGTTTCATGAAAGTGCCCGATCCACGCTTAGTATACTGTAGTTGATGCCGTGTTTCCTTGTTTCATCTACGTAAGTAAAATATCTGCTTCACTCAAAGAATGCAAAATAAATCTTAACCTGACTCTTGACAGACTGGTTTTTGGTAAAAAAGAACGTGACATCTGGCTTCGAAGGAAATTGTTATAGTGCCGTTGAAGGTTCAATTTCAGCATTAGCATAATTTATAGGAGTTTTAAATTATATAAATTGGTCATGATTATTATTATTATTTTTATAGGTTATCTACCGGTTAAGGAAGGTTTTGGATGGACAGAAACTATCAGCTTATTCTCCCGACTCTCTTAAAAAACACAAGCAATAACCTACTCTGCAACAATGTTCCTCTTTATGTCTCCACTACTTTGTTCATTTTGGTCCAAAATACTTAAGAGATACGTAATTTGTTCCACCTGATCAATGTTTACCCTTAGAGCACGATAATAAAATAGTAATACTTAAAAAATGTCAATTTTCATAGAGTATAGGTATATTGCAAACATGTGCCATTGAAATGAAAGCTTCCTCCTCGATATCTATGCGTTAAATCAATCAATCCTCCGTGCTTCTATTCGGATCTTTTACTGTCGGATGAAAAGCTGTCGGTTCTTTCCTGACATAGTTTCAGTGATATACATCATATTTGCTTTCACCATAACCTCGAAATGAGTTCTTTTAGTGTCAATTTGATCTTGAGAGAGAAAAAAGTCACATGGGATAGAATAAGCGAACAAGTTGGGTGTTTCAATATTATTTGGCCCTTGGAAAATACTAGATGCCAGACAATGCGTAAATACCCGTATATGCATTATTGAAGGACCCACGAGGCGTCCTTTCACAGTGCCGATTTCTAAACTGTCCTAATACGTAAACCACGAAAATTTCACTGCCTATACGAGTCGTACTAGTGACATTTTTTTCTGGATCATACAAAAAAAGACCGGAATAATCACAAACCACTGCAATTTTAAAAAAATATTGGCTCATTTGAAATATTCCAACACAAATTACCAATCGAACTTCCTTTTCCTCCGGAATGTCGGTAGCTCTTCTTTGAAGAATTTGTCCCCATTTAAAAACTCATTAACCGGAGCAGTTCCTTCGGCGCTATATCAAACTCGATCGACGATCTCATCAAACAATTTTTCTAATTTTATTTATATTATCTGTATTTGACAAGAGAGGACGCCCTAGACGCACATCGTCTCCGATATTTTCTTAACACTTTTTGAACTTCGCTAAAAATTTTTGCACGGGAGACATACTCATCATCGCAACATCCCTCCAAGAAATACTACGTTTACATACCGGATTTTAAACTTTTACAAATAAATGTACGCTATTACGCTATCTTAATACTTTCGTTTCGTTAATAATTTTGATTGAGTGCGGGTATATGGTCTGTTAAAAATTAAAGTTACTTCTGAACTGTCAATCCCAAAGTTTTGAAACGATTATGACAAACGAAAGGGCAGGAAATATCTCCACGTTGAACCTGATCGATTGATCTTGAGACAGAATCCAATATTGGTTTCGGAGGATGACACGATGCACAAAGAAACTTATACCAGCCATGTGAAATATTCCATCAGTTATTCCGAGAAAAGCTATCAAGTTTCCAGAATTCGATTGCTACTATCCCTCCGCTATTGTGCTTCCATAAAAAGACAGGAAAAAATTTCATCATGTCCCTTATAACATCATAAAATAGCGGGCGCAGTATTGACTGACACAATTGTCAAAGTGACCCCGACTCAATCTCTACGCGAATAAATAGACTCTAAGGCCTTTCAGAAATGAAATTTAATTTACCATAGACGGTAAATACAAGTGCCATTTTCATTTCCACAAGAAATTATCAAAGAATTTGTTTAATGAATGTCTCCCGCTTAGACATAGGAATTCTAGATTCCCGATCAGGAAATTACGTACTTAATATTTTAACCAGCCATCTATCCAAGGTCCTCTCAATTGTTTTAATATATTCATTAAAATGTATTCAAAGGTAAAAATATTAAAACACTTGGTTGAGTCATTAATTATTTTATTCCTCGATTCATTGCGGCGATTACAGCATGATCGCCTCAGTAGTCAATTAGCGGCGGATATAAAAATTTACCATTTCATTTATCTCTCATTTTTGCCGTTTGGATTTCTCACTCCAGAATTTACTTATATGAGGCGCGGAAACAGCGTCATTGAAGTAGGATAATGGGCCTAGATTGGAGGCTTTTAAAATCTGGGTGTGGAGAAGAATGAAAAATGTGAAGTGCACCGAAAGGAAAACAAAAAAGTAAGTGTATGGTGGAGGAGGAGAGAGGATTGTTGGGAGAAATCAAAAAGAGGCAGGGAAGATGGATGTAGAGGGTTTTAACTGGCGATGGGAATTCGAAGACTGTCAAGAGGAGAGAAGGTAAAACGAGCGAGGAAGGGACAGGAGTAGGTACGGATGTTGTTTGGCATGAAGTATGCAGAATTTAAGAGGAGCCGTGTGTAAGGTTTGATATTGGGTTGTGTTTTTGTTAAGAGAGTCATAGCAAATATCGCTGTATAGTTTAGTAGCTCGTGCTCATTATAAACCTACCTTAACTGGTAGATTACCGATAATATTTATTTATTTATTTATTTATTTATTTATTTATTTATTTATTTATTTATTTATTTATTTATTTATTTATTTATTTATTTATTTATTTATTTATTTATTTATTTATTTATTTATTTATTTATTTATTTATTTATTTATTTATTTATTTATTTATTTATTTATTTATTTATTTATTTATTTATTTATTTATTTATTTATTTATTTATTTATTTATTTATTTATTTATTTATTTATTTATTTATTTATTTATTTATTTATTTATTTATTTATTTATTTATTTATTTATTTATTTATTTATTTATTTATTTATTTATTTATTTATTTAGGATACATTGCTGTTAGGCGATAAGCCGGGTGGCAATGACATGATATAACAAGAGCTATAAACTATGCAGTAGTCAGTCTTAAAACATATCATAGTGTCATTTAGTCATATAGTAGACTTACAAAAAGATAAAAAAATAAGAAAAAACAATATATTGTGATACAGCCATACACCTTCTGCCGTATTGCATAGAACAATCCCATCATGTATACCTTTTACATTCACGCCTAAATGATTTAATGCTTTTGGGTAAGGGCTTAAAGAGTTCATCAGGCAGCTGGTTCCACTCTTTGATTCCCATATTTAGGAACGAAAACTTGGCGGTGTTTGTCCTTTGGGGCATGTATTTGATTTTAAGCGGGTGATCATTCCTGCCGAGATAACATGGCTTATTTACACTCTCGTTCAGTTCTTTCCAGCCTCCGTCAGCTTTCAATATTTTAAAAATGGCACACAGTCTATTCAGCTTCCGTCTGTTCTTTAGGGACCCCCATCCTAGTGAACCTAGCATGTCGCTTACACTGTCAGTCTGCCTATGTCGCCCTAAAACGTACCTGGCAGCCTTCCTTTGCACTGCTTCTAATTTTTTCACATGCCATATTTCAAAGGGATCCCATACTGTGGTCGCATATTCGACAATAGGCCTTACAATTGTTTTGTAGGCCAATTCTTTAGTTGATTTAGTGCTTCCTTTGAGGCTCCGCATGACCCAGTGAAGCGATTTAAAAGCCTTGCCTACCACATAATCTGTGTGAAGTCCCCACCCTAAGTCTTTACTTAGGTGTACCCCTAGATATTTCCAATTATCTTTTGTTACAATCGTTTCTCCCATTATTTCATATACCCTTCCCTCACCTGCCTTCCTTTTGGAGAATGAGATCAATGACCCATAATTTCTACCCTAGAAAAAATGTACCTTCGTCATAAATGATTAACTATACGCAAGCACCTCTTTGTTTCTCATTAATGCACTTATGGTATGTCCGGGGGCTGTCAAGAAAGTAACTTACGTTTCAGCCTAGCGTGGTGGTGGGTTGAGCTTGAGCCAACATCTTGTTGTCTAAACGTCCCTACACTCAGTACGCATCCTTATATGGTAATATGCAGAATGTGGTTCATCTACTTTGCTCACTGGGAACGGTTTAAATGTTCGCTGCAATAGAAAATCCCACGAATTTTGAAGTAATATATGTCATTAGGTTTTCACTGGCTAAAAGCCACTTTTTCGTTTTGATACATTCCTTAGGAATAAGTATTAATGCGATGCGATGTACTTATTAAATTTCTCTAAATTTTTCGCTAGGGGAAGATGAAGAGGGTTAAGGTAATCAAACCGGTTACCTATGATCATCAATACAATTAGTCACAGAGGATGACTTAAAATCACTTTCCTCTCCATTAAAATCAAGCAGAGAAACTTTCGAAAAACAATAATTTTCCACTCAGCTTAGCTTCGGAATAAAAAATTAAATACGCCCGCATTATATGGTACGTTACAAAGGCAATCATTCTCCCTTCTTTGGGGAAGGAAAATTGATACCCAATAAATAAGAAAGAGCCTCTATTTCTTAGGGAAAGCGGAGGAGAGATATACTACCCCAAATGAAAACAAAGTGTCCATCTCGTATTTGAGGGACTTCCGAAGATCCAAGAGATCAGATAATTTGCCGTACACCTTTTTATGGGAACCCTAATGAGAAAGCTGTCGAGGCTCTATTTCGAATCACATCAGGAAGCAAAGATTGGAGGGAGGAAGAGGAGAGTTCGGAAGAGTGAGGAACAGAGAGAAATTGGGCTTCTGGGGAAAAGGGGGAAAAAAGGAAGTGAGAGAGAGACGGAAGAAAAAGAGGACGGGAAATGGGAGCCAGAAAAACGTTGGGCCCGTGTCCAGAGGATCTCGAAGATCGCACGAGAGAGATCGAATGTCACACTGGGAGCTTATCCAGAACGAACACAATCACGATCGAGGAGGGTGGGGGGGGGGGGGAGGACAAATGACCCGCAAGAGTTGTGGGGTCGGGTAGGGTGGTTAGGACTGGGAGGCCGAGTCAAAGAAATGGCCATGCCGGAAACGATTTTACGAGGGTGAGTAGGAAATTAGCCAGGATTGGGATTCTGAAAACAAGCGCTCATGCTAGTGTCTCCGAGATTCTCACGCATTTACATCGGAATATTGAAGGTTAAGGCTCTCAATTTAATTTAGTCTTCGACTCGTTGTCTTTCCTTCCTAGGTTTTACGATCCGAGAAACTATCAACATGAAAATTAAACGCGACAAAATTTAAGAAATTGAATCAAGTGAGGTAATTTAATTGGATTAAATGCGAATTTCGTTCTTTGGTCTCCTCAGGCGAGTAGAATTGGATAAAAAAATATATTTCCTTTTCTACAGTACACACGTTATCATTTATTGCGTCAACAGGTATGTATGGCGGTAATACTATCTAACTCGTTGTTAAATTAAGGATATAAATGTTACTGAAAAATTTCGTACAAAAAAATTGATCAATGAAAGTGAGTGCCAGGATAGTAAATTATGTTGCAATTAAAGAAACAAGATTGTAGAAAGAACAACTATCATGCCGGTGATCAATTAATTTACTCTATACAAATGATTACATATTCCTGCAAAATCTTTTTCTGTGATGTACTTGGTTCTAATGATCATTTAATTCTATAAAATCTTTACGAGTCATATTTAGCATTTAACGAGAGCTACAGTACTCTATTTTAATTCCAGTGTCCACGAAAACAGATGACCAAGACAGCCTATCAAATCCAGCATAACCATTTTATCTATTACACACTGCGGCAAGAATATTCCATTGTATCTAGAGTATGTGACGCCGTTTGAACCACCTTATATCACATGTGTGTTCATCGGAAGTCTATCGGTGTTCACATTATATTGTGGCTAAAAAAAACCTACCCAGACTATCAGCTTACTAGAAACAACCTATTCCGGCATAGTATACATGGCTCCGCTAATGAAACCATTTAACGATCCTAACATTTCTCGAAGTATATTTTCGGGTATTCTTAAATTTAAATCAGTAACTTTATATGATATATCCGCATTCTTATCGTATTATTTGTAGTCAACTTTACCATTAAAACAAGTTCTATTGGAAATTCCTTAATGGCATACTGTCGCGATTTTTTATTCTTATGCCAATTTAATTGTTCTAACTTCTTTTCTCTTAATAATTACTCTGAGCCTTCATGTTTCTAAACCTATTCCATACGCATCTCAGAATTTCCAGGCAACAATTTCTTAGGAAATAAAGAGCGTGTTCTAAGAATGAGATCCATGATGGTCATTATACGATGACGAGCAAACAGGGTGAAATGTAACCGATACGGTAGATCTTTATGAAACGCTAATGTAAATAAAAATCACTTTAAACTCTTGCCTCCCTAGACCAGGCATTCATGTACATTATCCAAACATCATTCAGCTTCCAAAGAAACTGCGGGAGATGCCGCAACAGTAACTTTTAACGGAGTCATCCGCTAATGTGCATTTTAATGCACCAATTTCAGAGCGTAAAAATCATTCGCCTTGACTGGGACTCGAACCCAGATCCCTCAAGTTGGCTTTAACCTCGTGGACAGTGGCGCCTCGCGCACGACTACGAATGCATGTGACATTGTATGTACGGTATTTCGTCATAACATCTAGTTCCTTTAAAAGCCCCAAAATTTCAGAGTTTAAGAGGACGCCTCGGTAGCTTAAGTGGCTAAAGCACTCGACCGGATATTGAGGGATCTGGGTTCGAGTCCCAGTCAAGGCGAATGATTTTTACGCTCTGAAATTGTTGCATTGAAATGCACATTAGCGGATGACTCCGTTAAAAGTTACTGTTGCGGCATCTCCCGCAGTTTCTTTGGAATTTGTCAAAGGGAAAACACCATACGTGTTTAAAGTTGGCTTTAACCTCGTGGACAGTGGCGCCTCGCGCACGACTACGAATGCATGTGACATTGTATGTACGGTATTTCGTCATAACATCTAGTTCCTTTAAAAGCCCCAAAATTTCAGAGTTTAAGAGGACGCCTCGGTAGCTTAAGTGGCTAAAGCACTCGACCGGATATTGAGGGATCTGGGTTCGAGTCCCAGTCAAGGCGAATGATTTTTACGCTCTGAAATTGGTGCATCATTCAGCTATCTCTCACCTCTTTTGAAATACATGCGAAATAATCAATACATAGTGACACCATTAGGATTAATTTGAAAAATATCTGAATATTCGGAGAGAAATCTAATTTAACTCAGAATGCGATACAGCTGTGGGATAGTATAAAAATAGATGAAAATTGAGACTGTTACCGATTCAGTTTTAATCCATCGAGTATTCCATATATCTGTTTATTTTTCAGTATAGAGATAAAAACGTACTAATCATAAATGTACATATGGGAGATGTGTTTATTTTTCCAGGATTTTTATCATATTATACAATTAGAAAAATTTTAATGTAAAACCCTGTTGAATTACTACAGCCAATAATCCGTAAGATTGATTCATCAAGTCAATATTTTAATTGAAATAAGATCTAATTTCTGTTTGATTTTGGGGGAAAATTAAAATGAATAGCCGAATACAAATTCAAATATTGAGAAAAATAAACTTTTGAAATCTTTCCCATTTTACTTGCCAAATATAACCAGGAAATAAGTTGCCGTGAGATAATTCAGTATATTTAGTTTAAAATACAGCTTTTCCTTTAACAAGATGATGTAGAGTTTTTAATGATTATTGACAAGGAAAAATCTCACAGGAATAGATTACAACTTCGATGCAGACAGTTATAGAGCAACCAGTCGCAATTCCGTATTTCGCAGCAAACATATTCAAATGTCATAAAAGGAATCATTTTTCTTCGTTTCAGCCGACATTATTTCTGTAATCCTAGTCCTCATAAAATACTTGAGGCATAGATTAGTTTTGCTGGCAGAAGTGTCACATAGATTCTGACTCCTAAGCCGATTCAAGGAATCCCATACTGACGAAACTTGCGCTGTAGATGCAATAAACACAGATGACCTCTGCATATGTTAATTTAGTCTGATTTTTAATCCAAGCGTAAATGAGGAGAGGCTAACTTTACAAATTCCAATAGATTTTTTAATTTGCACGACCATGGTTGTTTTGCACTACCAATGTAACATCATTTGGATTTTTCATCACGAAGTTTTTTAAATTTACTAAGAATACAATTATACTATTGAAAAGAAGAATTTGTAAATTTTTATCATCAGGGCAGCGGGACTCAGGAGACCAAAACTCGAGTCATCTGGTAATTTCTCGAAATGCTAAAGAGACATGAAAATACTTACCCCCATTTACAGCCCTTTGAGACCGAAATTTATACATTTTACGTAAATTATAATCGTACCTTCTCAGCAGAAAAACCAAAAGTACAACAGATGGCTTCTCAATATATGAAATGAAATGGGCATGGGAAATGGAAGCATCTTAAAAGGTGAAGGTAAAAAATTCCTACCATTTAATGCCTTCTGCTGAAAGGTAACTTAGGAATGGAATTTGTGTTGAGTGGAAAAAGCAAATACCCTAAAAATGTGGACACTAAGATCGCCACTGTAAATCGAACTGATCTACGTATATCAAGTTCCAAGCGCACGTTAAAAATTCGATCGTGTCCTTGGTATTTATGGCCCCCATAGCCACTGAACAGTTTAAAGTATCGAATTAATTTCCAAAACCCCTTATTCCTTCCCCAAAAACCTGAAATGAGCTGGATTTGCAATTTAATGGAGCGGGAATAACATTAATTTTCGCTATCCGATAGGAGCAAGACATGAAAGCAAAGCCAAGCGATAGAACCTAAACGTAAATACTGACAGATTCGTCATAAAATATATTTAGCCTTTCGTTCCCTTGGTCCGATATCATTAGTTCAAATTAAGGCCATCCACTTAAATTCTAGTGGGTAGATCATCTTTATGTTAACACTGAGAATATCTGAACTAAGAAAAATAATGGGTACTTTAAATACTAGCTGACATACTACCTTGATCAAAAAGTTCCCGGAATAACCACCGTGTGGCGCTCCCATCGTTCCGATTTGAGTTCTGTTTTTTTTGTTAAATTGGTACATCTGTTGTTGATATTCCCTTTAAATCTTAGTGTCATAACTTGACATTTGCAAAAGTTACGTAGCCAAGAGTACATCTATCTCTGTGTGTGTTGGCGATTTTTTACAATTTCAGAAATGGATTTAAATTTGCAACAACGAACTTGTATTAAATTTTGCGTAAAAAACGGATTTAGTGGCGCACGGACGTTGGAAATGTTGGAAAAGTGTTTCGGCAACGATTCTCTAAAAAAAACGGTCGTTTACCAGTGGCACGAGCGGTTCAGAAGTGGTCGTGAGTCAATCGAAGATGATGAACGCAGTGGCAGACCATCGACATCGAAAGTCGGTGAAAAAATTGATAAAGTAAAAGAAATGTTGGTCAATAACCGCAAATTAACCATCAGAGAAATAGCGGAGGACTTGAACATTGCCTATGGATCCGCCCAAGACATTGTGGTTAATGATTTGGGTTTCCGTCGTGTAGCAGCAAAGTACCTCAATTTCATGCAAAAAAGAGACCGTGTTGACGTCGCAAAAGACATGATTTTCGAGGCTGAATCCGATCCCACATTCATCAAAAGGATCATTACTGGAGACGAGACGTGGGTTTATGAGTACGACACGCAATCCAGACTAGTAATACCAACTGTAATTGCTGGCCGAGGCTTCATTCTGTAAAATGTTCGTTAGCTCTAAATTTGCTAAAGTAACTTCCTTTCAATAGAACCTTATTACGAGATAATACGACTTTTTAGCCCTCAAACTGTAATTACATTTATAGTATCTTTACATACATACGAGGGTCATCCGGAAAGTAGTACCCGTTCGTGCCGCATGAAGTGCTGACGACGCGAGTAGCCGCTGGACGAGGTCAGATAGCTTCAGTGGCTTGTCTGCCTTCTCTTAGCCAAGTTGCGTGACGCTAGCATTGCCTGTGTTGTTTCTGTGATTGTTTACAATGTTTAAAAAAATTGAGAACGCCGCCAGTTGTGAAGTGAGGGCAGTGATTAAATTCCTCAATGCAAGAAACGTTCGCCCATGTGATATTCATCGCCAATTAAAGGAGGTGTATGGAGACAATGTAATGGACGAGTCGTCTGTTCGGCGGTGGTGTCGCAACTTCAACATGGGGAGGGGGAACACACACGACGATGAGCGTTCGGGGAGACCGTCTGTCATTACAGACCAACTGGTGAGCTCAGTTGACGAATTCGTGAGGAACGATCGGCGCGTCACAATTGATGACATCTGTGAGCATTTTCCCAATGTTTCTCGAACAATTGTTCATGAAATTGTTAAACACCATCTGCATTATGCAAAAATTTGTGCAAGATGGGTCCCTCGCGTATCTCAATGAGCTGGCGGCGAAGGACTATGCAGCAGGAATACAGAAACTTGTCACACGTTATGACAAATGCCTTAATTTGCTTGGAGATTATGTTGAGAAGTAGTTTAAAGTATCCTCTTTCAAATAAAATTTTTTATGTTTGTTAATATTTACTTTTGTGTCTTTATTTCACGAACGGGTACTACTTTCCGGATGACCCTCGTATGTGCATTTTTTTCTGGCTACTGACATTTCAAAACAAACTCAGTTCCACTTGAGTGGTCTGAAAAGTTTCCAACCTCGGAAAATTTCAGAAAAAAAGTCTTGTATCTTTGTTATGTCGGAAACTTTTCAAACCACCCTCGTATTACTATGATAGGAAATACATACCCACATACGCAGTTCTTTCAGTACCACAAGAGTGACAACAGTTTTATTCACGGCTGTACGGTAATTAGCCCAATTTAAAAGCATAATATCTTCATTTGGTTCCACGATCAATAAAACCCATAGAAAATCAGGAAATTGATTTCATGAAGAATATTTGTGTCAATGCAAGTAAAATTAGTGAGCGCAATATTCCTATGTAATCCATAACATATGGCACATTACATTACGCGTAAACATTTTCTAGGGCATGGAAAATTTTACGAAATTATTAAATTTCTTTACAAGAGTTGACTATCACTTACGGATTACATTAATTAAACTAATTAGTTTTAGATCCTTCACTAAAAAACTCGAAAGTAGCGGAATTAAAGTGCAAAGTTTGCCAAATACGGTGAAAAAATTTGCATATTTTAATCGCCTAAGGCCGGGAACCTCATTAAAAAAACTATATTAAAACCAAGTTCAAACAATCTGAAAATGACAACCCTGAAACGATGACAAGTGCGGCGTATTAACCGCGTTCTGGTCGTGTCTTCAAATCGGAGGTTTTATAGACATTTAAATTTAAAAATTTCCTAATGGAATTCATAATTTTTAACAGAAACATTTCAAATCAAGTTTCATGCATATCGGACAGACAAGGCGAGGTACCTATCAGCTAGAGTAGGTATACTAATTCTGAAACAGGTGAGGCATCTATGAATCAACTCTTTATAGATCACATTTTATAATATTTGCAACTTTATCATAAATCTTTAACTATACAAGCCAGCATTTCAACCAAAATTCACGTATTAATTGCATCAGCTCACGCATAAACGTAAAAACCACCATTAAAATAACCCACTTTACCAGAAAAAATCATTAAATGGTTCATTAAATCATAACAAGTCCAGTATATTCATATTCACTTTCACGCGATCAGGAAAATATTTGAGCGTGATGCTTGGATATTAGACTGCAGTTCAAAATTTCATCATGGTCTTTTGGAACGTAGTCAATAGGAAACATGTACGCCTAATCATGTAAGTTAGGTGAAGTAGAGTTAAGTAATAACATACTCTCATGATGTTCCGGGGTGCGTAAAATACCGAGAATCAAATCACTCCCAGCATTTTTGTGGTGACTAACATACAATTCTGCCTCTAAACATTTAAGACACCGGCCGAGTGAGTATTTTGAAATATAAATGAAAACCTATTTATATGAAAGATAATTGAATATTTTTTCTAAACATAGCAACAGTAAGAAAACAAATTTTACGATATTATCTTATACACTATAGGATGGAGGTCCATTCCTCCATGAAGACAGTAAGCCTAACTAACTCTCTTCGGCCTACAAGAACATTCTGACACCGGGGGATACGAAACCGCCTACAATTCAAACAGATTCAACAAACTATCAAATTAAATGAAGATGATAGTGAACTAATAGATATGCAAACTACTTTATCTCTGGTAGAGGTCCAAGTATCGGTACATACGATATAAAGTATATAAAAATGTTGGTAAAGGCGCTCCGATAGAAGGAAAACAAACTAGATGTGTAAAAAATCGTTAGAGATAACACTAGTGGCACAGGCATTGGCTCCTCCCTTGGCTCTCTACCCTTTAATTCAAACAAACGCCCCACCTCTCCCTTGTTCCGTACAAAGGCATTTCCATGCCCACCCACTCATTCCCACTCTCCCTCACTCCTCTCCATACCTCCTCAGTTATTACCACCCAACCTCCATCGCCTTAATTCGCAAAATGTGCGTCACCTGTCTTCGTCCCACTGTTTGCCTCCCGGGCCAAAGGTTTCCCCGAGGTTTGGGCAAACGTCCAGCATTGCCTCCACTATCGCCCTGCTCCCACCGGGTCCTTACGCCAAAACCAAAGCCACGCTGGAAGGGGGAAGTTTTCAAGGGTTTCAGAAGGTGAGGGAAACTCCAGGCTTTGGAGGTTTTGATGGGAGAGAAGAGAGAAGCCGGAGGGAAAAAATAAGGGCTGGAAAGTATAACATATATATTAGTGCCCTTAATTTGTAGAGACATGGAGACAATTTTAAAGCAGCGCGCGCTAGGATGACCGATAAAACTTTATAATTTTAGGTTTTCCACGTTCTCCTATCAAACACACTCTTATCCCGTAAATCTGACTTAGAAAATTGGAATAACGACACGTTTCTTTGATGAGGAAAAAACCGAAGCTATAAATACCGTTAACGCAATGTAACCAATTCAGTATTTAGTCTGGTAGAGACGAATCAGAGCAAACCTTGAACTAAGGTACACGGCCCACGAAATATAGGTATTCAAGAGAGGAAGGTTAATTAACACCCGTTATTTTGGCGATTTTATTTTCACCAGTGTTTCGGGACGCTCCGCATGAATTTTAAGTTGGAAATGACCAGAGAGATTGTGCGAATATGAGTTCAGTGAACTATGAAAATCTGCACCTAATCTAATAACTCGCCGTACAGCGAAAGGAAGAGAATGAAAGATTTTGATGGGATTCCTCAGTGACTAAGAAAAATAATCGAACAAGGCGTCAACAGCATATGGAAATGTGTGTGCTTTTTGAGGGTGCTCAACTTTTACTCCCTGAATAAGGATCATGTCTTAAAAAAAGTGAAAATTTCAAAGAAGAGGTGGTTTTAGATGGCCGGATGGATGTATGGAAGCGTGCATATAGGACGTTATGAATGAAGTCAAACTAATAGCAAAAATCTGTATTATTGATAATACCATATTAATAACAAAACGTTTTATCTTCTCCACAAATTTCTAATTCAAAATGATAGTAGGAAATAATGTCTAAGGGAATACAAAAATAGCCTCATCCTTTCAACAGCAATATACTCCGTACTAATCTTCACGATTCTTTTGGGTATGGGGAATAATACCAGGGAAACACTGTAAAATGGGACTAATGCTACCTTCGATATAAATTGCATTTGAATTTAAATTAATTCCTAAGCATAAACGAGTTATTAAGATCCATTTACTCTAAATAATGTTTCTCACAAAATTAGTAGCATGACAGAAGAGAACAATAACAGTTCAGGAATAATTTTCCTGGAAATTTTAGTTTTTGCTGGACCTGCATTTTTAATCTCTTAGCATGAATAACGATTTTTTTATAATAAACCATAACAAAGGTAAGGATAAATATGAATTAAATAACAAAGTAAAAAGGAGACTTAATAAACTTCTTTAAAAGCAAGTAATAATATTAGAGCAAATTGTAATTCCTCACATTTCTTATAATTAAGAAGTGCTCAGTGTAGGTTATGGTAGCGAATGAAATGGAAACTGATGCATTTAGAAAACTGCAAAAGAGAAGTGGAAAATGATGATATAGTTACTGAAAGTAAGTCAGGAGCTTAATGAGTTAATTTTTTTCGGATTAAAACTTTCTTGAGGAGTAAGTCGAGGCATTGCAGTCATTGTTCAGCGCACGACAAAATCAGAGCTGAAGGTAATGAATAACAAAACGGGATCATGGGATACTCTAGTAGGAGGTAGTCAACATCAGGGTTCAAAGAGTGAGGGAACTTGAGAAGGTGAATGGAATTCTGATATAGTGACTTATCTTGAAAAACTGATGTCGTTGATTTCATTAGAACTTCATAACTGAAAATGATATTATTATGACTGTAAACACTTTCTTGAAAGGTCCCTGTGGAAACGTAAGCAAAGGATATGCCAATATATTTCAATAGAATCGAGTAAAATGTTATAGACATTTTGGATTTATGTATGAGGGCAGGTGGGGGGATCAATCGGAATCGGGGATCGTGATGGTGCGGTAGTTGATGAAGAGACTTCCCACCCCGAAAGTCTGGATTTCACTTCCGGATGGGACAGGATTGTTTTCAGTGGTTACCCAACCCCCATTTGGGACGCTATTGGGGGAGCACTTCCAGTGGAGTACATGGTCCAACGGATGGGTCGTTAAATTGTGGAACCCTTGGTGCTTATCATAAATGGTAGGTCAACGACGAAGCCGGGTTTCTCTCCATCCATCCCACCCCTATCTAATTACCCACCTATTCCTAATAATACAAATGAGTAGCTATCGGTCACCTTCCTACAGAACTACTGCTACTCTCGATATGTGCTTGGATTAATAGATTAGCAGGTCAGTAACTTTGAGCGAAATACTGAGAGAGCGAGATAATGCTGAGTTTTTGCAGGTTTTATGTCAGGATAAGAATGGAACTCGGATGCCGAGAATTATGAACGTTTGTTTAAATGTGCATTAGAAGTGAGAATGTTAGATTTCAAGAAAGAATGAGAATGAAAAGGAGTTTTTTCTGCGCGAATTCACGAAGATGACTATGAAAATTAGCTCAGGAAAATGTTCAAAAAACACCAGAGTTAGGTACAAATAAACAGTAGATATCTCACAACCCCCACGAAAATCGCTGCGCCAATCGTCGGACAATCGAGAAACAAGGGTAGTGCTACGTTACATACTACCTTGATCAAAAATTTCCCGGAATTTATTCAGAAAATTAAAAATACAAGTTTATTCATCTAAATCTATATTGTCCCCTTCAAAGTAATCCCCATCGACTGCAACACACTTATGCCAGCGCTTGATCCAATCCTCGAAACATTTTTTATATTCGGTTTTCGGTATGTCCATCAGTGCTTCCTGCGATTTTTCCATTACTTCCTCTCGGCTGCTAAAACGCGTTCCCCGTAATGGTTTTTTAACTCGATTGGACAGAAAGAAGTCACAGGGAGCCAAATCAGGTGAATTCGGTGGCTGTTGGATGGTATTTGTTGCATTTTTCGTCAAAAAATTACGAATAATGATAGCACTGTGCGACGGTGCGTTATCATTGGTGCAAAATCCACGAGTTTTCTGCCCACATTTCTGGTCTCTTTCGGCGAATTGCTTCACGCAAACGTCTCATAACGCCCAAATAATACTCTTTGTTTACTGTCTGGCAAAAATTCATGATGCACTACACCGTTGTAATCCATGAAAACCGTCAGCATTGCCTTCTTTTTTGACTGAAAACGACGTGGTTTTTTTGGTCTCGGCTCATTTGGTGAACGCCATTCACTTGCCTGATGTCTGGATTGCGTGTCGTACTCATAAACCCACGTCTCGTCTCCAGTAATGATCCTTTTGATGAATGTGGGATCGGATTCAGCCTCGCAAATCATGTCTTTTGCGACGTCAACACGGTCTCTTTTTTGCATGAAATTGAGGTCTTTTGGCATGCTACACGACGGAAACCCAAATCATTAACCACAATGTCTTGGGCGGATCCATAGGCAATGTTCAAGTCCTCCGCTATTTCTCTGATGGTTAATTTGCGGTTATTGACCAACATTTCTTTTACTTTATCAATTTTTTCACCGACTTTCGATGTCGATGGTCTGCCACTGCGTTCATCATCTTCGATTGACTCACGACCACTTCTGAACCGCTCGTGCCACTGGTAAACGACCGTTTTTTTTAGAGAATCGTTGCCGAAACACTTTTCCAACATTTCCAACGTCCGTGCGCCACTAAATCCGTTTTTTACGCAAAATTTAATACAAGTTCGTTGTTGCAAATTTAAATCCATTTCTGCAATTGTAAAAAATCGCCAACACACACAGAGATAGATGTACTCTTGGCTACGTAACTTTTGCAAATGTCAAGTTATGACACTAAGATTTAAAGGGAATATCAACAACAGATGTACCAATTTAACAAAAAAAACAGAACTCAAATCGGAACGATGGGAGCGCCACACGGTGGTTATTCCGGGAACTTTTTGATCAAGGTAGTACGCCTTGCACGCTTCTAGATACTTGCAGCTTATTCTGAAATTTCAATGTGCATTTTTACAGCCCAGCATGCTTTAAATCATTTAATATAATAACAAGCAGATTTTTAGTTACATAATATTCTTACAAAAGTACTCCAATTTTGTTTTTTCTTTTACTTATTTTTTCATTCATTTTTCTAAGGGGAGCAGGTGTCATCCCTTGCTCACCTGACAACGCTTACGGGCCCATTTCCTGTGGTAGAAATTACCTCAGCCATCGTTCCCCAAAAATCTATCATTTGACATTACTATCAAATGACGGGGTATGCACTGCATATCCTTCCATCTCACAACTCACAACCTTAAAAAATATAAATTTCCTCTCACCATTTCTCGTTATATGTTTTATAATTTTTCTGCCTTTAACATTATCCTAATATTACGAGTCCCATGGCTAAATAATCCACCACAAGTAACTCGTGGAGGGGAAATGCAGAGGAGGAGAAGAGAACTAGCGAGAGATGACTATAATACTGAATAAAAAGGCAGGAAGAAGCGTAATAAACATAGAGCAAGCGACTGATTGAATATTATTCGCTGAAGCAAAAGCGGAAATGACGAACTTGATCATTGCTCATGTACATCTAATGCCACCAAGCAATCGTTGAAGGAAGAATTCGATACGGTATACGGTGCTTTAGAGGACGTAAGTGTAACATAAGTGTTCCTGAGGAGAAACATTGATAGTGATGAAGGACTGGACCGCGACGGTAGGCGAAGGAAGAGGTGATAGTAAGGTGTGGGACTCCGGGAACAAAAAATGACTGCGGGGAGATAGCAATAGAGTTCTGCAGGAGACAGGGGTTAACTGTACCGAATACATAGTTTAGACACCATAATCCGGATGGTCAGTGCCAGGAAGAGGAATTAGCACATTTTTTTTAAGGTAATCTACCGGTTAAGGTAGGTTTTTGGATGGACACAACTACCAAACCAACATTTTATTACTCCTAACAAAACAAAAAATCCATCATCCTACTCTATATCAGGTCCCTCTTCATCTCTGAGTACCTTCTTCCTCCCTTCATCCCGTCCAACATCCCTATCCTGTTCCTTCCCTTTCCTCTTTTGCCCAACATTCTACCCTCTATCACAGTCTTCAACATCCCACTGCCGGTCAACACCCCCTTCATCCACTTTTCCTGCCTCCATAGGATTGCTCCCAACAAACCCCTCTCTTCGCCCACCATACCAAGTACTTCCTCATTTGTTTTCTTCTCTGTCCATTTCACCTTCTCCATCCTTCTCCACACCCACATTTCAAAAGCCTCCAATCTACGTCTATCCTCCTGCTTCATTGACCACGTTTCCGCACCGTACATAGCTACGCTCCTTATCAAAGTTTTTACGAGTCTTTTCTTAATATCCTTACTCAAAGTCCCTGTCATCAACTCCCTCCTCCTTGTGAAAGCCTCTTTGTCTACCGCAATTCTTCTCCTTACGTCCCTACTACTTTGACCGTGTTGGTCCAAAACACTTCGTGAGATACGTAAACTGTTCTACCTGCTCTAGTTTTTGCCCTCCTATTTTAATGTTAAGCTTGGCCTTTTTCTTTCTAGAAAATCGCATAACCTTTGTTTTACTAATGTTGATTCTCATCCCATACCTGTCGCACTGAATTTCCAATTCACTCAGCAATGCTTGCAGCCCCTTGGCTGACTGACAAACTAAAGCTTGGTCATCAGCAAACCTAACTGATTTTACGAATTCCCCGCCCACTTTCATTCCTACCTCGAGTCCTTCCCATGCCTCTTTGATCATTTCTTCTGCATACAGGTTGAACAGCAATGGTGATAATGGGCAACCCTGCCTTACACCCCGTCCTAACACTGCCCATTCTGACTCCCCGTTTCCCACCCGCACCTGAGCAGTCTGAGACATGTACAGGTGGCGGATTAGCCTCCTTTCCCTCCAATCTATTCCTATTTTCTGCAATATACTCATTAGTTTTTCCCAATTCACTCTATCACACGCTTTTTCGAAATCTACGAAACAGGCAAATACCTCCTGGTTGTGTTCTATATTCCTCTCGATTAATAATCTCATTACTGCAATGGCATCACGCGTACCTCTCCCCTTCCTAAACCCAAACTGATCATCCCCTAAGTAATCATTTGCCCTACTCTCTATCCTTTTGTTTATGATCCTGAGAACAACTTTAGCTGCGTGGGATATCAAACTTATCGTCCTATAGTCCTCACATGACGTGGCCTTTACCTTTTTCGGAATAGGAACTAAAACTGATCTCACTAAGTCTTCCGGCCAGATTCCCTCCTCATAAATTCTGAAATCCTCTGAAATTGTTGCATTGAAATGCACATTAGCGGATGACTCCGTTAAAAGTTACTGTTGCGGCATCTCCCGCAGTTTCTTTGGAATTTGTCAAAGGGAAAACACCATACGTGTTTAAAGTTGGCTTTAACCTCGTGGACAGTGGCGCCTCGCGCACGACTACGAATGCATGTGACATTGTATGTACGGTATTTCGTCATAACATCTAGTTCCTTTAAAAGCCCCAAAATTTCAGAGTTTAAGAGGACGCCTCGGTAGCTTAAGTGGCTAAAGCACTCGACCGGATATCGAGGGATCTGGGTTCGAGTCCCAGTCAAGGCGAATGATTTTTACGCTCTGAAATTGTTGCATTGAAATGCACATTAGCGGATGACTCCGTTAAAAGTTACTGTTGCGGCATCTCCCGCAGTTTCTTTGGAATTTGTCAAAGGGAAAACACCATACGTGTTTAAAGTTGGCTTTAACCTCGTGGACAGTGGCGCCTCGCGCACGACTACGAATGCATGTGACATTGTATGTACGGTATTTCGTCATAACATCTAGTTCCTTTAAAAGCCCCAAAATTTCAGAGTTTAAGAGGACGCCTCGGTAGCTTAAGTGGCTAAAGCACTCGACCGGATATTGAGGGATCTGGGTTCGAGTCCCAGTCAAGGCGAATGATTTTTACGCTCTGAAATTGTTGCATTGTATATTTTAATATTTAAATTACGGTATTAAAATATTTTGAATAATAACATTCAGAGAATTGGAGTAGTGGTGTGTGTGTGTAGTGAGTAAATCGAAAATGTGCCCTGATCCGTTAGAATACATCCATAAAACTGACAATTTGAAGGTTAATTGGATAATATGGTTAAGAAGAAGATTTACTCAACGAATTGCATTCAAGTTATTCTACTTATTGAAGGGTGAGTTTAGGACGGTCCTTAATAACTGTTTGCATCTAAGTATTACGAGAACTTCCTCTTTTGGTACCCTAAATTATTTCCTTCTTTAATTTCTTCATAACTTCTGCCAGCCCTTATGGTGTCAAATAAGTCGATTGTCTTACTTAATATGCCTCGCTTACCCAACGTTCTCCCTTCTATCAAGGTCTTCGGTATACCACTACCTTTTAACATTTCCTCCATCCAGTTCTTCCTTTATTGAATTCACTTACTCTATTTAAGACCTCCAATAGAGGAGGTAATTCCAAAAGAATAATGAGATGAAATGAATCTAGAGCCTATAAAATTAATGTATTCAAACTAGGTTTTAGAGCCATGAGGAGGAGTGCACGGGATTTTGAAATATGGAAAGAGAGAACAAGTGATGAAATGAGCTGAAAACAAAGGAACTGCAGTAAATTTCGTTTTAAATATGGCGGGATAAATGTAGCTGTCTCATGGTGGATTTTGAAAAAGATAGAAAAGTGAATGGAGGAGATATTGGAAGATACCAGCAATAATGGAAGAACATGAGGAAAGCAGGGATGAAGAAGGATGAGAAAACACTTCCAACTGTATGAAATGCGGCAAAATACCAGCTGAAAAAAAGAAATGATGCATAGAAAACACATTGATATGCTATTCACGTGATGATCTTATAATTACTGTTCGGAACCATCCACAACCTCCCTTCAATAGGCAGTTTATTCATGATAGAACTTTAACGTTCAAATAATGTCATTCCATATTTATTTGCCTGAAGCATTTACTTGTAGCGTAAAATGTATGTAGTTTAATACCCACCAGCTGATTTTGCACATTGATTTGGAGGGAATGGTCGAAATACTATTGATTTTTTTCCATTTAATATTTTTCAGCAGAATGAATTAAGCAGTCTCCTCACTTAAGCGAATATTTCATTTTTCGAGTTTGACTGGTTCTATACTTTGAGGAATATATTTACACTTACCCTGAAAGCCACCATGAATAGACTGATATTGCAGAAAAATCGCATTTTTCCTCTTTTTCCTAGTCTGTCAGTTTTCTCTTTCTACGTCCTTATAAATTTCATTTATATTTTTCCTACATCTAACTCCGCGATCGAGCACAACAACGCCATTTCTCTTACAAAAATAACTAATGATCCGTTTGTGCAGTAGAAACTTTTCTTTCCTGATATTCTCGTGTATCCCAGCTGGGATATAATGAAATGCAGACAACAGATAATTTGGCATAATGGAATTACTATATTGCATGGTACATGGATTTCCAACATGAATGTCTTGCCTAGCCCGAATGCCGTCTTGTGTGGCCTACGATCGAGAAAATTAAACATCGTCCATTCAAAGCTGGATATTGTCTACCGCCACGTATCACCATGAGAAGAATACGAAGGCCTGAATGGATGGATGAAATGGATGCATATGGGTTTACACACGCAGAATATGCACATCGAGTGACGAGCATAATGATTGGCGTAACTTGCAATGATGTGGTGGCAGCGACACCCTCCAATGGATGGCATAGGCTTTTCAAAGAGAGTGAGGCTCTAAGGGCAAGCGGGAAATTTATGGGAGGTGGAGAAGAGAGAGAGAGAGGGAGAGAGGAAAAGAGTATGAGAGCTGTTCCAACCACGAAGAAGGAGTCGACGGGGAAGGGTTAATGACCTATAACATAGTCGAGAGAGTGTTTTATTTTCATGCCCCTCCCCTTCTTGAACTTCAACCATACCCGTTAGGAGATTAGCGCAGTCACGAAAGAGCCTCCTCGCATATTTATCGAAGTGTCAAGGCACACGAAACAGACTCAAAAGAGCGGAGCAGACGAGATTAATTGAATCGTCTCATTATGCGGGCGACTGTGTTTGTTGCTGCCGGCGAATAAGGCTGAGGAGACTCCGTGAAAAAGCAAACAAAATGAATCACTATGATAAGTTATATTTTAACCGCATTCCGTCACAATGCAGTTTTATTAGTCATCACGTACTACTTTGAGATGATATTTTTTACAAGACCGATGATTAAAGTAATAACACATACTATAAATTACCATTGACTGGTATGCGCTATATGACATGAAGAACGTTGATGACTTTTTACGGAAAAATATTGTAAAATAAAGTGTTAACGGACAGATAAATTTCAAAGGATTACCATTAGTGCGAGCACGGACAGATACAATGGAACTAATAATAAATCGTAGAAGAAACCGATGAAATGGTTATGCAATCCCATCATAATGTAGTTCAAATACTTTCCTCTGATTGAGGGTGATTTTAGATTCCAAGAATATGAATATTATATTTTGATAATATGGAAATCATAATTTAAAAAGAGTGTATTACATATAAAGGGCACATTTTTTCATATCTAAAAGATTCATACAAATATTAATTTGGAAAAATGGATGCAGAGAATATTGATCGGCAGAGCGATGCATAAGACTATGATAGAGGTTAGAGTGTTAAACAAACGAGGAAAGGGCAAAAATAGCATAGGGATTTGGGCATAGTAGGGCGAAATGAAAGGAGGAAGGAATTATAGGGAGTTGTAGAGGGGCGTATTGTCCAGTTGGATGTTGGGTCGTATTTTGTTTGTTGGGAGAGACAAGAGAATTGTTTGGTAGCTTGTGTCCATCCAAAACCTACCTTAACCGGTAGATTACCTTTAATAATAAATAAATGATTAATTTAAGTTTGCCAACCGACATTGATGAAATCCACTTTCCGTTGTATACGAGGAAACAGTCTATCTTCTCTTCTCTTGCCTTATTCATAGAGTCAAGGGATACTCTAGGTTGGTTTTAAAATCGCCTAAATGTTGACCTCAACCTAAAGCCACAACGATGGAACTCGTGCGTTAGTCCCCTCTGCAACTTGAATAGGGATAACAACATCCATGCTTCATCAGTTTTCCGAAGAATATGATGGATCATTTTACGATGTGAAAATACTGCTCTTGTATATTTATTTACAAAAAAAATCTCAAACTCAAACTCTGCTTCCAACAAATTCGTCACCATGAATTTATTAAACCGATCCTTTCATACGAGTGAAGAGCTTTTGGTTATTTGGTTAAATGCAATTATTTGAGGCATCTCTCGGTGAAATTAGGTTCATGATCTCAAAAGTACGAACCCACTATCGAACGCTAAATACCCTTCTTGGTTTCATTAATTTATCCCTCTCTGCCTAAGTCTCACAACTCTCAGCATTCATCCTCGTTAGTATTATTTCCACAGTTTCTATTTCTCACCATTTTCGTGACAATTTCCTAGGACATATCCTTATTAACACCATTTGTTAAAAATTCAAAATGGCTAGAACCTAAATTCATCTACAAATATTCACATTACAGTAATACAAGTCAAAAGTTTAAGATGTGAAATAAGGTAAGAAAATAGATGATGAACATGGACAATGTGAAGATGATTCAGATTTAACAAAATACAGTAATAAGTAATTTTCACATGGTTAGTGTTATTTGATAAAAATATGGTTGGAGGAAAGAACAAGAGTGAAAGCGAATGGAATTCTAAATATCAATACGTAAATGATGAAGAAAATAAATTGGAAATAAAAGAACACGCAAAGAAATGTGGAAGGCAAGGTGAGTGAAGATAATCCCATCGTGGGTTAAGGAAAGCCCTCTAGCGAAATGCGGAGACGAAATCGTGCTTGGTGACTGTCCAGAATTTACCTGAGAAGAGGCGAAGTTTATTTCAATGGCAATCTAATTAGTCTTGATGCTCAACATAGACAATAAAAAATTGCCTCAGCGGGCACATGTTTACCTAAACATTACTAAGAACAGTTGTCGCTGTGCAGGTGACGTTATAAAATAACCAGATTTAATAGTTCGAAATGTATACATATAAACCTGAGGCTCTGAGTTTCAATGGCCTTGATAAAAATTACAGTTTCAGGCCTAACTAGGTGGAATTCCTTCACGATTAGGGGAAAGAAAAGATTTCTATTCCACATTGAAAATGTGGAATATGCAATAAATTTGGAATAGCAAAGTTTTTTAGCCACCATCGGTCTTGATAAACAATATACAATTACAATTTTCTTGCCTCGGAACTTTCCTTCTTTTCATTCAATTATCAACGCCAACCAGCCTCTATCCACATACCCATAAGGCCAATGCCAAACGGGTTTTACACAAATTTATTTTACTTGTGACCTATTGAAACACAGAAACAAAATATTCAAATCGCATTAATTGATATTACAATTCAATCATATAGACTACTACATGGTAATAAGTCTATTATGCAAATGCGATTAGATATAAATTCATTATATTCAGGTACGAGAACTTTTGAGCATACTGTAAGTATATCAGCAATGTTGTGCTCAGAATTCGGTGGTGAATAGCGCTTCAATGTCTGTTTCCCTCCATCAATCATATACTTCATCCCCTCTTCCTTAGCCGCCTAAACTTCATGGCCTTCCTCAGGAGGTGTAGGAGGTAAAACAAAAAGTTTTAAATTGATTGAAATACCATAAATGATTAGCGAACGTGGAAGTACACATTCAATGAACTGGAAATTTAAATTAACCAGTAAAGACTAACCTTGATACCATTCATCACTTAGAACTTGGCACAAGAAAATTCCATGAGGGAACGTACATTATTTCGACTGAGGTATGTTAATAGGCGTATCTTAGCATTGGGATGATTCAACCTCAATTTCCGAGAGTGAAATATTAATCAGTACTATTAAGGTGACTACTTTAATTATTAATTCTGTCCGGCATGGTTATTATTGTCCTCCGCCTACCTAGATTACTCAATTCTCGTATGCTCTACCGGCCATAGTCTCGGAGCTCAATTCAAACTTTGCAGGTCCTGCACCTATTTTCCTATTTTCTTTTAGATGTTCGCAATATCCTCCTCCCTTGCTATGAGATTTCTTTTTTTTGTTCGGTCAATTTCAATTTTTTCAATTGTATTACGACAAAAGATTACTCTAATGTGAACTTTTTCGTTGCACTGTGAATATAAAGGGGAGATATTCACTAAAAACATGAATGTTTTTGACCAATATAATACCATTATTTTAATTAGGGAGTTCGCGGAGTGCTTAGAAGATTTCCTCTTATCTCCGATGAAAATGGAAAGGAAGTTAATGCATTTGATGCACAATTAAGTCTATGGAAATAGGTATTCATTTTTTCCTTCATGATCACCAGATTGGAATGCAGGTGCATAGATGACATATTCACACCTTAGGGAATAAGACTATTTCATATCCCTAGCAGAGGTTTGATCAGATATGCAATGATACCTGGTAATAGCATTATAGCGGTTGTATCCTGTAAAACGTTTATGGTGCCCATTAGTATACGCATGACCTTCCTGTTCATGTGTTTTCTTATCTCCCATCTCGGGATTCCGGCCCTTGAGTTCTCCTGAAACACGGCCGCTAAGTTCTTCGCGTCTTTTGCTATCATGGCGACCGCTTCTCATGAAACGTACCCTTTTCCTTCCACTGAGCAAACAGCACCGTCAGGTGCCTCGTAGGAGGACAGAAAAGGCAAATTAAGAGCTAGGAACGTATGCTCAGATTCTTATCATTTTCTAATTCAAGCAAAATACATTTAATTGCGGAATTTTGCAATTGTTAGCGATTTTCAAATCTTTAATGACATGTTGAAAAAGTCATATTTCGTCTATGGCTGACATTACCTGCAGCTATATCTTCAAACAAGACCTATTCGACCAGTTAGTTACCAATTTTTCATGAACCAAGCGTGATAATGTGAGTTACTTTAAAATTTAGGTTTCACATAACTAGTACAGTTAATTTGCATCAACTTATAATCAATTCTATGGTGCTAAAGTTATTTTAAAAGCCAAATAACGCCATTTAATCCCGCACGAAATTAACAGCAAAATGTTTTGGTAATTGGTATTTTATTTTTGACTAACAATTTAAGAATCCGTATTATAAATGAAAACTTTATATCTAAAAGGTAATCAGCATGTACATAACTGCCGGTAAGTCAAAGTAAAAAATTTTAAGATATTACGGTCATAAATCATATAAATAGAAATTTACTCAAAGAAAGTTACTAATAGAAATTACTCAATGCATCAATGTTTTCTCCAATTAACGTATTTTTTCTCTAAATGATTAACTAAGACGGATAATAAGAGAAGCCTTTTTGATAGATATTTATTAAGAGGTAAACCATAAGAATCAATCAGGCGGATATTTTAAGTGAGAAAAAGAAGCTATCTGATTCGCTCTAGCTCGATCTTTTAGAAATGTTTATAATAGGAATTACGTAATTAGAGAACAGCTTATGCTACTGCTGAGCGTCAGGCTGTATCTTGTTATGCGGAGCTAAGAAATGTAGGCGTACCTTAAACGATAGATTTGAGGTAAATAATACTAATAAAGCAATGTGAAACGGAGTGGGAATTTCATCATTTACAGTTAAATTTTGGTAAAAAAATATACAAAATTCAAATATACAGCAATCAAATTCTCGACTTCAGTTTTCGCAATTTCTAAAATGAAAGAATTGACACTATTTATGAACGTAAACGACGTTATTTAGAAGATTCCATTACAAACCATAAACATAAAAACGCACATCAGCAAAAATCTCAGAAATTATTTACTTCTATCTTCGAATTTTGGAATTCGATTATTTAGGTGCACGAAGGAATTTTTCTTTAAGCGCAGCAAGGTTAATGATTTCAAATGAGGATTTTAAAATAAAAATTCAAGGAGTGAAATGTAAGCCCCTTCCTTCATGGAGATTTCTGGGTCACTAAAAGGAACATTTCCTCTCCCATAAAGGTACGCCAAATCGATTCATTCCTTTGCTGGCGCTAGCTGGGGATCAAGGGAATATGAATCACATCGGCTAAAAAAATTCCATCAAATATGATATGAGCGAGAATTGGACTTCTGTAAGCGCTCTTTTGCTTAGGGCAACGAGTTATCTAATTTTTCAAAACTCTATTAAGCGCAACAAATATAAACACGCTGCCCCATTCGAGAAGTGGAACGATCATCAATCACACTTGTATCTCTATTTTTATGCCATTCATGCTGCCTAATTTATATTATTAATCGCTATTATTTTTTTAACAGGCAATACATGTCCAATTTTTATCACCAACAATATATGGATAAGCAAATACCAAGTCGGCGGTATTGCAAGTATTTGGAGAAAGCGCAACAATAAATAAATAATTAGCAAGTGTAAAATTAAACACATACTGAACAACGATTAATTTCACTGCCTCTCCTAACAAAACACAACTTGATATCCACCGCTTTAATAAATGCAAAAGCTTATGTGTATTAAAAATTAAATGAGTCACACCAACTGAAACTAAAATTCACTTTAATCTAGAGCCACTTTTTTAGCTTGTGGCAAAGTTTTTTCTCACGTAAACATCAAGTGCGGCGAACATTATTTTTAAAGTTTCATAAAAAGAAAACAAAAAATGATGAAATTACTTAGCTTTTAAGTGGTTTAACAACAAAAATGATTTCCATCAAAAATAGATTTTCATCATCTTTTTAATTGAAAAAATTTTAACCATGTGCAAATTTCACATTCGTTGTTGAACAAAAACTACGATTTCACGTCAAGAATATCGGTTATCTCAACGTCTAAAATACAGCCTGAGTGAACATTTCCTAATGTTTCACTTAATCTATTGTACAAACTAATCTAAATTTAAAAAACACATTCAAAACGTGAATTATTATTACGGTAGTCACTGATAAGCTATGTTTTTGATGGGCAAATAATAATTATTACATCTCCAACCCTCGCCTAATAAAACAAGCCTGCACACAATAATTTTTATACCAAGGATGCTTACTTAAAAGCCGAAAGAATTAATCAAAACCATGTATCCAATAACTTTCCAAGTCTAATGTATCGATTTTATATGAAAGCAAGTAATGTCCCTGCCTACCATACAGCGAGGCACGATCCCTCTCCCGAGTTAAAAGTAATATTCCCAAGTGTAACATTAATATTTTCACCTCGGTTTCAGCAATGCCGGGTGGGAGACCACGAGGTCACTTGACGCGGAAGCGTCGCCTCATACCAAGAGGGTTCAAAAAAGACCGAAAAAAAACGGTAGAGACGAAAGATACGAAATCATTTACGAGAACTACAGGACTCCCTGCGCTGCGCTCCATGTGATTAAGACCGACAAGGGTGCAATCCATCTCATGCGGACCGCGAGGCGAGTTGCATAAAGAGTTCACTCCCGCGAGTATTCTCGGCGGCGCCTCCTTTTGTTTGCGGCAACCTCTCCCATGCTCGGTCGGCGGAGGCGGAGAGAGGGGGTGGCGTCGGAACGAGAGGGTTGGGGAAAGCTTACAGGACTTTGGAAGGACCAGGGATACGCGCGGAGAGGAGGATTCTAACCATGTCGGGGTGGTGTGCGTGCGATTGTTTGTGAATGGCCGCGTGTTTGAGCGAGTGTGTTTAGAGGGAGGGAGATATGGAGAAGAGAGAGAGAGAAGGTGCATGATGGGAAATGGAACAGGAAACACCGGTCGGGCGTGTCCTTTCTACACCATTGCCGCCCGTGTCTCCCTTACTCCCTCCCCCCTCGCCTCTCTCCCTCACTCTACAGGATGCCATTAGTTCAAAGGTTAGTAGGAGGATGTGTTAGGTGTGGGTGCGTGTGTGTTGGTAAGACTGCGCGTGTTTGGTGTGCGAGGAGGGAGGGGAGAGGTAGGAGGGAAAATTTGGCATTTGCGCTTGTGCGTATTTGCGCGTACGCCATGGATGGGCGCCGACGCTTGTACCTTAACCAAAACTCTCCCCTACCTTGCCCCTCGCGCCCCTTCACCGGGAAACCAGACGCTCTCTTCGAGGGAGAAGGTTCCACAGTCGTCTTTCTCGTCAGTCGTCTCCTACACTCACTCAAACCCCCAGGGTCACGGGGTCAACTCTAGGTTCCCAACCCTACTTGACCGTTTGAGAGGAGAGAGGGCACGCTTCGCCTATCGCTCTAGTTCTCCGTTTCCGGCAAGAGGATGGCTTGTATGTGGCCCGCGCGCGGACGAACATCCCACAAATCACCTACCTACACGTAGGATGCACCTACCTACATCCTAGCTGCATTCAAAACAATCAGTCTCCCTCGGCGCAGATTGCGCCGTCGTGTTAGATTCAGGCATTGACTGGAAAGTGATTGCAACTTTTAAACCTGTCTCAGAAATCGGTAGTGATGTTTAAGGATTGCGAGAATGCAGCAAATTGAGCAAAGAACTAATGGAATAGATGGGACTAAAATAATTTCGATTCTATAGTGACGCACAAAAAAGTGTTAAAGGATGAATATGAGGAAAAAATAATTTGTTGCATTGAATATGACATCGCTATTATATAATGAATTTGAAGAGAATCGTTTCTCAACTAATATTTTTTTTTAATTTAATTTTTTCCAATAGTTTATTATGAACACCATCTGACTGAAGAGTATAATTTCGAGAGAGATAATACAACAAGAGCGTTTTACGTAATCATGTCTAACTTTACGACATTTCTCCATGAATAAACTAGAAACTGTTATAACACAGCACAATTAAGCATTCTGCTGATCTTTTGCATTTGACTGAAACTTTTCCCACCAACTTTATTGAATAGTTTTTGCTTTATGATAGCTTTACGGATCTATGTAACGGAATAAATTATGTGCACGGCTGTTTCTCAATTTGTTCAATCTGGCGTTTGACCTGAATGAGGATTTAACTGAGCAGTGAATGAAGGGGTCTGCTCTTTAATAAGGATGACATGATGCTGGGTCGTGTTTTATTAGGAGATACAATGGAATTATTTGTTAGTTTGTGTCCATCCAAACGATACCTTAACCGGTAGATTATCTATTATCATATATTCTCCATGTACGCCAATTTACAAAGGGAATGATATCGTCAATAGCACCAACACGATATGTCCGGATACTTTACCCGAATATCAATACCCTCTGTGCCTTGATTTAGGCTATATTTTTGGAAAACGAATATGTTCATGTCATGTCAAAGATGAGTACGAATGCACATATCATAATCGGAAATTTTAAGCTTAGATATTCCCTTTGAAAGTCTTCGTTTGCATCGGGCATAAAGAAAAACAAATAACGGGATATTTTTTGAGTCACGCATACGTTTCAGCTATGACTAGTGAACACGACACGGCAATTTTTAACCGGAAAAAGGCTTCGCAGATACCAATATGAATATAATGAATAAGTCAAATTTACTGTGAGACAAACGTTTGTGATACTTGCATATTTTGACTTTTCCCTCACATAACAATGAGTTTCATTGAGACAAGACATTCAATCTACTCTCGTTTGAAGTCAAATGACACTCCCTGGCATCATATTCAATCGTTAATATTTTAAGGTGTACTATTTAAAAAGTACTTCACGTAGTCTTTTGGAAGTGGTTTCATACAATGATAGCCTCCACGTTCAGACTTTATGCATCAACTAATGGGGCCAAATTAAAATAGAGCTTTTAAAAATGATTTTCAAAGTAAAGGGATTAATGCTTTCATCAGACCTCTGGCTTCTAGTAATACGCAATAATGATTTATCATTTTAATGCAATCAATTGGTTGGATGAATTTCCATGAAAAAATCAACATCCGTATAAACGCGCTGAAATTACTGATATACTGTTCATTTTACAGGAAAAAAGTAGTGAAACCTTTTTATTTAATTGTTTTGTAACTGCGAACTAGAAAAGTCGAAAAATACTGTACTGGGAATATTGCTACAAAAAATATTTTTTGATGAGGTGCGAAAGAAATTATATACATGAAACCGTACGCCAATTTATAAATAATATATCTATTTTCAACACTGATTTCGCTGGTTTTTTACTATTTAAACTCTCAGGAGGTTTATTCCAAAAGAAAGTAACATTGTTAAAAATATGACTAAACTCAAAGAAAGGAATGAAAGTTTCACTCATAATTTTGGAATATATCTTGATATCCACTCGGGGAAAGTTCTAAAAACATCTACATCAGCAACACCTCTTACTTTATAAAACACCCTGTTGACATTATAAAATATGTCAACAGGGCCGAAACCATTCCATTTCAGGCCAAAGGCTTCATGATAAAGTTGATAATGTTCGAATCAATATGTGGAGAAAAAAATTATCCCATCAAGTGGGCACATTTCCTCATACACTCTTCTGGTATACTTCGACGCAGTATCAGTCAGCAATGAAAATCAATTTTTGCGAATATCTTCAACATCACCCAATTAAAATCAAAGATACTTAATCCACAAATTTCTCTCTTCTCTGTTCATAACACCATTGCAATGAATAATAATACCTTATTTATTCAAATGAACTCTCTCAAAAAGAAAAAGTCTTCTCCTCCCGCTCTAAGACTAAAGTCATCGATGTTCTTCAAATGGCAATAAATATTTAGCAATTAACTCGGTTAGCAACTTGAAAAGTTATTGGTATATATTTTAATGTAATATCGTGTTATTCACGACTACTTTTATTTTGTTTCACAATTAGAGGCACAATTTTATGCAGCCAGATTACATTTCGGGTGTTAAACTTATCCTTAAGTTGGTACATTTTACAAGGTGGTCAACTTCCGTGGAAATATACATTATAAAATATTATTTTTATGAAATTTAAACAAAATCATCAAGAATATTACTCCCCCAAATTTGTTATTCACAAACACAGTGAAATTTTGGATCGAAAGATCGCACAGCTTGGGTGAAGACGAGGACGCTCAGGTGCTTCACCCGGAAATAAACCCGGACCCTCAGATCAGTAGCTCAGTGGTCAACCCACTGGACTTCCCACCTTCCCCTTTAATTCTTACCTCTCACAAAATTTTGAATTTTCAACCATGTGTATCGACAAAAAATCAAATTACCTCTGTAACCTCCTTTGATACGAAAATTACGACGTAAGCAGTTTCTCTGTTTAACACTAACATTTAAATATAAATTTACGTGCTGGCCAGATTAATGGGTTTTAAGGTACAATTTCTATCAACATCTTGGCACACATGTCAATATACAAGCACAGACATAGACGGCATAGTGACTAAAGTGTATTCATGGAAATTTAAAACACCATTGTAATGCAGGTTGATTTTTAGATTAACGTTGTAATAATTTTTTTAAGCGCGATGTGATATTCAAAAGAAAATGGAGTGAAAAGGACTCAAAAAATTCAACTAACTCCACGTTTAGGCTAATGGATTTGGAGATAACTGTATCCTTCATCGACCAGTAAACCAGAAGAACAATGCAGGCGCGAATGCAACGCTCTGCATTAATCTCCGACCGCAAGATGGGAAAAGTGAGTGTGAGGGCATGGTGAGAGAGTGGCGTGTCGAGGAATCCTTAGAGACTTAAACGACATCAAACGCCAGGCCGCTGGGGAAAAATAATAATGTGAATCTTTTTTGGAGCGGTTGTACCCCCGGAGTGCGAATGCAAATTGCTTATCTTTTTCGCATCTGACGAACACTGACACACGCTTTTAGCGGCTACCTACATAGCTACCTACCGAATAACTCGCCGACGTTAGTTGCTTGACAAGGTCAAAGAAAAATTATTCCCGGGACAATTCGGTCGACAAGCATCTCTCCATATTGCGATTGAAACTGCGTTACACAAACAGAATTACCCTCATCCATCACCCAATTCTTCCTCTTGCTAATTATGGAATATTCTTTTTTCAACACTTTGGTAGGCCTATCTTAATGAACACATCTCCCAACGCGTATTCTTGTCTTTCCTATCCTTGAGTACGTCAATGGAAAGATTAAAGACAGAATTATTTTAAAGAGCGATTTACCGGACATATCCATAAAAAATAAAAGAAATATCAGGTGTTTGATTCTGTTAAATGCAACTAAAGCACAATCCATAATAACTATGGCTGTAGGGACACAATTTTCAGATTAACCAATGGAATATTATTCAACTAAAAAGGAAGTAATTTTACCCGCCAATTGCACCCGCTAGTCAAGCACTATCCAATTGAACTGGAAAATAAATGCTATTTCCAGAAATCTTATGGAAACATAATATTGATTAATAGTTCAAGACGCATAAAAATTACACAATTCTCTTAACCAAAGCATGAGGTTATCCCTCCTGCCAGTAGAATTTGTAAACCCAATGCAGAAGTAACTTATTCATGTTTTAAGTTCAATTTTTATATTCAATATTAGTTAAGAAGTCCTCATTTCCGAAAATCTACGTAAAATATTCAACCTTCATATGTATTAGTATTATAGGTAATCCCTACCGGTTATGGTAGGTTTTGGATAGGCGCAAACTACCAGATAAATATCTTGTCTCTCAGAATATAATACAACACACTATCCTAATCTACAACAAGCGCCTCATCGTCTCCCTATAGCTTCCCTTCCCTCCTTCCCTTCCTCCCTTTATTTCATCCAGCATGGCAATCATATTTTTGCTCCTTCCTCGTTTGTCTAACATTCTCCCTTCTTTTACAGTCTTTAACATCCCACTGCCGATCCTTACGCCATTCGTCCATTTTTCCTACCCCCTAAGGATTTCTGCCAACAATACTCTCTCCTTCTCCTCAACTACTTCCTCATTTGTTTTCAAGGCGGGCCATATCACATTCTCCATCATTCTCCATACCCACATTTCTAAAGCCCCCAATCTACTCCTACCCTCCTGCTTTAGTGACTATGTTTCCACGCCAAACATAACTAGGCTCCATATCAAAGTTTTAACGTGCCTTTCCTCAATCAACGTCCCTGTCATCAACTCCCTCCTCCTTGTGAAAGCCTCTTTGCCTAGTGCAACTCTTCTCCCAATGCCCCTACTACATTGAACATTTTGGTCCAAAACACTTCTGAGATACGTAAACCGTTTCTCCTGCTCTAGTTTGTTCCCTACTATTTTAAGGTATAACTTAGCCTTTCTGAAAAATCGCATAACCTTTGTTTTTTTATATTGATTCTAATCCAATATCCATCACACTGAATTACCATTTAACTCAGCAATGCTTGCAACCCCTTGGCTGTCTGACTAACTATAGCTTGGCCATTACAAAATTATACTAATTACATGAAGTCCCCTCCGAATTTTATTCCTACCTCCAGATCCTCCCATGCCTCTTTAATCATTTCCTCCACATATACGTTGAACAGCACCAGTGGCAATGGACAACCCAGTCTCACACCTCTTCCCAACACTGCCTATCCGAACTCTCCGTTCACCAATCGTACCTTAGCAGTCTGAGATATGTCCAGGTTGCGGATTAGCCTCCTGTCCCTGCAATCTATACCCATTTCCTGGAATATACGAGCATTAATTTATTTTCCCAATTCACACTTTCAAACGCCTTTTCTAACTCTACGAAACAGAATACGTTTCAAAATTTAAATACCAATTGAAATTATTGAAATTCTTGGCAGTAAACAGCAGTTATTCCCAATCCATTGTTTCCACAGGGTCCGTACAATAAGTATCGGGACTGGTTCCAAAAATCAAAATTCATTGCAGTTATCATTACATTTACTTAATAATCTTCAAAATACATTCCTCCTGCACCGATACACTTAGTCCGGCGCGTCTGCCAATCGTAAAAAGTCCGCTGGAAGTCGGTTTCCGGAATACTGTTGAGAGCCTTAGTCGTCACCGCTTGAATCGCCTCGATGGAGTCAAACCGATATCCTTTGAGCTCCTTTTGAGCTATCCTTTTAGGTAATAATGCTGTCGAGAAAATCTTCATCTTCCTGGGCGAAGTCCAAAATTTCTTCCGAAATTCCACCCGCGACAATTTTTGTTCTTCGCTCAAGACTTTCGACACCAGCTTCGCGCACACTTTCCTCATCGCAAGATCCTCTGTTACAATGGTTTGGACGGTTCCGACTGAATGGCCGGTTTCCTCACTGTAAAGGGCTCTCTCAGAGGCAAAACCTTTTTCACTCTGGCCACCTGAGCATCGGTTTGAGCGTTCGTCGGGGATCCGATGCGGTGCTCGTCTTCGACGAACTCAAAACTCTTGTGCATCTTAAGGCATCATCCCGAGTTTAACGCAAAACTTCACTGGTCAGCGTTGCTCAACGGTGCGCTCCATGCTGGCGCGTCAACACCACAAACAGTCACACATAACAAAAATCGCCCTCCTGTCTCAAGGCATGCATAAAGGCGACTGAAATGGTGCGCCTGAGTGGTGGAGACCCCTCAACCAAGCCAACCGGTCGGACCCCCATCCACCGCTCCGTGTAGGCTATAGCGAGCCAGTCACGATACTTATTGTGCGGACCCTGTATATACAAGGTGTGATAAAAAAAAGACAGGACTGATTTTATAACTTGTTTATTTCGACGGATACAGTTTAATCGAACTTGTCACCCTCAAAGTACATGCCATCATTTGCCCTACTCTCAATACTTTAGTTCATGATCCTGATAACCAATTTAACTGCGTGTGAAATCAAACCTATGGTTCTGAAGCCCTCACATTACGTAGCCTTTACCTTTTTCGGAATTGGAACTAATACTGATCTCACAAAATCTTCCGGCCAGATTCATTCCTGATTGATTCTAAGAATTTTCCATATATTCTCCCATATTTTACTGAACCTTTGTTAGTTCGCAGGAATGTTTTCTACACCCACACTTATTTGATTACGTTCCTTTAATGCCCTCTCTATCTCAACGTTGACTACGCCTGGGCCTAAGCTATCTTCATCTACACCATATTCTCTTTTTACGTCAAACCTTGCTAGCCTAAGATCTTTAACATACATTTTTTTATATAGTCCTTTCATTACTCTTGGCCCTATTTCAACTATTATCTTCCCCGACTTATCTCTAACTGTTATCACAAATTGTCCCTTCTAACATCCCGATAGTGTTTTAACAATCTTGTATGGCGCACAAATGTCATCCTCCCTGTGTACATTTCCAATACCCTCGCACTTTCTCTTCCACCACTCTACTTTTGCTCTACATGTTACCCGTCTCAATTTATAATTTAACTCTTTATATTTTCTTCCACATAACTCTGTATTTGCATTTTTCATTTTCCTACTATCATCTATCTCTCTAAATAATATATAGTTAAATGCAGCCCAAGTTCTAACATAGGTATGTACAGGGTCGCACCCAAAAGTGGTAGGACTGATTTTCTCTGGCGCGAACGAAGCGGTGGAGGGGGGTCTGCCTGGCAGGGTAGGGTGGAGGGTGCTCTTAGCAACAGACCGACACCAACCTAGTCGCCTGCGGGCTGTCGTTGAGTGAGGACACCGTTTTTAGTGAAGCAAGTTTTTTGTCCGCGTCGAAAAACAAAATGAATCTGAATTTAGAGCAACGTTATTCCGTGAAGTTTTGTGCGAAACTCGGGAAGACGGCAACTCAGACCCTCGATATGATCAAGCAGGCTTATGGGGACACTGCCTTAAGCCGTTCCACAGTATTTGAGTGGCACAAGTTGTTTAAAGAGGGTAGGGAGCTCGTTGAAGACGACCATCGCTCCGGACGGCCGTCGACGGCAAGAACAGACACGAATGTGGACAGAGTGAGGACACTGCTGAACACAGACCGACGCTTAACCAGTGAAGAAATTGCAGACCAGTTGGGTCTGTCTGCATCCAACGTCCAACGCATTATTTCACAGGATTTGGCCATGCGCAAGGTGTGCGCCAAGATGGTGCCGAAAATTCTGCCATGGCGAGCTCGTCATCAGACAGCTCCTGGCCAAATACGGCGTTGCCACGTTGCCGCACCTACCCTATTCTCCGATCTGGCACCACCGGACTTCTTCTTCCCCCTGTTGAAAAGACAGCTCAAGGGACGACGTTTTGACTCGATAAAGGCCGTTCGAGAGGCTTCGACGAGGGTCATCAACGGCATCCCCAAAGAAAATTTCCAGCGGGCGTACGGGGAATGGGAGCAACGTTATACTAAGTGTGTAGCAGCTCAAGGACCATACTTTGAAGATTATTAAGTCGATGTAAGTATATGGTCAGTGAAATTCTTGTAAAAAATCAGTCCTACCACTTTCGGGTGCGACCCTGTATATAATTACGCAAGCAAAATAGAGCAATGGTGTTGGAATAGTAAATAAAGTATAAATGAAATATCTTCAAATCCATGATTTGAGGAATTATGAAATATACTACAGCACATGAGTATGACGGAAATAAGGAAATAAGAGGAGTCAGTGAACTGGAAATTTAATGGTATAATACCGCAAAAGAACACATGGTTTAGTCAATAAGCATACATTTTCGAATCGACACACATACATAAATGTGTGTAAATATATAAAAAATAAATACATGGATATTTATTATTATATATATTATATACAAATATAAAAAATATATATGTATAATTTCGAATCAATATATAGAGCTTCAAAATTATACAAATATATTTTTTTATGTATGTATACACACACACACACATAAACCAATAACGCAGTAATCAAACACCCACATTAATAATAAAGAGTATATAGTATGGCAGTGTATATGTAGAATCAAGACTAATTTGGATCACTGTTGTTTTAGAATGACATCTTATTAGATTAAGTTTAAATACATGTTTAAAAATCTATCATTTGGTAGCATTTTTTCTTATTGATAAAATAAAATTAAGTTAAAATTAATTTTATCAGGGCTATCTATGAGGAAGATTTTTGATAAATTCACCATCCCGCATGTCCAAGAGAGAAAATAAATAATATATTATAATCGGCAAGTTGGAGAGGAAATTGTTTATAATTTGAATTGAATTACATGTAACGATGATGAATAAACTGGTTTAGGGAAGGCATATTTTTATCATAAAAGAAAATGATGAAGTGGATTGACTACTCATTTATTACTGTCATTTTCACTCAAAAGCGCAAGGAATAACAAATTAATGCCATCAAACTCTTATGAATATGATATAACATATAAAGCGGAACTTATAAGCGATATTTATCATAAAATGCAAAAACCTATTACTAAAAAAGTGACTAATCACGGATCGCATAACATATTATCAGCTTAAAATACGCTCGTCTCTCCGGATGATAACGCGGCAAAGAAAATTAATTTTATCCATTCGATTCGTTTGCCTAAAAATATTAGTGTTTTATCCTCTGCGCATCTTTTAAAGATCGATTAATGCATACAATAGTTACGGATTTATTACGAAGAAAATTGCTGTTGGCCCTAATTCAAAGGCAAGAGAAAACAACGCCAATTCAATGTATAAAAAAAGCCTTCCGCCACTCACCTTATGAAGACCTCTTTACATTATCCAATGGGAATGGTCCAATCAGATATGCGGACGAAGAGACAGCGAATCCCTTCAATCAACGCGTGTGGTGAACGCTAGCGAAATTCTCAGGCAGTTCTCGCCGCACTTCTTCAAAATATTTCGAATTAGCACATTTTAGTTTTCACACCTCACGTATAGTATTCTCACATGTCAAAATTCCCTTATACTATTTATCCTAATGCACTAATTGTCACTCAACACGTAGGAAATAAAACCCTGAAACCAAAACTAAAAATTATCATATACCCTTGCAAAAAAACAGATAGTTTTGTAAAAAATAAGTTGTCACTTCTCGCTAAAAAAAAATTGATTACAATATTGAAAAAGAAGAAAATCGAAATATATGTAATTTGTTACATGTTTGCGCTCCAAAAATGTCCACTCATTCGTCTCTGAAACTAGTTGATATTTCCCTCGCGAAAGTTTCAACTATTTTATTTAATCTTTCTTCCCCTGAAAAATCGACGCGCCCATTGCAACACGGGAGAAAAATTCACTCCGGAAGAAAGGTGCTGGATAGTTTCCACGACGTGATCCAAGACGGGTTCCACTGAACGTAGCGGATCTCCGCGGAGAACTGCCGGGGTTAGGAGAGGAGACGGAGCTTCGCATTCACGGAGCCACAGGGGATTGGCTGGCCGTCCAAAGGAAAAATGGGGAGGGGGCGGGAAGGGACTAGGAGAAACGGGGTGGGTCGAGACGGGGAGGGTGCGGTGAGAGGGCACCGTGACGTAGACTCGCGCCCCGTCGCGACGAAGTACCGCGGAACAGAACAGAATAAAGTGGGTGGGGTCCAGCGGGGGTGGTGGACAGATGAGGCCAACAGAACTAGGATGTTGGCGTGTTGGAATAAAGGACTCGAGGTCAGCTTCCGACAGGGATGCCGGAGAAATCGATCGCTACTTAGCCACGGAACGTGCAAATACGAGTATATCACGCAGATAACATGGGGTTCCTTATAGTACGGGTTTGCTTGAAATATCTCTCCAAGTATCCTTTAAACATCCTAGTTCATATCGAGGTCGGCTAATTGATGATAATGTCCGTCGAATAGGATAAAAATTAAAATTTATAACTTCACCAAGATCATATGGACCATAATATAAAATAAGACTTTTGAAAACGTCATATTTCTTTCACCAGTTTATGGTTTTATTTAGCTAGTAAATAGTCCTAGTAAATAGTGCCTGGACAAAAGTTGATAGCAGATGTGTTAACAACAAACCCCCGGTTATTGCATAAATATTCAAAGATGAATTATTATTAGAAATGGGTCAAACTTATTGCTCAAAAATATCATGTAAGCACGTAAAATTATTACAATTTCCCATTTGGTGAATATCGTCCTCTCCTAGAGAATATTAACATTATTGGACATACTACCTGTCAGTAACTAATACCAAATAGACCTCAGCAAGGCTTCATGTAACTTAAAATGGGTTTATGAAGAATCAACGTAAGTAATCAGTGAAAGAAGTTATAAAAACATTGTAGTTAGATTGCATTACATAGAAAGCTGCATTTTACGTGAACTATCCTTCCGCGTCAGTGCTCATATAAATTTTATAATTCATATTTTTCGCTTTATTAAAACAAACTCAAATCCTTAATGCTTACTAAAACGTAGGCAGGCTCGGAAATACTGCTGTCCCTTTCAATAGGAGTCCATTTACTGTGGTACTGCTTAAAACCCCATTCGGGCATATGATTTCCAAACTGTGTCACCATTTCCTGTGTACAATAAATACCCTTATCCCTTAGACTTTGGGATCCATTACATGAAATGATAATGATTGGAAAATATTTTTCAATCGGCCGTATCACGTAAATAGATCGCACATCAAAAGAAAAAATGTACAGTATGAGCTGACGTTTTCGGAATAATGGTAATATGAACCATCGTTCAAGGATAAATAAAGTCCAGATATTTTCCCTGATCAAGATTTTTGCGCGTCACCTGTTTGAGAGCACACACTACGGGGAACAGGATTACGAATGTGACCTTAAATTAATTTCTATAAGTTTATAACAGAATCACCAAACTGACGGAAACAAATTAAGTAGTAATTACCTAACACGATTTGGCCGTGAGAGCGCTCAAAAATCCATTTGAAACAAAAGTTGTTATCAGTCGTTGCAAATCACAATTACGGCTGCAGCTGACGCGCTTGTCATATTTAAATTCAGCCTTTTCTCTTTAACCAATCCTTTCAACACAATCAAAACTTTCAGTATGCATCGCTTCGTAATTCCAGGAAAACCAATCAGAATCTTGAAAGAGAATCGCGGAATCGCTTTTGCGTCATGATGCCTCTTTTTTTTATGAAGCATGAAAATTAAGCTTCCGCTACACAGTTTCTGGAAGTTTCCGATCAAAAATAGGACTTTTCCGACGCTTGAACGGCGTATATAGGTAAAAGGAAAGAGGAGAGTAATGCATGACTAGATACCTATAAATGCAGCAGTATCAACCGTATCAATAGGATTGAAAAGAGCTTTATTATTTGTTAATCGGAAACGCGTAGAAAAAGCAGCTTATAAACTGTTCTTTTTGATGAATCTTTCAGTAACATTCTCAGAACAAAAAATATTTAACATTTTAACTGATATATTTATAAACACAAAGAAACCTTTATCGGATGCAACAAATTTTACATATATTCGCAAAATTATGCCGGCCAATATTTTTTAAACGGCGATTAGATTTTTTCCAGCTTTTTTTCTGGGCATCCAATTTTGTTTGCGAATACATATAATACACATATTTGACTAACTAAATAGGTATCATAACCAGCCAAAATAAATAATTAAAGAAAAAAACCGAAGTAACTACATCTAAAACACTTACTACCAAAATAATACTCGAACTTTTAAGAGGAAACGTGGAGTGCATATTAAACATTCTCTTAGTGTAGATTTAATTTTAGAGAACCAATTTACTTTATTGGATAAATTGATGCTAGCATTTTTTTAGCACGTCACAAAACGAAAGGTAAGCAGTTATTCGTACATTATGCAGTATATGTAAGGGTAATATTGCACAGTATGTATAAGGGTTTACTCTTTGTTACATTATATTCAATTACTACCGAAAGCTCGTTAAAGATTAAAAAGCTAACCTAGCGCAGGAAAATAAATGTATACACACAGATTGTGTACTTACTGTAACCCAAATATCACAAGGGTCAAATCTGCGTAAATTTAAAAAAAAATTGAAGGAAATTATATTTAAATCACCAAATGTGTATCACAAACTCGCCAAAAGAGGAATATGCCCACTCTAAAAAACTCAGCAATACAAAAACCGGTGAGTTATTACTGCAACGCAACATTTGAATTGGCAATTGTTGTAATTACTTTAAAATGTGTTCTTGAATATTAAGTATTACTGACATCAGTAAACATCAATTAAGTGTAGAAATTTTGATGACATATTAGTCTCGTTCAAATAATGATCCATGAAAATATATTTCAATGCCAACTGAATTGATTGAAAACGGTAAAATAGGATATTGTTAAAATAAAAATAGTCGGCTATAAACGAGAGTCAGTATGAATTCAGTTCATCAGAAGAATGCAGGTATGACAAAATAACTCAATTCCTTTTTTATAAGAGTTGGGAAGAAATGTGGAGCACTCAGAACCGCACTTTCAAATAATTGGCAAAGAAATTGACACAAAAATCTCGTTTGCATAGTTATCATCTTTTTCACATTCCTTCATTTATGACTTAATTTAATTCATCAAAAAGTAAATGACTTGGTTAAATGTTAACTTTTGAAAAATCATACAAAATGTAACTAAATTGCATGTACGCAAACACACAATATGTAATTGAAATGGACACGAATTACAACATTGGATCTAAATACTATCGAGTATATATGGACGTGATAGAATGCCTGAACTTAATGTCAACCTGGGTTCCAAATTTGGAGGAATTCGTCTCAATTTTTAGAAATTGGAAATATGCCATATGTGACGTTTATGACACAGTTACATTAAATCTCAAAATTATATAATATTACAAGACACCCCATTGATTTTCTTCCTCTTCTATTTTTCTCAAATTCTAGCTCTGTTCAAAAATAACCATAGTTTTATTTATTTTCGGGATGACATTCGAACGAGGCAGACGAAGCGAATATAGACATTGACAGGCATGGGATGTTAAGACCGTGTTAAAAGGGCCGCGGTTAAGGGTTAAGACCGCGTTGAATTAGATAGTTTACAATGAAAAATGAAGATGGTGAGTTTATTGATCAGCATAAAAGGATTTGAAAATACGAAGAAAATCGTAAGGATATGATTAGAAAATCATAATGGAGGTCCAGAATTAAAGGCATAAAGAAGGTGCTTAGACGGTACTTAGCGCTTCCCATGTAGTTGTAACAAATACGTGAGAAACCGTGCAAAATCTACATTTAATCAGTAGCAACCTATGATGAGTAACTTTCAGCTAGGAATTCATATTTCCAAACGTACATCAATCCTGCCAACTCTAGTGATAGGAGTATCGATCTTTTGACAAATTGCAATTCAATGATCAGTATGTACTGTAAATGGTGCTGAATATACTGTCTCTTTTAGTATTTAGAATGAATGAGCGTAATCTCTGACACACGCAATTTCCAAAACAAGAAAGATGTAAGCATCCTCGTGAATGAAGTGATAAACTTCTATCCCAGGCTTTTTTTCCATTCTTGAAATTCTGCGAGAATCGGGATGGCGCGGTGGCTACTGTACAGGCTTCCCACCGAAAGGTCCCGGGTTCGAATCCTGGAAACGGAAGATATCTTTCAGAGGTATCCCGATCCCTACCTGAGGGGCATTTGGGAGAGCACTTTAAGTGATTACGCCTTCCATCGAATGGAACGTTAAACTACGGACCCTTAACCTGCGCCCCTCAGGAACTTTAACCGCCGTAGATCAATCGCTGATTAGAAAGTATCATTTAAAGAATAGCTATTTAAATATTAAGTATTTATACTATTCATTGAGTTTTATTACTATACTATACATTGAGCTCAAGTTTGTCATTTTGTATGAGATGTCCCTACGTAAAGAGGTCGACTATTGAGGAAAAAGATTCAAAACCCCATTTACCTGTACTAATTTCCAACGCCTCCATATATAAAGTCGATGAAAAAACGTTCTTATATCTCGGAGCTGAACAATGCCTTTTCGTATCTCAATGAAACTTAGCAAAAACTGAAATATTTCCTTGAAACTTAGTGTGTCACAGGCATCCTCATTGATTCGCTATATCTTAAGGAAAGTTATGAAAATTCCCTTACAACGTTCTCTACTCACCATCTTGAGGTTCTTTCACCACTCCACTGTGTCCACTTTCACCACTGTCTGATTCGGACTGTCATAGATAGAGGATGACTTGGTTATTCCACCAGGAGTCCTCTAAAACTGCTGAAAATAACATAATGTCGATTCTTAGTGTGGAAACTGAGGAAGAAAAAAGGTAAGAAAGTAGATAAACACTCAAGATCTCTTAAATAATTTTACTTAACCCCCCCATCTGTGACCGAGGGGAAAACTATTGTTAACACAGCAAAACTGATTTGCTTAGATTTTTGCAGGCAAGGAAACATTTTGAAAATTATCAAAACATCTGCACATCAAAGTCTCTTACTTGGTACATTAGCGTGGAAAATTAAATGGGGCTGGTATAAAATATCTTGAAACTTAATGCGTAAGATTCAATATTTAAATTGAAAATAACAATGTAATCATTACTTTCTCATCAGAGTAGCATGATTCAATTCCGTTATGGTGATTTATCCATGATTTAAATAAGTTACTGCATACTGCATTACAAAAGGAAAATAGTAAAATACTATGTCCCTGAAAATACTGTGTAATTTTAAATAACATGTGTATCAAGTGTGGGTAGATCCGATGCATATGCAATTTGAATATCCTTAGGTAGAAAAGTGTCATTCTTTTTGTATGAAGATCACTTTCCTCATTGTAATATATTGAATTCGGAATACCAAGGACCATGGTTTGGTTCCCTACCACGATCAGTGAACTTTAAGAGACCGGCTATACAAACGTTCCACTGAAAGTTAAAACCCGTGATCTATGGCCCTGTTGTAGAAGGAAGGCTCTTTCGTGCCTATGGACCTAAAACAGTACCTTTGGGAGCAATAATGACTGCTCTTGCTAGAGCCGACTAATTAAGGTAGATCGAGATCCAGGAGCTTAGCAATAGGTAATCCTCGCAAAGACATTAAGTGAGGTAGCCTTAAAGGTGTTATAATGCCAAGTCATACAAATTATAGTATCACGTAGGGTATACTGTTACGAACTAACGCTGAAACAATTCAATTACCTTCCTTGGACAAAATGCTGGACACATTGAACCGGACATCTTGCTTAGAACACTATCATGTGAATCCATTAATTACCGCGATGGATTTAGAAATTATTACAGGGCAAGGTATGAACTTTGGGCGGGCATACACTGAGAAAATCAAGTATGGCAACCTTCATGAAATGCATAATTGTTTAGTCACAAAATTTGGCCAACATACTAACAGGGTAACTAACAACAAACTAACTATAACCCGTGATTGGAGCACGAAACCTTGAGTAGGAGAAGGCTCGAGGGATCGAGAGGGGGAGAAAAGTGATTCTGGAAGGATCAAACCCAAAGCAAATGATACCGAGATTCTTTAAGGGGAAAAGGGTAGTATTTACACATGTGACTGATCTGGAAGGCGAGAAATCACCTTAGTAGCGAATTAAGTTCCGAAATTTCGTTTCCCTTTCTTGTCTTCCATTTCTCCTTTAAACTTCGCTATCTGTCTACTGTCTTCGTGGAAAAGCATTTCAACCCGTTGCTCCATTAAAAAATTACACATTTTGGACCCCCCTCATTCTACCGTAGATTACGTGCGACTGACCACAGAAGATTCCTCCCGTCGCGGGCTTGAGAAACGGAATGGACAAACGGCTGCGAGGATGAAGCGACCTACGGATGCAAAAAAAGGCGCTATTTGCTTGGACGTTGATGAAGAGCAATTGGAAATGAAAGAGTTTAGAGGGTAGGAGAAGAGAGGAGTGGGGAAGAACGGGGAAGGGAAGAGTAAAGGGAATTCTAAAAGGATAAAACGGGGGAGGGTTAGGTTTGAGGTGGGATGGATGGGGGGACTTCCGTGGAGGCTCACGCGATAAATCACGAGAGAGGATTCCTTACAGCCACTGCACCCACTTCCTCCCCACTCTCCTCTTGAGTGTCACTGAAAAATTCACTACTGCTGGTGAAAGTGTGGGCGGTTTGGTCAAAGGAAAGAACTGACACTGCTCAGTTAAACGACATTTGAAGCATGTACGATCATTATCATTGCCATTACAAGTAGACTATCGAGGAGAAATAATTTTGGAGTCTCATAAAACTGATCGTATTTCGTATTCTTCAACTATGGCCTACACTCTCATACTCGATAGTTTCCACTCTCCTTCTTGTAACCCATTACAACTTACTCTCCACTCTACAACGCCCCCAAAATCCCAAATCTTTAAAATGCCATATTTTCATTTTTCTGTTTTAATTTCTCACTCCCCGATAAACAATTATTCATTATAGTTTAACAATAAGTCAATGATCTGAGACCAATTATTACTATCGCTTGCTTTTAAATTTCAGGAAAAAAATAAGTTAAAGACAATCATGACTCACTTTAAGTATCAGTAGTAAAACACTTTTTCCAACCATATTATAGTCCCTCTGTTATATAGAAACGCCATTTTTTTTAAGAATTGATTTTTTCCTGTGCTTTAACCAATCCACCCTAACCCATAACCATTACAAAATTCTTCTTAATTAATGTATTATATAATATCTTACAATGGAAATAATCAATGCTGTACAACTAATGACTTGTAGAAGTGTTTGGTTCATTCTGGAGGACACTCGAAAACAAACTTAAAAGAGCCATACGTTTTAAAGTGACTCTCCAAAATGGTTTAGAGGTGCAGGTATTATCCTGTATTATCTTTAGTTCCATTTTTTTAATACTGATAATGAAGTATCTTTATTTTTACCAGCTACATACCATTACTATGATAAAATGAAACTATGCACAACCATTTGTCATTCATTGAGAAACCTATTACGTATTTTATTTTGTATTTGTGGGTATTTGAGTTTCCCATGGGTTAGCATAATGGTGGATGAATTTTCGAAAAGGTTCAACGACGGCGTTAGTGAAATAAGGAAAATTCTGCACCTATTTTCCTCTTTCCATTCATTTCCTTTTCGGAGGACACTACAGAGTTTGAAATAATTTGGAATACGTATGCAATTTATATCGTTTGGAAATAGTTTACCCTTTTCGTTATTATTTTCCATTCATTGCGAGCGCTCTCTCTATCTCTTTCGGTCACTGACAGTTCCCAATTTATGGAGGCTCATTTTATGGAAGTAATTTAGTATAAATATGCTAAAAAAAATTGTTAACATTTATCACGTCATCGTAGGCATCGTTTTCTTTCTAGTAAGTAATGGCATTGCCTTAGGGAAAATATCAATGATCCATCCTTTTTCGCTGGAGGAACAACGCAAATTGATTGATTCGTCAGGTTACCTCAAAGATTTTCTTGCTGGAATAGTTCAGGGTACTTGAATTCTGATGATTCTAATCTAGCGAAGTATACAATAGTAATAATTGGAATGGAAATCATTTCAACCAGACCAAGATTGAAAAGGTATGCTTCTATTCATGTGCATCCGATTTAATCTTCCAATTACATTTAATTTTCCCATTCACTATATGATGGATTGGATTAAAGCGCTGAATTATGATTGGTTAAACTTTCATGGTTTGCTGCAATGAGTATATCCCATTTAGACTGGAATGAAAAAAAAAAACCTTCTCCGTTCGTAAAATTTGAATTGGGATACCCCATTTGAATACCTTGTGGTGGTGGTACTCCCTCTAATATATATTCTTTTAGAATACCAATGCAAATGTAAGACGAATTTTTAAAAACTAATTCATGAAATGTGTTTAGCAATGTGAATCCACTAACTTTTTTGCAACGCTGAATAAATATTATTTTACATAACAATCTCTTCATATAGTTTCGCTTTAACTGCTCTCATTTCTTTTCATTGCCAATTCAAGCCGTACCGATGCACATTTAGGGACATACATCTGTAATCATAAAAAAACGATACCTAAAAACTGTAATAAAGTTGTGTAAAAACTTAAACAAATAATGTGACAATAGAAGATAAGCCAATTATTTGGTTCCATTATTTTCGCTATTTAGTTTCTCTAGATCTCAGAATACCTTCAGATAATTTAAAAAATGTATATATTAATCCTTATTACGAACAAATAGAGGTTAACTGCACAAATGTAAACTTGGTTAATATGAACATTTTCATTCCAAATTTATTCATATACATTTAATACACGTGGGCGCCACAAAGATATGTGACTAAATTTATGACGTAATTACGCAGTAATTTTAATAACTTTTCATGAATAATGCCATAGTTACTTCATCTTAAATAAATTTACTATACGATTTAATATGACTAGGCTATTCACGTAAAACATCACCATTGAAATGATATATCATAACCGCAGCGATTATTATTCCATTAATTTATGCATATTAATGCAAATAGTATACACTAATGAGTGCCAACTGACTACTCATCATTGAAAACCCAATTATTTTTGGACTTGGTAAACCCATTTCCATTTCAGAATAGATTGTTAGTTCATAAAAGAGTTACTCCTTCCATTATTAGTTATGCTGAGAGGATGAATTAGAGTGGAATAACCAAGCAAATAATTATTAGTTGACAGATTTAGAGTAAGGGATGAACTGGTGACGCGTCTGGTGATTGGGATGAAGAGGGTCTTAAAGTAAGGAATAATAGAAGTTTATGCGACAGAAGAGCGAGTATGAAGCATTTATTCATGTAATAGAGGCAATGAATTATCCAAAAGATAGAGCAGTGTAGAAGAAAATTCGATATTAAGGGGCAGTAAATATCCTTTCACAGCATAAAACAGGATTTTCTAGATAGTGCCCTTCCCTGAAGGAATTTGATTTGAACAATATGTATAAATGTTTCATAATAGATATAGAAGTTGAGCAGATTAATATAAATTTAAAAATACCGTTTACTAAGGAATATGTTTTTTATATTTTAATACGGAGATAATTAGCGTTAAAATTTTATCCTTCACAGAATTGTTTACGGAAATTCCATTTATATTATTAATGTAATATATATTCCCAGTGATACACATTAAGATTATTGAGGTCTTGGCCGTAGAACGTCATTACAGCCTAATCAATAATTGACGCTCAAAAAGCGGGTTCTTCGGTTGCGTTCTCCTGTTAATCGCTTAACTTTCAAAAGCATCTCTTCTGTTACACCAAAGCCGCCGTCATTGCTTGTTGCCACCACAATCATTGCCGGCATCGACAGTTTCTGAGTTTCAAAACCCATATAAAGCACCATTTAGCCGCACGGGACCGGGAGTTCACTTATCACTTGGACTAGTCGCTTAACCCATCTGCTGCTTTCGCGCAGGCGTCAATGTCCATCGTCCAACCACGGCGCACACAGTTTCCCAGGCGTCAAAGTCGACGACCGGGGGCATATGCCACCGACGGAGATTATTTGCCGCAATGTGACGACGTCTATCGTATCTCTCCATCTCATCCTCGCCAGCACTAAGCAGCAAGCAGCCGGCCTCTGGGCACGCCAAACACCCTCACTCTTCTTGAGGACGCTTCCTTCCCCCACCCCCGTAGCGTCACAGATTAAGGTGCGAAGCGACGTCGGAGCCGTGTGACTAAGGCGTGAGGGGGAAACGTGAGAGACCCATCCCCCGTGGGCACTCAAGTTTAAGCAGCCCCGCAAGTGGAAGCGCAAGTGATTGATGCAGCGGTTACCTTGCGAATCGAAGAGGAGAGGGAGACTGGAGCAGATGATGGTTTAAAAATAAAACACATAAAGATGTTGCGGATGTCGATGGTGAGAACATAAGAGAGAGAACGGGAATTTCTCGACCTATTACGACACATTGCGGGACGCTTTGATGTGGCGATGCGATATCGATATTTGACACATAATGGCCGCGCCGCTGGGAACCACTTACGGAATACCTCCGTCCGACATAACTGTTTGGAAGACTGTTTCGTTCCTCTCTTTAAATCCATACGCGTAACTCAACCGTTAGTGAATTGGAGGTTATTCAGTGAACACCCAGTGGTCGATAAAATGAAATTTTGCCCTCGGGAAAATAAATTTGTATCATTATACGACTTAGTTGCGAAATGCGATAGTTTAAATCTCCGAGCATAAATAAGTAACAATTTGTTCTATTAAATATCGATATAACCATTTTACTCCGTCAAGAATGATAGTCATAGGGCAAATATATAAATCAGGCTACTTTTTGAAGCTGTTAAAATTTAAAAAATACAAGAATGTTTTAAAGCACAATGATTACATTCTAAATATGTGCAAACCAAAAATAGAAGATATAATTCGAGCTAAAATCTTTTTTTCTGTAACTTAACCGAGATGCATAACGTGACTGTTTCCCAATCATTGATGTTTTAAAAGTAGATGTCTAATGAATACATTTTTAAATTTTACTCAAAAATAAATGTTAATGTTCCAAAAATATGGCAGCACGTCTAACCCGACTTCTTTAAAATTAAATAACTTTTACAGGTGAATCTTCAAACGTAATTCACATTCCGACATTAAATATAGCGAAAATATCGCAAGTGTAGCGATGTGTGCGTGGGTCGCGGCAGCCTAGGGGTAGGGCGTTGGACTACTGACTGGAGACCCCGGGATCGATTCCTGGGCAAGCCTCTCTGGGCACCGGAAGCTCCAACCAAGCTTTGTGATTTTTGGGGTTAGCAGATCTTTCTGGGAAACCATAACCGGTGCAGGGAAAGGAATAGCCCCCCTTCCCTGATGCGTGAATTTCACAAGCCGTTGGGCTTAGTACTGGGTGAACTCTACCATCACCTACCAAACCGACCTTCGGATTGATTACTGTGTTTATGGCTAATGGTTATATATATGTAATAAACAATATACACATATATACACATATATGTATGAGTATAATTGTTTGTGTATATATATATATATATATACTCATATATATATAAATATATATACACACACACATATATATATATATCATAAGGCGCTCCTAAATCAGAGGGAAGCGAACTCTGATCCTACTGTCAGGATACCATCGCTCAAACCACTGGACTACCACGTGCCCTAAAAATATTTCAATTTAAATACAATCGAATACAAATCACTATTCATATGGTTAAAAGGAGCGCACCCGAAGAACTCACTCTCACTGTCATGCGGATATAACGTGAGGGAGAAAAGCTCATTATATATCTGCCTTAATTGCCCTCCTTACAAATCTACCATTTCCAAAACGAAGTATGACATTACGCCGAAGAAAAAATAATTGTCATGATATTTGTCATTAATAAAAATTTCATAAAAACTCCCTGTAATTTACAGTTTTATGTGTGCCCCATTAACTAAAAAGCAGAAAATTCGATTTAAGAATGAAACCTAATGCAGAGAAAACAATTTCCAGTTTGTGAATAATTTTACAAGGGATTACGAAGCGTCGAATAATGACTTTATTTCCCGGAATGGAATCCACCAGAAGTTATGGAACTCCAGATTAAATCCAACCAAAATTAAGTGTAAAATAATAAATCCAAATAACGCAATGATACAAGTCGTTCAATTTCAAGTGTTGTATCAGGTAAATAATCCAAGTCTAGCGCAATAAAATAATCGGATTGGCGATAGCTTTTAGTCAGTCGATAGTTTACAAAACGAAGGTTAGTAGATAATTTATTTAATAGATAATTAATCACCATGACTCAATATTTACTGAAAATAACCATATTAAAAAATTAATCTTGGCATTTTAAATACATTAACACTTACACAATGAAATGAAAAAGTTTTACGGAAAAAATGAATTTGCTTTTATTTAAAAACGTATGTTGTCAAGAGCATAATTTATTTGAAGGGATAGTTATTTCATCACGCTTTATAGTGGGTTACTTCTTAGAGAATGACAGACATGATTATAATATTCTTTTTATTTAGCTGACTTTAAATTTTAATATTCTTTCCCTTTTTTCTTTTTCACTTTGACGTACGTGTACAAGAGAGACGTAAGCACATGCTTTGTAAACTAAAAATAGGAACTAATTTCCAGTTACTAAAGAATATCATCACCATATTTCCGACTCAATCTGAATATTCAACACTCTATTTGTATCACCGCCAGAAAAAAATGTGTACAATATTTCAGTATTTTCGAATTACATCAACATGAAGTTAAAGTGCAACACCTTTCGTGAATAAAGACTTGAAATGACAAATCTTCTCATCTTATCACCCAAATTTTAAATTCTTCCAATTGGTGGATATTTATAGCCCTTAGAACCAAATAAATAGCAGTGTTAAAGCTGAACTACAAATAATTTAAGAAAAACTTTCTCTATAAAAATTAACTTGTTGATCGTAAATCCCTCAATTCGACTCCAAAGGAAACTTTTCAATTTAGGTAGCGTAACCGAATTCGTTATCACTGTAGTAGGTAAAATATGCGGAGGAAGATTTGATTGATTACGCATAATTAAGTCTTTTGAAGGCACGCCTAACGGAAATCTCCCTTGTGCGATGGGAATTGTATTCCGAGCCCCGTGGTATGGAAATGACTCGCAGGAGAATAGCAATTATAAAGAAAATTAGGCACTAAACAAGGGAAATTCTCTCACCGAATCGCTAAACGCTGAGATGTCATCGGATACGTGAAGTAAATTAACCAGTCAAAGACGCAGATGAGGGATGAGGTGGTGAGATTAGGCGATGACAAAAGACGCTTGATCAGCGCGATTAGGAGAATAGAGAGTGGGGAGAGGAGACGGTTGGCGCGAGTGGATGCGATGGCTGCCGTGACAGTTGTGGCCAAAGGCATTTGATGAATGATGAGGAGCGAGCTTTGCGAACGATTGAGAGAGAAGGGTTGCGGAGGCTGGGGTAGGAATGAGGGAAGGGGCAGAATAGGGAAGGAAAAATAAGAGAAAAACAAAAATAGACATCCACGAAAAGAGGTAAATTTGACGAATTGATAATTTCCACTGGGATCCGTGATTCCGTGGCAGGAGACTGTAGTGCATTACCGTAATCCCCCTATATATGAGTTACATTACGGTCTATATTAAGTCATGCCGACGGATGAACGCACGAAAAAGGATTAACGAAAGAATATTCTGTTTCATTTGTAAAAAATAAAATTACCATATAAACTGCCCACACATGTGCAATCGCCATTTATACCATATAACCACCGAGAACACAAGAGACGCGAACGCACTCAGGCGCACAGACTCGCACTCAAGGATCCAAGACGGATTAGGGCAAGCTTGAGGATTTCTTGACGTAGAAAACACACTGAGCTTGATGGAGAGAGCACACAGAGTTCATGGACAGGTCGAAACCCCATTCTGAAAGGCACATAGATACCGGCGAACACGTTTTGGGGTTAATGATGCTTTAGTCTTGAGGTGGTACTGAGTGATTCGTCGTTAAAATCCTTTATATCTTGGATAGTATAACGGTATTAATGGCATCCTAACGGTTAAGTTATATACTCGTATGTGCACCCTTATATACTAATCACCGCTAAGTTTCACCTGACCCGACACAACGTGACACCCTTACACAATAATTACGTATCTCTTCAATCCCGTATGTTTTCCTTACCTCCACTTCATTAAAAATATATTAAAATATTCCTTTAGATTTATTGAAGAGTAAAAGCATAATCATGGCCACACTCCAAAAAACTGCGGTAGAATATGGATAGAATCGAATAATTGTTCTATTTATTCCTCAGTAGCAGTAGTTTCCAAATATCACTTAGGGCTTAGGTTATTATGGTTAGTTTTTAAAAGCTTAAATTATCTCGCTATCAAATAAGTCAACTCACGCTATAATTTAAGAAACCGTATTACTTAATATTCACGAACAGCTGAATACGAAACTATTGGATATCAGTTATTTAGCTAAAGGTTGCCAGCGTTCAACAATTCGATTTCTTTTTGTTTTCATCTCATACCAACGAATTTTATGGATACCTTTCCGATTATATAAATATCTGAGGACTAAAAAGCATTGAAAAATAACAGAGCGAGCATTCAAATTTTAAATAAATAAAATTCTATGATCGTCTTTGAAATGGTTAAAAATCTCCAAGCCAAATAGATCGAAAACTTAAATTTTTTTATAGAAAACAATGTTGAATAAATGAATAACACAACAGGAAATATTATTGAACATGTTTTGATGGTGTGCATGGAAAAAAAATTACGTTTATCTTGTCTAATTCCCCAAAACGTATTATAGTTATATCACCACGTTTGCTTAACGATAACTGTAGTTGAATGCCAAACACCAATAAAGTCCAACAACACACATTAATTTTTAAGAATGATTTCATGGCAATTTTTCAAATCAGTGAATCCCGTCAAATGTCGATACTATTAAATGGTAGAATATCATTAAAATTTCGGTAAAGATACCTACTTCATCAGGGATTACATTAAAATACCAGCAAAGAGCCCAGCACTCATTCACTATGAGTTTAACTAAAAGACAATACGGAAAATAAAATATTCAAAATGACAATAAGAGAAAAACTTATTACTATTCAAAAACTGCTAAGATGTTTTCTCCGTTTCTTGAAGTTTTTCAAAAACCTTCATTTCAATCATCAAAGTCGGTATAATATTTCCTTAAACAGTCTAATTACACATTATATTCAAAACATTGCTGCATATGTCTCCATGATTAAAATTACGTAGAAGTAACTTAATGTAATAGCATTCAACGTAATATTAAATGAATAACATATTTTATTCTTCATTGATTAGGACATAAAGGTACCCGATTACTGATATTCACTCACTTGAATTTCCAAATTATTAGAGAAACATTTTACTCGCCTAATTAACTTTACATTTTTCCTTGGATATTGAATCTTCATTTATCAAGTATCATCAAGTGGCCATCATTGATGACACTTGATGATAAATCTGACTAAAACAGTCATATATGATTGACCTCAGTTTTAATTAAGATTAAACCAAGCTTGTCGCCATACTACGCTAATGCGTAGTAAAAAAAGGACCCAAATATGATGCGCCATGATATGAAACTAATCTAATGCGATGCATTGGGTTTTTTCCCAATTATTATTATTTTATCGTAATATCATCTAAAAATTCGTGTGTTTATAAAGACACTGGGTGTAATTTGAAAGTTTTCATAAATTGTGAAATTGTTGCATTATATGTAATACGCTTTAGCGGATGCCGCCGTTAAAAGTTACTGTTGCGGCATCTAATGCAGTTTCTTGAATTTTGTCATAAAATACATGACTAAAACTGCACTATATACCCACTAATGCTTAGATTCACAATGCTCTTTCCCAACAAGATTTGTAAGCAATACCAACTGACACACCTAACTAATTGTTATCGTAAATAGACGACATGGCGATCAACTTATGGTAACACTTAATGTTTAAAAAGTGGATTATTTATATTATGATATATTATTCACAGTTGTGATACTAATTCGCTTTCTAGTAAGATATTTAATCCAGAAACAAATAAATTTAATATTAATCAGTATCTTATGATCTAATAGGGAGTTATAATACACTTTGTACCCTTATCGGAAAGTTAAAATTTAACAATTGCTCTAGCAGGAGGGTACGATGCATAAAACCACTGAAAAAGCATAAGTTATGCATCCAATATAATTCAGAAGCAAGCTATACTTATCAACATTGAAGTATTTGAAAGCATAAGGAACACATAAATGAGTTAAAAATGTGTAAAAAAAGCGATTTTATTTGCCTTAAAATAGTTTTAATCACCTAAAACAAATTCCAAAGAAACTGCGGGAGATGCCGCAACAGTAACTTTTTACGGAGTCATCCGCTAATGTGCATTTCAATGCAACAATTTCAGAGTGTAAAAATCATTCGCCTTGACTGGGATTCGAACCCAGATCCCTCAATATCCGGTCGAGTGCTTTAGCCACTTAGGGGACGCCTCGGTAGCTTAAGTGGCTAAAGCACTCGACCGGATATTGAGGGATCTGGGTTCGAATCCCAGTCAAGGCGAATGATTTTTACACTCTGAAATTGTTGCACCTAAAACAAGATGTAGCCGGTTTAAAGTTTTACGGGAAACATTGCTTGAGCTTCATAATTAAATTGCTAAAAGTTATGTAACTAAATATAATTGCAATTAACTTCTAGACGATGAATTGTCATTCAAAGAGAAGATACACAGCCTGAAACAGATACCACCCGAGTGGAATATGACGAATAATAGTGAAAAAAACGGACTTTCAATTGACCAGTTTAACTTGAGACTCAAAGTTTTCAGCGTGGACTTCGGCGGGAAGCGGGAAGTTCTCATTTAAATACAAGTTTCCTTAAAGGAGAGTAAGAGCGCGATGTTTTCTGACTAATTTTTAGGGCCTGCCAATTATTCTGACGTTCTACATGCAATGCTACTTCCAAATTGGCAAAAGAGGTCTTGATGAAATTTAATTCTTCATGAAAATTGAAAGGCACGTTGAAGTAAACTCGTGATATAATGATAAAGTGATGAATATTACCACCATTTCCTATTTCGCATTTGATTCTGATAATGAATAGTTTAAGGCATCAGAATCTTAACTAAATTCTAATGAAAGAGCAACATTCAAATTACACATTTCCCGAACCGATTCCCTAATTCTTTTGGGATCCATCCTGGCATTCCTAAGCTCTAAATCGGGAATCCTTGCTCAACTTGTCCTTCATTCAATTCAAACCTTACAGTTAATTGCATTTCCTTCCCGACCGCGATTCCCAAATGTGTTTCCTCACAAAAGCCTCGATCCATCGAACTTAATCTTGCTGGAGGTTAAGGGAAGGAGAGAGAAGGGGTGGGAAAGAGGGAGAGAGAGCAAGAGGGAGAGAATTCCTTCCAAAACCGCAAGCAGATCCGGTATCCTAAATGCCGGTGTCACGCGTAACGGAAGCTGCAATAATTCACATTAAATTCTCGGAATTATTCCGTTCCAATGTGACCTTTATTTCGGCCCCATTGCGGAAAAGAAATGAAATAAGTTGAGAGGACCATTAAGGCTATATTAGAATGAAAGAGAGTGATTTCAGCAAACGAATACGAGGAATGAAATAAAGATTGTAGTACAAAAATTACATCCCTCCTTAAATCCCTTGCAATTACATGGAAGCCACCTGTTACTGAATACTTCATGCAAACTATTGACCAAAAAAGTATTCTCCGTGACTTTTTCATTGAAAAAACACTTTAAAATTAATTATGAAAGTTCAGCTGGTATAATTTTCTCTTCCATTTGATAGGAATAAAAAAAACACCTACCAATTATCACAAAGTTTCATTCCGAAACTTGAGGACTAAATGTTTATTATTTTTGTTTTCGAGATCTGATTGCTTGAGATCTATTTCTGTTCAGAATGGTGTTCGAACCTTCACCACTTTACATTTAGCCGAAGGACTGGTTTTGATGTTTCTATAGAGCATACAGTTTTCGAATATATAGTATGTTCGGTAAGCTATGGTCCAGGGATGAATTATTTTTCAGGTATGGAGGAGGGAAGCGTTTTTGCCTCAAAATATCCTTCTACAGCATGGTAAGTAAGGTAACATAAAATGTGCGATGACTTGGATATTTTTTTATGGTACTAATAGTAGAGCATTAATTCATATAAACAAAATAAACAATAAAATATAATGAAAATATTCATTTAATTGAAAAATAAAATTATTTTCTTATTTTCTTCATTATTAAGAGACATTCATACAATATTTATCGTCTTGTAACATTCATTCAAGTGATTATTGGAGTTCGTAACATTCCCCTTAAGGTCAAGTGACCCTTACTTCGGTTCAGTGGACAAAACGAGATCGTTTTATTTAAATCGAATCAGGAATATTAGGTTTCGAAAAATATACCAAAGAGTTCATGCGAGTCTTGTCCAACTCAATCAAACTGAAAGGTTTTCGATGAGGGTTTCCCAACAAAGAGTCGGGGTCCTCTTCAGAAAACACTGAAACGCGATGAACGGCGATTGACTCGGCTGATATTAAGTCGGGGGAAACGAAGAGAACGATTCTCAACCAAATGACCGAATCGATGGCTCAAGGAAGGAATAAATCACAATTCAAGTCTAAGCAGTCAACAATCTCCAATTGTCGCATGTTCTTGCCACTCCTTCTCCATGACCTTAATACCTACTATCCTCCGACTATATTGCCATCCATCTTTCTCGCTTCGAGTTTCCGAAGATATTTTCAGTGACGCATGTGCCCTCAATAGAGATAATCCAATCCGTTGGATTAATAATTTTAATTTCGTAGAGGCTTTTGAATACTATATACCATATAAATCTGTTATAATATTTGGATCGAGCTTTTATTTGATGAAAAGCAAGAAATGTCAACGCGAACGTGTTTATATCACATTATCCCAAAAATGGAGACATTCGTAGTGTACTCAGATGCTGCAATCAACGGTGACCGATTTCTTTTCCGATCTTGACGCAACGGGGGAGGTACTTAAAAGGGTAGGTTCAGGATTATTTTATTGCAATATGTGAAATTACACCACGCGTTTTTTAAGCACATACTTTGAGGAAAATTTCACACACACTGGGATTTAATAGCAATAGGACGAGATAGACATTTTAAACTGAATGAAATGATATTTCAGGGTATTTTTTGGAAGATACTTTTGACTAGTACCACATACAAGAGATAATATTAATATTTATTTTAACAAAGAATAGCACTTTCCATTACAGCTTTCGACAAAATAAAGCCATAAACATACATGCATTCATTACCGTGAATAAAATATGAACATGTATGCAATATAATTTTACGCTTGAAAAGCCTAGTTCAAAATAAAAACATTGTATCTGTGCTTGAATTCACTAAAAGTATACAAGGGGTTCAAAATCAACCAACTCTTAATTACAATTTTGAATCTAATACAGCTAATCAGGCAGGCATATGGGGAAGTTTGTTGTATAATTTTAAGGCAAAGTTATCCCACTGGTTTTAGACAATTCGCATTGGAAAATGTCCAGCATATTTCTTGACCTTGTATCATTGCTGTGTGCTTCATATAACTCGTAATAAAAAATAATTTACATTATATTTTACATGAATTAAGCACTGGTTAATCTGTATGCTAAAGGCCGTCATCACTTAATATTGTTTGAAAATAAACAAACAAATGAAAACAGAAATAGCCATTTGACACCGTCGCTGCCTAGACCATAAAATAACTTAGAGAGTCTCATCAAAAACCCAGGTAATGCCTCTTAACATCCACAGGTGATAAAGGATATGTGCATTTATGAATTCCAGACGGTAATTTAACTTCATAATGAATCTTGAATAGAGAGGTGGAACGGAAAAGGATTTCCGACGCAGATATGAGATTTTTTTAAATGCAGTGACATGCATTAGACAAAATCTATCCTCATTGATTAAATATTACGTAGCACTGTTGATTCCGGAGGTCGAAAGCGAAAGTGGTACACCTGCAAGCGATCCATGCTTGCAATATTTTATTTTACGTAAATGCATATCATGCCCTAGAACGCAATGCTCGTAGGGGTGGAAAATTACAATCACAAACCAGTCGTAAATTGTTTAACTGTCTAAAGGTGAGAAATTATACTAAAACAGAGGTATCGTGAATGACATGGAATCTGGAAACCACTCCAATTTCTGGAAGTACATTACGTAATGGTCGTTGGCGAGAAAGCACCTGGGCCCACTTCCCATTATGCCAATTTAGTCAACTCGCCAGCTATATAAATAAGCTTTGTTTTTACCCTCTCTGTTAAGTCCACTTTTAGGCGCTTGAATCTGATTTCAAAATCCGTGTGAGGAGAAGTAACGCATGAATTACAATAAATAGCGTCAACTAACGTAATTGAGGGTTTTCACGTGGGGTTAATATTTGAATTTTCAATTTATCTTGAAATATTTTGCTTGATGCGAAAAAACATTCTGTCATATTAATTGCTCTATATTAACGAACAATATGACAAAGTTAAACGTTCTGCTTTCTCGTATGATACCAGTAAAAGTTTACTTTGACATGTTGGGTGAGCTTTAGCTTTAGATTTAGATTTAAACATAATTATCTTTAATTTTTAATGCCTAAGGAACGTTTTCCCAGTATGCACTGTTATCTAATATTGGGGAAATACTCGGAAAATACAGCGTTTATAAATATTTTACCTATATTTTCAGCCACTAGATATAGCCAAAAAATTTATAAAGTAGAGTTATCAAGGTAATTTAATTTCTTGTCTTTTACAGAAAAAATGAAGAAGCGATAACTTAAGGCAAACAAGAAAAAGTTCTAGCCATGCGCAAACTAAGTAATTGGAAAGAAAACAAAAGAAAACAGAAAAAGGAATTATGATCGTGATGAATCCGTGGCGCACCCACTCATTAAAGAAATAATTATAATTTAAAATCAATAAAATAGCTATTTAATCAGGTGATCTGTGCTTTAACTTACATTCATCGTACTAAAGAGTGTTTCATTTCGTTATCAAACGAATCATGATGATGTTAGTTATACGCATCATCGGCCCGTCATCACAACTTTTCAACAAGGGAAATTCAAGGTAATATCGAGTAGAAAAAAATAATTATTTTTTCCTATTTTCTCCTCTCACGAATTCAAAAGCATAACGCGCACATCCACGCGCACGCCGAAACGTCAAAGAGCCAGGCACGCTTGAGTGCACGCAAGCATCGTTTAGGCCACAGTCGTCCGAGGCTTTAACACTGGCAGGATTACCTACTCCTTTCTCCCTCCCCACCAGCTTAGCCGAGGCATGAAACAATGATCAACGCGCTCCTGTTTTGTTGTTGCTGCCGGACGAGCCTGCGCTTCCCCTGCGCGGATTATTAAGTAATGAACGCAACGAAATTCGCCTAGCCGATTGACAGGACCGGATCGATTCCCACCCTTCCCGCTTCTTTCACCCCGTCCCCTTCCTCCCGCCGATTGGGCAGGGCGAATGCTCTGAATTTTTAAATCGTCCGAGCAAATATTTCGCAATCCCGTTCATTCCCATCGGCGAAAGCGATGGAGTGAGAGGGAGAAAATCGGAAAATCCTCTCCAACTGGAATTCCGAGATACATCCCCCCCGCCATACCCTTTCCCATCCCCGCAACACTACTCGCCCTTCTCTCGACCCTCCCCCCATCCCCCAATCGCCCGCAGGAGTACCTAACGCCTCGTTCCCCACGCCTCTTCCCCCACTCATCTCCCCCCCTCCCCCGCCCCGCAAACGCAACCAACGTTGGTCCCGTGCCCCTAATGAATAAAAGAGACAGGGCCGCGAAATGAAGGAAGAGATCGAACGGAATCCAATCGAGCCGCTTCGAAACAAATGAAAGAACTCGCAAACCAGTTCAAACATCGCATCCCCCCCTTACCCTGAGATCCACCCACCTCACACATTTTCCCACACCCCTCTCCAACCTTCCCCCTACCCCGCCATGACAGGAATTCCGCCGCGTTCATCCTTGATTACCAATACCACCACCAGCAAAATGTTTCCAAAAAACGCATGATACACCAACACATGCGCAAACACGCACGGCTTCTACCTCTGCACCATCCCGTTCCCACTCCAAGCGATCCCTTTTTCAGGAATTCGGTGACCTCTGCCGACCGAAATTCACCCCGCTCGGAATCGCCCTCGGGCCACTTCTTCCTGATGTCACCATTGGCTTTCGGCGTCCACCATATCGTTGGAGGGAAAAATTTCACCTGGCAAAGTGAGGGTCAAAGAGGATCCGATAGAGGGTCCCACTCGAAACTTTTCGAGGAATCTCCGAAAATGTGATGAGAAATTAAAAATTTAGGTTCTGATTACTATTTTGGTGAGAATTCTCTCGTCGATTTGTCGGTTTCCGACCGTAGGCTATTTCTTTTGGAATGGAATAACTCGTGCATGAGATCATGCCCTCGTCTGCTTTATAACACAGTTAAACTCTGTAATGGGAATATTGGGGCTGATTGCTCTAAAGCTGTTGTAATATACTACACACGTGTACACGATATTATAAAATTTCTTCCGTCACTCTATGCTTAGATCTCAAAGTGATATATCGCCAAAGTTGAAAAAGATTCCGAGGTGACTTCTGCAACTACGCATTCATGGGCAAATATATACGGATTTAATCTCATAAAAATCAATCACCATCATAGGGCTTAATACCATACAACAAAAAAGTTTGGCGGTGCTCGTCCTTCTAACAAAACTAAATTAAATGTGTGTTACCATTGGTCTTGCATTGAGGTCAAAAAGTTGTTATTTTGAAGAAAATATACTCCGTTTTGAGATAAAGTTATAGCGGAATTTCACTCTCTCGTTTCTAATTTTTAAAGTTGTGCGGGTGATCAAATTTACTCAAATGTAAGTAGAATTTACTTTATAGATATGAGAATATTACTGTGCGTACGATATACTATTGGCTTAATAGTTTACTGAACCAGAAAATACCTTCGGAATGAAAATCATTCATAAGACGCGAAGAAAAAACCGAAAGAAATTTAGTTCATAAAAACTTAGACGGGATTAACTTAATAAATTTCAAGTGCTTAAAATATCCGTGAGGGAATATTAAACTTATTTTAAGTGTTGTATAATAAATGAAGAATGTAATAAGGATTTTTTGGAGTCAGAGAAATACTTTCATGAATCGGAGTTGACGAAAAGAACCTCACGCAGAGTTGTGAAGAAATTATTAGTGAAAATTGGACACTGAGAGTAATTTCGTGCTCTTCGAAATTGTCGAGGAGGCCAGAGAATAGCTTTACAATGAGAATCGATTCTATTCGCACGTTGGTGCGTAGAAGAATGAGAAAAATGAAATTTACAGAAAGATGACAGAAATGCGAATCATCAGGCCGGGCAGATGAAGAGATTTTTGGATTACGAGACATCCAATAAGCATGAAATGTGAATGGGAGGCATATTGAGTCGCAATGGAATGCTGAATATTTGTGGCAGGGAACAGAACGTCGGTAAAACGAGGCAGAGAAAGGAAGATATCAGGCATTAAAAACACCATAAATGGAGGTCGGAAGTCGGTGAAGTTGAAAAATGATTTATTTCAATGTGGGATTCCACACACCTCTGACCGGTACTAACGATAATAGCTATGCTATCTGTGGGAAAATATTTATGAACACGTTAGGTGAGACCATTTAAAGTCAATTTATTGCATCAGCTTTTCCCCTGCGCTTCTGTAACACTTTATAATAAATTACCAAATGAAACATATTAGAGATGGTAATTTTCATGGCCATTATTATATTAAAACGAGAGGATATTCAACTGAAAAAGATAGCATATTCTCCGTTCAAGCCATTCTATAAAGTTAAAAAGTCCGTAGAACATTTTTTTAAATGTATGCTTTTTCATGGTCTGCTCAAAACAAAAATAACAAAATGTTTTAACGACGCTGAAAAAAAGTGAAGATATACGCCAAAGGTAGCTGCTGTATAATATCCATAAATAATTTTAGTATTTTCCATCCAAATGGATTAAAACCTTTACAACATCAGGGAGGAAAGATGAGGTGAGATGAAAAGATAAGAGTGGATTACTGGAGTGATAGTTACAGGGTCATGTACAGCGGAGGAAAAAAGAGCCAACGAAGGGTAGCAATAATATTAAACAGCAAATAGTTAGATTAGCAATATATGTATAAATTTGTAAGTCAAGCAGGTGAATGGTAAATTATTATTAGTAGAGATTTATGGAGATCCAACTGACTTAGATATTGCTCAGGTCTCAATTTTGACAAGTAATCAGAGGGAGGAAAATTTTGAGGATCAACTGGAAGAAGGGATCGCGGAAGTTCCTGATGGGAAAAACTTGATTTTGATGGGGAGTCGGTATGCTGTAGTGCGCGAATGGAGAATGAGATTATGGGATTATTAAGCATGGGATTACGGATTAGGAAAGAGGGAAAACTCAAAATAGAGTTTTGCAGGACAACTTGCATAACTAGAACTAATTCTCAATTTGAACAAAACCGTAAAAGTGGTAAATAAGGAAATTTCAAACATATATCAGATAAAAATGTAACTTAAAATTCAGGTTCTTAAAATAAATGGTGCGAGGTAATCAAGGGGTAGAGCGTTGGACTGACAGGAGGGCCCTGGTTCGATTCTCAGACAGGCCTCTAAGGGCACCCTCAGCTCCACCCAACTTGTAGAGTTTTTCTGGTACCACATCATTCTGGGAAACCATAGCCCCGGTACTGGGAAATGAACTGGCCCCCCTACGCTTGATGTGTGAATTTCACACACCGTCGAGCTTAGTATTGGGTGAACTATACACCAACTACTAAACACACCTTCGGGTTGATTACTGTATTTGAAGTTGATTTTTGTAATAATGAATTCTCAGTTTCCCCGCGAATGGGTTAAGTTTTGGATCAAATTATAGTACTCATGAAGGCTACCATCAAATTTAAGAGGATAAAAGTAAGAAGGATGACAAAAGGTAATATATTAGCTTTAACTGGGACGATGAGGAAAGAGTAGCAGAAGGCTCCAGGAAAAATATGCATTGTAGTGGAAAGGTGGGAATACAATAAAGAGTTAACCCCACACAAAAAAATGACTCGGTAAATAAAAAAAAGGACGAAGAACCTACAAATTACAGAAGAGAGAATTTGGAAAGTAGATGAGAAAGAGGCACGATATGATATTATCACAGTAATATAGAATTAGAAATAAGAAAGTGTGAAGAGCCAAAATATGAACTGGGACGAGAAACTAATTGTGCGGAAGTGGTAACAAAATGAGTGAGAGTATGGAAATTTGCTCAGTCAGGGTGAAATTAACGCAATGAAACGGTAAACGAACTGTCGAGGATTGAAAAACTAAATTCTGGCACATCATCAGAGACGAAGTAGGAAAAGTCTAAATCAAACAAAAGATATTACGTCAAGAAAAATTTGCTAAAATAGATTAATAACTGCAAAGTTACTACAGTATTAATGATACATAAAAAGAATATGCCATTGGCTACAAATTAGGCATTATCATACATAAAAGCAAGACATTTTGCGCGTAAATGAAATATTGAAGACTTAAAGAGGAAGAATATTGGATGTACAACTTTGAGCGAGGAAAATATTAAGCATTTTGAAGGAAATGGCGCTAGAAAGGAAGTGATGCTGAAAATTGTCCATTTTCTTGGAGATGTCTCGAGAGTAAATTTAAACGAGTCATCCGCTAATATACATTAAAATTCAGAATTTTCAAAGGTTAAAAATCAACCACCTTGACCGGAAATCACCCATCTATGCAGATGGGTGATTCTAAACGGTGAATATGCTGCATTAAAATTTTTCAAGATTGAAATAAATCGCCATGCAATAAGAATATTAAAAAACTATTAAAATTGCAGTTGTTTTCCGAACCGATGATAGATGTTGGTGGAAGAGATACTTCGAAAATCGTGAAGCTAAAGGTCATGCTAAGAGACGAGTCCCCGTGATGTCGATGACCGGATGCACTTGAACCGCGTGAGCATTTTGAATTAAAGGAGATAGGATTTGGGATGACATTCCGAGCTAGATTATGCCACTCACTTCTGCAGGCGACACTTTGAAGGCCAGAGGGATAACTGCTGAGGCCACCTACTTACTTCCGACACTCTTTCTCAAGGAAAGCCAACAGCCCACGCGTCCACCCGCCTACCCCTTCCACTAAATTCCTCATTAACCCACCATTGTCGTTGCTTTACGACGATTACGACGATGATTTATGGCTGCATGGATGCTGCGTGGCGAGTGTTACTCACCCGACCAATGGCCTCGAGGGTCTCTCTCTCTTGAGCATTTGAAACATCACGCCACCTGCAATGCTCAGCGTTACCAACACGGCGGGACCGTCCATAGGAAATAAAGTAACCATCACGAGCCATTTTCAGCCCTTGTTACCGATGGGGATCTTGTGTAGGTCGTCGGATAAGGAACCCTTACAGAGTTTGCATTCATGCACCCTAAATATTTTATTACAAGGATACTTTCTCTACACATTCTTCCCTTCCTAATTTTTAAAATATTAAATGCTTTACTTCTATAATTAAACTAACACAAACGAATGGCACCATACCACATACATTCCTCTATCAGCACCCGCATCTTCCAGAAGTTTATCTTTTAAATCGAATGTACCTGACTATGGCTTAACAGGCGAATGGAGTAGTAATATAGTACAATATCTTGTTAAATTGCAGTTTTCTTTTTAATTGATTTCGTGATTCCACCAAGTAACTTCAGAAAACGTGTTTTACACATATATACTTTTAAAAACGTTAAATGAGCGTATTAATTACTACAGTCATGAAATAAGGAGAAAAAAACTAGAAATACATTTTGTTGCTCATTCAAGGAAATCATTCAGAAGAAAGGATAAAGGTAATGAGTTGAGTCGGATATGTTAGTATTGTGAAGGGGTGGGGCTCGTCTGACCTTATCATCGTTTTCTCAGCTAAGTAATAATATCTAGCGCAAATGTTTTTAGTAATTGAATTAAAAAATGCCTCCAAATGAAAACCTCTTAAGTATCTAAAGAATTTAAGGAGAAGTTGGTGCTAAAAAATAATTTAATATATCCAAACTTCGTACGAACAAAGAAGGTGAATGTCGATAGTAATAAACCATTTGGTAATGATTAATAGGAGTTTACTGAATGCAATTGATTTTGACAATTTAATATAATAAATAGAAAAGAAAAACTAATTAGTCATTAAGGCATACCGGAAAAAGCTACACTAAAAAGTCAAATCAAACAAGTACTCTACCAATATCTATTATTTATCGGCCTTGCTTAGAGCAGAGGTATTTTTAATATCACACCAAGCAACACGATAAGTACCTAATTTAATTTTGTTCATATTTATAAAAATTAGTACTTAATCTTATTTAACTTTTCATAACTGGCGGTAAACCCCTAAAGATGAAATATCTTAATACACCCTGTTGCTTTCCATCAAGTTAAATGTGATACAGGTTATTTTAAACTTCAAATTTCCTAACAAAAGGGGATTAACTCAGTGGACATGATAGGGATTAAAATTTCTCGTCAACGGTTGAGAACCCATATTTCATGCCTGAGCGGCAGCAGTATTAAAGAGGAAGGATGATGACCACGTTTTATTTTAAGTGAATTAATAAATTCTTTATTCCGTGTCTAAATAATCCCGCATTCACGATAATCCTTCTAACCGCGGATGAAGCAACCCCCTAGTGGAATTTTTTTAACTCGGGACACATCTCTGGTGCAATCTGTCATAAGTGGGCGCTTAAGATTCTATCACCCCAATGTTTATGGCAGATAAAGTTATCAAAAGCCAAGAGAAACAAATGAATACGCTGTCACTACTAATGAAAGACAACTTATTTGCGCAAGAATTAATACTGTGAAAAGTCAAGCACTGAGCGCCACCAATCCTCATAAAAGCAGTTTTTTAAGCTACAGCTCAACCAAACCATTCCAGAGTATACTGCGCACGTGTTAGCGATAATCAAAACTTACCTTTCAACGGTAACTGTGAACATTTTGAAGTAAATATAATGTACAAGACAGAAAAAAATAAACAGCAAAAATGGATGCAAAGTATATTGATTGTTAATATGATGTTAAAGACTGCGATAGGGAGGAGAAGTTTACGGAAACGAGGAAGGGGCAGAAATAGGATAGGAATGTTGGACGGATTAAAGGGACGAAGGATGCATACGGAAATGAAGAGGGACTTAGATGTAGGATTGCATTTTGTTAGGAGATACAAGATATTTATTTGGAAGTTTTGTCAATTGAAAACCTGCCTAAACCGGTAGGTCACCTTTAATAACAACTATAGTGAATATAAATATTTGTGAGTAATTAAAACAACGTAAGAATAATTAACTCTACACTGATATTTTTTAAAAAGGAATTAGAATGTTATCTCTTAATTGTTAATTTCCCAGAAACTGCGGGAGATACCACAACAGTAATTTTTAACGTAGTCATCCGCTAACATGTATTTCAATGCATCAATTTCAGAGGGTAAAAATCATTCACCTTGACCAGGATTCGGACCCGGATCCCTCGATGCTAAAGCTAAATCCCTTTGGCTAAAGCACTCGGTCGGATATAGAGGGGTCCGGGTTCGAATCCCGGTCACGGCGAATGATTTTTACACTCTGAAATTGTTGCATTCTCTCCAAATAGTTAGTTACCTATGCCATTTATATCAAAATAATTTCAAGAGCAACGACGTGAACTCAGACCTTTCACTGATAAAGAGTTCGAAGTGGTGAGCAACAAAATAACAGTCGTCGTATGGTCTTAAAAAATCATGATAGTCTACAGTCTATAACAACTCATTTTCAGCAATATCAAACCAACCGTTTGATCCTAATTTCGAGAAACGTACGGTAAATTCGGCCTCAATGAAAAATCAATCAAACTCTTAGGAACGAAATCGCCATACGATATAGTATCTTGATTCGTAATAAAAAGTACAAGGAGACAACTAGTTGACTATTCAACAGCTCACAATAGATTAATAAAATTCGGAGCATTTACTAAAATCAGCAACAGTAGAAGGAAAATTATTCAACATTAACCTAAGGAGATTTATCGATGGTGGCGTACAGTTTGCAGAACAAGAATTGGGGGGAGAGAAAAAAGACAGGCTTGCTTCATCCCCGAGGGTTCCATGAGATTTCTGTTGTATCAGTCCATTTTTGAAGAATGTGAATTTTCCCCAAACAATAACCATCTGATACAACAACTTTTGGTTCACTGGGAGAGAGATGCTCGCGCAATAATACATAAACCACTTCGGTCTTGAAAACAAACATTCGAGAGATGATACTTAGATGTACACAACAGTGACGCCATTTGAAAGGCAAATTCGAAGAACTGCCCCTCTCTAAATTCTCAGTTAATGGATTCCGTTAAATTACTCTGAGTAACATTGGTATTCTTCCAAATAAATATTTGACAATTCTTGAATGCGTGTGCATCGATCCACGAACGAGTAAGAAGGTACTTGGAGATAAATATAAATGTCGTAATATGAAGTCGAAGATACAGAAGGAAAACGATTCTGTTTTGCGGATGCCGTGTTTTCATTATTCCAGAAAAAGTGCGAAATATTATAGAGATTGAGACGGGTGTGTGTACTTAACCGACGTACTACTTCAAACCTCGAATTACCTACACCAGTCGCAGATTTCTGATAGATACACCACACTGAATGGAAAATGTTGGCAGTAAAAACAGATGCAATGAGTACTCGTATACTTATACCTAGGTTATTGGTTTGGGATGGGAATATTACCATTTCTTTTTTGCACACATTTCCACAGCGATGAGTTGGGAAATAGTTTAGCGAATTCCACGTTATATCTCAAATCGTATGACGAGCTACACAATAAATGTTGAAAAATCTCTTTCGGAGTACTAAAACATTCTCAAACTGATGACATATTGCATCAGTAGTAAGTACGGATTAACCAAATTATGAAATTAAAGTACTCATCTCAGTGGTTGCATTCGCCAGCCAATGAAATAGTTAGCTAATTCGAAAAGAGCTAAACAATTCCAGCTCTATAATGCAACAATTTCAATTTCAAATAAAATTTCGATTTGTAAGTGGACGCTTCGGAAGCTTAACTCGCTGAAGCACTCGGCCGGACATTGAGGAATCCGGATTGTAATCCCGGTCAAGGAGAATGATTTTTATACTTTGAAATTTTGCCCTATTAAGCGTTTTAGCGAATGAATCCGTTATAAGTTACTGTCGCGGCATCTCCTGCAGTTTATTTGAGAATGTTCAGGTCTCTTATTTGAAAGAGGAGTGACAATGTAAACACAACCAAAATATTTAAATGTGTTACATATACAAGGAACCTTAGGTATAATGTATCGATTTTATCGATAGCGTCCTCGGCATTAAATTTTTCTCTACACATTTAGAAAATTAGGGTCCCGGTTGTTCGATTTCAAATGAATTTCACTATACGTATACGTATTCAGTGATTGGTGGAATCACTAAATGTACTCAATTAGAATTACATGTAAATATTTAGAAATAGAGCTAGCAAAAAACCTAAAAAAATAAGTAAAAAATATTTTTTTTTAAATCTCATGTTGATGGTAGTCGTTGATGGCTGAAATCGTAGTCATATTGTTCTTAAACTGACCTTGAGACGAATTCTTAGGAAAAATTGTAGTAACTCGGTTAAACAAAGTGAAAGAGACGTCTAAGTTATATACTATATGTAATTGCCGGGGTTGATAGGAAGATCTTGGTCCAAATTCTAAGAATGAGTACACCCTCTTAGTAAGTAGGATTTAGAATATTCCAGGTATAATACTGTAATAAGAGCGAAACAAATGAAAGTTGATGTCTCTGAGGTAGGTCATACGAAAAATCATTGGAACCGATAAAAAAAATTAAAGTAATCCACTTGCTTATTAAGCTGTATACTGTGGCACAGAGTTGCAGTCGTGAATTCATTGCAGTTGTGGAAATTTAGAATAGAGCAATAAATACATCAGGGTGGCCCCACTTTTTGGCATACCAATTCCGGATTTGAACCCATTTTTCTATATTAATATGCCGTCTTTTACAGATATTTTCCACGCTTTCCTCGAAAGCCGCCGATATGACAGGAATGTTACATGGAGAAATATATTACCCGAATTCAGGTGCTTAAATCGATTCATTTTTTATTAAGTAATAACCAGGAGTGAAAACCAAGTTGCCAGAGACTTAAGGCTCAGTAGTTAGGGGATAGATATCATAAATCCGATTATCCCTTTTTCTTCTCCGCCTGCCACTGATATCACCGCTGTCGATCCTATTACGGTTTGTTTTTGCAATTGCTGATACACATTCTTAGTTCTAAAACCTCTATCATTCTCAGAGGGAACACCCAAACTGGCAGCTAAATTTCCCAATTTTTCATAGACTGCCTCTTTTCCCAGATTTTTCCAAGACATTTAAATAATATAGACAATTTCCCGATTTTTCGCATAATATGGCCAACTAGTAGTTATTTCCATTATAGACTGTGGGGAAAAATATTTTGTATTTCATGAAATTAAGCCTCGTGATGAATCTTTTTAAATTTCAATGAAAATGGTCTATCAAAATTATTTAAACTAAACATTTAAATTTTAACATTAAATTAAGGTTGAATCTGATATATATATATATATATATATATATATATATATATATATATATATATATATATATATGTATATGTATAAATGTATATATATACCTATTCATAAAAATAGGTGGTTCTGCACTTTCTTTAAGAGGTACCTGCTCCTTTAAACATTATGACCAGTGATTTTTCAAACAAGTGGACGCAACCTTTTCGCCGTACTACTACAGATGGCTGGCTATCTTATTCTAAATAGTTATCATAATTTGTTATTATAAATTTTGTACCACCTGAGAATATCAGTGTCATATTTCAGTTTTTTCCGCAATATTTGGGACAACCTGACCTCACCCTAACCTGACCTCACCCTTCTTCAATTCTGCATACTTCCTTCCACCATTCCGATCAACGTGACTGTCCCTTTTCTGCCCCTTCCTCCTTTCCCCAACGTTCTACCTTCTATTACAGTCTTGAACATTTTACTATCATAAAACTCTTTCCATCTTACCAGAATACTTTGAATTCATTTAAAAATCCTCTCGCCTACACAACTATAACTAGTATCTCTTCACTTGTTGTCAATTTAACTATTGCCATGTTCCCGTCAACATTTTTCTATTCTTAGCTACTCCTAAATCTCAAAAGGCTCCAAACTACAATTTCACATTTTCCATGACCAAATTTCAGCGCCGTACAAAAGTTATTAGCTTCAAAATGATATTTATCTTCCTATTGTAAATTTGATATTACCAACCTATTAAAAAGGTTTTGGAGGAAGGAGATTTTCTGCAACGAAATCAAATATTTTTAAAATAAGAAATTCGCTGTAACAGAGAAACGAAATGCAAATTCCGTGGTCGACAGTTGTAATTAGTTTTGTATATGGTATAAGTTATCATATTTGTAAAAACTATGAACTAACGTTATATAACGCATCAAATGGCAAGCGCATTTGCATACAATTACGTAACAAATGAATTCATTTATAATGCATAGAAGTCACCCCCGTCAAGAATTGAAAATCACATAGCGTTGAAACTGTCACGTAATAGGCTGGCATTTAAAAACGATGTGGCTAGGTTCGAAAGAACCAAGGCCATTTAATGTGAAACCCTTCGTCCTTCCAAAATTGGCTATTCTTCGCAGCTGCAAAAATCGCGCAAACTTGTGAATAGCCGAGGCTTACCTAACTGGAACCCGCATATATCTACCACTTCAGGGCTCACTGGTGGGCGTGATGGGTCTAACTCGAATTTAACCTCGGGCTAAAAAAAAATATCTTTCTCTTCCCTCCCCACTGCAATCCCGTTCCTGTCCAAGGGCTCTCTCACCTTCCAGAACCCACCCCCTCACCGCTCCCTCCATCCCGCCCCCCGGTCCAACGACCACCACCCACTAATACTCTATTCAAAATCCCTCCTGCAACGTCACGTCCGCGGGCATGTGACGCGACATTCCCATTAACCTCAGTGCCCACCTTCGTCCGCTAGACGGAGCCACTTACGTTAATGCGGTGGCGGCGTGGAGTTAATGAACCTTCAATCAACCTATTGGCCCCGTGTTGCCGGAGAAAAGCCTGGTGGCTTATTATCCCTCTCGCAGAGCGTCCGCGACCAAGTTTAAAACCGCGCGATGTGAAGAGGACGTTTGGCCTCCCGTTTACCCCTCCCTAACACCCTTCAAACTCGGCTTCCGTCCCTCGCTTACGCTAGATTAAGGCAATCGCGATCAGATTTCCGTCATTGAAGTCGATTAAACTCGGCTGCCATTTAGGCTATCGGCTGAAAGATGGGGGCTCTAGGATGAAATGCAGGGCTTGGGAATGAAAGAGAAGAGTACGGCGAAAGGCTGAACGGCTTCTCCCTACATCCGAATGTAATCAATTTCATTTGATGACCGATCGAAGCAATTGCCTCCTCTGGAAGAAGAATCTTGATAATCGCATTAAGTACGTTTATTGCCTCTGACCGTCAGTGTGGGTCACTCGAGATGGAATTTAAGTACCCGACCCGTTTTCCGTGTCATTGATTATCCGCCACGTCGAAAAAAGTACTGCGATTACGAAGTTTCAGTCACTGCCAACTGATGCCAAGGGCGCGAATATTAAGTACTCTTCAAAATGCTAACTGAAATACTCCATAGTCAATTTGAGGATAAGGAGAGCATTGAGAAAATACATGATCCAAAACCAAATCCACACTTTTCTTGAAATGAAAGTCCTCGCTTCTAGAACATCCAATCAAAAGTCATTATCCATACATTTTTTTTTAGGTAATCTACCAATTAAGGCAGGTTTTTGATGGATACAACTACCAAATAAATATTTTTTGACTCCTAGCCAAACACAATCCAGCAACCTAGTCTATATCAGGTCCCTTTTCATCTCTGAGTACTTTCTTCCTCCCTTCATCCCGTCCAACATCCCTATCCTGTTCCTGCCCTTTGCTCGTTTGCCTAACATTCTCCCCTCTATTACAGTCTTCATCGTCCCACTGCCGATCAATACCCCTTTCATCCACTTTTCCTGCCTCCATAGGATTTCTCCCAAAAAACCCCTCTCTTCTCCCACCATACCAAGTACTTCCTCATTTGTTTTCTTCTCTGTCCATTTCACCTTCTCCATTCTTCTCCACACCCACATTTCAAAAGCCTCCAATCTATATATACATAGCTACGCTCCATATCAAAGTTTTTACGAGTCTTTTCTTAACATCCTTACTCAAAGTCCCTGTCATCAACTCCCTCCTCCTTGTGAAAGCCTCTTTGCCTAGCGCAATTCTTCTCCTTACGTCCCTACTACTTTGACCGTGTTGGTCCAAAACACTGCCGAGATACGTAAACTGTTCTACCTGCTATAGTTTTTGTCCTCCTATTTTAATGTTTAGCTTAGCCTTTTTCTTTCTAGAAAATCGCATAACCTTTGTTTTATTAATACTGATTCTCATCCCATACCCGTCGCACTGAATTTCCAATTCACTCAGCAATGCTTGCAGCCCCTTGGCTGACTGACAAACTAAAGCTTGGTCATCAGCAAACCTAACTGATTTTACGAATTCCCCGCCCACTTTCATTCCCACCTCCAGTTCTTCCCATGCCTCTTTAATCATTTCCTCTGCGTATCCGTACATTTATTAGTACTAAATTTTAAAGGCATGTTAATAATATTTAAGTAACCACTACGTTGACATTTCCCAGGATAATCAAGAATGGAAAATGAGATGTCGCCAGATTCTAAATTATGAATTAAGTACGGAGAAAGACACGTAAACAATAAGTAAACGTAATCCCTCCCCGCATTCTCTTACCAGTTGACATTTCTTCATCCATCTTTTAAGCTGTGACTTGAAAGTTGAACTTCCCATATCCCATGCAATGCGATTCATCTGTCCAACCATTCTCACTACTACTACAAGGTTTTTAATCATTTATCTATTCAATAAAATATGAGACGGTTTCAAAGTACTCTGAGGACCACTGTACATTAAAATTACTTTTGTAAAAGGTGAATGAATTCACATGTAGGTAGAAGTAAGTATTCCTGAGAAATCCAAAGGATTTTAAAAACTTATGAACGTAACTGAACACCTAAATGGATTAAGTCTATCTTTAAATACTAGGTCTCACTCTACTTTAGTACGTCTAGCTACTTCTGAAACGTTTTCTTTTTTGCTGGGGCAAGAGCATTTTTCAATTGAAATTTAAATATGAACGAGTTACACGTTTTTTGATATCCGACATCTTTGAGGAACGTTGTGAATGCCCGACATTCCCAACGTAATTTTAAGTAAAAATAATTTAATATCGAGTAATTCAAGACATTAAATTACCTTCTTAAATAAAATGCAAAACTGTGTTTGAAGTACCCATTTACTACCTTCTAGCGTGAACAGAGATCCATTGGTTGAGTCGATTTACCAAACACACATAATACTATCCCGTCACGGTCGATATGTCAATGCAACTACATGAATCAATTCAAAACATCATTTACATTCAACCATTTCTCTGAATACCGATTTCCAAACAACCACAAAATAAGATCCTGGTATGATAATTTGAAAGGTAAATTACACTTAAAAATATTGGTTCACTTGGACGGTTGGAAAATGAATACGCATATTTCGATTTTATAATATCTAAAAGGTCTAAAATTAAATTGGGTACCGCATTGCATTGCTTCACAGTATTGCTTCTCTAATCCAACCTGGGTGAAATAAATGTAATTTAATTAATCTTGATATTATAATAAAATTTTTTAGACTAAAACACAAATTAATCTTTCTTCAAAGCATCGAATTGGGAAAAAGTCTCTTTGGCAATCCGTAACTCTGATGGAAGAACTTCCAGCGACGCATCTTAAAAAAAACTCATCCACAGCTAAATTAAAGGGCTAATGCATCCATGTCATTATCCCTTTCGACTTCTACTCCAAAGGGCACTATTTAAATTATGGAGTCGTAGTGTTTTATGGTATGACCCACTCGTGCAGGTACCTTTGTCTGCGAGAGATGTAGGCTACACGTAATACTAGACATTCCACGGCAGTAGTACCCTGTTTTCATATAGTTTTTATGGCATTTGTTTAATATACGCTACTTTGTGGGGAAACATTATTAAAAATAAGAACTATAAGGTAGAGCTAGACTCCATATTTGGGTTGAAACCTTCAATGGTGTGTAGATGTGTGTATATTGAAAAAACTTTCTTCGATTATACCAGGTTTCCAATACGTCTGCTGAATCCATGTGGGTTTAAATAAATTACACAGATTTAAAGGGCTAAGGGACGAAAATTACTGTTTTTTTCAGAGATCTTTACAAGTTCGTCACTGTATATCATAGAAATGTAAAAGATATTTTTGAAAATGTTTGGAATAAAATATCTATAATCAGTAGGTCAGAGTATTCGAGGGCATAACTATCCTGAATGACCAAAGGAGGTTGTGGAATAGAATCAGCGTTTTGGTATCGTTATCTATCCTTGAATCAAATTCGATTTTCCGATTTATTTTTTAGGTCCCTAAAATCTGACCAACTAGGTTTAGTTTAGAGCGCATGTAAGTAGTAACTAAACTTCAATCCGGTCACAGACCTTAGATTTCCTCGAACAGACAACAAATTCGAGTTTCTTAATGAAAAACAACATTTTAACGGGAGATCATTTCAATTTTCCCGTATTTTTCATGAGTCTATATCTCAATTCCATCCGAAATGCCTATTCTTTTCCTACCTCAATCTCGCTTTGTATTCTCCCGACTATTGCCGTCTCTAGAATCTCATTGCCTCCACTGCATCCACCTACCTCATTCAAATTACTAAAGGTTTGGTAATGGATAGAAAACGAACAATTCACTAGTACTAATACAATAGTTTTGTTGATAAAAAAGGAATAAGATGACCGGCGATGATAATTTAGAAAGCAGAATATCACATTCATAGAAGGCAAGCTACCACCCACTCGCTAACAGTCGGGAAGATCTATCAGCATGGCTATATGGGCTGAAAACAAAATAAAAGCAGTTTGAATAGTTAAATTTCGAGTCTTTGAATAATGTCATTGTGCATCACCAAAGATACTTCAAAATTAATTGCATCATATATGTTCTACCTTGCAATATAATCGAACTTGGGATCTTGCTCTTTTAAAGATGACCAGTGTTTGGGATGCACAGCAAAAATATACTAAAATACAAGCGTTTACATGGGAAACCAATTCCGCCATAAGTTTTGAAAATCCATCAGAAAATAATCCTTTCGACCTCTCTGCGATCATTAACACTACTTCAAAAAACATTATCGAAAGATTCAAAGAAGTGACAGAAAGTTATTTTCTACGGTATACATTTGAGCAAATGCGACCGGATTCACTTTAATTGGGCTTCTACCGGCGACTTTTTGCAGCATTAACCCTAGTTTAGAAGAAGAATGGGAGAGAGAGAAAATATTTTTGAGGACAAGCTGTGGATCTTGAAGTTTTGTATCTTGTTGAATGTTTGTCACTTTTTTGACTATAAAATACTTCTACAAAGGTACGGCTGAAACTACTTACTTTATCTTAATCAAACCATAGTGGATAAATTACTGATTATTATACGACGACATCCTAGACTATTTAAAACACTTCCACGGACCAATTTCTATTAAATCATTCATGTTATCGTTCATTCGGTCACTTCTTATTTTATCTGTGGGAGATGCTATTTCCCTTACTGAAGTATATCGGTCAAAATCCTCTAGGAAAAAAAACTCTCCCCATCTTCATTACGTATTCTACTCCGCGACCCATAAACCCTTATGTGGGTTTGTATGGGTAGACGAATGTAGGCGTGAGGAAGGAGAAAGGGAGAGAGGGATTTCGGTTGAGCAAAGGGTTCGCAATGGGGTACGCCCCCTTTCGATGAATGGGATTAAGCCGCGACACTCCCATCCCACTGCCCTCATCACATTCGATCACCACTCACCCTGTTCCCCTTACAGTTTTGGTGTCCCACACTCCCCCCTATTTACCTACTTTCTCACTCTCCCTCTCTTCCTTCCTATCATCCCCTTTTCCCCGCATTCTTGCTTGGTTAGTCTGACACTCCTTTCCAAGCGCAACCCGCAGCAGATGTGATGGAGCCGCCTACTAACTACCCCCACCCATTAAGCCATCCATTAAGTTCAGACTTCAAAAACAAATTGAAAACATTTTTGAACTCGGATCATCATAAATGACCTTAATTGGTCGTGCTTCTTTTTATGAACATTCGTCGGACATGCTTTTTCTTCCTCTTTATGAAAATCATTAGTAATGTGTGCCTACGGGGAAAATTCAAAGTAAGATGGACATTGCACGTATTCAGTAGTGCGACCTCATAAAAAAACGACGTATTACTTTTTGCAACGTATGAGTGCGATACAGTTATAAGGAAAAGAACTTCTGTTTAGTGATGCCGATGCCTCCAAATTATTTTTTCGAGTGGTCATACTAGAATATTAGTAAATGTTTTTAATATAACCATTTGCATAACTCCTCCAGCGACGGTAACCAAATCAGTCGATCACGGACTCACTCCGTGGAAATACGAAACTATTTCTTCTTCATCGGTGTAATGCATCGAAAATAAGGTCTTCCATTCTTTCTTCTTCCAATTCCGCTACTGTTTCACCCGTCGTCTCCCTCACCGCAGCCCCGTCGAGATCTCTCGAGTGTCTCCTTTCCCTCCTCCCATTGTGGTTTTCGTCAGCCGTTCAACCCCTTCACTCTCTCACCCACTATCCCTTCCTTTTTCGCCCTCTCTCTCCCTCTGTCTCCTCGACAGATCTCCGCCCACCCCTGAAAGGGCCTTTGTCGAATTCGGAACGAGAGCTGCAAATCACCGTGGTGCTGTCATCAACTGCTCTCCGTGAAAGGTGTTGACACAGTTCCACCAAGACCATTAACGCATGTGAGTGCATGTCGAGGTGGGGTGGACTTGGACGGATGGGTGGAAAAGGAAACAAAAGGGAGGTTTCGGTTGGATGCACGATATTTCGCCCACTTGACGATGAGGTACCTCTATATTTTTCTAAGGTACGTAGAATCTCAGTTGTTTTGTTTCCATCAATTTTTGTTTCTACTGCCGCTGATCAGAGTGCACACATTGCCCAGTAATTTTACTCTGCCACACGTGGACTACTGGAATTCGAGTTCGCACACTTTCCTACGAAAATGTAAACTAATGTAACAAAAATGCGCACGTTTCACCTTCCCTTTTTCAAAATAAAAACCTCCAAAAACCAGTGAAAACTGAAATGAAACCATATTCTGTTTTTAGGTACTAACGGTATCATAGTCCCATGGAGTAATCTTTCCTATAGCCATTCTCACATAGAGTTCCCGGACGTAAATTTCATTATTCATTGATAATTGCCATTGCAAGTGGTGTTCATTGAAAATAAAGTGAGGTACTAAAAGTCTTAAATGAAACTTTCAATTTATTCCTCAAAGTGAAGTAGAAGAGGATGAAAAATATTCGTTTTTTAGCCAAGATTTACTCAAGACATATCATGAACGAATTTTTGTTTTTAAGTACTGATTGTGGTTAATAGTGCATAGAGTAAATAGTGTTTTACTTTGCAAATTCGCACTTTTAAGGTAAACAGATTCATGTTATCATAATTTATATCACGTTCTCACCTGTTTAGACAAGTCACCTAGCTATGAAGAATGTCGGTAACTGGCATATAGTGCCGTGAAACACATTACAAAAATCCTAGAATTTTTCAAAATAGAAATAAACAATACATGTCTAAATTTAATGATGAATTAAGTAATGAAAGAGCGGAATAAAGTTACGGCAAGACAATAGAATGGTTTTTAGTAGGACTGACTTTTGTCTCGTTTAAGTGCTTTTAATTGCTACGTTAGCTATCATATGGACATGCTATTCTGTAAAGATTTATCATCGAAAAAGTAGTAAGATGGGTCAATTAATCCAAAATTAGTCCTCCTAATCGAAAATCACACCATGTTCTATATCTTCTTTGGCATTAATTAGGTAAACACGGATTGGTCTAATGCCCTCAAGACTAATAAATGCTCAGAATATTTAAAGAAAATACTACTGACTGTTTTACGCAGCTTATGTAATAAATGTTATTTGCAATTAATGACAATTTCCACGAAAGGCAAATATTTTCCTTTGCAGTATGCTAATTTCACGAATTTTACGCAAAATATTAGGCATAATTCTTACAACAAAATTGCCACTTCAATTGCCGACTAAACTATTGAACAATACTCCTCTGGTACGATGTCCTCCTCGTATAATGATAAAGCTCGTACTTAGTGAAATCTGTATTATTGAAAACCCTTTGACTTAGAGTGTGCAATTTTTCCAATACCACGTACCTTCTACCTATTTTCATTTTACCCAAAATGATACAGAGTTACGACGAGGAATGTAAGAATTAAGATGAAGGAATTTATCTCGAATATGAAGATTTGGATTTTCACTCCTAAAGTATTAATTTTTCTTTAACATGTTATTCAAGACAAGATTTTTTTATTTTTTCAATGTATTATTCTAAGGTTAAAAGAGAAAGGAACAGCAAGAAAAACAAACGAAGACGTTGAAAGTATGGTAGATGAGAAGAGAATATTGTTGGGGCAAATTTTGAGAAGAAAAAATGGAGGAAGAAAAATTTAGTAGGAATAATTGTGATACCGAGAATTTTGAGTAAGCGATATTGAGACAGGAATGTATTAGGCATGAGAGTATCTGCTGGAAATAATGGAGGCAAGAAGTATGTGGTGTTAAGAAATGGTTTATTGTAATAGGTGTTCACAGACATGATGTCGTTTTTATGGTGTCGTCGTCTGGGCCATCACGAGTAGTGGTGTTTATTAGCTGGATCCATCAAAAGCGCATTTAGTCCGATAGACTACAAATAGTAACCAACCTTAATAAGAAACGCTATCAATGTCATATTTCTGTGTCGCTATATAGCTTTTTCATTTTATTTTCAACTATTAAGTAATTAATATGTCGAATATTTTAACTGTTCAATTATATAATTCAATTTACATGGCCATAAAATTGAAATAAAAAAATTTTAATGCAAATTTAAGCCGGGATATTTTTATAAAATTGTTACTCTTTTCCTATATAATCAATACATGTTTCACCTTTTCGTTAAAATATTCCTACGACACATACGTATCTCCCCCTACCTGGCGTATTCAACATTCTACCTTCACAAACTGGTCACCAACATGTTCGCCTCTTAATTTTTCCTCCTACCATCTAAAATACTCTCTTTAAATTCTCCTAAAACATTTTACTTTTCCCAAACAGGCATATATACCTTCATTTGTCTTCCTTTACATTCCTTTTATCTCATTTCTTTCCCTACGCCCATGACCTAAAAATCGTTCGAAGCTCTCAAACTATTTTCAAAAACCAAGTTCCACATCCTATCAAACACTTAAATAAAATTTACTCACGGTAATATCCTATTTGAAGTTACCATTTCTCATGGCTTAAGGTCCATAGCATCAGTGGCCTTCGTAAATTTTCCTTTCAGTTACGCCCATCTTATCTCACAGCCCTTACTGAGGATACTTCCCAAAACAAAGAAAAGCTATCCATATCCTAATTTTTGCCATACTATTTTGGCACTTAATCCTACTTTCTTAGAGTTTTTTTCCAAACCGCTTTACCTTTTTGTCATGATTAAGCATCTTCATAACTATCATACATCATGCTTTGCGCTCCACAAGAAGTATTAATCCATTTTAAATAAACGGCTAAATAACGCATGAATTTCCTGCTACAAGTTCTCTCGTTATTTTTGATTTGAGGGTGGAAATTTACAAGATTTTTTTTCATCACATCAAAAGGTTTTTCTTTACTTTAAAGCTTTCACAATTACAAAAATAAGTACAATTAAAAAAAATACTTCCATGGCATAAATTTAGAACAGTCAAGATCTGATTTCCGTGTAGTTTCAACAGTGTTAAATGTCAGTCACATCGGACCAAATAAATGTATCCAATTGTAAAATTTTCAATCATTGAATAAAGATTACGGGACTCTGGGCTATTAAGTGTATAATTAAAATGATTTAATCATAGGATTTCAAACCTTCACATTTAGGAAGACAAAATAAAAATATGCTCCCCATTTTTTCAATTAAATTTATCATGATTAATTAAGTAACCAAATACAATTACGAGTACTCGTACTTTTTTAGCTTCAGCTTAATTAGTACCCTATAAGTGCCTATCGTTGTTACCTCGTAACTTATCAGTAAAAAGATTAACTTTAATTTAACGGTCATATGAACATATAATCAAAAATGAAAAACACGCATTATTAATATTGCAATGATGTTTGGTTACATGTATTTTTTTGCAATACGATAAATAAAATAAATGGTGTTTTATACATCGAGCCAAAGACTAGCATGGCAGTCATAGATTAGTCATATGAAAATTATTTTTTTCCTCTGGATAAGTATACGGAGAAAGCCGGCCGTTGCTCTTACGCACGTAGTGCCTAGGCTCTCCTTTAATATCTTTTGCATGCATAAATTTTTCTATAGTTCCATATTGATAGTTTTAATACAAATGTAACTTAAATATAAATATTTTTTCTAATCTCATGAAAAAGAGTCGGGTATAAATTGTGAGAGTGTTACTATAGGATTTTATCATCACTTCTTCATGTAAAAATTAGAGTTGATCTCCAATGATCATGAAAAAAACTGAAGCGTATATCTCATGATTTTAGCACATCGAAGTCTTCCGATATTTAGGAATTTTTGGCATCAAACTTATTGCTGACTTAATAAACCAATACTGGAATAAAGCAAAAAAATCACTTTATCGCCATGAAAGACAACCAACCTTCGATCACGAAAATTATTGGCATTTCAAATGATATCGCCTTCAGAAACATACATGCTCGTTCCAAGGGGAAAAGTTTAGCCCTAGCGAATGCCTAAAAGTGGAACCTAAATTGCACCACGGGTGATGAGTCACCTTCTTTGACGACAGTTACATACATCTTCTGATCTATTTCGATCTAATTCAATTCCAAATATTACTTACAATCTACTACAATAGAGAGATGTAATAAGTGTCAGACGTGCAACTGTGGATAAAAGAATGTCTGGCCCAGAATTGTTCGGCGTTTCCCTCTCTTTCATTGCTATCGTGAATACTGCGAGAGAAAAAGCGATCCTTGAATACAACGAAATTCGTAAGTCTTTTCTCTTCAATTGTGCCCTTGTTGCCTACCTTGCCTGAAAACGTAGTGTGAGGCATGGCTTTTTTGATCGATGTGCAAGTAATATCGCTCGACTGATGCCTTTTCAATACTGCGAATCTAGGTTTGAATCTTTAAGCTTTAAATGGCTTCCATACTGCATTATTGATCTATCTCTTTGAGTTAAGCTAGACGCTTTTCATTGGCAGTGATCGCATACCTGGAGGCTTTCCATCGGTTTACTTCAATTCATGAAACATATCCTCATAAGGGCATCGTAAGTCAAAAAGCATGGTATATGCACATGAAAATATAAATAACAAAAACTGGTACATGTAGTCTGATTTTCTAAGTTATATTTTCCAATTGCATGTTCCGTTGTTTTAGGAGTTAAGTCCGATACTGTGGACTCCGAAATAGTTTTCATGGCCATCAACGCTCATTGCAACTCCTATGGCTTAGAAAGTAAGGATCTGTTCATCAAATCTTTTCCCATGAAGCGCATAAGGCCCTCATTACTGTTCCTCTAAGTTACTGACCATGAAATGAAATATCACATCAAATAAATGTATTTTGACTTTTCTTTTCATTAGCCCTTATATAGACCGAAAATAAGTTACATGATGATACCTTCGTATGTCATAAATATATAACCTTCTATTTGGTTTTTATATCTATTCAACATTGAATTTCCTGAATATAATTTTATGCAGGTAATGAATTTGCTTTCCCCAAGCGTCCGGACTTTAAAAAAGAATACAACCCCAAAACACAGATTATCCCTACATCAAAAGAACCGCCCGGGTGAAAAAAAACATTTTTGCTATGGTAACTTACCTTCATCTCTATTCAAGATAACCTCATTTCATCAAATAGATTTACATGATGTAGATGGCCGATACAAAGCGTTCATGTCTCTTTGCGTAACAAAATATTCTTTACCTTTTGAACACCCTCCCCCCATTTCTATCCCCTGTATCAGAGGAAAAAATTATTAAATTCCATTTAACAAAACACTTCTCACACGAAGTCCAATACACAGATATTATGTTCACTCATTTCTATCAGTTAAACTTTCTAATTTCCCCATAGAGGAACACCAACTCTTATTAAAGCACACAATAATTTGTGTGAATTTTTTTCAGGCGTATAAATCTTAATCAATAGTATTATTCTGTACATAATATGCCCACATTGAGAATAAATTATAGCTGGAAGCTGAAGTCCGAATTCCGGTAAGAACATGAGGAGCTAGGAAGTAAATATATTGCACATTCTTCAGAAATATACGTCCGCTAAACTCATTTCTATTTTAAATTTCATTAATACATCTCTTTGATTATATTTTTAAGATTTAACAGCAGGCTTGAGTTTTCATCATATCCGTGAGAGTGATTTGATTCTCGTGTTATATGCGCACGTGTGTTTGTGAAAATATTTTGTGGGGTGCCATAAACATGTTAAATGCCAATACTTTCCCCGATCATAAAAGAAACGGTAACCTGCATCGCCTTCCTCAAATCGCAAAATCTTGCTTCCATACTCTCATCCTTTAATGGCCCACTACCGGAGGATGTTTCTTTTTTCCTCGCACCATTCAGCATTCCTGATGTGGATGTTCTTTCTAATATAATATGCCCATATCCCCGCCCCAAACCACCACTTTCTCCCTGCGTCCCTTTCCAAAAGGATCCTTTTCTACTCCCATTCAATGCCCTTTTATACTCACAGTGAACCACACCATTTCACCCCGACATCGACATTCTTCCCAAAACCCTTTCCAACCTAAGCGGTCACTCTTATAGAATTGCCCTTACTTTGCCTTGTTCTTATCTTTTTTTTTCTAACATTGACAGTTTCTTTCCCTTTCTTCATCTACATCTCTACATCTACATAATACCCCGCAAGCCGCCGCAAGGGCGTGTGGCGGGGGGTGTTAGGTCACCAACCGTAAAAAGAAAAATACCACATGCAAAAAAAAAACAACACGGAAAATTACACCCACAGGAGCGCACACACTCATGCAAAAATCCCTTCATCCAATACTCATGCAAACACATAAACCGCAAAACAACTAAAAAACTGCACCCCATGATGCAGCACGAAAGACATCCTACAACACGGAAGCCAGGACACAACAAGCAATATCTCCAAGAAACAATACATACTCCACCCATGGAAAAAATAACAGTGGACCAACAAGGAATTCTAAAATTACTTAATGAGATTAAACCCAACAAATCCCCGGGTCCCGAAAATATACCAGCTAGGGTGATTAAACATTTAGCTCCAAACATTGCCCCGTACCTTGAATTTATATTTAACAAATCCCTCACAGAGTGCAAAGTACCTAAGATTTGGAAAACCGCGCAAATAACGCCTATTTTTAAAAGTGGTGACAGGGAGGATCCCAGTAATTACAGACCTATATCTCTCACTTCTATCTGTTGTAAAATCTTAGAGCACATAATTGTCAGTTCAATAATGAGACACCTTGACAATATTAACTTTTTAAGTGACAATCAACACGGATTCAGGAAAACCCGCTCCTGCGAAACCCAATTAGGATTATTTACACATGATTTACTTGTATCTGGTGAGAGAGGTAGGCAAGTGGATGCCATCTTCTTAGATTTTCAAAAGGCATTTGATAAAGTCCCACATGGTAAACTCATTCATAAATTAAAGGTCGCGGGTATAAACAAGGGCGCCATAAGTTGGGTTAAAGATTTTCTTTCAGAGCGGGAACAGAGGGTAGTCCTTGATGGCGCTAGTTCCGACAGCGTTCGAGTCACGTCGGGGGTACCTCAGGGAAGTGTGATCGGGCCGTTACTTTTCTTGATTTTTGTTAACGATTTGAACCGCGAAGTGAAAAGTAAAATTAGGATGTTCGCGGATGACACGGTGATCTATCGGGAGATATCTGGGGATGAGGATCGTTTTATTCTAGCGCAGGATTTAGATTGCATTACTAAATGGTGTTCTAACTGGGGATTGACTCTAAATTATAATAAATGTTCAGTGGTAAATTTCTTTAAAAGATCAACGGGATTTGCTTACAAATTAGCTGGAGGTGACCTAGCAGTAGTTGATACGGTAAAATACCTAGGTGTCACATTCACTGAAGACTTAACTTGGGGGACTCACATACGTAAAGTCTGCGGTCAAGCAAATAAAAAATTGGGATTCATTAGACGCATTGTCGGCAAAAGTGACTCAAAGGTCAAGGAACGTTGTTACCACGCTCTTGTAAGGCCTCATTTAGAATACGCATGCAGCGTGTGGGACCCGAGTGAAAAAGGTCTCATTCGGGAAATTGAGAAGGTTCAACGCCGGGCAGCCCGTTTTGTAAAAAATTCCTACGATAAAACGCAAAGCGTTACCGAAATGCTCATGGATTTGGGGTGGGAATCATTAGAAGAGAGACGGTTCAATGCAAGACTGAAATTATTAAATAAATTCAGATCCGCATGTTTCAGCACCGAGGTCTCGCAGATTATTCGTACTCCTACATACATTGGTCGCTTGGATCATGCATATAAAATTCGGGAAATAGATGCCAGGACTAGCCGACTCAAGGACTCCTTCTTCCCACGGACAATACGGGATAGCAACTGTAGGATTATAGATAGTAAAAATTCCACTTGCCACCCTTCAGTGTCTAAAAGATAATTAGTTCTACTTAAATGCATGCTCCTCCACTAACCTTATGTGTTTTGTTGTAATAACCCATTCTTTCCGAATGACCTCATTCGTGTTCTGTTCATCTGTTTTTAAGTTTCCCTTTCAATCCCTCGTCCCTCTCCGCGGGGGGAAATTCCTGCTACCTGCAACGTTGGGTCGAATTCCCTTCCTTTTACTTTCTCTTTGGGGGGTTGAGTGTTTTGTGGTGCATTTTCATGTGGTAGTGATGTTTCACATTCTTGCTTGTTGTGTCCTGGCTTGCGTGTTTTAGGATGGCTTTCGTGCTGTATCCTGGGGTGCAGTTTTTTGTTGTTTGGCGGTGTATGTGTTTGCATGAGTATTGGATGGAGGGAGTTTTGCATGAGTGTGTGCGCTGCTGGGGTGTAATTTTCCGTGTTGTTTTTTGCATGTGGTATTTTTCGTTTTTACGGTTGGTGACCTGACACCCCCCGCCACACGCCCTTGCGGCGGCTTGCGGGGTATTATGTAGATGTAGATGTAGATGAAGCAAGAAATTGAAACACCACATGAAAATGCACCACGAAACACTCTGCCCCCAAAGAGTCTTTAAAAGGCAGGGAATGCGACCCAACGTTGCAGGTAGCAGGAATTTCCCCCCGCGGAGAGGGACGAGGGATTGAAAGGGAAACTTAAAAACAGATGAACAGAACATGAATGAGGTCATTCGGGAAGAATGTGTTATTATAACAAAACACATAAGGTTAGTGGAAGAGCATGCATTTAAATACAACTAATTATTTTTTAGACGCTGAGGGTGGCAAGTGGAATTTTTGCTATCTATAACCCTGCAGTTGCTATCCCGTATTGTCCGTGGGAAGAAGGAGTCCTTGAGTCGGCTAGTTCTGGCATCTATTTCCCGAATTTTATATGCATGATCCAAGCGACTAATGTATGTAGGAGTACGAATAATTTGCGAGACCTCGGTGCTGAAACATGCGGATCTAAATTTATTTAATAATTTCAATCTTGCATTGAATCGTCTCTCAGCCAATGATTCCCACCCCAAATCCATGAGCATTTCGGTGACGCTTTGCGTTTTATCGTAGGAATTTTTTACAAAACGGGCTGCCCGGCGTTGAACCTTCTCAATTTCCCGAATGAGACCTTTTTCACTCGGATCCCACACGCTGCATGCGTATTCTAAATGAGGCCTTACAAGAGCGTGGTAACAACGTTCCTTGACCTTCGAGTCACTTTTGCCGACAATGCGTCTAATGAATCCCAATTTTTTATATGCTTGACCGCAGACTTTACGTATGTGAGTCCCCCAAGTTAAGTCTTTGGTGAATGTGACACCTAGGTATTTTACCGTATCAACTACTGCTAGGTCACCTCCAGCTAATTTGTAAGCAAATCCCGTTGATCTTTTAAAGAAATTTACCACTGAACATTTATTATAATTTAGAGTCAATCCCCAGTTAGAACACCATTTAGTAATGCAATATAAATCCTGCTCTAGAATAAAACGATCCTCATCCCCAGATATCTCCCGATAGATCACCGTGTCATCCGCGAACATCCTAATTTTACTTTTCACTTCGCGGTTCAAATCGTTAACAAATATCAAGAAAAGCAACGGCCCGATCACACTTCCCTGAGGTACCCCCGACGTGACTCGAACGCTGTCGGAACTAGCGCCATCAAGGACTACCCTCTGTTCCCGCTCTGAAAGAAAATCTTTAACCCAACTTATGGCGCCCTTGTTTATACCCGCGACCTTTAATTTATGAATGAGTTTACCGTGTGGGACCTTATCAAATGCCTTTTGAAAATCTAAGAAGATGGCATCCACTTGCCTACCTCTCTCACCCGATAAAAGTAAATCATGTGTAAATAATCCTAATTGGGTCTCGCAGGAGCGGGTTTTCCTGAATCCGTGTTGATTGTCACTTAAAAAGTTAATATTGTCAAGGTGTCTCATTATTGAACTGACAATTATGTGCTCTAAGATTTTGCAACAGATAGAAGTGAGAGATATAGGTCTGTAATTACTGGGATCCTCCCTGTCACCACTTTTAAAAATAGGCGTTATTTGCGCGGTTTTCCAAATCTTAGGTACTTTGCACTCTGTGAGGGATTTGTTGAATATAAATTCAAGGTACGGGGCAATGTTTGGAGCTAAATGTTTTATCACCCTAGCTGGTATATTTTCGGGACCCGGGGATTTGTTGGGTTTAATCTCGTTAAGCAATTTTAGAATTCCTTGTTGGTCCACTGTTATTTTTTCCATGGGTGGAGTATGTATTGTTTCTTGGAGATATGCGGTGGCAACATCGTTCGAGAAAACGCTTTGGAAGAATGAATTTAAGATGTTAGCTTTACCCTCACTGTCTGTATGAATTACATTGCTACAATCCCTTAAGCAAGCCACGGTTTGTTTACTCCCATTTACTTCCCTAACATATGACCAGAAAGCTTTGGGGTCAGTGTCCAAGTGCTCGCAAAGTACTTTGCGTTTAAAGTCCAGTAAAGCGCTACGTAATTGTGTTTTGGTTTCAATTTTGGAGGATCTATATGTGTCCCATAATTGTTTATTCTCAGGGGATGATGTGTTCACGCCTGCCCTCTTTACCCTAGAGTGTAGCATTCTCTGCTTTCGAAGGGCTTTTCTAACGTCTTTATTGTACCACCTGGGTTCGCGATTTGCTTTAACGTATTTTATAGGTATGAAATCTACGATTCCTTTTTGCATGATATTGACAAATTCTGTCCAAGTTTCTTCCACGTTGACATGACTTAAGCGGGTTTTGAACTCGGGTAGTGAAGAGTTTAATTGATTGGCAAAAGATTCAAAGTCTGCTTTATGGTAATTATAAATTTTTCTTTTTGGTTTAATGATCTTTTTTATTTCTATGTCCAAGTGGACATTAATTGCTTTATGGTCACTCAACCCCTCATCAGTTGATACACTAATAATACGTTCAGGCGTGTTTGTAAGAAATAGATCCAATATGTTTTTTCCACGGGTGGGCATGCGTACTGCTTGATGGAGGGAGTTTCTTTGAACCAATTTTATCATGGAATTGCAAGATTCGCGATCGCGGGTCCCAGATTTAACGATATTGTTGTCCCAATCTATACCAGGGAACCACCAAATTTCTGAGACTGCGTGGAAACTGGATTTTCTAGTACGTGTACATATGTATTTTCATTTTTCTTTAAAACTCCTTCTTGTAAAACTATGAGAAAATGAGAGTTAGTGGATCATTTTCTTTTTATTTCAAATGGAATCATATCTAGTGTGAAAGTCATACACATTTACTACTTGAATTCAAACTGATTGAAACAGAGTCTCTGGTTCATGCTCCCTGGTTAGAGTGGGATAGAATGAAAGAAGGAATTTTTTTGGCTGATAGCGTTATGATTCACAAGTTGAAACTCCATATTATCTATAAGAATTGTAGGAATTAAGTAGAGCTCTTAAAATTCTAAGAATGGCAATAGCTGGAACTATCATTATATTAAGATGAGTTCGGCAATTGGAATTGAGACATGAGGCTTTCGTATATCCAATATATAAGTTTGCTTGCGTGTCACCAAAGGGAAAAGCAGAGTCTAAATTCACCAATGCATGCATAACCAATGGTAGACAAGTATAATGTTATAGTGAAATTTGGGCGAATGTGAAAAAATCGTTATATGTGAAAAAACGAGAGTCGCCGCCAACTTATTCGGGAAAAATTTTGTGATTCTTAAATAAATTCTTCGAAAAGTAGAAAATATCCGTTAAGATAACACCCAAGATTCATTGAGTTATTATGCATCAAGCAGTTATTCAACCTTGATCATTATGATAACGTATTGATCAACTCATTTAAAAAAAATACACACGGTCTAATTGGAGTTATTTTCATGACTGTCTGTGTGACCTGTGTCCTATGAATTCATTTGGTTGAGAGTATAATTACCTGTTTTGACTGAATCTCAGCATGTACCTACACTCCACTCAAGATGCACGCGTGCGAGCACTTGAAGTACCATAATTTACGACAAATTAGTGTAATTTGAAACACTTTAAAAACAACCGCTAATTCATCAAAACCCAAGCCAATTGAAAACAAGTAACGAATAAACAAATAAATCATCCATAAAACACCAGATTAAAACAGAATCACTAACAGTTAGATAGTCATATTACTAATTGTGAATAATTTGACATTTTCGCGTCATCTTTACAAGAGAATGGCTGATTATGTTGAGATAAGTGATGAGTTGAGATGAACGATTTCAGAAATGAGAGATTTCAAAGGAAAATATTTAAAAAATTATATTACTCTTTAAAAATTTTATTACGATACTTGTACGAGATTAGGCTGATATTCTTGTCATTTTATTTAAATATGTCAATTGAGGAATGTAAAATATTTTTCCAACTTGAAAGTACACCTACGTCATAAATTTGCTGATGGAGGGCGAACGGCGAGTTAACTTATGTTTTCAAATCGGAAATATGTTTAAGCAGAGGCGATGTCGTATTGAGACTTTCCTTTTCTATGTACTACTTCAATGGCAATAGTCTGAAATGCATAACTAATTTTAAATAAAAGGGAATAAGCGTTCCAACCACCAGCTCATGCAATATCATCATTATTACATGACCAAGCGAAAATTCTTTTCAAAAATGTTCATGGAGCAAACCCATCGAAGTGGTTTATTGGAAAAATGATTGAAACATAAAATAAATGGCATAAAGAACGAGACATCACGAAAATATCTAAATACTAAGGCATCTGGAAACGTGAATACGCTTTAAATAGTTTAAGCCTACTTTAACCAAAAATAACATGTGAAATAACAGAAATAATCTCACCAGGTGTGAATATACCCGAAGACGTTGATTATTCTGTTAGATATCGTAATGCACTCCGCTCGTCGCAGTCTCCATACACCCCATGCGATCCCTCTTTGCCTCCCTGCCCTACTACTTTCTAGTTCTCACTAGTCCCCTCCTGTTACGCACGTTTGAATTCATCGAAGTTAATCAAATTATTCATATTTTGTAAACTGCTCATGGCAGCGCCGTAAAATGCGGATCCTTTCGCGCTACAGATTTAATGCGCTGCGGGATTTTAAAAAAAGTTCACATTTATTACCATCATTTATAGTTCCACTGGATTACGTCAGACTTATCTCCTCAAGACGTTCCTCCTCTCCTATCCTGCATTAATAATCGAAAGTAAAAAAAATATGACAAGATTAAGATTAATGCGACGGAGAATAAAAATAAAAATGGTAGAAAATTATTTTAAGAGGGATTTTTGATCAACTCTGAAAGAATAATAATACGGGGAAAGAAGAAAAATGACAATGGATTAGAAATAATTATATGACAAAAGAAGAAACTATAACACGTCTTATTAAGATTCATTATTTCGTTTATTTAAATAAATCTGTGCGATGGGAAATAAAATGAAAGTTACTTCAATCTACATGAAGGACAAGAAAACACTTCAAAATTAGCATTTTGAGTGCGGGAAGGGACGGCTGTAGTGTTAATGCGAGCAATGTAACCATAATTCAGAGAACTTAAATAGTACCTCCTAAGGGAGGGGAATCGGCAATAAGGTAAGATAAGATCAGTGTAATTCTTACTCATAAAATAATTTGAGAGAAAAATCTTTATGCACCATTTCTTCAAAAGGACCAAATCTTTATTTTCCACAGCCTCCACTAGTCTCTGCTCCTCCAGAAAGGAATGCATCAGTCACCCCTAAAATGGTGTACGAGTACTTATTAAACCGTAGTAGCTCAAAAATGTTAAACAAAGCTAAAGATTTTTTTGTCATACCTCACTTTGAATGAACATTGTAATAAAATGAAGTGTCGTCAGTCAGCAAATGCTAAAAAGTAACAGAATAAAATCATTATGTGAAATCGTTCACGATTAACATTAATATCTATGGATCCAGCATAAATATCGCCCTACGGTCACTCCAGGTTAAACATTGAGAGATGTCAGGGCAGACGATAATCGAAAAAAGTGACTAATTAGATGTCGGCCTGTAAAAGATTAAACAAAAATGAGAAAGCATTGTTGAGGAAGCCAATCCTCATTGCGGTAGTAGCGGCGAGGGAATTAGCAAAAGAATGATGACACAGCTATAGTGATAAATAAATTTGAATATCTTATAATTTAGCTCAGAATTAGAACTTATTAGAAGCAAGCCTATTATGAAAGGATCTGGACAAAATGACGAAGTACTAAATTATAAATGATATGAGCCTAGTAATAAAGCATAGTTGGAAATAAATTTCTATTTTTGTACCCATCTCTACATCGCATTCCCATAAAAATTGGTTTATTAATTTTATCGTAACAAGTGTTAAACGAATTTTATTTCTTCTCATACAATTGCATCATATAATCTCCCCATAAATGCAGGAATATTTAATTGCATTAGTAGAGGGAATTGTTGCTTAATGAACTCCCATAATTGCACCTTTTCATAGAGACTTTAGAAATCAGACAGATATAGGAGAAGTTATTTTACCAACACCCCTATCAATAATTATAGCCAACAGTAGCCAACGGCCAGAGTTAGCTTTTACACTTTCCATTTAAAATATTTAACAATACCGTGTAAAAGAGAACACTTTTCATCACAAAGCAACACGAAACCCATTTTAATTTGATTATATAGATTGAAATAATAAATGTTGCGGCATTGTATGATGAAGTTGTTATTATTTCATATCTTGCAACCTACACTTTAAAATGCATTTTTCCATATCCCTACCTCCGTCGAGTTGCAAACAAACGGCCTCGGATAAAAATTATAACCATATTTCACATTCAAATTCTAAACTTTGGGTCTGGATGCCCGTCACTGGCCTTGAACCGCTAAAAACTGCATCGTCGTCTCGCGTGACCCAAAACTGCTTCCCCTTACGTTTTATACTTTCCTACCAACTGTGAATTCATTTTGTACTCAGCAAAACTTACGCTGAAAAATGGCGGAGCACAATTTATTACTAGCATCATATTGAAAACTTAAATTCCTCAAGAGAAAAAAAACCTAAGTTCTTTTAAAATGATGGGAAAAAGTATAAAGCTGTGTAAATGATAGCGTTATAAATTCATTTCGCAGAGTTCCTTAGTTAATGCCAAATATAATACAACACGTAAAATAAGACAAAACAGTATGTTTTCAGTGTTCTATTATTACAGTTATCTCTAATTCAATCGCCCCTTGATTTATCATTTTCGATTTCAGCCGTTACCATTAATAGCACGACATGTACCGAATGTGTTAAAAATGAAAAACATTATATTTGTCAATTTTAAATTGTAAGGTAAATAGCGAATTGATACAGAATTCCCTCGTAGGTGAAAGTAAATGTAATGTTTACCTCTCCACTGATATTTCACTTACTGTATCACGAATCCCTTAAATAAAGCAATGGGTTTACAGGCGTATACATTCGTAAGTTAAATAATCAATATTAATAATACAACCATTTTCTATCCATCGATTAAACTATATCACATCTCCTATTATGGTTAAAAATGCTCAAAGAATAGATAGTTAACTACCCAAGGTAATCAATCATAAACCTTTATTTAAACAGTATTATACAAACACTACATATCAATTTCCGTGCTACAAATTTAGTCTTTATCTGGCGAAACAAAATGCCAAAATTAACCTGAGTAGTCCCAATATTCAGTTTGTAAGATACCAAGGACTAATTTCATAACAAAGTATTCATTTTCCGAAGAGGAATTGAAAGCTTCGGTAATCGAATAGACCAAGAGGTATTAATTGTTTCACAGAATTCAAGTCGTAAGAATGAAATTCCTTTGATACTAAAAATTAATATGAATAAAAGTTGCTGCTGCTGAATGACTACAGATAAATGAAGCAATTAACCTGATATTTGAACGTAATAAGTTGCCAAATATTTCTTGGGTTATTGACAACTTCACTCTAAGGTAACACGTACGCCGAGGACGTAGGCATCCACCACTGGGTAAGATGATTTGAAACACAGGTCAAACATTTTGAAATGCAAATATCGCAGAAATTAAACAGGGAATTTTGAACTGAATACTCTCAAACAAAAAACCATATAAAAATGCAACAGTTTTACAAAAATTGAATTGGAAATTTATTCTACATCTAACACTTTTTTGCGTGGTACTCATGATAGGCGAAGATTGGAGGCTTTTGAAATGTGGGTGTGGAGATGGATAGAGAACAAGAAATTGATAGAAAAGCAAATAAATGAGGAACTACTAGGCATGGTAAGGAGAGGGGATTATTGGGAAAAATCCAGAGAAGGTAGGAGAGGAGAAAGCTTGATGCAGAGCATTCTGATTGGCAAATGGGATTTTGAAGACTGATAGATGGGAGAATGTTAGGCAAGTGAGGAATGGGCAGGATTAGGACAAGGGATGTCGTAAGGAATGAATGGAGGGAGGAAGTATTCGGAATTTAAGAGGGGCTTTTTGAAATGTTGGATGTCAGGTTGTGTTTTCCAAGAGAGACATGGGAATTGTCGCTGTACTGTTTGGTAGCTAATGTCCATCCATAACCTACCTTAATCGCTAGATTACCTTTAATATCATTCTCTTTTAATTTAATTCTTTTAAATCATTCTCTGCCTGGCTTCTGCCGAGAACAGACGTGCTCGAGCTCGCTCCCTAGAACCGCATTTCAGATCCGCATGTTTCAGCACCGAGGTCTCGCAGATTATTCGTACTCCTACATACATTGGTCGCTTGGATCATGCATATAAAATTCGGGAAATAGATGCCAGGACTAGCCGACTCAAGGACTCCTTCTTCCCACGGACAATACGGGATAGCAACTGTAGGATTATAGATAGTAAAAATTCCACTTGCCACCCTCAGTGTCTAAAAAATAATTAGTCGTATTTAAATGCATGCTCTTCCACTAACCTTATGTGTTTTGTTATAATAACCCATTCTTTCCGCATGACATCATTCGTGTTCTGTTCATCTGTTTTTAAGTTTCCCTTTCAGTCCCTCTTCCCTCCCGGCGGGGGGAAATTCCTGCTACCTGCAACGTTGGGTCGAATTCCCTTCCTTTTACTGTCTCTTTGGGGGGTTGAGTGTTTTGTGGTGCATTTTCATGTGGTAGTGATGTTTCACATTCTTGCTTGTTGTGTCCTGGCTTGCGTGTTTTAGGATGGCTTTCGTGCTGTATCCTGGGGTGCAGTTTTTTTGTTGTTTGGCGGTGTATGTGTTTGCATGAGTATTGGATGGAGGGAGTTTTGCATGAGTGTGTGCGCTGCTGGGGTGTAATTTTCCGTGTTGTTTTTTGCATGTGGTATTTTTCGTTTTTACGGTTGGTGACCTAACACCCCCCGCCACACGCCCTTGCGGCGGCTTGCGGGGTATTATGTAGATGTAGATGTAGATGTAGATGTAGAACCGGTTCGACCCTACCTGAGACTACCTGCGTGCCTGCTGTTACTTCTGTGTTTGTTCTTCCCTAGTGAAGTGTAGTTTAGTGTTAGCATTAATTTTGTGAAATAGTTAGTTTATTTAGTTTTTGTGCTGTTTGTTATTAGTTTTTAATAGTTTGGTAGTATTCCTTGTGGGTACTCTTAGTGGCTTGCGGTGGTTTTTGTCCGTCGAATCTAATTGGTTATCGGTGAGTGTTTTATTTTCTTTACCATCTTTTTTCTTTCCTTTCTTTACTTACTTCCAAAGCGTAACTTATTGATTGAGCTAAATTTAACTAACCCCTCTTAGAAATTTTAGCATAGTGTATACAGGTTAGCTTTTGTTGGGAACTCAGTAGTTTAATTAGGATGGCTTCATCTAGGTCCCCTGTTGCCATGCTCGAAGGCACTGGCGAATGCGCGGCTTTAAGGGCCCGTATTGTCATGCTGGAGAGAATGGTGCGGGAGCTTCGATCGGAGATCGCTGGCCGGAGGACTCCCCTCAGGAGAGATGGTGCTCGGGGTGGGAATACAAAAACCCGCCACGCCCATATGGGTGCACGGATTCGTCCGAATGCTACACGTGGCTGGGCGATTAGAGACCTACCCCGTGTCCCATCTCCCAACGAGGGAGTGTCTCACGTCCGTAGGTCAGACGATTGGAGGGTTGTCTCTCGGGGCAAGGGGAAGGTAACGCTGCGGCGTGGATTGGACTCTGCGGAGGCAGATACCATCCCCGTCTCCAACAGGTACCAGGTGTTGTCGGATGACAGCACCACCGTACCTGCAGCCCCTACCCCTACTCCGAGGGCACTGCCTAGGGTAAGACGTCAGGGAACGGGAAGGGAGGGAATTGTAGTAATAGGTAGCTCGAATGTCCGTCGTGTAATGGTCCCATTGAGGGAAAGGGCGCGCCGCGTAGGCGCCGATCAACGGGTGACCGCCTGGTGTATACCAGGCGGAGGAGTCCCTCAGGTGACGAAGGCGATCGAGGCGGCGGTCAAAGGCACGAAGTGCTCTAGGCTGCAGGTCGTGGCCCATGTGGGCACCAACATCGTCACGGACCGTGGATCCGAGGAGGTCCTCCGTTCCCTTAGGGAACTGAGCTCCGAGGTGAAGCGCGTCCAGGGCGTCGAGGGGGTTCGGCTGGGACTAACGGTCTGCAGCATCGTTCCGAGGGAGGATCGCGGGTCTCTGGTTTGGAGCCGAGTGGAAGGCATAAACCAGAGACTATCGAGATTTTGCTCGGACATAGGAGCCTCCTTCGTCGACCTCAGACAAACCCTCCGATCTTGCAGGACTCCCCTTAACCGATCTGGGGTCCATTACACGAGGGAAGCGGCGAGTAAGGTAGCGGATAGGATACTCGACCACTGTAGGCCTTTTTTAGGATAGAGGGCAGGTCACTTAGTGGGTCAATAACATCTGGGGATAGCGCGTATAATATTATTAATAAAAATATAAAAGTCATTGACAACACTGGTAATGATTTAGAAAGAATTGTGACACGCACTTCCCCACAAAGGCGTCCTAAATTACAGTCAGGCACTAATAAGGACGTTATTCAACATCAAAATAATTTAACTATACTTGTTATAAATTGCAGAAGCCTCAAGAACAAATCAGCGGATCTAGAACACATAATCCAAACTCATTCCGCTGATATAGTATTAGGCACAGAGAGTTGGCTGTGCAATGATATTAATGACCAAGAAATTTTCCCAATAGATTTCAAAGTTTACCGACACGATAGAGATACAAGACCCGGAGGAGGGGTTTTCGTGGCAGTTAAAAGTCATTTTGAAAGCAGGCAAGTTTCATTTGAAAATAAAAACATAGAAAGTGTTTGGTGCACCTTACTACGGACCAATCAACCCAACATAAATTTATGCTCTTTCTACAGACCTCCAGACTCAGATTTGAAAACACTTCACACCCTCAACGATCAAATTCACAAGTTTACACGTAAATATAATAACAGCATAAACATAATTGGTGGCGACTTTAACCTCCCTGGTATAGATTGGGACAGCAATATCGTTAAATCTGGGACCCGCGATCGCGAATCTTGCAATTCCATGATAAAATTGGTTCAAAGAAACTCCCTCCATCAAGCAGTACGCATGCCCACCCGTGGAAAGAACATATTGGATCTATTTCTTACAAACACGCCGGAACGTATTATTAGTGTATCAACTGATGAGGGCTTGAGTGACCATAAAGCAATTAATGTCCATTTGGACATAGCAATAAAAAAGATTGTTAAACCAAAAAGAAAAATTTATAATTACCATAAAGCAGACTTTGAATCTTTTGCCAATCAATTAAACTCTTCACTACCCGAGTTCAAAACCCGCTTAAGTCATGTCAACGTGGAAGAAACTTGGACAGAATTTGTCAATATCATGCAAAAAGGAATCGTAGATTTCATACCTATAAAATACGTTAAAGCAAATCGCGACCCCAGGTGGTACAATAAAGACGTTAGAAAAGCCCTTCGAAAGCAGAGAATGCTACACTCTAGGGCAAAGAGGGCAGGCGTGAACACATCATCTCCTGAGAATACACAATTATGGGATACATATAGATCCTCTAAAATTGAAACCAAAAAACAATTACGTAGCGCCTTACTGGAATTTAAACGCAAAGTACTTTGCGAGCACTTGGACACTGACCCCAAAGCTTTCTGGTCATATGTTAGGGAAGTAAATGGGAGTAAACAAACCGTGGCTTGCTTAAGGGATTGTAGCAATGTAATTCATACAGACAGCGAGGTTAAAGCTAACATCTTAAATTCATTCTTCCAAAGCGTTTTCTCGAATGATGTTGCCACCGCATATCTCCAAGAAACAATACACACTCCACCCATGGAAAAAATAACAGTGTACCAACAAGGAATTCTAAAATTACTTAACGAGATTAAACCCAACAAATCCCCGGGTCCCGAAAATATACCAGCTAGGGTGATAAAACATTTAGCTCCAAACATTGCCCCGTACCTTGAATTTATATTTAACAAATCCCTCACAGAGTGCAAAGTACCTAAGATTTGGAAAGCCGCGCAAATAACGCCTATTTTAAAAGTGGTGACAGGGAGGATCCCTGTAATTACAGACCTATATCTCTCACTTCTATCTGTTGTAAAATCTTAGAGCACATAATTGTCAGTTCAATAATGAGACACCTTGACAATATTAACTTTTTAAGTGACAATCAACACGGATTCAGGAAAACCCGCTCCTGCGAAACCCAATTAGGATAATTTACACATGATTTACTTGTATCTGGTGAGAGAGGTAGGCAAGTGGATGCCATCTTCTTAGATTTTCAAAAGGCATTTGATAAGGTCCCACATGGTAAACTCATTCATAAATTAAAGGTCGCGGGTATAAACAAGGGCGCTATAAGTTGGGTTAAAGATTTTCTTTCAGAGCGGGAACAGAGGGTAGTCCTTGATGGCGCTAGTTCCGACAGCGTTCGAGTCACGTCGGGGGTACCTCAGGGAAGTGTGATCGGGCCGTTACTTTTCTTGATTTTTGTTAACGATTTGAACCGCGAAGTGAAAAGTAACATTAGGATGTTTGCGGATGACACGGTGATCTATCGGGAGATATCTGGGGATGAGGATCGTTTTATTCTAGCGCAGGATTTAGATTGCATTACTAAATGGTGTTCTAACTGGGGATTGACTCTAAATTATAATAAATGTTCAGTGGTAAATTTCTTTAAAAGATCAACGGGATTTGCTTACAAATTAGCTGGAGGTGATCTAGCAGTAGTTGATACGGTGAAATACCTAGGTGTCACATTCACAAAAGACTTAACTTGGGGGACTCACATACGTAAAGTCTGCGGTCAAGCAAATAAAAAATTGGGATTCATTAGACGCATTGTCGGCAAAAGTGACTCAAAGGTCAAGGAACGTTGTTACCACGCTCTTGTAAGGCCTCATTTAGAATACGCATGCAGCGTGTGGGACCCGAGTGAAAAAGGTCTCATTAGGGAAATTGAAAAGGTTCAACGCCGGGCAGCCCGTTTTGTAAAAAATTCCTACGATAAAACGCAAAGCGTTACCGAAATGCTCATGGATTTGGGGTGGGAATCATTAGAAGAGAGACGATTCAATGCAAGACTGAAATTATTAAATAAATTCAGATCCGCATGTTTCAGCACCGAGGTCTCGCAGATTATTCGTACTCCTACATACGAGGGTCATCCGGAAAGTAGTACCCGTTCGTGCCGCATGAAGTGCTGACGACGCGAGTAGCCGCTGGACGAGGTCAGATAGCTTCAGTGGCTTGTCTGCCTTCTCTGAGCCAAGTTGCGTGACGCTAGCATTGCCTGTGTTGTTTCTGTGATTGTTTACAATGTTTAAAAAAATTGAGAACGCCGCCAGTTGTGAAGTGAGGGCAGTGATTAAATTCCTCAATGCAAGAAACGTTCGCCCATGTGATATTCATCGCCAATTAAAGGAGGTGTATGGAGACAATGTAATGGACGAGTCGTCTGTTCGGCGGTGGTGTCGCAACTTCAACATGGGGAGGGGGAACACACACGACGATGAGCGTTCGGAGAGACCGTCTGTCATTACAGACCAGCTGGTGAGCTCAGTTGACGAATTCGTGAGGAACGATCGGCGCGTCACAATTGATGACATCTGTGAGCATTTTCCCAATGTTTCTCGAACAATTGTTCATGAAATTGTTAAACACCATCTGCATTATGCAAAAATTTGTGCAAGATGGGTCCCTCGCGTATCTCAATGAGCTGGCGGCGAAGGACTATGCAGCAGGAATACAGAAACTTGTCACACGTTATGACAAATGCCTTAATTTGCTTGGAGATTATGTTGAGAAGTAGTTTAAAGTATCCTCTTTCAAATAAAATTTTTTATGTTTGTTAATATTTACTTTTGTGTCTTTATTTCACGAACGGGTACTACTTTCCGGATGACCCTCGTACATTGGTCGCTTGGATCATGCATATAAAATTCGGGAAATAGATGCCAGGACTAGCCGACTCAAGGACTCCTTCTTCCCACGGACAATACGGGATAGCAACTGTAGGATTATAGATAGTAAAAATTCCACTTGCCACCCTCAGTGTCTAAAAAATAATTAGTTCTACTTAAATGCATGCTCCTCCACTAACCTTATGTGTTTTGTTATAATAACCCATTCTTTCCGCATGACATCATTCGTGTTCTGTTCATCTGTTTTTAAGTTTCCCTTTCAGTCCCTCTTCCCTCCCGGCGGGGGGAAATTCCTGCTACCTGCAACGTTGGGTCGAATTCCCTTCCTTTTACTGTCTCTTTGGGGGGTTGAGTGTTTTGTGGTGCATTTTCATGTGGTAGTGATGTTTCACATTCTTGCTTGTTGTGTCCTGGCTTGCGTGTTTTAGGATGGCTTTGGTGCTGTATCCTGGGGTGCAGTTTTTTGTTGTTTTGCGGTGTATGTGTTTGCATGAGTATTGGATGGAGGGAGTTTTGCATGAGTGTGTGCGCTGCTGGGGTGTAATTTTCCGTGTTGTTTTTTGCATGTGGTATTTTTCGTTTTTACGGTTGGTGACCTAACACCCCCCGCCACACGCCCTTGCGGCGGCTTGCGGGGTATTATATAGATGTAGATGTAATAATGACTCAAAGTAAATCCAACTTCAAATGCATTGTAATTACGTACTTACGGGCACCATCCAGGTGTTATTATAGAGGTAACATGAAGAAGGCTCATTTTTGTACATGTATGTACACATACTAATAATATAGCGTAAAAAAAATAATAACCAAAGGTCCAATATTTGGACACATATCTACAGAAACAACGATCTACTTCAGATAAATATAAGGAATAAATGGAATTCCATAGGTATTTTTGGAAAAATTTGAAACGCAGCGAATAATTTACAACATTTTTTCTTCGTTTAGATGTAATGGCGACGGAAAGTAATGAATTAAACCCAATTTTTCCACGATGATATTTTTTAAATAAAAACAAATTTTGTCCAATTTTCAAGGAGTATAGAAAAAAGAAAATGTGATCCACTCCATATTGTTTATAACATATACGACTTTTGTATAGTCTTGGGCGAATTCAAATGTAAATACGTACGCAGTAATTATATTTGGTCATCCATATTATTATCAGAATCGCCTATCAATTCGCAAGAATATTATAATAATTCTCAGCTAAAATTTGAAAGATGCTGAGGGTTTTACGCATAAAATGCGGTCTATATTTTTAACTCTTCGTAAAATAAAACCATTTTCAAAGTTATATTGCATCTACGGCTTAAGGTGTAGTAACAAATCACATGACCCTATTTCAACACTGCTCCCGTGTTATTTTTATTGTTGAACAAAGGATAAACTAAGCATCGGGAATGAAGTTTCTCCAACATTATTAAACTCTCAATTTTCTGGTACAGGGTCCAGGTGAAGAACTGATTAACTCTTCTTCGGCTAGGAACGACTTTGATCAAATTATTATTGGCTGCAATCGATTTTAATATTCCGAAACGAATTCAGATTAACGACGAGAAAAATAATTCATGATTGAACTTTCACGCATAAGCTTCATTTGAATACCAAATTGAAACCACATTTCCAAAATTAAAAATAATTAATTACTTCTGTGAGAAGGATCAACCGAAAACCTTACCCCGATCACTGTTTGCCACCCTTAAATTTTATATTCCTACAAGATCTATAGGAGAACGACTAATTTTTATAATTTGATAATTGTTCTTTGTCAAATGAGCATAATGCATTTGAAATGTTTGACACATACAATGCGCATGATAAACTACCAAATCATTCATATTAATATAAATAGTTTCATATTTCATAGTAAATAGTATTCATATTGATAAAAAACTTATATCTCCTCCGAGGAGGCAACATAAACAGCCCACATTGAAAATGAGTCACATTTTAAACCCCTCATTAATCACTGCCAGGGCAAATGACTGGGAAGATTCCTTTTCAGCGAAGTTCCATAGCTATTTTGAGCGCTTATGATGGCATGCATTTCAACGTCACACTGCGTCGGTGGATGGTGCACTGACCCCACATACCGATCATTCAAACTGCATATATTCCGGTACAAAATAAAGCCGCTTTAAAGAGAATAGCATGAACTACAACCCAATTTGTTTTCACGTGTCTCCTCTCATATTACGTTAAAAGATAAAAACTGTGGTTTTAAGTCAACGGTTCCTACAGAAGAACATTAAGAACTGCTAAAGACAAAAGTGTTCGAGTATTTTTATGTTAATCGTGACCATATAAAAATAGCCTTTGCTATGCTTCTCGGTAGACCTCATCCATATCTGAAATAACTGCCTCCGTATCTCCGTAAAAATAGACATTAACAGCTATGGCTTACAGAAATAAAACCATCTTGAGCAAAATAAGCATTCATTCCTATTCTTAAATTTCGAGAGGACATGTTGTTTTTATTTTTAACACAAACGCAAAGAGAGAGAAAGAGATAGAAATAGCTGAATATCGGAATGGAATAGGTGGGGAACTCAGAATCATTTACGTTGCGGGTGATCAAACTTAAATTAGGTGATCAGCGAAGGTTAACAATCATTGCTGAGCGCAACAGAAAATCAGTGTTATAACTAAACGATAGATCAACGTAAAAATCACGGACGCTTTCCGAGAAAGAGGAAAAATAAGTTAAATTTATAATAGGACAGCATATACCAGAGCAGATGGCAGAGTTTACTTCTCATTGAAAAGTATTATTGACCTAGAAGGCTGTAGAGTAGAAGGTTTCTCAGTAGGGGGAATTGATGACCGGAACGTGAAGTAAGAATGTTTGGAAAATATTAGAGAAAACATTGATTGAGTGCGAAGTTTTGTATAAACATGGGTCAATCAATGTGATATTCGTAGATTTGAGTATTTTGAGATAGGTGAGGCGGAGATGGTAAAAGTGAATTGAATATAAAGGAAAATAAGCAGAGAAGTAGTAGCCATGTTAGGAGAGGAGAGATGATTGAGTTAGGTGAAATCCAAAAGAAGCAAGAAAAGTGGAAGCAAATCATTTTGAGTGATGATGATATGTAAAGGATATTGATTGAAGATAAACGTTGGGCCAGTGGGAAAGAGGAAGGACACGAATAGGAACTTTGGGCATAATAAAGTGAAGTGGAAATTTTGCGGAAATGAAGATGGGTTTATTATATGATGGTAGATAGTGTCTTGTCAAGGGAAGCTTAATAGAAACTTGGATTAGTATGTACGCCCATTCAAAATATTATTTAAATGATAGACTACCATAATAACAGCCTTGGTGCCGATGTGTGGTAAACAATGGAAATCTCCAAGGAATAAATAGCGTGAAGGGAATCGCCGACAATGGTGGATGACCTCAAATCCTACATTTTCATTTCCTTTATAGGCGTATTCTCTCCAATCATCTCTGGTCTATTTTTTTACAATTTTACCGTTTCGTTCGTCCACAGGATCGGGAACTAAGTAAATGATAGCAGTGAAGGGAAATGGGAAAAGAGATTATCAATTGCCTTAGTTGAGGTGGATCAATTTGCCACTAAAAAACTGATTTTCAGTAAAAAATGGAAGCATAAGAGGAATTTATCTTTGTCAAAAAAACGAAAGCGAGTCGAATAGCAGAGAGCACGGCTGTAAAAATAGGATTTCACAAATTTCTGTGAAATCTGTGCGCCATCATAAATACGGGAAATAAATTATACAACAACTGTACTCGGGACACTACAACTTGTATTCACGATACAACAATACTATATCAATGTTTTTCGAGAATTAACTTTCACAAGTTTACTCAAAACTTTCATTGCTAAACTTACGTGTATAGCACACTCGCTCTAACGATTCTAACGTAATCCAAAGAAACCGATGAGGCCAATAGGGTTTAACTCTCATTCGTTTTTCCTAACTCCAGAGCCCAAGACCGACGGAGGGGAAAGGGTACAGCAAGCAAGGGCGGGTAAAGGAGGGTAACAACCAAGAAAGAATTAATAATGCAAGCCCCGAAGATCTTCGACAGAGAGGAAAAGGAGGGCGACATTCGCTTTTTTATGCGGGACATCGTAAAGCATCGAATAAGGGGCGGGCTCAGCATTGCGACCATATCCCTGTGCTTCGCTCGCTCATTCCCTGCCCTCCCTCTCCCCCTCTCACGCACACCCTTTGTCGTGGACGTATATAAGAAAAGGCGGAAGCCAACCACCCACCGCTACTTTAAGAAAGATGAATAAGGAGGACGGAAAAAATAAAAGAAACTACTTCCGACATCCATCGAGACCCTCCTTGGCGCTCCTCTCCCCTACCCATCCCTTAACATTTTCCTGCTCCTACAACGTCGTCCTGTTGGTTCCGCTTGTTAAAAAAAACTACAGATCGTAAATATTTCGCAGATGCTAGGTTGTATGAGTGTCTCAACAATGCTAATTTCAGCAGAAAGATGGGCACTCAGGTTTCGACGCAAGGCGCTCTAGCTTATACATACGTAAGCTGTAGTTTCCTCGGAGTTGGGAATATTGATGGACGATCTTTTCTTTGTCCAATTCTCTCTCGCCCAAACAATCTGAGAAAAATTTATTACACGAGGTGTTGGTAACGACATTTTAAGTCAAAACTCGCGATTAAAGTAATAAAAATTATTTGCAAATAATAACTAAGATCATGGAAAGGAACAAACTATGCAAAATTTCACTATTTAAAGCATTAAATTGTGAAATTTTGCATAGTTTGTTCCTTTCCATGATGGATAAATTTCACATAATTATACCTAAAACCGTTCGGTTTGTTAATAACTAAGATGATTTTGTATCGGAAAAAATCTTACATGAATATTAAACGAGGCTGTTTAAAAATCAAATCCCCGTAATTGAGAGGAAGCTACATTGTATAGTTTTAAATTCAAATATCCAGGGAACACGAATATTGCCAGTTTTATTGCAGGCATCTTTCGTCGCAGATCGATCATAATTAGCCATTCTTGGTACCATTGAATTCCATAGACCTTATTTTTGATTAGATGATATCCCAAGTATGGTTCTCGGGTTCATCAATGAAAGGATGAAGAGCAGGACAAATGATTACTTAGGGGATGATCAATTTGGGTTTAGGAATGGGAGAGGTACGCGTGATGCCATTGCAGTAATGAGATTATTAATCGAGAGGAATATAGAACACAACCAGGAGGTATTTGCCTGTTTCGTAGATTTTGAAAAGGTGTTTGATAGAGTGTATTGGGAAAAACTAATGAGTATATGTATTGCAGAAAATAGGAATAGATTGGAGGGACAGGAGGCTAATCCGAAACTTGTACATGTCTCAGACTGCTCAGGTACGAGTGGAGAACGGGGAGTCCGGATGGGTAGTGCTAGGAAGAGGTGTAAGGCAGGGTTGTCCACTATCACCGTTGCTGTCCAACCTATATGTGAAGGAAATGATTAAAGAGGCATTGGAAGAGCTGGAGGTAGGAATAAAGTTCGGAGGGGAATTCGTAAAACCAGTTAGGTTTGCTGATGACCGAGCTATTGCTTGTCGGTCAGCCAATGGGTTGCAGGCATTGCTGAGTGTATTGGAAACTTAGTGCGATAGATACGGGATGAGGATCAATATAAATAAAACAAAGGTTATGCGATTTTCTAGAAAGAAAAAGCTTACCCTAAACATTAAAATATGAGGGCAAAAAATAGAGCAGGTAGAACAGTTTACGTATCTCGTAAGTGTTTTGGACCAACATGGTCAAAATAGTAGGGACGTAAGGAAAAGAATTGTATTGGGCAAAGAGGCTTTCACAAGGAGGAGGGAGTTGATGACAAAGACGTTGAATAAGGATGTTATGAAAAAGCTCGCCAAAAATTTCACATGGTTCGTAGTTATGTACAGCGCGGAAACATGGTCACTGGAGCAGGAGGATAGACGAAGATTGGAGGCTTTTGAATGTGGGTGTGGAGAATGATGGAGAAGGTGAAAGGGGCCGAAAGGAAAACAAATGAGGAAGCGCTAGGCATGGTGTTAGAGGAGAGGGGTTTGTTGAGAGAAATCGTAAGGAGGTAGAAAAAATGGATGTAGGGCATATTGATCGGGAGTGGGATGTTGAAGATTGTGATAGAAAGGAGAATGTTAGGCAAACCAGCAAAGGGCAGGAACAGGATAAGTATGTTGGACGGGATGAAGGGAGGGTGCAAGTACTCAGAGATGAAGGGAGACTTGTGGGGTAGGATGTTGACCTGCGTTTTGTTAGGATTGACAAAATTTTTATTTCGTGGTTGTGTCCCTCCAAAACTTAACTTAACCGGTAGATAACTTAATAATAATAATGATAACGCAAAGAAAGAAAAACAATTAAAAATCATGCTGGATGGGATAAAAGGCGTGGCCACCCAGGTATTTTAAAGAATGGTACATATAGGTAAAATCGCTTAAATAACTGCAAAGTATCATTATTTGGAATACGTTTTTTTGTAGAAGAAATCAGAAATAAGATCGGATAAAATAAGACTGCTCAGAATCTACATCTACATCTACATAATACCCCGCAAGCCGCCGCAAGGGCGTGTGGCAGGGGGTGTCAGGTCACCAACCGTAAAAACGAAAAATACCACATGCAAAAAACAACACGGAAAATTACACCCCAGCAGCGCACACACTCATGCAAAACTCCCTCCATCCAATACTCATGCAAACACATACACCGCCAAACAACAAAAAACTGCATAAGAATAAGGAGAGAGTTTGTATAAATAAGTTTCAACTTGAGATGTAACCCGAGAACTTAAGAAATGTTTCATGTGTGAAACATGGATTATCACTTCATATGGATTTTGAGCATGTGCTATTAAGAAGAGAGGAGATAAGTATTTGGAGAGTTTCTTATTGCTGTGAACAGAGGAAAAAGAATAAGCATTTTGGGAAAAATGTCCAGCGAAAAACGGCCGACCAAATGCTGAATCAAAAGGCATGCTCATTGTATGTATCAATTATCATTTTCATTCATTCATTTTAAAATAAAAACCAATTTAACTATTTCCTTCAAATATGCTTAAATCATCGGGAAGATACTGATATAACAACTGAGCCTCTGCTTATAACAATGAACGAAGTAAATAAGTAGATAATGTATGGCTTTCTTTGCTCAGTTCATGGATTCGAATCCAGTATTTTGTGAATATCGGTTTGATTCCGATTCAATCGTATCGAGTACTTGTGTGAAGTGCATTTTAATTCCATGGTCCGTTTCTGGGATTTAAACTATGATTTCCGGTAGAATTACATAACACAAGAGTAATTTAAGCTAATACCAACACCTGATTTAGCTCTTACCTTTATCAATCATTCCAAATTCAAGGTATATTCTCCCTAGTAAATTCTATACAAGCCTTAATAATCCACATATTCCAAATGCCGCCTTCCCATAAAACTGATTTAAATTCTCCTTCCACGACCAAATACACCTCTCATAAGTTCAGTATGTTGCTGCAATGCGGGAAATGGAATAAACTCATTAATTTTGACGTTTTATGCAAAAAATGATTATCGTATGCAATCACGTATCTCCGTACAAATAAACTTTATCACAGGTGGCCTACCATCGTGGGTAAAATTTGGATGGTCGCTGAAAACCAGTACATGTGGTTGTGATTTAAATCACCTAGATATAATGCATCGCAAATAATACAGTCCGTCTTTTTGGCATTAATTATTTCAGCTCTTGTTATTGTCAACTCGTTTCAAAACGCTTTTTCTTTTCTCCCCTCCTCCACGCTTTCCTAATAATTTCTCTCCGATCAAGTACTTCAAAAACTCATCACCACTAAATATGGTCACTAATAATCTTTTATTCACTTTTCATACTTTCTACAAATTTTCCCTAACGACTTAATCTCTTCCAATATCATGCCCAATAACTCTTCCGTTTGCCTTCCTTGATGTATTCCGTATTTACTCTCGAATTTCTGCCAACTACCTGAAAAGCCTCCAATGTAGCCCATTTCTCTTTCATCTAGACCTTTCCATCAAGGATAAGTTTCGGAATCATAATATTCTACTTTCCATTTCAAAATCTTCATTGATCTTTTCTATTAAGGCTTAAAACTTCTGTAATTCATCATCGTTATCTGTTATATCATGTCAGTATTGCTACTCTCGCTTTTATTTGAGCATTCTCATCATAGAAATATTATTGAAGGGATCGCGATGGCGAGGTGGTTAACGTACAGGCTTCCCGGGTTCAAATCCTGGAGACAAATATTTTTCAGTGGTATCCCGATCCTTACATTAGGTTCTTTGTGGAAAGCACTTTGAGTAAGTACGATGTCCGTCGGATGGAACGTTAAACTGCGGACCCCTTGGCACCTTTCGACAAGATTAGGCTAATGCCGATGCCGGGTTTCTCTCCACCCTTCATCCTTTCCCAACCATCCCTAATGGCGCGAATGACCTTTGCTGTCGGTCGCCTCCCATAAAAACCACTACTACTAATTAGTATAGAAATAATATTATTGTGTATTCCAATGAAATAAATATTTCTAAATTAAACTTGAAAGCTAGATTATGCACATAAAGTATAAGAAATTTGAATTTACTATTTAATCTTTTATTTGTAATTTGTCACCTACACTCTAGCGACACAGTATAAACTATTTTTTACATACCCTTTAGAAATGGGTCATCTTTGTAAAAGGTAATGTTGAGTAGTAACGATTATAATGATGGTAAAATAGTAATAAATGCAACCATTGGAGCTTTAAAAAAATACTTCAATGATATTAAAAATATAAAATTAATTACTCGGCGGTCATGTTCATTTACTTCTCTCTGAAAGGTTTTGGACAAACAAAAATGGGTACTCTAGATAATATATGACTGGATCTGTTAACTTGAAGAATAAAACCATGATTTCATGGCGAAGAAAAATGTAATCTGTGGATCAGCTTTAGAGTTCACATCATGAAAGATGGTATTGCATCTATCACGTTATTAAACATTTTCATGCGGTTTTTTAGGTAAAAAATTCTTTAAACATGGAGGATTGGTCCATACATCTAATAAACTGAAAGGGTTTCACCTGATACCACGCCAGTGGATGGATACTATTTCGGAGAGTTTTCTTGAAATATCTATTTCACTTAGATATTCATTCGAGTGAAGAGTGAGTAATGACATATTCTAATGAAAAAGAGCGGTTACTGCGATTCATAAGAAAAAAGAATGGCTAAGATCTTTATCGGTAGGTGAGAGCCGTCATCAACATGGCTCGCCATTCTGAGGAATGGTTTGTGGTAGTACTTTCAACTGTCCTCCCTATCGACCAATAGCTTAATTTCTTCGTATTTCGTCATATTTTTCATCACCTGCTACTTGTCCATCCTTGATCTTACTATTCAAATCTTTCTATTGTAGTTTTCAGTTGTTGTTTCATTATATACGCTCAATTAAATGTCCTTCATAGACTCTGTTCGTCATCCACTCTTTCTGATATATCTTCATTTTTTATTCGGTTGCCTACTATTATTGTACTTTCATCACTGCATCATTTCCAACGTCTTCAATGATATTTTCTCCAAATACACTATCGTCCAATTCTGACAATAGTAAGAAAATGTACTCAATATATAATTTTTTATGACCAACTTGCTAAGATCTACGCTACAGTAACTTAACCTTATCAACTTTTCATTCTCACAGAAAGCCCATTGTGAAGATCCATTGGGACCCAAGTGCTCAATGCGCACTTCCCTGGTCTAACATGGATGTTATATCTCTTATTTCGACTAGAGATTACGTTTTAAACTTGCTGCTATCATATTCGCAGAAAGAGTAAACAAAGACAAAGGTAATTGATCGGTTTAGTGGTGTTTGATTGTAAGCGTTTGATCAAATTAGTTTTGTAATGAAAGCGTACCTCTCAATACAATTCCTCGTGCAGTAAGGAAATTAAAACTACCTTTAAAAATTGTTTATTTGCCATCGGTATTGCGGAATATGTATTAAAGGATATCATGATAACATTGGATCCTGTGATAAAACCTCGAAAGCTAAGTGTTCACTGTCAGCCGCATAAAATCATCACTATGCACATCTCATGCCTTCTAGGATTAGGGAAAAATCATTTCACTCGCGATTTCTCTTGTTGGTTACTTTCCACACATCATTATTTTCGCCAACATAAAGTATGTTAAAATAAAATCATATCATTAAGCTCTTCAGCTTATCCAAGGGAAACTTTAACTCTGCGTTGAGGTAAACCACAATACGATATTACTTGATCTCAATATCTTCATCGGATGAATAACTATTCAGTTTTCAGTTCAGAATACTTATTTCTAGTTTTAACTGTAACATTGAACATCATGCTTATTTATCTCGTTTGTATGTATCCATTATAGCTCCACTAAAGAATATTAACTCCTATCCCATAAGCTTAGCACGACCGGAAGAAAGGTTAACGGTTGTTTTTTTATGCATAACTACGTTAACAATCATTGCGTTCCCCCATAAGGAAGATGGAGAATGGTCACTCAAAAAAATCACTTTTTCGCAAAATCTAAATGGAAGACAAACCTGTATTCCGAGAAACGGCGCTGAAAAGTTTAATTTCCTGCTGCGAGCACAAAACAAACACCAGGTGATGGCCGTGGAAATTAGGAAAAGGGGTAGGGTGAAACAAATCTGCGTGAGAGAAGGAAAAAAATTACACCGGATATTACGAATGCGAAAGAGAGTGGGAGAGGATGAGCCGAGGGAGGAAAAGAGAAAGGGTGCGACCGGGTTGGATGAAGGGCAACGACGGGGAAAGCATATCTTGTGGAGAACGGGATTGGAGAAAAGCGAGGGCAGAAATTGCGAAATGTGACAAATGAAAACGGAAGATAAAAATATAGCACAATCACGTACCAATACCTTTAAGCACCTTTCCTGCTACTAATGAACAAGCATAGTGCAATATTTGTGTAATTTAACCACCATTCCTTCCTTTGACAGTATCGTACATGTGTGAGAGAATTATGAGAAATCCAACCCCAACGAAACAGTCGATTGCCTTCCCTCAATACTTCTGAACCACATACGGATAGCGTTATCACAACGAGAAGTAATGCCATTTTAAGAATACCTCAAGGACAAAAGCGAACACGTTTCATTTTCGTGCTGATAAACAAGCGCATAGCCATGCGCAAAAATATTCAGCCTTCAAGGCTGTGGTTCGATATGTGCATACGTGATACCGCCAGCACAGTAATCGCTTTAAATTAAATTCGCTTTTAGAACTTTTGTTGTGAGGAATTGGCATACCATAACGTAGGAAGATGGGCTCAGTACTGAACACCCGTACGGGAGTCAATTTTTTGTTTTCGTGATAGAGAATTATTACAATGTCTTGCGTAAAATATAAGTATTTCATTTCAAAAAGAAAACAAACCGATACACGAGATGTTACCAATGTAGTACCAAATAACCATATTCTCTATAACCAGAGAGATATTGAAATAGTGCTCTCTATAAAGATTTTAGTGTTACTTCAGATATCTCATATATTTACATTTAGTCATAAGATGGGGCTCTTACGTTTCAGTTCATATATGTGCACTTTATGTAGCTCTTAGGTAGATTAGTGCTTCGCGCTAAGGACGGTATGCTCAACAATAAGTTTAAAAAAGCCCATTAATAATTTCACTCTAGTTGACGATACTAGCTAGCTAGCTAGATACGATAGCTAGCTGTCATTACTATTAATATTTGGTAGTGTAACGTGAAACGTAGGTTTTGGATTGACAAGAACAATACCGCTACACTTCTAAGACTTATTAACCTACATAGATGAAAATTGATATGATAATGGATATTAATTGTCACATAGCTACAGATGGTTCGCACACTATCTTGAAGAGCTGATTTTTATATTTATTGTGTATTCATGCAATTAAGTACATATACGCCCATATCCATCAATATTTGCAAACTATGTGCGCCGATATATGATGTAACTGTATTTTGCTCTATGCACTTGACATATTGGAAGGTTGGGTTTTTACCCATTTAATTAATATATTTTGTTACTGAGCAATGCGGTGATCTCCATTGGAGAAATTTTAAACGAGTTTAAGCCCAAAGTCAGCCCATTTTCTCATTGGGAAACCAAGTATGTGTGTTTACAAAAGCTTTTCAAGCCATTGAATGGCTGAGAAAACAAAACAAAGAAAAAAATCCTTTAAATTATCAACCTAATTAACATTTCACGAAGACCTGCAAGGTCTAATTTACAATATTGGTACTAATTGTACAGACCTTTTCAATGTCGCACATAAATTAAAATTAGGCATCAGTACCAGTTCTCTTTTTAAATCTTGAACTACTATATCTTAGACCATCGTTTTAAAATTTAGATATTTCTCTCATACGGAATACGAAGAATTACTGTTTACGCCCTTGCGACGCAGGGTGAAGGAGCAAGTGGGTCAAGTTCAACTAAAATTGATAGGATATTTACATACTTAAATAAACTTTGGAGTGATCGAATCTTATATTGTACTTTAAATTATAAGTAGTGAGTTTTACAGAGACGACTGTAGAATCGACGTGCCACTTCTGTTCGAGCGTTTAAATAATACCACAATATTTCAAAAACTTGTTGACACTCCCTTTCTCTCACCTTGAAACAAAATAACATCCTGCAGTGAAGGTCTCTTTCACCCAGCAAGAGAATAGCAGGGTTTTACTTGGGGTGAGACGGGGCAGTCGCAAGACTGGCGAATGCGTAAGAGGGTTAAAAATTTGCAATATTGCAGAGAGAGATGCGTATAATATATTCGGATAACTCGATTGCGTCACCTCGCGAACTGAACGAGTCTGCAGCCTTTCCCCGATCCTGATCCTCAAAGTACCGGAAATGTGGTTCCCAGTGTCACCCCTGCCACAGTGAGCTAGCTGCCACAACAATCCACTTGCCGTGAGACGTATCTCCGGCCCAGGACAATGACCGTAAGACGGGAGTTACCCGCAATAAATCTGGCATTGCCATCTCGACCGCGTGTCACCTTTTGGGTGACCTCCCCGTGTGACGTTTTCCCCATCCCCTCCGACCACAAGGTTCAAGAACAAAAAAATTCTATCGTGCGAGTCACAAGCATTTTGATGATTTTGTTAAGTTAATCGGCATCAGATTTATTTTTGTTTTGTCTCGCTTATACCATTTGATAGAGAATATCCCTCCAACCATCTGTTTCACGGCGAACTTTTCCAGGCTTAATATTATTTTCTCTTTTTGCAGAGCCCACGAGTGTTTTTTTTTCTTTTACTTGCCTGGGATTCTTGCTTTACCACCCTGATTGCATATCACGAAAATAAATTTGTTTTTTGCTCAGAATACAATCTTTCTTGCTTTTCCGGGGATTGTATTCCATTACCTATTCCCTTTCACTCCACAGTCGTCCAATCATAATTTGCTCGTTTGACGTCACGCCGCCCTGAGACGACTGTCAGTTCAATTTTCTCCTCAGCCGGGTTTATCTCCGCAGGGAACCCGAGACATTATGCATACGCAAAGCTATATTCAATTCCTTCTTTACTTGGATTTCTCTTTGCTATGGCATTGATGAACTATCGTGATAACTGAAGTGAGATTTTTATACAATAGTGTCATCGACTGTTGTTATCTGCCATGTTTTACTTTTGTTTAATATCCGAGGTTTTTTTCATTTTTAAGATATGCTGGAAGACTATCATGAGCTATAGGTAAGGAAGACTATTCAGGATTTTCAATTAGTTGCCTCCCACTAAATATTGCCAAAGTTTTTCTGGTATCGTCAGTGTCCCTTATCAAGTTGAGGTTTTTTCTATCCCTCAACCGTTCTTAATTAATTTTAGCTCTACATTTTAGAGAAAAATAGAAGTGAACTAGTTATACACACAGCTTATCCACAACTAGGAGATATTAAGACTAAGATAACACACTGACCGCATTTATATTATTACTTTCTACGCTGCCAATATTTTAAGAGTTTTGTGAACACGATTTTATAACGTTTACAGTGAAGTTCATTGCCTCTGCCACACGCAAGTATCACAAATATAGAAAATGGGCGATAAAAAAGAATTATATCTACAGCAAAAAAACATTATTCTACCATAAGGACGATTCCTCCATACTTAACGCGTGGTGAAAGTCAGAAATAAAGGGGATGGCATGAGAAAGAATTTAAGCATACCATTAAAACTGCTGATAAAAGAGGCAATAAGGCAGATCTGGAGAGTTTGGTGAGGAATGCAAAGAAAGTGATGCGGCGAAGTGAGAGACGGAAGTGGGGAAAGGAAAAATGGGAGAAAAGGAAGGAGGCCGCGGAGAAAGTGCGCAGGGAATTCTTTACCCCTCATTTCGGCCCATATGGTCCGGGTGGGCTGGACAGGGGGGAGGGAGGAAGTTGGGAGAAAGAAGGGGTATGGGAGGGAGGCGCACGTGAGCGAGGGACCAAATGGGTCCGGCACGACGATGGAGAGGCGTGGAGAGTGAAATTGCCCATACGCCCGCCACCCCCCCCCCCTCCCACCTGACCCTTTTATTCCCATTCCGCTCCGTAAAGGCAGGGTCCTATAGTGATGAGGAAAAGGGATGGTTGAGAGTGGGGGGGGGAGGGAAGTAGGCGGATGACTGGGGTTATTTTGCCGCTTCAACGGCTGCGTCGCAAGGGAGAATGAGGGGGGAGAGATGGAAAGAAGGTTAGGGGGAAGCGAAAAGACTTGAATGCGGGACTGGGATGAGGAGAAAGGAATGGACGCTGGGCAGTGGAAGACGAGTCATATGTGGAGGAGGAGATCATTTCAGAATAGGGAAGAACAGACGAGACGAGAGGCAACCCGCCCGGTGGCGGACGACGGCAGCAGTCCACGAGTTAGGCATAGATGTCAAACGCTGTCGTCCACTTTTGACCTTCGGCCCGACTTAGACACGGTAGAGAGGCTCCTGCTCAGAAGTTAACTGCGAACTAATTGCGGGCCACAGAGTTTTTTAAACTTACGATTAATTCCACTCAATTTTAAAGGTAGCTAAGTGCTCAACTCACTCACTACTCCTCTGTTTCCAGCAAGATTCAAACTTCCATCACGTCTTCCAATGGCATACTGACTCTCCGCTAGTGGTTGCCACACGTGATCCACTTATTTGATCCTAAAGAAAAAACAACCTGCTCCGTCGACTGGCAAAAATAATTAATACTTCGTCACAATTAGAAATGAACAATCGCCACTTTCCACCTCGCTTTCTCCATCCTTCTCGAAACCCATACCGCTGCACCATTAATCAATGTTCTTCTTCTCCGTTTTTACGGACGTTTTCGAGCCATAAATCACTGCACTCCAAAACACACTTATAATTAGCTATTAACATTTCAGCATCATGCTCGGTCTCATGTCTTCCATTCTTTCCTCTATCCAAAGGCCTCTGATAATACTGCAACTCCCTTGGAGCCATTTTTATGCTTTGAAGAATTATCACTTACACGGGCTCCTCCGTCACATTTTTTTCAACAGAATTCAATGCGTAACTAAGCCTTGGCACTTAATTAAAACTTCAGACCCTTACTCTGCAAAATATTTAATGGAATGGGTTATCGCTTACGCTCTCTTAAGTCATTCCTGAAATGATTCGGACCCTTTTCAACGCCAAGGAACGTTACCTCAATGATAAATTCAAACCGCATCGCTTTCCGGGTCACTAGATACCCCGCTCTCACCATCGGGGCCCGGTGGGGTATCTAGTGACTAGGATCGAATTGGAACTAGCCGCGTGTTGAATGGCAATCTTCGAACCGACCCAGAAATTTGTTTCGAGGTCATTACTGGTGACGAGTCATGGTGCTATTGTTACTACCCCGAAACCAGACAACATTCAAGCCAGCGGAAAACGTATTTGTCACCTCACCCAACAGAGTTTCGTCAAATGAACTCAAACATCAAGACAATACTCATTTGTTTTTTCGGTGTGACAGAACTAGTGTATTCTAAATTCGTCCCACCAGGTCAGACTGTTAAATTTTTCAACATTTTCGTCAATTTTATAATTTGACGGACGTCAGAAACGGGTTTGTCATCAAGTGACTTTTCACCTTCTTTGAAACGTGAAAACCATCAGTACACTTGAGTTTTTGCCATAGCACAATCCTTGTAAGATGTTTTTAACATGGTAGCAGTTTCTGCGGCGTTTTTCCCATGCAGGAAGCAAAATTTCACCTGTTCACTTAAATCTGCCATGACGAAAAACGAGGAGCAAGACAATTTGCTTTCACCAAACTAATTGTCTTGACAGACCTTGACCTTCCCAAACAACAACAGTGCCTTTCTAGAACTCATAATTAGGTGAGCTATGCTTGCTTAGCGGAAGAAATGCGTACTACCATATTATTTTTGTGAGAAAAACTTAATTGAAATTATTAAAAAATAAATTAATAATATTTCGCCTCAGTGTGTTTTCCACATATTGCATGAATACCTAATCACCGATAAATTTTGGTGTTCTTATTTTTCATATCTCTTAGAAATAAAGTTATAAAAATAAAATTTTATTATTTCCTCGAATCCACGATCTCCTGTCATAAATGCCACAGGCAACATGGTCACGAGTATGCATTGTCACCTATTTTTCCAAACAACATAAAATTTAGCCGGTGATGAAGGTTAAAGTTTATTTGACGCTCTTCATTGGGTGAGGTCGCAAACCCTTCCTCTTACCATACTTCAGTGCAGGATGCCCACACGTGCGACTATTTCTCATAGTTCTTGGCATCATTAACAAGGCAGTGCGCATGATCCCGTAATTTAGTAGGGCCTCTGAACGGGTACTCTTTTCATATCTATATTCATTATATAAGAGGTAAAGAATTTTCTATGACGTTTAACATTTTTAAAGGAATTCATTCAGTTCTAAATGTAAGAAATGAGTTTCAGATGACGGTTAGAATAATTTTCTTATGCAAACATTCTTGTATATCTTTCTTTCTTAATCTATGGCCACGAATAATCTATTAGGTATCAGGTACAAGAACATTGTGCAAATTACTTTAGTTATTATTGTTGTTATCCAACCGGTTAGGGTTGGTTTTGGCTGGACACAACCTATTAAATTGCGCAATAATACATTTACTTGCATCTCCTAACAAAAAACACGACCTGACTTCGGGGACTACAGTAAGCCTATATTAGATTCTGCATACTCCCTTCCTAACTTCATTTCTTACATCCCCATCCTATTTCTGCCCATTCCTCATTTTCCCAACATTCTCCCCTCTATCACAGTCTTCAATATCCAAATGCCTATCAATATTCTTTTCAACCATTTTTCCTGCCTCCTAATTATTTCTCCCAACATCTCCTCCCCTACCATTCCTAGGACTTCTTCATTTGTTTTCTTTCTGCCCACTTAATCTTCACCACCCTTCTCCACACTCACATTTGAAAAACATCCCATCTACGCCTATCATATTGCTGCAATGAACATGTTTCCGCGTCGTATAAAACCACGCTCCATATTAAAGTTTTGGTGAGCTGTTTCTTAACCTCCTTACCCAATGTCCCTGTCATAAATTATCTCATCCTTGTGAAAGCCTCTTTTCCTAACGTAATTTTTCTCCTCACATCCAGAATATTTTGAACTCACATATGGCTAACTTTCTCTCTTGTGGAATTATAACTAACACTGAGCTGACGAAGTCTTCCGGCCAAATTCCTACTTACTTAATTTCTATTCCTTTATGCCCTTTCTATCTCACCATCAAGTTAGCTTGGATCTAAACTATCCTCATCTACGTGTGCATCGCATTCTCTTTCTTTGTCTAACCTTATTTATCTATTACTTTTACCAAATAGTTCCCCTTTATACTCCTTCCATCTCGCTTGAACATTCCCTGGTCCAATTCCGGACTCATATATGACTGCTTGCAATGATTTTCAATTTTTACTTCATTCCAGAGCGATTACATTACATTATTGCAGTGTGCCAGTTATATGTATCCACTCAGGATTATATCTTGCATGTCACTGCTATGATAGGTTGATATAATCATATGATCGGTTGATATTTTGACCATTTTGCTTCTATCTTGACAATTGTTGATCACATTATTTTGATAGATTAACGGATCTATGGTAAAATCGTGTTTTTCCAGGGTGCACCAAGTGAAAAATTATTTATAACTGAAAAAGAACCCGTTCCGTCAATCATTTTTGTATTCTATATCAGAATGGCTAAGTATAATGCTGACAGTTTGTCCGATACATCGCAGTAAATGTAAAAATGTACCATATATCAACGCAATGATATATCGTGACTTATATATTCCAATGCTAAACCTAAAAATATGTGTCATAGAAAATATATCGGACAAATTCGCCTTTCAAAGTTTTCCCATATATCGAGGCATAAGAAAAGAGGCAAAGGATACGAAGAATGCAATAATAGATGTGCAAAAAGAGTACATTTTTCTCCTTCAACGGAATACATCAAGTAAAAGGATATAAAATCAAGTCGAGCAGGAGGAGGTGATGGATACAGGATATAATAGCCACCATGAAGGCAATAAGAGGTCAAAATGATACAGAAATTGAGAAATGGCTGCATAAGGCTGTATAAAGTGGTTTTTGGGCCAAATGCGTGGTGTGTTGGAAGAAGAAACCGAATGGGCGGGTAAGGCCAGGGGAAGTCATTCCCCTTAACTTATCGGCGGTGGCCGTTTGTGGTCCTCGGGAGAGAATGGCTTCGGTTTTCTACTACCTTTTTCAACCGCGTAACATTTTCAACAATAGAAAAAGTGAAACAAATGGAAAACCCCGTTGAAACATTCATTACAGGCCGTTGGGAAGATACGCCGCTTGAACGACGAAGGCTCTTGTACTGATTACAAACTTTTCGCCTTCGTGTTGCGGTAATTGATTTTAACAGCGTCTATCATTCTGTAATGTCGTTGAAGTATGTGTCACAACCCAAAAATTTAAGAAAAGTTTTATATTGCTGAACATATGACCATCAAGATTCAAGTGGATTTTATTATTGGAATGCGTAGGAGTGTTCGTATTTTTAAATAAGATTCAAATCATAATCCAATTTTCACAATATTGGGTAGGTAAAAGGTTTCACACGCCCGAATCCAAGTTGTCAAGACTCGACGCAATCAGTCCATATTTGTTTTTTAGGTTTAAAAAGAACTACAACACAAATTAATTCTTCCAGAAAACGAAATAAGCTAGCTTTGGCATATAGTTAAGCGTGTGGATTTGTCTTTATACCATTTTCAAGGCATTGTAACAAAGATACTTTAAGTTTTCGACAGCCCATACTGCTAAGGCCCTTCTTTTTGTAGTCACTATAACAAATTTTCATGAAATTTTGATAACCAGCCTAATTCTTGCTATCCTCACATTTAATTCATTTTAATTTCTTCAAACTTTACTATACAGTCTCCATAGCTTGTTATATCATTTGTTTAATTATCTGAGAGAGCGGAAGGGTAGACGATTAGCAACCACGAAACTTTTTTCGTAAAAAATTAAATGGCATTCAAGAATAATCAAATAAATTTGCTTCTACTTAAATGAGGTAATAAGAGCTTTTTTAATCAAATGAAACCATCTGATTGACTAAAGTGTATTAAAAAAATATCAAATATTAAGTCAGGATGCAGAGGCAGTTGTTTCACAATTTGAGAAAACGTTTTAACAATACAAAGCAGAACCAGAAAACGAGATGTGACTGATGGTTGAGGCCGAGACTTTGTGGAAATCCATTGCGAACAGGAGTTTCAGAAATAACTTTGCAGCTTCCACATAAAATAACTTATTTATTTTCTACTAGTTTCGCTACATTGTAGCATCTTCAGGAACGTACAAAGAAAATATTTTCTTTGTACGTTCCTGAAGATGCTACAGTGTAGCGAAACTAGTAGAAAATAAATAAGTTATTTTATGTGGAAGCTGCAAAGTTATTTCTGAAGCTCCTGTTCAGAAAACAAGAAATAATTATGTGCAACTTACAAGTTAAAACGATGGTAATTACGTAAATGCGCAGAATCAACCGAGTGTTACATTAATAACAAGCCGCACCTACTGGAGGAGGTAATCGGGAAACAAGCCATGATTACTCATGAAATTCCTGAAGATTATTTTTATAAATTGAATGGATCCAATCGTTCTTCATGATTGGTCCTTTATTGATTTCAAAGTGAATTTATTTGTTCGTGACCCTATTGGCCTCGCGAAATTGAGCGATAATTTTTATTTATAGGTAATCAACCGGTCAAGGTAGGTTTTGGATAGACACAACTACCAAATAAATGTCTTATTAATCCTAACAAAACACAGCCCAACATCCTACTCTACAACAACACCCTCAACAACTCCATCTCTGATTACTTCCTTCCTCCCTTCATCTCGAACAACATCCCTATCCTGTTCTTGCTCTTTTCTCGTTTGCCTAACTTCTCCTCTCTATCACAGTCTTCAACATCCCACTCCCGATCAATATGCCCTTCATCCATTTTTCCTGCTGCCTTATGATTACTCCTAACAAACCCTTCTCCTCGCCCACCATACCTTGCTCTTCGTCATTTGTTTTCCATTCGGTCTATTTCACCATCTACATCCTTCTCCAAAACCACATTTCAAAAGTCTTCAATCTTCGTCTATCCTCCTGCTCCAGTGACCATGTTTCCGCGCTGTAAATAACTACGCACCATGTCAAATGTCTGACGAGACTTTTCTTAACATGCTTAATAAAAGTTCCTATCATCAACTCCCTCCTCCTTGAGAAAGTCTCTTTGGCTAGCGCAATTCTTCTCCTTAAGTCCCTACTACTTTGACCATGTGGGTCCAAAACACTTCCGAGATACGTAAACCTGCTCTAGTTTTTGCCCGACTATTTTAACGTTTTGCTTTGCCTTTTACTTTCTGGAAAATCGTATAACCTTTGTTTTATTTATATTGATTGTCATCCCATATCACCAGTACTTCCCATGCCTCTTTAATCATTTACTCCAAATTATAGACTGAGCGGTTCCGGGCTGAAATAATTGTTTACAGACATAAAAGTTGATACCACATTGCCGAAGATATATTTTATAAGATAAAATTTCTATTGCCGTAACGAGACACAGCGAGTCACTTAGCTCGATATATTCTTATAAATCGAAAGAGAGATGGTACTTTTTTCCACACTTTATAAAAGTGGAAAAAGTGTAGTGGAAAAGTTTATAAAAGTGTAAAGTGTGGAAAAAAGTACCATCTCTCTTTCGATTTATTAGAATGGATTTCCACAAAGTGAAGCCTGAAACCATCGAGTTTATCGATATATTCTTGCTAAACCTATATTAAAAGTTTCATATAATAATACTCAGAATATCTTTGGGATAAATTTACCAGTAGAGTTGTTAAGTTTAAGGAGAACTTTCAATATCTTATATTTTTATATACGAAAATGCCCTTCGCCCCGCTAAAAACAGCCTGGTTTTAGGTGATTCCACAAATTTTAAAACAAATTTCTATTTCCTTCCCTAATCTCCAGACCTTGATTACTTCATTCGTCCATGTATGGAGAATGAGTGGCAAAAATAGGATAGATAGAGCAAATAATAAGTGGATTATGAATGAATATGGTCTGGATGCGCTGGTAAGAGACAGTAAATGTGTGCTAAGCTGAATCAGTCACGACGAGAGAATGAGTTAAAGTTAAACCAAAATTAAAATGAAGCATGATTCGCGGAATACGATGTACGCACATAAAATAGGTCCATGTGTATCCTAATAAGGCATGTAACACAATGATTTTTCTTCTTTCACGTGAAGCGTGATCTCCAATCTCTTTGCCAAAAAAAACTCTCTCTTATTCATAGCATTTTTTTATCATGCCGTATTTTATGAATGCCTTTGTATATCACCATAGCCATTAGTGTCCATCCGCAAAATGCATGCCAGTTGAAATCCCTTTGAAATCCAGGAAAACATCCAAGTAACTCGTCGAAATGACGGCCGTTGTTTATATCCGTGTATTAAGCGGCACCTCAAAATTCTCTATTTACAAACTTTCTTTCGGAAGTTGAAATTTAACTCGGCGTAGTATCAAAGAGAATCATTTTACTTCTAAAAGAAAAGGAACTAGAAATTAAAATAAAACATTGTTGCCCTAAAATAATATAATAAAAAGTTTTTAAAAATGAATTCAATAAAGATTTGAATTAACCTGGAAGAGAGTTTGCTTCCTTTACTACATCAAACATTTTAAATTCTAGCGATGGGTTTTGTTAAAATTTTATTATAAATTACTGAACATAAAAAATACGTTGCAAAAATACGAAAAAATAAATAATATGTAGCAGAGGTTCAGGTATACAGTGTAAAGGTGAGGCAATAGATTTCTCCATTACGATAGGATGCATAATGTTAACGTTGGATGGCAAACATTGTACAACAAAAGCAGAACCGAGCAGAACCAACCGTAATACAACCTTGTACATATCCTATTTGATTAACTTAGCCAATGTATGTAGAAAGCATTTTTTATCATCTCCGTAATTAATATTATTCTTAAGGTAGTCAAACAAATTAAGTAAATTTTGGATAGACACTCGCTAACCACCCTTACATTTCTAAGCGTCACCTAACATGAAAAAACGCTACGACCCATACTAAAATAAACATTTCTCCAATTTCGCATATTTTATGTCTCCCTTTATCTCGCCAAATAGCTTTATTCTCTTCCCTCCGTTACCTCACTTGTCCAACATTCTCACCTTCATCATAGTGTTTAATAACTCATCGCCAATCAAAACAATCCGTAACAAATGTTGGCTCAATGCATTTCGGGCTAACAATGCTTAAATTCATACTGAACATGAAGACAAAACGAAGAGATGGCAATAATATTTGAAGAATCCCTTTGCCAGAAAATAAATGAATGCAAGAATTCAGGAATATGAAGATGACGTGGCCGATAATGAAAAAGGAAAGTGCAAAAAGTCCAAAATTTAAAGCCGCAGTAAAGGATTAAATAACAAACAAGAACCAAGAATTGACGAAAATTTCTCATCACTGTCAATTAAGTTATAAACAAGATTCTGACCCAGAAATACAACCTAATCTGCCATCTTTATACACGAAGAGAAATAAGGATTAGCTTTAAAGTAACAAAGTCGTTAAAAAATAAAAAAAACAGGCAAATACTCCAACATTATATGGCTTAGGAACTCAATATTGCGGCGTTTACAATATAGATTTAACTTGTTAAAAACATTTAAAGATGAGTCCTTCCCCGATGACATCAAGAACATAATACGAATCCCAACGTATTACGGGCGGAGGGATCACGAATATAAGATTAGAGAGATAGACTGCAAGACAGACAGGTTTAAATGGTCATTTTTTCCAAGAACAATAAGAGAACAGAATGCTTGTAATCGAAATCCCCCACTAGTCGGCTCGACATAATAAGTGTTAACCTACAAGGAAGCGACTGCGCATGGTTATACTAGTATATTTATATATTTTTTTGCAGGTTCCTCCCACCTTTCCCCATCCATTTGAAAACCCTAACCCCCTCATCCCTAACCCTTTCCTCCTGGTGGTGCACCCCCTGCCACACACCTTTTTGGTGACTCGCAGGATATTGATGTAGATGTAGAAGTATATAAGTATAGCTTGATGACCTTTGCCTCGGATATAGGCCTGCATTATGGCATGAATATCTACCGGAGAATGGACTAGAAGCTAGCAGAATATTAATTGAAAACCAATTCGGATTTTCGAGTGAAGGAACATGAGGAGCTATTTGTGACTCACCTTGGAGAACACAATACAGAAAGATCAAAAGACTAAAGAAGAATATTGCATTCATTCCTCTGAAGAAAGATATTGTGAACGGGGACCGGAATATGAAGTTATGAACCTTAAAATTTGGAATTAAACACAATGACAGGAGATCGATACACATCCTTCATATACCAAGCTAATTATATCACTATCGCAGCCCAATATCCCCCTTTGTATAGTGCCTATAAAGAATGCAAATAATATGACCTAGGAAAGATAACAGGAAAGATAATAAGCGGCTTATAAACACACGGAAAAATGATAATTATGCGGCGATTTGCGTACAGAATAGCTCCACAACCAGAGAAAAAATTCCTCAGAAGGATACCATCCAGTTTGGAGAAGGTAATAAGAGGTCCAACTCTAAGAGATTCACAAGTAAAACTAAGCCATTTAGTCGAAGCAAAGAAGGTAATCGCCAAGAAAGAACAGGAAAAATTACACTATTACAAGTGGAATGGTTTTGCTATTTCGGTGGCAAAATCCCTAGCGATAGAAGATGAGGGTGGATGGTAAGGAGATAAGGTAAGGCAAGCACCTTTTATTTGGAGTGCTTTTTTTTAAGAGTGGGATATAAGGGTATTTAAAGCAGCAGAAAAAAAGAGGATTTAGGGCGATGAAAATGTGGTGCTACCGGAGAATTATGTGCATAAAACGGATAGACAGAGTAACAAATAAATAAGTACTTCGAAGAGTAACGAACACTGATTCTTAATAAGGCAAGTATAAAATAACGTTTTGACAGTAATTCCTTAACTAATAGGTTTTACAGTGGAGTTTCATTTATACTGATAAAATAACATTATGTCATAAAGAGAGCATGCAGAACAATAATTAAAATTGGTTTGAAATTGCTTGGTAAAGAATTATTAAGATCGGCTCATAAGGTGAAGTCACGTGACTATATATTTCGTGATACTTTTATATTTTATCTCAATAAAAAACTATTTTTACGACAATGGTCACATGCTTTGAGGGCAGCTATTGATGTAAAATTAGTACGTGTATCCTTTTGTAAGTGTATTTGTTTCGGGTACCATTAAAAGTCACCATTTTATTAACCACGCGTTCAGTTATTCCTGGACACAATCGTTCAATAAATAGGTTCTCAGTGAGTCAACCAATTTCAGTTAACCTACCGGCGCGCTTCAATCACTCAACTGGCCAATATGTCCAGTTAAACATTTTTCAACAAAGAAAATGTGTTCGGTTAAATCTTCCGGACTAAACTAGATAGACGGCTCGTGTGTCTAGGCTTCCTTGCTGCGCACGTAATCCGTGACGTAGAACGACTCCAACCAATCAAAGCGTCTTTGGCTCTTCCCAACTCGATCAGCGCGGGAGGAAAACTGATCGGGACTAGTGAACGGTTTGAAAGATGGACGCCGAATGGAGGGGCCATTAGTGCAACGTTTTGGAAATGTTATTAACGCACTTGGTTTCCGCTCAGCTAATACTCGACTGCCTATTTTGAGGCTAATGTCCGTCCGTCGCCTCGCGGGAGCATGTAATAGTCAGTTGCTGTTGCTGCTGGACTACGGAAACATTAAAAAAAAAGAAAGAGGGAGAAATAAAAGCCGGTGAGAAAAAAAGGGGCCGCTGCCATGAGCGGGAACCGAGTCGAAATAGGGCCACTGAAACAACTCCTCCCGCATATCCCTTTTCCCCCACCCTAAGCTGGCTACCTAATGGAGATTAATGCTGGACCACGCTCTTGGCAAGATGTCTGCGCCTCTCGCTTATACAGCCATCTTTCTCCCAACATCCGCACTAGTCCGAGGAGTCGTGTTTTTCCCGCACCGAGAATTAGGGTGGTGCGAGAGCTGTCATTTTGAAAGTATCGCACTCCAATTTTGATGCGCATGCGTGCTTGCATTGAACTCTCCTCGTGATTACACGTCGAAACCTGATGTGTAGAAGTCGTCTACCAACCTAGAACGGATTGCTTTATGAGTTTGAAGGACTACTTTTTGTCACTCATTATTTACTACAGCTTACAAAGAGACTTAATAATTGAAGTACTAGCTAAATAGGGAATATAAATAAATAAAACGTAGCTGTTTTCCTCTCGATGACTAATAGCAGTCAGTGACATACTTAACGGTGAATGCATCGGTATTCAGCCACATTGAGAAATTACTATCACTTTTGATTGTAATTTCTGTGTTACAGATACAATGTGGTAGGTTGGAATAAAAATTAATGAAAAGAAAACGGCGGTATTTTGGTTCTCAAGAAAGAGGAAATTTAAGGTAAACTGACAGATCTAAGAGAAACAAACAATAAAGTTTAGAGACGTAAACTAGGGCTGGTGGAACAGTTCATCTGTTTAGTAAGTACTTTCGAAGAAGTTTGGCGGAGTACTGTGAGACATTAAAAGAAGAATTTCATTAGGTAAAGAAACTTCTACAACGTAGAGGAAGTTGATAGAAAACATTCTTGCGTAAAATATATAAAACATTTTATAGTTCCTTTAGAAAAAACTAAGAAACTTACATGTCGAGCGCAGTACTGTATTGCTCGGAGAAATGGTCATTAAGGTAAGAGGATAAGCAAAGAATGGAGTATTTTGAAACTTGAGAATGATGTAGCATAGAAAGCATGAAAACGAATAGAAAAACCGATATTCTAAGAGTGATAAGAGAGGTATGTATTCTCGAAGGCAATGGAGAGATAGGTAAGACAAAGGCATATCGGGACAATCTCGGGAGTCAGAAAGCATGTGGAGTTAAAGAACGGTTTCTGGTAATCAAGGGCATTGGAGTATTTAGCGTCTTTAACAACAGGGCTTGGAAGACCAGCATGGCGTAGTACTTATATATTTTGCAAATCAACTTCTCCGACAGACCATTCTTTTAACAAATAGATTGAACATTTGTACTTCACACCATTAAAAAAATAAAATTATAAATGCATAAACATACATGATAGCCCTCGCAATCCATAAACTATCGGTAAGTTGATAACAGTTAGGCTTTTAAACATAGATTCCAGTTCATGGTTTTACATGAAATTTTGACATTTTTTCACGAAGAAAAATAAATTAATTAATTAAATCGTACCCATGACCAAGGAGGTGTTCATATTGACAAACTCGTATTTCAGTGAGTGTTTCTGACAACACCGATCCTCCGAGTTTGCATTTTAATTATCACTAACAATAGTGATATCTGCGACTACATATAAATATTTACATTAACAAATAACGAAAATAACGGATTAAATTGCTAAGATATTTTTACTTTAATTTTTCTTTGGCACGCAACAGTCTCCTAAAAACGACTCTCCTAATCTATGATTGACTGAGAGCAAAATAATTCCAAGCATAAAAAATCGTATATTTTTCATTATATTGTGAACAAACACATGGAATATATACATTTCTAACTAATTAGAGTTTTCTTTGCCCCTACTTCAAAAATATCGCATTAAAATTTATCATGAATACAGTATATGGATCATATTGAAACTTAGATGAGGATGAAGTGGCAAATCAACTTAGATATTAAATGTAACTAAAAGTCAGAAAGTAATCATTTTTGACAAAACAATTAACGAAAAAAATTATAATCTTATAGTTAAAGTCTAATAATTACCAATTTCTTAGGTAAAATATACAGGTATCTCTGCCCGAACTTCATATTTTCCTATTCGAGGTATTTCACCATTAAGCATCATGTAAACATGTTCATTTCGTAAAGCTAATCAAAACATTACGATATGTAATCACTAAATTAAAGATTTAATTGACGCTAAGAGGTTTAGGCTGTTATGAAAATTAATGAATAATGTTTTTGTTTAAATGTGGACACCTACGAAAATAGTCCACTTGGAAGCATAAACAGTTAGTGTTTGCAGTGCCCAAACGAAAAAAGGGCTTAAGTATAATGTATTTAGCATTAAAAATTCTTGCCAAGTTATTCTTCCACGAGTTATTCCAACATTTGAGAAGATACTTGATTTAAGTATCACCGTTAAACATTGCACATACTGACACTATCATGACTATATGGATGGGGTATTACATCAGAGAGGAACTAAAGGAAATCATTGCAAAGGGAGGATTTACTAAAATATCAAAGGAGCCTTTGATCAAAAGCTCTTTCTAATGTTTCTAATATTACTGTTACCACTAGATGAAGACAAAGGCACTGCAGAATAATGCTATCATTTTCTCAAGAGAAGGGGAATGAAAACTCTCTGCTTGTATTAATTTACAGCGCCTTGAGGCTCAGCTAGAGGCTAAAGGGAAAACTTCAAGTTGGTACACTAAACGCAAATTTGCGTTAATTATAAAATTAATTGGAAGGCATCGAATTCAACGGAAAATCTCGTTCAAGGTTTGAAATGAGGGTGACTTTACGTCGCATGAAAAGGAACTATTAAAGTTTAGCGTAGGAAGACTGTGTGCCCCGAGGAAGGCCCTCAACTTTTGAGTTTTTGCAACTGTGCGGAAATAGGTCTTCCATGTTTCAAGATGAAAGGACTCAATTCTAAATAGCCTAGCACAAATTACTCAAAAAAAACAATAAAACGTTGGCCTAAATTAGGGAGATATTTAAAATAAGGAAAACAAACTTACTAAAACTATATTCAAAGGCATTTATCCCCGAGGGTTCTTATCAGGAGGAAATCTTAAAGATGCCATAGGAAGGGGTGTAAATGGGAATAATAGTGAGCAGCAATATGACTTACAGTCTGATTTGCACATGATTTAACAATATTGAGTCAGTCAGACGAGGCAATACAGTCATTCTTAAATGTTTTACATAAGAAAATGAGATAAGATTACCATCAGAAAAATCAAATCAATGGCATTCTTGAGATGTAGGAATGCAAAATTAAACAATATAAATAGGAGGGAATAAACTAGAGCAGGCGGAGCAGTTGACGCACTGGGGTGATGTTTGAAACGTTTGTAGTTGGGGGACATGCATCAAAAGATTTTCCCGACGAAGGAAGAATTGGGATTTTCAAAGATGTGATAGAAAAGAGGGTGTTTGAAAAGCGGGGTCGAGAAATTTATATGCTTTTGAGTTAGTACGTAGGCAGATTGAATAACTGGAGAATAAAATAATGCAGGGAAAACAAGAGGAAGTTCTCGTGAAACATAAGAGATAATAGTCATTATGGTCCATTCAAAACCGACCTTCAGTAGAAGAAAATACTTCGAGCGACAAAGTACGATTCCCTAAAATTCACTCATTAAAAATCAACTGGATAGTGTTTTATTTACAGGTACTAAGAGAAATTTAATTTTCTCGGACATATTCCAGATGCGTACATTAATTATCGAATGCTCTCGTCGGTGGCATTAAACGTACCTTCGCCATAAATGACTTCAATTACTAGTTCTGTACCTTCGATCTTTATTTTACATGCCCGTTGATTAGCCCTGAGAGACTCTTAGATTATTAACCAGAATTTCCAGAAACAATGTAAATAAATTGTAACTACAATGTTAGTCTACTGGTTAGGCTAGATGTCTGATGCTTCCTTGAACTACACATTACTGTACTACTGTCCTTTCTAAATTGACAAAATTTTATTTGAATTCATAGAATATGAATTGAACTTATTCTTCAGCTCAGCATACGTTTTACCTCCATTAACGCCATCCAAAAGGGCATATAATTTCCTACCTTAACCTCGCTTTCTCAGCATTGCCTGCCACTCAGCATTCACGTTTCCTGACTTCTTAGAATTTTTCACCACCGTCGTCTATGTTTCATTACCATAACTAGAAATTCATAATTTTATTTCCTTTTCGTCCATTTTATTTTCCCGTTCTCCTCCACAGCCAAATATCAAAAACCTCCAAGGACTAGTTTGTGAGGCATGCAAAACGAAGCTCCTTAAGACGCTTTCAAAATTTTCACTAGTCCTTTCTCGACGACTTTGCCTAAACCCGTCTTTACCTACCACAATTCCTCTTTTAATGTCTGTACTATCCTCCCAAACACTTACTACCTACTCTTGTTTTTCCTCCTTAATTAAATTTTTATCTTAGCTTTCTCACTTTTCTTTGAATTCTAACTAACTTCATTTTCTTACGACTAATCTGAATCCCATACCTATCCCATTGATTTGCTAAAACCTTAAGTAATGATTGTAACTACCCTTTGGCTGACTGGCTTACTAACGCATGATCATCCGAAAATCTAACTGATTTGAATATTCCTCCACGCACTAACACCACCCCCCTTCAGCCTCCCATGCATCTCTTACCATTTCCTCCCCATAAATACTGAATTTATCAGGTGAAAACGAATCTCTTACTCGTCTGCCTACCACTGCTCAACTCAACTCAAGATTCGTTTTCCACCCTTGTGAAATCTGAGACGTTAAGGTTCCAGATAAGTTATTCGCCCTTCTAGCTAAGTACCCATATCTTCTGAAATGTCTTTATTACTCCGATTACTCAGTCAAACACCTTTTCAAAATCCATAAAGCATATAGTACAAATACATTCTGGTTTAGTTAAATTAATTTAACTAAAAGAGTATTAACAATTTCGGACTGCTTTCATTTAACTTCTACGGATTTCATTACTGTTCTGAATAAATTCATGTTCACAATACTAATTATAGATGCGCTCACCCTTTTATTTGCTCCCATTCATTTATGCCAAGTTTTCCGAGTAATTTCTTTTGTTTTCCCACGGTGCCGAGGATATTGCTATGTTTTTTATTAATTTGGCAATTATGCGAAAGTAGGCGAATTTACATGAGCACCTAGTAAGGTTGCAATAGAGATGTAAGCGCTTCCCGTTATCGCTATATGTCCCTAACTCAACGCAGCACCCATTCCCAATCGAACGTCTCCAAAATTGGTTTTAATTACAGTTTCTCATTCGCGCCGCACAATATATATCATCTTCCCCTTCACTTACTCTTATGAACTACTGAAGGAAAAGCATTTGGATGTACTGCGGCAACAAACTTATTAATTGAAATGTTTTTTTCCGAAAAACTACGCATGAGGCAGTCGCTAAATGCATCCTTTGCCTAGGCACCAATTGCCACTCCCAACACACAGATTCAATAAGCTTTTCAGAGCTTTCGATAGTGTCCTCAGCGGACGCTAGCTTCCTGTCTTTGGCATCAAGTAACGTGCTAGTAGTCAAATTGTCAAGATCGGATCAGAGCGAAACAGCGATATTTCAATGGATATAAATTTCATAAATGGATCCTTCTGGTTTAAAAATCGAATGAAAGATTTCTTACCAAACTCTTTCCCATCCCATCCCATATCGCATAGGATGCTGATCGTTTCCGGCGGCATGTGAGATTGAGAGCACACTGCGCGCGTTCGAGAGAGCGTCCCTGATCGATGGGGAGAAGAACTGCGGATGAAGACGAAGGGAAGGTGCGGGACACAAAGGGAAAGGGGGAGGCGGGGAGAAGAGCTGGGTGAGGGCGTGAGGTCAGGAATTCCGTCCGCACACACCCGGCCGATGACAAATCTCTTGCTCGTGGCGCGACTGCAGATCCATCTAGGGATGGTTGGAGAGAGAGAAAAAAATGTCTTTTCGAAGGAAGAGAGGTAAAGGGAAAAAATTTTCGCATGAATAAATGGCGAGTTTTTAATATTCCGCAGCTGGAAGCAGAAACTGTGCAAGACGAAAATTAAATAAACATTATACGAGGCGGCTTAATGTACGTTCGAGGACATCTTTTGTAAATAATTTCCGTTTTTTACTAGGTGGTCATTATGAGGAAATCAACCATTGAACAAGGGCACGACCATGAGAAATAGATAAGAAGTGAAAGATACCGAACCGTCAGCATCGTAATTTGAAACACTGACTTATTTCCCAGTTTCAGTGATTTGTTTTTCGAGGCACTCAAAAACCAGATGTCCTACCGAGGAGATTCGAAGAAATTTATAGCAGAAATACAAGATTATTCAAAAATATTCGCTAAGGGCTCATAAAACAGATAACTAACAATCTCTCATCAAAAATTTATTATTTTCCTACACGTTTATTTTCCACTTTTTTATGTTTCTATGCAGAACTGCTGAATATTCGAAATTTTCTCATCTTTTGACTACGACGAGCCGCTTCCTGAATCACTCAAAACTTTACCATGGGATAATTTGCTCTAACCAATCTAAAGATATACTAAAACAACGTAACCTGGGTCGTGCAATAAAGATTTTAATGTGGAATTAATAGTTATTGGATTATTTTCTATCAATGCTAAATATTGTTGCGCCGAATGCATGTCGGTGCATACGCTCTCTTTTTGCCTTATAAAAAAGTTGTAGGTCATTCTTTAACTTCTAATGAAAAGTCTTGCGGCACACCAACGAGCCTCTCGCGTCATCTTGGTGTATCATGGCTCACCAGCTGTAAATCCCAACACCAAATCCTCTCCAGTAGCGGGTTCGTTATGATTATTGATTGAGGTAATTTTGATCATGGAACGGCGTTACTTAGTACAAATACTAAGTTGCATGCTCCACCAACAAAATATGGCATAATTGTTATCAATAAGTCGGGTTAAATTCAACGGAAAAATCGCGATTAAAAATGCAAAATAAACCTTGTATTTTCATATAAACAAATAATGATTCAAACATTTAGTTTATCATCGCTTGAAAGCTCTTCTGCTGTACATAAAATTATTCTTAACACACGTATATTGATAATTCCAAAATTAGTTGAATACACGTATGTGCATGTATGCATAGAGATAAGATAATGTAATTTTTTAAATTCTCCCTCCCTCATCCTTTAAATTTTCATAAAAAATTAATAGAAAAACTTTACGGAGAGTACTAATTAAATTTTCACACCTTCGGATCATCAGTTCTTTCTCAAATGCCACTGAAAATTGGTAACTCCAACATTCAAATTATCTATTTTCGAAGCCTAAAGCAGACAGCTGTCGACATCTCATAAAAAATCTACTACAACTGGTTAGTTTAAATGCTATTACTCTTTATTCTCATCCATTTGACCAAGAATTTACTCCTTCCCGCCTGAAATTGGCGACAAATGTTTGCCAATAGGCGCTGAAATTGGGCTTTAATTGCCCATCTGTCCATTATACAATAAAAAAGTGCAAAAAATAGCAAAATTAATACCAAAATTCCCATCGTGCTTGTACCAAACACTTTGAAAAGAAATAAAAATAAAGAAATCCTCTATTTCGTTCGAATTCCACTACATCACACCTGAAACTACTCACTTTGAAAAGCATTAGAGGGATTTTGAACTCCTACAGTTGTACAAAATGTGAAAATGAAATTAAGACACCTCTCGTTGCTTTACTTTAAAAACCATCTATACTCTGAAATGTAAATCTTCTTTGGTAAAGATAAATGAAATGGAATGCTAAGATTAATGTTTGACATAAAATTTCTGTCAGAGAAAGTTGTCACTCACAACTTCTTTGAAATGAATACAACTACATCATAGGTAATGCCCATACGCATTGCCACTTAAAAATTCATTAGCGTCTCTGCGACAAAGGGTGAGATATAGACTGCGTTACATCCAATTTTCGGGAAACGCTAATCGCATTCTGCCTGCGAGTTCAACTCACCCGGGCGCTGAAGTTCCTTTATCCTCATAATTACACCACCAACGCTCAAGCGCATTTGAGATGAATGGGCGTGAGATTGTTACTTACCACATAGGGTCACGATAAAACTTTTAAGAGTTAGCATCATGAAGAAATTTTTAAATACTAACGCCTAATCTGATGAAATGATTGAAATATACAATCTGCAAAACGTGGTACGGCAAACTAAGAATGTGCGATGAATATGGGTATTGTGATGAATTTTTCGATAATTGGTAAGAGAGCCAATAAAGTACAAAGAAAACTTCTGAGTAAGCGATGTGGAAGGAGAAAGAGAAGTGTTTTCTGAAGCAGTGCATTAAAAAATCTGAGGAACTTAGTCAAAAATCGTAGATCAAAATTTGAATTAGTTATGAGATATCATTTTGAATAAATACGGCAAGGAATATTATAGAATAAGGTAAAATATTCCATCACAAACAAAAAATCATTAATGTAGAGTGACTGCTAAAAAAATAAAATAAGGCGTTGACTACGACGGAGGGAAATAAGATCAGCAGCTGGAAATAATAAAAAAACCTTAGTATTAAGCCATATAAACCCATATAAAACGAATGCCGTTTTCCATGAAAATCTAACTGAGATAATAAATATCAAAATAATAAATTATAGTAAATCGGATACTCGATAACGAGATTCAATAATAATAGGTCTAAAATAAAAAAATGACGAGTTTAACCGGCTTTATGAATAAAGAATATGAAAAAACTCCTACTCTTGTAAATAATTGAGCCATTCATGATCGAAACGTGATTTCAGGATCACGGAAAACTTTTTATGTAGATGCATTTATGATATACAACCCAATTAAATTATTTATTTTTAGCAGTCATCGACCAGCTAAGAGTGTGTGGGCCTTAGCACTACGCAATACTCCAGTCATTAGGTCTAACTAAAATGACAGTAAATATCCCATAATACACATTGCGATGACCCATTCTTTAGCTTTAATGACCAAATTTCCCAGCTAAACAAGGGTTGCTATATATATTTTGAGCCGAATAATGAAAAGACAGTAATTTATTATTGAAAGTGGCTTTATTGTTTTTCGAAGTATTTTCCATGATAATCAATAAACTTTTGCATGCCCTCGAACCAAATTTCGTTATACTTTTTCCACTCCGATTGAGGAGCCTACAAAACATGGTTTGTGAATGCATCATCGGCTTCTTCAGGCGCCGATAAACGTTGGCCACGCAAGTTTTTCTCGATAAACGGGAATAAATAGAAGTCATTTGGTGCTAAATCAGGGTAGTACGAAGGAGGACCCATCGATTCGACGTTCTGACCAGTCAAATAGGCAGTTATTTCAGCCGATCTGTGAGAGTTTGCATTGTCATGATGAAGAATGATCCGCCGCTTCTTTTTTTCATATTTCACCGAGCATTTCTGGCAAAAAAAGACTCATTTACCATTCAGAATTAACATTTCAACGTTGCTCTTAACGGTATGACGAATATGAGCCGAATAATGAAAAGACAGTAATTTATTATTGAAAGTGGCTTTATTGTTTTTCGAAGTATTTTCCATGATAATCAATAAACTTTTGCATGCCCTCGAACCAAATTTCGTTATACTTTTTCCACTCCGATTGAGGAGCCTACAAAACATGGTTTGTGAATGCATCATCGGCTTCTTCAGGCGCCGATAAACGTTGGCCACGCAAGTTTTTCTCGATAAACGGGAATAAATAGAAGTCATTTGGTGCTAAATCAGGGTAGTACGAAGGAGGACCCATCGATTCGACGTTCTGGCCAGTCAAATAGGCAGTTATTTCAGCCGATCTGTGAGAGTTTGCATTGTCATGATGAAGAATGATCCGCCGCTTCTTTTTTTCATATTTCACCGAGCATTTCTGGCAAAAAAAGACTCATTTACCATTCAGAATTAACATTTCAACGTTGCTCTAACGGTATGGTTTTCATATGTCCAGTTATTCCGAAGAAATAGGCGGTCGTTTGCTTCGCTGTGCTTGGTGCACGAATCACGAACTTTTGTCGGATTTGGCTCGTCTTGGAAGACCTATAGAGTAAATTGCAGTTTTGTTTCGGGCTCATACGCATAGATTTAAGATTCGTCACCTGTTTAGATGTTATACAACACAACTTTTGATTCACCACGATTGAGTTTGTTAAGAATTTCTTCGCACCAAATGACACGAGCATCTCTTTGAGTTTTGTCAAATTATGGATCCAACGCGAAAATATTTTTTTCTAAGCTAAATTTTCGTGCAATATCTCATTGATGCTCGTCATAATAATCCCCATGGATATCTCAGTCACACGATAAGTCACATGACGATCTTTCTTTGCTAGTTCTTGCACAGCATCAAAGTTTTCTGGCACAACAACTGATTGCGGACGACCTTCACGACTTTCGTCGCTGAGCAAACGGCGGCCATGATGGCATTTGTTATACCAGCTTCTCATAGTGGAAAAGGATGGGGCTTCATCGCCAAAAGTGAAAGCAGGTTGATCGATGCACTTCTGTCTTGATAATCCTCGTCGAAAGTCGAAAAAATCATCGTACAAAAGTGTTCACGAGTTAATTCCATTTTTTCGCTAAGAAAAAATTTTCGAGTCACTGTAAACACCAAAAGTTATGATCAAACAACAAAATGTTCTGGAGAAAATCAATTTTAAAAGGGTCAAACTTTCAGACGGAAAAGTCTGATGGCGTCTAAAGCATTTAGTGTTGCCAAGGCTCAAAATATAAATATCAACCCTCGTACAAAACTTATCTTTCATAGAAGTGTAATCACCGGTATTTTCTTTACATCTTTTTTTCGGTATCTATCATTAACTCTTGCTCCCTCGTAAGCACTTTCATATATGTTTCGTAAAATTACATGAAAAATTTGGAATTTTGTTTCGGGGAAATAATTAAAATAAGTTCATTTGAGACAAGGTAAAATTATTTTTTTTGCAGCTGGGGTGTTCATTTTTTTTATTAATATTAGAAAACCACGTCAGTAATATTCCTTCCAAAAAGTTATACCTTCTCAAAATGGTTCGTATTGTTTAAATCGCGACTAAAACATTTAAAAAGGTCGTACATTTTAAAGAACAAACTTCAATTACGTCTGTACATTAGTACCATTACGGTACTATATTGAGAAATATTAAACGGATGGCATCCAAATATGCCTGGAATCAAATATTCTCCCGGTAGTATAGGCGTTAAAACAAAACAACTTTCCAACCGAGCTCAATAAATAGAAAAGAACCGGTACCACATACATTTAACTTTAATTAAAGTTATTTTAGGTACCAAATCAGTCATTTTGGGACTTGTAGAACGTCGCATATAATATAGTGAGACCATTATTATCTACAATGTGGATACTAAATGACTTTCAAACAGAAATAACGAACAATCATTATGCAGATTTATTTTCGTTCATCTTACTTTATTCCCATTAACAAACGAAATTAAGACAGAAGACGTTAATATAATGAAAATTTAATTCTACAATCACTGATTTTATTATTGTTTTTAAAATTAGCCGTGGACATGGGAGAAACACATAGCTAAAAGGCCACATGATTGCGGGTGCCAAAATCAAATGAACTCATCTACTTTTAATTAGGCTGTAACATTTTAAATTAGCTTTCCAGATACTTTTTCCACATATTATGTTCCCACCAAATCTTGACTATATACCCGATTTCGTTCACGAATATAAATCCACACATCTTCATAGTGAAAAGAAAATAGTCATTGCTGGGGTAGGTATCCAAAAAGGTTTATTTCCTCCATATAAAGATATATTTCCTTCTATACCCCGTACGAGAATTTATTCTTTAATTCAAACCTTATATCAAAGGGAAATAGATTAAGGAACAGTGTGATCAGTTCGCATTTTCCCGGAAGCGGCTGCGGACTGATCATAAATTAATCGTAACGAAGTGTAGCGTCCGATTCAAAAAGATAGGGCAGGGGAGGCGGGCTAGGAAATGGAATGTAAAAGCATTAAATGGGTTGACGGATTGACAGCAGGAAGAAGTATCAGCAGGTTGGAGAGAAAATCACGAGTGACGAAACGGAAGAGTATAATCGAAGAAAAATGGAAATGTATCAAAAAAAGGATATCGAAAACTGCAAAAAAAACTATAGAATCTGTTAAGAAACATAGGACTAAAAAACCATGGATCACGGACGAGATGATTACAAAGATGGATAAGAGGGAAAATGAAAGAATGTACACACGGAGTTAGGTAAAATGAAGTAAACCGAGTAAAATAATTAATTGAGACGGACAACAAATGAAACAAACGAAGCACGGTGGAAGACGCAGTGCGAGGATATGGAAAGTTTGTAAAAGGTGAAATTGGTGCACTATACAAGAAGGTTAAAACACTATTGGGAAGTAAAAAGGGAAAATTTTGAGGTTCCAATTAGAGGTTGTTCGGGGTAAATTCTAGTTGAACCAGGAAAGATCCAAGAGAGATGGAAGGAATATATAGAAGAACTGCATGGCTTAGAACTTAGCCCAGCAAGGTTAGTCATAGAAAGGGAATATTATGTAAATGAAGATGGCTAAGGTCCAGGCATACTTGATGATGAGACAGAAAGGGTATTAGGGGAGATGAAATAAAATAAGGCCGTAGGGGTGGATAACATTCCTGCGTAACTACTGAAATGTTTAGGATAAGTTTGGTTTAGGAAGGGAAGAGGCAGTGATGGTCATTGCAGTGATGAGATCAATAATCGAGGGGAATAGAGAATAAAATCAAGACGTATTTACCTGTTTTATAGATTTCAAAAAGGTGTTCGATAGAGTGGATTGGGAAAAAAATGAGTGTATTGAAGAAAATAGGAATAGAGTGAAGGGATAGGAGGCTAATCCGCAACCAGTACATGCCTCAGACTGCTCAGGTGTGAGTGGTGAACAGAGAGGCCGAATTGACAGTGTTAGGAAGAGGAGTAAGGCAGGGGTGCCCATTATCACCGGTGCTGTTCAACGTATGCGAGGAGGAAATGATTAAAGAGACATGAGAAGAACTGTAGGTAGGAAAGAAAGTAGGATGGGAAATAGTAAAATCAGGTAGGTTTGATGATGACCAAGCTCTCGTTTGTCAGTCAGCAAAGGGAATGCAAGTATTGCTGAGTGAACTGGAAATTCAGTGCGATAGATACAGGATGAGAATCAATATACATAAAACAAAGGTCATGCGATTTTTCAGAAAGAAAAAAGTTAAGATAAACATTAAAATACAGGCAATACAGCACTGTACGAGGGCACTACTACTACTTTCGTATGAGGACAAAAACTAGAGCAGGTAGAACAGTTTGCGTATCTCGGAAGTGTTTTGGATCAACAGAGTCAAAGTAGTCGCGACATAAGGAGAAGAATTGCACTAAGCCAAGAGGCTTTCACAAGGAGGAGGGAGTTGATGATAGGAATCTTGAGTAGGGATGTTTAGAAAAGACTCGTAAAAACTTTGATTTGAAGAGTAGTTATGTGCGGCGCGGAAACATGGTCACTGAAGCAGGAGGATAGACGTAGACTGGAGGCTTTTGAAATGTGGGTGTGGAGCAATATAGGAAAGGTGAAATGGACCGAGAAGAAAACAAATGAGGAAGTACTTGGTATGATGGGCGAAGAGAGGGGTTTGTTGGGAGAAATCCTATGGAGGCAGGAAAAGTGGATGAAGGGGGTATTGACTGGCAGTGAGATGTTGAAGACTGTAATAGAGGGAAGAATGTTAGGCAAACGAGGAAAGGGCAGGAACAGGATCTTGGGCTTTGTTTTTTTAGGATTAACAAAATATTTATTTGGTAGTTGAGCCCATCCAAAACTTACCTTAACCTTTAATATTAATATCAAAGAGAACCTGGAAAAAAAATTAGAAGAACAAGCAATAATGGCCTTGAATAACACTTTTCGAATGGGAATCAGTAGTTCGGCATAAGTAAAGCAATATAATCCTTTAAAGGGACCTCGGCCCCAGTTACTTGGCAACTTTATCGGCCAGCGCTTGAAAAAAAAGGATGCCTGGAATAATGAGCCCAACCAAGAGAACGTTAGGCATTCGTAGCAGCACTTGGCCAGAGACGACGCCGGAGTAACTACCAGGAGCACTGAGCACCTCTTTTCTCGTTCGGAGGCTAAATAGATTAGGCGGACATGTGCCGTGGGAATAAATCCCGATTTCTCGCCAAAGCGATAGGAATGGAACCACAGCACGTTGGAGAGAGGATGAACGGAGATTACGGGCCCCATTTTCCTGTTTCACAGAGTGAGGAGGGGGGGAAAGGGGAAGGTAGAGCGTAATCAGTAGCTACACACACACGTACTTACTTGCTCTCTCGATTTACCGGGGAAATGCTCTTTCGGTCGGGAAGCCGCTAGTCCGGCCGTAACACATGGAGAAAAAGAGCGAGGACTCTTCCCCCGACACCGAACCCGTCCTCCCCACCGAATCCGCCACGCCTCCCTCTGGTTGTGGGATACGAAGTGGTGTGGGAACAGGAGAGGCAAGCGGTGTGAGAGAGGAGAAGGTGATGAGTGTGCGGACCATAGCAGAGTGTTTGGCAGTAAATATTCACGCCCCCCTGCTCTCTTTCCCTCTTTCATCCGCACCCAAGTCTCCTGTATTTAATTCCCGCCTTCTTCCTCCAAAATAGTTTATCCAACCTCTGTCTTATCAAAATATATTCTTTCGAAGGTATATCGTGTAAGTACTGAGGGTACAACGAAGTCACTAACTGGGAGACGGTGGTAACCAGGTAAATAAGTATACGGCAGAATTTTGAAAAGAAAGGAGGAGACTTAATGCACCACAAAAATCTTTCCGGAGGATTATTTGCTCCAATTAAAAATTAATTATTCCCATTTTTTTCGATCGTGAAGGAGTATTAAATCAAGATGGCATATATAAAATCCTTACAGCATAACCAAATCCTATCACGATAATTTCTATACTTAAGCTTTGGCCCAGGTATCTGTAATATTTTTCAACAGTTGAAAGCATTGTCTCGCTATCTATTTATAAGAATAAGCAGAAATTGTTAAATGATCCGTAAAACTCAGATTTCTCTAAATAAATTCGAGGGTTTCCTCCGAATGTAGACTCAGCTTGTATGCGAGGCAGAATTTTTAAAAATGGGGAAATAGGGTTTTTACCAATACAGGTTCGAAGTAAATCTAAGTGATTTCCGGGTCCTGACGAACCTATTTGCTAGCAAACACTTTTGAAAAGCAAGAAAAAAATAAAATAATTATAGTAATTGAAATATTTCAATGAATTCACATTGTCACTCCATATCAGAGCAAAGGCGTGCTCATGAATGTAACATGAAAATTACATTTTTCAACTCAAAATTTCTTAAGTGCTTCAATTTAAGGTAAGGTTAATTATTTCAGGTAGAGTTTGATCAATAGCGGGTTCGGGATAATGAATTGCAATTGCGTAGCAGAAAAATGCTCAAGGGAAATTCCCCCATCAACACGCTCCTGATTCATTCCAATGGTCTCCGGGAGGAGACTAATATATATACCGTCAGTGCTCTTCGACCGAAAACTCGGGTCCATGCAGGGGAAAATGTGTAGATGTTACGGGAGAACGAAACACGCCCCCTACTAAATTTGATTGCCAGCCCAGAAAAAATCTCACCCTCGTCCAAAAGTCAAGCCGATCTATTTAAAGCAACAACAAAACTACCCACTCTCTGACGGAGGCCGAAGAAACGTCCTCTGGTGTGAATGCCCATACACCCTGGGACGAAGCAGCACGGACCTAAAACCTGGTGGTGATTCGAGAGGAAAATACGTCGAACCAGGAAGATTTATCCATTCGAAAGTTTTAAGGTGGGAGGATCACATCGGAAGGGAATGCTACCGAACAGGCACCGGAGAAGAAAGATGAGCAGTCAAATGCCCCGAGAGCGGACACTTAAAAGAAAATTGGGGGTGGAAAGTTCGGGCGCGGTTGAAAAAATTCAAGTGCGGCAATCGCGGAATTCAAAACAAAAGTAACCAAGTGCTGAATTTCTAACATTCATACGAATGAGGCAAAAATTATATGAACTCGTGCAAGTCGTATTACGTAGTGCGAAACTCTCCCCTAAAGCTTTTAAGTTGCCTGTTTCCCACGTTTTCCTTACGCATTTTTAAGAAAATCGGCTAAATAATTTGTGAGATTCCACGCGGTACTATTTAAACTAACTCTACTGGTTTCTTCTCATCATTATGTACTTTATAAAATTTATGGTTATCAACTTGAAGTTCGATTTGATTGGAGCTCACTTAATAAAAATCCCAACGGCGTGTGAAACTCACACATTAGGTCCGATCATTTCCCAATGGCATCTACAGTTTTCCCAGAAGGTCTTGCACCAGAAAAATCACACATCTTGGTTAAAGCTGAGAGGCCCTTTGGTCAGTGTCCCAGCTGTCTACCTATTGGACTACCCCGTCTTCATGTGCTATTTGACACCAATGTAAGTTATCAACCCGAAGGTTGGTTTGTCAATATAGTAAAATTTCTATAGAATTGTCACTTACTTAACATGTACTATATAATTGTTCGAAATGTCAGCCATTACCGTTAACTATTGTGAGTCATTCCTTCAATTGTCAAATTTCGTGTAATGAACATACGTGGAGGGCTCAATATGTTGTTAAAAGTTTATTTCAAACGTTACATTTTAAATCACGTTATTTTTCACTCTACGTATATATTCACAAAATATTTAAGCACAATTCAAATAATTTGAAGGTCTACACTAAATTCTGTTAATTAATATAAAACTCGGTCATGTATTCACGTAAGTTGTAAAGAGATGCTCTATAAAATCACATGAAAACAACAGTAGAATACTAAAAGTGGTAACTTCATTTGCTCCTATTCCATATCGACACTGTAGCTGGAGTGTTTGAGTTAGAAGTAGAAGTCGCAATGATTTTTCCATTCAATTGCTGAAGATTAGGGCTAAACCCAAACGAATGATGCAAATCATTAGAAACAATTCAGGCCTGGCACACACTTGATTGTCTAAAAACACGAAAATGGGTCAGCTCGAAGCAAGTATACGCTGGTCGTTTATTATGCCATGGAAGTCACATTAAATAGGTTAATTCCCAGATTTTAGTTGCCACGTATGCAATAAGAACTTAACAGAGAGAAGTTCCGCTTTTAGAAATGCCCTTTAAGCTTTATGAGGCTTCGTAAAATACATAATAGAGTCAAGGATGGGATTTTTTCCAGAACTAGATGTGATGGTCAATAATGAATCCTCCCTATATGCCTACTGAGCGCAGAAACTCGTTATTCTTAATCTCCAAATCCGAATTCAATGGAATCCCACCAATGGATTATAAGAGGGAGGGTGGGTTTTAAGGGATTTTACAGAAAGCTTGGAAACAATTCCGTCGATCTGATCCAACACTACCATGAAAGGAAAATAATTCTCTTACGACTAGCTTTCATGAGTAAAATAAAAATTTTCAAGCTTCCCAAAGAAATAAATATGTATTCAGTCAAAATGCCACCCACCTTTTACACATAATTCAAATCAACCCTAATTGCGAATATAGAGCCCAGAAATGGCGATTATGATTATTACAAAATGTTTTCCAGATATTAAATAAAATTATTCAAATCCACATATTGATTAAATAAAACCAATAATACTGTTTCAAGTGCATTAGCATTGTAAACTCACATGAATAGTTTAAGATTAGACGAGGAACTGATTATTCCGGAGATAAGACGTGCGGGTACTGATGCAACTTCAGGTGTGTTTATAAACATACATGATTATATTGGCGCAGTGACTAGCGAACTTGAACGAGAATAACCGGAAGTTAAAATGTTAAAACACGGGATAAACATACAATATACTTGTTGCTTGAAATTTTGGCTGAACTGAGTCACCTGAGAACCTTCATTAGCTTTTTGTACATTCGCTCCTTTGTTTATGCATATAAGCTTTCGTGTGTGATCGCACGTACACCCTAAACTATAAAATGGATAGGGGTGATGGGACCACCGGCTGCCCCTACATAAGAGGGGAACAGGGGCAAGAGGGAAACGAATAAGAGACTTAAATGATTAAGTGGACTGTTCGTGTCGGGTTGAACGCACCAGGGTTACGATAAATAAATCAGCGTTCGCTTGTACGGATTTCCTTTGCCAAAGAGAGGGCGATTAAGCCGGAGAAACAGATTACCAGTTGCCCCCTTTCCCCTCTTTAGTTACCGCACAACAGACAATTCACCCCTCCTCACACATTTCGCTCTCGCAGATTGCAAAAAAAACCCTTGGTATGAGGTCCCATTCACGCCGAAATAGCGCCGTTTCAACGTTTTGTCCCGCCGATGATAACATTTCTCCCATTTATCTTCACGTTCAATAAATGTACCGACGAAGGTAAACCAGTTGAAGATCAGGCCATTTTTATTGCCCAAATCTTACTTTGGTATTTAAACACCACCTTATTAACTGCATAATTGAAATGATTGCCATTTATTCGGTTATTTATAAGACACTTAATAACGTTTAAGGATAAAGATTATTTCTCAATTTGCTCCCAGGTTTTTGACAGGCAAGCTTCAAAGAAATAGGCGAAAAATGGCTAAAAGATGACATACTTAGTACGTATTGATGCAATCTTTATCCCATAATACTACAACTGGTGATCTAATTAAGTAAAGCGTATATTTCAATGGAAATGGTTAAGTATTTATCCACTTCGGTTTCATAGGTGTCTAATCTATTTTTATAATGAAGACTTTACTTTTTGTCAACTGACTGTTTCCTGAGAACATATTAACTGTCATCACTTACAGATCGATGTAGTTTCATCATAAGCATGGAATTGTTGGAAGCATAGGTAGACCACGTCCATTAAAGCTGACGTGTCTCAAAATATTCAAAACCATACGTAAATCCCAGCATTTGAGCTTGGACCACTTGAATCAGAAAAATATTTAAGATATTTACAGGGATGAAATCAGCCTGCTTAAAACAAATGTAATACATACGTAATATTGAAACTCTGACATCTCTGAGAAACTATATAGCTCAATATTTTTCATTTAAACTGAATTTATGTCACTAAACTGCCTCCTAGCTAACAGACATTTACACTAATGCGTCTCTTTTATGGCAAAAAATAAAGTACACTTTTTTCTTTGTGTTATAAAAAATGCTAATAGTGATTTTCGGGTCCCAAAAGTTACATTCCTTCGCAAATGACTCGATATAACTGGTACGGGAAAGAAATTAATCCCATTTTCATCCAGACTGAAGTGGAAGAGATATGAATCATCATTTGCATCGAGGTACCAACCGCTCGTAGGAATTTGAGTCAACTAACGTACGGAACGACCACATTTCGTCTCAAATAATCCATTAATGACACCATTGTTTTTTCAAAATGAAAAAAAACCATTATTATGACCCCTAATCTGAATACGGACAATTTCCATAAAAAAGCGCCTACCAGAACTCAGTTTTAATCAGTCCAAACTTGTGATAAAATTAAAGTAGTCCTACGCCCTACAGGTACCATCACACAGACATCCACAGAGGAGGGAAAGGGAGGCAGCTACTTTCTCTGTGCCACCTGCAGTGTCCCAGGAAGGCCAGCTACCAATTAACGACACTGTTTGGTTATACTACGTGATGTTCATAGACCTCATCTTGTTTCTCAATCCTGAACCTAAGCTATGCAGCCGAACAATCTATCCACTAGGCTACCATACCATCCCAAAATGAAAGTCGTTCATTTTAAATCAACTACGAGAGAGGAAAAATGTATTAAGGCATGACAGTTCGTAGTTTAGCAACACCAGCTCGAATTGAATTGAAAATTATCCAAGGGATCGCCTCTCCTCTTTACCATCCCATCTCCCTGGGGTTTATTCCCTAGTGGGAGTAGATGTTGCGGTAATACAAATTTAATTGTAATGATACATTCCCGGAGGTTATAACAAACTTCGGATCGCGGCGTAATAAATCCTGTTGTGGCACATATTCACAACCACTCAAAGTGAATTCCTATCGAATTATCCCTGGTAATCTGTTAAGAGAACACTGCCATCAGGACAACAGCGCTCGTTTTCCGTCGATAGGTACTAATGATAGGTTTTAGTCCTATCCGAAATACAATTTTGGACCATATCGCGTGAAATTTATCTTATTTTCACTCTATTATTTTTATCTACAGCTCTTCGTACCTTATTCCATCCTTCATGTTCTTCCTCTCTATATTTTGCTTACCAATCAATCCCCCTCCTATCATGTACTTTAAAAGTGAACCAATTCTAAACATTTTATTCACAAAATTTTATCACTTAATTAGAAACACACGTAGCACCATGCTCTCTTATCCTACCGCACGATTTAAACTTCGTCGATATTCCCTAACGCTGTCAAACACGCTCTTCCCCATAGCTATGCCTCTAAATTCAAGAATCTTTTTCCATCCTCTTGCCTCATTGAATCTATAATGCTTCACTCACAAAAGAGGCAAAGATTTCCGTCTATGTCTTTCGTAATCTTTCTTTCACATCTCACCTTCGTAAACCAGTCATCAATGTTCTTCTTAATGCTCCTTTCAATTTCCCTGCTTGATAATGCGTAAATAACTAAATGGATTGAAAGTGTTTCATCGTCTTCATTCGTCAGGGATTGCACAACAGGCTTCTGAGAAATATTTTTAGTTCTAACAGAAATCAACCGAAAAATGTCTGAAAAAATATTCATGTTGAAGTTGACAGTACTAGACATTATGAAATCTACTCTCCTACATTTTCGATGAAAGAATTGTTCCGCCACCGGTTTTTTAATACACGAGGAGATATTTAAGATAGATCTTATCGGCGACACACTGCTGTTTGGACGGTTTAAGAAGTATCTTCTTGCCATGCGTTGGAGAACGAGCTAGGGTTCCAAACCAGAAATAATCACCATGTGCGTAAATTAGAGACTCAGGGGGAGAGAAAGGGAGGGAGATGGAAGCGTCTCATTGCTAATCGCGTATAACCAAATGGAACTAATAAGTGCGCCCCGAGTTTCCAAGTGCCCGGCTGAGAGAGGGAGGGAGCGACAAAATGGCAGTTAATGAAGACGAGGTGCACTTCGGGAATTTGAGGGTTTTAACGGAATGAATCCAATTAGTACAGATTTTCCCCAAGGCGGAGGCAAGACGGCGCGAAGCTTTAAATCAATTCCTTCCCTTCACGAAGAGCCCGCTTACTCACCCGTCCAATACGAATCCTAAACAGTTTCAGAGCAGGGATTTCGCAACGAGTCCTCCATTTTAAACCCTAACTGCATGTTGCAAGGGGTCATATTGGTGCTTGCTGATAGGGATATAAAAATCATTCACTTTGACTTCAAACTTACTTCTCAATCCTCATTTTAGAAAAACGCTGGAGCCACGGAAAATATAAAGTTGATATCATGGATGACTTATTAACTAATTTCATTAAAAAACATCGATTAATAAACTTGTCTGTAAAAATATTCTTTTCCAATCAAGACCATTTGTAAATGCTCGATCAAAAAATGTAAATTACATTTTACAGTAGGAAGAGTATTGTGGTAATAACGCTGAACAGCAGTGCGAGTAATGACTATCAACGGATATCTAATTTAAAATCTATTAGTTCAGTATTTCGGAAATAAACTTAGCTATAGCCGTATTTTATGATTGCTGATGCTTAGACATTATTCCCAATGCTATTAATCACCCCGTGTTCTGAAAACTCAAAAACTGAAAGATCAAATTACTAATTCAGCATACTGTCAAACAACACTCATTTCGCAATTATTTTAACGGCATTGAAATTTGATTGCAAAAGTATTACGTATGCAAGTTCAAACACCATAATAATAATCATTTGCTTTCCTCAACTAATGTAACGGTTTTAGTCCATACAGATGATATAAGCTCAAAATAGTAAACTTGAAAACTAGAAAATGATAATTCCATATAAATTATAATCACGTTTAACGTATATTCCATCTACGAAATGGATTTTTGTGTTAATGTATCTACGCTTAAGCTCATTCCGTTTTCATGCATTTAAATCTAGTAATAAGAGGAGGGCTATCCACCAATAAAGGGAAGAATGAAATTTGATTTATGAAACGTTGAGTTTTATTTATGAAAACTTACTATTCCTCACTAAGTTATATCAGTTAAAATTGTATAAAAATTATTTTATTACGATTCTCATTGTAACCTTATTCTAATTAAAAATTGTTCAATGATGAATACGAGTAACGTATAAAATACGAGGGTCATCCGGAAAGTAGTACCCGTTCGTGCCGCATGAAGTGCTGACGACGCGAGTAGCCGCTGGACGAGGTCAGATAGCTTCAGTGGCTTGTCTGCCTTCTCTGAGCCAAGTTGCGTGACGCTAGCATTGCCTGTGTTGTTTCTGTGATTGTTTACAATGTTTAAAAAAATTGAGAACGCCGCCAGTTGTGAAGTGAGGGCAGTGATTAAATTCCTCAATGCAAGAAACGTTCGCCCATGTGATATTCATCGCCAATTAAAGGAGGTGTATGGAGACAATGTAATGGACGAGTCGTCTGTTCGGCGGTGGTGTCGCAACTTCAACATGGGGAGGGGGAACACACACGACGATGAGCGTTCGGAGAGACCGTCTGTCATTACAGACCAACTGGTGAGCTCAGTTGACGAATTCGTGAGGAACGATCGGCGCGTCACAATTGATGACATCTGTGAGCATTTTCCCAATGTTTCTCGAACAATTGTTCATGAAATTGTTAAACACCATCTGCATTATGCAAAAATTTGTGCAAGATGGGTCCCTCGCGTATCTCAATGAGCTGGCGGCGAAGGACTATGCAGCAGGAATACAGAAACTTGTCACACGTTATGACAAATGCCTTAATTTGCTTGGAGATTATGTTGAGAAGTAGTTTAAAGTATCCTCTTTGAAATAAAATTTTTTATGTTTGTTAATATTTACTTTTGTGTCTTTATTTCACGAACGGGTACTACTTTCCGGATGACCCTCGTAGTAAAAAATCGATAAAGAAAAAATACAGGATGCATGGAACTAACTGGCTAAGGGTTATTCCAATTTCTGAACATATTCGCCGGCGTTATTTCAACCGTAGCACAAATACCATTCTTAAGAACGAGTAAGTTTTTTTAAGCGCCAGGTGCGTTTACAACGAAATAACCATCTCTGACCCGGTCTTAGTAGGAATAGGACAGTTACATAGACCCCAAAGGCATCGATATAAATAGCAACGAATGGTTTGAACAAATATTCTGCAATTATGTAGAAATCTATGTGAACTGCATTTTCCTATGACTGACAAAATAAATTTTAAATCATTTATCATCGCAATGTTTTCGATCCAAAACTTTACATTTTAAATACGATAATATATTAATAGCCAAACACTTAAAGACTTGTGTTTTGCAAATCAAACTTATCTTCTTCAGAGTTAAGTGGCGGATGAAATTCTTTATTTTTATTCACGATAATGCTGATTGATTGATTTCGCAATACATACCAAATTTCAATGGAAACATACTACAAGGCTAGCGAACAATCAGTTTCAATAATTTTTGTTAGGCCATTTTTAATTTCGCAGTCGTCGGGATACATTGAGTTCTTCAGTTTTTTGCACATATTTCTTAAAGAAGCTAATAAAAGTAGTCGCCCTTAAGTAGATCATATAAACAGCTCTAAATATAAGCAATAAATTATTTTATTTTGTTTAGCACGGTTACACTTATAAACTTGAAAACAATTTGCAGATAACAATTAAACTTTCAACTTCTCTATTGCATTTAACCTCCACAATGAATAACTGAAAATATTAATTATCGTACTTTGTCTATGTTGATTTCCCTGTCCTATTTTAGGTGTTAAGACTGTAGGATGAAATATTAGCAAGAGAGAGCAATGAGAATGTTAACTACCTGACAAAGGTGCTTTAACTCTGCATTGCCGGGCTTAAAAAGAAGATTCTTTCAGAGTGGAATGTCAATTTTTGCCGTTAATGTTTCCTAATTTAAAAGATACAATATAAATTAACGCAGCTTATCATACAAATGCTTTTCTGTCCTTACATTAACAAAAATAAACTCACATACATTCGATTAATTAAATTATTATATACTCGTTCATTTAAATTACTACGTCAAAGAGTGTTGAGAAGATTGAATTCATACCCTTAGACGAACTGTAGCACATAGACGGATGCCTCTAAGGCTGAATTTCCAGTTCCTTAACATGCAATTCAAAATTGACTTTGCAAATTTTAAATCCATTAAAAAATTTGAAATTTTAGACAATTCAATGTATGTCAGCTCTCAATAGGCATCTATACCCCTTCCGTAACACCCCCAAAATCAGCCTAAATTCTAAATATTCTACGACAAATGAGATTGATGAAACCAAATTCTTGAGTGAAGTGAGATATTAACTTGAAGTGAGATATTAGCTTGAAGTGAAGGAATAATTAATACATGTGAATATTGAATTCGACAAAACGTAATCAGTTGACTTAAATTAAATAACTGATAAATGTGGAGATGGATAGCAAGGTAGATACTGATAGAGAACGAATTCAAAGATGTTATTAACATTAGACTACCGAGTTACGGTAAGCATGGATAAACCCTGGAATCACACAATACTGTAATCGTAACCCTTACCTAAGCCACTCAAGTCATTGTTTCGATTCAGTTGTCGTTTGCCTGCCTATGAGTAACAACTTCCATTTCCATTTTGGTGCACAAAAGGATCATCAGGTGACTAAAATCATGGCGCAGTTGCCTTGTTTATGGGCCTACAGTAATAAATGACGGGAGGGTTAGACAATGAGGGTCGAGACTTTCAAAATGGCCGCGTAAATGTGCATGGTGAAGATAGGAGTGGCAGGTCCGGTAACCAGACCGATGAAATCGTTCAACAAGTGGATCATGAACAGCGATCTGATCGACGATTGACCCATAGTGCTCATGCTGGTGTATTGACAATTGTTGGACAAACCAATCTTCCCGATTGTTATCGAAACGCTCTGATATCACAAATTCTGTAGAAGATAGGTACCGAAAATTCTTACCCACCGACACAAAGAGCAAAGACTTGAAGACTTCTTGTTCTTGAAACAGTGTCTTGGTGGACAATTGTTTTAAGACCTTGGTTGTCTACTGGTTCAACTGCTAGGCAGCGATCTTCTATGCTGAGGTGTCAAAGAAGCTGGTGTAGCGTTATGAAAAGTGCTTCGAAGTGCACGGCAATAATGTAGAAAAGTTAAGTAGGTTTGGAGGGAAGTAAAACGTCCTTAAAAACTTTTTTCTAGCGAATATTTTTTGGGAACAAACGGCCCTTTCTTTTCAAAAATGGTTCGCAGTTTTTCAACTATACAAATATGAGGGTAAGGTGAACAGTTCTCGGCCTGACACAGAGATGACGTTCCAATCAGCGAAAGGTAATGATTCCTCCCTGAGTGCACGTGTCATTAGTTCGTCAGACAAGTTTCAACTCGTTCTCTCAAGTAATTTGTTTACTCGTTTCATTGCAGTACACGTATTTCGTGGTTTCCGTTACAATGGAAGAACTTGAATTTCTTGCGATCATAAAATTCTTCGTTTTGGATGGATTAACCCTTAAGGAAATCATCCTAAGTTGAAAAAAGTGTCCGCGGATTCTGCTCCTTCAAGGTCAATCGTTAAAAAGTGGGCCGCTGTCACAAAACGTGGCCGCATATTTCCGTCGAAGATTTCATTCGAAGGACGGCCAAAAACCGCAACCACACGGGAAACCATTGAAAAGGTGCACAATATCGTGTTGAACGATAGGCGAGTGAAGATGAGTGCGGTAGCTGAGGCCGTGGTGATATCGGGAGAAAGGGTGCGAAACATCTTACGCAAATAATTACGGATGCGAAAGCTCTGCGCAATTTGCGCCGCATTTGCTGAATGCCGATCAAAAGCAAATGCGCAAACGATTTTCGTAGCATATATTTGGACCGATTCAAGAGGGAACCGACCGATTTTGTGCGGCGATTCGTCACCATGGATGAGACGGGTCCACTACTACACGCCAGGAACGAAACAGCAGTCGAAGAAGTGCTTGGAAACCGGTGCTTCAGCGCCAAAAAAAAGCGTAGTCGATCGCATCTGCCAGAAAGGTCATATGTTTTTTACGGAAGGGATTCAGTTAATTGATTACCTTGAAAAAGGCAAAAGAACAATTAAAGGTGATATTACTCCAACCTTCTTGAACTGCTGGATGGCAAAATCGCGAGACGAGGCCTGGCTTCAAGAAGAAAAAAAAACATCTTTCACCAGGAAAACCTACTGTCGCCTGCTTACAAAGGTGCGTTAGTGATGGGAAAACTACGGTATTTGGGGTACGATTTGCTCGGCTATCCCCCCTATTCTCCTGATTTAGAACCCTTATCTGTTCCCAAACTTGGAGAAATTTGTTTCTGGGAAGCGCATCGCGTCCAATGCCGCGTCAATGGCCAATTGAGATGGCCGTCGATGGATATTTTCACAGTCTTCCAGACTCTTACTCCCGGAAACGAATACTGACATTAAAGAAACGTCGAATCAAGTGTGCTGAATTCAAGGGAGATTACGTAGAAAAATAAAATAATTTTTTAACTGAAAATCGTGGTCTTTCATTATCAGGTTGATCACTTTTCACCTTACCCTCGCATTTGGCTGTTGCCACATCAATAAATAAAATATCGATCCAAGACTTTGCCATATAATTTCAACAAATTGCTATGAAACGCACTTTCCAAATCCATTTCCCCGCAGGCAACTGTAGCGAAATAAAGCGCGCTTTATTTTCCCACTAATCCCCCCAAACGTTCAAATCAGGTACTCCTAAAGGCTACGGTTCTGGCGATTGTATTCAGGATTCAAAATTACGGTAAGCTGGACATGATGTTCACTTAAAAAGAAAAGGAGAAGTGAATTACAGCAGAGAAAAGACACCTTATGCATTAAATCCGCCGTGGTTACGTTGAGAAAGTAGTTAAAAACTATTTTCAAGTTCAATGAATCATCATTTCCGTTAAATTACAAATCAACGTTGCCATGCTTAAAGCAAAAAATAAAACGACTCTTTCTTCGATTCCTAAGTTAATTTCTGTCTTAACCCGTAATTGCGTTGACTAAATATATAACAAAATAACTGCATTAACTATCGCTAGACTTGACTCTCGATCCACTACATGCGTATCAGCAGTCTGGGAAATTTTGTGAAAATTTGCCAAAAGATTTTCATTTATGGTAATGAGAGTACCCACCATTCAAATGTGTGAAGAAAATATTTGCAATGTCTTTAGAATCCCGCCTAATTTTCATGGATGTACGAATTTTAGGCAAGAGTACGAACGTATTCTGGAACCTTTTGAAATCTGATTCTGGTTACAAATGGAGTCCAGGGAACAGAAATCGTTGCCAGACGAAATTAAAAAAAGGTATGAAAAAGGTTTTCAGAATATGTATCAAGGTAGGATGTTAAAAGCGTATGTTAGAAGGGAGAATTAGGAGCAGTCAGGGTGGAGGACTGGGAAAGGTTTTAGACTGCTATACTGAGGTAACATAAAATTGGAGGACTGGAGTATTCACGAGTGTATACGAAAGAAAGAGTAGTAGTAGTTTTTAGGGCATGCGACCGACAGCGAAGGTCATTTGCGCCATAGGGGATGGACAGGAAAGGGTGAAGGGTGGAGAGAAACCCGGCGTCGGCATTAGCCTACTCTTTACGAAAGGCGCCAAGGGGTCCGAAGCTTAACGTCCCATCCGACGTACTCACTTAAAGTGCCCTCCACAAACCACCTCAAGTAGGGATCGAGATACCTCTGAAAAATATTCAACACCGCCGGGATTTGAACCCGCGCCCTCAGGGTGAGAAGCCAGTGCGTTAGCCGCCGCACCATCTCGATCCCAACGAAAGAAAGATTTCAAAGCACACAGAGTACAAGGAAATGAAGGCTGGTGACAATGGAAAGAGGGAAGACGACTATATATGCATACAGTTAAGCTGAAAATTTAATCTCAAAACATTTTAAATGTTGACAAGTCATCAAAAAACATGTCAAAATTACAGGAGAAAAATAACAAAGTTAAGGAATGTTGTGGCTCGCACTCATGCGCGCCCCTTCTAACTTTAGGAGGGAGTATCACTTCTGTTAAAATCTGTTCTTGTGATGGGTTACAGTAAAAAAATATTTTTAAATTACCGTTCAATCGGGCTGAAGTAATATTTTTTCTTTCATTTTTTCCCTTTTATATTTCTTATTTCTGTATTATTTATCAGTGATTTTATTTTCAATAATTTTTCTCCACATTTATATGTAAGTACAGGCTATGAACAGGGGTATATATCAGTTATCATTTTGACTCTTCTCTTATTTTACATGCTTTGCTTAATTTTTATTTATTGTTTTAAATTTAGTAAATTATAGTGTAAGCATTATCTATCTATAGGTATTCGCAGGTTTTTCACGCTCTCCTTCATGTGTGGGTGTTTTCCGAATGTGGGTTTTTTCGTCAAGGATGCACCTATTCCTTAACACCTTATTCTTACGCTTTTCTCACAGTTTTGCCCATCTTTCTACACTCTTTGTACTTATGCATATTCATAAATCGATTGTAATTATCTACATCTCTTATATTATTTTGCACTCAAATATAATTATATTTTCATTGAATGTATTTGACGATGGGTTCAATGGAAGAAGAGACTGCCACAGTCTAAATATCGTCCGAATAAAGTCGAATTATTATTATTATCTATTCTTGAACTAGTATAGGAATTAAATACATAAAATAAATGGACAATTATAAATAATAGTAGAAAAGAAAAACACAAGAAGAAAATACGATACGGAGAATATGCTAACCAGATTAAGCTTAAGACAACGTATTATTTTCATATCATGGAAGAGGGAATAAAAGGCTCAGCGAGGAAGATCATAGGACAAATACGCCGGCCAAGTAAAAGGCAATACTTAGGAAGGCATAGGGAAGGGAAGGATAAGGCATAAGGAAGCGTTAGAAAATAAATAGTGGATATCTGATAATAATTATGTTTGGACAAATGTACGAGCAGTCGCAGTTCCAGGGTATACAGTTGACATTATTTACGTGCTGAGATCAAATGAGTCCACCTTTAGTGAAAAATCAGTGACAGTTATTTAAATATTATTACTGAACTAACTAAATCATGCACCTCTTCAGTGTTCACATTAGGCTAAATTATATGATTTAACCTGATAGACGCAGGTTCTCGAGTAATCCCCTAAATTATTTTAATTCTTAATCAATGGAATTCGATCTTGTTTATTTTGTTTGACATGTTGGCATTGAAAACTCTAGATAGCACTCAGCATGTCCAAATAAAAAGAAGTTGTCGGATACAACTTCCCTAAAATCATTATAAACTGATTCCCAAAACACACAGCATTCGAGCATAACTCAATCCTCAAGCTTTTATATAGTATGTAACTGCTGTGGTGACCGTTGATGCAAGGCCTCTAGACCAGCTTCCTGATTGATATCGGCAGGTGGAACGCTCAAGTTGGAAGCTCCACTTGGGTAATACAGTACCTTAAGTACGACTTTAAAGTTAAGGAAACGATAAGTATCCACTCCACGACCAGCATCCTCCTCTCACAGCCTACTCTATTCCATTTTCCACCATCAACGTGCGTGGGTAAAGGAGCGCCACTGACAGAACGCTATCTCTATTTGAATGTTATCCACGAAGGATTAAATTGAAGGTAATACTCCCAACTTTATGAGTGAATAAGAAGCGATGCAGCAAATAACTTCTGGGTATAAAGCCTAAGTATTATTTCTAAACGATAAGTATTACCATTTCCCATCAGCATATTTTAAAAAGGTAAACGTATAGCTGAATTGAACTTCAAATTTAATGTTACGGTGATTATTTCTTACCTTTACGTCACCATCTTTGTCCGTACCATCTGAAATACTCCTTTGGTTTCAAGAGTGTTATCCCCATTTCATAGACATTCTTCTTCACGATTGGAGCAGCAGCACACAACGGAAAACCCCTCTAAAAAAACAACAAAATTTAATTTAATTAAAGATTTGTAGCTTTCAGTGGATAACATTTCACAATTTAACGTCTCTACATATTATAAAATCTTCAATTGCTCTGAGAATCAAGGGAGTAAAATTTAAGAAACTTTAACCGTTTTTGTCAACAAAATTTGTTGTCTCAGGCGTAACTTTATGGAAATTGCATAACATATTGAAATGAAATAATTGACTTTGTAATTCCACACTCTTTATTTTAAAAACACGACCAAGGTTTCGACGTTGAACGTAATCATCAGGTGCTGATCACCTGATGGCCATCACCTGATGATGACGTTCAACGTCGAAACCTGGGTCGTGTTTTTTAAAATAAAGTGTGTGGAATTACAAAGTCAGTTATTTCATTTCATTTCAAATTGTTGTTAAATATTATTGAAATGTTAATATTACGAGCATTACATGAAGATGACTATGCTTTCGAGGAATCATAGTTGAAAAGTTCTCTAAATTTTATTGAGAAGTAATGTATCTCAAATAATGTTACATTGTCATTCCAATCACTTTGTATTTTAATCTTGAGACCACAATTGTTTCTGAAAATTGTTCTTCATCGGATAAAATTTGTAATTTCACGCCCAATTTTAGATTTTTAATTTGATTAAACATTAACCCTGACGATGCGCCATAGTGTCAGATACACTGTTTTACTTTAGCACTAAGTGTAACATCTCATATTGTAGCATTTATAAACTTTCATTTATATTTGCCGTAATGCTATTTGGCTGAGTTGCAGACATTAAGAGATATGATGTCCACATCCCACTAATTCAGAAACGACGCACTATCACCTCATACATCAGCGTTTTCCTTAGTTACTCAGTTGAAATAAAAATTGGCTTACGCAGCTGTACGTTATTGCGAATACAACAATATGCTCTTTCAATGAATCTTCAGATCCAATAAGAAGTTCAAATTACAAGTACTTGTATTTACAAAAAACAATCTCCAGTTAGATATTTAGTGAATTATCCACCGTCTCTATCATTATCCTCTTTGTCAAACATTTTCAAAAAGAATTACAGCTAATATTTTTTATTCTGATAGGAAAGGAAAAGAGAAGTTCAAATACAGTACATAATATTTGGAAAGAAAATCAATGATTTCAGCAACTTACATTACATTTAAAACCTATGCGATACCATTTCCCCAGCGCAATCCTATTTTCCAATATGACCTGAGGTAAGCCAATCCCCGAATATGCAGTGAAACCGAGTCTCCTGAGAGGCCTCAAAAACTCCAATATCTATGTTTTATTTAACACGCAAGAGATGCATTTTTGAGGATGAGCAAAGTCGCAGCAGAAGTCTATTATGCTCAAGATTATCAGACAGAAATAAAGAGTTCACATTTTAACGTTAAGCTCGAAAATCTTTACTGAATTGGTCATCACATAAAGACACAATTCCTGCGCGAATTCTAACAGGATTATGAAGAATGAAATAAGAAATATATTTTTATCTTGGACATAATTCAATTAACATTATTTATAGTCAGTAAATTTTAACTTTTCAATTCCCTAACTATAATGCACGACGTTTTCCATTCACGTCACCACCAATATAAAGAAATACAGAACGAGAGTTACCATACCCTCTTCTGGAAAACTCCACATAACACGCAATGCATCAACACTATACTCCATTATCCTCCGCAAGAACGTGTGGAGTGGGGTGGTGGGGCACCAAGCAAGCATGGTGGACAATCTATTCATAATTGATCTAGAATATATTAGTTAAAATACAAAAGCACTCGCAACCATACACACATGTATGCCTAGGCACATCATCCAATAAATGACAATATCATTGAAATTTTGTCGCTAATTAAATATACTACCTTGATCAAAAATTTCCCGGAATTTATTCAGAAAATTAAAAATACAAGTTTATTCATCTAAATCTATATTATCCCCTTCAAAGTAATCCCCATCGACTGCAACACACTTATGCCAGCGCTTGATCCAATCCTCGAAACATTTTTTATATTCGGTTTTCGGTATGTCCATCAGTGCTTCCTGCGATTTTTCCATTACTTCCTCTCGGCTGCTAAAACGCGTTCCCCGTAATGGTTTTTTAACTCGATTGAACAGAAAGAAGTCACAGGGAGCCAAATCAGGTGAATTCGGTGGCTGTTGGATGGTATTTGTTGCATTTTTCGTCAAAAAATTAAGAATAATGATAGCACTGTGCGACGGTGCGTTATCATGGTGCAAAATCCACGAGTTTTCTGCCCGCATTTCTGGTCTCTTTCGGCGAATTGCTTCACGCAAACGTCTCATAACGCCCAAATAATACTCTTTGTTTACTGTCTGGCCTTCTGGCAAAAATTCATGATGCACTACACCGTTGTAATCCATGAAAACCGTCAGCATTGCCTTCTTTTTTGACTGAAAACGACGTGGTTTTTTTGGTCTCGGCTCATTTGGTGAACGCCATTCACTTGCCTGATGTCTGGATTGCGTGTCGTACTCATAAACCCACGTCTCGTCTCCAGTAATGATCCTTTTGATGAATGTGGGATCGGATTCAGCCTCGCAAATCATGTCTTTTGCGACGTCAACACGGTCTCTTTTTTGCATGAAATTGAGGTCTTTTGCTGCTACACGACGGAAACCCAAATCATTAACCACAATGTCTTGGGCGGATCCATAGGCAATGTTCAAGTCCTCCGCTATTTCTCTGATGGTTAATTTGCGGTTATTGACCAACATTTCTTTTACTTTATCAATTTTTTCACCGACTTTCGATGTCGATGGTCTGCCACTGCGTTCATCATCTTCGATTGACTCACGACCACTTCTGAACCGCTCGTGCCACTGGTAAACGACCGTTTTTTTTAGAGAATCGTTGCCGAAACACTTTTCCAACATTTCCAACGTCCGTGCGCCACTAAATCCGTTTTTTACGCAAAATTTAATACAAGTTCGTTGTTGCAAATTTAAATCCATTTCTGCAATTGTAAAAAATCGCCAACACACACAGAGATAGATGTACTCTTGGCTACGTAACTTTTGCAAATGTCAAGTTATGACACTAAGATTTAAAGGGAATATCAACAACAGATGTACCAATTTAACAAAAAAACAGAACTCAAATCGGAACGATGGGAGCGCCACACGGTGGTTATTCCGGGAACTTTTTGATCAAGGTAGTATTCCGATTTTTGGGTCCGTTTTATTTTGATTGTGTATCGTCCGAGGGAAAAACGAATATACGAGTATGTCGATGACGTAGTCCATCTCTCTTATTTCATCACGGCAGTTTAATCTACAAATATCATTTGGTGCCGTGATTATCTCCTGGATGAGGCAAGAAAACTCAGGTGTCCTGCACTTTTCTAAAAGTCTAAGCCTTGCCTCCACTCATAGGAATGGAGAGGCTACCAACCAATTTCTCCAAAATATCAATAAAGCTTGCCCTCTTCTCTTAGCAATTATTACCTAATATAAAAGATTTTAACATAAAAATTTCTCATTCAAGAATTAAAGTTTTCTAATGTTGATCCCAAATACTAGCCGCGTATTCTAAAGTGTCCTAACTAATGTGGAGTACCACCTGTCACCTTTTCATTACATTTTACTACGGCCATCTAATAAAACCTAGCATCTTTAAAGTTGGCTCGCATATTCTTCCGATGTGTGTGTGTGTGCACTTGGTCATACCTTTCATGAGGGAGCCTATTGGCCAGGACACTTCGCTAGAGAATACTTATTAAAAAACAGGGAAATTCCGCATCTTTTCATTCTTTTGGATTAATAGCTTAGAGTCGCAAGTAGACAATTTAATAAGGACTATCAAAGACGGAATGACGGAGAAGAAGTCATTGGCTACTTTCGGGAAGATACATTTTGCTTTAGAAATGTGACGGTGAAATTTGATGCGTGTTGCTCTGCCAGCAATCAGATAAGTATCTCACGGCTGTCGACCCTAGAGTTGGTTTGATATATGAGAATAGAGCTTACCTACTCCTAGCATTACACCCGAGGGCGTGTGTAATTCAAACATCGGGTTATTGGGACCATCTCCTTTCCTTGTGCCGCCCGTGGTTTTCTGGGAACCTGAAAAATCACAGAGCTTGGGTTAACCTGAGGGTTCCTAGAAGCGTCCCCGGGAATGGAACCCGAGCCCTCTGTCCAGTATTTCAGCGCTCAATCCAAAGGAATACAATCTTCCCGAGAGAAAAATATCAAGAAAATTTCATCATAACCGGGATATTTTTTCATGAATGTGTTCGATTGATAATAATGGAACTTTTAATGAAAGTATTGCAAAGAATATGATTTAGAAATAATGAATAAGAATTGCAAAGAATGAGAAAAAATAAAGAATAATAATTATGTATGACGGTATTAACGGCGTACTACTGAACTGCACACATCAGTCTAATCTTGCATTTTTCAGGAATGGATGTGAAGGAAAGTGAAAAAAATTGCATGACCTGAAAGGGGATATATGAAGGCATTCGAAGAAGGTACACAAGGAAAGGGGATGTGTGAGATATGAGGTAAATGAATGTTGAAGGTTGTGATGGAGGACAGATTGTTGGCAGAGCGAAGTAGGTAGAGGAAAGGGTTTGGAAAATATGAAGAGCATTCGAGGTGGTGTTTTGGGTGGTGTTAGGTGGCACTTGAAGTTGAGTGGCACTCAACTTCAAACTTAAACCAATTATGAATATTTACGTTGAACCATACAAGACTAAATCAAGAGCATTTTCTGTTTGTTTTATTCATTCAAAGTTGAAGATCCGATTAAAAGAGACGTTTCAGGCGTGATATGGTGGAATATCATGATTAATTAAAAATAGCAATTTTCCACAAAAATAAAATTTAATGCGACCGGTTTCAATGTTACTACATCATCATCAGGATGATCAGATCTGATGATGATGTAGTAACATTGAAACCGGTCGCATTAAATTTTATTTTTGTGGAAAATTGCTATTTTTAATTAATGAAGATCCGATGTTTATCGTGTTCAATTCTGAATTATTATTTACCTAAATGGGAACTCGTAATCGGTTCAGCATGGGCACATCGTCATTCATAAGGTATCGTTAGGAAAATGAATCATAAAGGATATGATGCTGAAGTCATTTCATGGTTCATTAATTTGAAAAATATGGATCTCAATAAATAATTTACATAAATCAAGGAAGATGATATTTGACTAGCTTCATATATTCGCCCGATATTGATTAAGCCTGAAGCGAGTAGAGTAACGTAACGGCATGTCTTGGTACGCTTGGTAGAATCTTAAAATTTTTCACTCTGTCTGTACATTGCATTGGACGATGTTTAATAATATTTGTCTGATTCAAAAAATTGAAAAACTATTCCATGAAAAGAAATTCCTTTGGGGCCAATTATTTCTATAATTCCTTTAAATCTTTTTTCCCCTTTCATTTTCAACTATCCTTAAATACTGAATCGAAAGTTTAAGAAAATGAATAGATCAATTATTTGGCTAGGACATCTCAATTCAACAGGCATCTCTTATTATATATTTACAATTAAAAATATCAAAAATATTACAAATTATGAATTGCATCCACCAAAATAATAAAAGGTACAAAATGTATTGATCGCAAGGGACAACGCATTTCAAGGTCTCAATTATCTTCACAGGTCGCAAATTCGTTTAAGAAAGTAAGTGGTGAAAATAAAAGACGAGAGCACATACAGCCTGTGGAGAACCTCCCGGTGCCATGACCTCATCAGCGACAGAATGGTGTGTATCTGGTGATGAAAACGATCATCTACCATTTTATTGGTGGTCAATGGACCAGGCATTTTACTGTTATCGTCTTTTCGGACGATCAATTTTTCGTCACAGCTTCCATCATTTATTTCAATCAAGGATGCAATTGACGAGGAGACGAGGTCGTGTAACGTGGGTAATGTAGCAAAACTCGTAACACGTGCATTGGGCGAACTTTACTTAAAGGCTTGGAAATTATTGAGCATGAATGACGACGGAATATGATTTCTCCAAAGGGAATATTTTTTACAGAGACTTCGTTAATGTCAATTAACGTTACTAACTAAAGAGGAGAAGAGCCTTTGACATATTACCAAATATTTGTTTTTGCAAATAGTATAATTTTTTGTTCAAATATTTTACTAGCGTCACCAAAAAAAATGAAAATTTCTATCATTTAAGGAGCACATAGATAAATAAGGGCATTGAGATGTTTATACCCTCCATGACGTAATTACATGAGGTAATCTGACACCAAAACTTGAGTCCACTGGCGATCATGAGAATTATTTTCACAAATAAATATTTTTACTCTTACAGTTATCTGAGTGTGAATAAATTAAAATGGAGTTTAATTTATTATATCTCTTCCCTAACCCGCATTACGTCGGGGATTATATCCAGGGTTAGAAATATATGACATGGCACCAAGAATATAGAAAACTGTAAAATCAATACACAGGCATAACTATAGAACCACATAAAGAAGAGGTTGGATTGAATTAAATTCTTGACGATTCTGGAATTTTCCGGTATATTTTCTTCAAAATCAACTTAATATTCTTTTATTGTAATGAGGAGTTGGCGATTTATTTTACCACTTGGTTGCAAAGGGATGGGCAATGAATTTGGTACATACCGTATTTCTGAAGAAAGGGATACCACTATCTATGACAAGGGGAAATCAGGATTTTTAATTTGAATTTGTTGCCGGAAAAATTTAAATTCCATGTGGTTTATAACAGAGAAAAGGTCATTGGTAAATACGGATAACAAGGAAGTTTAATACAATATGTGTATTTTTTTGGAATTTGGAGTAAGGACCATAGTGAAATTGATTAGTTTTCTTTAATATGTCCTTTGAGGATTTGGTGCATTCACTGTTCTTGTTTCATTGTTTCATTGGGCCATGCCTATTTTTTTCTGTGTTGGAGACATTAGGAAAAGATACATTTATAAAAAGCGATAGAGAGAAGGGTTAATGAGGATATGTTAGGCAGCAAATTTTTTTCTTTAGGGGTGTAAAGGCTCAGAAGGGATGTAAAGCTCTGAATTTCACGGCTTTCTAAATAGTTCGAATGAAAATGTATTACTTGGACTCTTTTTTCACTAAAATGTCTAGGAACGAACTAAAACTGTTTGATTTTGTTTCTACGGTGAAATAAATGGATAGGAAAACAGTTTTAAAGGTCAATGAGGAAGTATTTTGGCATCAGAAGGGGGCCAAATATGGTGAAAATGCCTTCAATTTAACGAAAAATGTTGGAAGGAAGATTGGCAGTGTTTTTACAATAATTTGGGTATAATTTAGCTTAGAATGGGGAAAGACGACTACTAATCACCACATGCTGCTAGAACTCAGTGAAAGCCCCCATCCAGCTGGTCCTGCAAAAGCCAATCACCAGAGAGTTCTCAATCGAGCAATCAAATTCCGTAAGTTACCACTTCCCAGCGTAATCCTCTCCCATCCCTCTTTATTATTAATGGCATTTGAAAATCCCAGCAATAAGAATTCATGATTTCTTATTTTACTCATCCAGTGGATATCATTCTATGCATTTCATGCCTTACACTTATATTATAATAACAATAATAATAATTATAATATTTACTCAGTCACCAACATGCCTGACTCCTCTTTCATATCCTATTGATATATCATTTGAGATGGAGTGACAATTGAATCAGGGGCATTGCACACCAAAAGGCGTTTTCGTTATTTATTGAGTCAGTGAAAACGTATGCATAAGAGGGATGATGATATGATGTTAGTATCAGGAGCAACCACCACGAAAGGGCGATTGGAAATAAGAAATGTTTTCTTTGCCTGAGGGCTGTACCCGAAGAAAGTGGCACATAAGGACTCCCCATTATGTAAGGACCCCTCCGGAAGACCTTCCCCTCAACCTTCATACCTTAAAGATTTCTCCCTATCCCTTCATTTCTTTCCCCATCCAATTCCCACCCCTCCTACCATCCTCAAACCCTTTCCTACCCTCAAGCCCCATTTCCCCATTCCATGAACTTTTTCCGCCACCGTCATGCCCCCAAAAACCTTTGCTTTTTTTTGAGGAAAAAATAAGGGAAGAGTCACGTGCCATCCTCTCACTTTTCTCACTCGAAGAGATAGGGAAGAATAGCAACCCTTTTCCTAAACCCTCTTCGGTCCATTCGCTTGCTGAGAATAAGAGAGAGGAAAAAGTGTATGGGTATGAGTGTATGTGTGTGCACGTGTACACATACATATATACGAAATATGTATGCATATGAAATAGTAAGGGAAGGAGAAGAAACCTATAATGCCTCCCTTGATTTTTTATCCCTCCTCCTTTTCCCAACAATGCAAATTCCCTCCTCCACTTCCCATTCTACTTCTCTTCTCTCCTTCGCTTTTCTTCCCTCCCTCAAAAAAATACCTTTGCCCTTCACGTGAGCTACAGCGCGTCGTCAAGTTGAATCTGTTCCATTGGGCTACGTGGGATGGTTCGGGAAATAGGTTTGCCTGGAGTGCTTGCTTCCACGTGGAATTTAAGGGTAAAGCGAAGGGAGGACTAAAGGTTTCTTTTGAAAAAGGGATAGAAATGAGCTGCAAAGAACGCAAATTCCGTGGGTAGGGAATAGTGGCGAGAAACCAAGAATGAGGTATGAGACAATAGTCCTATGAGTTTGGTTAATCAAAACAGATTATAAGGCTGTCGAACCAAACGGACATTAATCTGACTCCTAATGTCTAGGTGTAGTATTAGGAACATTTTTACAGGCTTAGCGGCATTTAAATTGCACAAGTATTCAATTATTTGTGGGTTCTAGATGGAAATAATTACAATCGTTCTTTGATTCTACCATTGTTGGTACAACTTTTTTCGGAAATGAAAAAAAGGTAACTTAGTGATACCACAGAAAATTTTCTGTGGAATCACAAAGTTAATATTTTTTCATTTCCAATATGAATCGATTCCATAAAGTTACGCTGGAAACCATCAAATACTATTTTATTTAATTTATAATAATTGTTTCAATCATTTTTACGTATAAATATTTCCGTTCATAAAATAATTAATATTAAAGTTTTTGTTAGGTGCTCTTTTAAGATATTAAGTGAAGGTTAGCATTTAAATCAGAATCAGAAATATTGCGACTATTATCCAGCTGTTAAAAGGTGAATGTCAGATCACCGCGGCCTGTTACTTCCCTAAGCAACAATTATTTTACTGTTGCATATTGTTAAGCTAAAACTCCATAATCATACCAGATTTATAACAACTAATTTACGCAAGTAAGCATAAAACTAGAAGCATATAAAAGATGTTTGCATAAAAGCAAAGGAGGTTAAAAATCATGGGGAAAAATTAGTCACATGGAGTGACTAAAGACGAAATGTTTTCAAGAGTGTGAGAATATACAGGAGCCTGTAGAAGGCTGAAAGATACTGAAAAGAAGATAAATAAAACACATCTCGCACATGGCCATTATGTTATTTCATTTATTCAAGAATACCTAATATTGTAAAATAAAGGCAGAATTCGGACCACCCCTAATGTCTACACATCACGAGAACCTCCTTTTCTTTGCCCTACGTGAAATAATACGAGGGTCATCCGGAAAGTAGTACCCGTTCGTGAAATAAAGACACAAAAGTAAATATTAACAAACATAAAAAATTTTATTTGAAAGAGGATACTTTAAACTACTTCTCAACATAATCTCCAAGCAAATTAAGGCATTTGTCATAACGTGTGACAAGTTTCTGTATTCCTGCTGCATAGTCCTTCGCCGCCAGCTCATTGAGATACGCGAGGCATCTTGCACAAATTTTTGCATAATGCAGATGGTGTTTAACAATTTCATGAACAATTGTTCGAGAAACATTGGGAAAATGCTCACAGATGTCATCAATTGTGACGCGCCGATCGTTCCTCACGAATTCGTCAACTGAGCTCACCAGTTGGTCTGTAATGACAGACGGTCTCCCCGAACGCTCATCGTCGTGTGTGTTCCCCCTCCCCATGTTGAAGTTGCGACACCACCGCCGAACAGACGACTCGTCCATTACATTGTCTCCATACACCTCCTTTAATTGGCGATGAATATCACATGGGCGAACGTTTCTTGCATTGAGGAATTTAATCACTGCCCTCACTTCACAACTGGCGGCGTTCTCAATTTTTTTAAACATTGTAAACAATCACAGAAACAACACAGGCAATGCTAGCGTCACGCAACTTGGCTCAGAGAAGGCAGACAAGCCACTGAAGCTATCTGACCTCGTCCAGCGGCTACTCGCGTCGTCAGCACTTCATGCGGCACGAACGGGTACTACTTTCCGGATGACCCTCGTATATGCCTCCCTCGTAATGATATTCCCGAGTATATTTTGTTTGGTTTAGAGACTAAATGCTGGGAAAAGTATTTTCTGTGTAATAATTTAGTGCATTTGGTAGAGACTCGGCTCACAATCGTAGAGTTATACCAGTGCTCACAAAATATTTTAAAACCTTGAAAAATGAGGAGTGAGTATTAAAGCTAAAATGCCATTTATGTACTAACTTAACTAAATAAAATATTGTTACTTTGAATCATTTGCATAATTTAAACTCTAATGGATATTCCGTGCAAATTCAGATAAATTAAACACTAATGAATATTTAATGCGAATTCAGAAATAGTAATAGAAGGGAGGCGTGTGATTCCTTTGATGACTAAATGGTTACTCCAACCGTCGAGGTAAAAATTTAGTACCGTCTGCACCGAATCGGGTCAGTATTTGTCACACACAGATAGAGCACTATGTATTTCGGTTGACGGATTTAGAAGGGCTCACAACTAAGTACATACTGCTCTCTTATTTCAAGATTCTCAGATGTGTCAAGTGATCACGTAAATTTCCCGGGTGTCAAAAGACTACGTGATAATTCCCTTAAATTGAGATTAAATACCTTGATCTCATGTAACGTGAAAGAGTATAGCCTTGGTACGAGGACCTCGAATATATCGGTGGGAGAATATAGAGGGAGAATTGCTGGAGCGTTGATGAGGATGGGAATTTTGAATTTTAGAATATGGGGAGAGGAATATGGAGAGGAGAAATGGCTCGAGTGATGGCGAGGGGTGGGAGCTGGTGGGGGCGTCATTGAGGGTATTTCCGAAAGAGAGAAGAGGGAAAAACTTGAGGGAGGAGGAGAAAAGGAGGCTGCGATGCCCTTTTCAGTCAGGGAAGGAGAGGGAGAGAGAGAGGATGGGGGAAAGGGGGAAGTTGTTTGAAGGAGGCCTCTTCTCCGATACAGCACGCCCTGCAGCGTGAGAAAGCCGTCTCCATTTTATATACCGCGCGAGTGTGTGCGTGTAAGAACGTCTCGCATCTCCATGGAGTTTCCGCGCATACAGAATATCCTACCAAGAGTTTTTTTTTCAAACAGCGTCATCGCTTGCTGTATCGCCCTCTTCTGGTTTTCGTACCTCGATGAAAAATGCATATCGCCGAAGAGGAGATGGAAGAGAGAAAAAAAGATAAGGCGCTTTCCCGAAAAAGAAGTTGCCGATTCTGAAAAATATTGATTTTTTTCCTCCCGCTCTTTCCCCATCCAGTCTGAGAAGTAAATGAGTGAGTTCGGTGAGGAAACAATCTCATTTGCTCCCTCTGTTTGGATTAAAATTTTCCGACACTATGATTTTTAATGATTTGCCGTCAATACAAAAATGATGTGAAAGTTAGGCTTGAACTTCGGATTTATAAAACTGGAAACATTTTAGCATTTCCATTTTATTCATACTATCTCTGCTATGTTACGAAATATGACTTTCAAATGCAAATATTCTAGTGTACAAATAATGAACACCAGAGTTTATCATCAATAAATATTTTTACTACTCATATAAGTCATAAAACGTAAGGTATTATCGTGGCATTATTTCAAATAAGCATTCCTGCTATGTAGGCAAGTAAGTACTTAGTAATAAATACGATACCCGTAAGTAATAAGTGTAAACATAGTCGTCGAAGTAAGCAGTTAGAGATAAACTAGAGGCTTTTGAGATTTGAGCGTGGAGAAGGATGGACAAAGTGAAATGAAAGTAAAGTAAAACAAACGAGGAAGTGCTAGGTCTGGCTGTGGAGGATAGGGGAATAACGGGGGATCCAAAGTAGGCAGAAGAGGAGAATGCAGAGTATTTTGATTGGAGATCAATTGTTGGACGCTATAGCAGAGGGGAGAATGTTTGGCAACCGTGGAAGGAGTAGAAATAGGGTAGGCATGTTGGATGAAATGAAAGGAGGTAAAAATTATGCGCTATTGAAGAAGGGTTCATCGTATTGTCGGATGGGAAGTTCTGTTCCGTTAGGAGAGGCAAATAAATGTATCATTGTTCAGTCTGTTTCCATCTCAAATGTATCTTAAACGTTATACTACGAAGCAATGAAATAGTGTTAAGAATTATTTTTAAATTCATGTAATGTAACACCGATTATTTTATCAGAGTTGTAATTTAATGTCGCATTTGATCACTAATGAAGTATAATAACGACAGCATCACCATGAAACGATTTCCTAAGATTTTAAAATCATATTTACATGTCATGCATTTTATTAAATTAAATTTTTAGTAGAAAATTAAAGTGTATAAGCCTACATTTCTGTTCAACGCGAGGTATTCTTCATACAAAACATCTCTACAACATATCTTATCGTTTCGCGTTGGTCCGAAGGAAAAAATATTACTATTAAAACAAGACAAATCGACAGATAGGGCAATAAATGAAATATAGATCTTCCTAAATGTTTTAGGATAGAAAGGGAAAGATGACATGAACACAACTGTAAGGCTGAATGTACTTGATAATGTATCTTAACGTAATCATGTTGAATCCATAACTAGTGAAGGATTAATTACACACAATGATCATGGCATGTCAGAAAATTAAAAATTAGTTTTTAAATTCCCAAAGTAAGATATCCGAAACGATAAAAAAGCCCTGGACCATCCGAAAGACAGTTTTTTCATCTAGATAAGGATTATGTGTACACTTCACCACAGTCACCAACCACAAGATTGGTTTGATAGGCAAGTTTAGAGCTCATCTAATATTAAGCTAAACAGCAAGTGAAATTCACATATTCTGGTTAATTATGCGGATTCTTCATTTTGAACACCTGCCTGTAGTTCCCAAGAAAATCCAGTACCCGAAATATCACGGTTTGAGTGGTGCCTAAGGTACCCAGGGGCATCACCCGAAATCGAAACCGGGTCCTCAATTCAGCAGCAGCTCTCTACCTAGCGCCAACCACGCCTCTTACCTTAAACCATTCTTACTGAATTTTATTTAAGTCTAAATAATATTTCATTCATAATACAAAAATTAAAAATCAATCTATGAGCATTCCTGCATTTTCTACCATAGTACAAAACCTTTCTAGTAAGCTATGCTTACGAAAAACTCCCCTATGTAAAATCGTCGTAATAAAAAAAACAGCACAAAGCATGTATGCAGTTCAGATATAATGATGAGTTTTGATCTCAATGCAGTGTGTGAAGAGGTTTTAGAGACTTAGTTAGAAGATGTCAAACCAGATCGCTACGTAAGAAGAGTTAATCCACCTTGAAGCGTCGTAATGAGATTCGAATTTCTCCAGATTTCACATCTCCATTCCCTAACCTTCAAAAGGGACGCCTAGTCACCTGAACAGAGTGCAAAGTAGGTTAATTTCAAAACTGGTTAAGTCTTAGAATATGCTATACGGTTTAGCACCTCCGGCTTCGACTTTTTCTCACCCACCCTGAATTTCCGAATACCTAGAGCTGATTCGCATGACATATATCAGTCCATAGAATTTGCAACACACCTCTTCAGAGCCCAGCGTCGACGAAAACGCCGGGGACATAACACCACTCGTCTTCTCCTACCTACATTAGAAAAAAATCCGTTTCATATTTTATCCATTTTCCCATCTACCGCTCTCGCAGCCGTAGTTGCATGAGGTACACCATGCATCGCCCATGCGAAAGTACTCATGAAGACACGACGGTGAGTCGCATCGCGGTTTGCGAAGTCTGTTGACGGATCGCTGAGCAAAGGGCTCCTCTACTGCCTTCTCTGTCTCTCACACTCATTCCCCCACTATTTCACTCTAACCCACTCTCTTCCAAACTCTTCCACTCTCTCTCTCTCTCTCTCTCGCAGAAGTTTACGAGCTGGAATTCGAGAATTATAAGCAATAACTGGGGATTCATGAATGACACGCTTTCTTGCCTTCCGACGAAAACTTTGCAAGGGAATAACTTGGTTTAAGGGTTAAAATATGGTTTAAGGGTTTCGTGGAGGACGGTGAGGTTGCCCTTTCCATCCGCACGTGCCCCTTTTAACCCAATACAGGAATGGAGGAGGGAGCGAGCGATCGAGAGAAAATGTTTCCCGGAGAGTGTTCTCTCGTTAAAATGCTTGATTCAGACTAGAGCCCAGGGCCCGACCTGGAAAGCGTTTGAGAGAAGTGAGAAGAGTTCTCCACCCTAACACTTTCGTAACTCCTTAATGTCGGACGTGAGTGAGTGCCAGGTGTATATTTTAATTGAGCTAATAAACTCTGTCGTACCGAATTGAAAAACTCTTGCAGCTTTATATTCACTTGGAAAGGATTTATGATAGGCATGTAGTAACCTAATGGATAGAGCGCGGAGGACACCGTAGGGTCCGGTTTTGATTCCTGGTGTCACCTCTCCGAACCATCAACTTCACAAGTCTTCACAAGTCAAGTCAAGTGATTTTTTAGGTATTGAATCTTCCTGGGAAATCATGTGCCTCACAGGGCCCCCATACCCTGATGTGTGAATTTCACAAGACGTTGAGCTAAGTACTAGGTAAGCTATTATCAAACCAATCTTCGGGGCGATAGCTGAGGTACCATTTTTTTTATGGGTTCACGGCCGTTTAAGGGGCACATTTTGATAAATACGAGTGCGTATATTCCTTTGATGTTTACATTTACTTCACTCATTTAAGGCATTATATTTATTAAAGGTAGGTTTCAAATGTTTCCTATTTACCTTTTACGGAACATGAGAACTTCCTTTTGTTAACCCTACATTATTTCTTTCCTCATTCCATCGTAGTGTCGGTCTGGTTTTGTGTTGCTTGAAAAATTCTTCTCGTATTTGGTCTGAGAAAATCATCTGTATGTCTCTTCAGATACCAAATGTTCTCCTTTCTATCATGGTCTCACATCCAACTACCATTTAATATTTCCTCAACCCAATTTTCTACCATAATCGGAGTTATCCAGGCAATATTCTATACTCACGCAACATATTTAAAACTTCAGCGTTTGCACTCTTCTCCGTTCAAATTATTTTCTCCATTTTTTCCCACATCCTCATTTCAAAAACCTCCAAATTACCCTCATCCTCTTGCCTCAAAAATCAGTTCTCCTCTCCATAAAGTGCGATACTCCATATTAGAGTCTTAAATATTACATTAACTAATTGGTTTGAATAATCCAAATGTTAAAACTGTTTCCAGTCAGCAAAAGCTGTGAAAACCCGATAAGTATGCAAAGCTCATCTAATTCACGCCACGGGAACCTCCGAAAGAGCAATTAAGAATGAAATTTACAGAGACTTCTAATGTCGCACAGGATACAATCACACGAATCCTAGAGCCAAATGAAGCGATTAGGGGTAAAATATCTACCATGAGAATCCTAATTGCGTAAGTTAACGCAGCTTAGAATGAGAATTTCGTTTCCGCATCTTTAAATGCAGCCATTCCATAGCAAGTAATAGGTCATTGGATATCTTTATCAATCAAAATTGTCTTCACTCGTCATTAGGAAGAGCCTTCATTGAAAAATTACTTTATGTGACGAATAAGAAGGGGATGTATTCCTCCGTGAATAATGTGACTTGAACAGCGCTCTAAATGTCTGGTTCTCCATGTCAAACGGTCTGCAAATCTCATTTTCAACAAATTATTACGAAACATATAATTGGATATTTCAATTCGAATTAATATTATCATTCTAATATTAAAGCTCTGATAAAGGTAGAAAACGGACTATACGTTCATGCGCGTTACACATCAAAGGAAAATATTGAATAAATCATGAAATACGGACAGATGATGGTACGCAAAAAGAAAATTCTGGCATTACTGTTTTATGAGATAAGGTTGAAATATCATTAAAACTTGGAAACACAATCACCAATTGACTGGAGTTTCCTTTCCACATAGACTCTTCAGCCAGCAATACTCGCACGTGCAATGAAAACCAGAATTGTCATTATAACCATAATAAATTAACTCTTACATTGAGTTCATAAAGACATAGGAAAAGACGTAATCTTTCAAAAGATTACAAATTTTTGAAGTCATTAGTAATTTCGCTGCGAGGGCGGATGTCTATGCTAATGGAAGGGAATTATTTTTCTCTTTTTAAGGTGTTTATGAACTCCAAATCCTATCAGCCGTCGTGCGTGGTTGCAGTTGCATTTGCATAACGGCTAAGTAAAAAAAAAGTACACGATTTTGCAAACAAAATTAAAGATGAAGTCTCATGATGAGATAGTAGGAAGTGTCTATTTTTGAGAATTCTTTTGGAGCATAACCAGCTAAAATTGAATGATCGCTTTTCGATATAAAACACTCCGAGAAATCAGAGATGATGTCGCTCACAAACTCTTTAGAACTACTAAGCATTTCATTTCACAAACACAAATCAAAAAATCTCTGTGTTATCCCTTCCACTACAATTTTGGAAAGAGGGTTAGAATTCGCAATCAATTTAAAAATTGGATAAAAAAATATACTTACCTATTGTTCAAAAGAAAATAACTAGCCCTCACTATATGTATTCCTTGAAAAGTATGCACAATAAACTCTCCAGTTATATCGGCACTTAGATCTGTGTATGCAAGCTAAAGATTGAATATTTTAAAGTTTTTCACGTAACATGAACATATAAAAAAAAACCATAAACACAGTAATCAACCCGAAGGTCGGTTTAGTTACTAGGATGATATATTAGTTAATAATTAATGCATTATAATAGTATTGGGAAAAGCCAATACATCCAGAGAAAAATGAAGAGATAACTTTCTAACATAAGATTTTCAATTGTAAAGATTTCTAAACTTTCAGAGTTTTTCTCAGATTACAGAGCAACAATATTTGCTTGATTACGGAAAATGCTAGAAAAAAGAACAGGTAATTATGCTTCTTCATCTAACATTCTATCCTGTCATCCCTGAATACCACGTACCAATACTGAAATGAAAATATAGCCATATAAATGTTTGTCTAAACTTTTCAGGAGGCTAAAAAGTGCTAAAAATTGAAATTTTCGGCACCTGATGGATCACAGGGTGTTGGCAAATTGTTAGAAATCGTTTATTCATTTAAGGCATATCCTACCCACCCTAAGGAAGGAATATTCTCAACATATTAAATAATTGGGAAGATATTTAATGTAAATTTGCACTACATTTTTCTTCCATCGCAATTGAAATTGCTGACATCAATATGGATACGTAATCAATTCTGAGCTAAAATATGATTTTTTCCATTTCACGAACTACTCACTGCCACTTTCATACGATTGGGGAAGATATTGATTCATAATGAGCAAAATGAAAAGCAGGGCAAAGTGGATCAGTGAGTTACTGAGGGGTAGGATTTCGAGGATCTAAGACTAACGAAAGGAATTTAGCAGGATCCTTATATGTCATTCAGGGATGTGTCATGATAGGAAGAAACGTTGAAACAGTCACTTTTTAAGGGCAAAACTTCCTTGTTATACGGGGTACTCTTTAAAATGCCGAAGTAGTCCCTCATAAGAAGTTTTTCCAAAAGTTGGGAAGCTACGGAATTAATTATTGTGTTTATAGACTGGATTAATAACTTTTTAACAGGCCGGGAGCAAAAGGATTGTAATAGACGGAGCATCATTGAAAACAGTAAGCATCGCATTGGGTGTCCCACAAGGAAGTGTTATAGGTCCACCATTGTTCCTTTTTTTTGTACCGTATAATAAAATCTGTGGAAAAGTACGAATCTTTCTTTTTAGTATGGATATTAAATACTTCCACGAAGTGAAGCCTGAAACAATAGAATATATTGTTCCTTTTATTCATTTATGACATCGGATCTTAGGTTTACAGTAAAATGTGTCTATTTGCTGATGATGCCGTGATATATAACGAAATATCCAGTCATGAAGATAGAGCATCATTAGTTAACAACCTATGGGCAATTCAAAAGTAGTGCGAGACGTGGGAGCTCGAATTTAATTTGAATAAATGTGTTTAGATTGATTTTTGGAGGAAGAGTATTTCACCCGAAAACTTACTATACAGGGAACCAATATATCACTACTTGAATCGTTAAAATAATTGGGTGTAACAATAACTAAGGATATGTCCTGGGGAAAACACATTCATGAAATTTGCTGAATAGTAAATAAAAAATTGGTATTCATAAAAAGAATACTTGGGGATTGCAATCGAAGGTTTAAGGAGCTTTGCTAGTTTACGTTAGTTAGGCCCCACCTTGAGTATGCTGCAAGTGTATGGGATCCTCACGAGTTAGGCTTAATTTTGAAACTGATTGAGTGCAACGTAGAGCAGCTAGGTTTGCGAAAAGTTGTCAGTAATATCTGAAGATGTTAAAGACGTTATAGGCTCCGACTTACTAGGTTGTATCAGATGACCAAACTCAAATTAGGGAGATTTACCGTAGAACTAATAGATTTAAAATGTCAGTTTTTCCACAAACCATTAGAGATCCAAATAGATATGCCAGAAATCGCGTAGGAGATAGTTATATGGGTATTGTATCTATTTATCGATATAATTTATGCTATTTTTTATTTAATAGACCCATATTTTTAACATTCTACAGGATGATTTGAACATACTTATCATGCTATTGAATATTGTGGCATGTAAGTACTTTCGTCCATGTGATTAGCATTTTTCGACTTCATGGTCAAACTAATATTTGTGTAGAGGTAACTTGTTTCGGATTTTGCATGCATGGCTGGTGACCTAACACCTACCGTCACGCGTCATTGCGACAGCTTGCGGGGTATCGTGTAGATGTAGAAGTATGGGCAACAGTTTTCTAGCACCGTCCAATATTACCGATTCACGGTTTGATTTTACCTGACAAATTTTAATAACACATTCCGTATTGAACCAGGAAAAGTAAATCCTGATCAATTAGCGAATCGAAAAAATTGAAGCGTTTAACGAAATGAACATTTTCACTTAAAATATTTATGAATAAACCTATTCGTGGTGAAACCTAGTCTAGCGGCCAAAACAGATTCGACCACAGAAATGAAAAATGACCCCTTTTATCCGCGTCACTTGGCAGAAATGATCACAAATTCAAGGTAAAATGCCGGGCACAGAGAACAAATAAAAGAAAATTTTCTTTTCTAAATAGAACAATTGTTGATTGGAACACCTTACCTGCAAAAATATTCGAGCCCTTTCCTAACAGAGTGTATACTTTTAAGAATAGATGTAAGGTATATATGTAATAATTTGATTGATGTGTGGTGTATTGTATTGTATGCAATAGCTTAATTTTTTTAATTCATCTTTTTTTCTTGCTGATTAATGTTGTAAATGGGATTGGGATTCGCTTGTTTTGTTAAAGAGATTTGTGTTTTGAAGTCTGATTTTATCTATTATCTTATGCGATTATTTGGGACTTGTATGCCACCTGACACTGTCTATCAGCACATGTGTATTTTTAATAAAATAATAATAAACTAATCCAGCAGGATACGTGTCACGTCCAGAGAGAGATTTTGACCAGGAGAAAAACGTCATTCGGAGTAAGCCGTTGAGCGGTACTCCCTCCTTCTCCATCTCTCCACGCTGCAGGCCACAAGAGCACCAGTATCCAATTGTGGTAGCATAAGGATCGTTAGCAGGAAATCTTGGTCGAGTGGGCACTCTTAGGCATGGGCGTTTCATTAGAGGAAAATATTCACAGCTACTGACGCAGCAGGGATGCCGGACAGGGAAGGTAAAAATTCCAGCTTTGACACATGAATTTCACACGATAAAATCGTTGCTTTGGGAATTTCTCAATTCTCCCTGATCCCGATGAAATTCTTCCGCCCACCTCATTGACTTTTTTCACCAATTTAATTTGCGTGTCGAGGAAATGAAACTTGCAATTGAACCGTGGTTTATAGCAAACGAATGATCGTCGACCGTAACATAATTAACCAACGAACCCTTTTGCTCTAGTTCACCTAATAAACGATGTTTGGGATCAACATTCCAGCGCATACAGAATGGTGGACCCGTTAATTGACCCCATACTCTGCCAATCGAAAACTTCTACAAGGGTCGAATTTGATAACGAAGCCGGCAAAACTAATCCAATTCGAATACCGGTTGTTGATTTCACAAACTGACGTCCACTCTCGCCCGTTTTCCTATTGGTTCACAGTTAATACCATTCGGAGTACATGCATTCTTCGTTCAGAAGTTCATTCATCCATCGAGCTCGAGGAGATGTTGAGGTTGAGAGGATTCTTTGTTTCAAAGAGACTGGGCTGGCAATACCCACGACACCCGAACACCGTAGCTACTTATCGCATAAACTTCAGAAATAATCAACGTTTTTAATCACTTGCGTTGTCAAAAGGATACGATCTTTTCGGATTTTCAAAAGGCATTTGATAACGTTCCCCAAGGTAAAATAATTCATAAATTAAAGTTCGTAGGTAAGGTAGGTAATAATTCGGGTAAAAAACTTTCTGTTAGAGCGGGAACAGAGGGTAGCCCTTTAGAGCGCTAGTTCCGATAGCTTACGAGTGACCTCGGGTGTACCTCAGGGAAGTGATATTGGGCCCTTGCTTCCCGTGAGTTTTCTAAAAGATTTGAAACACTAAGAGAAAAATAAGATTAGGATGTTCGTGGATGACACAGTGATTTATGGGGAGATGTCTGGGGGTTGTGATCGTTCAATACTAGCAAAGGATCTCGATTGCATTTCGAAATGGTGCACAAAATGGGGATTTTCATTAAACCTTGATAAACGTTCGGTGGTAAATTGCTCTAAAAGATCAACAGGATTCATTCAAAAACTAGCTTGAATTGACCTAGAAGTAGACGACACGGTAAAATACTTTGGCCTAACTATAACTAATGACAACTGGGGATATCCACATTTGTAACATCTGAGGTCAAGCAAATTAAAAATTGAGATTTTTAACACTTATTGTTAGCAGGAGTGACTATAAAATCAAGTAATATTGTTACCATGCACTTGTAAGGCCTTATTTATAAAATGCATATAGTGTATGGAATTCGACTGAAAAAGGCCTCAATCGGGAAATTGAGAAGATTCAACTCAGGGCAGCTCGTTTCGTTAAAAACTGTTATGATAAAACGAACGGCTTCACAGAAAAGATTCTGGGGTTTGGCCTAGGATCATTAGAAGAAAGATGATTCAATTGTAGTTCAAACTTATTAAATAAATTCAAAGCCGAATGTTTCAGCACCGAAGTCTCGTAAATTATTTTCACTCCAACATACCGTGCATATACTGGTCGCTTGGATGATGAACATAAAATTCAGGATATAGATTCCAGAACTCAAGCAGCAGACTCAAGGACTCTTCCTCCCCACGGGCAAAGCGGGATAGCAAATGTAGGATTAGAGATAAGAAATATTCCATTTGCCACCCAAAGAGCCTAGGGAATAATTAGTTTTACTCAAATGCATACGCTTTCACTAATATCGTAAGTACTGTCATCAAATACCTTCCCACATGACCGCATGGTACTGCCATTTGATGAATATAGTGCTCGTTAGAGTATTGTTTGCTCTGCTTCGTTGTTTTCAAGCTTCTCCTTCTATTCCTCGTCTCTCTTTGGCGGGGAGACGCCCTTTGGGGGCAGGGACCATGTCCATGTGATGGTGAAGTTTCACCTTCTTTCTTTTCAGATCTGCATGACCTGCCTTTTTTGGTGGAGGCCTGTCGTAAGTTTTGGCTCATTCCATTCCCTTTTTTTCGCCTAACAAGCAACTTGTTTGTTAGGTGTTTCAACCCTTGTTTTGAATTGGGTCTTCCTCCATCCATACGTTTGCACGTTATTTGATAGTTTTTTGCGAAAGATTTCCCTTTTCCCTTCCCCTCCCATATCCTTCATTATCACTCACCCCTCCCAACTGACGCTTGCACCCCCTGACACATACCTTTTTGGTGTATCGCGGAGTATTTATGTCGTTGTTGAAAAATAGCCAACAATATAAATTGCTTGTACGGATTGAAAAACAAGTGAACTAATGCATAATGGATGGTTATTTATTTTGATGCCGGCCATTGTATCATACGTAATTGATGCACTGAGTGGAAATGGAATCTTAAAGATTAACGAGAAGAAATAAGGCTGGGTAAAAGAGGAAGTCTCAGGAAAAGATTAAGCATGCTAGACGGAATGACGGCCAAAGTAATAGTAAGGGAATGCGGAATGGTTTAATGTTCGGCGTACGGAGTTAATTTTCAAAATTATTGATTAATTTAACAACTTTATTGGGGCGAGATTGAGATCTCATAGTCCTTCTTCCACCTAACATAAGATGAGGCATGGATTTTTACCAGTAGGGAGTTATTTCTTTAACGGAATTCCAGATCAATTGGACTTTAACGCTAAATATGATCGATTTGGTGAAAAAACCGTTTCAGTCTGCTAACTGTGAGACCCGCCTGAGCCCTGTGCCATGGGTCAAAGTGCAGCCGGGACTAGATACCCGTTTTGAGGGGTGAAAAAACGATTTTGAGAGTAGTTCATTTTAGAAGCTCTTTGAATCGAAAATTTTATTCAATTCAGGGTATTACTACATCTTCACAGCATTACCGTTGTAGTGATCTCTTGATCAGACATGGAAGAGGATATTCATCTCGAGTGGCTGCGAAGAATCTCCGGTAGGGTCTTTGGACACTTAAGAGTTATTACTCAAAGTAAATTAGAATCAACAAGGAGTTTATTAGAGTTACAGTAGAGTACAATGGCTGCCCTCTGGGTCTGACGTGACCCGTCCAAGAGCTAAAAGTCTAATAATCAGAGAATGCCCCTTCTTTCCCTTTTTGGGGCGTTTAAATACATTCATCCACCGTGGGGAGAGATGGGGTGGGGGTGAAAGGAAAACAGGGGAGGGGAGTGCAAGGTCTCTCGCTCCAGGGTGAACTTTGGCCTGCTGACCCCTCCTCGCGTCTGGTGATAGGGGAGTATGGTTTATCTCTCCCACCATATCGCTTCTTATCTGCTGTCCTGTCTCTTGGATATATATGTCGACACTTGGATATATATCTGTCGTCTGTCTGAATGTCTCTTGTCCTGTCAACCTACTTGAGCGGCGATCAGTATACCGTATCACTTGCGCGTGCCGGGTCATGGCCAGCGTAGAGCGCGCTGCGTCCAAGTGCGCACAGCATCGCCCACAACCCAGGAGGCACTACGCACCGCTATTTTTTGGCACCATAAGCTCGAATGTGGGTACGCTTTGGTTTACATTGCTCCAATCTACAAATTAATCGCTGAAAAAGGACTTGAAGAAGCTCAGATATCTCTCTCGATTACGTACAAAGCAATGAAATAGTTAAGAACTTACGGGTTGCGAATCAGCATGCCGATGGAATGGTAACTTAGGAGGAGGAATTGCTCCAAAGTCTTGCATTTACTCTGCATACCGGCAGGAAATCTTTACTGCACATCAAAAAAAGAATATTTGTGAAGTTTGAAAATACGACATATCAGAGCCTACAACTTTAAATTAATACGCTCGGCTACCCACTAGGCTATATTCTGCTTCTCAAGTATTTAATCCTATAATTGGTGCAATAATATTATTCGTAAAAATCGGAAATTTATTATGCTATGGCATATTTACTGAATCGAAAAATGTGAACCAACTCTCACTCATGTTCTCTCGCTTACGGTGTAACTGGCAAACGACATTGATGAGTTGTGCCTAGGGGGGGTTGCTTGCGATTAGCGGGGGGGGGTTCACTGCAAGCCTCCCACCCGCCGTGCTTTTGGATGTAAAAAATATGTTAAAGAAATATATGGCAGTTCGAACAATTATCAAACTGAAACAAATGAGGTATCTAACCAATCGATTATTTTTAGCGTACAAATTCCTATGACTCAAATTTCGTTAAATAAGCGCCGTCCTAATGTAGCAGTGGTTATCTGTGCCTATTAAAATCCTTTCTTGGGTGGTAATTACCAGCATAAACAATAAAATTGACTAAAGAGCACATTTCGTAAAATAATCTAAGATCATCCTTTTTTGACCGTGCACTCCCAGGAGGAGAATGATGTAATAGGTAAGTACACGTACTAATGTTGTACATGCATCATTACATCACGATCTGCCTGCTGCGGTGTGTCACATTCCCTATATGAAGGTCTTTGGGAGCGGAGACCATGAGTTGCATCTCCATATAATGGTAGAATTACCCTTTCTCCCTTTTCAATTCTAATTTTCTACGTTATTGGATAGATGTTAACTATATTTTTAGGTGCATGTGTACGTTAGTTGATGGTACTTTGCATGCGTGTAAGTAAAAGAGATTTTTGAGCGAATATGTACGCACCTGGGGGTGTAAATTTTTATTAGTTTATTGGTTTTGCATGTGTTTTTATCGTCTTTTACGGGTGGTGGCCTAAAACACCCCGCCGCACGCCTCTGCGGCGGCTTGCGGGGTATTATGTAGATGTAGATGAAAGAAACACCGGGAAAAGGTAACTTCACGCAGTTAAACTACTTGGTTTCAACTTGGCATTATGTGTACCATTCAAAATAAAAACCTGATAATAATCCCTGGTTTCAGGCGTGACTTTGTGGAATCTATTCTTGTAGAATTAACATTACTAAAATGTACTCAAACAATTGATTATTCTATGCAAAAGTTTCTATTCGGAATTCGACTCGGTTTTCGGCATTAATTCGTCATCATTACAAGAATTACATGCAGATTCCCTCATACCCCCTTATTCCTCTATATTCCTCGACTCCCATCCTGGACGGCTTATGCGTTTATACTTAACCTTTCGCACGGAATTCTCCTGATGATGACGTCTTACATCGAAATCCGGGTCGTGCTCTGATAAAACATTTTGTGTAGATTAGCCAATAGTTTGAGCTAATTGAAATTCATACAAGAGCCCGTGAGTGAAATGAAAGTTCTTTAATAAAAAATTAATTATTACGTGGTAAGAAATACCACCACACCCTTTGAATATAAAGATACTTCCTCAATCACTCCCATCTCGAGAGAAATCTCCCAGCTATGAGATCACAGCCTTAACTCACTGGGCGACGTTGCTTCGCCAAGAATGATGGTGTTCTTTTTTTACATCTGACCGCTATTTAATAGCCATCTCATTCTTGGAAAGGAAATTTGTAAATGCTGTTTTGAGATAAATTATATTGACAGCATTCGAAACCAATTGGATAGAGAACTTTCATCTTGTAATCCCTCAACTTGAAATTATAGTTAGGGTCACTATTTTATGTTTTAATCTATGACCCCGGTGTATCATTAATACTTTTCCTTTCCTTTAAAGGGATATTACTCCAAGTAAATTTAATATTGTATAAATATTAAGCGTAATATATCATTCACAATGATACAACTCCAGAATAAGCTAGTATTTCAACCGAAATTTTCATAGAGACGATGGAACTCCTCCAAGTGCGATCCGTCGTAAGTTAATAATGTGTTTCGACCAAACCGGTCAAAAAAGGTCACCATGCTTACAATATATATTCTCCGCGAAGAACCTCCGTGGCGTCAGGTAATTAAAAAAGAATGTTACTTCCTTAAAATAGAACCCTCCATCCATCGTTGTACGAACAAGGAAAAAGAATCGAACAATCACTTAGCTTCGAGTGGGATGGAAGGAATTCTCGGGGAAGCGAGGACTATCCAAACCAAACTCGTCTGGACAAAACCAATTGGAGTCGTCCGCTGGGACCTCGGAACGGCTTCTGCAGGAAGCAAGATTTTTACAAGAGCAGTTTGTCGCGCGTCCCATGGAAGTGATTCGTGGACCCCCCATACGGCAAAGCATGACTCAGATGGGTTCGCTTTCTCTCCGACGAGAATATTATCCGCCGACTTAGTGAGTACGTCCCTTGGCACCGTGGCAGTTCCGAATGCCGACTCTGGTTCACTTCGACTGGCAGAGCATTTGAGATCCCTTCCGACGCGCGATTGAAATACATTCAAATCGGACTTGCGCGTGGGGTACTCGAAACGAAGCCCAACAGTTCCTTCCCACTCTTAGTTCTCCTCGCCCGCCCCTCTCTCAAAACTTTCCCATACAGCGTGCGAGCGTGGGTCGTCCCCGGTCTCATCCTTTCCCTGTCCCCCTCTCAAGAATCCTTCTGTGCCTCTCCCGCAGGAGGTCTCCTTAATGACTTCCTCAGCCCCATCTCGGATGTCATATCGTTCCTTTTTCCTCTTCACTACATCTCTTTCTCTCCTCCTCGTTTCCACGGCAACGCATCTCTTCACGCTCAGTCCACCCTATACCACCGCCACCCCTTCCCGTCTCCATCATCTCCGCTCTGGCTACAAGTCTCTACTTTTGATATCCCCTCCAACCGCACTCGTCCCCCTCCGGAGGTGTTTCCACGAAGGGACCCGTCTTTCCCACCTCTTCCCTCCCACCTTTCCACGTGTTTTGAAAGGGACGACCCCAATTATTTGTGGGTCTCCCACGGCTCCGAACGTTTAAAGAACGTCAAAAAAGAGTGAATATTCGAGATATTCCTCCATCTCTTACGATCTCAAAATGGTACTCAGAAATGTGTTTTAGGAATATTGACCCTAGGAGATTCACGGGCGGGTAGGAGTACAACGATTCACTTGATGGTTCTCTTTGGCCGGCGTCGTAAGCCCTGGTTCTGGGAGCATTTTCGGCAAGAGTTTTTGCTAAGAAGTTTCAAATCGCTACACAATTAAACATTTGATTGGCTGTTTTAAAGGAGTTTCAGACCTGTATAACGACCGTTTTATGTTTTTTTAACAGATTATTACATAATTTAAAGAAATTTAAATCTTCATCAGAGTAGAACGGAAAGGGGGCTAATTAAAATGGAAGGAAACGTTTTGTTTGATGGACCGCGAAAGCCTAATTAACTCAAAATTACCATTTAACAGCTTAATAAATGTGCATGACTATTTTTTACATCTATTCCAACCTTATATGAAGAAGCTCGAATAATTTTGTTTCAAAAAGACAACATTGCCATTATTATTTATACATTTCATTGGCGGTTAGATATTACAGTTTTTGCAATTAAACGTCTAATATGTATTTATCGTGGACTTCTTTATATTTCAAGCATTGAGAAAAATTGTTTTGAGGATATTGAGCACGTAAAAATCAAATCTAATAATGTTAAGAAGTCCCTGAAGCGACCGATGTTCTTTTCAAGAATCCATGGTAGAGTCAAACGATAATTTGTTTAAAGAAACTGGACAGTGATAAGGGATAAATGCTGAACTCCGTTATAAATGGAAAAATTCAGCTTAAATCATCAAATTTGTATATAATACCATAGTAGATTATATATCATGGCGACGGTACCTACAAATTTTGTTGGCAAGGTACTGTCACCAAGACAAAAACACAGCAGTCAGGCATGTAGATAAAGTATAACTACAAAACTAATTGTTCGTTTAAATACAATTGCTGTCAATGTATGTATTATTAAAAAATGTCTAATTTAATCAACTAGTTATTATGGTTTGTGTCATTAGACATATTTAAATTCTAAATTATTTTATTTCAAATTAAATATTTAAAGACACTATTATATGGTGTTGCGGGGTTTTACCTTTATATTAAGATATTTAATATCTAATAATATTTTCAGTTTAGTACTGTATGAAGTATCGATACACATACGAGAAACATGCCATTATAGTAATATATATTATATCTATATGTACAGGTAATGAAGCATTTACAATGCTAATAAAAAGAACTTTTCTTCTTTTCAAACTACGTCTATACAGAATACTAAAACTACCACTTACCAAAACAAAAGGATGTCATAATGAAATCTTGAAGTTAATTTATGTTACGAAAAAACTGGCAGAAACCCCACTTGTTTCTCATGAAGAATTTAACTTACTTAACTTTCGTTTTATGAACACATTTTCACTTAAAACACAAAGCGATTAGACAGAATCAATGACTATACTTCATCATATTTTTGTGAAAATATAAAGGTTTGTTCTACATAATCATAAAATTCATATCCATGCGTCAATTTTTAAGCACCTCAGTACCTTTCAGAAAACCTTACTTTCGTTCAGATTTGGAATTCATTTTTAACAAGGTGGATCTGTATAAGATAAACTTTCTTGCCATTTCAACATGCACTAGTTTCGCCTTAAGCTCTATATAATCCTCTACCCGAGAAGTGACAAACGCTACCTAACTCAATACGAGAGAAAAACAAGAAAAGAGCGGATTAATCGATAGGAAAAGGATGATGACATTGGAATTTAAGTGATAAAGGGAGGAACTAGGCTTTTAAAAACAGCTCTTCACGGTCACTTTTATCTACCATCAGCACAATCTCTTTCTGATATGTTAACATTGTTTTTAAAGCTATCTACTGGTTAACGTAGGTTTTGGATATACACAACCACTAAATAAATATTATGTTTCTCCTAACAAAACACAACCCAACATCTTACTCTACAAGTCTCTCCTCATCTCAATGTACTTTCTTCCTCCCTTCAACCCGTCCAACATCCCTATCCTATTCTTGCCCTTTCCTCGTTTGCCCAACATTCTCCCCTCTGTTACATTCTCCCCTCTGTTACATTCTTCACTTTCCTACTGCCGAATTATATTCCCTTCATCCATTTTTCCCGCCTCCTTATGATTTCTCCCAACAATGCACTCTCCTCGCCCACCATTGAGTAAGGATGTTAAGGAAAGGCTCGTCAAAACTTTGATTTGAAGCGTAGTAATGTACGGCGCGGAAACATGGTCACTGAAGCAGGAGGATGGACGTAGATTGGAGGTTTTTGAAATGTCGGTTATGGAGAAGGATGAAGAAGGTGAAATGGACGGAAAGGAAAACAAATGAGGAAGTGCCATATGTATGTTACCATTATTCACCATTAAAATTACGATACAAAAATGATTGAATAACGGGTATACTATATATGGGGAGTACTGGGCATATTTTGTTAAATACGCTTAATATAGCTTTAACTATCTTGACTGGAAGTTTTCTAGATCAAAACAGCTATTTATCATTATTATTATTATTAAAAATACACATGTGCTGATAGACATTGTCAGGTGGCACACAAGTCCCAAATAATTGCAAAAGATAATACATAAAACTAGACTTCAAAACACAAATCTCTTTAACAAAACAAGTGAATCCCCATCCCATTTACAACCATTAATCAGCAAGAAAAAAAAAGATAAATAAAAAAAAATTAAGCTATTACATATAATACCATATACCACACATCAATCAAATTATTACATATATGCCTTACATCTATTCTTAAAAGTATACACTCTGTTAGGAAAGGGCTCAAATATTTTTGCAGGTAAAGTGTTCCACTCAACAATTGTTCTATTTAGAAAAGAAATTTTTTTTTTATTTGTTCTCTGTGCCCGGCATTTTATCTTAAATTTGTGATCATTTCTGCCTATAAAATTTGGGTTCCCCACCTCTTTTCTAAGATCTGCCCAAGCTTTCTCCCCCTTCAAAATTCGGAACATTCCACAAAGTCTGCTTACTTTTCTTCTAGATTCTAGAGGTTCCCAGCCCAGCGTTTCTAGCATGTCAGACACACTCTCCATCCTCCCATGCTTCCCCAGTACATATCAGGCAGCCTTTCTTTGCACCTTTTCCAGTTTTTTAATATGACCTTCTTCATGAGGGTCCCATACAAGAGAAGCGTACTCTAAAATTGGCCTTACTAGGGTCTGATAAGCCTTCTCCTTGGTTGCTCTAACGCTCCCTTTGAGGTTTCTCATTACCCAATGAAGAGTTTTGAAAGCTTTCTTATAGATGCACTCCACATTTAGCCCCCACCCTAAGTCCTTAGTTAAATATACACATAAGTATTTGACAGTATAACTTCTAGGAATGACATTTTCTGATAATTTATATTCCCTATTGTTTCCATTTACCTTATTGCTAAAAGTGATTGATTTGCATTTGTTAACGTTAATATCCATCCCATTTTTTGTCACCCAATCTGCCATTTTATTAATGTCCCTTTGAAGTTTGTCACGGTCTATGTCATTTTCGACTTTCCTGTAGATAATACAGTCGTCTGCAAAAAGTCTTATCTGAGAATTAATATTAATTGGGGGATCATTTATATATATTAAAAACAAGAGCGGGCCAAGTACGCTTCCTTGTGGGACTCCCGATGTTACCCTTGCTTTTTCAGAATACACCTCTCCTAATTTGACCCTTTGAGTTCGACCTTCCATGAAATTTCTGACCCAAGAGATTACTCTTCCATCTGTGTGTAGTGGCAATTGGCCCATCTTAAGCATTAAGAGATCGTGGTCAACTTTGTCAAAGGCTTTTGACAGGTCGACTATTATAGCATCCACCTCTATTCCCGCTTCCATAGAGTCGAACATTTCTTGGCAGAACCCTAATAGCTGAGTTTCGCAAGAGTGCCCTTTTCTAAAACCGTATTGGCGACTATACAACCAATTCTCACTCTCCCACAAATCCCAGAGATAATCAGCCATTATCTTTTCTAATAGCTTGCATACAACTGATGTCAAGCTTACCGGTCTATAATTATCAACTAGTGCCTTATCTCCTCCTTTGAAAATTGGCGTAACACATGCCTCCTTCCAATCATTTGGCAGGGCATTATTTTTTATTATTTACTGAATCATTCCAACCTAAAATTATTATCTCTATAAAAATTGCTTTGAAAAATGTAATCAGAAGTATGTCATCAGACGTTTAGATGAGGTACATACAATTTTATCGCAAAAGATGCATGCCATTTTTTATTCTGTTGATTCTTATTGATTAGCTCCTTAGCTACTGAGAATGTAAAGTACAAAGCCAAACACTGCCAAAAAATTCATTGAAATTAGGCAATTATTAACTAATGCCATGTTTTCGGCATTAAATGAGATAATGTATCCTGTGCTTAATTAGTCTGATTTTTGTTGAACGGTAACTTAACAAATTTAATTTTAGTAGACCAATCATGAACTCCATCCACAAGCAAATTATCATCAAACTTTTTAGACGACCCGCTCTTCACGATAAAAGCAAACTATTTGCCCACTTAATCTCAGCTATCTTACAATGACATGTTTCATTTAATTAACGATATCTGCGTTTCACACGTCGTCGAAAGTTTTAATTTCCAATCTTGGGACTTACTTGCTCCTGCTTCCATACATAAGTTTCCAAAGGCAGCCGCAGATTCTTAGCCAACCCTGTCAACATACTCATTAGATTATTTGCCGTCACCCTGCTTAGGCATACGACGTCGTATTCATGGCCTCTGGGCAAGACATGTGGGACAGATAGGCTAGGTGAGAACATAGGGTGGAAAGGAAACAAACTATGCAAATTTCACTTGAATAGAGATTTAAGTGTTTGAAACCCGGGTCGTGAATAAATCTCTATTCAAGTGAAATTTGCATAGTTTGTTTCCTTTCCATCATGGATAAATTTCACAGGGTTAACCCTAATACCGTTCGGTTTGTTAAAAGAGAACATAGGGCTTATTAAAATAATCTATGAAGAGCTGCTGTGGCCTAAAGCCAAGTAATGATTACCATCGGTAGACTGAATAAAGATGGTCGGTCCGTGAAAGCTACCACAACACCTTGGAGTTCACTTAGTATTTTCTTTTAAGTGCCAAAACACTACCTAGCATAATTCCTCCTTCATATCCTAGTATATGAACTTCGTAATCCTCCATCTCCATCAAAATGATCGTTGCCTTCCTCCCCCTTCCCGGCTTACAACTTTCTCTTTTCTTACACGACTTAAGCATCTCAATCACTCAGTATATATCCCCCATCCAATGTTCTCGTATCTCGCCCAACAACGATATCTCTTCTCTTCCAAATAATCGAATGCCCACAAAATTAGGTGGTCAATATTTGAAATTGAACCGAATTCACGCCAAAACATTTTTATACCTCAGGCCAATAATCTATTTCGCCAAATTGTTCCCTCTAAATCATCAGTACGATACTTTACGAATTTCCATTCCTGGTAACGTGATTCAGGTATTTGTATTCCCAATCTGATTCATCCACTAAGAGTTACTTAAATCATCAAATATGATTATTTTCTGGCTGAAACTATGACTTAATGGCTCAGTTTGCTCTCTGCAATTCTTATTTATCTCATATTTCGAGCCCCGGGTGGAGTAGTAGTGTTCTCTTTCATAATAAATTTATAGATCTAGTGCGTCATTATTTATATTGATAATTATTTACATAGGTGCATTTACAGCACCCGTAGGTCATAGGATCCCAAGGCCCAGGGCCTGGTAATTTAAAAATTCACGTCTCACGGGCCCAACAAACCCATATCTCTTATATCACGACGAGATTGCATTAGCGAAGGAAAAACGAGTTCATGAAAATTAACATTGAAAGTCATCGAATTCTTGGACTGAATTCAAGAATATGTGTTGTCATCCCAACAATAAAACACTTGGGTAGTTCATGTTATGCGATCGATTTATCGTTAGGAGGTTAAAAGAATAAAAACAGAGATTGAATAGGTAGGTCTGCATGACATAATAAATTGGGTAAATCCAAACTGTAAATGAATATCAATAAGAGACTACACGAGACTATACTAGTTTTTATCTCTGAATTATAATAGCTTTTACTTGACAGTAAATTTTCAAGATGATTTACCTATAGATAAAAACCCGCACCATAGAGCAACCCGTCTTTTTATTTTTATTATCATCAAAAATGAGCAGCAACACGTACGAATATACTCTTATATAGTTTTTCTTCCATTATGTTGGAGGAAGAAGGCTGACATACTATGCTGGAGGAAGATAGTTAAATTGTATTGGAAGAGATCTTAGATAAAGATCGAGATGGCGCGGGGGCTAACGTACTGGCTTCCCACCCAGAGGGCCCGGGGTCAAATCCCGGCGGAGTTGAATATTTTTATAGGTATCTCGATCCCTATTTGAGGTGCTTTGTGGAGGGCACTTTGAGTGAGTACGCCATCCGTCGGATGGGACGTTAAGCTGCGGACCCCTTGGCGCCTTTCGTAAAGTGTAGGCTAATGCCGACGCCGCCTTTCTCTCCGCCATTCATCCTTTCCTGTCCATCCCCTATGGCGCAAATGACCTCAGTTGTCGGTCGCCTCCCCTAAATACTCTACTATTTAAATAAAGATAATAAGACCATGTTAACATTACTTCATTATTGAAATGTATCAAATAAAATATTTACACTCATAATTTATTTATGAATCCATTCAGTAATTTGAGTGCTGAAGGAGAGAGTTGTACAATTCATGATTCCGTCCAGAAAATTTACAATGATACAGATTTCGATTAAGATAATTAGTCTAGTCGAGAGTTAATCCACCAATGAAGACCGTTTCCATTCCATCCTACTCTAGAGAAACAACATGAAGTAACACACAGAGTGTTTCTCAGGATATAAAGTAAACGCCTAATGATATTGATGCTTGAATACTCAGATCACCTGATACCCGGGTCTCATAAATGAATGACGGTTCCTAATTTATTCCCCATCAGAGCATGAAACATGTCAAGGAATGCTTTCACCTGAAACATTACTTGAAATTCGTCAACAAGTTTGGTATAAAGAAGATGTCCGAATGCATTTACAGTATTGCATTAAAATTTTATGTTTAAGTAAGGTTTTCCTGGGTCAGTTTTTCACTGTACTAATTTATCAGAGATCCTGGCATGATTCCTTTCCAACATAAAATACCACAGAATAAAAAGCGAAGTAATTTATAAAAATATTTTGATGAAATTAATAATTTTATTTGCGTATTATTGCCGATATTATTCTTATTATCAATGTTGTTTATTTAAAGGAAGAATTTCAATATTAAAGCGGAAACATTGAAGTACCCGAGATATAGATATTGTTAGTAAATGAAGAAATAAATGGACATCCTCTTTTGGCTTTTATATATTAGCTTTTGATATTCTGGTGTAGAGAAGGATGGGAAAAGTAAAATGAACTGAAAGGAAAATAAACGAGAAATGCTGACCAAGTTGCGGAGAGAAGAGAGTTGTTGAAAGAAATACAAAGGCGGCAAGAAATGTGGAAGCACACCATTTTGTTTGGCAATGGAATGTCGAAGAGCGTGATAGAGGGGAGAACGTGAGGCAAAAGACGTCGAGGGAAAAAACAATAAGCATGCCGAACGTAAAGATGGGAGGTAGAAAGTATGTGGAATTGAAGAGTGGGTAATTACCGTCATTAATGGTATCATGTTGTGCCTTGTCAGGGAAGGCTAAAGAAGATGTAACCACAGTGTAGCTTGAGTCCAACCAATACTCATGTTAAACAGCAGACCAATACCGTAACCTTAAATACCAAACCAACACATGCATAAAGAATATATTTCTAGGTTCTGAAACATGGTTTATTAATTAGATATAAAAATCATAAACCATAAACACAGTAATCAACCCGAAGGTCAGTTTGGTAGGTGATGGTATAGTACACCTAGTACTAAGCCCGACGGTGAGTGAAATTCACACATTAGGGTATAGTGGCCAATTTCTTTCCCTATGCCGGTTATGATTAGTTTCCCAGGAAGATCTGGTACCCGAAAAATCACAAAGCCCAGACCGCTTTGCCCGGGAATCGAACCCGGAACCCTCCGGCCAGCAGTCCAACGCTCTACCCCTGGACTACCACTTTTTTTTTATATCTTTATTTCGTGGCACTTGGCCCATTTTTTTTTATTACATGTATTTCCATTCACAGACATAGTTATTTAACACCATGTGCACCATCTTAAACGTGCATAAGACCACAGATTGAACATTTTCACAATTGAACAATTCTAAACAAAGGATGATATAAGTATGAACCACTTATGAACTATAAGCATTCGGAAAGTGTTCACAGTCACATAACTTAGGGAACATTTTCCTTACAAATTAACAATACAAGATCCTTTATAGGGAACAAAATGATTACAATGAAATCAAGCCAATTATAAATAGTCATATTTTTTTAAACATCCCCTTTGCGTCTTTTTTTCACAGTTAAACATTAATGATACATTTGTTTACATTCTTTGCTGCTCTTATTTATTGAACGTATTCCCTTTATTTACATACTTGTTATCGGTAATATATTTCCTTTGCATACACGACAGTTTACATTGAGTCCAAGACCAATTTTCTTTAAAATTGTTATTCTTTCATGACTTCATTTCATTCTTTCATGACTTTTTTTACCATTTGTTCTACTTTCTTCCAATATGGCTTTAATCGGCCCGGTAGGTTTTTGCTCTCTTTTTTCACTTGTTCCCACCAACTTTCTATATCTATTTTAACACACTTGTGTACCGTAAGAAGGTGCTGTCCAATCAGCCAGCACATTGTTTCCATTTTCACGCGGGGAAAGATGTTGAAATCCAGCATCATCATATTCCTATTTCCTATCTCCTTTTCTCCAAAGGTGTTTAATTCTCTGAATGATCTTTTTATTAGACACCACCTTCTCCTCGAGATGGTGCATTCGAACACCCTGTGGTCTTGTGTGTCGGCTTTGTCACAGTATTCGCATTCGTTCCTGCTGGATAGATTCAGGTTTTGTTTCACTTGCTGGGTGGTCACTATATAGTTTGCGAATAGGAATAGGACGCTCTTTGTCCTTAGGGTCATGACTATTTCGTTGATGTTCTTCCAAACTCTCTTCCAATTTACCGATAGAATGTGCTTTTCGATGTTGATTCGGTGGTTGTCGTCGCTTCTGAGTTGTCGGTAAAGGCACTTGGTGGTGGCTCTCACTCCTCGCGGCATCTTTTCTACCAAGTCCTTAACTTTCCTGATAGTTTTCACCAGCAGTCTATCCTGCCCTGGTGCACCCCATGCCGCCTTTAGCAGATCTTTTGAATGTTGACAGTCGTCGGATAGGATGTTAATTACTGTCTTTGCATAGAGTGCCAGGCCTTTGTCCCGTACGTCGATCAGCCCTAGGCCCCCCTTCCCCTTGGGGAGACAGGCCTGGCTCTTTGCTACTCTTAGCAAATGCCCTCCCCAAAGGTATTGCGTTGCTATTTTTGTCAATAGAGCCCCATGTTTTTCTGGCAACGGGAAAATCAGTGCGGCGTACCATGCCTTGGATAATAACAACGCGTTTATCGCAAGGACTTTCTGATGTATGTTTAGGTCCCTGTCTCTCAATTGCGCTAATGTTCCTTGTATCATTCCCGTGGACTTTTCCCATACTGCGTTTATCGTCTCCGCGGATGTCCTACTCCATGGGATGCCTAGAATGTCCATCGAGGTCACTTCTTTCCATTCACTGGTCGCGGTGAAGTCGGCGTCTTTTATTGTCAAGGCCTTTGTCTTTTCCATGTTTACTTTTTGCCCGCTTTCCTCTTCATATTCCTTTAATGATTTTTCTATCACATGAATTTCCGCTTGATCTTTGGCGAAAATCGTTACGTCGTCCGCATAAGCCACCGCGGACACTTTTCCGTTCCCCGCCGGAATTCCTTTAAGGTTTCTGCGAAGGCTATGTAGCAGGGGCTCCAGTGATATCGAGAACAGAAGCATCGAAAGCGGGCAGCCTTGTCTGATTGATCTTCTCACGGGGAACGACTTTGTTTCGGCCCCCGCGCTCAACTTTACTTTCGACGTGATGTTGTTCGTGAACATTTTTATCGTGTTCAAAAACTTTTCGGGGAAGCCCATCCTCTTTAGCGTGTTCACTACGTGGTTTATGTTCACCCTGTCGAATGCCTTCTCTAGATCTACCGCTACCAGTTTAAGGCCCGCGCCCTGCCTGCTCTCGTGGCTCGCGATTGCGTCTCTGATCGTTGTGAGCGCCGTTACAATGTTTCTCCCCTTTCCTACTATGTGTTGGTCTGGCCCGATTATCTTTTCTACGGCTTCGCTGAGTCTGGTTTTAACGATTTTGGCTACTACCTTGTAATCGGCGTTGAGGAGGGTGATGGGTCTGTAGTCATTTAGGCTCCTTGGCTCTTTTCTTTTCGGCACTAGGACAATTTTCCCCTCTCTTTGGGTCGTGGTGAGGGTGCCTTTTTGGAGGATGTTCTCTATCGCTGGAATGATTAAATCCTTCAGCTCTTCCCAGAATTCTACGTAGAATTCAAAAGGGATACCGTCGGTACCCGGGGACCTCCCCTTGGGGAGCCATCTCATAGCATCCTCGCACTCCTCCCTTGTGATTCTTTCCGCCATCCTCTCTGCCACCTCCACTGGCAGTTGGGGGAGTGGCGTGAGATTTTCTGTCTCTTCCTTGAGTGATGTGTCCTCCCCAGACAGGAGAGTCTCAAAATGGTGGCATGCATGCTCTATGATTTCTCTCTCTTCTTTTAACCTCGTTCCGTTCTCGTTCAAAATGCCGTTTTTGAGTAAGTTGTTGGCGCAATCCTTTAACCTCCTCCCCAGATAATACACCGAGGCATGTTCTTCTGGCAAACATATTTTGCTTCTGTGCCATGTTGATATTTTCGCCCTTTCCTCTTCCATTCGACACATAATTAATTTCATAAAATTATAATGGAAATGTACTTAACCAATCACTGAAATTATCTCAAATTGAAAAGTACATCCGTCTAAATGTATTTCGGTGAGCTATTTTCCTCGGACAAAGTATGTATAGTAGAGTAATTTTATTAATGAAGCAAGGATAAGATGAAGAGGTCCACTAAAAAATTATATTTCTTCTTTCTACCTAATTCTTTGGGAAAGACTTTTGAGAACATTGACCGAGCATATTAAAGCTACAGTTTAACCAATGGTCTTTCTTCAAACGTTCCAACCCTTAGCTTTGGCAAATCTATCTATTTGTAGATGAAAAGATAATAAAAAAATAGTGAAAAGCAAGATTGTGGTTCCGCATTCATTGGAAACCTCGACTATTTTCTCGAAATTGCAGGATTGACTTTGCTGTTTTGCCTAGGTCAATAGCTCAGATCAACAGCATTACTTCGAAATCGTATATAAAGCTGGTTTTTGAGACACATAAGCCACATTTACTGGACTAATAGCAATTACGCTCAGTGGAACTAAAATGATTCTGATAATATAATTATGAACCAAGCCGAGAAACGAGAATCATCCATGAAAATGAAAATTTGAGCTAGATTTTGGTTGGATTTGTTCTACCAAAAGCGTTGGAGACAGATTTCGCATTCGAAACTTGTACTCCACACCTATGCATGCTCCTCGTGGTAATGTTTTACTAATCTAGGTTAGGTTCCTCCTACATACCTTTAATTGAGGTGCCCACTAATTGCTAAGGAACTCTTTCAAATAAGGTTTCATCATGGTCCTCGCATCGGTGAGAGTAAGACGGGATTGAGACGATTTTTATTACCGCTGTTTCCTTCCACCCTTGGGGCTTGAAGCCTTCCTCTTTCCCCTCCTCCTCCTTACCATAACTATTGGTCTCCCATTCTACCGCCGTGTCTTTCTTTCCTGAATCGCACGTATGCGTGACTAAGGTCCCCCCGCTGAGATTAGTAATGGTTGCAAGCCGCGTGAATGCCAATCCCCTTCTCCTCTTGAGGTTATATCTACCGTATTTTTTTTCAAAATCTATGAAATATTATCCCTTCGCCGACGAGGAAGTGGAAATATGCTTGTTCACCTGCAGTGGACGCTATGTTTTCCCCCTAAGAGTAACAACGCCTTTGATGAATGAAATCAATACTAGTAATCTTCTGTGACTGCACGATTTCTATGCGTGCGACCAAACCGTGAGACTCCAATTATAATCTAATTATAACCACAATGATGGGTTTTCCTAGGTCGAATTCTGGTGCTTTTCAAGAGATATTTTGGAATGTTTCCGTAGTATAATCACGGAACTAACGCCTATTATGCCCATCGCAGTCCGCAGTCAGACTCAACGCATAAAATATAACTTGAAACGTGACTAACGCATTTTATGCATCAAAAATCTATAAAATAAATAACGCGTAGTGTACGAAAAAAGTTTCACTGTTACAGGGGGATACATTTCTCATTCATGTGTGTTGGCAGGGAAATCCCTATTGATAAAGCACACTTTAAGTGGCTGATGGATGGATACAACTGAAATGAGCCGCGTGGACAGAGAAAGCCGAGAGAGAAATCGGCCAGAATTAGAATTTAGGAATACAACAGAGAAACGTCTAAGAATTATTAATGAAACTGACACACAATGTCTATTTAACGTAATGGACGTCTCAGAGGCGATAATTGTCTCTGAAGGCCCTGAGAGTTTTAAATGAAGCGCAGAAAATGCATTGACGCAGTGTTTTACCCTTACTACCTGTAGTTTCATAAGCACATTACGGCTTAAAATATGCAAGAAAGAAGAATAACGAGGAAAAAGTGAAACTAATAACTAATTAAAATTATTATATTTAGTATTAGTGAAACTAATTACACAATAAATTACTACATTCCTAAAACATTAAGACAAAACATTTCATAAAATCCTAAAAATAATTAGAAATTATGGAGAATATTTCGAGCCATAGGCGACTAGGCTGACTAAGATATCTTGTCCATGTCTTTCCAAAGTGCCTAAGAATGCGTCAAATAACAGATTCTGCTCACTGAAATTATATAATCAGTTGAATCTTGAATTGTTACACCGCAAAGATAACTTATTTAACGAGGTAATATTATTATTTTAAGTATTCCATCGATTATGGTAGTGTTTGGATGGGTAAATCCTACACAATGATACATTTCCTCACCTCTCCTAACAACACACAACCTGACATCAGACAGTAAAATATGCTCCTCAATAACACGGAATACTTCTTCCCTTCATAACGCCAAACGCACTCATTCTTTGCCTACCCATTCTCCGCCTAATTAACTTTCTCCCCTCTATCGCAGTCATCAGCATACCATTGCCAATAAAATACTATAGATCCATTATTCGTGTATCCTCTGGATTTATACCAAATATCCCCTCTCCTCCTCCACCATACGTAGCATTTTCTTCAAGCACATTCCATATCAATAATCCCCTCCCCTTTATGAAAGCTTCTTGAGTATTGCAATCCTTCCTCTGATGTCCTAACTACTTTGACCATTCCGGTCCAAAAACTTCCAAGATGATTTAACTGTTCCACCTGCTCTTGTCTATGAATTCTTATTTTTATTTAAGTATTTTTCTTTCTTTAAAATCGCATGATTTTTGTTTTGCTTACATTTATTCTCATCCCATACCCTCGCCGCCCGTCCCAGTGGTGGCGGGGTAACGTTCTTGCCTATTAACCAAAAAGAGGTCGCGGGTTCGATCTGGTCAAGTTGGGGCGACTTGGGGGTATTCGGTTGTCTTCAATGAAATTTCTAAAGGTTAGGAAGAAGATGGAACCATAAACTCTCAATCTCGCCTTATAAATTCGTTAAATAAATAATAAAATACCTATCCCACTGAATTTCCAATACGATCAACAATGCTTGCAAACCCCTTGGTTGACTGGAAAACTAAGCTTGATCACGAACTTCACTTCGTAATTTATGGATTTCCCATCGACTTGCATTAATTTTCTGGTTTTCCAAGCCTATATAACCGTTTTTAGGGGATATTAGAGCGGGGAGTTCGAAAAGATTTTAGAAATGGAGGAAGTGAAAAACTGGAAAGCGAAATATTTTCGTAAAATCGGATACAATCAAACCCATGAGACAATGCGACAACCAAAAAGGGGTTACGGCAAACTATGAATTAAACTGATGAATGAAATGAAAACTTATAAGATTCGTGTGCACATTAGGCCGTACCGCTCATTCTCGACGGACTCTATAATAAGCTTGGGAAGCCGACATTTCAGTCGTACCGCATATCATAGGTTACGCATCGACAGAAACCTGCACTCCAAATACTGAACAATTGTTCCACTAATATCCCTTAGAAAAGGGAGAGAATCGTTCGTATTATTTTCCTGGGCTACATAGCTTGCCGCCACTACAGGCAAGTATCACGCCCGTGTCGACGAAATTCAAGTTACCCCGTCCCCACAGGCCCTCTTCCATAATGAATCTGCTGCGTGATCTGACGGAGAAATGAAATCCAGATGTACTAGAGAGAGTTTACGGCAGAGTCGGTGGTTTACAGTTGGGCAAACATCAAGGACGCTTGATTACCCGGAGTCAGCGACGGAGTGCAGAGATTGTGGGGGCGTGGGATGGTCAGCCGTCCTCATTTCGGAAATGGAGTAGGAGACAAAGGGGAAGGAGGGGTGCTGACCCACTTTCCAGGGTAGATCCCGCAAGATGGCCTTTTACGTGCTGTACCAACGAGTAATGGAAAACGAATTACACACTCAAATGTCCGTAGACACGCGAGGAAAATTATGCATGCACAATCGCAGGTGCCATCTTCCTCGGTTTCTGACCTCAAACCTGCTGGTGAAGTGGAATAGAAATCTCAGCATAAAGTTTTGTTGAAATTTCTTTTCTTATCCATTTAGTAATACACGCTCACAAACCAATTAGATAATATTGGCGCTATAATAATGAATTTGGTGCTCAACGTTGACAAGATCACCGATTAAAAAAAATATCAACGAAAAATATTGAATTCTGGATTTCCTATCCGAAAGAGTATATATCAAGGGTTATTTTTTCACTCAAACTACAAAAAACTTTATTATCAAATTCATTTAATTTATAATTAATTACCTTTCAATACGCCGTAATTTGAAACTTGATGTTCTCCATGATGAAAGAATTCCTTACAAATCTCTTTAGTATATCACCGCGTTCTGAACGTGAGTTGATCACAACGCTTCCTAATTTATAAGCAAATTAACTGATATTTGTATAAGCTATCAGTTGCACGCACAACTCACTGTTTTCCGCTTCTTCTTTATTTAAGACTTTTTGATCTTAAATGGCGTATTAGCAAATTACCTCCCAGATTACTCCCCAATGGAAATAAAAGGAAATCTTCAGTGCCTTGAATCTTCACAGTCTACTTAATCTTTCTCTTATTCTAGATTTACCGGAAATTTCGTTTGAAGACACAGGATAAGTTACTCTTCCTTTGAGAAATCCTGCATTTAGGACGGTGAGACGGTTTCATGTGAGCTTTTAAATTATGGAAAGTTTGAGGTAAGGCATTATCTTTAACTTTTTCGGATCTAACTGGAGTAGATTTGACTTGGGTTACCACAGATTACGATTTTTTTAGTTTTAATGAAGAATTTTTAGTTTTCCTTGTGCTGTGATGCTCCACGAAGGAAGCATTTCTTTATTAATATGTACACTTAAACCGTTCACTATGTTAGAATTTTGGTCTGGGATACTACCATATGTATGGAAGTAACTTCCAAAGTACTCGAGTATCTTTCAATAACAAATATGCCTTCGACTGTCTAGAAAAGAGGAAAACTATCGTCCTTCATATGGGTACATGCGTAGACTGCAAAGGTATAAAAATTCAGTTGCACTTATGAAACTACAGTTGTTACTGTTACTTTGATTGCTGAAGTAGTTCTATGTGTAGCTGAACAGGAATAAACCGCATAATCCTGAAAAGTAGAAATTCGTCCATTCCAATCATTATGCTATTTTATTAAACTTGACGTAATGGACCAGAGTAAAATACTCCGGGAGAAAACTAATCCTCCATTTGGATCTCCGGGAGGGGACTTTGGTAAATAATTTAAGACGTTGGAATTTAGATTACTTCGGGCACGTGAAACATTGGAAAACGCAAAGTCAGCATGCGAAAATGATATACTTTAATATTTTATATAGTCGTAATCAGATACACTAATAGACCCTGAAAGGATGAATGCAAAACTCGCTACTAGAATTAGAGAAAATGAATCTTTGGACATAAACGTCAGAGTGAGTATAATGCTAAATTTAAGTGAAAGCGAAGTTCATATAAATAGCATTGCCTAACAACACAACTTTACATCAAACACTACAATGGCCTGTTCCCCAATTCTGCAAATATTTTATGTTCCTTTATTCCGTCCAACTCAGCTGAAGCCTATACACATAACACACGCTTTATGAGCACCATACATATTATTTATTATTACATAGCAGGTGAGTACTCTAAGGTCGGAGTTTGAAGGCGGAATAGTAAAACTTGTGTATCAAAATTACGAAGTAATAAAATGAATCGAAGGTATTTTAAAATACCAATAGATTGAAACACGATCGCCAGAGAAGGCTACGAAAAAAAACTGTAAGCAAAAGTAAAAACCATGATGCAAAAAGGAAAGCGTTGGTGGAATTCTGTGCGCAGCATACTAAGTTAGAAGAGGCAGATATCCCAGTTGAAAATCACAAACAGGTGCACAGATACGTCCTTAGAAAATTATAGCAATCAAATAATATTCCTTATTGTCTACCTTTACGTCATAATGATCAATAATAATAGTCCAATATTAGAAAAGAAATCTGGATGCATAGGTGAATAATAAACACTTAGCAATTAATTGATAATTTACATTTCATAAACTGAATTGAATAGCAAAGACTTTATTATCATGGTGGAAAATACTTGAGAAACCTAAAGAAAGGTGGAGTACAAATGCGCAATAAAAAAATTTAGAAGAAAAAAGATTACGTAAAATGTAGACAAAAAGAAGTCGAACACCAAGAAATAGCTAAAGATTTGACAATAGGAGGCCCTGAATAACGAAAAAATAATTGTAGTAACTGGAGAGATTAAATTAGTACAAGATTTCGATAACCGAAGGGCAATGGCGATATAAAAAGAATATTTATCCTGGGTTTAAGAAAAGCAAAAGAAGAAGGATGAAGAAATAATGGGAAAAATGGAAAGAAAAACCTCATGTGGAAAGAATAAAGCAGCCCACAAGATAATGAGAAATCACTACAGTCATATTGGGGGGGAAAAACGCACAGATCTAAATGCAATTTTAAATTGAAGCGATATGACTCAAAAGAAAGAGTTTTGCAATGTATAGTTAGACTCACCACAAAAAAGGAGTGTAAATTGCTGTAGATGGTGAAAATAACAGAAACATTTGAGGGAACATCTAGACTTTGTATGTTTAAATTTCTCAGTATCAGTTTATAAACTTCACGCAGAAAATGCCCTATAAATCGATGTTACTTCTTCAGAGCTCATTAAAAATCCCAGGGAGAATCCCTGATCTATTCTCCAGTCAACTCAAAAGGAAGAGAGGAAAAATTTCTTGCGACTTGCTCAAGTTAAAAATTTAGCATTTGGTCAAATGGGAAGTGCAATACGATTCAGATGCAAAGAACAAAACAAGGGCACCGGAGATGTAGTATTTCATCAATCTACCACACAGGAGGACCTTCGGGACGGGGATACAGATTTTTCGATCGAAATGGATTGCAAGTGAAATCCATTTCAATCCATACTGAAAATAATGATCAATTCCGTGAATCGAATGCCAAATTCTGAAGTGATGCCTAAAAACATGGATGCAGTCAGTCTAAATGTTTTAGCATATCTATCTGGTCAGCGACATTTCATTTTCAGGACTAGGTAAGACTTATTTTAGCCCTGTGCCGTAATATTTTTTATAAAATTTAGATGCGACACAGAATCTTCAGTCAACATCTCCCCTTGGGAATTCCTCGGTATATTTTATCAAAACTATTTTCCCCACATACCACCAGCCATTAGAATTGCGTGATTTAATGATCCAAACATTACTACTGTATTCGGTACTGGCCCTGTCTCCTCCATTTAATACCACATTCGTAAATGATTTTATGTAATGAACGCTAAGGGAATTGGAAGTTAATTTTGCATTGCGTAAAATTATATACTGTACTAAGTATTGCCGACTTCAGACGAAGTTAGCGCCCGAGGCATCTTCTTTGCAATCGACTTCACCTTAAATAGAACCTCCCCAGGAAATGCCTATTCCCCGGCCTCATGTGCCCGAGCAATAACTTATTACGACGCAATGCGACTTCAAACTGAATGCCCGAATAGCAGTATCACCCTTTAACGCAGCAAGACAGCGAAGACGGATGCACAAAACGAGAAATCTTAAGATAACTACGAGCGTAGACGAAGACTTTTAAACGACAGCAAACTTCATGAGCATTGGAGCAAGGTAAATTTCCTGAGAATCACGTCAATGTGCACATTTTAGTACTTATTTGAAGTAAAATCTCCAGCTATTGCTGCTACAGCTACTTGCAATGTCCTTTGCGCTCACCGTTTTCCGTGATGAAAGATACCAAAAGAAGACTATACGTAGAATAGGTATAAAAGTATAAGAAGTCGCTAAAGAAATATCATCCGAACAAATTAGGCGAGAGAATGGCTCTTTGGCCAGACTAAGAAGACTTAGAACTTGATGGAGTAGTACTTATAGATCATTGCAACTGAAACAAATAGAAAATTATTTCCAGAAAATTGATTTATTTCAGTCCCCTTATCTATTCTCTCCTAAATGGATGTACGAGAGACTGAGAGGCAACGAGACGCTGAAGACGGTAGCAGAATGGAGAATGTTAGGAAAGTGATGTAGGTTGAGGAAAATAATTGGCATTTTTTGAGGGAGGTAGAAATTATGCAGGGATAATTAGCGAGGTATTGTTAAATGTATCTGGGGTTTGAGGATAGATTTTCCGTAATGTCAATTAGTGCTGAAAAGTAGAGTAGTGTGCAGCCGTAACCGTACCCTAAATCCGTAATACTGCTAATAAGTGCCTAAATATATCGCTCCTTCTATTCCCTTTCTCGATTACTGTTCAAGTTGAATCTTCCATTTAATTTGACCCTAAAGGTGGCTTTTAATACTTATGATGGGATTAATGTATGTCCCGTGGACGCATCCTTGAGAAATAACTTCCTGAAAGAGGATGGCCAAAACCTGATCTTAGCCAAAAACTGATGGCCGAAACCTGATCTGATCTGACCCTATCCTTTCCATACACGGTAAAGACTGGCTCCCTGGCCTCACTTTTACTGTACAAAAATCCAATATTACGCTTGTTTCACTCCTAGTTACTGAGAATTCCCTGACCATCAAGTATGAAGGAATATCTAATATAAGTAGAAGTTTTCCGTTAAGTTTCCAGGAGATAGTTAATAGACCTTTGAATAATTGCATTGCTTCGCATCCTGGTTTGCGCATAAATAACAAAGTGCAATGGAGAAGTTATTTTGTAAAATGTACAATTCAGACTGCTTCCAACGGTAATCTATACTTATTTCCCTGTTAAATCTAAGATAAACATAAATTTTGAGGGACATTAACCTAACCTACCTCTAATAGCATTTCCCTTTCTAGCAATGAGAATTTCCTCAATATTGAGGCTGTATGACTTGCGTTTGTATGATTGTATGGATTACGTGTAGTATTTTAATACCTACGCTTTGATGTAACCAATGAAATTTCTGCTTGTGATACATTTTACGGATATTATCACTAATTATTATAACTAAGACCAAAATAATGAACATAAAGAATGTTTGTTGGTGCAAACAATATTTGTAAAGTAATGCCATAGAGAGAATTAATGATACTTACGCTGGGATAATTCTAATATTGGGTCACTCCCTTCATCAGATATTTTTCCTAAATCGGAAAGATAACGCAAAAAAATGAAATTTTCTAATAGAATTTTACAATTTGCAGCTGCCACCAATATAGCCAAAGCCAATACGGAGCACACGGCCAAAATGATGAGTAACGAAAGATAGACTACACCAATAGATCTCGAGTTCTACCAAGGGATTGTGTCATCGCTTCAGTGTGGTGGTGATATCTCCTCTACCTTCCTGACCTTAAGCAAATGGTTCCGATTGAATTGGACCGGCTGGCTGATTCAGGATGTGAACGGAACTCTGAGGAACTCGGGTCGGACAATAGGATCCCTCCGTCAAGTATTAAATTACCTTGGGGACTAGGCTTTTTAATGGGTGATTCTCTTTCCCACGGGATGTATCTCTTTCATTTAATGACAAAATTAGTTAAGAATCCATAATTCGTCCACAGAGGAACAGCGGAGGCAATGAAAACATACATTTTTCAACTATGAAATCCTTACTTCGAACATATTTTGTTTACTATTATTATTATTGTCAGCGGTCTACTCGCCATGATAGATTCTTGATAGGCTCAACGATTTCAAATAATTCGATACTTCTTAGCTCAAACACTTCTATCAATACACCCAGAAAAATTCCTGACTACGCGAAATCTACTCACTCATGTCTAACCTATCCCAGTTTCAGAAAAATTCCCCGGCTCTCCGATTTTCCGCTAGCTGATCACTATGATGAGCATACGGCAGCAGAGTTATTTATGGGTTTTCAATTGAAGAGTAGGAAGTTATTACATCATTAATGGCAATTAATTTCAGCGCAAATAAATCGTAACCATAGGATTTACCCTAAAGGGCATAAATATTCCAGACTAGGGATATAACCCCAAAAGGAATCGTCACACGGAAAAATTGAAGAAACAAGAATATCAGATTAACTCTTTATAGTTTTTACCTACTTTAAAGTTGATTTTTGAAGGACCATTTATATTCTCCTACCTTCTCTATACTCCCCCGTTGTAATATGCACCTACAGATTTTTATAATCCACTTTCTATGCCGTTATTAATGGCCATATCTCACTAACATAGACTAATGTCCTTCAATTAAGTCTTCCCTTCCTTACTTTTAAGAATTCATTGCAAATTCCCAGCAGACATTTCATTAGGTGCACTTTGAGCACTTGGGATATTCTCCACAGCATATATTTCTTATTTCATCCATCTTCAATGACCTCTCATTCCTTTCATGCTATTCAATACGGACATTCTTTGTGATTTGTTAGCCCAGTAAAATTTCTGAAATTAATTTTACCTAAACCTTGATTTATATAATGAAAAATATTACATTATTTAATAAAATCTTTATTCTTATTTCATTTGCATTATTCTGAAAGTTTTATTTGTTCATTAACTTTTATTTCAATGTCTATCAACCGCATCTAATATCAGAAGAACAAAAGATCATTATTTCTCCGGTGCAGGAGTTAGTTTTGTTTCATTACATTATTAAATGATTATCTAATAAAAAGAGTTGATTATAGAATGAATATTATTAGCAAAAAATTACAACGTCCACAGCTTACTTTTTTATGAATTTCTTCTCGGCGTATCCGAATTGAAAACAAATGATCGTCATTTAAATTGAATAAAATATTTGCTAGTTTTTCAACGTATTCTTTTCGGGGCAAGTCTGTGAAAATCCGTTCGTAATTAAAAACCATATTAACTTTAAATTCAATTTTCGAATATCTAAAACATGCTTTAATTATAAAATTACATTGAAAAATTAGCGTGAAAACCAATAACTACCGGGAATACATTTATTTGACGTGTTTGTCCCAACTTTCAAACGTTAGGAGCATAAAAATAGGTGTCAAAGTAGCACAATTGGTAAAGTAGCAACTAAACAATAGGCTAGTATAGTTTCCCCTAGAAGAAATTAACTTCGTATTATAAATTTACAGACAGCGGTAAGGTAGGCAGCATAGTAAGATGATGGAATGGAAGATTCTTACGATACTTAGCTACCTCAATCGCCTTTGAGCGCCCCGGGTAGTCCTTGAGGGTGTGGAGAGCGGATGTTCGAAGGGAGAAAGATGCTAGGAGATGACGCCTTTGTTTTTGCCTGCTTACCCTTAAAGGGGGAATGGAAGGAGAGGTTTAGGGTGTGAAGATATAGGAGAGGGGAGAGACGGGGATGGATACGGGATCGGAAATTCTCCACCCTCAAAAGGAGTACGAGATGGTCATGAGAAATTCCCAGCACGTGTCTGACGTTCGACGCGGCGGAGTATTAATGGCCCGGGTGATGGGAGGCTAGGAGGGAGAGGCGGTGATGGCACCACAAAGGGGTGAGAGAGGTTTGGGGTTGTGCACCAGTGAGGAACGGGATTGAAGGGAAAAAGGGGGTGAGGGGATAGAGAGAGACGTCTGGCACACTATTAAAACGGAATGGATATGGATGAGGATAAAACAAGACAGTGAGGTGATGATTAAATATTTCTATACGGTATGCGTAGAACGGCTTAGGCATTGGCGGAACACTTATACGCACTCTACCAATTCAAAATATATGCAATAATTTAGGCATAAACCCTAAAAAAAGAAAGGTACATTTATACCTTAGACAAGAAGCTGTACAAACTATTTCTCACTAACCACATTGTGGAAAGCAGAATTTTTGCTTTCTGCTAAACGTTTCGTTTTCCAACCAACATTTTTCTGAAGGTTACAGATTCAAGGGGTGAATAATATTTGATTTCCAAGTACATGTGCCACGTTATGACTCCTCACCGGTGTTCCGATCCCTTATTAGGTGAGGTAAGCAACGCAATCAATTTATTACGTAATCGGATGGTGAGTTGTATAAGTGCAGATGAATTTTTTATCGTTAAATGATTTTTTTCATTTTTTGGGTGAAAATAAGATGATAAATACATTAGGTACATTACATTAAATACATTTCTCCCCAAACTTCCCCCCTCTCAAATTCTCACTGCCCCAAATTTTACCTCACCTATACCTTTGGTTACCTTTGCCTATACCTCAGCGATTGGTTGCCAGTAATCAAATATAGAAATACCAAACTCACTCATCGTAGAAAAGAGGCTACGGAAAAATCAACTGGCCTATGAAGTATTCATTAATCTGGATAAAGGAGATAAGCATGGCTGCTCATTATTGTCAATGATAATAAATACGTACATTGAACATTCAATTGAAGAAATCAAGGAAAAGAAAACAGTTTATGTACGAATTCAAGGAGATAGGACAAGCATTCTGTGAATTTTAGTCAACAATGGTAGAGAAATAAGACGGAATAGTAAAAATTCATGATAAACAAGTTTAAAACTAAGATTCTGGTCTGCAGTTGAAGTAGGGAACAAAAGTCCTAGTTGACACAGTTTTGCCATTTAGGCACCAGGATAAATTTAATAATGGAAGAAACAAGAACGATATAGTAGGCAGGTTAGAAATGTCGAGGAAGGTTTACCATTAGAAGAACCTAACTACTAACGGCAAAGAGTGCTAGCATTGGCATGAGAAGTGATTCGTTGCAAATACTTGATGCTTTTATGGGGATGAGAGATATGGACTATAGAAGCAGCTGAGAAAAGAAGATTAGAGGCGATTGTCAAGTGGTGCTACGGGAGAATGCTGTAAAACAAAACAACACTGAGTAACACATGAAAAAAAAGTAACTCGAAGAGTGTTTGCATAGAGGGCATAGGCCAGGTAGCCTATGAAGGGCACTTAACAGAAAAGGGGAAAAAATTTGGGCTTATCTTGAGGTACGATAATTTCCTGAGAGTCAGAATTGACCGAAACACTGAGGAGAACAAATACAGAGGGAGGCCTGAGAGGGAATGAAGGAACTGTCAGGGGACAGGATAGTTAGGGGAGATGCCATTAAACAACATCAAATTGATAACCCGTGACGATGAATCCTAAGTGCTTAGTTAGTTCTCTTGTGCTCACTAATCATTAAAAATAAAAGAAATTGAAAAAATAAATAAGATAGTTGTCGTCTATCATAGAAAAAATACTTACTGACAATAACTAGCGATTAAAGTATACTTTCCATTTTATTTATGGTGAAGTCACTGTTTTCAAGTGTAAGACTATAATAATATGCTACAACTTCATATAATGTGAATATATCAGTGGACAGGCATGCGAGTGAAACTCCTCCAATTATTTAAAATCAATGCCTCGTGTAATTTAAAATATATCTTCCGCTCGCTGAACCTCAAAAAACTTGTTCGTGAAAACTGTTTCCGTAAAAATGAAGCCAATTGAACTGGAATCCATAAAATCGCGAATCAAACAGAAACAAAAATATAAATGAGTAAATTCACAATTTAACACAATAACTGAATACATCGTGTTTTTAATTAGAAGACTCGGAAATCCAAACATAAATAAGCGGAGTTATCATGTGCTTTAACATGTACAATTATTTATCAATAAGTTTTTTATAATGTAATCTATGGATTACTAAACACTCGAGCTATTTATCGCGTTTTTTCTCAATAATAAGCATTGATGATGAATTTATGTTCTTGTAAATACACAAGAAATCAGAATGATGACGGAATTATGTACATTTTGAAAATATTCGATAAACGAAGTTGGTGTCGTTTTGTAACGTAATATTAATGCAGATATAAATAATCGAAAAATGTAATTAATAGGAGACAAAGTTTAAAAGTTTACGAATGAATAGTGTTTCACATTGAAGTAGACAATCTACAAAGTACGGCTTTTGGCATTGCAAGGAAAATGGATTAACAAAGAGCGCATACGTAAAAAGGTGGAATTTCGAGTAAAAACTTTTCTTCCCTTTCATATTGTTGAAGAACCAAGAATTTAATGCTTACAGGAAACATTTCTTGGTTTTTATTTAATTGATAATGTAATGACCCTATTCCCATTTCATATCGATTCAAGAACACGAAGACAGTTAGCAGCAGTAGATCGATGGAGACCCGGCTCATGGCACCGTACCGTCGCAATCCGCATACCCTCACAAAGTAACGAGGCACTCCTGCCGAATGATGAATGCCATTTTCTTCCGGCTAGGAAGCAGGGGTATTTGGGTGCTACCTAAGGTAATTGCAAGGGGCACGCACGAACGAAAATATCTTCCACATAATTCACTGCGATTCGCCGTGGGCTGATGTGAGGAAGGATCTTTAGACAACAGTTTCTAAATATGCATGTAAAAATTTAGGGATTCAGTAAAAAAAACAAGTAAAAATAAAGTATACGGCAACATATTCTTTCTTTAAATTAAATTCTCGCGCATTCCACCGCTACATTTCATGTGATTGCGAGCTAGGTGATGGAAAGCACAAGATTGAAATCCATCCCTCAGAGTGAATTTATTTGTTTTACTCATTTTATCTGAATGTTCAAATCTGCCTACATAGGGTATCTATCTTAATAAATCCTTCGATGTCAGGAGTAAGCTACCATTGGCTCTCCATCTTCCCTAAGCCTTAAATCTAGTTGTCTTTTATGGACATAGTTGTTAAGCCCAGCGATCAACTGCAATAGAACAACTAATCACGCGTATTCCCGACATGATGGATGCACAATTTTGATGCAAAAGGTACACACACACGCATGCAAACACACACACACACACACACACACACACACACATATATATATATATATATATATATATATATATATATATATATATATATATATACATATACACACACATAATTCCTTCCTCTCTCCCATGAGAAAGGTGATTTGACCCGCTAAAATTCGGAAAGGTGTGCATTTCTTCTCTTTTTTGTGTGTTTTTGTTCGCTAGTGCTATATTGAAAAAAATTAGAAATATAAGTATATATATATATATATATATATATATATATATATATATATATATATATATATATATATATATATATATATATATATATACTTAGTGAGATCAGTGTTAGATCCTATTCCGAAAAAGGTAAAGGCAACATCATGTGAGGACTACAGGACAATAAGTTTGATATCCCACGCAGCTAAAATTGATCCCAGGATCATCAACATAAGGAAAGGGAATAAGGAAAATGATTACTTAAGAGATGATCAGCTTGGGTTTAGGAAGGGGAGAGGTACGCGTGATGCCATTGCAGTAATGAGATAACTATTCGAGAGGAATATGGAATACAATCGGAAGGTATTTGCCTGTTTTGTAGATTTCGGAAAAGCGTTTGTTAGGGTGAATTGGGAAAAACTAATGAGTATATTGCAGAAAATAGGAATAGATTGGAGGGAAAGGAGGCTAATCCGCAACCTGTACATGTCTAAGACCGCTCGGGTGCGAGTGGAGAACGGGGAGTCCGGATGGGCAGTGTTAGGAAGAGGTGTAAGACAGGGTTGCCCATTATCACCGTTGTTGTTCAATGTATATGTGGAGGAAATTATTAAAGAGGCATAGAGAGAACGGGAGGTAGGAATGAAAGTCGGCGGGTAATTCGCAAAATCAGTTAGGTTTGCTGATGAGCACGCTTTAGTTTGTCAGTCAGCCAAGGGGTTGCAAGCATTGCTGAGTGAATTGGAAAATCAGGGCGACAGATATGGGTTGAGCATCAATATTAGTAAAACAAAGTTTATGCGATTGTCTAGAAAGAAAAAGGCTAAGCTTTACATTAAAATAGGAGGGCATAAACTAGAGCAGGTAGAACAGTTTACGTATCTCGGAAGCGTTTTGGACCAACACGGTCAAAGTAGTAGGGACGTAAGGAGGAGAATTGCCCCAGGCAAAGAGGCTTTCACAAGGAGGAGGGAGTTGATGACAGGGATGTTGAGTAGGGATATTAAGAAAAGACCCGTAAAAACTTTGACATGGAGCGTAGCTATGTACGGCGCGGAAACTTGGTAGTTGAAGCAGGAATATAGACGTATATTGGAGGTTTTGGATATGTGGGTGTGGAGAAGAATGGACAAGGTAAAATGGACCGAGAAGAAAACAAATGAGAAAGTACTAGGTATGGTGGGTGAAGAGAGGGGTTTGTCGGGAGAAATCCTGTGGAGGCAGGAAAAGTGGATGAAGGGCGTATTGATCGGTAGTGGGATGTTGAAAACTAATAGAGGGGAGAATGTTAGGCAAACGAGGAAAGGGCAGGAACACGATAGCAATGTCGGATAGGATTAAGGGAGGAAGGAAGTACTCAGAGATGAAGAGTGACCTGATATAGACTAGGTTGCTGGATTTTTTTTTGTTAGGAGTCACAAAATATTTATTTGATAGCTGTGTCCATCCAAAAACATACCGGTAGGTTAACTAATAATAATAATTATACATATATATATATATATACACATTCACACACATATGTATACACATATATATTTATATATTTCCACATATATATATATATATATACGTACACCCATAAATGATCTTCTCCTTGTCATTTGGAGGAAGTAGTAGTAGCTTGAGAGAGCGGGAGGAAAGGCCTGGGTGAGGCAAAAGGGGTCGTTATAGTTGGGAAGTGAGCTGAAGGATAAAGGTAATGGGAAGATTGAGTGACTATGGGGTGGGAGGTGGGAATCGAAAATTTGGTGAAGGGTCTCCAGGGTACGCAGAGAGGAGGTCGAGAAGGAATGAACGTCGACCGTGTGGGTGTGACCCAAGCCATCACGAGGGCGGAGAGGAGAGAGAGAGGTTGATCGTTTCCCAGGGCATCGGAGGAATGCCGTAAACACGGCACTTCTCTCTCTGCCCACGCTATCCGTCGTCGAGATGAGATGAAAAACTTTTTTCTGGTGTCGTGTGCCCGCGGCGGGCATAAAAGGACCTTATCCGAGAAATCACCGAGGGCGTTCGGCCGGAATTTCCATCTCCCTGTGCAGCCCTTGGGAGGGAGGTTGGGGACAAGGCATGAGGCAGAGAGATAGAAAGGAAAAGAGAGAATGAGGGAGGGTGAATGGCGATCAATGGAATGAGGGAGGTGATGAGGGTCAATATTTTTAGGGATCGCGCGTGAGTCATCATAGGGGACATTACGGTGTGAGGGTTGAGGTTCGCGCATGTACATAAGGAGAAGGGGTGGAAGGGAGGAGAGGATTGATAAAAAAAACGGGTTTACGGGGGCAGGGTCCCACCAAAAGGGTTATTCATCCGTGTCGGACTTAAAGAGGAATTCCGCAGCTTTTGATGTTAACATTGAAGGCGCAAGACCGATCCCTTAAAATAAAACATCAACAGCCGCACCACCGTACGCTACGACGAGGGATGAAGGGAATTTCGAAGTGAGTAGTACCCACGGGTCTTACGTATGTATGTGAGGAGTTCAAGTCGAGCGTAACGAAAATGAGCGCCGAGCGTTTTAGGAATCTAGGCGAGGGGAAGGGTGACGGGTTTTCCCAATGTTCTCGTGGCTTCGGGTACTCTCTCTCTCTTGATCCCCTGATCAAGCGATTAGGCCCCTTTCAATCGAAGATGCTACGAACGCCACAGCCGTCACCTCGGAATCAAAGGTGTAATCGCATGACCAATTCACGTACAATTCCATTTTGACTCAGAACTGATAGAATCACACGCTTTCGTGTTTAGAGAACCCGAAAATAGTGTTGTGGGACATCAGAGAAAAGAAGAATTCCTGGTTATGTTACAGCAAGAGATTTACGGCAAGTGTTATACTGAAAGGGGTAATTGTGGAAGTAATTTATGGAAATTGTAAAGAGAACAGGCGAATGTTTAGATGAGATTCAGACAGTCAACGGAGTTTTAGAAACCAATAGAATCGAGGATTCAAAGCAGCGTGGATAGATGAAGGAGGGTATGAGAAATTTCAGGGCGCCCAAAAGATCTTCATAACCCTTGAGCGAAATATCACAAAAGAGCATGAAAAAATTTTGGAAACTAAACATGTCCCAAGCTCTCGAGCTAGCGAAATGAAATAGTGCTTAAAAGTAGGTATGAACCTAATCTAATTAGTTTTAACTTTCAAAAATTACCACAGAAAATACGGCTAAAATGAAGCGTGATTATTAAATTTATGATATCAGTTCGAAATATTAAACGAATGATACCTTTGGAAATAACTTTTTAACGTGCGCAATAAAAAGTCTGAAAGTTCAAGAAATGTATGAACGCGTAAGATTTGCAAGTTGAAGGGAAGACGAGGGGTGTAGATGTTCATCGAATGCTCTAAAGGAATTGATTTATTCTTGAATAGCCGCTAACAGTGTGCTCTCTCAATGTTATTGCTTGACACAGAGGGACCACGACAAGCATTTTTTACTAAACCTATTGCGGAATCGTAGGCCTAAAAATAGGCCAACGATACCGCAACCAAAGATCATTTTATCTATAAATTATGCTTTATTCATTCAAGAATAAGTTATATGGGTGATTTTTGCAATGGTTTTTATTATGAATGTCTAGACGGATGCATTTCCCAAAGCATTGTTAATTATCAATCAATAACAAAGCCATTATTAAAAGAAACTTCTCTTCTTTGAGAAAATGCACTCCCCGTAGACAAAAACAATAATTTTGAAAGAAAAAAATTGGCACGTCAGACCTAAAATGAAATAATTCCAATACAATAAAGTAGAAACTGTCTCTGCAAGAATAATATTATAAAATTTTATTAAGTATACATATAAGGTGAATTTAATAATTAGGATAAGCGACCACTCTTTCCCAAATTTCCCCTTACATTTTTAAGGAAGTTTAAATTTGGAATAAGAAACTATGTTGAGAAAACAGATGAAAGAATTACAGAGTTCAAGGAAAATATTTCAATCATCTGCGTCAAATTCTTTTTATACGCCTAAGCCTGCTGGGTTGAATTATATATAATATAGTTTCCCTTATCTTAAAACAACTACACCACCTAGGAATGATGAAATTCTTTAAAATGACCCAAGAAATTTGCTTGCTCTAAACCCGAAGTTGAACATTTGGTTTTAAACAAAACTGCTACGGAATAAAGGAAAATTTTACCTACTTTAAGGAAAACTTATGACTCGTTGCACAAGAAGGGAATAATATGTGAACCTACGTAAATTATGCTATAATTGTCGAAGTCAAGAGATGAAATGCCTCGGCAATTTATTTACTAATGGTGAACTTGTTGGAAAAAATAAATTGTATAATGGCTTTAGAAAATTGTACAACAAAGAACAGTAGGGAAAAAAATCAGTGCATTATAAAATTGTTTAGCATTAAGCTCTCTGTACTACATTTATTACAATTAAGAAACGAATTAAGTTGCATTTGGTGAAGTTTAATGATTCGGAAAATGAATTTGATTACGTGAACACTTAAAATAATCATAAGCTCAAGCTCCTCGAGCTCACTTGATGGCGTTAAAGACCGAGTGCACGAGTCCGAGTAAAAATGAATTTTTTTGTAAACGTGGTTGCGTTACATAAAATAGCGCTTTATAAGAACACGACCGGAAATTCTTTTATTTTATTTTATTTTATTATTTTAGAATTACGTTGCAAATAGGCGATTTTCCTGGTGGCAACGGACAAGTTTGATCAAAGATAACTCTTACAACGAAAATTACATACATAAACGCACTAGAAAAACAGATAAGAGACAAAATATTCTTACATACTATGTCACTTCCACATCACATACGAACAAACTTCCACATCAAGTACAAAATGCCGTCCACATCACATATAAACAATATTTTAACAACTATAATGAAGTTTACTACCCAGTGGCTGCTTTACATTTATACTAAAAACTTCTAAAATTGGATGAAAAGGGCTCAAACAAACCTCCAGGCAGCTGGTTCCAATCAATAATAGTTCTGTGCAACAATTAAGTTACTGTTGCGGCAACTCTCGCAGTTTCTTTGGAATTTAATAATAGTTCTATTTAAAAAAGGGTATTTTTTCTTATTTGTTTATTGCGTCCTTATTTTTATTTTGAAACTATGGTCGTGTTTTCCCTTAAATTCGTTTTTTTCCTTTTCAGGGACATTGCACGACTATACTCTAGAGTAAAAATATTCAGTGTACTATTGACTACAGTATGAATAAAACAATTAAAGCTTTATACTCTGAATGTACACATTTCCGGCTTAAAAGTAAAACTAAAAGAAGGAAGTTATTAAAAAAATTCGTCCTATTTATTAGAAAAATCGTTACTTTAAATTATGATCAACAATTCTAGTCAGCACACTTTTAAGAATAAGGTGAAGATTGTCGTGTTAGTAACACAAAGGAAACGATAAAAAATGTGAAATCTCTTCCGTTCGAGCCCAATTAGAAACAATTAAAACATAGAATTTCACCTGAAACGATGAGAATGATTATCTCAACCGGTGCATAGTGGAGAGAGTGAATGCGGTTGGAAACCCGAATCTGCCGACGTTTCTCAAAGGAAACTTAAGGAAGCCAAAACACTTGATTGTGCATGAATTACGTCTTCACCCGCGTGTTAAATTGGCTGTCAAAATGAGCCGCATTTACAGTAATGAGTCTCCCACAGAGACCAGAGAGGGAGAGCGAGACAGAGAGATACAAAGAATATGAGAAAAGGAATCGAAGATGGCGCACGTGCTCACGGGGAGATGGCAATTGTTTATTTTTTTTGTTACCTGTCATAACTGTAAATGCTTCACAATAGCGGTAATTTAATCTTGGATATTCGTCAGCAGTTCTCGTCTGACGTAGCATAAAATCGAATCGCTCAGATGAATTTTGAAACAAAAACGCGTTCCCTGGCGATGTAATCGATAACAGAAAAGGTAGAGGCGAGATACTATTCAGCGAATGATGGGACAAATTGTCCACCGATGAGTTGACTGCCAGGGACTGATCCTAGAATAGAAGGGTCAAGTTCCTCCACAACCTGGGAAATTATTTTGGATTGAATAAAATAATGGAAAATATAATTAACTATCTGCCCGAGACTACTTCTGTATACATGCTACCCCACACGTATAAAATTATGTACATTAAGATGCTTTTATGTCCCTGTTTACTTACTGTTACTTATGTTACTGTTTACTTATGTACTGTTTACCAGTTTCTAATGATTTAACAGTTAATGCATATCTACATGAATTCGCAATTATAATACACTAAGGAAACAGTGAACAAAGAATAAAAAGATTTATTCATATATCAGCGTATTTGCGAGATCATTCAATCCCTTCGATTTCGCAGGTGTGTAGTTCACGAGTGACGACATCCTATTAACATCATGAACGCATGAAATCTGACAGCTCCCAAAGATTTAAGCGACGTTCAAAATTCTTACAGGCGGTCCAAAGAGGGCACAAAAAGTAGTGAGCGGTATCTTCAAAGAATATTTTTTAAATGCTCTTTCGACACCATAATAATGACAACGAAACTAACGAAAACCTACTCAGCCAGACGCCATAATAATGTTTTAACTCGTAAATCTCGAATAGGAACCGCGAGAATGGGGGATGGTGGTTGTGTTTCATGAATTACAATAAAATGGAGGATATTAAGGACATGATCCGAACAAAGTGGAAGCTTTACCGTCGGCAAATGAATCATTAGGCTAATCGACCGGGGGGTTGGTCTCGGCTGGGGACCACTCTGGCGAGGGCAATCGCGTGCCCTGAATGCGTAATCAAGCATGCTCCTTCTTTCACTTCTACTTCCCGACGCTTCCGCGACCAAGTGATGGAACGAGAAGTTGTAATAAAAAGCGTATCAACCCTCGCGGTTTTCCACGATTTTGTCTCCAACAAAATAACAAAGAGTAGATTCTGTTTAGAATTCGTACAAGCTTACTTTCCCTGAATGCCACGAGGTGATTATTTCATCGCTGTCATCTCCATGATTCAATTACCTCTGGTCTCATAAACGAACATTTTTTTTCGTATTGCGAGCATTACCCTAACACCTGATTTTGTTTCACAGCCATTTCATTTATATCCAACATCGGATTTGTTGAGCCGAGACGTTAATGAAAAACTCATAGAACAATATAACGACAGTGAAATGATTCAATGACACTCAGATTAAATAGAGTCACTCGACATATATTATTAACCCTTACGTGCCATCAATTCTTTTCCGGTGAAATGTAGCTGTTTGCCCAAAACTAAAACCTACTCTCATTTAATAAAAAAATGGCAACAGCACCGCCGGGAACATCATCGAATTGGGTATATAATATAAACTTAACCAAACTATTTTCGATTAAAGTTTTTAAATTTATTTTCCTTTGAACTTTCATAATTGAATTTAAAAGCGATAAACGTGAGTAAAAAAATGAATCGATAAACAAATGCCGTCGAATCCGAAATGTTCACATTTTTTCACATCAAAAATCACATGCAGCGTTATTCACGGTAATGTATACTCAGAGTGTCAATGACAAAATTAATATTGCCGTAACCTGGAATATCAAATAGCATGAACATTTCTCTGAATGACGGATAAAACTTTATATTCATTCTTTGCCTGATCATCGAAGGGTAGATGAAACGTGTTCACATTAATAAAACATCTCCTACCTATTCTTGACAATATAGATGAGCATATTATACGCACAGAGTTTGATGGTATTAAGCTCACCAAAATACTCAAAGGTCATGGAAACAATTTCCATCTTTGGTACGTTTAATCTAGTGATCCCCATGCTAAAATACCTGATAACTGTCTTTTATCCCTTATTGTGATTTAAAGTCGCACAGCACTAGCAAAACACAGTGATAAGCTAAACGCATACATGTCTCTCATCTGTCCACACTAAGGTTTTCGATCAACATTAAAGAGCTTCGCATTTAACATTATCTCGATCCCAAATTTAAACTATATCTTGTACCAGCATGAACTATTTTACCCGCCCACATCCGAGATCTTAAATTTAACACACAGAAAAATTCCGTCTTATTTTTACACGCGTTGCAGACTTTGGATGAATCCCTCGGGAGAACGGAAACTATTAATGATTTCCTGAGGATTAAGTTATCGAATTACATCATCAACACAAGCATCCGTACTAAATGGTCTATTTAGACACCCTTGTTTATAATCACGGTACAATGTTCGCTTTTCGCTCCACGTTGAATATGAAAAATCTCTCATGTAACTAATAACAGAAAGTCTGGCTTTTTCAGATAAAATTTAAATATTTCACTTATAGCTACTAATATCTCTTTCTCAGGACTCTTGTAGTACCCAAATGTACCAGAGGTCGATAACGGAAAATAATTGATGACACGTAAGGGGTAATGGACATTTTTAAATCATTATTTTTACAGTTATTGTCGGCCTTCATAATCGTTAGCGATCGTCCTAAGGACTAGTGCCTATTAATCACTCATCAGATAGTTTCTATCCGTCAAAAGACCGATATAATACGTCTTCTATTGAAATAATGCAGTTTTCGTTCCCTTTGGTGAAATGCACTTCTTAAAGGCGAAATTTAATTGGTTTCTCACATGCAATTGTACTCCATTATTATTTTAATTTATTTAATTTTTAAATTATTTTACTGGCCGTTTACGAAGAATATTAATCCGTCATTATTATTTAATACCTAAAATCAAAGACTTTCAGGAATATCTCCCATTGCATTTCTCTTTTATGCATTTAATATTCCGTTTATACAAGTTATTTCAGCTGAACAAAAACCACTAAAAGTTTCCATTTCAACGGAAATCTCAGGTACTCATTTTAGGTGACGGCCGAAAGAGGCTTTCTCGTGCAATTGATTTAAGGACTAGTTCGAACTACACTAATCAATAGTGATAATTGTTAGTGTAGAAAATAAAATATTAAATCAACGTCCACAACACATCGCGGTAATACAATGAGGTAATACGATGCCGTATTTCACTGCAAGACATAGGAAATAAAACAATGGAGATGTACAGAAAAAATGCTACCTACGCGTTACTCTTCCGAAGTAAAATACGCTCGAGAAAATAGACTATTGCTTTTCATTCACCGGGAATGGTTTCTTGAGCCATTCTGTGAATACCTGTTTTGGGAATGGACAAAGCATCCATCACCTGTCTCCGACGGAGGAAGCTGGCTCTGAGAACGGAGAGAATGGGAAGTTTGTGTTGGGAAAAAGAGACGATGGGGAAAAGCGAAAAGAACAAAAGGTGAAGAGAAGAAGTGAGCAAAAAGATGAGATGGCAATGAGATTGAGGGATGAGGAAAGGTTTGAATCGGATGAGAGGAGAAATCTTTAACCAAATGTTCTCCCTCCTTACCTTCTCTCCCCTCACCTCCTGCAGAGACAAAATTTAAAGACGGCATGCTGCGAAGGATTTTGGTATTAGGGGCATGGATGAGGGATTGTTTGTACCGGAGAAATGCATGGAAAATAGATGAGGAGTGCAGATGATGAAAACAGCGGTAAATATGGGATTCACTAAAAATTAGGCTCTGGGAGTGGATTAAATTAAGCGTTAAAATTATGTGGAAATAATTCACTAAAATGTTGTACTCAATCCGCATATCACGGGACTTCATTAAAGAGATCTGAAGACTTTATTTATTGGCGGTTTATATCCCTCGAGATTTACATTAAATACTATTAAATTAATTAGTTCCACTGTTCAGGAGGGGAGAATGCAAGTTTAAAACTCACGATGACGTGTCGCATGATTCATTGGTCTGTATCAAAGCCGAATAACAAATGAAGTAGCGCTTAAGTCACACACCGTATTTCACCTCCATCATTTTCTCTCGAAGACATACGAGAGGAAATGAGGGAGGTTAAATATATTGTGCGATACCTATCTATATAAAGATATAAGAGGGAAGAGAAGATCCCTCTCCACTTCCCGTTTCCGTCATTGATGAGACATCCCTCACTCATTCATACTTTTGAATAATTGAAGTAATCTAGATAATACTATCCTTCACTATTACGATGCATTGAAATAGTGGGAATATTTCAATATTGAGAAATCTCTTTATTTCAAGCATACATACGAGTATGTAGGCTTGAAAAACTGGTGTTCAGAACACCCTATGCTCGTTCACATTTTTAGTTGGAGTGATGTCATTTGGTGAAATTATGATTAAATAAGGAAATAGTGCATTAAAAAATAAAGGGAAATTCTTGCCATGCGTAGAAGATAACAGTCGTTAGGGACCATCCAAAACGTACATCTAATAGTTACAATGCCTAGAACGAATGAATAGCATTCGATTTTAACTTTTAGTGTAGTTATAGTAACGTTCCTTTTCATGGAAGGTACTCAAGAAAATTTTAATTTTCTGTAACCTATTCACACAAATAGAAAACTTATCATCACGGTCATTCCCAGCACTTAATTAGCATTGAATATTAAAGTCATTTGAAAGAAAATCATTTAAATGAGTTTGGGAGAGGATTTTTTTCATTAAATTTCAGTCGGGTAAGCCGCTTTTGTATTTAATTTTGCTACCTCTACATTACGGATAATAATTTCAGCAAATTAGAAATAAATTCTACAAAATTTATTTGCCAGCATTTTGAATAAAAGATGAGACTTAATGAAGATGATGTTCTAGAAAAACAAGGCCCTCAATAAGCTTTGAATATTACGAGTACTATGAAAACAACGCTTTCAATATGAAGTCTTGCACATTAAAATCAGAATAGGGTCATTCCTTCTTTCGGGCTAGTATTTTCCTAGAATACTTAAGCATTACAATAAATTCCCGGCACTTATCGTGTACCGTAGTCTGAAATTCCTTTTACAAATTCTTATTGGTATTTATCTAAGGAGCGAGCCAAATAAAATCACTGCTTATTAAAAGTTCGCCTAAATATTAACTTTTGCCCCATTAAATTTTAGCATAAAATCTCCAACAGCATACTACAAATATATCTCGAATGTTCAATTACCAAATAAGATAGATCCTATAATTCACTACTAAAATATCAAGGTGTGTTTTTCTTATAGTGAAGGAAAGAAGGACGAACAACAAACGATTCTAACTATAACAAATCTCTAACGAGCCCCATTAGCTCTTTCTAACTATTATTATTATTATTGGGTCTTCAACCGGTTAAGGTAGATTATGGATGGACAGCCTATACAGTTGGGCAACAACCCATTTACTTACCTCTCGTAACAAAAAACATAACTTGAAGGCGGACTACAGAAATTCCCTCTTCATTTCCGCATACTTCATTCCTCCCTTCATTCCATCCCACATACCTTTCCTATTCCTTCCCCTTCCTCGTTTGCCCAACGTTTTCCCCCCTCTCAGTGTTTTCTGCATCCCATTCGCAATTTAATCCCTTTGAATCCAAATTTCCTGGATCCTTTTCTTCTTTTCTTTCAACAATCCCGTCTCCACCCCCAACATACCTAGTAGTAGTAGTTTTGAGGGGAGGCGACTGACTGCTGAGGTCATTTGCGCCATAGGGAATGGACAGGAAAGGATGGAGGGTGGAGAGACACCCGGCGTCGGCATTAGCCTACTCTTTACGAAAGGCACCAAGGGGTCCGACGCTTAACGTCCCATCCGACGGACGGCGTACTCACTCAAAGTGCCCTCCACAAAGCACTTCAAGTAGGGAATCGAGATACCTCTGAAAAATATTCAACCCCGCCGGGATTTGAACCCGGGCCCTCTGGGTGGGAAGCCAGTACGTTAGCCCCCGCACCATCTCGATCCATAATTAAAAGGAATTATAGCTGAGCGACTATATGTAAAAGTTCGTCTGAAAATAGATCGACAGACAAAAGGAATAGAAAAATGACTTGTAAAAATAAAAATGTTTTCTAAGCTTAAGTAAATTTTAAATCGCTGAATTTATCTGCATTTTTTTCGAGGTCTTATGGTATTTATATCACCTTATCAAACTCCCTCTAATTATAAAATATAATACAAAAACTTAGGCTTTAAAAATATTATAAGTTAAGAAATGATAGTCTATGTACTTTCATAAAGGATAGAATTTAGCTCTTAACCGTAATTTAGCTCTTAACATACCTATTACTTCATCGTTTGTTTACCTCAGGTCTATTTCACTTTTTCCATCCTTCCCCATGCTACATTTCAAAACACCACAATCCATGCCTATCATCCTGCTTCAATGACCATGTTTCCACGCCGCAGAAAACCACGCTCGATATTAAAGTTTTAACAAGCTTTTTCTTAACAATCTTACTCGATGTCCTTGTCACCAATCACCTCTTCATTGTGAAAGCTTCTTTGCCTAAACCAAGTCACAACTACTTGAACCATTTTGGTCCAAAACCCTTTCGAGATAGGTAAATCGTTTCGCTTGCTACTGCGTTTGCAATCCTATTTTAACGTTTAACTATGCCTTTCTTTCTCGAAAACCACATAATCTCAGCAGAGTTCGCAACGCCTTGGCTGACTGACAAACGAAAGCTTAAAGGCCGTTTTGAATGGGAGGATATTGGGTGAGCGGGGTGGATCAAGGAGGAGAGTAGGCTTTCACTAGATAAACTCCAGCAATAAATTATGAAGAATGAATTAATGCATAGGGCAAAGAAAAAGTAAGTTCCTGCCGACCTTAGGGGTAAACAGTCGTTAGAAAATGTCCAATACCCATCTTTAAATTGGTAGGAAATCTTATAGGAATAATAATTCAATATATAAAATAATGGCTATTAAACAAAGATGAGGAAATTTCAAAACTAGTCATTTTACAATAGAATAAAAATTTCACATTAATTTAGCAGTCAAACTAATAAAGAGACATAGCTGTAAATTTACAATAATTTCTAATTTACTTTCAATGAAAATTACCGTAGGTAAAAAATTCAGGATAAACTATTAATTTGATAGATACCATGCTCAAACGAAAAGAGAAACTTGGTCACCCAAAATATCGAGCAATCAGGAAAAAAGGCCTATACCTACACTCTTATCATGCATGTGGTCAGTCAATTTTCTACCGAGCTCATTGACACATTAATCAATGACACTATTTAGGATAGCCATGACATGCAACCAGTCGTCGAGAGGCCTTTTACTTTAAAAAGCATGCTCTTTTAATTATAGAATGGTTGCAAAAGACTTTCCTTTAATCGTTAGCATGGAAAATGCCTACACAGTAAAAATAACGTATAAATGGAGTATAAACTTATATCCGCTTATAATTCAGAAATTCTGCTATTGTTACTGGTGTGGCAGGACAAAGGCGAATTTTATGGAATGAATATTAACCAATATGAAACAATGAGAGCAATATGATTTTGAAAAAAGTTGGAAGAGTATAAGGTTAAAGACGGGTAGAAATGGACTAGACCAGCGAAAGTGTTCACATATTTAGGCTCTGTTATGGAGGAAAATGGACGTAGAATAGAGTTATGAAGGGAAGAATCGCGAAAATGGAAAGAGCTTTTACACATATGAGGAAATTCATTACAAGTACACTAAATAAAGATTTTATGAAGACATTGGCAAAAATTTCAATGTTCAACTAAAATTCGATACATTCTGTATAAAGATCGAATTAGTAGATATGAAGATAGTAAGATATGTTTTGATAAATGTGAATGGCGAAAATTGCAGAAAATATGATGGGAAGAGAGGATGAATGACGAAGTGTAACATAGAAGAAGAATGAAAGAGAAGAGTTGGAAGAAAGAAGTTACTTGCCAAAATTCGAAGTAGGCTGAAAATGATGAGTAGAGGAGATGCTGGCACGCGTTGAAGTTCTTAAGAGAGGAGATGTTGTTGGGCACGCAAGGAATCGGAAGTAGCACAATAGGATTTAGGGTTGGAATGAAGGCAGCAGAAGCTATGAAGCACAAAAAACCCAGAGGAAGTTGAAATCAATATGTAATGTACATACCAATAGCTTTCAGGAACCATGCGAAACATAACTTGGATATAAAGACAACATTAGAGGATGATGAGTATAGCATATCTACAGTATAAAGGATGGAGTATAAACAGTAATTTCTCAGTTAAAATGAAATTTTCCCTGCCACAGGATATTATTGCTATTATTATTAATATAGTATCTAAATCTTTCTGACCCTTCTCTAGCCAACATACACCCAGACATTCATACCTCAAAGGCCAAAAATTATTTAGACGCTAAGCTATCACGATGGGGGATCGTGTGTCAAATTTTATGAGAAAACGGAGATAAAGATTAAAGGGCTAGCCAAAAGGCCTATATGTGCCGCCAAAAACAAGAAAAAGTTCTGGAGGAATCCGACTTACAAGGGAAACGTTGACTCATGGATCGAAAAAGTCGTGAAAACTTTTCCTACCCGCCAAGATGTACGAGGACAAAAGAATGAAAATTTCAGTCCCGGTGTCTTCCTGCACTATGGGAATAGGCATAAAAAAATAAAAGGACGAGGGGGATATGGAAGTAACACGTGGAGAGCACAGGAATGAAAGGGATTTCAATAAATTTCACCTAAAGAGAATAATAATGCTGAGGAGAGGGAAAGGGTGAAAGGAGGAAGACAATTTGAATAGTAAGAGGGACGGACGAAGAAGAGCGTGGAGGAAAGTGAAAAGCGATTAGAGTAGCAGAAGAGATTTCCAATTCTCTCTATTTTTTTTCATTTCACTCCTTTTCCCTCTTCGTGAGGAGGATATTTATTCGGGCGACGAATGTCATTTTTTTCTGCCATATTTTCTTCTGTTATGCCCCTCCATTATTCTTACGGGCTCGGGAAAATGCCCTTCCACACCAGCTCCATGCATTTCGACCATATATATATATATAGATTTTTAGAATATAGAGACACAAAGAAAGGACACTCACAATTTGTTATTTTACGTTTCGACAGCACGGCTGTCGTCTTCAGAATCTGAAGACGACAGCCGTGCTGTCGAAACGTAAAATAACAAATTGTGAGTGTCCTTTCTTTGTGTCTCTATATTCTAAAAATCTACATCTGTGTTTTTTATATATTTGTGTGTCGCCGAAGAGCGTTCCATTTCGAAGATATTTTATATATATGCACACACATATATTCATATATACACCCATACATTCACATTCAAACACGAAAACCCGCCAAATGGCGAACGCATATTCATTCACATGGATATTGATATAAGGAAAAAAATACAAATGTATAAAATTAAATACATATGTACAAAAATACATACATTTTTTTCTTTCCTCCCTTTTGGAGCAATCCCCTTAATATCACCGTTCCTTATTTTTGTTTGTCATCCCCTTACCCCTTATTCTTTTGGCCTGAGGCCACACCAAATGACCACTACGCAAGAGAAACAGTGTGTATGACAGCCAACAGCGATTCAGTAGATTCCCATTGAGGACAACAAACTTGTATATAACTCTATCCAATTAAAAAATTTGAAATTAATAAAATACGTATCGATTAAGTCAATTATCCTCATTATGGTATCCAATGAATCCTGTTGCGTTTAGTGAAATGGCGGTTACATTTAGAAGCTACGAGTGCGCCTATGATGGAGAGTGGGTCACGCGTTCGTGAGTTGCTCAACGAGCGCAAGTTGGTTATACAAGATAAATACTAGATAAAGATGCCAACAGGGAATAACTAACAAAAAAATCTCTCACTTTGACTCACAGGGAGTGGCTCAATAGTCTAGTACTGTGCTCGATATATAACCAAAATCGTGAAGTGCTTTCAAAAATTAAAATAGAAAATAAGCGCCCAATGCTTTCTTACTTCTTGTTTCCCACAACTCGTTACGCTATGGTTGGATTCGGAAGCTGATGATCTGTCATCGCCAGACTTTTACGTGAAAATCAATGACCAGATTATTATTTATTTACCTGCAAGTAAATATATGTATTTTTAATTTATGTGTATGTGTAAAAATTCTTTTCACATGTTTAACCGTCATTCTTCTGTGAGTGTGAAGGACACAACTGTCTTTTCGCCGGCTAAGAACCTGCAGGGACAATAGTAAACATTACTGAGTATTGGTGGCACTGTTCCAAGTACATCTAGAAAGAATTCAAGTTCGGAAAACCACATGAAAAACATTAGGGGCGGTATTAAGCTCTGACTACTCCCAAGATATCCCGGTCTCTACTTGGCGTGATAAGTAAAGAGCACTCACTACCTGTCGAGTACACTGTCCTTAGGAAGGGACGTTAAATTGAGGACCCATGGTCGCCTTTCGTTAAGAGTAGGCTAATGCCGACACCGGGTCTCTATCTAACCTTTCCCTCTTCCCTGAACATCTAACCACTACCAAAGTATCCGGCTATTTATAATGGCTCAAATGACCTTAACTGTCTGTTAACTTCCCTAATAACTACTTCTACGAAATAAGTAAGCATTTTCTAAGTGCTAACCTAAAATCAGGGTATAATACTGTAGCTAAAGACCTATGCAATTTCCCACTCCAAAGGATTCCTCACATCTTTAAGAGATCGTTGCGATTAGGCACAGGGCAATATCTTGACTTCTACTTTCGACTGGTTTTTGGAGGTGCACATTTCTTCTCGCCTGTCTTCCATGTATACATTTTTCCCCTTCTTTTCATTTCATTGTCATCACGATCCCTTTCTCCTTTCGACTCCTATCCCTCCCCTCAACCAACTGTCCTTCCCAAGAATGTAAACCTTTCCGAGAAATGAAACTTTTTTGCTTTAGTCGACCAATCTAATATCCGCGCCTCACCTTCATATCTACGGTCTTTTTTTTCTCTTCTTTCGTGTTTTTAACGATTGCCATTCACCATTCGAAGAACGGAGAGCGTATCTGTTTTATATTTCTGACTCACACCTCACGCACCACATTTTTGTTAGTGAAGCTATCATTTTGGATAAAAACACAAGTCTGGGTCTTTCGTTAAACATATGTACAAGCAGGTGGCGTCGTGCAAGAGAATTTTAATCAACATGATGGGCAGTAAAAGACGGCCCGAGAGGCCGCTGCTTCTACAATGGGAGTAAATATTGATGGTGGAAACTGAATCCAGGGTCGTTCGGAGATCCCAAAGGCGATTCACAGGTGAGCAAATAAATTATCACCCGAAGTTTTACGACTAGGCACTGCTATTTTTTCCCGAGTTCTCTATCATAGTAAGTACGCTTTTCCATTAACCCAAAGGCCACATAGCCGAAAAACACATTGAGAAATGGATTTCAGAAGAGCCGTACTATTTTTTTGTGCAAATAAAATAGATGGTCTGTCGTATAATGGGCATTTAATTGAAAACTGAAACGGGTACATCAAAATCTACTGAAATTGTCGATATATTTTTTAATCATCTGAATGGGATTTGTTAAAAAACACAATGTTTTTATATAATGTAACGATCACGTAATTAGAAATAAAATGTATACGGATCGATGGATCTCTTTATGCATGATTAATAAAGTTTTTCTCTTTTATATTAATCAAAAGCATTCAAACTAACACTTCGTGGTTATTTAAGTGACATAATCTTGCCTCTTGAAATTTGAGGCTCAAACTGAAATTGATACAAACATTATTTAATTCTCAATACATGCTTATTTCACGGGCGAAGTGTAATTAAAATTACTAAGTATATTAGGCAGGAGAATAGATTGATTTTTAGCTTACGTAGCAGAGCGACGTAGGGATCGGGCACGGAGAATACACGGCTGCGAATCGGTCTTGTCAATTAAAGCTGCCGGCACTTGAAAACCCCTTCTCTTTCGAGGCCATATGATTTGCAATTGTACGGTAACTACGTTTGTCCTTGAATTCATAAGCTCCGTGGGACTTAATCCCACCCCCCCCAAAGCTTAGTGGGCAAACGCGCCACCGTTGTCTATTCTTTTTGAGACCCTATCTTTTCTCAAACTATTCTTCTGTTTAGACGGAACAGGTGTTTTTTATGGCAATGGAGTGTAAAACTCTTACAGCCAAACGTTAATATATAAACAGCGTGAAGATGTGTTTTCCCACACAAAAACTGAGGCTGGAATAAAACTTGAAAAACTATACCGAAGAAACAGCCAGAGTAAAAATTCCTGAACCGTTCAAATATAAATTTCCTTCAACAATATTGACGAACCAACAGCGAAAACCTATTATAATTTCATAAATCTAAAATAAAGGGTAATCTTAATGGCAAATGGATTTCTATACGTATTATTTAATTCATTAAAAAATTGGTGTTATCGCGAGAAGTTTTGAGACTATTGCTTGCAAAAATATTAAGACAAATTCTAAACAGATCGACTGTAACGTAGTTTTATATATCGGCATCTTAATTCTACAGCAAAATAAGATAAAAATGTATTTCTATACATGGTGAGATTCTATTTTTTCATCTTTTATACACTCCGCACTCTCATCCCCAACACGCGTATGTGCCAGTTTCACCGTACGCCTCTGTGTACCCCCCTTAAGAAATTTGCAACAGCAGCCTCTTCGTGAGCGGTGGATGAGAGCCAGTTCGCAGGTGTTCTGAATGGGCAAAGCGTTCACAGACCTCCACCACAAAATGCGGAATACCGCTGAGTAAGAAAGAGGCAGTCCATTTACTAGTGCAAATGGTGAAGCCGCTGTTCTTGCGAACCGTGGCGACGATATAATTACCATTAAAAAACGAAGCTGGGAATGAAATTTGTTCGCATGACAAGATACAACGGTAAATAAACGTATTTAATGAATGACGACGCAATAGTGAAATGAAATAATGATGTCATCGCTATGTGTCGGTAATGATACCACATTCACCAGAATGTTCCAAATATACCTAATAATGTTTAATTTTACCTTCTCTCTCTATCTCTTTTTTACTTGTACAGCAATCAAAATGTAAAATTAATTTATTTTGGCTAAAAACAGGACTTTAAACATTAAAACAACGAATTTGCCAAACGAAAGAACAATTTACTTAAACTGAATTATTTATTTCGATGCTACGGCGCCCGAGATCGATAAATGCGTCCAATGCCTTTACAAGGAGTCAGTTTGCAAATCCTTTTGAAATTGTCTTTTTCACTCAATTGGTTATTGAAATATAGCGTGGGTTATGCTGATGGGACACCTCGCAACAAAGCACTTAATGTATATGAGCTAATGTGAATTAAAAATTAATAGTTATATATGCAACCATCTCACGAATGATAAACTATTGAGATGTCAATAAAAAGCTCGGCGTTTAGTGATTTCAGGTTATCTTCTAGCGAAAAAATAACATTTTGCTCGTGGATTCAGACGGTACATTTACTTGTCATATAGCCGACAATAAAAGCACATCCTTCATGTCCCGCTTTAAGATACAATATTTTGTTTGCATTATGTGCAATGCATCACTTACAAGTAAATGTGTCACTACGTTTAAACACATACGCAAATGTGAAAATTCGAATACTTTTTTAAATTGTTTTTGGTTCGAGGAGAATTATAAAATAAAATAGTTTCATAATGCACCGGGGAGTGAAAAATATAGGGTCAGTGTAATGCTTGTGTTACAGTTTATCTAACAGCGACTAAGTAAACTGTATTCATGTAAAGCAACTACTTTTGCAGAAGCCGCCCAACTACTTATTTTCCTGCAGGTATATACTGCTATGGTGTAGAGCAACTAAATGGAAATGACAAAGCATCAGCATATATATTATGATGCAAGGTGTAGTGATTCCGTTCTTCGGTCAAGGATACTCCTCTTTAAAATGGCTTAGCGTTTCAAATAATGAATTTATACGGGTGAATATATTTTCTTCGCAGATTCACTAGCATTTTTTTAACATTTTCGTCTAAATGAGTCGTTTGTTAAATTCCTAATTAATATAAATTAAAAAACAACTCAAAGTTACCGTCGAAGTGTACCCTTCATGCAGTGTCGATGAGAATTCATACTCAATCATTTTAGTATGCTGATACTGAAGCAACGGGGAATAATATAAAGAAAGCTTTTCATTCAATAACCGACAATAATACCGGAAAACTTAGGTTTCCAGAATAATATAATACGTGCAGCGCAATACACGCATTGGCGTCATATTTATGGACAAGGGCAACATTAAAAGGCCGTTTGTACATTCACCATAATCTTCACAGTCCCCGTCATAAATATAAATAAACGAATAACGTCGGCGCCTATGAATCAACGAGTATTGTACGCTCTTGCGATATAGAAACCAAAACCAAGAAGAGTATTCTTGTTCTACCCACGGCCATTCCGTTTTATTCTACTCTCTGCATTCCTTTTAACCATAATCTCCCCCACCACGCACTTCTCCCTCATCCACCCTTTTCGGAAACAATTACGCTGAATGGACCAGCAGCCATCTTTTATGTCCTCATATTTCACCGCCACCCTCTGCATCTTCACACGCCTTCCCCCATCCCACCCCCCTTATTCCTTGTCCTTCCCCGAATCCTACGCCGCCGCAGAATCCCTTCCCTTGCCGCCCTTCGCCGATGCCGCCCCGCCCAATTTCCCATGATCGCATAATACACCACCCCCCAACGTTAGAGTCCTCGCTCCCCACCTCTCCTCTATCCCCTTGTGCGGGGAAGGGAAATAACACAAGCAGCCGTGCACTCCCTCAACTTCTCTTCCTCCACCTCTCTCCCCTTCCCAAACGTCATAGTCTCCACTTCATCACACCGACCCCATCTTCTTGCCATTCCTATTTACGTTTCTCAATTCCCTTTCTCGCTCTTCTCCTTCGCTGCAGCGATAACATAACATTTTTACGTATCACGTGTGTGTCTGCCAAGAAAAATGATAATGCAAAGGGGATTTTACAAGTCTGCGATGAGAGGCTTTTAAGGCGAAAAGTCACTGTTGAGGAGAATATGTTCTTGCAACGGTAACCTCTCTTCGGGGAAAAATAATTTTTCGTTCATGATACAATTTTATGAAATTTCTTATGAAAACACGAGATGTCTTCAAGCAGTGCGGACCTAACTCTTAAAATTTAGTCATACTTTAACTGAACAAGTTAAATGAGGCAGGGATGGCTACTCCAAAAATATATAAATAATGATATCAATTTCATTTCAGGATGATAGAAGATCAATATGACCTCTACTGCTCTATGCCCAACACATATTTTTGCTTGTTCTGCTTGACTTTCCTCGTATGCGCATTGTGCTTTCGCCTCTTTATTGGAATATTACTCATCTTGTGGGCAGCGTTCTTAAGAATGGGTGTTGATCAATAACAGTCATTAGTGATGCTTCACGTAACCGACTGACGGTAGATTTGCATGCAGTTAAAAATATTTGCTTGTTCGGATAGAAAGTTAAAGACGCTGATAGACGAAGACGGCTTTCCTCCATCAGATATACAGGATTGAGTCCGTCAACATATTGAGACTTACATTTTGGCGTGAATTACGGCATTGGCACTCAAGAGGAAAAATATCATCATTCAGCATCTCAGCTCCCATTAAAAAATATAGTCAATTGCCTAAGTAACTACCGAAATCAAATACATTTCCTGAGAAACTGAAGGTTCTGTGGGGACCAGGAAAACCAAGATATGCCTGTCATTACTCGTAAGTGGAGAATTTCGATAACGTATTTTTTAGTGATGAGTAACCATCTCTGACGTAGAGAATAGTGAAAGGAGGACAGTGGGAAGATCGCCCATTCCACCCTTTAAGACTCGTACAGAAATCCGAAAATTTTCTATACTGTTTCGATCAATTACAATTTTATTTTACCAGAATTTGTAGTCTACGCTTGAAGACATTTTACTCATTTTTACCTCTGATTCTGCCACCAAAGTTTTCTTTTTGATATATTTTTAAGATTTATCACTTGAGATAAAAGAGACATTTGTAACAAAAAACATAATGAACTAAATCCATCGCTGACCACGTTAATTCTTAAAAGATATTTGCGCAGGAAATATTTTTCATGCATGGAGACAATATCATAATTATACACTGAGATTAGGGTATTGTAGTTGGCCTTAGTTTTGTTTCCTTGATGAATTAAATCTACTTTTAAAAATCTAAATAATTTCGAAGTCCTAATTTGATGAAACGCTGATAGATACCAGCCTATGGGAATACATTTACTCAAAAAACCCAAAAGCACAAACGTGTGTATCACGGTGTCAATGCATTTATCAGATGTTCAGACTTTAAACACCACCACAGAGATTTAGTGAGATTTAAATTTTGAGAATGCTTTTTCGGCATCCGATAATATTGAAACGGAGGATTTTAGTGTCCTAGTGTCTCCGCAAATACCTTCCCAATTGTGATACTGATAAAGGTACTACAAAAGAGGAAACTTGCACGAAATTCATGGCTCCCACGATTTCCCTTTACTTTAGTTTGTCATTTTTAAGATTCTAGTGACTAGCGTCTAATACGAGTAGTGGCAGTTTACAACTGATAAATAAAAATATACGGTTACTGAAGATTTAACAGTCATTCTTCCTAATTCACTTCAATGCGCTGAATAGCTGGCTATGTAATACCTTAGGTGGAAGAGTTCTTCTTGAACCGATATGGAAAACGAAACACAAATCATCAAAATAAAATGCAATAACTCGTACGGAAATACGTTTTTCTCAGAAGGGAGCAAAAATGCTCTTATTTTTTTAGAGATATTCGGGCCTTCACAAAACCGCGCTGCCACGAAGTAAAACTCGGAAACACACTCTAAAATGACACATGGTAGCATACTTATTTCCAGCTGTCAGTCAATAACCTCTAAATACATTTAAATCACGAATGAAATGACCCCGAGGAAAATTCATCGAGCGATATTACCAAACTTCCGTTTTGGAATTAATTAATTTGATTTTTAATGTTGTGGCATTCTGATGCCATGAGGAATAACTCATTTTACAACATTCCACCTCCCATTAACAAGCACATATGACAATGGAAAAAATTAATATCCAACGAGATCTCAGTACCTTATTAATTTCTGACTATGCACTAAATACCTGCGAAGATGACCTGGCACAAACAAAGAATTTAACGCTCGAATAGGCAACATAGTTATTAGTACATGAGATATGGTGAAAGCATGATCAATGCGAAATTTTACCGTGTGATGCAAAGGAAATGTAAGAGACTCGTGTGAATTCTAGGAAAGGGAGAATTTGAATGATATTTCAATATTAATCCCGCCTCCTCATGCACGTATAACGGAAAAAATCAGCACATGGACTTTCTATTGGAAATAACATTAAGGAACGGAAAGATGTTTCGCGTAGGATAAAACTAATGCTCCAATCCCAATTTTTAGCACTCTCAAACTTTACTAGCTCATATTAATCATTTATTGTGATAAACTATCGTAATATTGGATTCCATTCGACATCGGCGTGGAATGTTTCAACTAAAAATACTAGAAAATTTTATTAATTGTACGTACTCACCTACAAGTGAAAATATATGCCCAAACCCAGAGAAGGTATGACAGAAAACGGTTTTTTTTTCAATTCTTATAATGATATCTATTATAACCATTCCATGGGCTCCAAGCTTGACGTGGTGGAATAGTTTGTACGTTCCGAGGAACCCTAGAGCTGTGCTAGCGGGAGTAACCGCAAATGTTCCTGGTAGGGTCACCCATACCAGATAGGTCGAAGGCTAGGAGCCAGACTAAATGTAGTCCACGCAGCGTCTGCTCCTCAGTGAGGCGGCTGCAATGGCGTCTGACCCCAGTGGGGCAGCCAGTAAGTGATGGTGTCACATTAAAAACACTACTGAGGACGGCAACGGGAGACCACCTTAATTATCATTCCCAAGATTTATATGATGGACAATACAGAGATTTTGAATCCTGGCAACTACGGGGCTCGGCCCAATCGGCCGTGTGTCGTGCCCGGCAGCGGGGGAGGCAAGGCTTCCGCGGTCGTCATCCCACGAAACCCTTGCTAGGGAAAACCAGCAGCAGCAGGACAGAAGACGCAGGAGAAGAAAACCAAATTAGTTAGAATAGGAACGTGGAATGTTAGGACAATGATGAGGACAGGGAAATTGGAGAATGTTAAAAGAGAGATGGAAAGGGGAAATATAGATATTTTAGGTCTATGCGAGGTGAGATGGAAAGATAGCGGGGATTACTGGAGTGATAAGTATAGAATAATATACAGCGGCGGGGACGAGAGCCAACGAGGGGTTGCCATAGTATTAAATGAAGAGGTAGGAAGAAGCGCAGTCAACATAGAGCAGGTAACGGATAGATTATTACTAGTAGAGATAAAAGCAGAACCGAAGAACTTGGTTATTATAATGGTATACTATACATACGATCAGTTAGAGGACATAATAGCGTATGTTCCAGCAAGATAACATTTGATAGTGATGAGGATTTGGAATGCAACGGGAGACGAAGGAAAAGATGGTGATGAGGTGGGGGACTACGGTTTAGGTACGAGGGTTGGCCGTGAGGAGATAGCAATCGAATTCTGCTGGAGACAGGAGTTAGTCATCACCAACAATTGATGTAGACATTACAAAAGGCGCTGGTATACATGGAAAATGCCAGGCGACTCAGAAAGGTATCAGTTAGATTATATTCTGGTTAGGCACAGGTTCCTGAACAGTGTGATCAATTTGCACAGCTTCTTGGGAGTGGATGCAGACTCTGAACACGATTTAGTACCTATCTACATCTACACAATATCCCGCAAGCCGTCGCAAGGACGTGTGGCAGGGGGTCGTTGGTCACCAGCCATCTACGTACATTCACTCTATTTCCTCATACACCTGGCACCCCGCCATCCACCGAAAACTGCATGGAAAGGAAGCGACCGAACCAGAATCATGCATCATGTCTATATACATATATATTACGAGTTTTATATGGTTAGAAGCTATTTCTATGCCTACACAATAAGGACAAGAAAATACGTTAAAAGAGGTTAGGCACACATGCAACTGAGACTCTTATTACCGGTATATATTCTCCGTATTCCGGACGGACAGTTCACGAATAAAAAAAGCTTTATATATTTCATCTACACCCGACCTGGCTCAAGGGCGCACGGCGGGGGGTGTTATGACGTAAGACTAAGATAGTGTTTTGTAGCAATTTAATCTTGTAAACCCCGATTTTTGACAGCGTGTATCTATTATTTTCTTAAGTTTTCCCCCATTTATTGCTGTCGCGGATAGTCCGCGAGAAAAACGAAAAATTGAATCAGTTAGACAATATCTCTAATTTTGTGACAATTGTAGGCCCTGCCAATGTAATTAGGGGGCCTCATTATATCTCCAAAGTCGGATTCATAACCACACGCTTTGCACCTTCGTAATAAGTTAAATCTAGCCCTATGTCTTCGCAAATCAAAGAGTTCCCACTTCAGACTCAGTATTAAATGTGTGACGTTTTGACCTTTGACACGAGCTTTTCACGAACCTAGCGGCCTTTCTCTGTACCCTATTCAACTATTGGAACTATTTGAAACTATTAGAACCGTTAACGCGAAATTAACTACGAAACCATGGATCACGGATGAGATGATTACAAAGATGGATGAGAGGAGAAAATGGAAGAATGTAAACGCAGAGTTAGGTCAAATAAAGTACAAAAAATTGAATAATTAATTGAGACAGGTAACAAATAGAGCAAAAGAAGCGTGTTGGAAGAAGTTGTAAGAGGACATGGAAAGTTTACAGAGGAAGGGTGAAATTGGTGCACTAGACAAGAAGGATAAACCCTATCGGGAAGTAAAAAGGAAAAACTGTGTTTACAATTAGAGGTAAGTCGGGTAAGATAGTAGTTGAGCCAGAAAAAATTCCAGAAGGATGAAATGAATATATAGAAGCACTGTATGGTAAAGAACGTAGGCCAACAGGGTTATACATTGAAAGAGAATATGGCGCAGATGAAGATGGCTTAGGTCCAGGCATACCCGAAGATGACATAGAAAGGGTATTTAGGGAGATGAAACTCAACAAGGCCGTGGGCGAGGATAACATTCCCGCGGAACTATTGAAATGTTTAGGGAAAAGTGGGAGGAAGAGGCTATATGGGCTGATTCGTAGTATTTATGAGGAAGGAATCTGGCCGGAAGACTTGGTGAGATCAGTTTTAATTCCTATTCCGAAAAAGATAAATGCTTCATCATGTGAGGACTACAGGGAAATACGTTTGATATCCCACGCAGCTAACGTTGTTCTCAGGATCATCAACAAAAGGATAGAGAGTAGGGCAAATGATTACTTAGGGGATGTTCAGTTTGGGTTTAGGAAGGGGAGAGGTACGCGTGACGCCATTGCAGTAATGAGATAATTAATCGAGAGGAATATAGAATACAATCAGGACGTATTAGCCTGTTTTGTCGATTTCGAAAAAGCGTTGGATGGAGTGAATTAGGAAAAACCAATGAGTATACAGCAGAAAATTGGAATCTGTTGGAGGTATAGGAAGTTATTCTATAACCTGAAAATGCTCAGGTGCGAGTGGGGGACGGAGAGTTCGGATGGGCAGTTTCAGGAAGAGGAATGAGGCAGGGTTGCAAGCATTTCTGAGTGAATTAGAAGATCATTGTGGTAGATATGGAATTAGAATCAATAAATATAAATAACGCCAAGGTTATTATATTTTCCACAAAGAGAAAGTTTAAGTTGAACGTTAAAATAGCACAAACAAGAACAGGAGGAGCGGTCAAAGTAGTAGAGAAATAAGGAGAAGACTTGCGTTAGACAAAGGATTTTTCACAAGTAGGAGGGAATTGATGACAGGGAAATTAATTAAAAGGTGTTATAAAAGGCTTGTTCAAACTTTGCTATAACGCGTGGCTACATACGGCGCGGAAACATGTTCATTGTAACAGGATGGTATGCGTAAATTGGAGGCTTTTGAAATATGGGTGTGGAGAAGGTGAAGGTGACAGAAAGAAAAACAAACGAATAGGTGCTGGGTATGGTGGAGGAGGAGAGGGGATAATTTGGAGAAATCATAAGGAGACAGGAAAAAAAGATGCAAAGCATACTGATCGGCAGTAGGATGTTCAAGACTATTGGAGGGAAGAAATTTAAGACAGCGAGGAAGGGGCAGGAATTGGATGGTATATTGGACGGAATGAGCGGAGGAAGTAAGTATGTTGAGATGAAGAGGGGCTTTCTGTAGACTAGGATTGTGGTTTCTTGGGAGAAACAAGATGTTTATTAGGTAGTTGCGTCCATCCAAAACCTACCTTAATCGGTAGTTTACCTAATAGAAAATCTACCATACATTATTTTAGATATGTACGAGTAGATAAACAAAGAAAATTATTTTCATTTTCTTCTGGGTGCCTACGTGATAGGAAGCGGTCAGTATTAATTTGCTTGAATCTTGTTCATGTACTTGTACATATGCAACTGCAGTTCTTAAATTAATTCCAAGTTCAATACTTGCTATAATTACCATGAATTTTGCCATTTTTCTATTTTATTCGTTTACAACACTGAGGTGGCTGAATATCATCCTAAGGTTAGGGTCTATTACGGTATAATGGCGTAAAATCCACTTATGTTGTGTATTTTGCGGGTATATTTCAAAATCCTGGGCATCGGTATAATAGCAATAATAACTCGTTTGATTTACAGGCAAAAAAACATTTTGGATCACTGATATTGTACTTGAGTTAATTAAGAAATATATAAATTTATTAAGAATACTGCCAACAGCCTATTTATTCGTAGAGATCATGAAACTTTCTTTGTAATAATGTATAGCAATATTAACTGCCACGGCACTCAAGAAAATACTTTAAATGAAAAATTCAGATTTTCTTGGAAAAAAATATGTTTTAAATATCGCCCAAATTCGCTCAGAGTTGATTAGTCAGGAGTTGAGATAAGTTGAGCCAAATTTAGGCATTTCTTTCGCATTATTTTTCAGATCTTTAAAATTAATCTCAATTGAGAAGAGTATTTCAGCTTCTTTGCACCCAATAAATTGATCAAATCTCCATATTAAATAAATTTTTATCGCACTTGCTAGGGACGATATTCCATTCCTACAGACATCATCAATTCCTCTGACTCAAGTGAATAACATTAACAAATACGACTTATAAGTACGTATGCTAGACCCACTAAAACTAAAATAATACAATCTTCTGAAATTTTTGAGCAATAGTACCATAATAAGGCGGAGCATCTGCAACACGTCGGTAATTTGCAAATACGATATGCGCAAAAGTTAAAAATAATCATTTACGGAATTATCCGAAGAAATAAGCGAGTAATATGATAAACGCTCGTTACACATTCTACCTAGAAAATCCCATATATTGTACTTTTCCATAGCAAATGGCATTTTTTGGAGTTTTGAAGTTATATTTGGTGTTTGAAATTAGCGAAAGTTCTCAAGGCCGACAACCTAAATTTGCGAATAGAAATTTAAAAATTGAACTGAGTTCTGATAAAACAAAATCTGCAAACTACGGCGAATCAATGTTCCGAAGGGGAAACGAAAAATGAAAAAATAAAGCTTATGGAGATATTAAATAGGTTTCAATGGGCTCTCAGGTTTCTTTAAATATGCCCCATATGTTAATTTCTTCAAGGAATTCACGTAATTACGTAGGAATGAGTTATTATATCCTATGTTATCGCAGTTTCAGACCCATAAATTATCGATTAAAGGTCGTTGAGCATGGCGAAAACGTTTAATTTTGAGAATTTAACCTGATTTTGTTTACAATGTCGCATATTTTATTAGCGCATAAATATTCAGCGGATGCTAGTGAAAAGGTGGATATTTGATTACAACCGGGTGCTGAGTAGTTCTTGGGAACTTCATTCATTTCAATAATATCATTATACTTGTGATCCACTTAACTTTTAAAGGAGAAAACCTTCGACGTTTTTGGCCGTTTAAGTAGGAAAAACTAACAATAGCTCAAGATGCTGGTTCAATTTTTCGCAAAAACATCCCACGCCGCCATAAATGCCTCGGTCAATTTTGTTGCACGGTGATATTCTCCAGCCATAAATGGGGATGTAACCTCACTCTATAAGCCCCTACTGTGAGATACTTTACTCGTGCTCATTTCTTCTTCCAAACTCGGGTTCGAGCTGTTATTTTTCTTGCCCTATCTTTCTTCCTCTCTCAACTTATCTTAGCCTCCCGCCCAATCTACTCAGTACCGCAATTTCCGAAAATCCCTTCGAAAGATCCCCCGAGGGTTTCCTCTCCTACTTATACCACCAGTTGTCTATATCGACAACCCTGCTTCTCGCTTCCCTCCGGCGAATTTTCGATGGAAAAAAAACGATGTGCGAAATCCTCAAAAACCCCCTGGAGGTGTTCCGAAAGTGTTCAGGAGCTGGATTTCGACGCAACCGCGGATTTTCCACCAAGATACCCACCAAGTTAGGAGAAATGAGGTTCCGTTTACAATTCGCTTAGTTGAAGGCCCGTCAAAACCTTTGCAAATCACTCACGTCAACTTTAATGCATAAGATTTGTATCACACACGTGGAAGTATTGAAAACTACCATTTTTTTTCATCGGACCCCAGAACTCTTTCTCAACATCCCATTAATGTGAGGGTTGGTTGTAGAACCTCTCCAAACTAACTCTACCCTGTCGAACTCCTGTACAACGCACGCTTATGGCTAAGAAAAGCATTTACAGCATACTGGGACATGAAAACAATATTTCTTTGTTTCCTTAGGATCGGAGGGAGACTTTGAAGACATAATTCTCCCTTCATTCAGTTCTATAATTTACTTCAACTATAATAACTATATACACTCACTGCCTGATTTAAAGTCAGGCAACACTACATTGTCTAAATGGGGTCCGGTATGGTCCGGTGGCAAACTCCTGGCTTCCTACCGAGAGGGCACGAGTTCGAATCGAGGTGACAGATATTTTGCAGTGGTATCCCGATCCTTATTTCAGGTACTTTGTGGAGGGCACTTTGAGTGAGTAGTATATCTATATATACATAATACCCCGCAAGCCGCCGGAAAGGCGTGTGGCGGGGGGTGTTAGGTCACCACCGGAAAAAGGAAGAAAACCGCATGCAAAAATAACAAATAGATGCAAAACTAGACCCACAGTGGTGCACACTTTCATGCAAAACTCCCAGCATCCCACACGCATGCAAACATACACTATAAACTAACAAACAATAGCACTCTAGGATGCAGAATGAAATCCATCCAACATCGCGCAAGCCAGAATATGAAAAATAAAAATGCGGATTTCCACTACCATGCAACGTAAAACACTCTCCTCCCCAAGGACAAAGGTCGGGAAAGTGACCCAACGCTGCAGGTGGCGGGAGGGTCCCCCCACGGAGAGGGCGAGGGTTGGAAAGGGAAACTTAAATACGGACAAAGCAGATCAAGCAAACAGTACGACGTCCGTAGGATGGAACCTCAAGCTGCGGACCTCTTCACGCCTTTCGGCAAGAGTAGGCTAATGCCGACGTCGCGTTTCTCCCCACCCTTCCTTTCCCATCCATCCCTAATGGCGCAAATGACCTTAGCCGTCGGTCATCCCCCTTAAAAATACCACTACTATTGTCTAAATATAACTTGACGTAAATTTATTGCAGTTTTTAATCGACATCGTATCGCCGAGAAATAATGACGGAATACTTCTCCTATAGCAATACATTTGTTCATACCTACCAAGATAAACATTTTAATATTTCTTTCGTAGCAAGCTTCGCTAAGAAGAAAAAAATTGGCCAAGGGAAGAGATAATTTAACAAAATATCTTAAATTAAGATTCGCTGCATTGGTACTAATCATAAGTTAATCTAATAAAATTATAATATTGCAAGCCTGGTCAAACTACGCGGGTCGTTCAATGATTCTTTGGAAAATTCAAGAGATGGCGCTCATAGTTAAGGAAAATTTTAATTTCGGTAAGTCTTGTCGTCTAACTAGACTGCTTCTAGTTGCAGCTATATCCACCACGTGCTTTCATTTTCACAGTCAATGGAAGCAACAATCTTTTGTTCATTAGAAAATGGAAATAATTGAGTTTCGAGCAGTGACTAAAAACTTCTATTTAAAAGGTTTAACATCGAAAAAGATCAAAGTAAACTTGGATGAAGTATACTCATATGTTTCTGTGTTTGCGACTGTTAACAATTGCATGAATTATTTTAAAACTGAGCGTACATAGACGAAGGCTGACCATCTTTCGGGACGTCCAGTTGAAGTGACTTTATTTGAAATGATTGACCAAATCCACGATATTGTTTTGAGTGATCGACGAATCAAAGTAGTTGAGGCCACAGGTATATCAAAAGGTACAGCGTTTTCAATTTGCACGAAAAATTGGGTGTGAAAAAATTCTTGGCAAGTTGGATGCTGCATGCGTTAACTTTCAGTGGTGAATAATCGAAATAATGTGGTCGATTCGGAGGCTGGTTTGGCGCTTTTCCATCGGAGTCCTAACGCGTTTCTACGTCGATGCAATACTGTGAACAAAACATGGATACACTGCTACACTCCAAGGAAAAAAGAACACTCAAAACAGTGGGTTTTTAAAGGCGATCTGTCTCCGAAGAAACCGAAGACGGCGAAATCGACCGACAAATCTACACTACGGTTATTTAGGATTCACGCGTAATTATCAACATCGATTACTTGCCAAAAAGACAAACAAAAAATGTACAGTAATAAGCGTCGTTATTGCACCGAATGAGTGAAGAAATTAAGAAAAAACCGTCCCATTTGGCAAAGCAAAAATTCTCTTCCATCAAGGCAATGCACGGGTGCACATCTGCCCAGTTTCGATGGCTAAAATTATGAATTATGAATTAAATTTCGAATTATTTCAACATCCACCATTTTCACCAGATTTTACCCCAGTTACTCTCTAAATTTCCACCCTTAAAAATGGGTCGGCTGAAAACGATTCATACCGAATGAGGAGGTCATTGCCAAAACAGATTTGAAAACCTTCCGAAATCCTACTTTGTGGACCGCTTAAAAAAGTTGGAGGAACAGGAAAAGTGTATCGAACTAAAAAGAAAACAAATAGAAAAATCAAAACATCCACCCTAAATAATTTATTTGTATCCTTTTTCCAAAGGACTTATTGACCGACCCACGTAATATGCGCATAACATTATAAAAAATTAAAAGAAATAATAAGACTACCAAAATGTGTATTTATATAACAAAATTTATTATTTTTATGAAAATAAATCAATTGTAAGCTTAGTTTTTACAACCAGAGACAAAAGTTAGCGGTGCAAGTGCCAAGTGAATAAAAAATGGTTGGCGCAAGGAAATCAGACAAGTACGGGACTGGAAGCCTGAGATGCGATTTCGTTCTCGAAGGACGCAGATACCAACGGCTTTTAAAGCACCTCTCGCAAAGCTCGCCCTTAAATCACATTCTCAACATCCTCTGATTTACTCTTAAATGTTCCTGCTTGCCTGAATTCCTTTATTCCCAAGTTTATAGCCTTTTTGGCTCAGATGAAGAGTTCTGTGGAGATGAGAAGGGAGAAATTCACCATGCGAAAAGAGAAAAGGTCTGATGCAAAGTCTTAAGAAAGGAAGTACGCCAGACTCAGGGGTGTGAAGGAAAGAGAGAAGTTAGCACCAAAGGAGATCCGAAACAACGCAGAAAGTTCGCAAACGTAGGGGGACAAGGCTAGAGAAGTAAGAAGCATCAAACAATTGATGAAATTGTGCACAAAGTTAAGGAATTAATTCGTTTGGCAGCAACTGGCTTTTGTATAGTCGACGTTTGTATTAGTTCACATCCAGATTGCTCGCGACAGTTAATTTTCATTGATAAATTAATTAAGCTAAAAAACAGTTAAGCGTGTTATTTACACACATACACGTTCGTAAAAGTTAACTGAAACGCTAAGGCGTTAGCAACCTGGTGAACTTAGCAAATTACGAAATCTTAGAGAGTTATGCCACAGTCTTAGGTCAGGAAAAAGGATGGTGAATCAAAAAATAAGAATTTCTAACACTGAACACATGAACTTGACGGATCATTACACGATTCATATTGAAGAATTCAGTACTCTTTTACAATTTAAACTGAGTGTCTCATAAAAATCTTAGCTTTACTAATAAGAGATTCCCACAGAATAATGAATCTCACTGCAAAGGAAAGTTGAAGACCGAGGTAAAGGGGAGAACATTATTCAAGGGAGGAAGGGATTGGAAAATGTATGGCATACCGGACGGAATGATGGAGGAGGAAAGAAGGCGGAATTTAAGAAAAGTTTACTGTAGTGAAATGTGCAAAGTTGTCTTTTGTTAGACGATGGTTGTAGATCTAGATTTCTCTGAGTACATTTTAAAGGGTAGGCTACAAGAGAAGGACAGAATAAAAAAGTAAAAAAGATTGGTTGCCATAAGTTTTAATTTCAATTCTCTTACATGAATGTGAACACTGCCAAATACGATTTAGGTGGCAAAACATTTTTATCTACGCTTCCCTTGAACTTTCGAATTCTCCTTGGCCATCTCATTAATAAAATTTAGGCTTTACGAATATGCAGGATTTGAAAGAAAAATTATTACGATTACGACTTCAAATAGTTTTGAGTGTTTTCTGATGGAATTTGTATAAGCAAAGAGCACAATTCTGAAAAAAAATTTTGACGAACATAGGAGTAATGTGTAGGGATATGTAAATCATTCACAACATTTATATTAATGACACGGCACAAGTAAGCGTAGCAGACGGAAAATCAGAATGATCAAATATAGGTAAGGGACTAAGAGGCGGTTGCCCGTTATCGCCAATTCTTTCTGCATTTTATTCTGAGAAATATTTACGGTGGCATGTCAAGGGCTTAGGCTGGGAATAAAAAAGGGCAGCGAGATGATTAAGTCCGTTTGCTGATGATCAAGCAATATTTAGACTTCCAACCTTGGGATTATAGAGCAATTAATTGCTTTAACCGAAATAGCACCCACAAGGAGAGACCCTAAAACTGATTTACCAAGCAATTATGAGTGGGAAAATATTGTATAAGACCTTGGTATGGAGTGTATGGATATTAAATCTAATCTTTGAGGCAAATCTATGAGCGTAGATTAGAGGCTTCTGAGATATGGGTATGGGAAGAATGTAGAAAATAAATTGGATTGAGAGGAATGAGGACTTAAGTACTATAACATGTAGTGATTAATGATATGAAGTTCCTTGAAGAAGCTGGGAAAATGAGGGAAAGGCAGAGAAAGTGGGTTTAGGATGTATGGAACAGCCGTTGACTGACGTGAAACAAAGTATAAATGTACGTAAGCGGGGAAGAGGAAGAATGAGAAAAGGCTGTGAAGGATGCACGAAAGTAAGTAGTATGAGTCAGGAACTGACGAAGGAAATAATAGCAGCTGGAAGGAATGAGTAAGTATACACGAAACGCTAAACATACTCACGCTTAACATACTCGTAATCTACGGATACGTCACGGATCGTCCAAAAACTACCTTAAATTGGAAATGATAGCCACGATATTTTCTGTTCGATATTCCTAAATAATACAAGTTTGTTCTATTACTGGCTCTGTTTGCATTATAACGAAGAGTAAATTTAAAAATAATGACAGTTCAAAGCAAAAGTGAAAATGATTAATCCTTCTTGTTTATCAATATTTATGAATAGTTATAGCTAATCCCAAAAGATCTGCCTGATACACAAACGTATTTCTAACTGCCAACCTTGATGTCAGAGAGAATAAGAGTGGGTACGCTTTTCTATTGAATACTCGGAATGAAACCGTGAGAATATCACGTATCATAAATTAGCTACATTACTTTATTTTTAACTTGCAACCCCGCATAAAAATCTTGACCCATACGAGGAATTTCTCAAAAACTCAGCTTGAATTATGCCACCAATCATTTGTTTCAATTACATATTATCCTCATCCCGCACCTTATACATTATTGAAAAAACTTCTTTCCCAAATAACTTCACTGAAATAAAATTTCTGTCACACATATGCAATTTCAAATTAGAAACGCCACTTAAAACTTTCATAAAACTATGATAGCTCCCGAACAGCACCCCTAGCTGGTTATTTCAACAAAAAGAAGATTATGGCTGTACTTTATATTTTTCCCGATGTATTTTAAAAACCTCAAGGTTACTGGCCACTGTAAAAGTGTGGTAATGTGCAATAAATTCTTTTAGGTGAAAACAGATAGTTACTTTAAGGGTAGCTCAGAATAAAATTGTTATTTTCTTCAATTTTGTTGTTCATAGTAAGTAATGTAAAATTAGATACATTTTTAATCAATTGAAAAAATTTAGTTTACTACTTTAAAAAATCGTGTTGTTACGAGCACAATGGCATTTTCTTACTCTCGCATTTATGCAAGAAACTTTAGTTCTTCTTCTGGCAAATATGCATTGGAGGATAATATTTGCAGGCCGCAGACATTCTATGACATATTGAAATGTAATGAAATAATTGACTTTGTAATTCCACACACTTCCACACACAAAGTGTGTGGAATTACAAAGTCAATTATTTCATCACATTTCAAAATGTTATGCAAATTCCATAAAGTTACGCATGAGACAACAAATTCTATGACATGTTTTAAAAATATACCATCTGAGATCCTTCTCTGCTATGAAGAACATCAAACGTAAAGTTCGTCATTAAGTGATTAAAAAAATCATCAGGCAAAGTCAACTCACGTTTTTATTAATAATTTGACTAAAATGGGAAAAATATATTGCAGATGGTAATGATGAAAGCAAGGGAGAGGTCAGGAGATTCAGAACCCAGGATCTGCGCACTACCTTCAAGAATTTCAAGGAATTACTGAATTAATTGCTCAGCTATATCCAGCTCAGACACGTCAACTTTGCGGAAAATGAAAATTTACATCGGACTAATTTCTGCGGCAAAAAAATTCTTTTTCTCGGTCCTTTTTTTCCTAAGACTTCGCACGGTCCACAGAGCAGCATCTAGAGCGTGGTTTACGTCAACCTAACTATTCACGATTAATTTTTTTGCAACACATTTTATACGCGTATATATTTCTCTTCACTTTCTCGCCTCCTGTTACATAATTCAACGTGGAAGAGGAAGACTGTAATCTGACTTCACTTCATAAGATTTTAAATATTAAACATATAGTATATTCCATCTGCATAAATCATTTATGACACTCAATTAACGTTTGAAAGCATAGGAAAAACGACCAAGAGTTAAACACTTTAAAGCGGAACGGTTACTTTTTTTAGGCAACTTCTGGCGCCAATAGATTCTGGTATACAGTAGGAAGGATAGCAGTTTATCATCGCCTGGAGTTAAATTGAGCTTATGATGTCTCTATAAATGCCCGCGCAACAGCGAAACCGTCACTGTTACCCAGTGCAAAACGGTTAAAAGCTAGGAATACCGTTATTTTTAGGTGCATTCGGTTTCCATCTTGATGATAAGTGTATTTTGACGTGAAGTATATTAATGATATTGTGTCTCTTCAATCCGTATTAACTCTTAATCGCATTCCATTGTTTTTACCCTACTCATGTTAAAAATGGGTGTAAAATTTAATACCAAGGAAACACAACCATAATTAATACGCACCATCACCATTAAGAGTAAAACGCACATATTTTTGGACCGTTGAAAATATTTCAGTCGGAAAAAAGACAACAAGAATACGTATGATTTTGAAAGTAATGAAATTAAATGTTGGAATGGCATTATATTTCAAAAGAAATGTTCATAATTACCCGTTCGTCAATAGAAAACACTGACTACGGTAGTGAAAATTGATTGTATTTACATCACTTTTTTAATAACTATTCGTAATATTATTCAAGGTAAAAGATTCGACGATTTAAGGAAAAGACAAGGACAGCAAATAATTTCAGATAAGTATATTTAGCTAAGCCCAAATATTTGCTATTTTCACCACAATACCACAAAATTCTTCATCCCCGGCGCCAATATGTAAATATTCTAATTTCATTGCAAGCCAATGGAAGTAGCTTAACAATATTAAATACTTATTATTTCGTTAAATTAATTAAATATAAATATTTAAATTAGTGTTTGTTAAATTTACGAATTACCGAAGTATAAATTTATAATCAAGTGTGTGAATGTTGTGCCTAAATGCCAACTTTATATGAGAATATTATCTTAAGTGTTTTAACCCTAATTGATGAAAAATTAATATTAATATAATAATAAAAAATGACGATTAATAGTTTTTACGATAAAATGTCCTTTACCTGTATTAAGATCAGCAAGAAGACCATCGGAGTGTATGTGCAGATTTTGCAGAATACAACCAGAACGTATTTGCCTGTTTCGTAGATTTCGAAAAGGCGTTTGATACGAGTAGATTGGATTGGGAACAACTGATGAATGTATCGCAGGAAATAGGAATGGATTGGGGGGAGAGGAGACCAATCTACAACCTATACATGAGTGACAGACTGCTCAGGTGCGAGTGGGGGACAGAGAGTCCGAATGGGCAGTGTTAGGAGGCGACGCAAGGCAGGGCTGTCCATCACCAACGGTGCTGTTCAACGTATCGAGCAACGTGGAAGAAATGCTGAAAGAGGCATGTGAAGAATTGGAGATAGGAATGAATGCCGGCGGGGAATCCATATAATCAATTAGATTCGCTAATGCAATGGCCAAGCTCTAGTTTGTCAGACAGCTAAGGGGTTGCAAGCATTGCTAAGCATTGTTTCACTGTTTCCCTTCAATCTTCATTTCTTATTCACACATAACACTTTTCAGCCATATTTCTTTTGAGGAACATAACAGTTTATTCGGTCTTCGTATTGGACCCTTGGTCTTCTTCTCGGGCCTCTTATCTTTTGTTTTCCTTTTTAATACGAATGCACACAAAAAATCCGTAATGTGTATTCAAAGTGTGCCTTAAGTATTAAGTTCTTATTTTCCTAATGGTGAGACATGTTTTCCTAAATCAACTTAATTTTAGGTAATACTGCAATACAAATTGTATGCATTTAAAATTTATATTTGTTGTTCTTAGGAGTCCTTCACGTGCCTTTTAACATCAGGTCCAAACTTGGCACACAAAGGAAAAAATGAGATTCCAACCCCAACCAAAGCACTCATAAACAATATCACTTATTTTGACAGAATTGGCAAAAACATAGCATCAGGGGTAACCTTCTGGAAATTATGAATATTCATAATTAAAAAAATAAATTTTCCTTATTTTTCACACTCTAATTTGTGCTTGAAACAACACATTTTACTCCACTGTGACATATTCATGGGTAATATAAGAGTAATAGGTAATATCACCGTTTATACAGCTCTGGACTACGGATAAAAATACAGAAAGGAAACGGAAGGAAGCGCAAAGCAAGGTAGAGGAGGAGTATATATTAACGTGAAATTAAAAAAACGACAGAATAAGTGGAATCTGGGCATATGGAATGTTGTACGACACATTGGTGACGTAGGAAGATTATGTAGAGTAAAATGTTATTTTAAAAGAAGAATAACATTAGGTATTTTTGTGGCGTTAGTCATGACATAGAAAAACTAGAGTGCTCAGCCACCGATTCATCAAAAACCAACTTTGTACGGCAAACTAGTGCTAATAGCGATATAATTTAAATTCCATTATCTCTAAAGGATACCTTCAGCTTGTGCGGATTCTTTTGATAAAAACGGCCATTAGGTAAAAATCACTTACTGGGATTTTACGGTACGCCTTCTCAAAAGCCGTTCACTCTTCATGGACGGTAAACACTCCTCTAGTTAATTCCCGAAATCTCTTTTCATTAGCCTGAAATTACTCTAATCATTCGAATTATTCATTCTTGCAGTAAAAACAAGTAATTATCCTCCAAATCACTTCGGTTGAAGCATTGGTCGATCGGAGGCAGGAGATAGAGCGTTTGGTTATGGATAAAATCATCTAAAGCGTATCGTTTTGGACGATAAGATTAGGTTTTTTTGAGACCGTTGATGCGACATATGAATATATCTTATATTTGGAAGAGGATACTCTTCCAAATTATTTACTTTTAACGTTTCCCTTGGGAATGATTATAAACGCTATTTTAATCTCATTTGGTTGCAAAATTCGTTTCTTTGCTAAAGGAGAACGCGCCATGGATTGTTTCATGAGTAACGAGCATTCAGGGCATCAGTTCAATGCGCTTCTCGTTAATTTAGCCTTTTAGTGCTTCACGTCCTTAAGATGATACACCGGAATCTCTTTCGAAGCAGCGCGAGTCCACGAGGCACTTCTTTGGGAGGTGTGAAGAGTTCATCTTGTGAGTTCTCTCTGAAAGAGTTGTAGAGATGTTGGATTACTCGGCGAGTCTTTTAATCTTAGTCCCTGCAGTCCGAGAAGGATGTGAGAACTACTTCGGCTGTTATTTTTTCTAAGGCAAGAATGGAGGCCTGGGTGCTCCTTTGGTGGGCTCCCCTGTAGTTAAGCTGATATATCTTCCTCCATCTTACAGCAAAATTTTTGCAGTATACCGAAACTCTTTTTTCTCTCTAGTTTTTTATTCTTGGGCTAAGAAAAACCTCCCGACCTCGAGAAAAGGGTGAACCTGATCTCTTTTTAACCTTAAATAACCTCCTCCTTAAACTTCTCTTTCCTCGTGTTAGTTAGTTTTCTTGCGTGTTTTTTTATATTAACCTTAAATTATTTCTATTACCCATTCGCATGAGGCCGTGCTTGAGGCACCGGGGATGTGTCCATCCACATTTTCTTGATGCAGGAATAATCACGCGGATGAAATTAGAGCATTTGATAAGAATTACCGAAAACACGAAAAAAATGAGGTTTTCAATGAAGAGTGAGACTAAAGTCAAGGTTTGGACTAGATGGCATAAACCAGACCAGCTAGAACGTCTTACCCTTTTTGAAAATGTTAAAGAAGATGGTCCGAGTATTAGAGGAATAAGAAGAAACGACACAACAGTTTAAGGCTTAAGTTTGTGAAATTCCTTCATGATGAGGGTAGGAAAAGAAACTTTGCACTTCCATTTAAAGATTTAATACTTCACACGAACATGGTTTCGATGCTACGTATCATCATCGGGTGATGATCATCGAAACCATGGTCGTGTGAAGTATTAAATCTTTATGTGGAAGTGCAAAGTTTCTTTTTCTACCCTCATCAAGAAGAAACGAGCTGGAAACCAAACTAAAAAAATAAGCCCGAATTACCAGAATGGGCGGAAAAGAAATTAAGTGAATAAGCACTAGATGTAGTAGCAGGATGGAGAGTGTTCGACACACTCAATATATCGGAGTGCTGCACAGTCCTATTGAAATGCCCTGAAAGGCCGTCATTTAAGTATGTTGGCCACCATACAGAAAACGCATGAAATAGGTGCATTATTATATTATGTACACTAATATTAACTATATTATTAGACAATTATGAGACGAATTTTCTGCTTACAATGCATTGCCCAATGTTTTCGACTGTTTTGAATTTTCGCAAAGGGTCTTGACTTCTGCTCACCCGACTAAGACTCGTGTTAAAACTCGATCGGGCACAAAATCTCGTCACATGACCCATTCCACAAACTCCACTCTTTGCTTTAGCCTTCACCATCTTCTCTCCTCTCACCCCTTAGTGTCTCTCTCTCATTCCCAACTTCGTGTTCATGTCGGCCGCAAGTGGAGGAGACATGAGTGCTCCTCTTGGATCGCAGTTTTCGATTGGAAACGAGGCGGCCGCAAACCTCGGCGTGGGAGTACGAGGCGGAGGAGCGTAAAGAACCAAAAGAGAATCCGAGAGGCGGGGTGGCAAATGGGCGGATGAACCGAGCGTGCGCCCTCTGGGGGAGACCGAAGGTGAGTAGTTATGACGATAAGTATCGATCAGATTAAAACTGAAGTTCATCGCAGCTCAGAAGCATTTCTGGTGAATAAATAGCATCTTATGCTTAGATGACAGGTTTCATAAGGAAAATAATGTGTCCACTCCCACTCGAGACTCTACTAATTTATTAAATATGTCCTAGATTCTGTTATTTAATGATGGTATCATTCAATTGGAACCTATGCAAATTCTTGTACCTAATGGCACGGATTTCCGCAACCCAACAAGCCATTTGGTGGTCAATTCAAAATTAAATATTGGAAGAAGCATTAAAATGGGAGGTTTACCATGTTTTTAAACGCTGGATACCCATTTCTATTAATATTATCAGTAGCGTACTGGGTTAGGGTAAGTTTTCAATGCATCCAGGCACTGCCCACAACTGTACTTCTAAGCTTCGTCCAACACGACTCATAGCCTTTAGCCTTAAATGAAATTTTAATGCTAAACATTTATTCTCACTCGAATTCTAAAGCACTTTTTACAAAATGGGGATAAAGCTATTTGAAATGGCAGAAAAATACCTTATCTACAACTTTTTACAGTATTTAGGAAACATAAACAAGGCAGAATAGAGAAATTGCGGTTAACCTACAGTTTAGAAGCAAACGTCATCAAAATTAACTTTGACGCGACAGAAATAAAAGTATCAGTTGCAGTGTTAGACAGCCTCTTTCAAAAGACAACCGCCACTTTTTGTGACTGGGTATCATACAAGGGATTTTAATTAGCTACATATTTTATTCAATAATTATTACGCTTGCATTCCAGTAATATTTAATTCAGAGTGAAAAAGTAATTTTGCACCACTCATCGCACATTTATCTTTTCAAATTATTATTAAAAATGTAGTATGTTGCGTCGGCCATGAGCTTGATTCAAATATGTAAATAGTCATTTAAACCAGAACTCGGCATCAACACACGCTCAGTATCATCACGATTAAATTAAGCACGAATGTCATTATAAAATGGAGGTCTTGATATATATGACATTCGTATAAACAGGATGAATGTAAGGTTACTGTAAACCCCGTTTAACATAGTAACAAGAATGCACTAGCTTTCGAGGCATAGTCGATGAAAAGGCACTGAAATATTTCGGAAATTCCATACTGATAAATGATGGGTGGAGTAAATAAAACAATTCCCTTTGACCCACTTTTTCATCCCCAAGCTGGTTTTTGGACGAGTCATATCCAGGACCTCGTTTAATTTGCAATGAATATTTATATTTGACAGGGTAAGGCACTCACTCGTTAATATGAGTAAACGGGTTCGGAAATCAATCTAGGTAACTTTTCTCTGTTTTCCATCTCTCGCACCTGAGTACACATTTGCCCAAGGCTACGATAAAATCATCGTCACTGAATTTACATACTGTTATTTTCGTCTCACTAATTCTTTCTCAGTCGGTGGGGAAATTCGTAAAATCAGCTAGGTTTTCTATTGACCAAGCTGTAGTTTTTCCGTCAGACAAGAATTACTGAGTTAATTGGAAATTCAGTGCGATAGATATGGGATGGGGATCAATATAAGTTTAAGAAAGGTTATGCGGTTTTCCATAAAGAGAAAGGCTAAGCTTAACATTGAAGTGTATGGAGACAAGAACTATGGCAGGTGGAACAATTTATTATCTCAGAATTGTTATGGACCAAAATGATTAAAGTATTAGGCAGTGGATGGGGATGTTAGACGGAATGAAGGGAAAAGGGAATTATACGGAGATTAAGAGGGACTTTGTGGTAGAGTAAGATGTAGGATTGTGTTATGTTTGGAGGAACAAGATCTTTATTTAGTTGTTGTGTCCATCCAAAACCTTCCTTAACTGGTAGATTACCTTACAAGAAGATCTTTCTAATAGCTGATCAAATTTGTATCGAAGAATTAGTGCTTTTTCAAAGTATGGCATTCCGAAAATTTATATTAAGTACGGTAAAACTTGCCAGATGCGGATAACAAGGGAATACTTCAGTTTTCTGCTACGTGCAGGTTTTCCATCTTGTACAGGTGGAATGCAATTGGAATGAAAAGTCCTTCCTAAGTTCCAGAATATGAAGGGCATAACTTAATTATTTTAATTAAATAATTCATCTAGAAAAACAAAATAAGCCATGCAATAGAGAAATTAAAAGGTCCAAATACAATTTATTCAAAGACATGACAAGACATGTTAAGGTGAACTCTTTCCGTACTTGTCGCATTTATTCTGTTTTTCATGGGGTATTAGAGAAAAAAAACATTCATTTTACGATTTCTAACGTCCGGTTTAAGTTTATCACTGCTGAAAATTACGTATTAGATAGGTTTTGGAGTAGGAGTTAAAATATATATCGTTCAAACACTTTTCAGATATGAGCGACTTCCTGCCCGCCGTCTCCCCTCACCCCACCCAAACATTTGCATTCTGCGCTCCGGATTATAAGTTTTCATTGGGATTATAAGCAGGAACCAGCGGGAGGAACGTGACTAGCAACCGCCGCGCAATTAAAGTTAGAAATTTTTCCCGCAGACTTCGTTCAAAGTTATTTTACCCCTTTGCTATAGTGCAGATTTCCGTTACCGAAATTTACAAAGTTTAACATCATATCTATTAACCATATAAAAAGAACATTCCATTCAATTCTCAAGTAAGGCGGCTGTCGTATTATCTCTTTCAAAAATTTGTATGATAAAGGGGATGAGGAGAAGTTACTTCAACTAAATCCAAAGCAGACCTATTATTATCATTTGGTAATCTACCGTTTAAGGTAGATTTTGGATGGATGGAAACGTAACAATTCCACGCTACTTAGCCTTTCCTAAGAGGACACATCATGGCACCCACTGAAATAAAACCTTCTTTAAACTCCATATATAGTATATCCTACCTCCCTTCATTACACCCAACATGCCTATCCTCTTTTCTCTAACTACTACCTCGCCACCTATTCTGCTTCCTTTGTATCTCTAAAAAAATCCTATCTCCTATATCTACATCTACATAGTACCCCGCAAGCCGCCGCAAGGGCGTGTGGCGGGGGGTGTTTGGTCACCACCCGTAAAAAGGAACACAACCACATGCAGAATCAACTCTTCATATATTATGTCTTGAACTTCTTTGCTTGTCTTTCTTATCGTCCATTTTCCTTTTCCATCCATGAATAGACTTTCTAATCGATCATAAAAAGGATTTATATTTCGTGTCACTGATTAAAACTCTAAGGAAACACTAAAATGAAATAATTCAGTACATCCCGTAAAACATTAACATGTTCCACAATCATCGCTAGTGGTTACGTTGTCATATTATACAGGTACGACTTGAACAAGGGGAGCAATTATAGCCATCATATGCCTTATTTTTTTGGAATGATGGCAATGCGATTACAACATAATACTGAAGGAGCAATACTCGTGCTCGTCACGTTATCAGAGAATTTCTTTTTGATGTGAATAGTTCACAAACCTAAGAAATCTGACAAAGGAATTGTAGAATCACAGGTCACCCAATAACACTGTGAAAACTACATGAATAGAGAAAAAAATACTCCTAAGTTAAAACTGTCCTAGCAAACATTAGCACCGTACACTTTTGCCGAAACTCGTATTTGGCGTACGTGCATATTGTATAGTGCTTTGGAATTATCGATGAATTTTCCGATTTTTATCGGAACATGAAAACGGTACGTAGGGACACTGTTACAACTAAAATCAGCACATTCAAAACATTTCACATTACTACGCATTAAAAATAATTTATCTAGCAAGATCAAGTTCTAATATCATCATAAGCAATATTTTAACTCAAACTGGCATAAACAAATGCATTATAAATGCTGACTGCATAGCTATTGATCATGCATACTCATTACGTCAGCTCAGGGTTATAGAATTAAAATACATTTTTAATCATATAATACCAAGGCTAATATCCACTTAATTATGAGTGGTTAACATCTTCAAATGAGATTTCGGCTAAAATGTGGCAAAGAAAGTATGCATGAACTTTATTAGATCGTGCAACTTTTTTTAAGTTCCTAAATTAGTTACTCATGTTAGTGAAAACTCTAGACACATCTATTCATCACAAGTACCCCGCAGGAGTGAAAAGCTGAGAGAACGGATGAGGATTAAATAGAGTTTAAATGAAACGGGCGATAGAGGGTGAAGAAAGTATCTCAGCCAACCCTTCCAAAATTTCTCTCCATTTAATCTCCTTTGCACACCTATTCTGCCTCACAAATGGTCAGCCTTCTTGCCTCGACTCTCCCAAACAACCTTTCTTTCCCTCCCTTCATCTCACTTCAAACTGCTCGAGAGAAAGTTTTAATAAGTAGACGTGCCTCTGACCAAATCCACTCTTAAGGCCTGCCCTCACTCCCTTCCCTCTCCACTCCACACACCCTTCTAACTCCATTTCGACCAAAACTTCGCTAAACAGACGAACAATGTAATTGCGACCGCAGCGCGGGTTTCACTGAACATTTTAGTTGCTGGTCTGGGCGAGAGTTGCCCCCATTTTGCCCAGCAGAGAAGATGTTGGGGAGGGTGGCCGAGGAAGTTTGGGATCGAATCGAATTTGATGCAAGGCGATACGCCAATCAGAGAAATGAAGACTTTTGATAGGTTTCATTAGGCAAAAGCCTGGCTTCTCTGCTTCGCTCTAGCCGTCCCCCCTCCCCCACCAAAAAATTAAACTCCTGCGAAAGAAACGCCATAGAGAACTTTGGGTGGAGGGAAATAAAGATGGTGTCCGATTCGAACAAGGATCAGATTTTGCCCAGATGGTTGTGGAGCTGTGGCCTTTCTAAGCTATGTCATTTCGAAGGAGCCCCGAGTTTCATTGTTACGTCTTACGGTGGTCCACCAAAGAGGGATAGTCATGCAAACAAAGTGAGTTTCCTGGGGAAAGTTGGAATATCGGTTACCAAGGCGAGAGAGAGAGCATAATTATTCCTATTTGTTTTCTCAGGTCTTCAAGCTTTGTTTGATTTAGGCATTACTTTTTTTCATATGCTCATAGCAGTTGTGCGTGAACTAGAAAATGATGAAAAAAATGAGAAATCAATTGCGAATTATTGATAGTCCCTTAATAAAATTGATTCTTACCTCAAAAAACCCAACAAAAGTTACTAACAAATGCAAATGATTCAAAGTAACAATATTTTATTTAGTTAAGTTAGTACATAAATGGCATTTTAGCTTTAATACTCACTCCTCATTTTTCAAGGTTTTAAAATATTTTGTGAGCACTGGTATAACTCTACGATTGTGAGCCGAGTCTCTACCAAATGCACTAAATTATTACACAGAAAATACTTTTCCCAGCATTTAGTCTCTAAACCAAACAAAATATACTCGGGAATATCATTACGAGGGAGGCATATACGTAGATAACTGGTAATTTAAGAGGTACAGTTTGAAAATAAATTTATCAAAGTCAAGGGGAATTTTGGAGCCAAGTATATCAAATAAGAATATACAAATTGGCATTTCAAAACTAGGCTTACTCATTTTAATTCTCCACTGTAATTATTTCCTGCATACTAACCCATGGGTTTAAATAAATAGTACACAACGGAAAATAATGGATGAAGTTTTTGGTATAATAGGAGGCGAGATACAGCTTCGGGAGAAATTCGAAGAAGGCAGGAAATTGATTCAGGAGATACTGAGAGGTATTGGGATGCTGAAATCGGTTGTAGAGGGGAAATGCGTGGCAAAATGAGATAAGGAGAGGAAACAAAGGCATTTTGAATGACAATAAAGGAGATAGAAAGTATGCAGAACTAATGAAAGATTGATTTTAACGCTAAGTATGGTGTTTATGGATATTTTGTTTCAAGTAATTCAGGAACTAAGAGTAAAGAAATGCGTAGTGCCAAGGCTAATTAGATATTTTAAAAATACTTATAAGTGGATAGCAGAAAGATCCGAAGTCGTGGCTAACTCAAGCGAGCATCTGAATTCTTATATATTTTAGAACTTCTGTTTTAATGAAGGTTTTTCTGATATTTCCTCATACTGTTTATAATATTGAATTGACATTTTTATCCAAAACTAAAAACAGTGGAATCTTTACGACCAAGGAGATGACACAAGTAAAACAAAAATTCCATTACAATTCATAGGAATATGTGTGACGATATACACAAATATCACGCAATAGGCACTTAAATCATCTGAACATAAATCTAACCAAATACATATTTATTAATTTATTTAGCATCACAGGAAGTGGTTACTTAAATGCAAATAAAAACCTAACTTCAAATTCAGTTCAACTATCGCTTTGTTCATGATCATCAGAGGCAACCTGCCGATTAAGTGTTGTTGATTCTACGGGGTTCCCCGGCGGGCCTGAAGCAGGAGGTAACAATACTCTGACGAGGTATTCGTAAGGTAAATTGAATATTTAATGAAATGATCGTGAAATCAAAGACATACATATGAGAGGTCTTTTCATTCGAAATATTAGACCTAGGTTTAATTGTGACAGCAAATAGCACATGTGACATCGTGACATCAATTTGTTTGGCTATTTCTCTTTGTATGCATGCGGCCTTGTTATTCATAGCAATAGAGGTAATTCCGACAGTTCTGTAGCCTCCTAAATGCTTTAGAATGACTTACTCTTTCTCTGTCGAAAGAAATCTCGTCTTAGCAATTATACTATCCCTGCGGAAACTCCTTGAGAGCGATTGCGCCACAAGATCGTAGCCCCAAAAGGTTCGTCTCTCACGGCTCTTTTCGCGAAGAAAGTTTGTTTTAAATGTTTCACTGTTTCATCTTTTGACACTGCCAATGGGAACTACCTATCTCCATAAGTTTACCCTCAGTTTGAACCCATAAAAATACTTTAACTTACTACTTATGCCCCACTTACCCTACATTCTCCTTCACTCTCCCTACAATATTCAGCCTCTCGAAATCTCCCATTCACATCTTCGGCCTTCTTCGATTTTTGCCCAATAACACGCTTGCAATCTACATTCAAAAGCCCTTCTTTAAAGGCACTTCTCAACCTTTCTTTAAAGAAAACGTTGACTGGGGTTTTTGAGAGGGCCCTGCAAGTGATGGGTGAATTGCTGGCTAGAACACGACAGATATGTACTTCTCTGCATAGCTTGAGAGTACACACCAAATCATCCATACCTCAAACTCAATCCATTTATTTTCACTAGCACAGAATTTACGTAAAAAATCTTTAGTCAACAGCTTATTACTTCTTCGATAGATTTATCTTTTTGGGATCATTCTAAAGACGTCATTAATCATTTACAGTAATATTTTTACATTACGCAGTTATATTAAAGGGCTTCCTTGAGCCTCTGAAAGACAAATGAGAAGAATATGATATCATTAACCTTTGAAGCCAATTCTTCAACGAGTAGAGATCTTTTAAGCCTGGGGTGGAATGGGCATTCCACCTATTCAGGAGAATCAACCGGCGACAAAGATGGGGGCACACAATGACCACATTTAAAATGGTCAAAAAACACTAAATATCCGCATTCGAATCACATTGCATAAATATTTCGAACGAGACAGGATAAATTGTGATCATGATAAGATAATTCAACCCCATATCCGTACAATGGTTTATGTCCCGTGCTAGTGACTCCATTATGTCATATTTGAATGGAAAATAAAATGGTGCTCTTTGGAAATCCACATATATTCTAAAGAAATAGTTCTCAGCTCTCCAATTCTATTCCAACGGCTATTTTGCGGCGGCACTACTGGTGCAGGACGCGAAAGTCTGAAATGGAAATTTCCTGTAGGTGGATTTTGGCGAAAATATAGTTAGGAGGCATTTAAAAATAAGGCAAATATGAAATTTCGATTGCTTACGTTAATAGCTTTTGAGCTATCATGTCGACAAAAAACCTCACATATACCCACACATAAAGATATCTTTCGGACAACGGTGTAAACGAGTTCAGGATACCTCAAAACATGCATGAGGGTAGGCTGAAAACCAATGCACACATACTTGTAGACCAAACACAAAATAACCTTAGGTAGAAGTCCTGGTGGCATGTGAAAGTAACATTCCCCCTCAACATGCATGCGCAGGTTTGAGGACGTTTCATTCATCCCGTGTATTTCGAGAAGCGGAAGTATGGAGACGTGTTCTAATGCTACGTCAACGCTACTTAAACAGCGTACTGTTAGCGAATTTTTAACTTCAGAAAAAGTGACTCGTACTGAGATTCATCGTCATTTAAAGGCTATTTATGGTGACGATGCTGTTGATAGGTCTACTGTAAAGCCATGGGTAGTAATATTTCGTGATTGCGAGCCTGGGAAAGCTATACTTGTTGATGAAGCACGCAGCGGACGTCCGATCACTGCCACAGGCGATAAAAATCGCACACTCGTCGAAGGTTTGATTCAAAATGACCGGTGAATCACTAAAAGCGTATCGCAAACCTTGTTGGAATACCCAAGGAAGAAGTTTGTCGTGTTAAAGGCAGTCTGGCGCCTATAATCTTGCAACATGACTACGCTCGCCCACACACCTGGCGCGCAACTGGAGAGGCTCTGCGAAACTTTAAATTTGAACCGATTCCACACCCTCCTTATTCCCCCGATTTTTTTCCTGAACTCAAGGACACCTCAAGGGTAATCATTACACCTCGAACAATGAGGTGAAGGCAGCTGTAAGTCCTGAATTCGAGAAATGTCAGAAGAGTTTTTCAGTGACGGAATGAAAAAACTTGTCACACGTTGGGAGAAATACGTTAGCCTTAACGGTGACTATGTAGAAAAATAAAAACATAATTTTTAAACATATTAATTGTCCTTTAATGTACTTTTTGCCCGATCTTGCTATTTGTTTTTGCTCACGCTCTACAAGCATGTGTGCATTACTTAGCAGCTTACCCTCGTAGTTCCACAAAATCTAGAATTTCAATTTTTACATGAAAATATGCGACCAATGGAAAAAGCAGTACAAAAGAAAAATGATGTAATTCTCACGAAACGAAGAGTGGATTCGGTGACTTGTCATCCTTTAAATACTGTATTGAGATGGACTGGTAGATATTACTCACCTAACTCCTTTCGTCAGCGGTGCGGCGTGGAAGATGGCATTAGCTTGGTCTACCAATGAATGGTAACCCACACCGTGGGAACACTGCTGATTGAGGCATTTGACAGAATGTTTTCTGTGGGTCTCCCCTGGAGTTTCGCGATGAGACCATTTCAAAAGCAGCACCCATTGGAGAACACATTACGTTAAAATCTCAACGATCCAGGCTCTAGTTTTTCTTCATCCGTCCGTGAGCTCGTCTCAAACTTTCCCCAGAGGAATATCAGTTGGAGAGTGCATCACAAAAATTACGTGCCACGCACAAATATTTCACACTGGAATGTAACCGTCCCACACGAGGGGTTCAGTTTTGATTCCTTCAGCAAGTAACATTTTTCAGTGATCGGCGAATGGCATCCGCTGTATACGAACAACATTCGATAGACGTTGAGCTCGATGCGAAACTGCATACCAAAAAAAATCCTTCAAAATGGCTACTTAATTCCTGTAAAGAAAAAATAAAATTAACATTACTTGTCGTTGATAAATAAAACACTTCTAGGAAGTGTGTATACAAAAAAATCATCGTTCATCAATTAATTGCTGAAAAATAAAAACATTATGGTTATTAATATGCAAAAACTCTCACTTCTCCTTTTTCGCTCCTCCTGAACATTTATTTTCCATAAAACGGTGGAGATTAATCGGTCGCTGGAGGTCCCAGATCGCTCTTGGCTCTTAATAACACATTAAAAATCCCCGTGAACATGTGGTGTTTTCTAGTACTACTCTATCAAGTAGTAGTATTTAGGGGGGGGGCGACCGACAGCTGAGGTCATTTGCGCCATAGGGGACCTCACAAAGCACCTCAAGTAGGGATCGAGATTCCTCTGAAAAATATTCAACAACGCCGGGATCTACTCTATCAAATCACATAGGAAATTTCCCATGTTCTTAACCACTTGGTTCCGTGTTGTCAATGGAGGGCTACCATCTGGTGAATGTGAAGCACCATTGGTTTATCAACCCTCTCTCACACCCCTTACATTCGTCGCGCACCCTGATTATACTCGCGCATCATATTCACTCGCTCGTAAACTCTGGCTCTAAAACGGATATTCTGACTACCCTACAATGTCTTATACCAACCAACCATTTTCTCTATGCATTTATAATTTCATATGACCACAAATATTGAACCAATTTTAGCCCAATCGATAAAGCAATAGATATATTAGCGGTGGTGGTAGTTATTAAGGAAGACTACAGACAGTTGAGGTTATTGCGCTATTAGGGACAGGATTTTTGGGGAACGTGGGAAAGGGTGCGTAGGAACTCCACGTTTTCATTAGCTGACATGTACTCTTAAGGAAGGACTCCAAGGGGTCACCCAATTTAACGTCTCATCCGACTAACGGCGTAACCACGTGCAATTCCCCCAAAATGCCACCCAAATAGGGATCGGGGCACATCTTTTTTATGTCTGATACCACGGGGAATCGATCTCGGGACCTCGTCGTTGGAAACCAGTACACTGGCCACCGCACCAGCTCGATCGCATGCAGTTTTAAGTGAGTGTCAGCTGTGCAGACATACACCATTTCATTTGTACTGTTTTTAAGGATATTAAGTCTGACGAGTGAGTGCGTCCGCACATCCAAAAAATAAGATCTCATTTATTAACAAATATCCGATAAAACATAGGTCTATTGCAATGAATTTATAAAAATCCCTATAATAACAAATAAATTAACCATTAATTTCTGCTTAAGTTATATCCAACACGTAGGTAACTTAACTGACTAAAGCGCTCGACCGGACATTGAGGGATCAGGGTTTGAATCCTGGTCAAGGCGGATGATTTTTATCCTTTGAAATAGTTGCATTTGTAAGTTATATCTATCAAAACAGAAAAAAAAGATCAGATGTGGTTTTTCGAAGAAGGATGTTGCTAATGTATACAATGTAGGACTTCAAAATTGTTTCAGTGGGAAAACCCAAATATTGAGATAGAAGGATAATGAACCTAGCACTGAAATGGCTTTGAAATTGATACACGAAAATGAAAGGAATGCCAATAAGTTTTCAGAAGTAGAACATTGGGAAAAAATAATGGAGGTTGTCCTATTCCTAACCATTCCTCATATGCATAACGTTCTCCCTTCTGACACAGTCTTCGACATCTCATCTCCAACCACAATACTCTGAATCCATCTCTGCTGCCCCCTTTCGATTTATCCTAACTCTCCTCCCTAACCATAACTAGCACTTTACTTGTTAGTTTTCCTTTCTGATGGGGTTATCTGGACCAAAGAATATACATGAAAATGACTTTCAGTCTCTTGTCACGTGATAAGTAGGTGACTTTTCTTAGGGTTGATCAAAGGTTATGCACACAAATGATCCTTATATGGGCCTACTGATCATATCTACATAAATACCCTCAGATCACTCAAAAAGGTGTGTGGTAGGGGGTTTAAGTACCAGGTGGGATAGTTGAGGGATAATGGAGAGGAAGGGAAAAATAAATTCATCAAACATTTCAAAAAGCGTGTAAATTTATATACTCTTCTATGCTGGCGGCAGACTGATTTCAAAACAAGCGTTGATTTCACCCAATAAAATAGTTCTTTGATGCACGAAAAACGAGGGAAAAGAAAGGAACCACAACCATTCATAAGATAGACCTCCACCATGTAAGAAAGGTCATGTTGAACTAGAAAGTAGGAAGGGGAAATTTCTATTAAATCGTGTCAATACAACTCATGGTCAAGTCACGGGGAGAAAATGTGACATCCCGCTGTTGGCAACGATCGACGTGAGGCAACACCCCCCACAGACAGGGACGAGGTATGGAAGGGGGAGCTTGAAAACACAGCAAAAATCGCAGTGAATGTTGCAACGTGCTCTATATTAATTATATGAAATTCCCACGCGGCCATGCGGGGATTTGCCAACAAAACACACGAGATTAGTGAAAATCCATGCATTTAGGTAAAACTAATTATTTCCTGTGGATTTCAAGTGGGATTTTTGTTATCTGCAATCCTGAAAAAAGTCAAATATAACAACAATATTTTACTTTTTTCTGGCAAAATTTGATTAAATCTCAGTTATCATCCCATATTGTCCGTGGGAAGGAGTCCTTGAGTCTGCTAGTTCTGCCGTTTATTTCTCGAATTTTATATTGATGATCAAAGTGGCCAATGAATATTCTATTGCAAGTAATTGACGAGACCTGGGACCATCACATTAACATACCCATATCACATAAGATCATCTCTCGTTTGTCAATAATTGGGAGGCCTCACATCAAAAATGATAAAATGGTGGGCAAGGCTCGGGTATAAGTTTTCACTTGGATGAATTTTCACACTGGGGCAAAAATGAAAGGTTACACGTGAGTCCTGCCAAATTTTATGACACCCATTCTTCCTCTGTAAATGTTTCTAAAAAATATTCTTGGGAGTATTGAACAAACAATTCAGCATATACTCACCCAGGCAAAATCCATGGTCCCACAAAACTATAGCCATCCTTCTCGTCATCACTACCATCTTCCAAATCTTCGGGTGAAGCGCAGGCCCTTGGTCCTCGGTTGAGGAGGCCCCTTCGGGAAGTAGGTACTCTAACGAGGTTACCGTGGGTCGGGCCTCAGGAAGAGCCTGTCCTCCCTGTCCCTAATACTCGAATCCTCGGGTGAAGCGCGAGCCTTTGGTCCTCGGCTGAGGAGGCCCCTTCGGGAAGTAGGTACTCTGACGAGGTTACCGTGGGTCGGGCCTCAGAAAGAGCCTATCCTCCCTGTCCCTAGCACTCGAGTGCTTCGGATGGAGGATGAGGACCATGGATACTGAAATAATACAGGCCAGAGAAATTTATTTAACAATCTACCCTCTTAAATTAAATCTAGAAAATGTTATGATTAACCAATTGAGTGTGTGCCTAAGGGTAATATATTTAATGCGGGTAAAAGCTTTGGCTAGGTTTGACTGAGAAATAAAGACTGTCCTCACACACCCTACTACATCCTCCCATTGTGACTCGCGCGGTATAACTTTTAATGTAATAAAATGTCAATATTTATTATGTGCGTGGCATGGGTGGTCAAATATAACGAAAACATTTAACTTTTTTCGAGAAAAAATTGATTTACTCTCAGCTAAGATCAACATACATGGTTGAATGTACTTCATAGTAGAGTACATTCGTCTAGAAAATCATTATATTGCATCATTCATGATAACCCACATAGTATAACCGTCGTATTATCGCCCAAATTCGTAGAAAATTTCGGCCTGGTGTAGATCCTTAAGCAGGGTATCATTTAGACAAATTTCAAGGGAACACTAAATCCACAAGGAAGGATTAGAAGCTGAGACGTTTTTCTACCTGTCAGTGGAGTTACCCTACAGGCAAACTCCTCGGCGGCAAGAAATGAATTGATAGCTTTGACAATACTATTTCCAGAGAGTAAATAAAATTTTCGATTCTCTATCGACGGTATCTCTGTATCTTAATGTTAAAATTAGGCCATATAAGCCCGTTGTCCTTTATTTGAAGCTTTAAAAGAATTGATTTATCATATATTAATGATGTAAAAACGTTGAAATGAAATTTGTGCGACTAGAATATCATACAGTAAATAACATGCTGATGGTTAATTAACATTGAAATTGATGTAACAATAACTGATTTTTAAAATTATCAGTATAAGTCGAAAACTTAAGCCGCATTATCACACCGATGATATTTTTTGGGCTAGAGGCTGGAGATTTTCTGTCAGAGGCGAGTTTTAAAAAGTTGTATCGTACGTGAGTGGGTGAAAATTTGGCGTTAAGACCGTTACTCTACAATAAAGAGGTTAAATCGTGGAAAATAATTCTGAATTTTAGGGCGGCTAATATGACGACTTTTAAATTAAAATTTATAGCGCATTATAATGCTTTAACGTAGCTCAAGTATATATTATATCAACGTATTAAACGTATCCAGACATTAACTTTGATAAAACGCCCAGTAGCTGAGTTTTTCTTCAGGAAAGTAGATTAGACTCCATAAAAGTAACAGCAGTAGCAGCTTCTTTCTATCAGATGAATCTAAGTTCCAAAATTTCAGTTTTCCTGCTATTTCTATAAATTAGATGATGTTGTACATACTTTTGAAATGAAATTATTGAGCCTGGTGTAACTTTTTACTTCCCAGCGAAGTCATAGTTCAATTCCTGTAGTTGAAGTTCGTCGAATATCATGTCAGGATATACTCCAAAATAAGAGAGATGCGGCGTGATGCGTCCTCATCCTACCTGGTAAGGGCCGCTAAATTCTTTTCGTATTCGTCATTCGGTACAAACGCTTCAAATTTAATTACTCGTTTCGAAAAAAAATAGAAAAAAGAGTTTGTATTACATGAAGCTTACGAGTACATATTTGCTTCGTATGCAAGCACAGCTTCTGCCTCTTGTTCTTCATTTCAATCGTTCATTCCAATTTTCGTTCTCTTCAATCCAACCTCATTACCTCCTGACTGATCCTAATTGGATATCGCATTATGAGCAAGGAATGATGTAACAGTCTGGCCAAGGCTGCTGAATCACAATGACAGTTAGTGTAAGGTTTGTTTGTTAATTTTTCTAATTGGCTTGGTTCGGGGAAATTATATTTTGGAAATTGTTTGTAAAGATGCACGCTAGTGAGACTGCACGTTATGAAAATACCGCTGTATTCCAAATACTAAAAGGGAGGAAGAATTGATGTCTCCCTTAAAATTTCTCGATCGCATTTTTATTATCTTGATGAAAATGAACCCACAAATTTTGGAAAAAGTGACGTAATTAAACCTTAATTTATACTCATAATTCCTATAAATTAAAAATACAATACGATCAAGCATAAGTGGGTTATCGTTTTTAAGCAATTATTATTAATAAAAAACCGAGTTATCTGGATATTGTTTCTGCTGCATTATTAACTGATTCGCATGTATATGATGTTGTAAATTACAGTTACTATTTCTGTTGTTTTTTTAGCTTCAGGAATCCATAGATGGACCTAACTCTCAGTATGGAGAAGAAAGATGCTCGCAGTGTCATTAAGTTCCTTCATTTGAAAGGTTACAGTGCCCGGAAAATCCACGATGAAATAATGTCTGCTTATGGAAATGATGGTCCGTCATATGATACAGTTGTTAGGTTGAAAAGTAATTTTCAAACTGTCTACGTGTCCCTCACAGACGATCCAAGAAGTGGAAAACCATCAGTCACGAATGATGCTGCCACAAAGAGGAAATTAGAGATCTTGATCCGATTAGAGCGAAAGACAACCATCTAAACGATCATGAATGAGACTGACCTTAGTTACGGCAGTGAGCGGGAAATTATTTACCAAGAATTAACTGCACATGTCAAAAGTGTCAGCACGCTGGGTTCCACGACTACTGGCCCGTATCAGAAGCAACCACGGCGCGACCTGTGAAGGGAGATATTGAATCTTTTTTTTGGACGAAGGCAAAGAGGACTTTTTTGAACATCTGGTAAAACATGATCCAGAAACCAAAGATATGAGCTAGGAGTTAAAAGTTACTCTCAAGTAGCACAGTGATAAGAAAGCTAAGGTGCAGAAGTCTGCAGGAAGGTCATGCTCTCTGTTTTTTTGGGACTGTTATCTTAACAGATAAGCTGGAGAAGGGTCAGAACATCACTGGTGCCAATTACTGCAGACTGCTGAACAAATGAACGGCGTGGTATGATCACCAAAGGCATCCATCTCCTTGACGATAATGCACCTCCACACTAATCTTGAGGCGCGGTTGAGGAATCAAAGCGATGCGGCTTTGAAAGTTTGCCGCACGCGTCAATTTTCCCGATCTTGCCAAAAGCGACTTTTAATCATTCCCTATTCCCAGAACCCAAGAGATTTGGCAACAAAAATGACGCCATTCGAGAGTTGGAAAAAATTGTTTTCGACGGAATCTGCTGATTTCTACAATGAAAGCCTTTGAAAGTTCAAGGCACGCTCTAAAAATGAATCCCTGGTGGATGGTGACAATGCATTCTCATGAATAACCAATAAAAATTAATTATCTATCTCGATTATTTTTTAGCAATAATGAAAACTTTACGATACCCACTCGTACGTATTTATGACAAAATTCAGCTTCGTCATTGAACCAGTTAACATTTTTAATTTTATTGGATCAAGTATCTCATACAGTAATGATATTGATGGTTATATTATACTATTGAAGTATTTATATCTATGACTTATTCAACCCTATGAAAGAAATCTACCTAGAAAATCCGTCTATAATGAAAACAACCTGCTACATAAACATTAATTAGGCAAGCGAGACGGACCAGCAGTGAAAAAAGAAGAGAGAAAGTTTAAGATTCAGCGATGAAATTCATCAGATCTGTCCAAGTATCTTCTGTCGCAGATGGAAAAAGAAACGAAGTCACCGGGAAGGCATAAAACCGCATTCTTTAAATACAAGGTTAACCAATACACAGAAAATGTTGCGAACATTTACGAGTATGTATATGCTCGTATATCGTGCCCAGAATATGAATATTTGTAGCAGCTCTAAAATAAAAACTGTTTCTGGCGTGACTTGGTGTAAAATCTTCATATTGAAATTGAATATTAAATAACTTGGCTTTTCCACGTGGAAAATTTTATTTACGACCTGAGTTTCGACCTAGATCCTTTCCTTTCTCCCTCCTCTTTCCCTCCGCCCAGAGATATACATATATACTGTGCCTGGCCTGTATTTTTACATGAAGATGTGATACCATAACGAAACCTAGGTCGTAAATAAAATTTTCTATTGGAAAAACACAAGTTATTTAATTTTCAATTTCAATAAAAACTTTAAGTTAAGAGGGACGTCGGTAGACGGAGGAAGTGAAGTTTCTGGAACAGGTAGTTTCCGCGAACAGATCCAATTTTTAACGAGAAAATTTAATTGAATGCAACAACTGCAGGGTATGAAAGGAAACAAAGGCTGTGATAATCTGGATACTGTAAGCAATCTCAAAATCATTTCAATTCCAATTCTATCAAGATAAAACAACACTACATGATCGCTTCATGAAGCTCTAATACCTATAACCCTCGAAATAATTATTATACTCATAGGTAGAATGCCGGTTAAGATAGGTTTTGGGTGGACGCATAATACCAAAAAATTCTCTTGTCTCTCTTAACAGAACACAACCCAAAATTCTACCCTAGAACCTGCCCTTCTACATCTCCGTGTACGTCCTCCCTCCCATCATTCCGTCCAAAATCCCTATTCCTGCCCCATCCTCGTTAACCCAACATTCTGCCCTCTATTAGTCTTCAGCATCTCACTGCCAATCAATATGCTCTGCATACTTTTTTCCTGACCCTTATGATTTCTCCCTACAGTCTCCTCTCGAAAGAATATCATATATTACACATATATAATGGACTGATTCATAGCATCACGAGGAAGGAATCTGGCCGGGAAGACTTAGTGAGATCAGCGTTAGTTCCTATTCCGAAAAAGATAAAGGCTACATCATGTCAGGACTAGAGGAAAATAAGTTTGATATCCCACGCAGCTAAAGTTGTTCTCAGGATAAACGAAAGGATAGAGAGTAGGGCAAATGATTACTTAGGGGATGATCAGTTTGGGTTGAGGAAGAGGAGAGGTACGCGTGATGCCATTGAAGTTATGATATCACTTATAGAGAGGAATATATAATACAGTCAGCATGTATTTGCCAGTTTAGAGATTTTCAAAAAGCGTTTGATAGAGTGAATTAAGAAAAACTATTAAGTATACTGAAGAAAATAGGAATAGATTGAAAGGACAGGAGGCCAATCCGCAACAGGTATCTGATTGCGCAGGTGCAAATGGGGAACGGGGAGTCCGGATGGGCAGTGTTAGGAAGGGGAGTAAGGCAGGGTTGCCCATTATCACCGTTGCTTTTTAACCTGTATGCAGAGGAAATGATTAAAGAGGCATGGAAAGAACTGGAGGTAGGAATGAAAGTGGGCGGGGAATTGTTAAATTGATTAGGTTTACTGATGGCCTAGCTTTAGTTTGTCAGTCAGCAAAGGGGTTGCAAGCATTGCTTAGTGAAAGGTAACTTCAGTGCGACAGGTATGGGATGAGAATCAATATTAATAAAACAAATTTTATGCGATTTTCTAGAAAGAAAAAGGCTAAGCTAAACATTAAAATAGGAGGGCAAAAACTAGAGTAGGTAGAACAGTTTACGTATCTCGGTAGTTTTGGACTAACACGGTCAAAGTATTAGGGACGAAAGGAGAAGAATGGCGCTAGGTAATGCGGCTTTCACAAGGAGAAGGTAGGTGATGAGAGGGACGTTGAGTAAGGATATTAAGAAAAGACTCGTAAAAACTTTGATATGGAGCGTAGATTTGAACGGCGCGGTCATTGAAGCAGGAGGATAGACGTAGATTTGATGCTTTTGGAATGTTGGTGTGGAGAAGAACGGAGAAGGTGAAATGGACAGAGAAGAAAACAAATGAGGAAGTACTTGGTATGGTGGGCGAAGAGAGGGGTTTGTTGGTAGAAATCATATCTTCGACCTATCTGGCATGGGTGACCCTACCAGGAGCAATTATTATTACTCCCGCCAGCACAGCTCTAGGGGTCATCGGAACGCACAAGCCCTTCCACCACAAGGTTGTAGTCCGGGGAGGGGAAAAAATATATGTATATATATGTATATATATATATATATATATATATATATATATATATATATATCCTACTGATTTTCTCTGGCGCTAACGGAGCGGTGGAGGGGGCTCTTAGCAACAGACCGACACCAATCTCAGTCGCCTGCGGGCTGTCGTTGAGTGAGGACACCGTTTTTAGTGAAGCAAGTTTTTTGTCCGCGTCGAAAAACAAAATGAATCTGAATTTAGAGCAACGTTATTCCGTGAAGTTTTGTGCGAAACTCGGGAAGACGGCAACTCAGACCCTCGATATGATCAAGCAGGCTTATGGGGACACTGCCTTAAGCCGTTCCACAGTATTTGAGTGGCACAAGTTGTTTAAAGCGGGCAGGGAGCTCGTTGAAGACGACCATCGCTCCGGACGGCCGTCGACGGCAAGAACCGACACGAATGTGGTTTGTCCCATAAGGGGAGACTGTGAATGAGAACTTTTACGTGCAGGTGCTCACCCGCCTCCGAGAACGCGTGAAAAGAGTCCGACCGGCCATCGCAAACTGCTGGATGCTTCATCATGACAACGCGCCGTGCCATGGCGCGCTCGTCGTCAGACAGCTCCTGGCCAAATACGGCGTTGCCACGTTGCCGCACCCGCCCCATTTTCCCGATCTGGCACCACCGGACTTCTTCTTCTTCCCCCTGATGAAAAGACAGCTCAAGGGACGACGTTTTGACTCGATGAAGGCCGTTTAAGAGGCTTCGACGAAGGTCATCAACGGCATCCTCAAGAAAATTTCCAGCGGGCGTACGGGGAATGGGAGCAACGTTATACTAAGTGTGTAGCAGCTCAAGGAGCATACTTTGAAGATTATTTAGTCGATGTAAGTATATCGTCAATAAAATTCTTGTAAAAAAATCAGTCCTACCAATTTTGGGTGTTACCCTGTATATATATTTATATTAGGTAATCTACCGGTTAAGGTAAGTTTTTGGATGGACATAATTACTAATTAAATAATTTGTGACCTCTAGCAAAACACAACATCCTACTCTACATCAGGTCCCTCTTCATCTCTGAGTACTTTCTTCCTTTCTTCATCCCGTCCAGCATCCCTATCCTGTTCCTTCCCTCTCCTCGTTTTCCTAACATTCTCCCCTCTACTACAGTCTTCAACATCCCACTGCTGGTCAATACCCCCTGCATCTACTTTTCCTTCTTCCATAGGATTTCTCCTAACAAACCCCTCTTTTCGCCCACCATACCAAGTACTTCCTCATTATATATATTAAACATAAAATCCGAGACCGAAAAACGACGCTATAAAACCCCGAGATGAGATCAAGCGATTGTGTCGGGTATGATGAGAATAAGAATTCAATTTTTTTTCCTCGCTACTCAAAAAAATTCACGATTGTGGAAGACAATAATCCATCGAATAATTCACGGAGAAGGTTAATTCTGAAGGCTCAAGAAGCCGCAATTAACACTCCCCATACCCCCCGGGTCGACTTCAAACCCAAATTTCCTCGACAAACTGTTTCGCTTGGACCGAAGCACTTTCCCGAATCTCATATAACCCCCCCTCGGCTCCTCCTTCAGACCGCGCCGGCGCCCTACGCCCAGCACATTCAAACTGGAGTAACGGGTGGGTGGGGGTGCGGTCGGGGTGTGGGAGGAGGGAGAAAGGATTCTAGTCTTGGCGAGGAAAAGGGAGAAGAGAGAAGGCTCGCAGACCGACTCCTAATTCTGCTTTAATGTGTCCTAAAACAACTAAAAACTCCACGTACTTTCTCGCCACTTCTCCCCACCATTCCCCTCATCATCCCAAAACCCTCGCCGTTTTCCCTGATGACAGTCTTAAACAACGCGTCCCTGAGAGGAGCTCGTGGCTCTGTGGTGCGAGAATCAGAAGGGAGCATTGTAAACACTTCCTGAGAAGGGCTGGTGAAACGCCTTTCCTTTTTAACCGCACGCACATATCCGAAGAGTCCCACCCGCCGTGCCATACTAAAACACTATTGTCCTTCCGGCCTCTCTAAATCTTCATTCCAATGGCACCGTGCAAGCGAAATGACATTAATTTGGCAACTTAAATTAAATGAACAGCACATTAGAAGATATTATATAAATTATACATCTACATCTACATCTACATAATACCCCGCAAGCCGCCGCAAGGGCGTGTGGCGGGGGGTGTTAGGTCACCAACCGTAAAAACGAAAAATACCACATGCAAAAAACAACACGGAAAATTACACCCCAGCAGCGCACACACTCATGCAAAACTCCCTCCATCCAATACTCATGCAAACACATACACCGCAAAACAACAAAAAACTGCACCCCAGGATACAGCACGAAAGCCATCCTAAAACACGCAAGCCAGGACACAACAAGCAAGAATGTGAAACATCACTACCACATGAAAATGCACCACAAAACACTCAACCCCCCAAAGAGACAGTAAAAGGAAGGGAATTCGACCCAACGTTGCAGGTAGCAGGAATTTCCCCCCGCCGGGAGGGAAGAGGGACTGAAAGGGAAACTTAAAAACAGATGAACAGAACACGAATGATATCATGCGGAAAGAATGGGTTATTATAACAAAACACATAAGGTTAGTGGAGGAGCATGCATTTAAGTAGAACTAATTATTTTTTAGACACTGAGGGTGGCAAGTGGAATTTTTACTATCTATAATCCTACAGTTGCTATCCCGTATTGTCCGTGGGAAGAAGGAGTCCTTGAGTCGGCTAGTCCTGGCATCTATTTCCCGAATTTTATATGCATGATCCAAGCGACCAATGTATGTAGGAGTACGAATAATCTGCGAGACCTCGGTGCTGAAACATGCGGATCTGAATTTATTTAATAATTTCAGTCTTGCATTGAATCGTCTCTCTTCTAATGATTCCCACCCCAAATCCATGAGCATTTCGGTAACGCTTTGCGTTTTATCGTAGGAATTTTTTACAAAACGGGCTGCCCGGCGTTGAACCTTCTCAATTTCCCGAATGAGACCTTTTTCACTCGGGTCCCACACGCTGCATGCGTATTCTAAATGAGGCCTTACAAGAGCGTGGTAACAACGTTCCTTGACCTTTGAGTCACTTTTGCCGACAATGCGTCTAATGAATCCCAATTTTTTATTTGCTTGACCGCAGACTTTACGTATGTGAGTCCCCCAAGTTAAGTCTTTAGTGAATGTGACACCTAGGTATTTTACCGTATCAACTACTGCTAGGTCACCTCCAGCTAATTTGTAAGCAAATCCCGTTGATCTTTTAAAGAAATTTACCACTGAACATTTATTATAATTTAGAGTCAATCCCCAGTTAGAACACCATTTAGTAATGCAATCTAAATCCTGCGCTAGAATAAAACGATCCTCATCCCCAGATATCTCCCGATAGATCACCGTGTCATCCGCAAACATCCTAATGTTACTTTTCACTTCGCGGTTCAAATCGTTAACAAAAATCAAGAAAAGTAACGGCCCGATCACACTTCCCTGAGGTACCCCCGACGTGACTCGAACGCTGTCGGAACTAGCGCCATCAAGGACTACCCTCTGTTCCCGCTCTGAAAGAAAATCTTTAACCCAACTTATAGCGCCCTTGTTTATACCCGCGACCTTTAATTTATGAATGAGTTTACCATGTGGGACCTTATCAAATGCCTTTTGAAAATCTAAGAAGATGGCATCCACTTGCCTACCTCTCTCACCAGATACAAGTAAATCATGTGTAAATAATCCTAATTGGGTTTCGCAGGAGCGGGTTTTCCTGAATCCGTGTTGATTGTCACTTAAAAAGTTAATGTTGTCAAGGTGTCTCATTATTGAACTGACAATTATGTGCTCTAATATTTTACAACAGATAGAAGTGAGAGATATAGGTCTGTAATTACTGGGATCCTCCCTGTCACCACTTTTAAAAATAGGCGTTATTTGCGCGGTTTTCCAAATCTTAGGTACTTTGCACTCTGTGAGGGATTTGTTAAATATAAATTCAAGGTACGGGGCAATGTTTGGAGCTAAATGTTTTATCACCCTAGCTGGTATATTTTCGGGACCCGGGGATTTGTTGGGTTTAATCTCATTAAGTAATTTTAGAATTCCTTGTTGGTCCACTGTTATTTTTTCCATGGGTGGAGTATGTATTGTTTCTTGGAGATATGCGGTGGCAACATCATTCGAGAAAACGCTTTGGAAGAATGAATTTAAGATGTTAGCTTTAACCTCGCTGTCTGTATGAATTACATTGCTACAATCCCTTAAGCAAGCCACGGTTTGTTTACTCCCATTTACTTCCCTAACATATGACCAGAAAGCTTTGGGGTCAGTGTCCAAGTGCTCGCAAAGTACTTTGCGTTTAAATTCCAGTAAGGCGCTACGTAATTGTTTTTTGGTTTCAATTTTAGAGGATCTATATGTGTCCCATAATTGTGTATTCTCAGGAGATGATGTGTTCACGCCTGCCCTCTTTACCCTAGAGTGTAGCATTCTCTGCTTTCGAAGGGCTTTTCTAACGTCTTTATTGTACCACCTGGGGTCGCGATTTGCTTTAACGTATTTTATAGGTATGAAATCTACGATTCCTTTTTGCATGATATTGACAAATTCTGTCCAAGTTTCTTCCACGTTGGCATGACTTAAGCGGGTTTTGAACTCGGGTAGTGAAGAGTTTAATTGATTGGCAAAAGATTCAAAGTCTGCTTTATGGTAATTATAAATTTTTCTTTTTGGTTTAACAATCTTTTTTATTGCTATGTCCAAATGGACATTAATTGCTTTATGGTCACTCAAGCCCTCATCAGTTGATACACTAATAATACGTTCCGGCGTGTTTGTAAGAAATAGATCCAATATGTTTTTTCCACGGGTGGGCATGCGTACTGCTTGATGGAGGGAGTTTCTTTGAACCAATTTTATCATGGAATTGCAAGATTCGCGATCGCGGGTCCCAGATTTAACGATATTGCTGTCCCAATCTATACCAGGGAGGTTAAAGTCGCCACCAATTATGTTTATGCTGTTATTATATTTACGTGTAAACTTGTGAATTTGATCGTTGAGGGTGTGAAGTGTTTTCAAATCTGAGTCTGGAGGTCTGTAGAAAGAGCATAAATTTATGTTGGGTTGATTGGTCCGTAGTAAGGTGCACCAAACACTTTCTATGTTATTATTTTCAAATGAAACTTGCCTGCTTTCAAAATGACTTTTAACTGCCACGAAAACCCCTCCTCCGGGTCTTGTATCTCTATCGTGTCGGTAAACTTTGAAATCTATTGGGAAAATTTCTTGGTCATTAATATCATTGCACAGCCAACTCTCTGTGCCTAATACTATATCAGCGGAATGAGTTTGGATTATGTGTTCTAGATCCGCTGATTTGTTCTTGAGGCTTCTGCAATTTATAACAAGTATAGTTAAATTATTTTGATGTTGAATAACGTCCTTATTAGTGTCTGACTGTAATTTAGGACGCCTTTGTGGGGAAGTGCGTGTCACATGTCTTTCTAAATCATTGCCAGTGTTGTCAATGACTTTTATATTTTTATTAATAATATTATACGCGCTATCCCCAGATGTTATTGACCCACTAAGTGACCTGCTCTCTATCCTAAAAAAGGCCTACAGTGGTCGAGTATCCTATCCGCTACCTTACTCGCCGCTTCCGCCGTGTAATGGACCCCAGATCGGTTAAGGGGAGTCCTGCAAGATCGGAGGGTTGGTCTGAGGTCGACGAAGGAGGCTCCTATGTCCGAGCAGAATCTCGATAGTCTCTGGTTTATGCCTTCCACTCGGCTCCAAACCAGAGACCCGCGATCCTCCCTCGGAACGATGCTGCAGACCGTTAGTCCCAGCCGAACCCCCTCGACGCCCTGGACGCGCTTCACCTCGGAGCTCAGTTCCCTAAGGGAACGGAGGACCTCCTCGGATCCACGGTCCGTGACGTCGTTGGTGCCCACATGGGCCACGACCTGCAGCCTAGAGCACTTCGTGCCTTTGACCGCCGCCTCGATCGCCTTCGTCACCTGAGGGACTCCTCCGCCTGGTATACACCAGGCGGTCACCCGTTGATCGGCGCCTACGCGGCGCGCCCTCTCCCTCAATGGGACCATTACACGACGGACATTCGAGCTACTATACATTATGTGAGAAACATAAGTCCACTATTTGAAATTTCTTATCTCCCATAAGATCCCAAAAACACCTCGATCCTGTGCCCCGACACATACTATATGTTTAATAATATCTCTTCGATTTTTTCACGCATAAAATCGCCCATGGGGATATTTTATCTCTGGAGAAATCTCGTTAGTCACCTACTAAGATTGTTTTACAATTCGTTTCAATCAAAGATTACATCTGGGGCAATAAATGTCGAAAATAATTTTACATCGAATAAATATTATTTATTTAAAGTTTTCTATGCTTTCAACATTTTACGACCAATGGAAATACGTAACATTCTACAGTTATTGGTTTTTCCAGTAAAAATCACTTCTTTGTTTGATTTTGCAAATGTTGACAATTCTCTTCTCCTTCATACTTAAACCATCCTTATATCATCCAAATATTTGTCCATAGCAAGACATGAAACCCTTGCGCTTTCGTTCGATTTGGAAAATATTTACCTGATGTCAGTAATCTTTCTTCAACTAATAAAATTGGTACACACGAATGACCTCCAAAATTACTCCGATGGACTTTCTGAACTTTGGACTTATCGATATTCACGATAGGTCTACTCATGGTGATTGTTTTTTCCAATATCTTTCCCGATGTTTACTTTGCATTCTTCTTGTGATTCGGATGACATTTTCCCGATATTATTTCTACCTGCCATGGTGTGTTTCTAAAGTGTTCATGGAATTTTCATGTCAATCAGCCCTCCAGGAATCAGAGCCCTCGAAATAGAAAAAAAATCATAACTCCCGAACTCATTGCTAGTTGATGTGTGAATCATGAAAGCAAGAAGAAAGTGAACATGACGAACATAGGTGCCGTCTAGCATGTTGAGTTCTTCCCTGATATGCGACTCAATTTATCATATGAAGAACACGAACCATCACATTCCCCTTTCCAAAATTCGTTGTTATACCAAGATAGAAATGATAATTTTCTGCTCATGTTGCATTAAAAATGCCATAAAAAGAGGTGATTCAGTTTTTCATATTTTATTTCTGAAATTCGTAGCCGTGCTGATGACACTTCAAATTTGCCTGACTCCAGCTTCACGACAGCATCATTGTGTTAACGTTACATAGAAATGTTTTTTCACTTGTTACAACTCAAATTTAAGTCCCATCAGTAGATCTTTTCTCGTTAATTCGGGCTGTCAAACCAATTGGTTTCTGGAAACTCGCCTTCATCTATTCTTCATCCCCTCATAGTGATTTGCACCGACATTTTCCAGCACTTTCTAATAGTCGTTTATTCTCGACCTAACTAATTCAATGAATGAATTCTATCCTTCTATGTTTCCATTAATTACAGTCCTTAGTAAACTATCAAGACTCTGAATACGCCTCAAAAGTTTCCCTTTCTTCTTATAATAGTCCCTAATTGGTTTCTCGCTTCATCCACTCTTCAAATTACTTCAGTTTTTAATCACCTTGATTCTTCATTCATATTGATTCTTCAGATCTCTTCTAGATTAAGTTTTATAGAGGAATTAGCTCATTTGATATTATTTCTGTTGAAAATTCTGAAAAGTATCAGTATTAAGGATTTCCCATAAAATGAAGCCTCCACATGGGTCTATAAAAATAAATCTAAATATTATCGTGCTGGTCACTACGAAGGCGTGCGGCAGAAGGTGTTAGGTTACCAGCTAATGCAGACATTGTATAGTAGCACACCTATCTAGGAAGTAGTTTACACAAAAAGGGAAAGCAGCAGAGAAGTGAATGAAGATTTACAATGATAAGAAGTTTTCGCTACTAGGAGGAATTTGATGATAGGGAACCTCGGTAAAGACGTCTATGTATCCATAACATTGATTTTGGGCGTGGTTTGGTATGGCTCTATAAAATGGTCGTTGAGGTATGGAAATACATGTGTACTCTTGAGATTTTTATATGAAAAAGAATGAAATGATCAAAAAGAAAAACAAAAGTAGTGCCAATCACATGGCGGGCGAGGAGTGCAAGTTTTTGAGAGAAATCCGAAAAAGGTAGGAAAAATGGATGTCGAGCACATTGAGTGATACTGAATACTGATTGCAGGGGAGAACGTTGCGTAAGGGAGTTAGAGGTGGGGGTAGATTAGGCATATAGGGTAGATTGAAGTGAGGTAGACGTTAGGGACTTCAATGATGATTTATTTTCATATGCGGTTCAATGGTATTTGAGACTCAGAAGAGGGACAGTGCTTAAGTTAATGGGCCCATCGAAAACCTAATATGAAAAGTGGGACACAAACGGCATTGCCCCGGAGAAGTAGTTTTGAAAATGTATCCTTTTTTTCCTGCAGATGTGCCCACCAATGATTTGAGGTGAGTTGTACGAGTATGTTTCAAAATAAAGGAGAAAATTTGGAAAAAAGAAGCATTATATTGTCTCTGGTACTCGTACTCCTGCAGCCTTCGGTTCGACTCAAGATCGGCTGTTTGTCTTGACCTTTTCTACTCCCTAGAAAACCCGAGATTTAGAAATCCAGCTGTGGACAAAGTTACTCATATACTTTGTATGTGTGTACCACCAAAAAGGTGACACAATTCGGGATGTCGCGCAAGTAACTTCTCATACACATTCATGCCAGTATAAAAACAGTCTACGTTATAAAGGAATACGCTTTTTGAGTTAAATTTTATGACTTCAGGGAGCTCCTCTATTCTTGGACGATTTATTCCGAACCTGGAGTTGGATTTTCTTCATGTTTTGGAATTTCTTTATCGTTTCTCCATATGATATTGACATGAATGGGTTATTAATACCTGGCAGCAAAGTAAATGATAACAACAACCTTCGTGAGTACGATCGCATGGATAATAATCAATAATATGGCCTTATTTCCATTCAACTTTCTACGGTAATTTCCAAATACCACTTATCTAACGATTAAAAAATAATTATTTTGTGATATTCTTCAAATATTTGGACATAGTTGCTTTTTTATAAACTTAAGATGATGAACACTCTTGGGTAATCCTCCCCAAGAGTGCTATTCATTTTATTTGAACTAGCGTCGTTTTATTTTAGATTATTTATTAGGAAGTCTGTTTCCGGTATCGCCTTAACACCTTTCCAAACTTCAAAAATGTTGCACCATTTCACCGTCAACTCATCCGACACCTACTGCTCAAGTGCTCTTTTAAATATCCACTCATTAATTTCTTCGCTTCCCTCATCCTTTTTAATAGGTGTCTTTTCTGAGTTGCCCTTTATCCAGATATTTTTTCATTAACTTTAGTAAAAAAACTTTAACCGCAAAAGTAACTTTAAGCCGATTCATCCGCTGATGCGTATTACTTCAATGCAACGATTTCAATGTGTAAAAATCATTCGCCTTGACTGGGATACCAGTATTGGCGAATGATTTTTACACTTTGAAATTTTTTAAAGAGCAGGGTAAATGGTAACTTAGGGGACGATCAGTTTGGCTTCAGGAAGGGGAGATGCACGCATGATGCCATTGCAGTAATGAGATCACTAATACAATGGAGGAGAATACATTGAGGCCATATTTGCCTGTTTCGTAGATTTTGAAAAAGCGTCTGAAAGAGTGAATTGGGGAAACCTAATGAATATATTGCAGAAAATAGGAAAACATTGGAGGGATTGGAGCCTAATCCGCAACTTGCACATATCTCAGACTGCTCAGATAATAGTAGAAGACAGAGAGTCCGGATGGGCAGGGTGAGGAAGAGGAGTAAGGCAAGGTTATCTATTATCACCTGTGCTATACAACCATACTGTTATGTGGAGGAAATGATCAAAGAGACCTGGTCAGAACCGGAGATATGAATGAAATTCGGCGGAGAATTCATAAGCATCAAATAGGTTTGCTGATGACCAAGCTCTTAAGGGGTCAGCCAGCCAGGGGGTTTCTAATATTGCTTGGTGATTTGGAATTTCATTGCGATGGACGGATGGAATTTTATGGGATAAGAATAAATGTACATAAAACATGAGTTATGCGTTTTTTTAAGATAGAGAGAGATTAAGTCAAACGTTAAAATAGGAGGGCAAAAACTAGAGCAGGCGGAACAGTTTGCGATTCTCGGATGCATTATGAAACAAAATTGTCAAAATATTAGGGACATAAGGATAAAGATTGCTTTGGGCAAAGAAGATATCACAAGGAGGAAAGAATTCATGACAGGGACGTGGAGAAAGGATGATAAGAAAATATTTGTTTAAACCTTGATGAGGAGCGTCATTATGCATGTTTGAGGATGATAGGCGTAGATTGGAGACTTTTGAAATGTGGGTATGTGGAAGGATGGAGAAAGTGAAGTGGACAGATGGGAAAACGCAAGAGGAAGTGCTGGGTATGGTGGGGGACCAGAGGGTATTGCTAAGAGAAATCATAAGGAGACAAAAAATTGAGGCAATGCATATAGATTGGCAGTAGTATGTTGAAGACTGCGATAGAGGGGAGAATGTCAGGCACGTGAGGAAGGGTCGGGAATGGAATGGGGATATTGGACGGTATGAATAGTGGAAGGATGTATACGGAGCTGAAGAGGGACTTAGTTGTATAGTAGAATGTTGGGTTGTGTTTGATAGAATAGACAAGAGAAGTGTTTGGCAGGTTGTGTCCATCCAAAACCTACCTTAACTATATTACCTACAATAATTCCACTGCCACTGTCCATCTCCGTTATCTTTTCAGCTGCCCTCTCTTTTACTTAACAGCTTCATGCATTATTTACTTAACGACTTCATGGCACTAATTGTCATTAATAGAAGTAATAGTATGATATTGAATCTCTACCCATGGTCAAAGACGTACAGGGGGTAGAGGGCTGGCGTGTTGCGTTGGCCCATAGAGCTGTGCTCGCGGGAGCAATATAGCAAGTCCATCCATAGCAAATGTGTCGAAGAGTAGGAGTCGGGCAAAACGTATTCGGCCCAGTTATTGTCTCGCAGTGCGGCGGCTGCAAAAACGTCTGACTCATTTGAGTAGCCATTTAAATGATTGAATCGCATTAATCATCAAAGTTCACCACACCTCTTCACACGAAAGCCTTCCACAAAAGAGCTGAAACTTGAGGAAAAGAAGATTCAGAAGAGGAAACCAACGGTTTGGATAAAACCATGAAATATAATAACGATGATGAGAAAATTTGAGAAAGGAGTTATATGTATTTTAGGATTTTGTGAGGTGAGATGAGAAACAGCGATGGATTACCGACGCTATCGTGTGAGAGTGTAACTCATAAAGAGGGAAGATGGACAGCATAGATTGGACATAGTACGGAATAGGAAACTGTAAAGAAGGGGAACGATACTTTATCATGATGAAGCAGTAGATATTTTTTGGAGCAATTAGAAGTAATGCTTGAGCATTTACCAGGAGGGAAACGCGAAATAATAATGAGTGATTGGAAAGCCGTGGTAAGGTGAGGCAAAGTGAGAAATGGGGAACAACTTATTTTTTTTAAATCATAATAAGTGTTAGTACACATGAAGAATGCCGAGAGAAACGGGTAGGCATCCGTTACGTACATTGTGGTTTGAGATAGATTTAGAAACACCGTTATCATCACAAAAAGCTCCCCAGATACGGAGGCTTACTGGATCATAAATTAGTTTTCATGAAATGTTATCATCAATTCAGAAGAAGTAGTAGGAAAGTGCTGGTGTGAAATTCTTAAAGGTTTAACCGGAGCATAAAGGTGCAAGAGGGTAAGCAACCAGAGTACTCGACAAACTTAATAAATATCTAAATGAGGATAGAGGAATGAAAAAGATTGAAGGAATGTGGTTGGAGTTTAAGAATGGGATAGAATGAACAGCGAATGGAACGATCGGAGTGGTAGAGAGTAAACGAATTAAGAAGCCATTGTTAATGAAGAAGGAAAGAATAAAATGAAGAACTCTTAGGAAAATATAACACGCCGCCAAATACAGAAATGTAAAGGGAATACGACATAGACGAGAAAATGGTGAAGTTATACTGGATAGCGCGATAGAAAAAACACTCAAGGAGATTCGACCCAACAAAGAAGTAGAAAAATATAATATCTCCCCAGAACTACCAATAAGTTTAGGGGAAAACGGTAGGATTTCGAAAACTTATACACAGTGTTTACGAGAACAATTCAGTCAGAACATATATTTAGGAAAATTCTGAACCCGATACCAATTAGTATAAAGCAGCTGCATTTGAAGCGGTAAATTTAATTTTATAGGCAGAAAAGATGTTTCTAAGAATAAATAATGGGTCGGTAACAAACTAGTTCACACAACTACCTATGCAGGGATCAGTTTGGGTCGAAAAAGGGGACAGGGACCCGTGACCTCATTACGTGCACCGATGCCCTTATCACTGCAAATAATAGAGTTAAATCGAAATAGTCTTCGATATAGTAGAGTTAAATCAAATATAGTCTTCTTCGGGAAATCTTCGTGGATTGAAATAGTCGTTGGATCCAACAGAATTGGCAAATTCAATTGACATAATGGGAGTAATTTAACTAGAATATGGGAGCAGAGAGATAAGTGATTTAATAGAAAATTGACATCAAATCAGACCGAAAGGAAGTCGTATCGATAGGGCTGTGTAGCACATCGAGTGGGTGTCGATATTGACTCTGATGTCGACCTGCCTACACTAACCTAAATAGTCGAGGAAATATAGTGGACGAAACTGATGTCCATAATGCTATCGAGGTCGGAAGTGATATGAACATCGACTTGGAATTGGCAGATCTTCTTTCACGAAACGTTTCATAAAAATGAGAAAGAAACAAACGACTTCTTATATTTTGGAGACACATTTGCTATATACTTATGCATTAACGGTCAGTGGATGTCGATGCGGCATACTGACGATATTCAACAATTATTACACCGGCACATGGTCATTGAAATCATCGACAGTGGAGGGGTTGACCTTCCGCGACATCAAGTCAATGTTGCAAATCCCTGGGTAGAGGAAGGCCTTGAATGAATATTGAATCTGGACTAATGCACTTTGAGAGAAAGAGAAACAAGTTCTTGTAGTTTGTATTCGGACCGCCATGAACCAATCTATCCATTTAAATCGGATGATCAAGAAAGAGTAAATAAAATTGAAGATCTCGGCTTAGAATCATTGGAAATTTTATTATTGAAAATGATTTACCAATCAATCTATTCGGAACTGTCCCAATTTCGCTTGCCATGACTTCATGAACCGACGCCATCTTCTCCAGGCGTAGCCTCGTCTTTGACTCGAATAATGAAGAAGAGAGGGCTAGTCTTCGTTTTCCTGGGGGAACGTCCGAAATTTGCGGGCGAGGAAGACATAGGATGAGGACACTCCTGCCAAAAAGGAGGAGATTACACCGATCTTCTCTCCCTGGAGAGCCTTCCAGTCCCTCTCCACAGTACTCCTCGTCGTCCTTCTCCATCTACCCCACAATCCAGCTCATCTTTATGTCCGTCCACCCACACCATTATCCTTTTCCCTTTTATATTTCACTCCTTCTGCTCCCTCACCCATCTACACAACACCTTTCGCCCACTCCACCTGAATATCCCCTTCCAGTTTGCCGACTTCCTTGGTCCCAGGACGTCCTAATCACCTGGGCATAATTTCCGGCACCCGGAGACTCGGTCTAGGAAAACGACTTGTCCCGCCACCACTCCCTCACACACTCACACGTCTCCGCTTTACTTTTGCCTCTCCTTCCGCCACCGAATCCTCAAGGGAGAGAAGATGAAGAAGCGAGACGGTTTTGCCCATTCCAACCCATACACCCGTTCCCACTCCCGTTCTGGAATGTCATCCTCATTCCCGCTTCTGGCGTTTCCGCGATACCCCAAAAAGCCTAACCATTTTTTCATTTTAATTTTCGTCGGCGTTGATATTTCATTTAAAGTCGTTTCCAGCCAGTCCAAAACGTTGGCCAACAAATTTCAAACAATTTTTTATTGTCACACAGTACTAATGATATGATACAATACTCGTATGGCCAATGAAATGATACATACATTAATCTTTTTCTTCAAGGAAAATGTCTACACGAAGTGATTATTTTGGAAAACATTCGTTTACGCGCCTTGAAAGAAGCCCATATGCTTCGATTAAAAGCTAAATAAACGAAAAATATAATACTAAATCTAGTGATAACTTTACTGAAACATTCTTTTGTGAATTCTGATACGAACTGCATCAAATTATTGCATATGAATTGTAATGCATGGGACAGCTATGAGTATTTGATATCTCATGCCAAAGAGTGTGTGTACATCTACTAACAAGAATCAAGGCACCTGTACACATGAATGATGCAGTTCGTGCTCATCGATCTTCTTTTACCGTTACTACAAAGATAATTCTTCTCTTCCATAGTAAAATGTTCGTTTAAGTTCAGTTTTTCGTATATTTTAGGATTATCAAACCATCAAATAATTTGTTTGCTAAATAAAGGCACTAAGTCTACTGCGGTGCCAGTATATAACTATCATAAATAATGTTACTCTTAAACAGTATTACACGCATTCACTTAAATAGTCTTTTAATATTTATTATCGTTGATTATCTCGAAATACTTGCCTAGCCATCATGTCTTTTAATGTTTCGGCTAGGTTCCACGCAACTGGAATCTATCAACTGAAAAATATTTTATAGCAATTTAGCATCTAGTTCTTTCGTATTTTTAGAGGACTACCGCGTATGAGAGAGGACTTATTGTGACTAATTCCTGAAGTACGAATAGCATCCTCTTAACTTCACGAGTTGCCTTTTTTAAACACTCCGGAGGGTGTTTAAAAATATTCCTCAGCTCAATTCCTAAAATACTCTTCAAATAACGCCTTAAGCTAAAGAGATAAAATCGTTGAAATCTGTTTGAAAATGATAAATAGCGATTTAAATGTTTTTGTTGTCTTTATGTGTGTTCGAAGAAGGGACAGACGAATTTTATTTTCACAAACAAAAGCCGTTGATAAGTATCTTCCTTTTAGCAAAGTAAAATATCACTTCCACTAAAGTACACAATAAACTACTGAGTTTACCATGGCTTAATCATTTTTCCTTGCTCTAATGTTGCATAAGCAAATATCACAGGAATGCAAAAAACGTTCAACTAATTTAAATAGATATTTCAAAGTTCTCAAAGTAAAATGGGAGCAAGGTTTAAATATTTTATTTTTCCTCCCACTTCCCAACTACTGAATTTACTTAATTTAATTAATTTACTTTACACACTGGTCATGTTTGCAGTCAAAATTAATTCAGAGCTAGTAACAATGACCTCTCCTATTCTCAAGAATATACAATCTCAGAAATATTTTTTTGAAATAAAAAATTATGTTGCCGATTTTTTTTACTCAAATGTCCTATTTTACTCAGTATGCAACTAAAGCTTTCAGTTCTTTTACATGGCGTTTTAATTCATAGTGAAACTATTCAACGTCATTTCTTAGGATATTTAAAAACATAACCCTTTGAACTGGTAGGCCCAAGATTCTTACCGAATAAAAACTACAGAGTTTCGATCAAAAATAGAAAATCGGAGTAGTAATTCATTTTTTTTGATCGCACAGCGAGTACCAAACACCTGAAAAGTGCAAAATAAAAATTGGCGAGGGCATAAACTCCTATCCAGAAAGATTGATGTGACCCCGTATAGTAAAACTTCCTACTGTTCTAAAACGTGAACATGATGTCGTCTTCTTCAAAAGAAGCCTTAAAATCCGTTTTCTCTTCATACCCGTTCTTTGCCAATAGAACGTACCGCGCTAGGGAAAATGAGCTTTCTTATCTCTCGAGTAAAAATCTACGCATTTCTTGAGCACTTAAAATATCCTCTCTCGCATTCCCCGAGAACGACGCCTGCGAACTAGGCGATTCATTTTTCACTGGAATGATAAATGCCTGCCTCAGGTATTCGTGCACCGCCTCTTTGATACATCAGAGGCATGGCGGGAATAAACAACCACCAAAAGAAACGGTACCCTTAATGGGGCGGGTTTCTATGCTTCATATCCAGCAAGCGCGTGACCGCAGTACGGTGGTAGGAGAGGTGGTTTATGGTTCACTGGGAGGAAGAGGTACATATTTTTTCTTATTTTTTTTCCAGATAAAGGAAATAATTTCAAGAGACTTTGGTATGAGTTTCGGAAATAACACGAGCGAAAAAGTTTTGATTCAAATAGATGACCAGGCAAGAGTCGGAATAAGGTCTTATTACTCATTTGAGTAGCACAGCACAAGCACTGAAGCGTAAAACATTTTCAAGCAAAATTTAACTTATCAATCCTATTGCCGATATCTGCTTCATTTCTCAATGAAATCACTACACAAAGGAACTTGAAATATCTTCAAACGATTATTTGTAAAAAATTATCGGTCCTTTTCAGAACTTACAACAAAGTTCTTGCCTCACAGCTTAAAAAACAGAAAGAGGGCTAGATTTCCGTTAAAACTCTCCAGCCATAGTGTGGTGGAATCGAAGCATCCTAATTTTGTAGTGTAATGATAATTTTATGGGAGCAAAAAGATATATCGCATGAGATATTAGGTGCGTAAAACAGCAAAAAATATTTAAAGGAAAAGATACTTATCATTCAGCGTGTATACGTTAATGCTGAGGCATATCAACGACAGTCAAACGGTCACCCTGCTCATTTTTCGTAACTTTTAAGTTGCTTATACGTGATTATAGCCCCTTTATACTTTCCTCTTAATTATGTTCTTGTAGAATTTTTATCATGATTTATTTTAATGCTAAAAAATGCAAGAAAAAATATACTAAATGCTATATGGCTTACCGCGTTATTGCCTCTTCTGTCGCCCACTCATTAAGATTAGAAATAATGAAATACAAGGGGAGATTAATATATTAAATCCATTTGCCTACGCTGAGAGAGGAAATTACGTCGTAATATAAGCTAATTTTTACTCTTTTGCGAAGTGAAATTACTCTCTAATTAAGAAGAGGTATATTGCATGGTAAAATTAAAAGCGCCGGCTGATTTTTTAAAATTGAGACGCGGAGACCTAATTTCGAATTGACGGATTTTCCAAAAAGCGCCGCCATCCATTTCAACAGCATTTACGTTTTCGTACAAATCTAGGATCGGGGAGGATTTCCTAAATTGGAAATTTCAAATTAAGAGAACAAGAAACCGCCCGACAATTGTTAAAACGAGGGAGAGAAGGATAAATATACGGTGAGCAATTGAAAGGTAGGCGTAATTAAAGAGCTAAGTGCTTATTTCCTCCATCGCAAAGGGAAAGGAAAAGAAATATTGACATGATGCTGAAGATAGCACTTCAGAACATTTCCTTTTATCTCTCGAATTGCGCTACTGATATTTATTCCTCCGTTATTTACGAGCGAGTGCATCGTCTTCGGCTTATTGCCCCGTCTGCGGCGGCAAGCCATACCACATTCCTTTTCCGAAGCTCGGAGTAACCGAGAAACGGCTAATTACGAGCGTAAATTCTTTCGCGTCACCTTATAAATCCAAAATTTATATACAAACCCACTCGGAAACAAGACAAGAAGTCACCACAGATCTAGTTGTACTAAATGTTTTCTTAGGTTGCAATTTATTCGGTGAATGGCACGATAAAATGTGTACGTATATGGAATACAATTTATTAAATTAAGTGACAATAATTTCCCGTAATTTAAGATTTCAAATAGTAAATCTAGTCTCAGAAGTTACCGTAATGTGTATGAAAACGTTTTCAGATACTTAAAAATTACTGTTTACATCTATTTTCTTCTGAAGACGCGTGAACAAAGGGCATTCAAGAGCTTTTCCGTGACGCATTATAATTCTCATCCCCCATTACACATCACGTAACAACTGGGTGAGTAATTTACCCCAGCTAATATCACAATTGAAGTACTGTTAAGGAAATATGTATTAAGTTTTTGATCATGAAAGATGAATCCTACAAAATTTCATATTTTCAAAAATGTAGACCCTTTTCAATCAATATTATATCCAAATATTTCAACGATATTATTAATTTTTAAAAGCCTTCACTGCAATTTATAAACTAAAACTGATAGATATTTAATCACATCCACTGCCTGACTGGATTATCAATTTACCTTATTGGTCATACTGAGCAAACTTGCAACGTCAGGTTCCATATAAAAGTTTTCACTATTTTTTATAGTGTAATCAACTCTCTCCTCAACGTAGGTGGAACTTTAAGTCAACCGAACTCTTGTATTTTTACAACTACGAAGATGTGGTATATTTCCCTATTTGTTATTAATTACAAAACTCCTTTCGAGGATATTTAAAATATATTTTCCGACACATGTAAAATCATTTCAACCTTGGATCAAGAGATATGAGCTCCTGAATCGTTTCGACCACTCACTACTGGGGTTACTTTTGGCCTATCATGCAAAGAACATCGAACACTCCCGCGCCTTCGATTAAAAAATCGGTTTGTGCCTGATATAAGGGAAATTTTCCAAAACGTTCGAAAATATTTTACTTCATGATTTTGAGGAGAGGGCCGAGGCGGAAGAAAAGCACGCCGGAGGAAAGATGAATAAATCTCCACATCGAGTGGGAGGGAACAAAACAACATCGTCGAGCGCGGCCATCTCCGTGGATCGCCCCAGGGACTTCTTCATCCACTGCCTGTCTCTTCGCGAGCGGGAAAACGTTTTCGCGCTCATATAATGTGTGCGCGGGAGGTTAAGAGGCCAGAGATCGGATCTCGTGGACATGTAATCCCTTGGCCTCAGAAAAGGATCCGCTGGGATGCAAGCGGTTAGGTGGGTGAGAAAAGTTTGGCAGGATATGACGACCGTATATTTAAAAAAAATGAACACGGAAGAAAACAATTGGGAAGGTTGGTAACGCAGGAGCACTATAGTGGTGTGATAAGGACAAAGGCCCCTCACAGTCAAAGGAATGAGTATAGCTCCATCAAAGAAAGAGTAATAAATAACGCTTATGTATACGGTAACACGCTGTGCTTTCTTTGAAAAACTCCCAAAAAATGATTTCGTGAAATAATAATTTCAGAACACATTTTTTCACGAAACTTTACACTTCACTAAAAGTATGTCCAAATTTCACCAGAACTCTAAGCAGAACACGTTGCTCTTATGTCTCAGGAAAAGAAATTGTGTGCCAAAAAAATTAAAAAATTCATTTAACCACCACTAATTGCAAATAATAATAAACTTGAGTTTTTTGATAATTTCAACGTGCCAAAAAATTCGATTTTTACGGATTAACAATTATGAATCATAGACAATACAAACGTCATAAGAAAAATCCTGATATCGAAAGAGTTTTTTATTTGCTGCTAGCGGAAAATATAGTTCCTAATATATAATAATTATAATTCCCAATTAGTAGGCCTCAAAATTGGAGTAATATCATATTTTTATGAAGATTTGATTCATCATATATTATTTCTAACCGCCCATTACCTTTTATTTAGGCACGTAACCTAACACCATAGCTGAGTAATTCATTGATTATTTAATAAGAACTGCTGGAGATGCCGCAGCAGTTAGGTATTTTAATAGTCATCCGATCATAGGCTTCGAAATATCGAAAAATCACAGTATAAAAAGCAATCACCAAAGAAAAATCAGTGATTGATGGATACGGATTGGAGTGCCAGCCACGTCAAATTATTTTTACAATGTGAAATATTTGTGCATCATAGTTGTGTTGCCATAATTATCTTTTTCCACTATATTTAAAAGCTTATTATTATAGATTCCCTAATTCACAAACGTTATTTGGTACTAAACTTATGGAGATGAAATATTTTGCAAAATTCGTATCGTTTCATTTTTTTTAAACGTAGCGTTTAGTAATTTTTATCGACGTGATGAAGCCACCGTTGTTCCCAAAAATATTAATATCTAGAGTCATTCTGCACATAAATTTTATTTTTGTTATAATTTTCGAATTATTCCTCGATGAACAAATGTAATATCCTGAATTCCATCGCACCGTAATTCTTAAAATTTTATAAAAAAATTCCAGAAAGACTTATTATTAATTTAAACAGAGAGTATAAGTCTCCAGGACATTTTTTCTACCATAGATACGAGCTCCCAAGAGTCCTGGTACAATCTCATGACGTATTATTGCGATCCCTCATAGCACATTGCATTCCATTATAGAAGTTGTACGCTTGGTAGCAAGTCTAAGGGAAACAAAATTTAATATCTCTAATTCCTGGTATGATTCAGGGGCCAAAGATTTTCTTTGGGCTCATGGAATCAGTTATGCTATAGAAGAAGATGAAGGTCAACAGTTGGTATAAAAGTGGACCTCACCCTTGAGAGTCAGTACATAATTTCGTTGAGTAGAAGGCAAACTATAAAGAATTACTCGTCTCCTTCTCTACCATCTAAAGCTAATTCATATTCTATAAAATATAAATTGTTATCGCCTGGAGATGATGTCACGACAACCTCTTCTCTCGAAATTTTCTCTGCATGCACTTCTGCGTTAACGGTTTTCACGCTTCATCCTATTAATAATCACGTTATTGCAGCATTCACGCGTGCTTCCCTCGGGGGCTGCATCGTGAAATTACATCTCGGAGCCCGTTAATTTACGGTTAGAGAGTCATGATCACTTATTTTCTATAACATTAACATTTCTTTTCTTTATCCGTAATCTTCTTCAAAACTACCGTTATTTCCCCGCGGATGCAATCTGAGTAATTTTTAAAGGTAAACCAAAGCAATAAATACGAAAGAGGTCATTCACTTCTGTTGATTTTCACCTCTCAGGACCTATGATGAACTCTCCACTAGGAATTTAACATTGATTTTTAATCCCCGTCAAGAGATTTTGCACTTTTCACTGACTTAACCTAAGCCTGTGGAAAAAAATAAAATATTTTAATATGGATACTAAGTTCTTCTAAGAAGTGAAGCCTGAAACCGTAGAGTATATTGATTTTAAAAGTTTTAATGAGGAAATATCTAGTAGCCATCGGTTTATACGAGGTTCCTTTCCCAAACTTACATATCTTAATTTGCCGCGTCAATTTTGCGTTTGCGCACCTTAAAATACGGTTAGCCGAGAACCTTGCGACATTTAACCTCCAACTTGAGTATGGAATACGTAAGTGAAGAGTTACCTCAAAACGCTCCTATCCGTATATAGTCACCCCTTGAAATGGGATTTGTTGGCTTGGTAATGGTAATACTACGAGTGTTTCGCCAAAAATACATAATAAAACAAAATATTCGATGAAATCATGACATTGCCAAGAAAATCCCTCGTTTGCACTAAGTCACATGTCCTCTATTGTTGAGGTACGGGAACTTACCTATTCTTAAACAGGAATATTTGGACCTCGGCGAGGAATTGTAATAGTAAGGTTCTCTATTTTTGGAAGAGACAACAGAAAGTGAATACGCTGCCGAAGATGTCTTGGGAAAAACTTTTTCATATAATACGATCATATAGAAAATGTAGTAGTATTTAGATGGGTAAGCGACTGGAAACAGGTCATATGCGTCATCAAGAATAGATGAGTATTTTGAACGGGATACATTTTCGTGGAATAGAGGAAGAACGGGAATAGAGAATCCCTAAACTGCCACTTGCCTACTCTGGTGCATTTTCATGTGGTAGTGATGTTTCAATTTCTTGCTTGTTGTGTCCTGGCTTCCGTGTTGGTTTAGGGTGTTGTAGAATGTCTTTCGTGCTGCATCATGGGGTGCAGATTTTTAGTTGTTTTGCGGTATATGTGTTTGCATGAGTGTTGGATGAAGGGATTTTTGCATGAGTGTGTGCGCTGCTGTGGGTGTAATTTTCCGTGTTGTTAATTTTGCATGTGGTATTTTTCTTTTTTACGGTTGGTGACCTAACACCCCCCGCCACACGCCCTTGCGGCGGCTTGCGGGGTATTATGTAGATGTAGATGTAGATGTAGATGTACTCTCAACGAAAGACGCCAAGGGATTACATAGTTTAACGTCCCATCCGACGGACGGCGCCCTTAGGGCTGCCCACATTGAACCCAAATCGGAATCGAATTAGTCCTGAAAAGTTCTGCTGATTCCGGTATTCGATCCCAAGCCATTGGAGTGGAAAAACAGTACAATAGCTACCGCAATACCCGATCCCAAAATGGAGAATGAACGAAAGATGTTTGTAAAGTAGAAGCATTAAGTGCATTTTTGGGATATCACGAGCAGTTACTCTGTCGAAAAATTTCCTAGTATGTATCAACTTTTAAAATTGCGCGCCGCGTTATCCCTCACGAAAACTGACTGAATATTTTGAAATAGTGGCAATCTACCGCCTTAAAAATATCATGTCTAGACTTGCATCGTTTTATTTCCTTTAAGTCCATTTTATGTTCCCATTCTACCCCACATCCAAATCTCAAAAGCCTTCGAATCAAGTTTACCCTTCGGCCTCAACGACAAAATTCGTGCGACATACAAAAAGAGGCTCCTTATTAAAGTTATACTAGTATTCTCTTTAAGTCTTTACTGAAGGTGCTTAGCATCAAATCCCGCTTCTTTCAATTACTATAATGCTCGGCTCACCTTCATCCACAAATATCCTAAATGGAAGAGCAGTTCAACCTGTTCTAGTTTATGTTCACCACTTTTACCGTTTAGCTTAGCATATAAATATACTGTAAAAATAAATTACAATATTACTAATTTAGCTTTGACTCGTGAAGATCGTCCTCTTTTGTGTCTTACCGATATTAGGTGCGTGCATACTTCTATGTTCCAGTTATCGCAAGAGTTAATTAGAAATTTTTTTTTGCTTGCTGGACCCCTCTTGCGATCCGCGCGTCTCTGGTATAACGATAAGTCCTCTCGTTCATGCATCCGTTTTTTCGGAGGCCCAAAGAACCAGAATTGGCAGAGCTCCCATACCCGAGGCACGAATCGAACTCACGACCTTCGGGTTTACAAACGAGTGCGTTACCCACCTGGTTAACCCGGCCGAAAGATAATGGGGAAATAGCAAGAATACTGAACCTCCTACGCAGATACTTCTTCAGTTTCTAACTTTTGTTTTCTGTGCAAAAATGTGATTTCTTGACATTTTATGAGGTTACCTATAATTTTCCACCCACTTGATCATTCGATGAAGAGATCTGGTGTTCCTGTAGGTTAATCAGGCGAACATAAGCCAATTTTGTAAGAAAGTTATAGCTATATCGTTACAAAGAGTAAATAATTTAGTTAGGTCAGTTTAGGGAATATAGTTCATGAAGATATTAATTCCATTAGGTCGGAGGTAACGCGGTCCCCTGTAGGGAATCAGCCGGATTGAAAATATTTGGGAAGAAGAATTTTCTATTGCTGCGACGAATAGGCACTTTGAGAAAAGGAAATAATTTGCATTAAGTAAAGTGGAATGTTTTTAAAAGAAAAGTTTGAAAATAAACCTCTCGTGCCAGATTTATTACAGGACTTATCTAAGCCGAGAGAAACTGCTGTGATGCGACGGCTGCTAGAAGGGTCATTAAGGAATGTGAGCAAACCTGTGAGTAGTTGAAGTTTTAGACGTGAAATCATAATGCTCTAGGATTTGGAGGAGAGAACTGGGTTTAAACTGGGCATAAATATGACTTTTTGCGAATAATTCAAGGAGGGAACATTTTTATGGAATTGGGAGGAAATAATTTGGGATTGCTAAGGCCTTGCTCTGCTTTGAATTGCTTTGAATAGTAATGAAAATAGGATTTTTCTTGGTTCACCAGACTATTTTAAAATTACTGGAGGCATGGAGTTTCAAAACTCTCAAGAAAATAGTAATGGCTTCATACAATCATTTTTAATTGCTTTACGACGTCTGCTAAATTTGGGGCGAAGGAAAGTTTTTAAACTTGATCCATTTAAATCGATAAATAAAGTGTAAATTTGCATTGAATGGTTTGCGTATCTTTGAAATGAGTTTTATCTAAGATACACACACTTCACGCCATTGTGGACTATCATACTATTCATACTCAAATTTTATCCTTCAGCTTATCTAAATTAACACTTATATGCCTTTGCAACATTCCTGCCATGAATGCAAAGGTAGAGGTTAGCAATTGTTGCCGAAGGAATAGAGGAAGCCCAAGTAGCTCCCCCTTGCGAACAACCGACTAAACACCATTTGGTCCACCCAGTCAACAGTTTTCTCCTTTTTGCCCAGGGTAGCGAGATAAAGATAAAAAATACTTAGTGATTGAGACGAATATTTTTTACCGGAATCGGCGAGGTTCAAGAGGGTGAAGTGCAATTGGAACGGTAGGCGAGGTATAGAGGAAATTGCGTCGTTCCCCACCTCCGTTTGAGTTCAATGGTGAGATTTAATTGTGCAATCATCTCATTTGAACTAACGAATCGACAAATGAAGATTAGGATTAATTCATTCCTTAATGGTTCCCCAATAAAGACACTAAGGGAGAGAGTGAGATATGAATAAAATCTATCAGAGAAGATTTCTACTTTCAAGACTACGGTTTACAAACATTAAGCATATTAATTATGTTTAAGAACGACGAACAATTTCCTTGTACTCCAGAAGAAAAGTAACGTAGAAAACGCAAAAAGTGTTCGAAGATAAAGCGAAAACGTACTTTCCTCTTTTTCCATCGGATTCCGCGTGAAAGGAACAGAGAACTTACTAATTGGGGTAATTTCCACTGCATGAGCCAAATGGAAACGCCAACTCAGGTCACATTGGAATGTTTTTCGACTGGAAAGTTTCAATTGACTTCAAAGAATTTTTATAACACGAAATGGTGAAGACTTAATTTTTCCAGTACTCACGGACGTATTGTATTTTTTTATATTACCTTCAGCCCATTATCGTTGAGTGTGTATCAATGAGGAAATATTTTGTTGAGACCTTAAGAAGTCAAAGTCACAATTCCATATTTTTTTATCCAAGATTAAAGTACAAAATAATCCCACCATGTCGTGCTCGAAAGACTAATTTTTCCGTTACGTTCGAAATGTGAAGAGAAAATATCTTTTAATCTCCTTAAAGTCTTTATGGAATCAGTCTTGCCCTTCAAATAAAAAAAAACATCCTAATTAAAGCGATCTTTCACGATCAAGTTTTAGACGATAAATGCAATATCTATTTAGCAGACAAAAAACTCACGCTTTTAATCTATGCAACTCAAAAACTTTTGAAATTTTACTACCATTATCAAAAGTGAGGTTGTTAATTGAGCAAAGAGATTTATACACGATTAAATGTTTTCAAATGATAGACACTCGGAAATGATGCTGAGTGCTCTTTAGTTAAATCAATTCAGATAGGGTGTAAACTTCAGGACATACGTGTGTATTTCCTTAGATACTTAAGAACTTTCCGCATCAACGTGCTGCGCTCGATATATAATTTAACAATTCAATAATTTATTCTGCAAGAATTTTAAATTGATTACAATTTCTTTCCTTGCACTCCAACAAAAATGTATCTTATCCATTGTGTTATTACTCCTTTAATAATTGATTTGATTATGTCTGCAAGCTCATGAGATCCTTGAGATATAAAAGCACGCGTATTCTACTAAGAATTAGAGATTCGTTGACAATTGAATAGTACTGCAAGAAATTTTATATTCAATTCAATAATTTATTCTGCAAGAATTTTAAATTGATTACAATTTCTTTCCTTGCACTCCAACAAAAATGTATCTTATCCATTGTGTTATTACTCCTTTAATAATTGATTTGATTATGTCTGCAAGCTCATGAGATCCTTGAGATATAAAAGCACGCGTATTCTACTAAGAATTAGAGATTCGTTGACAATTGAATAGTACTGCAAGAAATTTTATATTCAATTCAATAATTTATTCTGCAAGAATTTTAAATTGATTACAATTTCTTTCCTTGCACTCCAACAAAAATGTATCTTATCCATTGTGTTATTACTCCTTTAATAATTGATTTGATTATGTCTGCAAGCTCATGAGATCCATGAGATATAAAAGCACGCGTATTCTACTAAGAATTAGAGATTCGTTGACAATTGAATAGTACTGCAAGAAATTTTACGGCGTCCCTAAAATTTTGAGGTACCTGACATATTTTTGGTTGAAACCTTCAAACCTTCAACCTCCCTAGTGAGTGAAGCGATGTCGAACCGCAAATACTCGGAGTACGTACCACCAAAGTAATGAACCCGGTGTTCATTTTTGAGTTCTGGTAAAATCAGGCGCTGTAATGAATAGCTGAGCAATACTGATTTAGTTTCGGTCCCCATGGTCCAAATAAAAAAATTAATAGCAATTGCAACTAAAAACCGAGGTACCGTAGTAATGCTAGTCACACGCAATCTAACAACATTCACTTTCACCTGGAACCTTTCAACCCTCCCAGTCCTAAAACTGATCTTAACACATAGGTCACGAACTTGCAGCCGGAGTAGGTTATAAGTGCTTTATATGTCTTTAAGAATGATCGGTATCCCAACCTATACCGGTAAATTACTAAAATTTTTATTATTTTTCAACAAAAAGGCACTTATGTACGTTCATACAATTTATATCGATCGAAAATTTACCTCAATGCTTTAGGATTAAACCATTAGACAGTAGAATTTAATACTATTCTTTAGAGTTCATTGCGAAAAAAGCGATGAATGCTTTTCAAAAAACAACTACTTGGAGTAATTGTAACTAATGGTCTTTCAGTACAACGGTCATCCCTTAGCATAAATAGATTTAACTACATTAAAAGAAAAATGAGACTTTCGCACTGAACGCTATCAAAACTTTGGATTGTTCATAGGCTTCACTACAATATCATGAGCAACTAGCATGATATTTTCAAAATTATAATTCTTAACTCTGTCTCGGCATTAAAGAAACATATTCCGTCATATAGTGACGGAAACTCCTGTCCACCAACCCCTTTCATCTTCCTTTCCCAACTCTTAAATCCCCACCAATTTTCCTGCCCGCCGAGCCATTTCCCACAAACTGGGTCAATCTTACTACCTTCCCCCTCCCGAGTTCAAATGTTCAATCGAAAACGATCAGTGCTTTAGCACTGATCTCTTTCTCCAGGTCAAGCACTCGGCATATTTCTCTCTGTTGATTGTCGCCTTTGACCGAAATACCGATAGAACTTTATGTACAGATTAACGGAACACTCTTCAGCCATTGGCACCAGTCATGGGTTAAACGAATCCGACGACCACGGGTAGTATTATTGGTAACATCTTTTTTTTATTATCATATAACTGTGACTCACCGACAGAATACGTGGACCATTTGCTTCCATAGGAAAGCATTTTCATACTATATATGCATGAAAAAATATTTTAAGATGAATTTAAGTTGATTTTAAGTGGAGCTCAAAGGATTGAAAAAATAGCTCTAAAAAGCTTGCTGCAAAACGAAAATAGGTAGATATTGGCATCCATATATCTTAATAATACAGTAAATTAATATGCAGCAACGTTAATACCGCAAATATTGAAATGGTAAATGTAAAAACTTTACGCATTGACGCAATTTCACTTCAAATATCAGATGATTAATTAAAAACGACTCATTAGAAGGATGCAGCATGTGCACAATAATAATAATAATAATAATGATAATTTATTATCATTATTAATATTGTTATTTTGTTATTATTAATGTTATTTTATTATTATTATTATAATTATTATTGTTATTTTATTATTATTATTTTATCATTATTTTTATTATTATTATTATCGGTAATCTACTGGTAAAGGTAGGTTCTGGATGGATAAAAGCCACCAAACGGTATAGTGACAATCCCCTTGCGTTTTTAAACGAACCAACCCAACATCCTACAGGTATTCTACAATAACCCCTTCTTCGACTCCACGTACTCCCTTCCTCCTTCATCCCATCCCATCCAATGTCCTATTTCTGCCCTTTCCTCGTTTGCCTAACGTTATAGAATAATTTTATTAAAACAATTGGCGCGAGTGAGATTTCTAAGGAGTTTTTTTTAACGATATAGACCGTCATTACAGCTTAAAATGAAATTTATTTTGGCAATTTTTGAGAACGAAGAGAACTAAGGGCATTGATTCACGATGATTTTTTCGAAAGGAGTCGATTGCAGCACCGCATTCATAAGCCGCTGAACGTTTTTTATAGAGTTAAAGATATTTTTATCGATGTTTTTCTGCGATGTATCATCATAGAATCAAAGGTGTATTCGAGTCAGGAGTAGACTAAACCCATTTGTATTCCGAAGAGTAATTAGGCCATTTTGCTTTTCCAGAAGCTTCTTGCAAATTAATATTAATTGTACGAACGAATTCGTCGAGTTTACGAAAGAAATATTATAGTTTCTTATTTGTAAGTCGTAAATATTTCATTCGTCATTTGTCTCGAAACAAAATCTTTGCAAAACTCAAGGTGAGAGGTCATTCTGACGATGCCATCCATTGTCTTCGCAGCTGCAAATTTAGCATAACAAACGGCGTCAAAGCAAAAAGTAATGTGTTCGCAATTTTCTCGGCTGGCTACTCAAATACATTTCCATTGATTTTTCTCGCCTCTACCTCAATATAATAAACACACTAAATTGAACTGAAAAATATCTTATTCCATAGTTTATCTTATCGAGAAATCACAAAAAATAAATTTTATGTTAATGTCTCGAAAATTGAGGCGAATTTTAAGCTCATGAGGAAGGATTCCCCGATACAGTCGTGGAATCGCGCAGTCCTCTTAAAAATGCTCTACTGAGAAAAATCAACCGTCACTAATTTTATTTAACTTGCTTTTGGGAATTACATAACTAACTTCCTTCTTGAGCTTTTGCGTCATCATTTACAGCGTTTGGGAGTTTTTTTTTGAAACTACGATGTAGTTTCAAATGTGCGACCAGTTCAAATATTTGAAAGAGGCTTATCGTAAATTACGTCAAGAAAAAACACTAAGAAATTGATTGAACCCTCTTTGACAGATATTCTGAAGATATAAATAGAATAGGAATACGTAAATAGAATTAGGGATAATTCAAAAGAACAGTAAACTGGATAGAACAGCAATTTATTATTGCTATAGTTGGGTAACACAAATTAACCCCCGAATATAAAAACACATTTCCAAATTGTGCATACACTCACGAAGGCTATTCAATGAAACGTGATCATAAAAGTAGCGAGATCATAAAATTTATATTCACATAAATCATTTCGTAAAAAAATCAATTTTATGCTCTACTGTTAGGTCTTGTATGTGTGGTGCAGTTTCAATTATTTCACTTCAGTATTGCGTCATAGGCAGCCGTTGTAAAACTGTTGAGACGATCAGTTCAACCCATGACGCGTGTTCAACGTGGCACGCGGAGCAATCCTTCGGTGGGGAGGGTGGGCGTTACGGGAAATTCCACGGTAGGTTTAGATTAAAGGCTCAAAATAGCAGGTGAAACTGATCTGACTACGTTGTAGATGGGACACAAAGAAGAGCGCCGTGCACACCAGTGAACTCTGTGCCATCGGAGCAATCCCTTTGACTAAAAGTCGTAAAAAGCATCTATTTTTCTTTGAACAGGTGGAGAATCAACAATATTAATTGCAAATGTAACGTTATTCCTCCTACGAAAGGCAACTTTTATCCCAAAAAGAAAAAGACGTTCTAATAAATAACTGAGATAGATGTTATATGATAATTAATACATATATTTTACCTTTGTTTTAAACTCTCAACAATCATTTAAACTTGAAAACAAATAATTTTGAATATCTTCAAAAATATTGTTTTTATCATAAAAATAACCTATGCCTCATATAGACATGATAATAGTCAACATCTCTATCTCACTAGATGAGTTGGCACTCGACTCTAGAGTACTCTTTTAATTCATCAACTTTGGCACTCAATCGCCAAAATTTTGCAACTATGCATTGAAATTTTGCTTTCGCCTGAAGAAATAGGCGAACCTATATAATGCCACAAGAGGCTTTTTGGGAGTCCGTTCTACCCAATAATAGATATGGTTTGAAATGTTTAAAGAGAGAAAACAATCAATATCAAAGAAAAAGAGTGCCCACTGCACCAGTCACTGACAGGGCATACAGAAGAAAACATTAATATCAGTGGCATTCAAAGATACCACTATATGGGAAGCAGGATGGTGCGGTGTCCGAACCCGGGTCCGGATTCGAACCCGGGTTCGAATCCGGAAGGTGGCAGATATTTTTCACTGTTAACCCGATCCCTATTCGAGGTGGAGAGCGCTGTACGTGAGTGAGTACGCCGTCCTGTTGGTTTCGTTAAGAGTAGGTTAATGCCAACGCCGGATTTCTTCCCACCATTCATCCTTTCTTATGGCGCAAGTGACCTCAGCTGTCGGTCACCTCCCCTAAAAACTACGAATACGAGAACAATATCGAATTACATTAAGAGAACTATCAAAATGATTTATATTTCATTTTGAAGCAACCCACGTGTACGTAACAGAAACAGCGCAACAGACGTGTATGTGTGAGGCGCGGGTTCCGAGACTGCCAATTCCCATGAGGTCCGCGTACATGTACTTCCGAAGTTGAAATTGATGTCACAGAAAGCTGAGGAGAAGCTACCGAAGATTCTTACTGTTGATGAAACATGGCTACATTATCTTAATCCTGCTGAGAGCAATAAGGAATGGTGTATCGACATGTCGTACTCGCACACACAACTGTAAATGAAGTATATTTTAAGGAAACATTGCACATTCTCCAAGGTCACATTTCAAAGTACCAGCCCCCTGGATGCTGCGCCACGATGATGAACGGCTGCATTTCGCAAATTTTATCGCTGAATATCCCGTAAAATTCGAGTGAAATATTTTCCTCGTCCTCTCTATGGTCTAGAACTAGCCAAATGTGAGTTTTTTTTCGGTTCCCGCATGCGAAAAAACACCTTCATCATCATAAGAAGGCTTAGGCGAAATTAACATTTCATCTTGAAATTGACTTAATGGCAAGCACAAATTGATGGGAACTTTAACCAAAAATAAACTATGCTAATTGTATAACAAAATTAAACTTTTGTACAATCAATTATACGAATACAAAGGTTTGATCACGCTTTATTGAATAACCGTCATACGATGGTATTTTTGGCTCGCCGTTCTTACGCTACTGATACATGTAGTCAAATTAATGAGGCACATACATTGATGGTACTTAACAGTCTTCCGAGGACAGAGAGTTTTCCAATTTTACCACTAGCGTTACAAAAATAACGGTTAAAGAACCAAAATGGGAATATCTCGCACAAAAAAATGGGAAATATCACGTCGTCACGACTCGTCGCGCCGTCTAGAGAGGTTTCCTAAATATCGTAGCAATTACGAAAGCGGCTAGATAATTTTTCCACAATCTGTACAATATGTCATGGTATTAGGCCTAGCATACATTAATATTAAGTCCCCTGTGCCAACAGTGACTCCAGGATTCCCTGATTCCACACTTGAAAGCTGGCTATATTAGCTAAACAAATATTCGGTTTTACATTTGACCTATTCTCCGATTACAACGGTCAGCATATGAGACTCATTCATGGGAGAAGTGAAATTTGCACATATATCAATAGTACCCGAAAATTGCATTAAGCGCATCACCTAACGGAGTAACCGACAAGACTGTTACGTAAGCGAATTTCTCATGACGTCCAATCCTTAATCATTAATTAAACAATTCGGTGTCCACATACTCCTCAGTAATCGGTAGATATTTGGCATATTTTCGATGATGCAAACGTTCGATCGGCAATTGAAGAGCCATCGAGCCAGATCGGGTGTAAATTACTCCTGCGGCATGGAAAATGCCAAGGCTAACCAAGCATTCGAAGGGGAAGGAGAACAAAAAAAAAGAACTGCAGTTTGGAAATAGCTCACTGTCCCCATTCCGAGTTAGTTCCCCATGTGAGACTGTCCGTGTCGATTTTAATTAATGACATTACTTTCCTTCCTACGACAAATACACGTGAATAGAAAAAGCGGCTTTCCGAAAGGAAGCGAAAAAAATATAGCTCCCCGCTCTGCCGCACACGATGGCAGAGCAAATATTTTCGTGTCGCTGGATTTCGCTGAGCTACGAGAGATAAGCAAATACCCGTGTGACGAGCACGCGTTTCCCCGAAAATGCAATCCTTTGTTATCCAGAAACCCCATATCCCATTATCTGGGATTTTTTTTTCGCCTGTCGTGGAGAAATTTGCGTCATTCGATCCGAGAGAACAGTGCGGTTCTGGTCCAGAATCAATACTATAGGTAAAATGGGTAAATATATAAATATGCATGATAATAAAGCACAAGAAACTCTCTCACGGTACTCTCGCGTACTAAAAATGAATCTAACTACGCGGGGAAAAAACGCATTCGGAGTTAAGAACGCCTGGGAGCTACGTAATTCTTCTGCATCTATTAAATGTTTACTCTCCCAATGGCTACCCTTAATTGAAGCGCCCATTTCGGATTGCATGAGGCAGAATTTATTGACGCGAATAGAAATGTCGTGTCACTAGCTTTGGGTAGGAGGCAGGTTGCATTGACGATCTGTCCGAACAAATATAAATATTTATTTACATTCGTCGAACGGGAGGCTATAGTTCCCAACGGTGCAACACTAATCCAGAAGTCACAGGTTCGAATTCCACCCAGGGCACATGTATCTGATACCCACCCCAGGGTAGCAGATAGCAAGCCAAATTTGGCGTTTGGGCCGAAAAATGGGTCATCAGAAGCATTCAGCAGAGCAAAACAAATTAATACTTATTACGAATGGAAAGAGAGAACATGCTACCTCATTATAAAATGTGGAAGGCTATAAATTAGACTTTCAGTATCGAGAGTAACCGTTTGGTAAAAAACTTTTATGGTAAAAATTAATTGAGGTGGCTTCTTTTATTTGATCAAAGTGATTTTTCCTTAATTGAGATCGTACATCACGATCAGACTGGAGAGGCGATCACACCTAACCTTAGATTTCAATTCCGAAGCATCCAGCGGTCTAACATCAAATTCATATGATCCATGATTATTTAAGTTTAAAGCGGACTAGCAATGCATTTATCATTACTTAATTACAATGAAAGATTAAAAAGAACTATAAAATTGGAAAAAGCTTTGGATGACTTTTGAGATGAATCCTTCATTATGAAACTCGGTTCAAATGTATTAACCAGTCTGAGGGGAAAAAATATCCTAAATAAATCATGTAAACGTTTCCACAGAATTAAGTAGATTCACTCTTGTTATATTATATTGAAGGGGACTATTAGAGGACTAAACTTACTAAGTTAGAGCTTCTTTCACTAATTAACTGGATCTCATTTGTTAAATGATTTTTTTTTATAAATGGTAGTCCATCTGTTACGGTAGGTTTTGAATGGACACCAATCGGTACCAAAAACCACCACACCCAAAAACCTCACCTAACACCTTAAAGCCTTAATCATTAATTTAAAATTAAAGACTTACTTAAACCTTTCCACAATTTTACATGTATACCATTCTTCCGTATAACCTTCATTAAGCCGATAACCCCTATTCCTTTCCTAATGAATCGTTTTTAACGGGAAAGACTCTTTACTACACTTTTGCGACAATTCATCATTAGAAGAATCAAAGAAATTGTCAATCTCAAGATTGAGTGAATGAACAAGCATCCATTCAACCTGTATGTTTTTGTGTGTGCGATTTATTTAATAGCATACAATGCTGATGCAATAAAACACATAAATTTGATAATAAACGTTTAAAAACAGAAATGTGGTAAATAATACATAAAAACACAGGATAGAGAAAATGGAGGACTGAAACAAACCAATTTTAAGATTGAAGTACTGATGATATTAATAAATAAAATTGTAAGTGTATACACGTGAGTACATATATATATATATATATATATATATATATATATATATATATATATATATATATATATATATATATATAATATACACGCAAACTAAAAACGCAGAGTAATAAACACCAATGAAACTCGCACGTATTCCGAATTTTTGGCGGCAAGACCACCTTTCTCAAGGGAGAGAGAAAAAGTTTCTCCGCGTTTTTGTACGCTACTGCTATCTTGGTGTACATAATCATTCACATCCGTGAGATCTTCATTCAAGTTTTACATACACATGCACATAGACACATGCATGAAATGCATACATCTCACGACTTACCACGTTTTTAAATTATTCAAAGCGTCAGCTACATGCAAAATCACTTATTCCATCTTCATCTACTCTCGTCTCTCATTTTATTTCCCTTTAAAAAGTGCCAAGAATAGGCAGGTAGTCATACTTATCCCGCCCCTCCTGAAAACCCTGGTACTTGCTCCCGACCACTCATTCTCTCGACTGCCAGAATCCCTTATCTGGTCTGCACTCCAGAGGCCATCTTCGCTATCGAATCCTTTCCCCAACAAGATATGTACATTTCAACCCTCACTCACCCTGACTTTTCCTCTGGGACCCCTCCCCACCACACATCCCATTCGCCTCCCCCCTTCCCTTCAATAAACCTATATCTTCGGGGTTCTCAACACTGATATCATCGTTTCCCCATCGAGGAAGGAGAGGTTTACTGCTCAATTCAATCCAGCACACCTCTCGCCACCAGCCGCATGCAACGCCAACATTTACGTTGCCTCGAATTCAAGGCTCTCTCCCGTTCTTCCTTAAATCACCTTGCCACTTAAATAGTTTCACACCTCTTTTGTCGCGCTCTAGAGTGCAATACGAGCGATTGCAATGTATCAGTCTAACCCTCTCTCTCTCTCTCTCCACCCTCTGACTTTTATAGCTCCCTAACTTCACTCCGTGAGCGCTGCTTTCCAGTCCCTATGCTACTCGTAAGTATCCCGTCTCATCTGCTACTCTCGACAAAATTCAGTCACTCCGCAATACCGTTTCCAGATATTCTCTCACTCAATCTTCCTTTTCACCCTTCGACAGCATTAAATGTCCAGGAAAAAATGGCATGCAGCCTAACCTCTGCACATTGAGGGTCATTGCACATGTTCGATTTAGTAATTCCAAGTTACACATCAGGCTCTTTTCCTTCGTCCTTCATTTCATTTAGGAAATCGCTTTTCTTCAACGATAAAAAATGACAGCAGTGGAGGCAAGAAGTGTAGAGAGTATTAAAATTGCAATATTTTCCTTATGACCTGTGAAATATAGAGGATAAATAAAGATAATCGCTTAGCCTAACCTTCAGACGACATCGTGGGCAGTCATCAACATATATCTTCAAAAAGTAATCTGATTACCAGGGGAGTGAATTTCCGTCCAACAATGATGGTGCATTTCCAGTCCTGCATGACTTGTTTTGGTATGGTGGTGGTATACCGTATATGTGGTGGCAGTTCTTTGTTTATCCCTCCTTCTTAGCATACCCGAGAACTTCTTTAGTGGTTAAAATCACACGTTTGGAACTAAATTTTTCGTTAACATGTACCTGGATTTTCACCACCATGCACATATTTTCAGGTATATGTTGTGGATATTTTTTCCCTTTTCCTAACCCTTTAAATATCCTTCCCCTCCCTTATCCCTTACTCTTCCCACCGAGTGTTTGAACCCCCTGCCACACACCTTTCTGGTGGATCGCGAGATATTGATGTACATAAATGTAGGAATGAGCGATTTTGGCACAGCTTTCATGAATGCATGAGTAAGTTTACAAATGTAAGCCTGATAGTTTGCTGACCATAACATTTTCAATAGATCAATACCCTTTTCAATATGCAAGGAGTGTTTCAGTTTAAATATATTGATTTAAAAAAGATATTTTTACTACCATGAAAAAAGAGTTTAAGGTAAATTTTTCATTCATTTTTCTATTGAAGATATTCAAATGATCAAGCTTTACTGGCAGTTATCCATTCAGCCATGGAGCAAAGATTACTGGTGGGCGCATTTATGAGTCTGTCCGATAGTCATGGGATGAGATTCAATGTAAACAAAACAAAGATTATAAATTTTCCAGGTAAGAGGAAGGTTAAGTTAAATTTTAAATTAGGAGGCCAAAAACTGAATAATGTAGAATAGTTCACCTATCTTGGAGGTATTTTGGAGCATGATGGTCATAGCAGTACGGAAAAAGGGAAGAATAAATGCGTAAGGCAGAAAAGCTTCCACAAGGATGAGGAAATTGATGACAGGGACGTCAAGTAAGAATTTTAAGCAGAAGGTGAAATGAAGAGAAGTTAAACAAGCGAAGAAGTACTAGAAATGGCGGGGAAAAGAGGAGGGATTATTGGGAAAAATCCAAAGGAGGCAAAAAAAAGTAGATACAGAATATTTACCCTGGCTATTGACCATCGAAGGCTGTGATAAAGGGAAAAAAAGGACAGGCAACCGAGAAAGGGGGAGAAAAAGGAAAGGGATATTGGATTGACTATAAGTTACTCTCTCGGTGCCTTAAAAGACATCTGGAATACTGGAGTATCACGCCGCTAAAAATTTTTCCTTCGGTTTATATTCCACTTTCTTAAAATATCGGTATTTATTGCTATGCTGTATCGACTATATATACGCAAACAATTATGAAAAATAGTAAGTTTTCATCTTAATCACTCAAGTTTCCCACTCAATTGATGTAACTATGTCACCTCGTTTTCATGGCGACATTTACACAGCTTTATTTATTGGAACTCATATTCAAATAGCAGCCGAGAAACTAATTTCCCATTCCAGTAAAATTTCGAAATCCTGCGGCAATGGGTGTGAATGTGATGTTCCAAACCAGCACGCTTTTGACAACGTATTACAAGAACCATCTTCCGAAAGGGCATAAAACCAAAGGTGTGTGGATTTATGCCTCCCGACAGTTTGATCGTTCATTTTTCCGAAAAAGAAATAGATTAACTAGAGATAAAGAACCAGGTTACGTTCGGTAGCAGTGACAAAATGCTATAATAATTTCTATTGTTAGTCTTACAGTTAAGGCAGATTTATGGTACACATTGTGCATTCGTAATCCTCGTGTAACATGACCTTGAACATCAAAATATTCAACACAACAATAAATAATTCTTCAATCACTCCTCACTTTAAGTCTCTCTTAATTATTACTGTTAATTAAGTCAAGGAGGCTATTCAAAGATGAGAAGATTCAACAATAAATTGGTAAGGAAATTTTATAAACTATTTTCTAAGCATATAAATATTAGAACAGAAAAAAGAGAGGCATTTAACGTGATATTTGAGTTCATGAGTTGCTAGGGATCGTTGAAAACTTTGCATTAATTGGAAGATCACCCCAAATTAAAACTAATCAATGAGCAGCCATCACAAGAAATCTATTTTGATCACGACTTTATGCTTACATTTATTTATTCAGTTATTTCTGTGGGTGAAGATAATTATTCACTCACATAGCTACGATTAAATATATTTGTTTCAAAGAAAACACAAGAGGTATTCCTAACAGTAAATAGATATACATTGCCATTTCAATACTTGAATCGACACATTGAACTCAAAGGCTTCAAAATACTTTTAGATAAGCAAGGACACCAGATAGTGACGGAAATCTGGATTTGAACCCACAATGAATATGGGCATTAGATTGGTTTTTTAATGAGTTTTAATCGTTAGTTAAAATATTGCACTAGTGCAGGTTGGCTTGATAGTTTAATCCCCACAACATATCTCTGATAATATCTACGTTTATGATTATATTTATGGACGTGATAGGAAAATTAGAATTCATCGTTAAGTTTTGACATAACGCTCTTAAAGACCCTTCTCCAATTAGATTTTCTTCCATTTTATATTAGTTTCCAAGTTTTTATCATCCTAGGTTGACTAGTAACCGCGAGATGATTGTTGTTCATCCAAATTAATGTAAAAATTTGCAATTTTTTATTATTTATTTAAATTACAAATTAAAACTTTCGACCCTAAGGTCCAGCTCTCGAGCACATTCACGAAAAGGCCAAATTAATGCGAAACAACACGTTTCCTTCAAAGTTTTCATTCGAATATTTTTACTTTTTATGTTGATGCAACTCGGAAAATTCGGAACGTATTTTCCTTGATAGTAAACGTGTTTTCTTTCGACGATGGCGTCCTATACTAGAACTCCATCCAACACTTGTTGGTATTTTACAGGGCAGCAAAACAAATACCATCGAATCCTAGATAGCCTATCTATCACAGGTAGGTTTTGGACGGACCTCAAAAACAACAACCACTTCTGCTTCATTATTTTCTGCTTTAGATCATCATCTCTTCCTCTCTCTTCCCTGTTTGTCCAACATTCTCTTTAAACACGACCTTCAGAATCTCACCACCCTTTAATATACCCTTCATCCATCTATTTGTGTTTTTTTAAATTAAATTGAGCAGCCCTCTCTTCATCCAACCAATTTCTTCCATTCATTTTCTTAGCCACTTCTCTACAATCTTTAAATTATGCTCATCCTTTTTTATGAAAGCCAGTTCCCGAACCGCTCGCGCCGTACTCTCGATTAAGTAACTGATAAATATCCAGAGAATGGTCTAGACGCGTCATTACTTCATGGTATTACTTAACATATGTATCATCAGTTTCCTCCTCTTTTCAGGTCCCTCTTTCGCTGAGAAAATTATTTCCCTTATTACCCTAATACCCGAAAGGAACGCTCATTTTCCCTAGTGTACTGTTACTTTCTCTAGTTTTTTCTCCCTCTTTAAATGGTGAACTTAGGCTTTATACTTCTTGAAAACTCATTAACATGTCTTTTCGATAACAGAGACTGAATGAATGAATTACTTTATCTTGAATTATCTTACTGCTAACATAAATTTTTCAGATTCAGTATGAGACCTCACGAGTGAAATTTTGACGTCGCTTGAAAAATTACTTGAAAAAGTCCAGTTTATTAATCCTATTCCGATAAATATACCTAGTCCATGCAGATAAGTATCGCTGGTAATTTTAGAATTATTTTAACAACATCAACGAGAATATGTGGTAGATTTTGCTTCCTTTTGAGACGCCGGTGGATGATATAATCCTTCAATTACTACAGGGTTCGTCCGGAAAATATGTGTACTGATTTTTTCCCGCCGCTCCAGGCGCGCCCAGCACCGCTCTGACGGGCTGCGATTGGAGGGGGGTATGTTGGCAAGCGACGCTGAAAAAGGTAGTCGGCTCTGAGCTGTGGTGTAGTGAGGAGCTCTGTTAACGCGAACCTCCACGCTCCACCAACGTCACGGAACGCGATGCCGAAGTTTTTGGAGCAGCGTTATTCCATCAAATTTGCGGTAAAGCTTGAGGAATCGTCTACCGAAACTGTCGGTATGATTAACCAGGCTTACGGGGAGTCAGCCATGTCCAGAAACATGATATTTCGGTGGCACAAGATGTTCGTGGAGGGCAGAGAAGAGGTCGACGACGAACCACGGCCTGGACGCCCATCAACGACACTCACCGACGAAAATGTGCGAAAAGTTCGCGATGTACTGAACTCTGATCGTCGTCTTAGTGTTCGGATGATAGCAGAGCAGTGTAATGCAGCAAAAACAATAACGCACGAGATTATTAGGGAGCAATTACAGATGCGAAAAATTTGTGCAAAGTTGGTGCCGAAAGTGCTCAGTGATGATCAAAGACTCAATCGTTTGGAAATCGCGACACAACTTGCGGATCACTGCAAAAATGATCCACATTTTTTAGAGAACGTTGTTGAACTTCTTTCTGTTCCCGAAGATAAGGAGGTGTTTGAAAGGAACGCGATACGGGACTTTGGACGTCGTCAAAGAGCCCGTGACGACGTGTCTTCGAGAGGTTCCCGATGATGCCTTCGCGGGAGCGTTCCAGGAATGGGAACGCCGCTGGAACAAGTGTATCGACTCCCAAGGGTCCTATTATGAGGAATATTAGCTTAAGATATGTAAAAGTGTAATAAATTTTTTTTCCTGAGCTCAGTACACTTATTTTCCGGACGAACCCTGTACGCACCAATAATTTGCAATCAGAAACGCGGATTTAGTTTAAGTTAATACATTGCAGGGGAATTAAAAACCTTAATAAATAAATTTCATGTTATTTTGAAGAAATATGGAAGAGAAAGGATGTTGAAGCAAAGTCGGCATTAGCGTTCCGTTCGACCAAGAAAAATTTCCTTCCGAAAGGCATGATTATGGTTGGGAGCTGAGATATGTTACACGAGGCCAGCGAAAGCATTAATGTGTTCACTGTGGTTCCACTGATATTTACACTACTACTTACTAAAAGAGTGACTGATATCTATTTACGGACAACGGGTTCAAACTATAAATCTTCCAATTAAACAATTTCGAATCACTACACCCGACTGTTTTCTTCTTTCCTATCGGTCATAGACGGGAAAATATGCCGTTTTGGCTAACTCCATTTTATTTCAAGATGGTCAACCTCGAACGAAAGGCTCCTCCGAAAATCGTCAAAACATTCACCTTTTTAAAAATATATTATATTTTTCGCACGGTCCATGGGTCAATGATTCAGCCTTTAACATGCAAGTTGAATATCTAGTGCTCTCTGCGAAACAACCGTCTCTGCGGGAACGTAGTAACTGTGATTTATGCGCTTCGAGACTTCTGGCGCCACGCAGTAATAGAATACTTTCGGCACTCAGAGGAGTACGAGAGAGAATGAAGATGAGCGCCTACTAAGACGCCTGAACCTCCTTTGCGAATTGTTTCCTCGTTCATAACCTAGACAACTGCATAAGGACGTGTGGGCGTCACCTTATTGTCAAGAGTGCCGCCGTGGTGAGGCCCGACACAGTAACCTACTTACACGCTAATGACTTCATTTTGGGTTAGGGGACTTCTCGGGATTCTATGCATAACCAATGTTTGAGTATCTTCTGACGGAGGCGCCTGGCGAGGTCAGGGAAAATATATCGCGGGTCCCAGCGAACAGCGAGGAAGTTTACCACGTGGGAAGCGGGCATAACGCCTCTCAAAAACCTCGTGCGCCTTGCCCGATGAAATAATTTTTCAAGGTTTTTTATTATGAAAAAAAGAACCATTCATGACTGATATATATTCAAAATAATGTTCAGTTGTTAACTCTCTCATGGGAACAAAATATAATGTTGCGATATATTTTCAAAGTTATACATCAATTTAAAACTTTCCAAAATACATTCAAACATTTGTATATTTCATCGCTTGATATTTATTCCTTAAATCTTCTATGTTCCACCGTTCATCAAAGTAATAAGAAATAAATACGAAATGGAGGCAATATTTCTAATTAGTCATATTTTAAGATGTTTTATAAAAATAATTTAAAACAAAATATTTTCATAATTCCTATAAAATCTTTATTGACAAAAAGAACTCTTTCCACATTGCGTTCAAATGTTCTTGGTACACTGAATTACTCTTAGACTTATACTCTTAGTACTGCGAGTAATCACTCATAAATGACCATGGAGGAGGTGTGGTTCATAGCAATGGCAATGATATTCGAAGATTCTCTATTAATATGCATATTACTACTATATTTCTATACACAGTACTTAATATAGCACACCATTGTGGTGTGGTCGGTACATAAGTCGGCGACTACGGCTCTCAAAATTTTAATGGGGAGCGTCGATTATGAGTCCATTAATTATAAACCCCATTGTGCGTGACCATATCTTTGATGCAAGCGGTTGGAAGCTCAAAAAACACATCAACACTGTACTGAACGAGAGAAGAATGAATACTAGGCACTCTTCATTCATTCAAAAATATTTTCCACTGATTCAATTTTGAAATAATCGAGTGTATCAATACTGCATCTCAAAATGTCCTGTGACATACCGTTTAAATAATTTGCGGAAAAATCTGGTGAGTAGTGAACATGTTAATCTACTTAGCTTTTTAACGGACAAATTAATGGCAGAAGAATCGACACGGAAAACGGCGGCTGTCAAATAACTCTGACAATGAATAAAACGACCAATTTCATGCTCTGCAAAATTTAACTATTTTACAGCATGAAAAGGTAGATTTAATCGCAAAACCAAGGTTGCTGACCCAAACGCAGGTAGGCCGAAGCTTATGGGACACTGGTAGCACGAAATATTTCAGTAAATGTACAGTTAATACAATAAAAGGTAAACATTTTTCACGTAAAGGGGATTTTTTCACGCTCTCTTCAAACGTCATGCTAGACTTACATTTTATTTTCGCGGCATCTCCCGCAGTTTGTTTGATTCGCAAAAGGTGATTCCATAGATTTCACAAGCTTTCGTATTTTAATTTGGCGATAATATACGTATAAATCCCAATTGCAATCTAAATGATTACTAGCCAAACTATCAAATTCAATTGTTGAAAACCGTCTATTTATCTTTAGAATTCATAAACTGTTTCTTTCCGAGTTTCTTAAGTACAGACAGATGAGCCCACTTCTTGATAGCTTACGGTTCCAGTTTTATGACGTGAGGCATCAGAATACCAAAACCTTTAAGAGTAATCACAGATTTAAACATTCATGGACACCTGGTTTTCGGAGCGATATCACCGCTTAAAGCGTTATTTTGTTGACTTTTAGCGAAAGTGCCGAGCAAAATGGGTGTGGAGACAGGTGCGTTGATTGATCACCGCTTGCAATTCCACCCATAAGAAAACATATTACGTGAGCTTCCGCAATGCAGAAAATTGCCGCGTTCCCTGAGAATTTATGTGAACTAAAGCATCGGCAGAATTATTTACCGCGGGCTCCGCCACCACTTATACTATTCACGGGCAGCCTTGTTTTAATAAACTCATTCAAAGTGACATATATACATTCAAGCATCTGGCTTGCCGTCAAGGTATTTACATAATTTTTAACTGACGGCGTTTTGAGTCAACGACAGGAAGTGGTCACAACGGCTGTCACGCCACCTCACGAAATCTCACACCGTGGTAGGACGTGTGACAACCTACCAGACGAGCGGAATTTATTCTCTAGAATATTATTTTAACATACTTTTTGAAAAGAGTCCTATCCGAGAAAAGTGGTAAAAATGTAGATTTCTCAATGTAATGAAACCTCTCGCTCATTCCTCTCTGCACGTTTTTCACTTTCCTCTTTACTTTCACCTCCTTCACCCGAAACGCCCTCTCCCCCACCTTGCTCGAGGGATGGGGAGCGGGGGCCATCACGTGCGACCGTCATTTGTCCGTTTTAACAGCTCGTTTATAATCCATAGAAGTTGACGCAGTCATCTCCAGTGGCTCCCTTCCCTCCGTCACCTAGCAGAGATTTTCATGAGGAGAGATGAGAGGCTGATGGGGCTGAAGGGGAACGGGTGTGTGTGGACCACATTCAAAGAATTCAAGAGATCCTCTCACGCGACTCTTTATGGAGGCAAATGACAAACCACCGTTTCATATTGGCTGGAATTACGAGAAAAAATACGGAGAAGAAAAAAATGAATACTAGCAGGGATATGATAAAGAGGTAAGACTAATGGAAGTGGATAAGAAACAGGACGATATAATTCATAAATAAATGATATTTACCTTCGAATTGACGCGGAAGATGAGATATACGAGACTCGTACCTAAATCAGTTAATGTCGCGCTGAGAAATTTCTGTATTTAGGAATCTGGGTGGAGAAAGAAAATTGTCACCTTAAATAGATAACTCGCAATTTTCTAAAGATTCTTGTATGAACAATGCGGCACATATTAAATATAAATTTTAATCTTGTATCTGGTGGAAGAATCAGAGCGATGCTCTATGGCAGTGGCCAAAGAAATCAAACATTAATTTCAAATAGATATGAGTCCTTACTTGGACGACTGTTGAGGTCTGGCAAAACTCTATACACTCTTGTATGTATTAAGAGATATTTAAGTCGTAGTAGAATGAATACTACCCTCGTTGAAATTGATAGTGATACCCAATTCAAATTGAAAAAATTCTAAAATAAAATCTACTATTTCACTATCTTGGAATGGGTGCAGCAACGAGTTGTCCAAGTAAGGAATAATATGAATTTGAAATTTATTTTTTATTATTTGGAATCTATTTTTTATTTCTTCGGCCACTACCATAGCCCATCTCTGTATAATGAACGGAGCCACAGTGCAACCCATAGGTAAACGTACATTCAGGAAGGAGAATATTTCATTGTTTCTATAAAAACCGTAACATCCAAGTAAACCTTCGGGTAGCTTTAACTTAAATTAAAAAAACCCGTTTTATGCTTTACTCTTAATCATCTTGGCGTTCCTGGTGATGCGATGCGTAGAACAAGGAAAAATGAGTTTGGGAATACAGGCCGGTCCATGGAGAAATGTTGTGGTTAAACCGCGTCGCCCCATCCTTTTTGGGTATCGCAAAAGCTCTGAACCCTGTGACAAGTTTCCGCCTGGACATCACTTGTGTGTCAAACATGTCAATGAGCAACGCCCACATTATTGGTGACACTTTTGTTTTCCTGAACATCTTCAGCATTCATCGGTTTCGGCAATCGAACTCCGTTTTCATCAATATCAGCTGCCCAATCTTCTAAATTTGTACATGGGAGAATCGGTATCACAAATATTTGGGAGAACACCGCAGGAGTTACGTTTTTCACCTCTATCAATAGGAAAATACTAATTTTTCTTACCGGAAAAGAAAAATGGAATCATTGTCGCTGACCTCTTTTTCGCTATCTCTGAGATACAGGCTGCAGATAAATCTCCGTCCATCCAATGTACTCCGATTTTTCGCATTAAAGTCATTGTTTCTACCCATTTACTTCTATCAAACACCTTCTCGATATATACAAAACAGGAAAATTCATCCTAATTGTATTCTATATTCCTCTGTATTAGTGGCCTCATTACGGCAATGGCATCAGGCTTGGCTCTCCTCTTTCTGAACCCAAACTTATATATATATATATATATATATATATATATATATATATATATATATATATATATATATATATATATATATATATACTCTTAGTAATCATTTACCCTGTTCTCCACCCTCTTATTGACGATTCTAAGGATCGCATCATCTCCGTACGAAATCAAACTTATTGTTCTGTAGTGCTCACATACAGAGTAGCTCATTCCCTTACTTTTTACTTGGAACGAGACTGGTCTGACGAAATCCTCCTGCCAAATTTCCTCACAACTGTTACGAATTAGTCAATAAAAACTCTTATTTCCACGTTTTCGTAAACCTTTGGGTTGGTCTGGGGGAATATTGTCCACCCACCTTGCCTTATTTGCTTTCAATTCCCTTAATTACGTTTTTATTTCACCGACACGAATGCCTAGACCTAAGGTATTTAGTTTCAGAAATAACTTTGCAGCTTTCACATAAAATATTTTATGTGGAAGCTGCAAAGTTATTTCTGAAACTCCTGTTCGCAATGGATTTCCACAAAGTCTCGGCCTCAACCATCAGTCACTAAGGTATTTACCTTGCAAGATTTAATTTGGTGAATGTTCAAATATTCATCCACAATGACGTAAGAAATGATATCTGCTATCTCCATGCTTCTTTCTTTCATAACTGAACCAATCCAAAAACGCCATAAATACACATCAATCCTGTTCATTAAATCCATATTCATCATAGCGTAACATTATAACCTAAGGTAGACGGCACCTTTTTTCATGACAACTGCTATTATTTTCATTTTTTTAAATTCAGCATTCATTCATTTCGGTAACTTTTTTACACTCCTTATTTATTAACAATTGGTCGATGACTCTTGGAGCCCACAGTTACCCTCTGTCCACCTCGGAGTGGAGAGCGGAAGGGAATGAAAGGAGAGGAAAAGGCGAAAGAGCGAAGGTGTTAGGAGGATGGTGTATGCTAGTGAGAAGGGGGCTGGTGGTGAATTTAATGTGCGAATAGGGGTCCGTTAGGGGAGACGAAAGATACGAGCAATTGCCTTTGAAGATCGTGAGAGGAATGGCTGGCAGGCAAAGTGAGGGGAAGGAAAGGGGGGTGGAAAGCGTTTCAAACGGGACGAGAGCAAGCGTGTCTGCCGCCTGATGAGGACGTCTACCCTGCCTTCGCGCCACCCACGACCCGCCTGATTGTGCGCCCCGCGCCCCAGGGAGAGAGTGTGGTGGATGGGGAGGGTGGTGAAGAAGAAGAGAGTGGGGAGGAGAGGGGCCGGGGAAAGGTTGGTTGGAAGAGACAAGTGGAGGGTGACGGAAGAGCAAAGGGCGTAGGGTTGGAGTTTACTATGGAGGATTCAGGCTGTTAAGTATGGACATCGAGACGGTAATAGGAGAATTATTTCGAGAGAAATGGTAGCCATTATAGATTGCCTTCCGAAATAAATGTTGTTGAGTTTTTACATGGCCAATGCTGCGTAATGCATTAGAAATTAGCCATTTAGCAAGCAACCGAAGCCTCCATCCACAAGGATACCACGTTGCAAGGCTATCGTATTCGTGTTAAAACTTCTTATAAGGAATTATACCGGACCAAGACGGGGGTAACTGCTCTCTATTAGATCATTTAGTGCGACCTTTCCAATGAATATAAAATGTTTAGAACGAACTCTACTTTTATGACTCTGCTTTTTCTTGAATTACCATATTTATTTTCGTCTTAGAACTCAATATTCAAAACACCACACGGATGAACTATTTATTCATGTCTGACAGTTCATTGATTATATTTTCATCAGGAGTATTGTACCAGCTCAGGGTAGGTTTTTGATAAATCCATACGCTTCACACACTATAATACTCCTGTCCACAATAAGATGACAAAAAATCCTTAAACTGTATACCACATATTACATTAACTCATTCTCTAACTTTACTTTTTTATCCACTAATTTAATCAAAAATGGCCTCTACACGTCGCTTTCACCTCTATTGCTGTTTTCAGCATCATGCCTCTCAGTATGTCCTGCATCTCCTGGTCCTGCCATCTTCGATTGACATCCAACAGCCATCTCTCTTCCTCTACCATGCCCAAACCTTCGGTATTTGTTTTCATTTCCTTCCATTTTATTATCGCCATTCGTCTTCAAACCCACCTTCATCTCTTAGGCCTCCAATATACGCTTATTCCCCTGCCTAAATTTCCAAGCAAAACAAAACTATTCTCCTAAATTGGTATTAAAATTCAATTGGTATTTACCCATTGAATTTTCCTATTGCATTTCCCATTCCCATGAATTGGTTATAGGCTCATTCCCCGTATTCCTACATATTTTGTAGTTATGCAGGAATTTCATCTTTTTCGACAGACTCACGATTTTATTTTCTTTTATACATTTTCTATCTCGCAGTCAAGTATTCCACGTTAGAAGCTATCATTAACGACGTAATTCCCCACCCCAATATCCACACTTCCTGGCTTATTATTCTATCACATAGTTCCTTAGTACAAATATTCTTTACAACATTTCAAAACCTTTTATCCATAAAATTTTACTAGTTTTCAGCTCTAATAGTGTAAACGGTAAACGGTATTTTCTTTCCTAAATATTTAGATTGCATTCACCTTTATGAATCGCGCACCCATTTCTCCCCATCTCTGTAAAATCTCCATCACCACGCAAACGCTCTTCCCAATATATTTCCTTTTCCCAATTAGTTTTAGCCCTCAGTTCACTGTTTAGCTCTTTTTACTCACTTCTACCTTATTCTAAGTACATGCTCTTCCACATTCTTCTTTAATCCATCCTACTAATCATAAATCCATGTCTCCCTAAACAATTTTTCTATTTACCGTTACTACTGCTTCATACAGCATTCACAAAGAGAAGGGTATTGATGACAGGGGCATAGAGTAGGAACGGCTCGTAAAAACTTAGATATGGAGCGAAGTTTTGTTAGGCTTGGAAACATGGTCACTGAAGCTCAGCCGTAGGTGTAGATCGGAGGACTTTGATATGTTGGCGTGGTGACGAGAGGAAATAGGATTGAAAGGAGAGGGAAAGGCGAAAGAGAGAAGTTGTTTGTCGGCTGTTGAGGTTCGTGAGAAGGGGGACGTAGGCGAAGTTAATGGGTGAATAGGAGTCCGTGATGGGAGAGAAAACTTGATCGTAAGGCATATTGAAGGCTTTTGAAATGACAGTGCGAAGAAAGATGGAAAAGGGGAAGTGGACAGAAAGGAAAACAAGTGAGGAAGTACTAGGAATAGTTGGGGAGGAGAAGGAATTGATGGGAAAAATCACTATGAGTCAGGAAAATTGGATGCAAAGCAAATTGATAGGCAATAGGATGTTGAAGACCGTGATAGAGGCGAGAATGTTAGGAAAACGAGGAAGGGAAAGAAATGGGAACGTGATGTTGGACAGAATGAAGGGAGGAAGGAAATATACAGAGATGAAGAGGGGCTTGCTGTAGTGTCGGATGCCAGGTTGTGTTTTGTTGGGAGAGGCAAGTAACAGTCGTAGTATTTAGGGGAGGCGACCGACAGCTGAGGTCATTTGCGCCATAGGGGATGGACAGGAAAGGATGAAGGGTGGAGAGAAACCCGGCTTCCGCATTAGCCTACTCTTTACGAAAGGCGCCAAGGGGTCCGCAGTTTAACGTCCCATCCGACGGACGGCGTACTCACTCAAAGTGCCCTTCACAAAGCACCTCAAGTAGGGATCGATATTCCACTGAAAAATATTCAACAACGCTGGGATTTGAACCCTGGCCCTTGGATTTTGAATTTTGATTTGAAAATTTGGAAAGTTGGGAGGGTGGAAAAATACAGGTTGGAAAGGCTACAACTCTCAGAATTGTCTAACACGACACCCTATCGATGAATAATAGATATTTCCATCCAACACGCCTATCCTTCCCCCCCCCCACTAACTCATTTGCCTAGAATTCTCCCCTCTATCACAGTCTCCATCACCCCATTGCAAATCTAAATGCTGTGCATGAAACTTTCCAGCCTCCTTTAGATTTCTCTCAAAAATCCCCTCTCCTTCCCCTCCCTGCCAAGTACTTCGTTTTCATTTACTTCTATTTTACCTGTTCCGACCTTCTCAACATACACACACACACACACAATGGATTTCCAAAACGTTAAGCCATCCATTCACAATATAAAACTTCTAAACATTAATGCTGCCGTGGGTCGCATGGTACTCAGTTGTTAATCTTATCATACCACAAGGGAATTTTTTTCTCGTATAGTCAAAATTGGCTCAATCACAATTTACCCTTACCGTTGACTCAGGTCTCTCTCTAGCAAAATATCCAAGCATAGAGGCGTCATTCAACCAATTTTGTTCATTCTCCCCATTTCCCTTCGAAGTGAATTTGATCCGTTCCAATCTCCTTGCCTGCCGAGGTGGCATTTTGGATTCCGATAAACTAATCATTTGAAAAGAGGAATTCTCTAAATTTAAACTAACCTCCCTGAGTGTTACTCTGCCACGGTTCAATCTGTTGCAACGCGCTGTTGATCCGTGACATTCTGCCAGGAAATGTACGGGTGTCGATATCTCTAAGTGGGGAATACCTCAACAAAATTATTTTCTACGATATCACGCATCTTTAATTAAATGACGCTGTTAAGTAGATAACCTAGCAACGACGTTACTTTACAACGTTACGTTAAAACGACGGGACGCACTCAAAAGTGGTAGGACTGATTTTCTTAGGCACGAACGGAGCGGTGGATGGGGGGTCTGCCTGGCAGAGTAAGATGGAGGGGGCTCTTAGCAACAGACCGACACCAACCTAACTCGCCTCCGGGCTGTCGTTGAGTGATGACACCGTTTTTAGTGAAGCAAGTTTTTTGTCCGCGTCAAAAAACAAAATGAATCTGAATTTAGAGCAACGTTATTCCGTGAAGTTTTGTGCGAAAGTCGGGAAGACGGCAACTGAGACCCTCGATATGATCAAGCAGGCTTATGGGAACACTGCCTTAAGCCGTTCCACAGTATTTGAGTGGCACAAGTTGTTTAAAGAGGGTAGGGAGCTCGTTGAAGACGACCATCGCTCCGGACGGCCGTCGACGGCAAGAACCGACAGGAATGTGGACAGAGTGAGGACACTGCTGAACAAAGACCGACGCTTAACCAGTGAAGAAATTGCAGACCAGTTGTGTCTGTCTGCATCCAACGTCCAACGCATTATTTCACAGGATTTGGCCATGTGCAAGGTGTGCGCCAAGATGGTGCCGAAAATTCTGCCATGGCGCGCTCGTCGTCAGACAGCTCCTGGCCAAATACGGCGTTGCCACGTTGCCGCACCCGCCCTATTCTCCCGATCTGGCACCACCGGACTTCTTCTTCTTCCCCCTGATGAAAAGACAGCTCAAGGGACGACGTTTTGACTCGATAAAGGCCGTTCAAGAGGCTTCGACGAGGGTCATCAACGGCATCCCCAAAGAAAATTTCCAGCGGGCGTACGGGGAATGGGAGCAACGTTATACTAAGTGTGTAGCAGCTCAAGGAGCATACTTTGAAGATTATTAAGTCGATGTAAGTATATCCTCAATAAAATTCTTGTAAAAAAATCAGTCCTACCACTTTTGGGTGCGACCCTGTATTTCTCATAAGAGTACATTATGAATCCATTTTCCATATTTTTCGTGTTGATTCCAAAAGTTTCAGTCCTCGACAATACTTAATGCGATCACAGCCCTGGCGAACACGATCCGTTTGGGCCACATTTATTTACATGCATCTCGGCATTTCTCGTGGGAACGACGGATAAAATATCGCCTGCTGACCGCCTTTTAGTATCATTCCAAGCGTTAGGATCTCTTTTAAGTGTCGGATAAAGGGCCTGAAGCTCGGGCGCATCAAGGGTGACCTCAATGTGAGTAGCGATCTGGAGCCGAATGGATTCTATCGACGTTTGCTCAAGACTGAGGTGCACGAGTGGCACGAATCACTCGCGAAAGCCCCACATCCCCAACCCCCAAATGAACGTCTGCAGAATCACGAAATCCTCCCTCTGGAATCGCGCTATTACCCACAAAGGAAGCTTCGTATGTAATTGACCGTCGCAAACATCTCCCTCGTGCTCCACTGCCCGGTTCACGTTTGAGTCACCCGTGAAAGGAAGGGGAGCGCTCGCCTCAAGGCGGGAAATGGGCTTTTAGTTAGGAGTCGATAACGGATGGGATATTTCCTTTCGGCCACCAAAGCAACTGCTTCCCCTTGCGTGCTGGGAACCGCAGTGCACGGATCGCAACCGACTCTAAACGGAACCTTTGGAGATCAAAGGCCCTGGTCGTAAGGGAACCGGCCGACCAGCCCCTCGTTCAAGACTCAAGCTTTGTCTTACTCAGAGAGATACTAGTCCACGACTCTTAATTACATCACTGGTTAATCAAACCCCTTTCTTCAATGATATCAAGTCACTTTGTTTTAATATATTTGAACACATCACAAACTCAAAAGTGGTCCAAGTGAGCAATGTGTACTTTCGTTATTTGCCAAGGGCTGACAGTTTTTTTCTTTCAAGTAGAGTACTTGGAGAACTAACCGCTGAAGTTTCATATTTGTAAATGATGCATATCATTAATTCGAAAATTGAAAGAGTAACGGTCATCCACTTTTAATCAAAAAAGATCTGAATAGATCGTTTGGATTAAAATATATTAAGCGTAACAAGAGATAAAAATAAGGAGCACCACAGTGAAAACGTTCTACAATAATAGATGAAACTTTAAAACTCATGGAATCTCATTCTTAAAAAAAAATAAATTCTTAAAAACGGCTTTCTTTGGATTTGAATTTTAAAAATAAAATGAAATAATTATTCTCAGACATATTACTCTGAATATTAATTATAAATATCACCTATAACGACTGAAATTCTTAGTTAAAGTAGGATATCTTCAAATCACTGGCTAACTATCAGAAAGAAAACTACTTTCAAAATTCTAGTTCCGCCTGGACGGGAAATCAAAATGCGAATCAAATCAGCAATAAGGCAGTGGGGGAATAATATACTATATGAGCCACCCATTTAAGGTATTAATGATATGCTGACTAAGTCACCCTGAGTATGAGTGTATAAAGGAGACTTTCGAGATATAGGTGCGGCGGAGAATGGAGAAGATAGTCGGACAGAGAGGAAGTTACTGGGAGAAATCCAAAAACGCAGAAAGTGGCTGAAGGAAATATTGAAAGGTAGTGTGGGAATTAGTAAATATTGCTCGTTGTAGGGGGAGAAATATTGTGTACAAGGGGTAGACGAAGGAAGATACCAGGGATTCTAGAAAGCATGAAGGTAAAAGTTTCAAAGAAATGAAGAAGAAAATTATTCATGAAAAACAATACGATTTTCTCGTGATAGCCCTCAAGTACCTTTCAAAAGCAACTTTAAACAAGTAGTATAGCTCAAATAGCTCTATTAAGATTGTTGCAAAAGATCGATATTAAATTTTTGATCTTCCTCCGCATTTCCTTTACGTCAGAATAGTCTGAATCATTAATCACGTTCTTAAATAAACATGGCTTTTCCTCTGGTCAGATTCCCACATTTTTCCCTTATTGGTCATTGAATATATTGGCCATTTCGACGAGTAAGGAGGATTTCGTAAGGAGGAATGAGGAAATAAAAAATGTAAGCTGCAGATGAGGAAGTTTTCAAAATACGTAGAAATAAATAATTGTTAGGGACCAACCCAGACATAACTTTGAATAAGTAACACATCCTGAATCAATTCCAATGAATTTATAATATAACTGAAGTAACAATTAGGAATATTAAACAATAAGTTATACAAAACGACGAATGCTTGACAAACATACTACTTTTATGGGAAAATAAAAGCCTAAGACAATCATTTTTATTTTTAACTACCTAAAAGTACGGGTGGTGACCTCACATGCCCAGCTCACGGCCACACACCCTTGCGGCGGCTTGCAGGGTACTATGTAGAAGTAGATGGAAAGTGCCTACCTTATTAAAGATAGGTACTCCTTACAGTGAATGTTTTAACTTCGAAAACCTAAGCATTTCTCTAGTTTTATTGTTTTACCATAGAACCTATTCTTATAAAAATCTCTGTATGCTGCAAGGTAAATAGTCTAGCTGCATAAAACCGTAAATCGCCACAAGTTCCCATTAGTGTAAGAAAAAATGCAATTGTTTTTGTTGGTTAAGTTATATTTTAGAGTTAATCATGAATCACAAATCGAAATATTTGGAATGGTTCTTTTATTACAGTTGCTACGGTTTAAATTAGTCAAAAAATAATTTCTGTATTTCTTACTTTGTCCCTGAATCACACTAAATAAAAGATTAGGGTATATAATTGTACCAATAAGTAATTTCCCCAAACCCAAAGCAATGTTCTTAATGGCAAACTTCAGAAAATATTAATCATGGTTGCCTCTTATTTCTGATATCAATACTCCCTTACTTTTCCAGGTTTTCCGGATCAAAAATCAGGTTCGTCAGTACATTTTCTTAAAATATATTTGAACTAACCAAGAACTCAAGGTGTTCAAGTATTATTATTAAAATAATCTGAGTTATTTTACTTTAAGGATTTTATATAAGTTTTTGCACAGAAAATGCCGTTCCAGAAACAAGCTATCTTATTTATTTGGAATTCTATCACAGTTTTTATTGTTAATATGAATAAAATATGAGCAATCTGTGATCGAATCCATACAGTTTTATCTAAAAGGAAAAGCTCCAATTCAATGACTTTCATGGAAATGAAGGGAAGGAATAGCTGAAATTATGAGTTAATAATAAACATATATTGAATAAATATTCAAATTAATCTTTTCTTGCATGAAAATGACACATAGTAGTGTAGAAAGTACGATCTTTTTACATTTATTCAAATTTGAAAATCAAGCAGAGAGTTTAATTCTTATGATATGAATATTATTACCTTTGTTCATAAAATGAGGCCAGTGGCCCCCTCAAATGAAGGGGTCACACGTTTTTCAATAAATAATTTGGATAAAAAATGATAAGTTATTTTTTGAAAGTAGAATTAAATTTCCTTAGCTGTTTCAAACCTGAATTTTTATCATTTAATTTATATTTATCACTATTAATTTTACCCAGTCAAACACTCTCTTCATAGAATTTCTTAGACGTTCACAACCTCCACTTAACACATTTTCTATTCAATAACTAACCTCGCACAAGATTTCATGTCCTTAGCATATAGGAATCGGGTTTATACATCCAACGTCGATAGATGGTCTACGCAACTGTCTAAGCAATGTCTTTTACCGAAATATATAAATTAAAAAAAAACACCAAAAATTAAAATCAACTATGTAATAGAGATTCAGGTGTGATGTTTTGGATTCGTCCCATAAAAACAAAAACAGAGAAAAACACTAGCAATCTTCCACTTTTTGGCTAAAAAGTGGAAAATTGCAAGCGTTTTTCTTTGTTTCTGTTATTCTGAAAACAAATATCCCAAATGATAACAAAAATTACCTAACATAGTAACAATTACATGCAACCAAAATCAAGCGTCTTAATTTGTCCGTTTTTCATCCCACACACGTCGATTAGTGAAATTGATACTTTCCTGAAAATCTCGAAAATCCGATGAAAATTACCGTGACAACCATTTATTAAATTCCGGACTCATTCACAACGTATCCAGGCGAATTGGATAAACGCGACGAGCTAAGAACAATTACTTAAGTGATATTTTTTAAATGCCTGACCGTTATCGGGTAACACGCGCACAAATAAAATCCCAGACATTGCCAGGTTTTTCCATTTTTGCAGATGGATGAAAACCTTGTATACCGTTCGGTATCTAAAGGAATAGAAATTATTTTCCTTAATGATACAATATTGCACCCTGACAGGCCATGAATTCAAGTTCCGCTTATAAGAGGACAGCGTTATCGCCCGAAATTTAGGACCTGCTTAGCGTGGCGTAGCAAAGATTCGTCATGAAAGAGATCTTCATCAAACGTTCGAGGCACGAGACGGGTCTGTTTCAATTAAACGGTGAAACGCTAACGCTGAACGTAATATCTAATAAAAGCGGAACCGTACTTTGGTGCAGCAGCTCCAAAGGAAATGTCGCTTCCGGTCTTCGTCTTTTTTCGTCGTGGAAAACACTTGGCACAACGAGATCTCTAAAAGTCGTGGCCTCTCATTACCTCGGAGTGCACGACTCGTTTTTGATGCTTATCAAGAAGTTTCAGAGGTGGAAGAGAGAGAGCGGAGTCTCTCTTCGCATGGAGATTTTACGTCTTTTGAGAGTTCTTGCGCAAGCGTTGTTCAATTGAGACTTTGAAAAGCGGTATCTGCAATTAACGTGAACTGACTGAGATCGTTCGCTGGGTAGCAAGGGGTCGATGTCACCCTTTCTGGCCAGGCACGAAATCGTTGTCATCTCAGGACAGGGGTCACGATAGCGAGCTTCGTCAGGGTTATAGTAAGCAAAGGGATTAGTGAGGAGAAAATAAGAGCCGATGAATATAAAATTATATAAAAAACTCTTCTGCGAACTCCAGATTAACTTTGCTGATTAACACAGCTTTACTCCAAGGGCCGTATAATGAACATTTTTAATTGAGGAAAACTGCAAGTTATGTTTATTCAGATTTGTTTTACCTCCACACGATATCACCGAAATCCTCTGAATTATTAAAGATCCTTTACATTGCATGTTGGAACGGGCCCCGGCTCCCCCACTTTCCTAAATGAGGTAGGTCTTCAAACCTTTAATAATGCTAAAATTTATTTATTTGCCATTATCCGAAAACACCCAAGCCCTAGGTGGAAAAAAATTCACCTGGGTGGGAATCGAACCCTCAACCTCTGGGATAGCAGGTGATGACGGTACCCCGCCATTATTACTTATAACACTTGGCATTATCAGAGAAAGAAATTCTGCGAAAATTTTGAAACAGTAATTTATTTTCATACATTCAAACTTGCTCATAATATAAAGTGACTAATGAGTTCTATGAAACAGACAAGCTAGTATTTCATTTTCATTAGTATATATTATACGTTTTACTCGCATGAAATGTTACAAAATAACCTGATAAGTAGGCTTGTGTGTCGTGAAATATCAACGGATACAGTTTTTGTCCTGTCTCCTTCTCAACGAAGTAAATTTTTGACCTACATTGTGTCCTATTAAATAAATTTTACGATTATATAGTTTATTATAAATTGTATACTTCAAATGAAGGTACCTTGAAACACGCATGAGACCCCGCTTTGAAAGATAGGTATTTATTAAAAGAGAAGACGTCAAATGCCGTGACTCCACCAAAACCTGTGCCTACCCTCTGCATAATTACGACTACAGACCACGAATTCAAACGATAGATAAACTACCTCAATGATTATGCAATTTCGAAACAAACCCCTTTGAACTCTTATCTGGGGAATGTTTGTCCCCTAGATAAAGAAAGAAAACTCAAAAAAGGAAGTCAAGGCGTCACGAAATTTTCAATTCCAAACTTATTGCTCCGGCACTTTCGGGGAATATACTCCTCTCCAAAGTACACATTTTTTCACGAATAAAAAAACAAAAGTAAGAGGAAACAAACTTGAAGACAAGATTCCGTGTGGGTTCGTTACTTTTGCGATCCCATAGATATGAGGCCGCCTCCCCTACACGCTTACGTGGGAGAAAGAGCTGCGGTATACACAAACTAAGGCTGTCACGGAACGCCCAAAAGAAACACAAAAATATAAGAGAAAAATGCCAGAAGCGGAAAAACGTAGGACGAGCATTGCACGTGTACCTGCCTATGCACCACACCGCATGTATATATATGAACAGGTGTATGCATTGTTCGCAAAAGTGCGGCACGGCGTGCTCAGAGGAGATAGTTCGTAATAGGCGACCGTGGAAGAAAAAGGCGAAGGAGCGCTCCTAGCAGCGCGGATACCAAAGCGATGGGATGAAAGGAAAGGGGTTAGGGAGAGGAGGGGGAGTAAGGAGAGAGGGTATGAGTGGAGAGAAAAGTATAGAGATACGTATTTGAAAAATAACAAATAAAATAAAGCTCCCGCTTGCTGCCCTTAACGTGTAACCAGCGGAAAAATGCAAACTAAAAAGATTTGTATAAAAAAAAGCGCCTTTACAGTCGTCATCTAGTCTCCCCATGGCAGAGAGATGCGAGGGAAAACGTTTCTAGGGAAATGAGAGAGGCAGTGACATGCTCCGAATCTCCTCGTGACCCCGAACAGATAACACTGGTGGGAGTTGGGAAAACAAAACTAAAACAAAAACCGAAGAATCACAGAAAACAACCTCTATTCTAGGAAGGATCCTAACTGCACTGGTCTCACGGACATGAACGAACAAAACAAATCCATCTCCCCGGCCAAACAAGGGAGTGACGGAGAAAAGAAAGTCCCAACTCTTCCACTACGAGCCTTCTTTTGCTGAACGTAGGAGAGAACTTGGCTACGATGTTTTTTTTAAAGAGCGTCACAGGGTATTTCTAGCAACGGAGGTACCGGTGGCGAATACATTTCGTCAATTCCCAATGACAATCAATCATTGTAGCGACGTCATGGAACGCCTGATGAATCGATTTCACGGTAAAGATATATTTAATTTTAAACTTGGGAGGGGGAACCTTACATATGTACCTCAGAAGAATACCTAATTCAGCACTGAAGTAGTCAACATGGATTATCAATTGGAGTATTGCATCGTAGAAGATTACCATGGTAATCCTGTTTACTTACCAATAATTTCAACCCCTCATTGTTCCTTGCACTGTCATATTCCATTACCTGTTCCTTGCATTACAGCCTTGGCCTTCCACTGTACTTCTTCCCTCACATTTCCTTCAGTAATGGGGCCTTCATTTAACTGCTGGGCCTAAGAAGGTGCCCAACTATATTGGCTTAGAATATGTTTTATATTTCAGTAATTCTCCATATTCTACTCTCTCCATAAATTTTATTTTCATCGTTCGTCGGTAGAAACATGTTCCTATCGCTTGCTCTTGATGTTGCAGGGCTCTTTGCCCCACAATCTCCCAGATGAGGAAAAATAAACTCCGCAAGTCATGAACTGTATGCAGACTATTATTATTTGCTGTTAGTAATTATTTATTTTAACGGCAATCCTTCTTCACCAATCTAATTATAACTTCTATACCCGATTGCTTCTTCCATCGTTCGTGAACGTCTTCGACTTGTTCCGGTGTGTCTTACCCAACCCTTGTTTAAAGGTTATATCTACTTCACTCGCAAACAGTTTAGTTTTATTCTTATTTATCTTGAGATTGCACACCATTCCCTTTTACATAAATGCTATGTTAGATCGAAACTACTTTTTGTACATAGGTTTTCATCATTATCTGTGCATCGTTTGATGCAAATATGCAATCAATATATCTACGCGTAAAAGGGGTAAAACCATTAAAAATTACAACATACAAGCATAAGTTTTTGAGGACAGGCTCTCTTATCCAGGTTCTCTTGGGTCGATTTGCGTACTTTTACATTTATTTTAAAATAATGATTACCGTGTGTTCACATCTCACTTCTATCAGATTAAACGTGGCCCCATCGTTGCGTCTTCTAATTGGCTCAAAAGTATAAAATAATCGAAATCGATGGAATGAAGGAATATAGTATACAGAGAGTACCAAGAATTATGCGCCGTCAGTTTCCTATTATTTTTATGCAATATCCTTTCAGTAAATCCTTTTTTCCATGGAAATGAAATTAAAAGAATAACTGTTAAGTCTAATTCTTTATTCCTTCTAATTTATATGACCCATGTAATTGGTGTTTGCATCTCATGGTGAATTCCATTACAGGTATTATAAACACGCAGATGGCAAGTATCATGAATAAAAATGATTTATTAAAAATGATGCTTAAGAGTACATACATATAAATAGATAAAACGAAGTGAGCTTCGGAAGTTAGCGAGTTTTAAGCGTTTTCTATTTTAGAAATGTGTAAAACAACATTAAAGACCATTCGAAGCATACTTTTAAATTGGATGAATAATTGGCAAACGATTAATTAATGACTGAAATTGAACTTCAAATAACTAGTCCCGAAGTTCTAATATTTACGTTAATACATACGTACTTGGGTTTGCCTACGATCTTCCCTCTCTCGCATCTTCAAGTTTTCATCTTCCTTCCGCCTCTCTCTCTCACTTGCTTCAATTTCAACTGAAAACTTGAAACACCAAAACTTAAATTTTCTCCCCCACAGCCTGATCACCCCTCCTGTATCCCAGCTTACCACCCTCGTACGCTCTCATAACAGAGGAAAAGTTTGATTAGAAGTAGGCTAACCCTATTTCTGTGGTAGGGACAACCAACCAAATGTAGGTACGTCTTGGGGCATCTCATTGAACTCGATGGAGTAGGTTGGAGGTGGGACAACGAAATGACCACGACGAGGGCTAAAGTTAAACTGAAACCCATTAACGGCCCACGGTGGCTCCTGGTGACACGAGGGGAGCGCACTATTAGTGTCGGGTCCTTCACATTTCCCTGCGAGCCAAGGGCCCGGAACAGAGTCACCAAGCTTTTGCGCCAGCCTATCCGAATGCGTGCCCTCGGCAACGCACTTCCCCGATGACCCCTGATTATTATTGGCGGTAGGCTACCTGGGTTGGGGAAAATTAAGTATGTACCCACCCAAGCACTACCCGCAAGTGTATCCTTTAGTCCAAACCAACATGACGCAAAATGTCCTTTAACCCCGTGCCACATGCTCCAACACCAATAACTCCTTCAGATCTGTATAGTTTCAACCGCATATTATTCCAACCATAATGCCCATCATTTTCCTCCCTAAAAACACCTCAGCATCCTCCTCTCTATTAGCGCTCCCAGTATCCCATCACCTCTAAGAATCTTCAACACTAAATGCGTGCAAACGTCTTTCGCTGTCACGTGTTTCGCATTTTTCGTTGTCCCAAAAAGAATAGAACAGTTTCAAAAGAACCGTTTTCCAAAATGAGCCGTTCACTAAATGGACAGTTGTCTCCAAATATCTCTGTTCCAAAGGAACGACTTATTCAAAGAGTTGGCCTGAGTAAAAAACAGATGGCGTGGAGTCTTAAGAGCTGTTGTGGAGTCCACGAAACGAACAAACAGGTTTAATTGAGTTGTTCAGACGAGGAACTGTTCTTAATATTACTATTATTTGGGGTGTGTCGACAGCTAAGGTCATTTTGCCAAAGAAACTGTTCTTGGGTGAACACCTGTATCCTGAGTTGTTCGTTGAGGAAATGCCCTAAGATGAAATGTTTGCCGCTCAAAACTTTCCAATGAGGAACTGTTCAAGGGAGGACGCTTCGCACTCCACTGTAGGTGTTCAACTGGGGAGTTCTACTAAAACATGAGGGTCAGCGTTGGACGTTCAATGCCATGCCCTGTTGTCAATTAACTAAAGAGAAGAACAAGGAGACTTGACGGGGAATTCTCTGTAAAATTACGCAGGGAGACTAACGCATAGATCACTATACCATTCTATTTTCATGCATAGTCAATTTTATCTTTTCAATCAAACTTTATTTTATCAAATGACAGTGTATTTACTCTTGAGAGCCAAGCGTTTCAATGTTTTACGTTTATCATTCAATTTTTTATTTCCGTTTACGAAAATTAGATGCGTCGTCCTCTCGTAATGTTCACTTATTAAATTGTAGTCAAAACAACTAGAGCTGAGGGAAATTGTTCCATATTTTATTAGGCATTCTAAAATGTCTACATTGAATTACATTCTCTTATATTTCAAATAAATGTGAGTGACAAGATATATGTTTTAAGTTCAAAAACATTATGCAAATGTCCTCCACTTGACAAGCTCATCTATGCCGGCACAATTATGCGGCGATATCATTTCATCAGGCTGATGAGTACTGCACCTCTGAGGTTACATTCATATCTCGGCCGCGTTATCATTTCATGCAATTTCTCAGCGCCATTGGAATTTCCAGGGACCTGGGAGATAATAGAGTCTTTCCGTCGGGGAGATACTTCCCTTGATTTGGCTAATTAAATGACCAAAGGAAGATTATATGGGGACTCAAAAGTGAGAGAACGCAGGTCTGGTCGGATACTGCTTCAGTGAGCATACTACGAGGTACCTACGTACTCAGTATTTACAAGTATTTGAATTTGGCTAATTAAACACGTGAAATTGAGACTCAGTTTGATCCTTGTTGCTAATTAATCGAACGCGTCATCCAGGTTTTGGTTCCATAACTCCAGTAGTGGAATTGAACTGGAAAGCATGAGAGCCGATACTATAAACTAATTCTAGCAAGTTTTCGGTTGCAACTTTCAGAGACCATTTTTTTTTTTTAACTTTTTTTTTACTATAGTTCCTTGCATAATACTCTAACATAGACGAATACTTGAACGTACATTCATTAAGTTATAGCTACATTATTGATTAATTATGCTCCGAAGCGTCGCATGATGGCGTTTACTTATGCAATGCGGAGCAGCCCTTTTCTAATGGAGTTCCATACGTTGTTTGTGAAAGTACGTTCATGCACAAAAATGGTTATCTATTTCTCTGTTTTTATTCCTAATCTGTCTTATATTAATAAAATTTATACTTAGCAACCGGATGTGATTAATATCCTAAATTAATGAAAATTTTGCTGCTTTATTAGCAATTAGCGCTACTATTCTCTCGCCCTCGTGGCGCGATACTGCAAATTTAAAGTTTATGAATTCAGTTAACCATTTGGATAATCATTGATTGCTGAAAAGTGAACTCTTGTATTTAGCAGCGCAATTGCGATTCCCAGCTTGTCGCTCCGGCATGTGGTAAGCATGGCTTCGACGGATTGTCTAATCAGCAGAATTAATTGACTGTTCTGGTGCATTTGTTCAAATTTCTTGTAAAAGTAGTATTTATCCCTCCATCCCCCACATATTTATCGTCACTGTTATTTTTTGCTGAACGAGGAGACTGAGGGAGATCGGGATGGTGCGGTGGCCAACGACCTTGCTTCCCACCCAAAGGACCCGAGTTCGAATTCCGGCGGTGGTAGATATTTTTCAGTGGCATCCAGCTTGAGGTGCTTTGTGGAGAACACTTTGAGGGAATACGCCCTCCGTCGGATGGGACGTTAAGCTGTTGACCCCTTGGCGCCTTTCGTTAAGAGTAGGCTAATGCCGACGCCGGGTTTCTCTCCACCCTTCATCCTTTCCTGTCCATCCCTAATGGCACAGATGACCTCAGCTGTCGGTCGTCTCCCTTAAATATCGTACTATTACTCCTTCTACTTCGGGGAGACTGAATTGGTCACCAAAATGAACAGTTAAGCACATCTCTATTATGAACCCTCTTGTACTGGCTTCTTAGAATTTCTCCAAACATTCTTTTACCCTATTATGTCTAGAACTTTCTCGTTTGGTCTACTTTCCGTTGATTTTTTTCCATTCCTCCACTCTCAAACCTCAAAAACTGCCAATATACTTTCATACTGTAGCCTCAACTATCATGTTTCTGATACATACAAGATTAAGCCCATATCAAATTTTTCACTAGGCTTTTCTTTCCTTAATTACTTAAGGTGCCTGTCATCTACTTACGCTTCTTTTTAACCAACACGATTTTTCTTTCCGTGTCCCTACTACTATTACCACCCTTGTCTAAAAACTTCCTAAATAGATAAATTGTTCTACCAGTTCTATTTTCTGTCTCTTAACCTGGATTTCTATCTTAGAATAATTGGCAACATTAGCATAAGAATTAAGCGCTGCAGTAGGCAAGGAGTGCAGCAAGGGCTTCATTCGCACGTGGGTCCGAACGGCGGGTAGGTGAGAGGAGGGGGATGTGAAGACAAGAAGCCCATCTTACTGATAACCATTGGCTACGTAATTTATCATGGTGCTCTTGTCTCCTGCCCGCTGGCGGGGAGCAGGTTAAATATGATTTGGCACAATGAACAATGAGGTCCTAATTACCCAGAGCTCCTGTCGAAGATCCTAACAATAAGCATGAAAAAGTAGGGTTCTCATCTCTTCAGGTACTCGTTACATCATAAAGTAGCTACTACGCATCCATTCTTCTCTTGTAATTTTGGGTGGCATACATCCCATATATCAAATACAAGGTAGTTTTTTACATTGGTCTAATCGAAAAAAACTTTTTTCAATGCATGAAATTGCCACAATCGCCTAACAAATGCCTCTACAAGACTTTTTTAAACTATCAATGCAGTCGAATGAAATCTGGTATGAGGATATTTTGCTGATTAAAGTTTCTGGGAAAGGATCGAGTAATGACTAAGTGATCTGTCGGAGCAAGTTCCTAATGCTTCACAGTACATTAAATCAAGTTCAAGTGTTATGGTGGGTTAACTTGGAATATTTCATTTCGTTTTCAACATGAACATAATACTTTCCGTTAGTTGGATTTCCAATGGCTAAACGTTGAAACATTTTACTTTGTGAACTATCAAAAAAATCAAATTCCTTGCTAACGGAAGGCAATCGGCCTTTTTGGTCCTATTGAACTTTTATCCGATCCTGTAAGCAAGGACAAAATCAGAAAACACCATTTCATTAAGTCGTGCTCTTTGTATTACTCAATCCAACATCAATTTCCCAGCTTAAATTAAACGCATCTCCTTATTTCCTTACCTTCTTACTTTAGGTACATACATTTTAAAAAGGTTTTTACCATGCTTACCAATTTCCCATGCTGAAAACACCAGCGCGCCTAAAGAGGAACTCAGAATACCTTGGACATAAGTTCTACATTGGTTTTGAAATGGCAACCTAGGAAATTTGTGCACGCCATCAATGTTATGGAGAGATGAATCCATCCAGTATTCGAGATAATTAGAATCGTAAAACGATGGGTGACGTAGAAAAGACGAAAAGAAAGTAGTTTTCAATTTGAAAATTCAACCAAACAGACCTATTCACAAGTTGCGTACTGAGGTATTTCAATGGGTTTTAACTCTCCGTTGGGGCGGATTTTTAAGGTGCAGATTTTGAGCACGCATTACTTCACTAAAAATGTCATAAATTAAAAAAAGTGAAAAATTTTAATTGGACTTTGAATTTAATACTCACCAATAACTTTCTTGTTTCTTCTATGCGTGATACTCCAGGAAACATTTTCCTATGTGGAGTGGAACATCCTATGAGGAGCACACATACCTCCGTCCCTTTCCAAATTTTTCTTGAAGCACGCACTTCGCATCTTCTTGAGCGATATTTTTTCTTCCCTTTACCCACGATAGGAAGGAGATGATGTTTACTAAGGTCTCTCGAGAGACGATGTGGGTGGATCCCTAGCAGGAACACCCTGCGTCGGCTTATCACCGCCATCGTCCGCCGAAGATGACTCATCTTGCTCCTCTCTACTCCTTTCTCACTTTGTGGATGTCTGGATCAGAAAGCCTTTGAATCGAATGCTATTTGATTCATTTAGTGTTTCTTTTAATTCTAAAAGCAATAAAAGGAGCACAATAAATAAGCCCGGCACTTCTTTCTTTGACCATTTCATTGCTTTTCTCATGATTGTATGATACTACAAATACATATCCGCCCCGTCTAAGCCTTTTATGAACTTATTGCATTTCAAAATTCTGATAGATTTTATGAATGGCGGTACTGGGATCTCATCTTTCCGCGGGCTTATTACCCATCCTAGATCAGTGAATAATACTACTAATCCTCCCCTCCCTTACGTCTTTCCAAATCACCAGAAGCGCTTCACCTTTACGAGAAAATGTGCACTATTTCATTGTGTTCGCCTCACTATTCAATGTGGCAGGGAGCCCTCTATTTGACCTGATGGTTGTAGTAGAGATTCCTGGTGAAGTATTGTCTTCATAGGTGCTCTTATCGGAGTCACTTTCACTTATCAAGAGAGGAGTGGATTATTTTATTTCTGACATTCGCTACAATATCGGAATCACTTTCGTTCTCTTTGTCATACCCTGATGGCACATCTGGAAATTCATCGGCGCACAAACCTAATAAAATTTCTTCCCGGCACAAAGCACTCTCTTTCGTATGCGATGCCAATACATGGAATATTCCTTTGAATAATTCAAAAAATGATTGAGAAAACCCTCTTGCAAGACAAACCGAACACCAAAATCACAATTCACCGGGACTCGTGGAAACGAACCGCTCAAGACACATCGAGAGAAGGAACTGACCAGAAACGTAAAAGAAATATGGATGATTCATTTTTGGCCCCATTCATTCTTTTCATAAAAAATTTTTACCTTGAAGCGGCAGAGCTGAGAGTGCATTCAATTTGCCCGGAGTGGAACTTGCAAGCGAGGAAATGGTCCGTGAGGCGATAGAGATAAGGTTCCTCGCCGTTAGCCTAGCTAGCTTGGGCCATGAGGATAAACACTAAGGATATAATGAGGCAAGGCGTTGTGGTATCCGAGGAGGAGATGAAATAAATATTACCTCCGAAATGAAGAGGAATCGACGAAGAAGTTTCAAGCTGTCCAATTAAAAATTAGGTTACGGCTGTTCCTATTAAATAACGAAAGGCAAATGAAAAATTACCAACAAACATGCAACTAATTTGAATTAATAGTATTAAATTATCCACGCATCGGTCGGCAAATAAAGTACGAGAATTCTCGCCATCCTTGCGCAACTTGTTTGAAGTTGTAGCTGCAGAAAACGGGGGAAAACAGAACTCGCGAACTTGAAGAGCAACGAAACGGGGAGAGGTGAGAGCCCCTTCCTCACGTGTCCCATTCGGGGAAGGGTGAAGGAGCGATAGTGAGAAGGCGGTCCTGGAGGCGGGGAAACTGTGAGGCATGATGAAATGGGAGGACAAACTGGTTGCGTTCTTCGCCGTATGATAACATACGGCGAAGAACGCAATCAGAAAGGGTATGAAGTAAAATGGGGGAGGAAGAAGTGAGGGGAAGGGAAAAGGATATGCCGTAGTAATAGTATTGAGGGGAGGCGACCGACAGCTGAGGTCATTTGCGCCATTGGGGATGGATAGGAGAGGATGAAGGGTGGAGAGAAACCCGGCGTCGGCATTAGCCTACTCTTAACGAAAGGCGCCAAGGGGTCCGCAGCTTAACGTCCCATCCGACGGACGGCGTACTCACTCAAAGTGCTCCCCACAAAGCATCTCAAGTAGGGATCGATATACCTCTGAAAAATATTCAACACCGCCGAGATTTGAACCCGGGCCATCTGGGTGGGAAGACAGTACGTTAGCCCCCGCAGCATCTCGATCCCCTGGGATGTGCCGTAAGGAGACAAACTGACGGATGGTTCCCTTGAAAACGACCATCAATAAACACCATTACCACCACAGTGTTGCCAACCTGCCTCTGAAAACATCCTCTCCCATAAGTTTTCCAGTCATTCACGACCTGGTAACGCAACACTCGGTGCTCCCCTATTGTCGGCCATGTGGAAATCACGTCAAATTGGTCAGCTGCCGTTCGACGGCCTGTGAACGAGGGCATTTTACTGACCGCTCTCTTAACCCCGACCATGTAATACTAGGGGATCGTGAGGGTGGCTTCCCACTCAGAAGGCCCAGTTTATTTATAGATTTACAAGGTCTGTTCCAAAGGTAGTATGACTTTATATTTCGCAGTTGGACGGACGGGCGGCGATTTCTCTGGCTGGGTTTCTGGGCCGAGGTAGGAAGGTCTCAAGAAAGGGTGGAGGTCGGTCGGTGGCAGTTGCTTCCAGCCAACCCGGAGTTCGGATCGTTCGTTCGCGAAACCTCTACATCGTGATCTCGTTACGCTCCGTCATAAAATGGTAATTGTAACAGTGCTACGCCATCAAATTTTGCGTGAAACTGGGCTAAACCGGGAAAGAAACTCGTTCAAGGCAGCTTATGGTGATCATGGGTAGATCGGGTGCTTTTGAGTGGCACAATTTGTTTCGGGAGGGTAGCGAAAATACTGAAGACGCCGAATGTTTAGGGCGCCCTTCGACCTCAAAAAGCGACGAAAATCTTGCAAGAGTGATGGCTTTGTTTGACAGGGATAGCAGATTAAATGTTCGCATGGTTAGGTGAACTTGACATCCGTAAAAGTGATGTCCATCGACTTGTGTCTGAAAACATGGGTATGAGAAAGGTGTGTACGAAGTTGATGCCGCGAGTGCTCTCGGACGAACACATGGAAGTTCACACGTGAATCTGACATGAGCTTCTCTACCATATGACCAAGGATCCAAATTTTTTAGACAATGCCTCACCAGACTTCTTCCTCTTCCCCCACCTCAAATCCGTGCGGATAGGACTTCAACGCGGCTCAGTGGAAGCGTAACAACAGACCATGTCGAGAGAGCTTAAAAGCATTCCGAGTGCCGCTTTCCGAAAGGTGTACGAGGCATGGATGGCTGGCAGCGGTGTGTGGACGCGTAAGAGTGCTACTTCGAAGACTTTTGAGTGAATTTATCAATTCTGGCAATAATGTTTTTTAATCGACTGAGTCCTACTACTTTTGGGACAGACCTTATATATATGGTACCCTGCAAGCCACCGCTAAGGTGTGTGGAATGGGGTGATTACACAGCAGACTACTTTTGACCCAAAACATCTTTCCTTACAATCGCGGTCGAACAAAAATTATTTTAATCTGATCTATTATTTTTGTGTTCTACAACTAATCTCTCGAAATTTTTGATACGTGGACCCCCATCGTAGTATAATATAGTTAATAGCACATTCTTAACATCACCACGCTAAAGAGATATCCTGCCAATTTATGCTAGAGATTTACTCTGTAATTTAACCTTCGCTCCGTGAATGATTCCCGACTAGATCCTTTAATAATTTCCATACGCTTCTCAGTTTTGTCAAGCATACGAGTATTGGTTGACAGTGGAATGTTGGAGACTGTGATAAAGGGGAGAATGTTGGACAAACAAGGAAGGGGCAGGAATAGAATAGAATGTTGGATGGAATGAAGGGAGGGAGGAGGTATACGGAGATTAAAAGGGACTTTTTGGCAGAGTAGGATGTAAGGTTGTGTAGAGACAAGATATTTATTATATAGACGCGTTTCCTTCCGGTAGATTACCCAAAAAAACTCAGTCATAATGTTTTTCAAAGTCAGCTCCTCTAGGCTGCAAGCGATCCAATTCGTAAATAAATCCAACCTCATGAGGATCCCATATGCTAGCAGCATATTCCAAATGAGGGCTAATGAGCGAAAGGTAACATTCCTCCTTAACCTTTCAACCCCTCCGGGTTCGAATCCTGGAGAAGGCAGAATTTTTTAGTGGGGTCCCGGTCCCTACTTGATGTGCTTTGTGGAGAGTACTGAGATGAGGACCTAAAAATTTTAAAATAACATCGTCAATACCTATTGAGTTCAAAGTAGTCATGAAGTGTGTACTTTTTTTCGGAAAACTGGGAATTCGCATCGAGGGCTTTGGAGCTCTTACATCTGAATATTCTTCATAAATCTAATCAGGTAAAAAATAACATATTTTTAATTATTACTTTGTTGCTCCTTTTTCTCTTTCCTGACTTTGTTTCCTTCGGAGTTGCTCTTGGCAAAATCGAAAATCAACCTAGGCACACAATGAACCTTGCGAAGTAATGACTGCAGTAAACATCCAGAGAAAGGGCGCAAAACTTTCAGGTGACGCAAGTATGTAATAGCGTGATAACAGTTGACAGAGGTCGATGGAATGAAAATGTAGGCGTGCGCGGAGACGGCGACCGTTGCTGGGCGGAGTCCCATAGACTTCAGTTCAACATCGCGGCGTTCGCGGCGTCTGCAAGCCTACCCTAGGTTGTTGGAGTAACATAAAGGGGGAGGGAATCAACTGGGCCGCATATTACCCCCACCATATTACGCCTATCTACTTCTCTTATTTATTCGTATCACAGTGTGGGAAGGTTAAATTCGGATAGAGCCACTTCCGTGTCCACCCGCCGGTTAAGCTTGGCGTGCATAACACTGACTTTACTATCTCCCTCCCTGCACCGTTCCAGGCTCTGCCACCGTCAAAAAAAATACAGTAAAGACTTCAAGTGGTTAAGACAGCGGAAGAAATGTCAAATTGAAATCCTTTTTTTTCTCGATAAAATTCCTGGAAGAGTATAAAATACTCCCAATGAGAAAGAAATATTAAATTGGCGAACAAATGGAAATGGGAAAAACCACAGTATTTTTCTATCAGATTTGAACGTGTTTCTTCACACGTCACAAGAGGCAAAGGTATGAGAAAATATTTTGGGTTTTCTCGTGCCAGTCACGGTTGCATCACCTTACAATGACCGTCGAACAAAGAATTCATGAACTTCAGCAAATTGAATAATGGAGCACAAAAATTCCACCTCGGTAACAGAATCCTTCTCCCAGTGAACAGCGGATATAGTTAACAGCAGAGAGAAAACTTTTGAGTGTTTTTACAAAGCAATGCCATCATTCGTTTGGGTGCAAACATCTGAAATGACTACTACAGTAAAGCAGTGCAATATTGCATCATCAAAAACTACCTATTTTGACTATTTGAAACACATGGGAAATTAGCTCCTGAACTTTCTGTTTGTTCCCATGAAGTTTCTATGTTATCATTCCAAGCCCAACAATTTCGGACTTTAGCTGGTTTAAATCCATTTTGGTCTTCTCATCAATTCACCTGATAGTTCAAGAGTTCCATTCCACCCTCCTATCCCTTCATAAAAAGAGAAACAGGGTATCCTTCATGTGGGCTCAAGGCCATGTAGGAATTAATAGCAATAAGAAAACGGACAAAGCAGCAAAAGAGGTCCTGGGGAAGCTCAAGACTGATTCCATACTGGTACCTGTGTAGGACCTTAAGGTCCCCTAGCAAAACTCAGTTTTAAACCAGTCGAAGGAAGCTTGGTGGTCTATCAAAAATAATAAATTGAGGGCAATAAACTTGATCTTTTCAACATAGCCCTTTTCCATCCAGAAAAATGGGAGGGGAGAGATTACCACCATGTGCTTGAGGATAGGATATTGTGCCCTCACACACTCATACGTCTTCTCCTCAGAGGAAAAAGCCCAACCTTGCTGCAAAGACTGCAACTTGCCCCTGATGGTAAACCATATCCTAACACAGTGAGACAAATACCAGAGGGCTAGAGACACTTTTAAAATAAGGGGTGATCTAAGTAATATTTTAGGGGGTTACACTAACTCCTTAAATAGAGTTCTAACTTTTTAAAGTAAAACTAGCCTTTTAGGAAAACTATAGTTGTGGTATACTTTTTTAGGATTTTGGTTTTACATATTTATTTATCTATTTATTGACAGGGTATTGAGGGTATAAACCTTTCAACAGTGGTGCAAAATAACCACAGCTGTCAATGCACACTAAAAACTACGCTACAAATAACAATCTCCAAGGCCAAAAACTCACTCTGGCGTAGAGTGAATAAAAGGTGAGGCTATCAAACTCATACCAGCAGATTTCTACATAGGACTGTATTATGTGAAATTCTGAGCATCAAATGGAAAACAAATGTAAAATCATGAAGATTTTGAAGTATTTACTTTGTCCTTGAGTTGTTTAGGATCATATAATACACATAATACAATATAACAATTAGGATCATATCACTCAATCCATTTCCAACGAATAAAATAATTCATGAGAATTTTCTATATTTCTAATCTCCCACTATTTACTAATTACTCTGAGAAATTTATCACTCTATGACCCACTGCAGCATATTCATTTTATTTAATTGATGTTTTATATTAACATTCAGTTGTAGAAATGGAATATTATGACGGAAATATAATATAACTGGAATTTGTGTCAGCCAGGTTAGTCTCTGAGATTGCTGCACCTCACCTAAGATTTTCATTTAAAACCCATTTGGAATAATTTACCGATTCCCTGACCAATGCAGAAGACCAAACATTCCATCTGGGTTGAATCCCCTCCCCCCCAAGGAGTACCAGTGAATATGATACAGCCTATGCATTTTAACTAATCTTGCAACTTTGCCTTTCCATCAATATTTCATATCTATAAAAAGCATTGCATAGCTCAGTGTTCAACATTGCACAATTTCATTGCATAAACATCACATGTAATGCAGACAAAGTAAACCTTTTGGCAGCAGATCCATTTTGGAAGAGAGATCCCAATTCAATAAAATGTGTGAAAGATTAGTTTGCTTTTGCAGATCCCTTACTGGAATTGGGGCACCCTCTGGTCAACTTCAAAGCATTACTTAGCCTGATATGGACCTAGAGAAGTGACCTTGGGGAGAATACAGCAGGAACAAGAGCCCCAGATGAGAGAAGTGAATGAGATTGTGGTCCAGCAAGAGTTGAATGCCTCTGGTGGATCTAGTTGGGACCTCTGCCAGAAACTTGCCATTACCTCTCCAAATCCCTTCTTTACACCCCTTCCACTGACCGCTAACTTGCTCCCTCACACATCTGAATACCATGAGTTTTGGTTTTGCCCATAGATTGCAATGCTGCATGCCCAAATGTCCATATAATTAGGGTACCATGATTTCTTCAAAGTTAAATATTAATCACTTGAAGTTTCATGTGAAGAATAAGTATTTAATGACACCATGAGAAATGAAAAATGACATTTACAGAGAAGTGAAAATGAAGTCAATTTACAAATATTTTTTGGTGTTCACAGGAATTATTTGAGTTTGTTTGCATTAATATTGCTTTTTTCTTATATCAGATAAATGCTACTACAAATGGAAAAATTAAAGAATGGATCTTCATTGATTTTTCCATCTCACTAACCTTGGTCTCACATAACTGAGAATTATTTTGTGACAACCGAATGCAAGGAACACATAGGTAATGCATTACATGCATTCAAGTTTCTATATTTGTACATCAATTTAGTACTCGATATGTACAATAGGTATAAAGCAGTAATATCTACAAAATATTAGACTGGATTTGACCAGATGCACTCCATAAGGTGTATAAGTGGCAGCAGGATTCACTATCAAGCATAGCATGTGATCCATTTGCCAATTCTCTTAAAAATCAGATCCATTTCATGGACACCAACGATCATTATCTTTAATGCACGTGCAAGTTCACTCTTCTGCTTTCGTTAAAACCATATTTTGGTCCATATATATCATGAAGCAAGAATTTTTTAACCGTTACATTACACAAACAAGAAGATTGGCCACCAAAATATCACCTTGTACCATTTGCAGACAATAACTGTCTACTTTACAATTTTTACATGGTAAAACACAATTTCACAAATTCCAAATTTGTTCAAGGCACCCTTTAAAAGTTTTTCATGTTTTTGCCAAATCTTTTCTAAAGAATTAGACAGAGATGACAACGTGAAATAATAAGAAAAAATCTCAATATGAACTCCAGATATGTTTGGAGTTGGTATTGCATTCTGTAACTCTTCACTCTATTACAAAGGTAAAAGTGAAATAGAGTACATATTAGGAACAGACTTAATGATTTTATTTTATAATTTTGACACTTAAGTTAGGAAAACAAATCACCTTAAGTCAGTGGTCCTGTTGTTTTAATATGGTTTTCAGTAATTGACTAGTAATACTGGTTGTTCATTTACAAGAAAACAATAAAGTGATTATGATAAAATGTACCTCTATCTTAATTATAAAAGCTTATTACAACACTATCCAATTGTTCATTGAAATTTTCATTTAAATTCATTACATTTTGTAGCAATATACATAGTTGTACTTGGATTACAAAAAATAGAAACCTAAGATGTTGAAATTTAAGTTTCTTTCTAGCCTTCTATTTAAGCAGTAAATTGCATAATTTTACAAGGCGATTGTCTCAATTATTCTCCAGGGTATCTGGATCATTTCTATGTCATGAAAATTGTTGTCTAAGTCAAATCTTGAAGATTGAGTAGTTATATGTAGAAAATACACAAAAATATTTATTATCATTATTTAGAATCAGTCATCTACAGATGAGTTTTATCGATTTATCTTTATGTACAAAATTTGGGTTATTTAATACTTAGCATAGTATTCAAATATGTGTGTAAATATATGAAACAGCATGAATTAGGCAACAGCACATAACCAAAGAGGAATTATTCACACCCTTTTTCATATAAATAAGTATTCAAGCCATAATTCTGAACCCTTATCAAAGGTTCAAATGCTTATTGTGAGCTGGTCCGTAAACCTTATGAAGCAAGAAAAGGGAAATTTAAGGAACTATTGTTTTAACCCAATACATTAATTTTAATAAATATTCATAACTTTATTAGTTCATTTTAATTATATTGCCGACAGACCAAGATTTCTACCAAATCAGATATCAGATAATTTATTGACAATATATAAATATTAGGTCTCTATGCCAGAATGGCCTCAGAAAAACATTTGTTCAAAATGCTACAATTGATCCTTTATATTCCTTTTCAAACAAAGAGCAAATTAATGAGCTAGGTAGGTGAGTTTTCAGCATGTGCTGTTTGCATTAATTCCAGAGAAATATATTTACATTAATTGTAACTTACATATATGTTACCGTTCGCTAACATCAAATAATGAAATGGGGGATTTTATTAAATGTAACTATTGAGCCAGTATCAAGGAGAAAGTAGTTAGGTATTACACATATGTACATGCCTTAAAACAGAAAGACGAGAAAAAACCAGGGCTTTAAACATTTTAAGTTTGTGAGTAGCATATCTAACTGATTAAAAATGTACATAGAGGCAGTCTGAAACATTTGTCGTTTATGTATTGAGTATATTTACAGGCAGGCACAAAGTGTTCATTTAGAGATTATGAGCTGGAATACTAACTAGCAGAAGATAATCTTAAAAATTTTGGATGTACAAAAGAAATTACTTAGAAAAGATGAATCTTTGATGATGGAGACAATGCCGAGTCTATTTGAAAAAATAATGGAGCAGATGAAAATGTTCATGCAGCAACAATTTTAACTATGGAAAAATGATGGCTGCTAAATTAATATTTTCTACTGCATAATTTTTGTGTTTCCAATACATTTCTTACGTACATTTCTTCAGCAACAGATGAAAACACTATGGAAGGAGGCAATAATAATGACTGAGATCAATGATTTCAATGGATGGGAGAACAGATTTGTGTATGATTTTACAAAGAAGTTGTATGACTTCTATGAGATGGCTAATATAATAATTGGAACTGTATAACCTGATAGAATGTGACCAACTGAAAGTAATGGTGAGGAAAAAATTACATTTGTGTATTTTCGATGATACTTCCTTCTCTAATTGGTACAAACAATAATGGCTAAATATGTGTATTTCCCGGAAAATAACCAGAAGGTGAGTTTTCATAAAGGAAGTACATTTCATTATTTTTAAATTCCTTTTATGACTCTAGGACAGGCATGGCAGATTCCAAATTAGGTCTTGCTCAACAAAAACAAAATATATGATGGGGGATTGAATGAACGTGGTGGCTAGGGCATTGGCTTCCCACCTTGAGTTTCTAGGTTAAAACCCTCATGGTGATTGTTATTTTTCAATGACATTCTGATCTCTAATTGAGTGGTACAGATTATTGTGCCCTTCAAATACAATGTGATGGTCATCTATCACACACGGAGTGGATAAAATCAAGTATATTCAATGACTTTTGATTATAAATTTTCAAGAGTCATTTCTCTGAATATGCACATTCTATTATCATTGTTTTCCTAGGGAAGTAACTTTGTTTTTAGGGTATCTTGGTTAACCTGATCCCTGTCAGTCAAGATAGTTTACTGGACTGCAAAATTCAGTTCTTATTTTACCAAAGGGATACTTGAATATAGGACATGTTAATGTATGAATGCCCAGACATCACAGGACGTCTGGCATCCCTGCTCATGAAACTAATTATTTTTTGGTAAAAATCAATAAAAATTTAGTCATCTCCATTGCGGTGTGGGTAAATTGCAATTTATCAAGGGAGAAGCATCACAAAGATTAGCTGGGTTCTAAAGAAAAGACGCAGATATTGAATGAGGTATAAGCACTTGCCAATGCTTTTAGCTATGAGGAGATTCCCAGATTTATGAAAAACCTCATCCTTAATACTGGATGTGATTACATATTCTAAAAACTATACTGCGGCAAAGGAAATTTTGTATTCTTTCCAAGATGCTGGAGTAAGACCTAAAAATATAAAACTGATCTTGAATGGGTAATAATTTATAGTTGGTAATAACTTATATTCTCTCTCACATCTGATAAACCCTTGAGAACCAATTGTCACCCCGACTCAATTTTCCAATTTTCCTTGACAGAGTAATCAACCCTGTCCCAGTAAATAAGTTCAATTACCAAAAACACATAGGACACTTTCTTTGCTGTTGTCTGTGAAGTTTGAAGACTATATGGAATTCAACTATGGGTATCTGGTTGCAAAGGTAGCTTTGAAAAGTGGCATCTATATATCCTCTTATTATTGAATTATGGATGAAATCTTGATGAATGGTGGAATAATTGGAAAAAGACATTCTTGAGTCACTCCCAAAAACAATATTTCCATTCATTGTGAACATGACTCTCAAAGGCCTAAGCAAAATAAAAGAGTGTCATTTGAGAGTTGAAAAATGTGTTTATTGGATAGAAATGTGTGAACAGACTGAGAAAATGGGACAAGAGTTTCTAACATATTTGCAATGAATTTGGCACGTAAATGCATTGGAGCAGCCAATGGAAGGAAGCACTTAGCCAAAAGAAACACTCCTCGTTCATGGGAAATAAAATCTAAAATATTATTTTAACTATAGGGTAGAGTGGCTTTTTTGTTGAGTGAAGTCATAGTTCTTCTTCACTAGACAAATGCTCTAAATGTACAAGAGCACAGTTGCAATTGAAGCATTAAAAATTATTTTCTGTGAATCAAGTAATATGATGGACATCATCTCGCGGCAAAGCAGTTCAGGTCATTGGTGGAAATCTGGGCCATTGAACATGAAAATGAGCTCCCATCATTATCAAAATGCTTATATATCAAGTTTCAACTGTTGACAGTGAAGAAAGTCTTTGAGGAAGCCAATGAAAATGGGCATAACTCTTTGACAACAGAATTCCTTAAAGCCTTTCTTGTCAACATTGCACATCACTTGGCAACATCATTGTTATAAGGTGTTAAGTAGCAGAAAGAGATCTGGGTACATTAATTAAATTTCCAAATCATTACTGATAACTATGAAAAAAGATAGCAAAAGAGGAATTTGCTAAGAAGCAAAATTTACATCACTGATAGCAGCTGACCTTGGGCCACTACAAATAGTGAATGATTTGATGATTCAGAAGCATATTTTTCAACAGTAGATCTCTGCAAGATAAAGTTTGGAGACACACTCCTGCTTGATCCAACAGGACAATTATCCCAGAAGCACAACCCGAGTAGAATGAGAGTATTAGGCTGATATGGAAGATTGTTTCAGAAAAAAAAACACCAGCAACTGAGTCAAACTGAAACCAAACTCTGGGTGAGGACAAACTGGACTAATACGTATCTATTACGATACCAACCAAACAACATAACTAGGGCCACAAAACTACTGTGACCACAATGATAAGGCAGACACCAAACTATTCAGTATTTTCAATTACAATAAAAAGAAAGGAATTTAGGAAGAATGTTTACTTTTTTGACGAAATGAAATTAGAAGCTAAAATCAAAAAGAGGTGTAACATGGGAGAGTGTGTCTTTCTCATACTTCTTACCTTCGACTGTAAAAAGTTCATGAAAAAAAATAATTTCTGGGAACATATATGAAATTAGAGGGTTTTGGCAATCGTCAAAAACTGAAATCATGTCTACATTAGAAAATAAAAAGTACAATGCAGAGTATGTGTAAACTATGAAATGCATATTAAGTTCGATTTCAGACTTCTTTATCGTATGATATTTGTCGTAAAATATCCTTTGCTTACAATAACATCAAACATTTTATTCAATAGTTTTTGTCATATTGAGGAAGTACCCTGATTAATTCATAATTTTGAGAATTCATAGATAGGTAGGTAGGTCACTCTCATATTCAAAATGCTATCAGTATGAAATTTGATAGCAGTCATTAATGTGAAACCTCATTATTTTAAAGTATGAAGGGTCCAAAAAGGATATTTTAAAGGGTCATGTTTCAAAATGAACATACCTGAACAAAAATTAACATTCTTATAACCTCACATTAAGATAGAGAATTTTGTTACCATATACCTGTTAATTTTGGTGGAAAATATGTTGACCTAGAAGCTATCAATTCATGATTTAAACCATATTTTTTAAAGAAAAAACCTTTGGCCACAGAAGCTAGGCCTCAAATTTAAGCAATGAATACTCACTCATATTCTAATGACCTATTTGCAAAGAAAAAACAGATTGCCTTAATCTATAAACATATTAACATTGAAACAACAAAGTTCTTGTTTTGGGATTAGAAGGGGCACATTTTAGATCTGCTTGACTTTCTATGCTTCTCTCACAATTTTAATTCTGGAGGTGAAATGAAATATACTTTCATAAAGTCACAAAAAATTATTTTCTACAGATGTTAGCACTTACTTATTCTCTTTGAACATTGTAGCTTAAAACATTCTCCTTAATGATATGTTCATCTCATTTTCATTCAAACCAAAATTTATTTTTTCCTCCTTGAGCAATGAAATATTTCCTAACATCTGAGTTTATTTACTCTAGATTACATATTTTTTAAATGCGTTGTCCTTTAATGACATCATCCATGTGTTCAATAAAAATCACATCCTCAATACTGTAAACATATTATTAGGATATCCCCATTTTAAAGAAATAAAAGTACAATTAAACGATGAATTTTAATTAGTAATGACTGAATAATAGGAAGTTTTCTTCGTTACTTTTATGCTATGCGACTCAGATAATTTCCTTGCATTCACAGCTTCAAGGTTTCCAGACAGATTCAGAACTGGTTGTATATAAATTTTCATTTTCCATTATCACTTATTTCCTGAGATCAAATAATGAGATGATTGCACCAACAATATGGAATAAATTTGTGCATTAAGCAATAAATTCATTTCATGAATATGCATTGCATGTTTTTCATTTAGGTCAACTAGCAAAATGAGTTTGATCCATGCAATGCAACATGGAGGAGGGTGGAGTTCAAACTTCGGACGAGCACGTTAACTTTTCTCCTTAAGAGGAGCAACTGATTTTTAAAGCAATAACACACACACCCATGATTGATGAGAATGGGAAATGACTTAGAATCAGACAAGGAGTGTTCGATTTCATTCAATCTTAAATTGGAAAAAGAAATTCTCTCATGAGCACCACACACTTTTCAGTGCACTGCAAACTTTACCTTCATCCCCCATATCTCCATAGTCTTCCCATTCACAGATCCAAAATTATCTCTCACTGTGCTGGCCACTCTCATTGTGCAATATGCAATATACCTAGTACTCAATAAGTTGGTCCACATTCTTTCTTATGATCATTGAAATAGGATTGTATAATTAATATATATCTATCTGTTATTTGCACATTGCTGTTACGAATCAGTTATCACATAGAATTACCTATGTCTAGTAGTTAATGTCCATCATATGTCCAAAGAGATTTTGCAACATACAAAATGCATTATGCCCACCTTTAATATTGTGTGGATATTGCCTGTAAATTAACATGTAGTATGCCTATATAATGTGTAATAAAAATTAATTTGTCATAATCTCATCCCAATTGTCAATAGTCATAAGCTAGTGAAAAAAAAGTAGAGGAGGGTGTCTGAAGGAATTAAAATCCTTAAATTGCCTCAATGATCCCTAAAAACTAAATGATTTCAACCAAGTTCCAATTGGCTAATAAATGTGATTCCCAGGGAAATCAGTGTCTCTTTAAATAACTTTTACTCAACTTTAACAAACATTAACATAACCTATGATAAACACAATAGTTTTTCCGATACAAACTTTTATGGAAACATTCATTAGAAAAATAATGAATTTCATTCTCTTCCCCAGGAGAATATAGAATGAATGTGTATTGAATCAAATAATAATGCTTGACTGAAAGATAGATAGGGAGCTCATTTTCAGTAGAATCTGTGCTGGAATTTGCATGGATGGATATACTAGGAATTGGTACGAAATGGCTGTTTTATGGATGTTATGGCCAACATCAGGGATATTGCATTGATTTCACTTGTAAATAGTGATGATTCCCCATTGTTCTATTAATGAAATTTCAAATTCCCACAGAGCATCATATCTGCTGTCAAATTATGTGGAAAAAATAACTGCCTTTGAGCAGATAAAAGTAGCTTAGGTTTATTCAAATACTAGTAATATTCCCATACTTTTTGTGTGGTGAGAAAGATAAATGTAGGATATGCAAGATTGTTTTCATTTACCCAGCAAGGTGGCTTCCTGATGGGATCTTGTATCAGTAGAGGAACTTTAATTATTCTTTTTATTTTTCATCACCATCTTTACCAATTTATTTACTGTTTTTTTTACTATCGATTTATTTCTGTTCAGCTCTAAGGACATACTACAACATTAATGAATATGATAAAGCAACCAAAAATACTGGAAAACCAAAGATATGCCACAAGTTTTTCCTTTTTCTCTAGAGTACAGTTTTCACAGAATATGATATAAATTACTGCAAATAGCTTCTGAATTGAAATGAAATCCTAAAAGAAATAGTTGTGGGATTAGTTTTGGACCTTCTTCAATCTAAGGATTCCATCAGCTATTACTATGAAGGAGGGGAAAAGATACAATTAATAGGATATATTTTAGATATGGAAATGAGGAAAGTAACAAAGGAGAGTGTCTGACTTTTGAAATTCAATAAATCTCAACCCACAGTATTGACAGAAATTTTTGAGCATAGAACATCAAAACTAGATTCTGGGAAAACTAACAGTATAAAAAGCAAAATTTGCAATAGGTCTGGTGATTCAATTTCAATATGATGCCTCTATTTACATGATCTCCAATTTCTACACTGATTGCAGTAAATTTTTTTCAATCAGATTTCAAATACAGTGGAAATTACTTTTCATGGTTGAGAATCACGCAATGGATATTTCTCATGGTATTTTATTAGGATGATACTAAGCCATTGTAGCTTGGAGCATAAACACATTGAAAATTTAGAATATGATTACATCTTGGATATTTACTTCATATATCCTCTGTGAATGAAAAATAAAGTAATTGATAATTTGTACTTTTTGGTTATTACATAGTTAATGCTTCTTTAATGGTGGCATTATGAGATTTTCGGATGAAATATGCATATCCCTTGTGGTAGTTGTTTTAATGAATGATTTATGACGATTATTTTGAAGCTGCACTTTCTGTAATGCCCTCTTTCTCTTGCATTAACATTATCAATTGCATAAAATAAAATGAACAAACGTTATGTTGCCATTATGGGCAGGTGAATAATTTGGCATAGGATTTTCAGGGAATGATGTGTGGACAAAAACTTGGTGTTGATAATAGCCTAACTTTAGCAGAAGATGTCATGGGGACCATAATTTAATGCCCCATCCAATTGATGGCATACTGAATATAGAGCACAGTATGCCTACCATCACATGACACACAAGTAGGGATCAGATACAAGTTGGACAAAATTTTCCACCACTGGGGTTAGGCCTGTGCCATTGAGATGGGAAGACAATACACTAGCCACCCACTAACCCAGTTTAGAGGTGAGAAAAATGTGGTAAAATATAGAGAACAATAACGCAATGTCATTTTCCATGTGAATGTAAATTTTCCAATATTCAAAAGCTTCCAGCCGGAGCATGGAGGAATGCTAGAAAAACGATATGTCTCTGAGTAGTTGGAGCTCATGACTTCAAATTTCAATTCTTAAATCTTATGAATAATATTCATTAAGAAGTATACAATTTCCTATGATTTTGATTAGGGCTACTAGCACATGCAAATTGTATTCAGCTTTGAATCAAGGAAGAACGAAACAACGAGGTTTTATTGCATTTGAAAGTTACTTTATCTTACTCATTTTATTTAGTAATTATGAAAGCCCAAGTACAATAAATATTTTTTTCAAATTCAAAGTGAATGAAGGACTTCATCTTTATATGCTGAAAGGAATATAATATTTAAATGTTTTTCTTCTTCAAAAAATATTTTGTTATATTTTATTTGAAAGAATGAAAAATTTTAATTGTATAGCCAAACTCTTAATTGTACATCTCACTATAAGAGTTGCACAGCTAAATTTCTTCATGAACATATTATACATAATCTACATAGTTCATTCAAGTCAATTGGCTTATGATTGAGGTAATACAAAGAGATAGCAAACAATCAAACTTAACTTTATTGAGTTTGACATGATCAATATATGAGTGGTAACTTAATTCTCCCTGTGACATGCCTCTACAGCAGCTTGCAGTGTAAGGTAAAAATGTATATTAACGAAGCCATGGAAAAGAAGATTCCCAATTAATAGAATAAATTCATGCAAAAATTAAATAATCTTTAATATATGCAATTAACTATAAATTCTTCCTTACAACCGCCAATTCTTATAGTTTCAAGTATGGCAATGGAACTTCGTTTACATTAAGTGTATTCACCAGAAATTTAGCATTACCTGACCAAATATTAATAATATTTCTGAAATTAGAAAAATAATATGGAGATATATTTGCAGTTGAATACATGAACAAAATTGAATTATTGGATTGGGAATTGAGTAAAGGTTTCATGAAAATTCATATTTATAACTCTTTACTGCCCTTTAGTAATTGAGATTAAGTAAATGAGGAGTATGATCGAATGTGAGTAGGTTCCTATGGTCTATGTAAGTCGGAAATCATGCCTGGGGCATAATATTGCTATCAAATATTAAGAATAGATCCCCATCAGCCTTGATTAAAAAACAGATGTGCTTAAACATTAAAATACTATAAATATGAAAATCTGACATAATATGTAGGTACCTATCTAAAGAAGTTTTTTTTTTTTTTTTTTTTTTTTTTAAGTAGGTAATAACAATATTTTTATTGGTGTTTTATGACATATCACATAAATATTTTTATGCATTTATAAACTTCATCCAGTAAAGCATTGTGCTACTTCTTGTAATCAGCAATGCCATTATAATTTTCTTAGTGTGAACTATGATGATAATTTCAAATAAGGCATTCAGCCGCTTGAAATTATACTATTTATTTCATGACCACGTTACATTTTCCCTAACATGAGTCGAAACAAGGCCATGTTAATTACTATAGTCAGCATTTTAGTTCGCAGGGCAAAGAAAATGTTCTGATTGTGGTGTCACTCCTTCACTTCATAAAGAATAATCAACAACTGCTCAACAACAAGCTCACAAATATTTTGCCTGATCTTCTACCAATGATAACAACATGAAAAGTAAATACCGTCAAAAGTCATTATACAAATATTTGTATGATACAATTGGTGTTCTTGGCAGAATTAATGTACTATATGATCTAAATATATTGCCATGTTTAGAAACATTTCAGTCTCGAGGGAACATAGCCTTCACTAAACATATGCCTTTTCCTTATTGACTAGATTGTGCTGTACCCTGGAAATGTGCAATGAAAGCACCACATCATCTTTGGAATTTGTTAGTTATTTAGAATAACTCCAGAGGAAATTGCTTCCCAAGAAGTAATGTACACAAATGAAAAAAAAAATATGTCGATCATGTACAGGATGCAAAAATAAATTTGTTTAAAAATAAAGAGTGACACATATGTATCAGAATAAAATGGATTGGAAATTAATCATCTGATCCTATTTCAGCAAATGAGCTTCCCATTCTTTCATCCAGCATGAATAAAGGGCAGGTCAGCTTGCATAAAACTTCATTTCTCTATGATCATATTTTATATTATTACTAAGCACCATATTGCACTTTATTTGTTATTGGTGAAAACATGTTTCACTACTCTTCATTTATATTTCCTTCTCTGTTGGGCATATTCTCCTAAACTCCTCCAATCTCATGTCTTGGACCTCAATATTAACATTAGGGCTTCCATTATCCCTGCTAGCTACAGTGATCACAAGTGCTTCACTACTACCTGCATAATCAGGCTGACTTCTAGCACCAGACCTTGAAGGTGGCAATTCCTCCAGAGTCCCTGCAGGCGCAGAACCAATAGCGCTCTCTTGAGTGATACTTTTATCAAGAGGTGCATCTTCCTGAGGGACAGCTTCCCAATCCCAGTGAGAAGTGGGGCTAGTTGGGCTGGCACATGCAGAGGTGGAAGGCGTGGGGCGGCCCGTGGCTGCTGAAATGAGCCCTGCCAATGAGAGGCTTCGTCTGGATGCTGATGATGCTCTTGGTCGCCATAACTCACCTACAAGCTCTTCATCCTGAAATAATGAAACAGAATATTTATTAGGAAGGCCTTACAATGGATATTGAATTGTATGCTCCACAGTCTTTACAATAAATGAAGTTTATATCAGAAAAAAAATTGGCAGCAAAGAAATGTGCCAGAAAGGGAATAACCACTGGGTTATATTATAAGGAAAACCAATGCATTTAAAGTCTTTTATCTCTTTTTAGAAAAATGATATGTGGTTATTGTTTGAAACTAAGAAATGTAATGAAATATTGGTGTATGAGTTCATACATATGAAATCAGCTTAGGACTATCATTGATTAAAATCAGTATTCAGCCAAAAACTCATCTACACTCATTTTTTTCAGTTTTGATAACTGAAGGTACAGCTCACCTTGACCTAGGCCTATTGTGTCCACACTTTCAAGGAAACCCATTTATAACACTATGCTATGCATACTGTATCCTACAAATTCTGGCCACTAATTCATTAGATGTGGATATCCAAAGGCTATCTTCAGATATGAACCAGGGGCCATAATTTCAGTATGAGAATGGTTCATCCACTTGACTACCAAACCCCCATAAAATGCAGTATAAACTACATTAAAAATCCATCCTAAAACTCAAGGTATGATGTTGATACAGAGAATTTTCACTTTAACTTTAATTTGAAGTCTATGGTTTTCAAGTTGACACTACAAGCTTTTTTAGCTGAAAATTATTTCATTAGCTTTCAACCTGGAGTCTTCCTGTTAAATTCATGAATTGGGTGTTTTTGTTCAATTTAAGAATTTTTGCCCAACTGAAAGTTTAACAAGAGAAATGAGAGCAGATTTTGATTTAATTAGGTCAAATAATTTTTTGCTTTACCTTTTCGGGTTTTAATTTATTGTCTTAATGGAAAGTGGAAGAGTTGACCTATCTTGGAAGTGTTCTGGACTACAATGGTTAATGCAGAAGGCAAAGAATTGCATAAGGAGAAGAGTTGCATGAGGAGAAGAATTGCATTAGGCAAAGAAGTTTTCACAAGGAGGGAATGGCTAACGTAGATATTGAGTAAGGATATTAAAAAATGGCTTATCAAAACTTTGATATGGAATGTGGCTTGTAAGGCATGGAAATATGGTCACTGAAACATGTTGAAAAGCTTAGATTGGAGGCTTTTGAAATGAGCGTGGGATGTTCTTGCATAATTACTTTGTATATAATAGAAAATGTGGGACTGCAATGAGATTTGTAATGGCTGTGATTTTTTAAATTCATTTTTAAATGGATGGCTGAGCCAGGTAATTAACAAACTTGCCTGTTATCCTATAAGTTCACAGGTTCATGGGTTCAAATGCCACCTTGGGCTTGGATGTCGTGTCAACTCTGGTGGTTCAGCCCCTAGGAAACCTGGCGAGAAGCCAACGGCTAATTGGGATCCCAAAGGGCATATTATGGACTACCAAAGATATCCAGAGAGCAACAATTTTTTTTTTAATTTAGCATGTAATGACAAATAAAAGGCCTGATTTTAGCATAATATTAAGAAAATTTCTGTTATTTCAATTTTTCGCTATGAAGAACCTGAATCTAGGCATAAATACTGGACTGTTAATTATAAGTAATTTTTTACCATGTGTTATGTTGAAATTGTGATGCATTTAGTATGAGATTTGACTTTAAGACTAAGAAAATTGTAAAAGGGTTGAACACCTTTAAATAAATGTAGATTATTATATTTACAGATTTTGGTTGTCCCCTTGCCCTGTGGAACAATAAATACGAATTAGAGTGTCATCAAATTTTACTAAATGGAGAGTTCAATTGATGGACCAGAAGAAGAATGATATCTCTGAGTAAAGCATAATTCATGCTTGTTTTGTGCTGCTTTTGGTGTAACCATATTAAATCATCCAGGATGTAATAACTTCTAGAATATTAGAATGACTGAAAAAATCATGCCATGCAGTTAATCTGTATATATCTGCATACTTTTTACCTCCCATTATTCCATAATGCATTCCTATTTCTTTTCTCTCACTTCCTTGCTTACCAACATTCTCCTCTTTATAACAGTCTTCAGCATCCTGTTACTTTTCTATCACCTGCATTAACTTGTCATGCCTTCTTGACTTTCTTCCAAAAACTTTCTCTCTTACCCTATCATTCCAAATTCCTTCACAGCCAGCTGATATCCCAGCACTTCCTTCTTCTGAAAAATGATGATCAATTGTCCCATTCTTACTTTGCCAAAAAGCTTTCTTAGGACCGATGAGGCATACATATAGGTGTGTACATACTAGTTACATCCTATATTTTTTTCTAACAGTGACCTCATTGCTGCCATGAGATCACATGAACCTGATTCTCCTCTTTGTAATCATTTACTATCCCTTCTATCATTTTGTAGATGCCCCTAAATCTGTTCTGTTTGTTGCATGTGAAATCAAACTTATGTTTCCCTGGTCAACACATATTTGTTACTGCTTTGACCTTTTTCTGGGATGAGAATCAATGATGATCTAGAAAATTCTTCCAGACAAAGTCCTAAACCATAATTGCTAAATGAGCCCAAATAATCTCTTCCTTCCACATTTTTGGAAACAATTTAGTAGTTCTGCATGATTGTTCTTCATCCGCACTATCTTTTTCAATTCCATTTCCTTGAATGCCTTTTTTTATCTCTCGATCAAGTACTTCTGCACTTAGTAACCCTCATTGAACTCATATTATTTTTATACACTAAAACCACTGGCTCCTATCTCTCTACCTCTATTATCTCTTCATTTGTGAATGGCTTCCTCATTCATTTCTTATTTACCACCCTGACTGTTTTATTTGCAGCTTTCTTTATCCTTTTTTATTCCTCTTTTTCTTCTACTGTAATCAGCCCCTCATCATTACTTTCATCATGTGAATCCAATATTCCTTTCTGTTTTTTTCTGAACAAAGGCTCTCAATTCCATTGGCTTATATCACATCCCTTTTTTATTTTCTTAAATTTAAAGCTACACTGCATGAAATAATCATGATCCAAATCCACATTTACCCATGATAAACTGTGGGAATTTATCTTGCTGTTACCAAACCTAATATGCCTAAATATATAATCTAACTGACATCGCCCCGATTTTTCCAGCATTTACCATGTGCATCTAAATATAGTGTGTTTCTTAAACTATGTATTAGTGATTATTAAGCCATTTCTCCTACAGAACCCTATTTTTTCTCCCTACAGCCATTCCTTGCTCCTTTAATGTACTTCCCTATTTCCCTCGATTATCTCCCTTGACCTACAAACATATTCCAAAATCCCATTACTATAAAATATATTCATTCAGGTACACTTGCAAGTTTATATCATCTATATTTCAGCAGTTGTTAGTTAACTGTATTCACTACTTACTTCTTCATCCCAATGACTTGGCATGTATGTCAATAATTTCACTAATATTGTCAGATCTGGTTTTATCTATTTTAATTAAATTCTGTCAATTATCTGTTCTGTATTCATTGATTCCCTCCCTAAATTCTAATTCAGCATTATGTGCAACTCCTTTTGACTCTCCTCTCATCCATTACATGCTACTCTGTAGCCGTTGCTCCAATTAACCCTGCCATCTTTCTATCTCACCTGATGAAGGGCTAACAGACAAACTTCCTATATCCTTTAATTCCACACAATTATTTTTTAACTTCCATGAACTGAGAGCATCCTAACATTCATTTGAAGTCTTTTCCTGTATCCATTCTACTACTATACTAATAGCTACTATTGACTTTGCTGTGCATAGGTTTTGTGTTATGAAGACTATGGAGGCCTAGCTTCCCCCAATGCTGGGTATGATATCCAACCCAACTGAGCTAAATCCTATTAAGAGATTCATTCTTCTCATGTTTGCATTCATTACTGCCAGGGAAGGAAAACTTGAAGGTGGCTTTCATTTAGGTAACTCTCTCAACAATGTTTTTAGTATCATAGCAGCACTTAAATTTCCATCTCCCTGGGGTCAGTTTTCTTTCCAGTTGTCTCACTAATGAACACAGACTGACTGCATTGACTACTTTTTGCCTGACCCCGGCTGTTTCATTGGTAACTCTATGAGGAGCAAACATCATAATCCTTCAAATATAGTTGTATCAGTTATCAGAATACCTACATCAGCTCATCCACCAGGGTTGCAGCCCATTTAGAGGGCTGCCATTCATAACTGAATCTTAATTACAGCATTTTTCAGGAATTTATCCCTACTTGCCCAGGTTATTACCATATTTTCTACAAGTGATGGAAATTCATGATTACTTTCCCTTTGCTATCATGATAAGAAAGTTAGCATAATCATTAAAGTTTGATCTAATCTAATTGATTGAAAAGTTGGATCGCTGCATTTCTTTACTACCTTGATCAAAAAGTTCCCGGAATAACCACCGTGTGGCGCTCCCATCGTTCCGATTTGAGTTCTGTTTTTTTTGTTAAATTGGTACATCTGTTGTTGATATTCCCTTTAAATCTTAGTGTCATAACTTGACATTTGCAAAAGTTACGGTCGGTTTTCGGTATGTCCATCAGTGCTTCCTGCGATTTTTCCATTACTTCCTCTCGGCTGCTAAAACGCGTTCCCCGTAATGGTTTTTTAACTCGATTGAACAGAAAGAAGTCACAGGGAGCCAAATCAGGTGAATTCGGTGGCTGTTGGATGGTATTTGTTGCATTTTTCGTCAAATAATTACGAATAATGATAGCACTGTGCGACGGTGCGTTATCATGGTGCAAAATCCACGAGTTTTCTGCCCACATTTCTGGTCTCTTTCGGCGAATTGCTTCACGCAAACGTCTCATAACGCCCAAATAATACTCTTTGTTTACTGTCTGGCCTTCTGGCAAAAATTCATGATGCACTACACCGTTGTAATCCATGAAAACCGACAGCATTGCCTTCTTTTTTGACTGAAAACGACGTGGTTTTTTTGGTCTCGGCTCATTTGGTGAACGCCATTTACTTGCCTGATGTCTGGATTGCATGTCGTACTCATAAACCCACGTCTCGTCTCCAGTAATGATCCTTTTGATGAATGTGGGATCGGATTCAGCCTCGCAAATCATGTCTTTTGCGACGTCAACACGGTCTCTTTTTTGCATGAAATTGAGGTCTTTTGGCATGCTACACGACGGAAACCCAAATCATTAACCACAATGTCTTGGGCGGATCCATAGGCAATGTTCAAGTCCTCCGCTATTTCTCTGATGGTTAATTTGCGGTTATTGACCAACATTTCTTTTACTTTATCAATTTTTTCACCGACTTTCGATGTCGATGGTCTGCCACTGCGTTCATCATCTTCGATTGACTCACGACCACTTCTGAACCGCTCGTGCCACTGGTAAACGACCGTTTTTTTTAGAGAATCGTTGCCGAAACACTTTTCCAACATTTCCAACGTCCGTGCGCCACTAAATCCGTTTTTTACGCAAAATTTAATACAAGTTCGTTGTTGCAAATTTAAATCCATTTCTGCAATTGTAAAAAATCGCCAACACACACAGAGATAGATGTACTCTTGGCTACGTAACTTTTGCAAATGTCAAGTTATGACACTAAGATTTAAAGGGAATATCAACAACAGATGTACCAATTTAACAAAAAAAACAGAACTCAAATCGGAACGATGGGAGCGCCACACGGTGGTTATTCCGGGAACTTTTTGATCAAGGTAGTATTCATTTATTTTGCATTAGTCCAAAAAAAGGACTTCGACCTTTACATCAGACTTTGAACTTTGATATTACAATTAGAAAATTAAACAACCCAAGCCCTAGGTGAAGGAAAAACCACCTAGGTGGGAATTGAACCTGGGACCACAGGGTTGGCTGAGGTCGCAGGTTCAATGCCGGTGGCCCTCACTAGGGCCGGCATTTGCCGTCATTGATCAGTTTTCGTTAATATGGATTTGTTCAAATTAATTAAAATTATTTTTAAGCTGGTCCAAGTATGTTGAAATACTAATACACATATGAGATACACCATACTTTTCAATGTGTATAATATATTATTATAAATGAAAATTGAGTCATTTAATTAAGATAGGCAAATATACTTCTTTTTTTTGAATTTTCATATAAGGCGGCTCAAATTAATTGAGTCTAAGGAATCGTGATGTCACTTTGTAACCAAACATCTAATTTTATTACTTGACATTGATAGACATGCTTTTAAGCTATGGGAAAAAGGGTTGGTGGTTCATATTCATGGGTTCAGCATTATCAGCTAACCTAGTTCATTAAAGGTGCTAGATGCTAAAAAGTGTTTCAACTTTCAGATAAAATTATTCCAACAAATATGAGTTTTGAAGATGACGAAATCTGTTATAAGCAATATTTGTATGCCCTCACAGTTATAATGGTACACATGTAAAAGAGTCATCCTATCATCTAAAATTATCACAGTACCTAGTTCAGATGGCCTATTTAGCAGGTTCTATAGAATTAATGAATGAATTAATTATAAAGTGGAACCTCACTTAACAAGCACATCGGATAGCGAGTAACTGGAACAATGAGCACAAATATGGTGCCCAAGAATAACTCACTTAGCAAGCGGCATTTTGCATAACAAATGATGAGGAGAGGGGCGTGAGATTCCTAAAGTGATTGCACTGGCTGTTTACCATTGCGTTTAGCACAAGTTTCACTAGTATCATAGTGTTGCTAGTGATCTATCGTAGTGTTGTTAGTGATGCTAGACATTTGTTCAAACTTGTGTTCAGGCATATTATTTGTGACTTTCCGTGCACAGTTTAATGAAATTTTATGAACAATTTAAAAATGTCCCCAAAGAAAAAGCCACCAGAAGACATTCAAAAGAGAATAAAAGTAAATGTAGAAATAAAATGGGAAATTATTATAAAACAAGAATGAGGAATCAGCATAGCTGATCTATCATGCATATACAATAGGTTGACATCAATGATTCATACTATCCTCAAAAACAAGGAAAAAATCAAGGAATGGATGTTTTAAAGGGATTGACAAGGATATCTAAGCAAGAGTTACGTATTCTGAACGATGTTGAAAGGTTGATTCTCACATGGATAAACGAAAAACAATTGCAAGGCGATGCAATTAATGAGAACATGATTTGTGAGAAGAGGAAAGTCATTTTTGCTGATCTTGTTAAGGAAATGCCAGGATTATCAATGGATGAAAAAAAGTATATAAGGGAAGCTGTGGGTGTCCATCCGTGACTTCAAAAAACTCATAGATTCTGAGGGTTACCTGCTGCAACATGTTTTTAAGTGTGATGAGATGGGCCTCTTCTGGAAAAAGATGCCAAAACGAATCTATATAACAGCAGAGGAGAATGCATTGTCTGGCCACATGCCAATGAAAAACTTTCTCACGCTGTTATTTTCTGCCAATGCAAGTGACGATTTGAAAATTAAACCCATGCTCATTTACCATTCAGGAACTCTTTGTGCCTTCAAGAAGTTCAAAGTCCAGAAGAGCAGGCTAAATGTGATTAGGAGGTCCAGCAACAAGGCTTGGGTGACACATGACCTTTTTACTGAGTTGATCCATGAAGTGTTTTGTCCTTCTGTGAAAAAGTATTTGCTTGAGATGAATATGCCACTTCATGTCTTGCTTGTTATTAACAATGCTTCCACTCATCCTCCAATCCTACAAGATGACCTCCTTGAGGAAGTTATATCCTTCAAGATCCAGTTTATTCCTCCCAACAACACTCCATCACTCAAGCCCATGGACCAGCAGGTTATTTCTAACTTTAAGAAGCTCTACACTAAAGCAGTTTTCAAGCATCGTTATGAGGTGACTGAAAGGACCAATCTCAATCTGATAGAGATTTGGAAATATCATTTTAATATTGTTGGCTGCCTTAAGATGATTTAAAAGGTGTAGGAAGGGGTTACCAAGAGAACTTGCACTTCTACTTGGAAGAAGCTTTGGCCAGAGAGCATTGACAAAATTGACTTTGAGGGATTTGTAACAGCAGATAAAGGGACTGTAGTTTTTGCCTTTGACCAAGTTCCTGGGACTGGAGGTGGATAACAATGATGTCAATGAGCTTGTGGAGGAGAGTTTGGCTGAGTAGCAGGAAGTAACAGCAGAGCAACAATTATCTAGTGCCATAAGAGAATGCTGAAATCATGGGAAACTGTTGCAACGTACATTAAGAAGCATCATCCTAACATGGCAGTGGCTACGTGCACCACAAATTAATATGATGATAATGCTGTGCTGCATTTTTGCAAAATTTTGAAGAGTCAGCAAAAATAAATCTCGATAGTTTTCTAGGAAAAAAGAATCACGCAGATATCATAAACTATAGAAGATAGAAGAAAAGGTGAACGTGAACAATGATCCTAAATAATGTCTATATAGTTTTCTTTGACTAAACCTTGCAAAAAATTAATATTTTTTTTGGCGTGAAACGTATTATTATATTTTAAGTTATTTTATATGGAAATATATGATTCACCACATGAGTATTTCGTTTCATGAGAAAGGTATCAGGATGGATCATGCTCATATTACGAAGTTCCACAGTATTCACTGATATTTTTTTATAATTTGCGTCTAGATGAGCTAGCCATACCCATGGTTTGTAAACATAGTCCACTCAACAGAACCTTGCAGTATTTGATTGTTTGATACCTATAAAAATGAGTGGAAGTCACCATGGCTGAAAAGAAGATTCTTTATTTTAATGCCAAAATTTTGAACATACAGTTGTACAATAAAAGCCATAGCATATAGGTCATGTCATAGGTTAGCTAACCTTATAAAAATTCTCAGATATATCTAAATCATAGTATGACAATATACACAGTTACTAATGGCACCAGAAACAAGCATGCACCATTTAATTACTCATAAATATTTTAAAAATTTTCAAGCATTATCATAAAAGCTACACAATAAGTTGATTGAAAAATAATCATCTGGAGGTGTAAAAGGAAGAAAGAAAGCGCCATGCTTAGATTGCAAAAGTATTTTATTACAATATTTAGAGAAGAAATTTAAGAGTGAAACAAGAGCAAAATTATAGCACATTTATAATTTTCAGAAAGGAACAGGCACTATAATCAGTGTAAAAAGTAACATGTATACTTATACAGGCATAAAATAAGCCAAGCATTAAATGAATAAAAATGCACATTGTTAAGTGAAATATACATCTATTCTATTCAAAGAAGTCTATATCAATGATGAAATGACCATCTAAAAATTGTTAAATAATTATTTAACGTTGCAAGTTTTTATACATGATAAAGTTTTTCTATAAAAGTTGGTGTTGTTCCAATATTAGTCAAGAAACAATAAATTTTGTCACAGAGTTGGCTGGAGTAATACCTTTAACAAAACGAAGTGCTATCCTCCCATTGCATTTAAGAGCAATGATAAAAACTTTCCTTAAATTCTTTTAGCCCTGTAACCATGGACACTCTACTGCGTAAACATAAAAAATACTTGCCAGATTTTTGTCCCAAGCTCCATAGGGTCAATGATGAATCAAGCCAGATAGATATCATATGATGATAAAATCTCATGCATTAATTAACAATTTTTCGTAAAAATGTGTACCTACCTAATTTTTCTAGGCAATTATTTACGTCAATTAGGATATTTTCTTCGTTTCAATATAAATACATATTTCAATGATAAATGTATGCATTTTTGGAGTGCAAATTACTAAAAATATGTATTCTGTATCATTAAAGGTTGATGAACTCTATATCTGAAATGTGTAAATATTGATCAAAAAGATGAAAATGAGGGTTTAAGTTATAATGCTAAGTTCATCGGCTAGCAAGGGATGTTATCATAGCAATCAATATATGACCAGAAGATACTGATGCATACAGCCACATAAAGGCACATTTCCTAGCCAAGTATTGATGCAGATTACTGATTTGATGGAGGGCATAACATCCCTGACCTGTATAATTAACGAACTATCATCAAAGTGAAATACCTATGCACCTATGTTAATACATTCTAAAATAAGTTGTTTGTAATACCCACCTCAAATATTAGTGAATCTGAGCCCTCAATGAGAGACCTCCTTTTCCTCAGCTCTGTCAGCAACTCTACGAACTCTGCCTTTAAAAGACGAAGCCTGGCCATTGTCAGGGAATCTTCTTGTGTGGCACTATGTGCCCCATGCTCCTCCACCTGTATTACCTCCTCTGATTCAACTTGAACAATAACACTGTCTTTCAAGTTCTCCATATCAGTCTGGCTCTTCTCCACTAATTCACCACCTTTTAAAAAATCTTCACCTTGAGCAAACTTTTCTCTTGGCCTTTCCCTTATCCCTCTCCCATTTGGGCTAAAATTTGAATTTGCTAAGTCTTTTGTTGATGAGTGATATGATGATGCCACTACCTGAAGGCTTAACTTCTGAAGTTCCATTTGCACATGGTACAATCTTGTCTGTATCTGTGAAGTAAGGATATTGTGTTGAGTATCACAGAAATATTTTTATTCTGAATGTTTCCATTTATATTTCATATAGATCATAATTTAAAATATTAGGATTCTCCCTCCAAATTATAAGGAAAGCATTGAAAAATTAAGCTTTGTGATTAGAGTCTTGAAACACTGTATTAAAAATGTTGTTTGATAGCCTGGTTTAGTGAAAAAAGTCTAACATTTGTGCTAGAGGGATCAAAGCTTAAGTTAAGATGCATGGCCTTAGTGAAAATAGCTCGTTTTCAAAGGGCTCTATAGAGTCATTCTACTATGGACAATGACTGCTTACTGGTGCCAGTCATAGTATAAGGTGAAATGAATCATATGAAAACCACTTGCAACAATGTTTACCTCATACTAATATTTTCAGCATATTTTGAAAATATTTGCAACATTTGACCATTGTACAGCATTTTCATGGCATAAATATTCAGGAAAAGTGGATGTAGGAAACAGTATGGATAAAATTTCCTTAATTTTACTGAAAGATTTTTATCATAATTTACTATTTATATTTCACCCCATTAATTTTCCAAACCTAATAAAATAAACACAGATAAAAATATGGCTACTGCTAAGTCAAATGATTCTAGTGAAGTCTTTGTCGTGGAAAAACCACAAAGATGACACTAGAATCATACACCATGAAAACACCAAATCTTACATAAAAACACTATGAGTATGGCCTAAGAGGGCTGAGGACCAATGGGTAGTAAGATTAGGTTAAGGGAAGGTAGGTCACCAGATATAAAAATTTCGTTAGATGCTGATACTTGGGGGAAATGCTGAGAGGAAAAAAAATGGGAGGTGTTTAAAGAAAAACAGAAGAATAATCGATAGAATAAAGGTAAAGTAGTGATAGTATGGGAAGTGGATGTTAGCATTCCATCTCCTTCCCAACTCCAAAGCAGGTGATGCTTTTATTCTTCTTGGCATTCTCTTGTATAGACACATTAAACTATGTAGGGTTCCTTTATCATATCCCTACCTACCCAGACACTTGCCCAGTTGCTCATTCCTCTGGCAAGAGATAGCACACTGAGGAATTAGAAAAGCTAGGTAGATTTTACCTAATTTTACAGGGATACAACCAGTTTCATCATGTGAGATATCTTCAGGTACAATAATTTACTCAGCATAAGCCTGCAGCATACCTGAGAAGGACAGAGAGAATAAGATGGAAGGGTGAAGAGTTGAAGATAAATTGGTTGTTATTTTGTGGAGGGAGAAGGAGAAACAATAGGGTGAGAGGGGTTGGTAAGAGAAAGGGATGGATGTAAATCAAAAGAAATTGGTGGGTGGGGAAGTGTGGCGCATGGCACAATTCATGGGTGGTTGAGCATGCAGCAGAAGGAATTTAGAACCCTGATGGTGATAAAGAGTGTGCTGAGTGACAAAGAAATATTTGATTGAGGATATGCTGTTGTCTACGCATGAGGGGCACATTGAGAAGGGAAAAAGATTTTCATTGAACAGCTCCTCTTTTGTGTTACTCTTCTAATTTCTAGCTGCTAAAGTGTATCTTGTAAGTATTCAAATATGACTTAATTTTCAGAACATGTGGAAAAAATATAGAATACCTTGTGATTTCAGTTTTTAATCATGGGAATTGTTTTGATATCACATTTTTTCTTTATAAGCAAGAATTACTAAAATTCAAACCATGGGGAAATTTATTTTCTGGACACCTCAAATTCAAAATCTAAAATGGGGCTACTTGACTATACTCTGAGTGCACTTTCAAAACTTGCCTTCCTTTCTTCGATCTTTGTTCTTTCTTTACCTTTGTTCTGCCATTTCAGTTTTTCCACCCCATGTTTGACTCCATGCCCTGACATTATATGTATACTACACTCCTAAGCTCTGCCTAACACAGCACAATCCTAACTTGCATGACAAATTATAATGTTCTATCTTATATGACACAATATTCTTAAACCCCATGCTACATATTATAATAATAACTCATTCCTTAGCTCTCTATACTTTCAACATCCCTTAGTTTGACCAAACTATTCTTTTCCATCCATTTTTCTCCTCACCCACATATGAAATCCTCATATCTAGTTTTGTCCCCTTGCTTCATTGACCAAGTTTCTATGCCTAAATGAGAGAAGTTGCTCTTAAAGAAGTGATAATGGCTACCCTTTAATCTTTAACAGAGCCTCTTTTAATTCTTGAAAACTCATTAGTTTGATTTTTTCATCATTGATTCTTGTCCTATAACAATCACACTGATCTTATAATATGTTCAGCAATGATAGCAATTTCAGTGGTTAAGGGAGGAGGAGGTAAAAGGAGGGGTGGCCCTCTCCCCCCATTGACCTTTCTGCCATGACAGGTTATTTATTTTATCCATTTCAACTAAACAGCTAAAACAGACACCATGAATCTGAGTATACAAAGTATAACATTTCAATTGAACTGACTTTCCCACATCCCTTCCCAGGCTGTTGAGTCTGAATCTGTCACTGTGCAAACCTGGCTGACTGGCAAGACCTAAAACTTGACCATTCCACATCTTCTCTGCTTCCCATCCACTTTTATTTTTCCATCATTCCTTCCTATGCCACTCTTACTATTTCCTCCATGCATAAATAAGTTGAAAATTAGCCATGATTATGAGCACTACCATTTTACTCTCTTTTTTATCTATTGAAACCTGATTTTGTAATATTTTTTTCAAAATTACAGCACCAAGATGATTAGTCCCAGTTGTGATTTCTATAAAGTCCAGCTAAAATGGTAGGATGATATAATTATTTGGGACATTTGTGCTTGTGACCATCATCTAAAATTAACATGCCGAACTGATTCATCTCATAAAGTGTTCTGCAATAGCTGAGATATTTATTGAAAGTGTTTTCTTTGGCTCCATAAGAAGTTTGGCCTTCCCAGCATAGCAAAGCAATTCTTATTAACAACAATTCTAATTGCCCTTTGTAATATTTTCAAATATTGGATTCCTTTTCCAATCATTTTAAACTTTTTTTGTCGCTCAAAAATATATTTTTGACCTCTTAGTTATTCCTTCAAATTACCTAGATTGGCTAGAGCACCCCAAGATTTCACATTCTCTCTTTATTATATTTTTCAAAGGAAATTGGTAATGCATTTGCAATACAAAAGTTCTTACACACAATGTGATCTTCACATACTAATTTTTTTAAGGTAATCTACCGGTTAAGGTAGGTTTTTGGATGGACACAACTACCAAACAAATATTTTATTACTCCTAACAAAACACAAAATCCATCATCCTACTCTATATCAGGTCCCTCTTCATCTCTGAGTACTTTCTTCCTCCCTTCATCCCGTCCAACATCCCTATCCTGTTCCTTCCCTTTCCTCTTTTGCCCAACATTCTACCCTCTATCACAGTCTTCAACATCCCACTGCCGGTCATTACCCCCTTCGTCCACTTTTCCTGCCTCCACAGGATTTCTCCCAACAAACCCCTCTCTTCTCCCACCATACCAAGTACTTCCTCATTTGTTTTCTTCTCTGTCCATTTCACCTTTTCCATTCTTCTCCACACCCACATTTCAAAAGCCTCCAGTCTACGTCTGTCCTCCTGCTTCAATGACCACGTTTCCGCACCGTACATAGCTACGCTCCATATCAAAGTTTTTACGAGTCTTTTCTTAACATCCTTACTCAAAGTCCCCGTCATCAACTCCCTCCTCCTTGTGAAAGCCTCTTTGCCTAGCGCAATTCTTCTCCTTACGTCCCTACTACTTTGACCGTGTTGGTCCAAAACACTACCGAGATACGTAAACTGCTCTACCTGCTCTAGTTTTTGCCCTCCTATTTTAATGTTAAGCTTGGCCTTTTTCTTTCTAGAAAATCGCATAACCTTTGTTTTATTAATATTGATTCTCATCCCATACCTGTCGCACTGAATTTCCAATTCACTCAGCAATGCTTGCAGCCCCTTGGCTGACTGACAAACTAAGGCTTGGTCATCAGCGAACCTAACTGATTTTACGAATTCCCCGCCCACTTTCATTCCTACCTCGAGTTCTTCCCATGCCTCTTTAATCATTTCCTCTGCATACAGGTTGAACAGCAACGGTGATAATGGGCAACCCTGCCTTACACTCCTTCCTAACACTGCCCATCCTGACTCCCCGTTTCCCACCCGCACCTGAGCAGTCTGAGACATGTACAGGTTGCGGATTAGCCTCCTTTCCCTCCAATCTATTCCTATTTTCTGCAATATACTCATTAGTTTTTCCCAATTCACCCTATCAAACGCTTTTTCGAAATCTACGAAACAGGCAAATACCTCCTGGTTGTGTTCTATATTCCTCTCGTTTAATAATCTCATTACTGCAATGGCATCACGCGTACCTCTCCCCTTCCTAAACCCAAACTGATCATCCCCTAAGTAATCATTTGCCCTACTCTCTATCCTTTTGTTTATGATCCTGAGAACAACTTTAGCTGCGTGGGATATCAAACTAATTGTCCTTTAGTCCTCACATGACGTGGCCTTTACCTTTTTCGGAATAGGAACTAAAACTGATCTCACAACAGGAACTAAAACTGACACAAAGTCTTCCGGCCAGATTCCTTCCTCATAAGTACTACGGATCAGCCCGTTTAGCCTCTTCCTCCCACATTTTCCTAAGCATTTCAATAGTTCCGCAGGAATGTTATCCACCCCCACGGCCTTATTTAGTTTCATCTCCCTTAATTCCCTTTCTATCTCATCGTCGAGAATGCCCGGACCTAAGCTATCTTCCTCTACGTCATGTTCCTTTTCTATGCCTAACTTTGTTGGTCTAAGCTCTTTACTATACAGTTCCTCTACATATTCCTTCCATCTCTCTTGGATCTTTCCTGCGTCAACTATTACCTTACCCGCCTTATCTCTAACTGTTAGCATAGCTCTTCCTTTCTTACTTCCCGATAACGATTTAACTTTGCTGTACAGCGCACCGATTTCACCCTTCCTCTGCAGACTTTCCATATCCTCGCACTGGGTCTTCCACCATGCTTCTTTTGCTTTATTTGTTGCCCGCCTCAATTTATTGTTCAATTCTTTGTACTTCATTTTGCTATTTCTGTATTCATATTCTTCCATTTTCTCCGCTCATCCATCTTTGTAATCATTCACATACTAATAAGTACTTACTTTTCCTCTTTTAAGTGTAACTGGAACTTACCTCTTGTACACTTGGCCGTGTGAGATCTGAATGTCTCATAATAACTGGAGGTCTTAGTTCTCCTGGCAGCCTTCGATGCAACAACAACTGCCAAAGAAGCTCGATCTAAAAAGTGATATTTTGGCCATAAATTACAAAATAACCTCTGGTAGAAAATCAGATGATTTGTATTTAATTTCATTTATCTTAAACAAATACTTTGCCTTGCGACTGATTTTTCATTGTTTCTATGACATAACCTACCTTAGTTCAGTCATATGTGACAGTGAGAGAACGGATTTCCTATTAATGATCATTTTTCTAATTTTTATGAAATTTTCTCAGTTCAATGCAAAATATGAGAGATGAAATTCTTTTGTTTTGGGAGCTACAGAACTAATTTTATGAGTCAGGAAAACATTGTATAGAGGGATCCACCACTTTGCAAACCCTTGGCTGACTGGCAAGGCCTAAAGCTTGACCATCTAACATTGCTTATATATAAATGACTTTGAACATCATCAGATGTGCCTAATAAATAAGACTAAAGAATATTATTATTAGCAGTAGTCTATCAGGTTAGAGTAATATTTTGATGGACCATGGCAATGTTCACTACAATGCCCACTGAAGAATATATAAATAGATTATGAATATGTACAAGCATTTCAAATGAAGTAGCCTACATTTTATATGATAGAGTTAGTTATAGAAAAAAATTGCATGGGATTTTTGGCTGTTAGAAGGGATGCCCCTAAAAAAGCAGTAGGACCATTTGCTGACCCCTGATTGAACTATAATGATGAAAAGTTGTTGAGTGTGAGCATGGGAAAAGGTTTATTTGTTTTGAATATATGCTATTTTGACTAAGTTACTCATTTATATCAATTGCAGAGGAATTAACTCAGAAACCGTATTGATTTTGTTGCAAATGATGAGAGATTGATAGTAACAATGCTTCATTGTTCAAAATGGTCAATATTTATAGAGCCCATCAATTTTGGACAATTTACATTGACAAAAATAGGAAATAAACACAGACACAAGTAAATAATAAATAATAGAGGTATAAGTAGCTGAATATTCACATTTGAGCTTTAATCAAAGAACCCATCCACACTGAAATACATGTTCATTTGTAACAGTTTACAAAATTTCATTTTGAAAGTAGTGGGGGAAATAATTAATTTTTGAAGTTTATTGTATACTTAGGAAGGAGAATAGTTGAAGCAGTAAGACTGGAATGATTAACAAAGAGAGGTTATTAAAATTATTAAAAATGGAACTACCACTATTTTTCCATCTCAAAATTGAATCTGTGAAGAGAGTATGAGTAGCAAGGAATATTAGAGTGGATTATGAGTAGTAATAAATTAATTAAGTTAATTGGATTAATTAAGAGTAAGATTCAAAAATCTGTGAAGCCAAAATTTAAGAATTCAGTGTGAATTAGGACATGATGTATTAAAGAATGCTTGAAGATATTTGAATAAAGTGGAATTGGGTAAATATGAAAATTGAAAATGAAAGTGTTTGTGTGATTCTCATGAATATTTGAAGGGAATGATTTTCAAAGGTGTGGAAATGTTGTCGAAAAAATATGATAGTAATAATGAAAAGTTAGACCTGGCAGAATGAAGATGTAAGAGATTTTTTGAGCATTGGGATATAGACATACGAGGATCATTTCTAGATCTCTAACTAGACTAATTCTAGATCTCAATCATGTAAATAAAATGTATCTTCTTTACCTTAGAATAACTGATATTTTTCTGTGCTATCATGAAATACTGTTACCATCTCACCTGTGCTTGGAGATGGGTCAGGAGGGCTTTTGCAGCTGACGCAAGACCAGAGTCGGCTGCCACTGTCACATACACCTGATCAGCATAAGTGAATGCTGACACAGAAAGACCCAGGCCCTCTGGTGCTGGTAAGATGGGAAAAACGCCCTTCAAAGGGTAACCTCCAACTAAAAGGGTACTTGGAGGGCCTGGAAGAGCACTGAAGAGGGGAAAAATTGTTACAATGCTTAGTTAATTTTTAATACCTTCAAATTATTTTAATATTAGCATACCACACTACAGTAATCAAACTAAAGAATAGATGGAGTAGATATCAACCAAAACTATGCCTAGGCTTCAAAGTTGAAATTCAACTTTAAAACCCCTCAAATCCCTATGCCATTGGGATGTAGATGATATCTTTTTGGGGTAAGGGCAAATTCTCGGTAAGCTTAGGATTTCCTAAGCTTAGCGAGTGATTAGAATGATTATTCCATACAGATAATTATATTATATAAGATTATCTAGACGGAATATTAAGTGAACTGTAGCCCATTATAATCATCCTTGATCTTGAAATAAATTTAATTTTGAGTTTTTGAAATACATGGCATACTTCTACTTTTTATAAGTAATGTATGGGCAGACTGCATTTAAGTATTTACTATTACTTTACCCTTTGAATGAAAAAATACATTGACTAAGGGTTACATTGTAATATATTGACTAAGGGGTACATCATATTGTCATTCTGGTGCATTTCAATGGTAGCTCTTACTACTGGTCACATTGCATCACACACTTAATGCCTTTGTAAGGATAGGTACCTGAATTGCAAAGAAGCAGTGGCAGATGGTGTGCTTATGACCTTACATGCCCATCTTTGAGGAAGTAGAGCCATGAGTGCAGCTGTTGCACCGTACACAACCACAGGCTCTGGGGAAGACTTTAGGGACTCCAGACTCTTGCGCATTGCCCAGAGGCGAGGAACTGCTCCTTCGATGGAAACAGGCAATGCAACTACAACAGGTGCCACCTTACATCCCATTCGAGATGTTGGCTTAGGGGAGGAAATGTCACTTCGAAGGTCAACAGGTAAAACGACCTAAAAGACGGAGGAGATAAAACATTATTAAAATAATATCATAACTCAGGGTGAACAAACAAACATATAAACGCGAACCTCAATAAATTCTAAATAATAGTATATGACTGAATATTTAAAATGATTTTATTCATTCATTTCTATGAGATTTAATGTTTGCACATAATCTCAATAGCTATGTGCATATACCTATTCAGATTGCGCTCGAATTATGTGCAGTGGGACCTAATAGTAAGTGCGTAGTCCGTTACGTGATCTCCCTCGTAAGGCGAAATACTCGTTCAGTGAAACAACTTTTTGCATATACAGGGTGCGGCAACATAACTTCGCACCCTGTAAATTAATGCAAAACACGATAATGCGTTCCGTGCTGAAAAAATAAATTATGTACAAGGTTTAATCAAAGAAAATTATGTACAGATTATTGAGGATTGTGGACCGTGTTCACATTTTCTTCCATCGCAGAATGGAGCAACCGGGAATGCGAACTCGATTTTTAAAAGCAAAAAAATAACCTAACTTAATTGTTAATTATTTATGAAACGTACCTAATTCCTTTTTACTAGAGAGATGCCTAGAGACATTTCTTTTTGTCTACGCGTCAAAATTAGGTAAAAATGCGACTCAATGATCGTTCGATGAATCTATGGATCGGATCACCACTGCCTTATTAGGGCGATGCCTCGTCCGCATGGTACCATGAAAAAGTTTTCCGCGACCTTAACATCACATGGAACCTGCTGTTTGGACTCACCGCTTCTTGAAGGCTCATGGAGTCTTTGATTGGTAAACAAGCAGGGGCTTGATAAACAAATCACCGCTCACATTTGCGCCAAATAACAGCGTGAGACGGTATTTCATTGATTGGCTTGTGGCCGGACAATGCATTCTCCTCTGCTGTTATATAGGTTCACTTCGGCATCCCCTTCCCGAGTAGACCCGTCTTGCCACAGATAAAATATTTTGTGGCTGGTAACCCTCAGAATCTACGAGCTTTTGAAGTCACTGATGAAGTTCTGTGCTGCCTTTGACTCAGAGCTTGCTACTTCACTACGCATCACTACAACGTAGATGGAGTTTCTTCTCGCTAACTTCTCGAATCACGCGCGGCTCCCTTAAATAATTGTTCGGCCGTTGATGACCCTTACTTTTTACCATATCAACGAGGTTTGTGAAAATCAATTTCACTTTCTCAAAAATACCACTCACGTTAATGGTGTTGCATTGCAATTGCTTTTTGTTTATGCCTATTGAGAAGCAACCTTTCAACGTGGTTGAGAATGCGTAACCGTAGCGTAGAAACACTCTTTTTGGAGCGTCTATCTCCTTAGTCTTGTCCGTGTATTTGAAGAAAAGGCCAATCGTTTACGTCGACCGATTGTTGATGTGCCTACTAGATCAGCCACGCTTACATGTTGTTCACGACTAACAACCATTTTAATGTTCATTGCTACTGTTATTTTTTATTATCTTATGGCTTTCTTCTCATGTATTTTTCTTCGAGGTCAATGCTAAAACTGTGAACAAAATATTATTAAACTTTGCACAAAAGAATCACTGCTTGAACACAAGTTTGGAAAAAAGTGTGATCACTAGCGACGCAAAGATGCTAGCGGAACGAGTTCTAGAGACAAACTGGAGTAGCAGCCTCGCTATAAATCCCGGAATTCCTCTCTCCTCGCCACTCCTTATACGAGAAGTCGCCCGTTAAGCTAATCGTTTTCGGAACCAATATTTTTTCTCGCTGTGCGAGGTGCTCGTTAAGCGAGGTTCCACTGTATTTTAAAGATTATATCCTATGTCAATTGATTTGAGCAGTAAAAATGCTAACGAAAAACAAAACAATTAAAAGATATAATGATGAATGATAAATACGTTTTTAAACTGAAAAAACAATCCTTTTTTTAAGCACAAATGCGTATTTCTGAACACGGAAGATAATGAAAGAATTATTTGAGCAAATAGATCAATGAATAAGAATTGAAAATTAAAGAAGGCGGAGGAAAGCAGGGCATTTATTGTAATTATATTGCTTTTCTTTGGGATGCAAAGTTTTCAAGCTCCATGTATTACAGCATATATTATGCACATAATTTGAAACAAGTCAGCAGAAGATGTGGTTCTCAAGGCAATGAGGATGAGCTATAAACAGTCGACAGTCATATGATGCCTTTATCAGTTGATTGGCAGGAGTGAAACTGAACTTAAATATTTTGCATTTCTTTACCCTTTGGCTCATAGAATAAATCAACAAATTTTTACTTTGCAAAAATATTGCAGTAATAGGTCTTCTATTTATTGCTTTGTTGAATTATTTTTTTAAATATCGATATCTTGTAAGAGTAAAGGAGGCCAGCCAAAAAAGGGGGTCAAAGCCCTAGAAACGAAAATATATCTGAATATGTTATTTTATCATTTTTTTACACAGTTAATCTCCATTTTGCAAATTTTTGAATCAATACACACGATAGCCTCATATTCAAAAATGATTTTACGACATTTTTCGCCTTATCACTTTTAGCTCCCTCCAGATTTAGGTCCTGGTTTTGCCACCGGTGGAGACCTTCAGCACGTGTCGCTAACTGGTGTGACGTGACTAACCCTTAAGTTGGGAGGCTGACGGATGCCGCACCCCTGCAGCAGTCCCCTCACTGCCCCCGCGAGAGCCGCCATCAGGACGTCATTCACGGTTGACCTCGTCACGTGCTTGACCCTGGTGATCTTGGGGAGGGCGATGGTGGCGGACCAGGAGAGGGTTATCCGCCCCGTCCAGGAGGCCCGGTGGGTGAGTGGATTGCAGTCGCTCCACCAACCACCTCCCCCGCCCTTCACTCCGCCGGCGACGAGCAGGAGCAACCATAGTATGAGCGTCAAGGGACCAGCCAAGCACGCCCTCACGGCGTTGAGCGAGAAGGATTGGCCGCCGAAATGGGGTTGCTGTTCCGTCGAGGAAGAAGGGAACAAATTCAACATCAATGTTTTCACATCAGAAGGAGGGAATATTCTTTTTTCATTTAATTAAAAGATACTCGGGAGTGCGATTTGGAAAGTAAAAACGAGCCACAAGGTTTGGCGAAGGACTTTCACGTATTTTTGAGAACTTTCGAGACTGGCGCACAGAATGTCGTTTGGAATTAAATACCCAATTAATATTTTTCAATGCTAGATTAAAAAATGAAAATCGAACCGATAAAAACGAATGGATTTACGCTTACACTCCCGAAAGTGTTCAAATGGGCTTGAATGGCCTTTGACGGCGCTGCTAACTTTGAGAAAACACACATAATTACTTTGTACATGCGGTGTAACCCCGAAGACGCAATTTTTTTGAATATGCAGCTGTAATTTGGGACCCATCGAAAAAATATCTCTGCAAGAATAAAAGATATATCAGAGAAAGATTAAATTAAACCACGCCGTGGAGTTCACTCTCTATGGGACGAAAATACCTTAAGCTGCGCGTTATCCGGTGAGCGCATCAATTCGAAGGAATATAGACATGATCAAGACATTTTTATTTCGTGAACTCCAAGATTAACGGAAAAAGGCAATGAAAGAATTGCAGAATGCAGGAATGGACTAAAGAAATAATAACTTTGTCCTAATTTGATCAGACTGCACACATACCTTAAACATGCAGTAGTATTGGGATGGGCAGTGATAGACAAGATATCAAGACACGATGTTCCACCTTAGTCTGTGCTCTAAGTACTCACTTTTATACAAAAGAAATTTGAAGAGAGGAAGGGCTAAACGTAATAATTAAAACGAGTGAGGATTTTAACTCAGCTTAATATATGGCTGATCGCTATCATTAGCCAGTAAGCCAAGGGAATACAGTGTACGTCTAGGTTATTTTAGGATCAACGTGAGATGTATACGATGAATAATTATGAGAAAACGAAGGCAATTTTCAGAAAAGGGGAAGATTACGTCCAATATTAAAATTAGAGGGCGTACTTTAAGGCAAAGAGAACGATACTTAGTCATTCATAGCTGTGTTTTAAGAGTAAATGGGCAAAGCAGCAACGAGATTAAGGTAATGGCTGCGTAAGTAATAGCAGAATTTACAATGAGAAGGGAAACGAAACCTTGGACTCGGGGAAGAGACATTAATGAAAGATTAAGGAAGACTTTAACGTGGAATTTTATATTTAAGTAAGGATGGTAAGGTCATGCATGAAGCTTTTGAGGTGTAAGCACGGAGTGGGATGAGAAAAATGAGTTGAGTGGAGACGGAGACAAACAGAGCCCTACTGAGAGAAAGGAAAAGAACATAACGAGAAGATAAAAGAGTGGACGGAGTAGAGCACGTAACGAGATGAAGAATGTGTTTCCTTAATGAAGAAAGAATTTAAGGTATGCCGGGAAGATAGATTATGTAGTTAGTGTGACGCGAAGGGAGGGCAAAACTAAGAAAATCATGAAGGGAATATGTGCGACGAAAGCTGTACGGTTTTTCAGAAATATTTTCTAAATTTAGAAATACGTATAATATTTTTCTAAACCAACACATAACCGGAGAACTACTTAAAATAATAATAAATATTAGTTTTTGCATAAAATATGATTTTATTCATTGAAAGAATAATTACACAAACTATTAGCTTACACTCTTTGTACCAATATCCCAAGCGTTATACAGTTTATCACTGCCTCAGTACGAGTCACAAACTTACAGGTACACAGACCTGTAATTTCTTTGCGTGAAACAGCTAGCTTACCCATACGTATTAACGGAGCAGTACTAGCCGTTGGACTACTGAGGTACTCCTACAGTCTGGGCCATTTCGAAACTTAGACATTGCTCAATATAATCCATACCCTTACAATATTAATGATAGGGGGGCCAGAGAATCCATATCCACGACCTTCGGATTAACTGATGAGCATGTCACCAACCTACCTGATGCAAAGGACTGATATTTTAGAAACTCAACTGGCGTAGTATGATGATGGGGAACTCAAATTATGGTTAAATTTCCGAGAGTGGCTGAATTATTATTATTTTCAGTTTACATGCTGTTATTACTTTTACAAAAATGACTTCGCTAAAATTTTTTTAACATCTCGAGAAAAATATATTTAAAATATTACCTTTTACGAGTATCAAAACCTTGATTCATTAGAGTCGGCAAGCATAAAAACTAGGTACCTGAACATTAGCCCCACTTATCAATTAACTTGTTTTTTTAAGATTTTTACAGATTAGATTCATTATGCGATGTTTTTTTGGCTCCGCTGTGTAATTTAAATTAACAGAGAATTTGTTAATATTTTATAACGAGTTCCATAGATATTGCCTGAATATGACTACGCATATTGACTAAACCGAGAGAGAGTAGAACCAATTCATGTTCTGAGTGCCGTAATAATTTTATCAGACCGCACAGGAAATATCTGAATATTGGTCAGCATAGTAATCCTCACCTGAGGCACATGCAGGACTCTGGAATCGGCTAGAGCGTGACACAGGAGCCTCACGAGAGACATTCCGTCGGCCAGCGACTGGTGAACCCGTACCACGGCCACTGTATCCAGATGTTTCCCATATCCCCTCACTACCCTTAGTTCCCAAGGTGGCTTGCTGGCGGGAAGACCGACTGCTAACAGCCTCGCAACGTACCTGTAAGGGAGGAGGAAAAGATACTATTGGAGCGTGGACAAATTCGATGCCACTCTTTGAAGAGGAGATAGCCCCTCCACTCTATCAGTCTGAGCTGTCGACCACAGCTTAACCTTAAAAGGAAGAGATTAAACTGTAGAGATGCACTAAATGAGAAAGAGAAATTGCGATTCAACTACGGCAGTTCGAATGGGCATCCGACTAATCAGTGCCTACACCGGCGCGCCTACAATCTTGCATGCTGTGATATCAATGCCGTTAATGTGAGATTCAATTTTGACATCTGGATTCAGGATCCAGAGAAATCCTTTCTGTTTGACTAACATTCTTTCGTCCTCCTAGCCAAAGAATCTTCTCACCAATAGTCACGCTTCAATCTTCATCTCAGAATTATTACGGATTGCCGATAATCCAGATGGATATAAAAGGGCAATTTAAAATTCACCCAATCCGTAAAATAAGTCCAAATGACCCCGTGGCCAATAAATAGTTCTTACATAATCTCTACTCTTTGCTTAGTTCGAATTTTACTCAAAAGCCACATGGAAATAGTTCACCCCACATACAAAATACAATCACCCCCCAGACGTGAAGAGTGCATACACCTCAATAAGGGAATGCACCAGATGATGCATTTTCGTTGAAATTAGCCATTATGCATTCGTTCAAATTGATCCTGATCCTATGTTACTTTTGGGTGAAAACTCATTTTGATTAATCGATAAAATATTTAGTCATTCAATTAAAAAAAATTAGAGCAACGCACACCAATTTCTTTTATTGCTGAAAACGAAGCACTATCCCAAGTCAGGGGTTCCATTGCATGATTTGAAAAATGGTACATCATCTAAAATTGAGAAATAATCAGTTAGAACACTCTATTCCTATTTTAACTGATTCGAAGGACCTTATTTTAATCTTCATTGGAATACATTGTTTTTGACTTTCAGTTATTACCACGGCTAAGGCTAATTCGTAGTTTGAGTTGCAATAAATTACAGATAACGATCAATAAAATACCAAAATGCTAAGATGGAATGGCACCGGGCAGCCAAAAACTAGTTTTTTATGAAGGTATCTGGCTAATCAGATTGGCAACATAAAGGGTACGAGTATTCTTCAACGGCATTAAGGATATCACCTGTATAAATAACCGACTCATACTCCAAATAATTTACGACCTCAGAACAATATGTTTCTGGACGAAGAGAAATATCTTTTATATCGAATATCATTTAATGTAATTTAATGATGGAAAAGTCATTATTACGGCAAAATTTCCAGGAAATGATTTCAGTGAACATAACTGACGCGTGTCTTCGGTTTTATGTTTTTCAAATTTTAATTTCTATCTACCGTTATCCCTGTATATCCCAGTCCGAAAATCCGTATATTTCTATCTCACTTCTATTCCTAAAACTGCCAGCTCGATTCTCCATCCACTTCCTGCACCATATTAATTATCATCAGGAAAAATACGACCCATGCCACTTACACGAAATTTTCTCCTTTGAGTTAATCAACGCGTAGTATTTGGAAACATAAATCTCTTGGAGAACGAGCAGATTAAAAAAGTCCGATCGCACATCCCTGGTTCCACACCTTGAACATATTGTCATGTAATACTTTCTAAAGAGCTTACATTGAAGGAATTGTGTTCGACAACTCGTGACTGCCTACGAGAATATTATTCTCTCTAGTAGGCCCTGTGGTTACTCCTTGTGAGACCCAAAGTAAACATTTAATGACTTTTGACGACGCCGGAAGTGATCCAGGGGTCGAAGATCTCTACCAACCTCTGCAGCTGCCTCTCAGTGACTCTTTCCGTCTCCCCCGGAGCTCTCGGACGTCGCCTCTTCCGCTTGCTTGGTCTCAGGGCCGCTGGGAACACGTGGCGCTCGATCTGAAAGCGGGGGTCTGGGAGCCAGCAGGGGGGCGCGGGTGGAGGAAGTCGGATGAGGCGGGAGGTGAGGCGGGGGTGCCTGGGGAGGACCCGGGTGGCCACTAGCTGCCGCAGCGCCCCCACCTCCAGCCCCGAGTCGAACACGAGGACGGCGTGGAGGACGGACCGGTGCCACGTGGGCCCGAGCCAGCGGGCATCGTTGCCCCGGACCGGCTCCGGACGATCCCCCGCCCACGCCCGAGATCCACCGCTGCCGCTCTCGGACGACCCACTACCTCCTCCTGTCGGATCGGAAGAGAAGAAAGGAAGAAAAGAAGCGGGATTACCGAAACATTTCATAAGTAGTGGGCAAGAGTGTTGAAAACAAGACACAAATAAGATAGTATTGGGGTACACTTAGTTATTTCGTGTATCCAATTTTTTCCATCAGCCTCGAACAAGTACGCAGAAAATGTCCGGAAATAAGGAATACCAGTGAATCCAACTATAACTGCAGCCAACAGGGTGTACGTTAACTGAACGACAATGGACGAGCTCAACTTATTCTAAATGCACAAGACACGGTTCACTCGATGAATTATTTTTTATTTTGCGGTGCGATTAGTTTCCAACTTAAAGGAAATTTAAAAAAAACCAATACGATTATTGCTACGAATAAATAGCGTAATAATGTATATTACGAATCATACAATACTATTGAAATAGGTAAATTTATACCGCACATTACGTGAATGCATTAAATACCCTAAACTATTCACACCAATTACATAAAAGCCCCCGATTCAAATAAATAGTGAAATTTAATAGCAACTATACAATAGTGCAACTATACAATTGCAATCCATTTATACCGAGAGTCGGACCGAGGAGGTTAGCACCGTTGGGAACGCAGTTTTGCGCTCATCCGACTGCTCTGGGTTCGAATCCTTGAGGATAGAATCTGCGATGTAATATGATCCGTGTCATAAAAGGTTTACTTTACCCATGAGAACGAATATTAACAGAATTAGAACATGTGGAACAGTTTATTTTCACAATAGTCTCTCTAACTCTCATGCAACGCGTTTAATTCAAGATTACACATTTCCCCCAACTCCCAATCGTCGCCTTCCCTTATTTTTCTCATAAAGAAGAAAAATCGATTAAAAACTGGATAATTGTACTAAAGGTGAATGTGGTGATACATGCATATTCAACAGAAGTCCATAACAATGGATAAGTTGCACTTTTTCAATGGATAAAGTCTATGGGAGGGGGTAGTGCAGATAAATATTTCGAAGTCAGAACTACTAAAATCAAAGGATGCAATAACTCTTATTTCCAGGATTGAAGAGTTTTAGGAAAACCTAAAAATTTCTGAATTTGTAGGAAATTTACTCGTCCTATTTATCAGGACTTTTTAGAATCACTGAGCACAAATAAATTGTTTAATGTCACACAAATACTGCGCTTTGTTCTTGTTACAGCATACACAGCGTTGTTTATTTTATTTCAGGACCAGTGCCTTCAAATATTATCATCAACACCAGTACAAGTGAGCTCTTAGTGATACATATAGGGAAGCAAATATGTTGATATAGATGGAAAGTTGTTTAACGCGTTACAGCTACAACATGGATAGCATTAGTTCGTACCTGTTTTTCTATTTAAGGCAAGCAATGAAATTGTACATCATATATAAAACAGGCAAGTTATCGAAGGGTCATGTTAAACCAATAAGTTGATATGCAAATAAGAAGTTGACAATTAGGTAGCTTCAGCAAAACATAATTTTAACGAGGAGAGGAAACTAAAACACGACACATTAAGGCTAACAAAAAATGCATGAACAATATTTGACATCCGAACATTCATAATTGTCGCAGTGACGGGAGCGCAAAGCGTGCGACATTCAAACTTTACACAATCTATAAGAACGAACAAAAATACCACAGTTTGTAGTAAAGAAAAAATAATTCATAACTCAGCGTAGACATGCTATGAATGACCTGTTGGTCAACGCATACGTTTCAAACACAGATAAAATTTCTTTCGGCACTCCATGTAAACATGTCTAACGGTAAGTGGTGTGCCATTTTCTTCTAAACTAGGGAGTGCTCTCGGTGTGAAAAACGAGAATGAGTGAACTTCCGTAATAAAGCGTATTCTAAAGCTCACGATTATTCATTGATTCTCTGGACTAACGTGAACATAAATCTAACGATGGCACTCGATAAATATCTGCTACCTCATGCCGAGCGGTGTGTACCACCTCCTTTTAGACTGATCTTGGCATACATATTTTCAGAACGGAAATATACACTTTCAGAAATAAAAAAGAACGCACACCCAGCACGTCTACAATGAACACTAACTTTTCACCCCTCTGTTTGACGAATGGGAAAATTATTACTCGGGATCACAAGGTGCGACGACGGATTGTTAGAAAACATCACGTAACTACATACTGCGGGCGTGGGTAAAATATCGAGCGAGTTCGCAAATGTAGCTACCCCTGTTCCATGTGACGTGAATTTGTGAAGAAACGAGGATTCCCTTCACACCCCAACGGAGACGAAAGCTGCGAGGAGCATTCAAGTCGAGCGGGTGCGAGTCCCTGAGTAATACCCAGCCACCACCGCTTACTGGGAGTCGTTAGCGACGTCGAGGCGTTAATGAGAGAGACCCTCAGCCCATATTTCGGAGATGCTTCGCCTTCTGAAAGCAAAGAGAGGTGTTGAACGGGTTTTCAGAAAACTTCCTCCGGATGTCGTGTGATCCATCAGTCCATAGCAACCATCGTACGTCCTTTCATCCGTCGTCAATCTCGAGAATCCTGTACGACGCAACACGCTTGACATCCCTAGCACAATAGATTGCCTAAATAGACAGGGGGAGAGCAGACAAATCTGCATGCATCTACTATGCATTGCTAGAGCTCTCCTCCCTCCCTTTCCCTCTTCCGAAACGGAATGGACGCACGGGAGAATGTTAGAGGGCATAAAAATGAGAGAACATCGTAAATGAATTCTGAGGTGAGTGCACAAGGTTTATGGATAGTGATTCCGCACGTTGACACGGCAAGACCAGCGGAGAGGGGAATTCGATGACGGAGGGGCTGGCTGATGGGACTTGTAGCTGTGATCCCCTTAACGCAATGCTCTGACACGGGATTCCACTCTCGCTAAGCCACTTCCAGTTCAGGTTCGTTTTAAAAGGAAGTCCCTCACAAGGAAAAATTGACAGCCTTTCGCAAAGAAACATATATCGTCATTGCACATTCAAAATTCTTTCCTGAACGGTTTAAGGACGAATTCCGTTTAAAGTACAACTATCATTAAATATCACGTGGTGGAATATACGTATGCAATGAAAAAAATTAAATTTATTTGTGATAAGATAATTTATTGCGTATTTTATGAGGTGAACATCTTACGCCAACACCCAAAGTAATTGTGAATGACGCAAGGATTAAACAACTGCATTCCTTATTATTTTATGCATGGTACTATCAGAAAAAATCCTCTCTTAAAGAAAAAAATTAAGTTTTTTTCATCTTCCTAAAAAGTAAGACATTCACCCGTGCTCATTAAATATATCGCTCGTAAAAGAACACTATGCAAAACTCTTCTTATTAAACAATACGACACGACAATAGGTTTCATAGAAATTCGGAAAAATTCTTAAATTTTGAATGGAAAATTATTAAAATGACTTAAAAAACCAAAACCAAAATAAGAATTCAATATTATTAAATATTGATATAATATTTCTTGAAAGATTTCTCTTGCCTCTCCCAACAAAATCCAACCCAACATCCTATGCAGTAGGATGTTGGATTGTGTTTTGTTTGGAGAGACAAGAGAATTATTTGGTAGTTTCTGTCCAACAAAAATCTACCTAAACCGGTAGATTACCTATGATAATAATAATTCCTTGAAAAATGTGGTATTTATAGAAATGTGAAATAGCTGTGAATGTTCTAAACTGCTGAAATATTTTTCTATGATAACTCAAAATGTTAGAGTTTCTTTGGTCCATGACAATTTCACTAGTGAAAAATGTACATTTTTCTTATGCAAGGTGTTATTAATGTTACAAAATGAACATTATAAATCTAAGAGCTTTTCTGTCAGAAGTCCGACGGCACAAGCATAAAGTTCCTTTGAAGAATCAGCTACAGAGGAATGGAACGTTATAAATAGAAGAGTCATTTGAAAAAGATTAATAATAATATAATCCCAGTCAAGACGAATGATTTTTGCCATTTAAACTTTCTGCATTTGAAAGGAGAAAACTAGTTCCGATTAGGAAAAGCACCGGCTCAGGAGTAACCGATTCACTCCTGAGGTTAATCGTAGAGAAGTTAGTGAAAACTACTCCAACATGCACCAGGTTGCGTCGGATAACAGCACCACCGTACCTGCAGCCCCTACCCTTACTTTGAGGGCGATACCTAGGGTAAGACGTCAGCGTACATGAATGGAGGGAACCATTATATTAGGTAGCTCCAATGTCCGGTGAATAATGTTTCCGCTGCGTCGCAGAGTCCAACGGGAGGGAGATGTTGAATTCTTATCGTTGTGTATACCAGGTGGCGGGGTTACCAGACGGCACAGGCGGTAAGAGCAGCCGACAGTAATTCGGGATCCTCCAAGCTATGCATCGTAGCTCATGTCGGGACAAACGATGCCTCAAGACGTGGATCTGAAGAGTGCTCCTTTAAGAAGATGCACTAAGTGGTGAAATGGGCAGAGTTGGAGTTGATGGTCCTAATAAATTTAACGATCTGTGTATCGTACTGCGTACTGGACGCGGAGGGCTCGTTTGGAACAGAATTTAGTGTTTGAATCAAAGATAGTTGGAATTTTGCCGGAAAATTGGAGCAGACTTCGTTGATCTGACGCATGTCCTCTACTCTTGTTGGGTATCCCTAAATTGTTCTGGGGTCCATTATACTGCCATGGCGTGGCAGTTGGTTGCTAGTAGGATACAGAAACAAGTTTCGAGAGTTTAGCATTGATGTTAGGTTAGAGAGTAGGCAAAATTATGGGAAATTCCATGTAAATTTTCGAAATTACAATGTTAAACCATTCACTTCTGCCACTTCGTGGCAAGTGGATGCTATCATTTTGGATTTTCAAAAGGCATTTGATAAGATTCCCCAAGGTAAAATAATTCATAAATTGAAGTACGTATGTATAAACAATAGCGCAATAAATTGGGTTGAAGACTTTATGTCAAAGTGGGAACAAAGGGTAGTCCTTGATGGCGCTAATTCCAACAGCAAACGAGTGTCTACGAGTGTACCTCAGGGCAGTGTAATCGGGCCGTTGCTTTTCTTGATTTTTGTTAACGATTTAAACCGCGAAGTGAAAAGTAAGATTAAGATGTGCTTGGATGACACGGCGATTTATCGGGAGATATCTGGGGATGATGATCGTTTAATACTATAATTTATGGTTTCCAGCGAAACTTTATGGAATCGATTCATATTGGAAATGAAAAAATAGTAACAATGTGATTCCACTAAAACTGGAGTTCTTTTACGTGGAATCACTGAAGTTACTATTTTTTCATTTCTAGTTTAATACTAGTAGAGGATCTAGATTGCATTTATAAATGGCGTACAAATTGGGGATTGTCATTAAACCATGACAAACGCTCGGTGGTGAATTTCATTTGAAGATCAATATTTCCAAATTAGCTAGAGTTGACCTAGAAGTAGTTGATACGGTAAAATACCTAGGCCTCTCTGTACTAATGACTTGATTCGGGACACCCACATACGTAAAATCTGCGGTCAAGCAAATAAAACATTGGGATTAATAAGACGCATTGGCTATAAAGTCAAATAATATTGTTATCATGCTCTTTTGAGGCCTTTTTCAGAATATACACGTAGTGTATGGGAACCGGATGAAAAATAACTCAATCGGGAAATTGAGATGATTCAACAAAGTGCAGCCCAGATCGTTGAAAACTATTGCGATAAAACGAAAAGCGACAAAGAAATGCTTTTGGAGTTGAGTTAGGAACCATTAGAAGATAAGACAATTCAATGCAATTCACTTGCCACCTTCAAAGTCCAGAGTCTAGGGAATAATTAGTTTTACTCAAATACCTGCACTTTCACCAATCTCGTGCGTTTTTTGGCTAATTGCTTCCAGCATGATCTCATTGGACTACTATTTACAGTGTTGCTAGCTCTGCTTTGTTTTTTCAAGCTTCTCCTTCCATCTCTCGTCTCTCTCTGATGGGGGACGCCTCCGCTGCCTGAGGGACGGAGGCCATGAGTTGCATGCCCGTGTGATAGTGGACTTTCCCCTTCTTATTTTTCAGTTCTGTATGACATCTTTTTTTTGTTGGCGGCCAGTCGTACAAATGGTTTTGGTTCATTTTTATTCCTCTTTTTCTCATAACAAGTAACCCTTGTTTTGAATTGGTCTTCCTCCGGCATGTTTTCGCGTTGTTTGATAATTTTTAACGAATATTTTTCTCTTTTCCCTTCCGCTCCCATATTCTTCCTTATCACTCACCCTTCCCACCTAGCGCTTGCACCCCCTGCCTCACACCTTTTTGGTGAATCGCGAAGAATTTATTATGATGCTGAAAAATAGTCAAAATACAAAAATTGCACGCGCGGATTTAAAAACAATTATACTAATGTCTACTAGAATAATATGTATCTTGAATTAAAAAAAATTAAGACTTCGGAGAATATTTGTTTTACGCAAGTCGTTTGATTTCTTATTTCGAACACATTAGTTTGCCTTATCATGACATATTCTTTGATAATATGAAAACTCCTAAGCGTTGCGATTTAAGTTGATCAGTCGGATTTTTGGTAACGTATGTTTACATTCAAGAAATATTGTGCAACTTTCGTGCAAGATTTGCATTAAATCCATTAAAAAGAGTTGACCTAATACTTCGTGGAGGAGTTTTGTCTTTCAGGCGACAGGAATTCGTCAAAATATGATAAACTTACGTTAAAAAGCTGGAGTTTTGTTTTGATAGACGGAGGATGAGCTCACCCCCAACTAAACATCGATGCGTGTAAGATTCATGCTCTGATTACAGGGGAATCTGTTAACTTCCCTGTTCCATTTGCCCGAATTTCCCGAATTTCTCATACTCAGATATCCCACCATTTGGTTTGACATGGGGTTGTAGAAAGACTCCGAATTTGATCCCGGGATCCTCCGATCAGAAGCAGGGCGCTCAACTATCTCCGGTGCCAAGTCTTTTATTATAATTTTGACCCATTTATGCCCCATTTATTTCCTACTCCTGAAACCCTACCTACAAGGTACCCCACAGCCATCTGCAGAGTAAGAGGCGAAGATGATTCAGCATCTAACATAAAATGTCAAAACTGTACCTTTTCTTCATTGTTAAATACAATAAATAGGTGAAATTATTCAAACACTGTAGAATGATAACTGCAAGTACTCATCTACCTGTAGTTATCATTCAGCTACGCCACGGTATCTGAGTGTGAAATACTACTTTGCATATACGAGCTGCTAGTAATAAGGAAAATCAACTCAGGTCAGAGGAAATAATGGCAGCATATTGGCTTATTAGAATGAAAAATGGAAAATACTTATTTTCCAGCGTGGTTGCTTACAGTTATTATGATCCCTTATTTATCGTTGGAAAAATAATAGCCTCTTTAATCTGTCAATTCTACAATTAGTCTCTCTAAATCTCACTATCAAGCAGTAACACGATTGGACTAATAATATATTTTAAACATTAACTTTGGCTAAAACTCCAGCGAAATCTCATTTCTCCCACGTGTTTTACATAAAAATGAACGCTTCAGACCATAACAATTCTTTTCATCGGAAGCGATCAAGATCATAGAAATTATTTGTGCACGTTTTTTCCCAATCAAATCACATTTATACTTTAGTCTTTCAGGCTTCACTGTATGGAATTGTTTGATGCCCATATTAAAAATGTAACTTTCCACAACTTCATTTTAAGATACAACGCATTTCACCGACTGTACTTTAACTTAATGATAGCACAAGTCGATGAAACGCGTTGTACTTTAAAATAAAGTCTGTGGAAAATTACAAACTCATTTAGTATGGAAGTAATATTTATGCCTAATATTTACTTGGCCCTTCGCCAGTTGTTTCTATTGTTCTTTCTTTGAATTCCAAGAAACTCCGGGAGATGCCACGGCAATAACTTTGACCAGAGTCATCCGTTGAACGTTCATTTCAATACAACTATTTTAGAGTGTAAAAAGCATTACCCTTGACCGGGATTCGAACCCGAATCCATCAATGACCAGCCGAGTGCTTTAGCCAGTTAAAAACTAACGATAAGTCCTCTTGCACTTCGAAATTTTAAATTTTAACTTAAAATTTAATTGTAAATGAAATTAATTTGGAAAGAGTGATATATTTTCCTATCAATTATTATTAGTGGAAAGAAGCTAAGCTTACACTACACCTAAGCACGACTGATTCACACTAACATATCTCTTGTTAGGGAACGCTAGATGGGTTAAGTAAGTAGTTGGGTGAAAAAGAAAGATAATTTGACCGAGCCAGTGTTTTATCAAAGAAAAGATCAGCACAAGGGAGCCTTGTACCGGCACTTAAAATAATATGTAAAACTTAATTTAGGCAAATGTTAATCATGGAGAACAATCATGAAAAAATATGTCATCGCAGCTACATTATTTTTTTAAATCATGACAAAAATGAAGAAACATGGTCTAATAAATCGAATTTGTGTTACTTTTGGGATAATTTAATATGAAAAGCAAACACAAGCTTGTAGTTCCAAAGTTTTTATGCATGGACTTTAAAGCAGACGAATATTTTTACTAAAGTGGAAGGATTGTCACTTTTTCAGTTTATCCCGAAAGAATACAATCTGCAACAGATGCATATTGTAAGGTCAGATGAATCAGGGCATGAATGTAAGCACAACGAAACTGAAATAATACTAGCACTCACTGAAACAATAGGAACAAAGAGATGTACAGTCACTCACAGAATAAGCTGGCGTTCCATTTTCATACTTTTGGTTTTCTTTGTTCTACATTCGAGGAACGAGGGGCGAGAGAGAGAGAGCAAAAAAAACCTCAAAGATGCGGATTTTGCAATAAAAACTTTTGAATCGGCCTAAAGAAAATGGGGTCACTCATTTACCAGTTCGTCTGAGGATTAGAGTCCGGCTCCCTCCGATACATCGCCTGCGCCCCTGACAAATCGAAACAAATCGATATTTTTATTTCGCGGCGACGTCCCGCCTTCACCCACTCTCCCGCATCCTCCCCCTTCCTGCGTTGTGGCCTCCACGCCCTATCTCCCGGTTCCAAATCTCTGTTACGACCGTAATGGTCGACCCAAATGCCACTCATTTCTGAAAGTTCGATTCGGCCTCAGCTCACGCGAGGGTTCCCAAGAGGAAGTACGTAATCTCGCCGAGGAATGGAAAACAATGCGCGACTGACACGTATATCAGTTTCCCCGCAACCTCTTAGCTCCCTCCGAGGTCAGATTTCTTTCTCGGCGCGAAAAAAAACCGAGCCAATCGAAAAGGTAATGTTTGCCTCGCATTGTATCAAAAGTGATTCTAAGGAAGTTAATGTGCCCAAAATAACATTTAGAGTTCAAAAAACAAATTTTAAAGTCAAGACATTTCCGGTAAAAGCCACCCCAGATCAATTTAGGCTTTTGAAAAAAAAGTGGTGCATGGATTGGGAATTCCTGGTCCGCTCAGTAGCAGAGTTGTATTTTCAGTAACATGATTGTTTAAAATAGAATTATACTAACCATGGTATCGGACATTGGTTTACAGATGTACTATCACTTTGGACTGTTTCATTATGTCCATAGAAGTGAATTGCAATTATTTCAATTGGCTCTAAAGTCTTAATTCGCCGAGTGCAAATTTCGTTCATGTGACTCTTATATTAAACTTATTATACACCAAGCATGGAGTTATCGAGGTATGTGCCCATTTTTAATTTTTTACATAAGCATGTAGTTTTTTGAGGCGGTGGTTGGTTATTACGTTCGTCATCAATGCAGTATTCCACCATGACAGTTTTTATTTTTTTAACCAAGATTAGGCGTTCTACAAAAAAAACATAATAGCGATGGAATTTCAACATGATTAAAAAGGCATGAAGTAATAAAGGCGAATAATTAACTGCCAAAATTCAAATTTACTATCATGCTATAAATGTTTATATAGACGAGCAGAAGAATAAATACATCCATTGATGCGACATTGATTTATCGTCAATCATTCATCGGAAATAAATGTTCATCTATGATAATTGCCTGTACTATGAGCATGAACCTAAAAGTAATATTGAGCCTGACAATATGTGATACACTTTAATTATTGGCAAAAGTTTTCATTCGTTCATGGAAACCTCACATAAGTTGAATAGAATGTTTTTATTTACACTTGCAGGAAGGAGAACTTTTCTTTTTTCGGGAATTGCCGGTCAATGGAGATCTAGATTTAGGGATGCAATTAAACTGAAAAAACTTAAGGAAAAATGAGAGAAAAATATTATAAACTCGGCAAAAATAATTTCTCCTGCTACGTGTGTTACTCATTGCGTATAAATTGGATCGTAAGACAAATGTCCTTCCTAGGGGCAACTCTTTCCTGAAAAAAACCTTGATAATATCTTTGCGAGCCAATTACGACACATTAGCATTTTGATAGAAGCGTCAGGATAAGATAAAAAAGGTTTTATGGCGATATCGCTGTGCCTTTTATTTCCACCTAAGGCCATTTCAAACTCCCGGGGAGAAAAAACTGGAGGGAGATCAGGGTGGAATCGTTTCCGAGGGTCGACCCGCCTGCTATTTGGCAATTTTGTTCAACGTTGCGCCCACCACATTCCCATTGTTTCACGTCCTCAAGGGTCTTCTACAGGCAAACTCCTTCCCTATCTGCCCCATCCCCAACGCTTGTCTCTGGGAATTTTTTTTAAAATGCTCGCTCACGATTGTCAACGGGCAGTCATCCATCAGATACATCTTGGGGTTTAATATGTCCTTGGGCACCATGAGGCGTTTGTTTATTTGGTGCTTGCTGTATGGTGTCCACATTTAGCCATTGATTAATTGGCAAAATGATTAATGGAGAAAGTTGTCCTTGATCACGTCCATACTTCATTTTTTTGGCACGAAATTGCAAGTGTTTGAAGCCTTTTGGATAATAGAGGTTTAGTTTACAGCCATTGGTAGTTGCAGAGAAGCAATTGTAGCAATATTTCCAATTACTTTTATGCTTATTTGAGGACATTATTTTTAAATTCCCGAGGCCTTTCAAACTCCGGTCGTCTTCATAGAGAAGATATACTTCCCACATAGATTGGTAAGGTGGAGGACAATCATCTGGGAGTCGGAGATGAAGGGCTAGAAACGGAGCGATACATGTAATTTTCAACCATGGGGTCTATTTTCAACCGAAAGCCGTACACCTACATAACTTTATCTAAAGTATGGCATATTGAGTAAGCCACATTTTATTAAGTTATAACTAGATCTGGAATCATAGGGAATATAGTTCTACCCAACTGAATGAAATGTATTTATCTTTTGCCGGTAGTTGAATGAAAATCTGCGAATGATGAATCGTACAAACTAACAAGTTTTCTCATTATTTTCCTAGCTAGTTATAGAAATATTTAAGTTTGGAAATAGTATTAAATTTTAAAATAAAAGTTAAGACTGTGAATGTAAAATATTTACGATCATTGAAGAGGAATCATTTTCAGAGATCATTTTCATTTGGACTTTATAAAGTCAATCGGAATGTAATGGCCTGGGAAAGGTCATCTGAAACAAAATGTATTCATTACATTTCTTGTAACTGTGTTGACTTTTAATGCACAGTTGACCGTGCATGGTTAACTTTTGTGGCACAACAAGAGTTTAAAATAGTTGAAATAACTAGCTATTTTGTATCACTAGCTATTTTGTATAATTAGCTATTTTGTTTTTATTTCGACAGATCTGGTGGTATTGAGGATGGCCAATTGGCGCAATGTTTTTACAGCTCTTTATAAGGAGTTTGGCATAGAAATTATGAGAGCGACAATGGGATAACTTTCCCCTTTTTTGTTTCTCTTGTTTGCTCTCCTAACGATAACCCCAGACCTCAGTCACGACTTTCGCAGTGAGAAGCGTAATGGTCAGATTGTGATAATGATCAGCAAACGTCCGTGTGCGCGCACCTGACCAGGTGGTGCGGATTGCAACGCATCCTTCGGAATACATGCCGCCCGATGAAATTGGCACCCATCGCTCAGGCAACTGATGCGGTCGGTAATTGCGACCCCTTCCGTTCACCCTTAATTTTATTCGGACGCATTATCATCCAAGCAGCAAGCAATTCCGCCCCGAGATTGCGTTCCACCGAGCAGGTGCCGAGAATTTAATCAACCGGCCTCATCCCGGGTGATCAGACCGTTTAGGGCGGGAGAAAAGGCAATTAATCGCAGTTTCGGTGCTCGGCTGTCATTGGCGCGGTGAAATATATCTTTCCGCGCACCCGGAGAAATCCTACGGGAACAAATGGGGTTTCCTGTCCACTCGCCGACGGGTATCGCCTACGGGAGGCAGCGGGCCGATGGACAGAGGGGATATGAGGATCGGGGGAAGTGGGGGCAATGCAAAGGAGCGGTAGGGGGAAGTCACGAACGTGGGAATTCATGCGCCGCAAGAGAAGCCGTTTCATTTGTGGCTCGTGGAGAATTCTTGTCGAGAACATGGGAGTCAGATGCCGAGTTACCACTTTGGGGCCCGTAGGTACGAAATGCCACTCAAAATTTGGACGGAATCCGAGAAAGTGTGAATTGCACGCCCCCAAGTCACACTATGTCACCACGCTGTAACGATCTAAGGGGACGGGGAAGAATTACACGGGAAAACATGGGACTTAATATGGAAATTTCCAAAATTGGGTATGGCAAACACCCTGAATGCCGATAACATACGCTTAATTCCTATTGTTGCGTATTGCACGTGGAAGTGGCGCTCGTAGACCACCAATAGTCACAATAAACAACTTCCATTAAAATGGGATAATTTGGTAGGCTTCAAGTATTTGACAATCATGAGCACCATATTTGGACAAGGACAAAGAGAAAAGTGAAGTGGAAAAGTAATTGATTACCGAAAATAATGGAATCGAAGTATTTATATCACTCCCTCTCTAAATGCTGTAATCAATTGTACATAAAATTAACTTTTCATAGAAATTATTACGTTCAATAATTCGATTGTCGTTTGATATAAAATATGAAACTGCTCTTCAAATCATTAAATGAAGGTAAATATTATTGTACGTAACATAAGATAATTATCCAAAGTAGTCGATAGGTTTGCTAATGGGTGCATCCTATATTGAGAATATGTTTTTATTCGAAGGTTTAATTCTTTATAATGATGTTATTCTTTGGAATTAGGCACCTTCTAAAACATGAGTACATGCATGAAAGATACTCATAACTTCACCTCATGCTAAAAAAAAATCATTTCAGTTCACTACTAATGCTTGACGGGTTCCTAAAATTTCACATACAAATTAACATTTTTTGCATCAGCTGAAATCGGTTCAGAGCATATTCTATAAAATACCAATCTAGTTTTTTTGGGTAAAATATCCTTTTCTTCAGTTTATCTCTACAGTATCTTAGCAAGTTCAAGTAAATCAACAATATATCGATTGAAGTCAATTATTATATTTGGAAAAACGAAAATAAATATAATTTCCTGAAACCTAATCATTATAATCTATTGGTTCATCTGTATTCGATTATCCCCTTTTACAAACTTGATCGTATAGAATAAATGCCGCCCAATAACGTAACGTTAATAGTCATGAGAGCGGCTAGATTATTTAAATTTGAGTTAATCGCGACAAAAATGTTTTAGAATGTTTGAAAAAGCTGATTCAAACGGCACTGCAAAGTTCAAATTCAAGTATCCGCACAACTAAAGGAAGTGGAACGCGGTACGTGGACAAAATAAGTTTCGTTGGCTTCTTTTCAAAAGATTTAACCTCTGGAAATTGCATTTTCATACTCACCTTGCAAGAAAAAGTGAGATGACTTTCTGGCATCCAACGCTTTTCCATTAGGGAGTATTTATTTGAGAGTGATGTAAATGTATTTTATTTTCGCAAGCACTTGCCTTGGGAAGGGTGATACATAATCCGTGCATGCCAAATGAAACAGGTGGGCTTAGTGTGTCGAACGAGAGAGATAGAGAGAGAGAGGATAATACTGTGCTCAATCATTAAAATTAATGAGGGTGTATTCTGCACACGAAATTTACATCAGTTGGGTGACTTCAGTCAGGGGGTAAAATTTTAGATGACAGACGAGAAGACAACACGTAAAAGGGAAGTGGGAAGAAAAAGATGAAACTCTGTGAATAAGAAGAGATGGAGTTGGTGTGCTGAGAATACAAAAACGCAGAAAAAAATTAATTCTTAAGAATCAAAATTGCTCGAGAGCTGGGAATGTTTGTACATCGGCGTCTTCCCTCCCCGTTATTTCCAACCAAAACCTTTACACAGATTAACATTTAACCACGTCTCCCCAGTGAATATCATAATATGCTCTACAATATTTTAAACGATCTCATTTAAGTCAGTAAGTAAATTTATGACTTATATGTATACTCAAACGGCCGAGGGATCAATAGGCATCGCAACTTATGTAACAATTACTTATTCCCTCTTTAAAAAAATTTCATGCTCGAAGAGACATTTGCTCCTTGCTATGTCAAATTTAATCAATCTGTACTTTCATTCCTGAAGTAATAGTCTTCATCGCCAATACTATACAATATATGGAGCACATAGATGAAATGGGTTGTGGAATCCAAAATTTTGCGGAAGGGTATCCCGAGCAGATAAGTCTTTCGACAACAAAATGTTTCTTAAATTTATATAGCCAAACGCATTCTGTCTGGGTCACAAAATTAAAATTACTGCCTACGACATTATTTCAGAATAAAAATGAAAACAAAGCCCTGTAATTTAAAACTTAAAAAGATTAATATAATAAATAGTTGTTAAGGCTATTAATTTAGCAATAATTAACGGCAAAATTCAACTAATTGACTTCAGAAGCGGTATTATGTTTGATCATGCTGAATGCACCGTTGACACTGAAAATGACAGTTTAAAGATTTGAAAGCAAGAGTTCAAAAAAGAAAACGTGAAGGCAATTGATAATATTACTAGGATTATACCAATAAAGGTTTTGGATAAAAATAGAGCCTACAACGGTACAGCAATATCTGCCTCTGCTAACAAACCACAATCCAACATACCACTCTACAACACAGTCCCTCTTAATCCCGTATACTTCCTTCTTCCCTTCATTCCGTCCAACATTTCTATCCTATTCCTGCCCCTTTCTGTTTTTCCTAACATTCTCCCCTCTATCAAAGTTTTCAATATCCCACTGCCACTAACATGCTCTACATTCATTTTTCCTGTCTCTTTATTATTTGTTCCATCAAACCCTTCTCCTCCCCCACCATACCTAGCATTTCCTCATTTCTTTTCCTTTCTGTTCACTTCTCCTTCTCCATCCTTCTTCACACCCACATTTGAAAAGCCTCCAATCTACGTCTATTATCCTGCTTCAAAGACCATGTTTCCGCGCCGTACATAACTACGCTCCATACCATAGTTTTTACAAGATTTCTCTTAATATCCGTACTCATCGTCCTTGTCATCAATTCCCCCCTCCTTGTGAAAGCTTCTTTGCCTATCGACATTTTTCTCCGTATAATCCTCTCCTATTGATTCGAACATTTTGGTCCAAAACACTTCCGAGGTAAATATACTATCCTGCCTGCTCTAGTTTATAATCTATTATTTTGATATTTAACTTAGCTTTCCTCTTTCTCGGCAATCGCATAACCGTTGTTTTATTTACATTTATTCTCATATCATGCCTAATTCACTGAATTTCGGATGCGCCAAGGAATACTTGAAACCCATTGGCTGATTAGCGTACTAAAGCTTGATCATCCGCAAGCCTAACTGCATTTATGAATCGTTCGTAGACTTTTATTCCTATCTCAGATTCTTCCCACGCCTATTTTTCCTCCAGACATAAGTTGAAAAGCAAGGGTGGCAATAGACTGGTGTGAAAACTTCTTTGCTCCCCTCCTCCTAACACTGCTCATTTCGACTCTCCATCCACCACTCGCAATAATTGTAAAACATAATAAATTACGTAAATATGATCCCGTGTAAAAACTTATGAAAACTTTTGACGATCATAATTTGTGCTAAATTTTAATTTTCATGCAATTGTTTACATTTAACTTGGATTTTTTTTGTGGTAACTTAAAAAATATTATCCATTCAACTTTTTTCTGTTTTTCTCGATTAATATTCAAAAAAATAAATATAATATTTGAGGTAAATGCAGTGCTGTCAAATTTTCTTTTTGTTAAATTCTTTAAATAAGTCGAACCGGGAAAAAACTAACACTAATACCAAATAAAATAATCAATAATGCCACCTAAAAATGTAAGACATTTCAACTATCGGAATTTTAATGTTATCTCCATCCGACTATGAGGAGAAATGTATATGTAGGAATGTAAGAGATGAGTTCATACCTTTTTGTATCATAGTTATTATATACTATATAAAAATGCATGAAATTTTGCCATGCAAGCAAAACAATACCTTGAGCTAAATTTAAATCTAATAAATACCGGTCGAGTATGCTGGAAATAACAATATCCAGCCGCCTATCATCTTTTGAAGCATTTTTCAGACAATATGAAAGACAAAATTCAAGGTGCCACTTACTGTCTACATGGGTTTAAAAACATTTTGTTAAGACTAGCAACAGTCGTAATAGCCGAGGAGATGTTATCGTTTCTTGGCCTACTACAGGAATTTCCATTTAAAATTAGCAATGATATTATGGGGAATACCACGACAGCACGTGCCCAGAGATTCACAATAATGTTAATCAACCAATCAGCGGAATTATTAATGAAATTCCGAAAGGGGAATCAGGTGAAATTGATCAAAATATTTCTTTCATGTCAAGAAATCACTAGTTGGAGTAACCCATGCGCGTGGCTTGCAAGCGGCATACATGTATATACTGTACCATACACATAAACTAAGAGAGTATTGTCTCAAATTAAACTCAATTTCATCAACCAAGCGCAAATGACTATAATTGTGAAACGTAGTCAACCCGGTAAGGGTGTTTTAATAGGCCCCTGAAAAATAAGACGTTGCCATCATCTCCAAAGAGCTTCAGGAAAGCATGAAAACATTTTATCTGACACAACTTAGTTCTAACCTTTGGTCCTTATACTTTCCAATTCAACTTCATGCAGTCTCAAAAGCCTCTTCTTATCTTCTCATCTCCTAACTTATCTAACTTCTCCACTCATTTTGTCTCTCTCTTCATATCCCCACCTCTCAATAGCTCTTCCATCCACTTCTCTCTCTCTTCCACTAAATTTCTCCCGCTAACTTTATCTCGTTCCCAGTCCATTCAAGAACTTCTTCGTTTTTTTTCTTCTCTATCAAGCTCACGTATGACACCCTTTTCAATACCTTCACAAACTCTTAAGCCTCCAATAGATCCTCTTCTCATACGTATTACTATACTACAATCCTAAGTTTCTCAGTGATATTTTGAACTCAAAGTTACGTTGATTTTCAAATTAAAAACGGAAAACATCATATTGACTGAAAACCAGTTCCACTAAGGGGGACCCATTTCTAGTTTCCTGTGTGGGATTACGCCACTCAGATGTTGGTAATGGGAGCCTGAAAGAGTATATAAAATTATTGAAAGACAAAATAAACTACTAATTTTAATGGGTGTCACAATCAAAGCTCCATGCAGAGATTTCGCAACGCCGGTGGCGAACGTTAGGGGGCCGCCACCCCCTAACAGATTGGTTAGCACAAAGCCACGAGGAGGAGAGGGGAGGCTGAAGGGAGAGGCTTATGAGTGGAAAGGGGAAAGGGTGAAACGGCGGTGGGAGTCTCCGACCCAATTCCTCCCTTCTTTCCCGCATCCCATTTCACTCACCTACTTCTCCCGAGAGCTGAACACGGGAGTTGGATACGGAAGAAGCGGAGAGTGTTACCGGGAGGGATCGGGACGGGAAGGGGAGAAACGTGAGAGTTTGTGTATGGGGAGGAAGGGTGTGTGCAGTGGTGCTGGGATGTCGGTGGGGCGGGTGAGACGCGGTGGAGGAAGAGGTGGAGGAAGCGTGGGAGAGTAAGGGATACCAGCTTGTGGGAGACTTGACACGGTACTCTGGGGGTGGGGAATGGGAAGGGAAAGGGGGTTGGGGTTGGAGAGTTCGAAGGAGCATCCAAAGTTCCTCCTGGGTGTAATGAGACTATTCACCCTCGGATGAGTCTAGCGCTCCCCCGAGGTCGCTCCTGGAAGTTGGACTAACCGCGACTATTACACTGGGATAGGCGCAATTTGACGCGAGACTTGCGAATTCAATCCATCGGCGACGATGCCGGCAGAGTTTGAGTGCTCTTTTCCGTTTCATTCTACTCGTGTGGAGATCTCTCCCACCCTTTAAGTGCAGCCAAGATGGTTCCCAGCGGGCTTCAACAACTATTCGGCAATAATGTTTTAGCACGAGCAAGAGAAAACTCCCGTAATTCAAGACGGAACCTGCGGTACCGCTATTTGGGACGAAAACACGCGGATGGAAAATCGCAACGAAACGGGGTGAATGGGAATAGAAATAGTCTTGATATATGAGCGGAAAAATTATGTTCAGAGAAGGAAACACTATCTTACCTTTGGAAAATTTCCACCATTTCAGCAAAAAGCACAAAAACCGAAATATGTAAGTTTTTTTTTTACCGTGTAACCCTAATAATGGTAACAAGGTGACTGGATCACTTCCAGTGTGACTCAAGACCGATACCACTGGTTCCAAATCAAGGGAAAATTACGGCAAAAAGTTCGCGATATTTCTCGCGAAAGGGTTAGAGGGGTTTCCTCAGAAAGCATCGCAATACCCGCGGCAGGGCAAACCTCTGTAGGTCTCCATGAATGATATTAAACGGGCGAGGGGAAAAAGAGGAGGGAAAGAGCCGGGTTGGTTTCGACAACGGTTGTTACTTTTCCGAATGCAACAATTTACCTCACTTCTCCCAGCATTATATGTCAAAGTAACATTATTTTCGAGTTGAAAATTTAAGCGAAGGAAAGTAACAAGGGTGGGATTTTAGCACTTCAAAGCTCTATAAAGGGGAGATATAACTCCATGCAAATTTACTGTAAACTGACATTGATTAAGTGGCAGCATGCATTGCCTAATAATGCTAATTTTTAAAATTTAATAATTAAAGGAACAATCGAGAAAGTAATTATATAATATAAAATATAGTCAAACACTTGATCAATAAGAATTTCCTCCAACATATTATGCCTAAAGAATGTGATATTTCTCAAATAAATTGATTTAATAAATAATGTTAAACAGAAGCATATTATATACGATCTTAAATTTATATGAATATCAAATATGCAAACAATTTTAATAAACTATTTCAGAATTAGTTGGAAAAATACATTTTCTAAGGCAAATTTTCAAATTTGGGATATATTAATCATACCTACAGGTATTATAATTGAACATTAGAATTCATTGCGATAATAAAACAATTCATGAGAATTCACTCTCAAAATATCAAAAATTCAAGGAGGTTCTGTGAATTAAATATTTTCCGAACATTACAGGCCTAATATTTTACTTAGCATGCATTACCAGAGCTTCTCTAAGTCGCCTAATGTAGTATAAGCTCCAACATCGCAAACCTCCCGCTTCAAACCGAAATACACGGTGGTCAGAGTTGACTACATTTTTACGTTAAACCATGACAGTCTCCGAGGACTTGCGGTTGAGTAAGCTTGCTTGAATACCGACCGGGACGGAGGTAAATGAAAGGCTTACCCTGGTTTCCCCCGGCAGCTGCCGCACGTCTCCCCCAGACGGCGGCCAGGAAAGCCATCGAGCGAGCGAGCAGACAGACGGGCAGGAAGAGGAAGAGTAGTAGGAGGGTCGGGAGGGCCACCGCCAGGGACAGGGCCCCAGAGAGGGCCCCTCCAGCCGCTCCCCACAACGGGCTTTCCTCCAGAGGATGCCGCAACCTCCGGATGGGCGCGCTTCGGAGGTGCGGCGGGACGCTCGAGGCGGTGCCCGGCGTTCCCCCACAGTGAATGGCGGAGGGCGTGGGCGGCGGAGCTGGCGAGGGCTTGAACAACCGCTCCTTGGCCGCGAACGCTGCGAAATCAAGCGAAGTCAGCATAATTACTCCCGTCATAAGTGTTGGGAAATATGGCAGAGTATATCTATTTGCATTTATCTAATATATAGTACATGTATTCCCAATAAGGTCATACCGAGTATTCCGTCCACCTTTCCTCATTCTACATCGGCTCGACTAATGAATTCTCTTCTAACAGCTAATGGTCACTGATATTCATCTTTCATGCCCACTATTATTTCGTTTTATTGGGTGGAAAGTTCACATCACCCTGACTATGAAACTTCCCTCATCCCATTGCTCTTTCGTCCAAGTTTTCTTTTCATCATTGGAAAATAACTTAACTGGAAAGATTGAACTGGAGATGATTAGTCCCACTGATGAATTCTTTATAAGGTATCTAATTAAGAATTCTATGTTTCTCTCTAATTCACATTTCCTAACTGTTCCTCACTTCTCCTGCGACATGTAAAAATCTAATTGCCTTAAACGCAGTTATTCATTGTTTTTTTGAAGATTTCTTCTGTACCAAAGGACGTTAATTTTCTCATAAATAAACCTACTCCCTAAAACCTTAAGGCTATTCTTGCAAACTTTATCCAACTTCATTAGATTCGACATCAGCTTTTTTTTTAGAAAGGCAGCTCTACAAAAATTCGAGTTCCAAATTGAGGAAAAAAGTTGGGCTTTCCTCGCCTTGATTTTCCATTCAACCTTTAAATCCCGTCTAATAGCTTTGGAAACCACAGGGAACAAATGAAATCACGTAAGATTTGACCTTGTGTCTTAATGCGGCGAGTAAAATTTTCGATTTCTGCAAATTTCACTGCTTCTGGAACTTAATTAATCACTCAAAATAGAATATAGTTAATTTATCCAGCTTAGAATTCACAACGGAAATTCCATTGTATATTGTTGCCTTGATACACTATAGAAGACAAAAAAATATACAAAATGGAATACCAGAATGATTTGTCATTATTATTGGTATTCTACCAGCTAGGGTAAGTTTTAGATGGTCACAGTCTAAACATATGTAAAAAAATAGATTTACTTGCTTCTCATAACAAAAAACTCAACTTGAAATGGGACACTACACTACTCTTCCTTTTCGCATCCTTCTTTCCTCCCATCATTCCACCCAGTTGGCCTATCCAATTCCTAATAAATCAAAAGAGAGATGGTACTTTTTTCCACACTTTATTTTACAAGTCGACCGGTTTCGTCGCATAGGCGACATCATCACCTGATGATGTCGCCTATGCGACGAAACCGGTTGACTTGTAAAATAAAGTGTGGAAAAAAGTACCATCTCTCTTTTGATTTATTAGAATGGATTTCCACAAAGTGAAGCCTGAAACCATCGAGTTTATATCCAATTCCTACCCCTCCCTCGTTTGCCCAACGTTCTCCCCTCTATCACAATCTTCAACATTCCACCATCCAATAAAAACGCTATGAATTCACCTTTCCCGCCTCCTTTTTATTTTCCCCCAAAATTATCTCTCCGTCATCACCATATCTAGCCTTTCCTCGTTTGTTTTCCTTCCTGTACACTACACCTTTTTCATTCTTCTCCACACCGACATTTCAAAAGCTTCCAATCTATGCCTATAAATCCTGCGTCTATGCTCATGTTTCCGAGCCGTGAAAAACCACGTTTTATATCAAGTTTTGACGAGCCTTTTCTAAATATTCTTACTCAATGTCCCTGTCATCAATTCTCTCCTTTTGAAAGCTCTTTGTCTAATCCAATTCTTCTTCTTATATCCCTACTACGTTCTCCAATGCAATCAGCAGAGTTTGCAACCCCTTCGTTGAATGAAAAACTAAACGTTGGTCATCCGCAAATCTAATTACGGGATTCCCCAACGATTTTCAATCCTTTTTCTAGTTTTTCACAAGCATCTTTAATCATTTCCTCCACATATACTTTAAACCACACACGTGATTATGGAAACCCCTCTGTAACTCCCCTTTCCAACAACATCCAACCGACCTCTCCAAACCCCACTCGCACCGATGCAGTCAGTGACATGAAAAGGTTGCGGATTAGTCTCTTATCCCGCCAGTCGACTTTTTTTCTACAATATAATCATTAACTCCAACATATTCACTCTATCAAACTCTTTTAAGAAATCTACGAAAAAGACTAATATGAACAGTCTGACTGTTTTCTGTGCCCCTCTGTATTAGTGACCTCATTACTGCAATGGAGTCACGCGTACCTCTTCCCTTCCAGAACCAAAACTGATCATCCCCTAATTAATCATTTACCCTTCCCTAATTAATCATTTACCCTGCTCTAATTTCTTTTGTTTGTGATCCCGAGAACCATTTTAGCTCCATTTAAAATTAAGCTTATTGTTCTGTATTCCTCGCTTATTGCTAAAATTACCTTAGTCTTCTGGCCAAATCCCTCCCTCATCATGCGCGCACTTAACCGACGGTCTGAATTCAGCACTTCATGCACATGCCGTCGGTTCTTGACGCCGACGGCAGTCAAGAGCGGGACTCGTCCTCCAAACTCTCTTCGCTGTCTTTGAAGAGGTTGTGCCACTTTAAAACTGCAGTTTGTGACACAATTTCATATTTAAACAGTTGGCGAATCATACCCAACGTCTCCGCACCCAATTTCCTCCGTAGACACAAAATTTAATGGCGTACTGCTATTCAATCGTTCGCTGCTTTTTACGCTAGCACCGAGTCACACGGCAGGGGTTAACCAAAAACATGATCTAACCTGAACAAACGCTAGCAGGCGTTTGGCACGCGTTAAGGGCAGACCCCCGTACCATCGAGCCTGCGCGGTGCGACATACCATCACACCAGGAAAAAAATATTCCCGATACCTTTCATGAAAATCTTGTACGTAATACCATTTTCACCCTTCCTCTGAAAACTTTCCACAACCTCGCACTGCGACGTTTATCAGTACAGCCACGCGATCCTTTTTGAGTCGAAATAGCTGTTTTAGTAATTTTTTGAGCTTATGAAATTACTGTGAACATTAGAAACCCATGTAGCACGAAAAATAAGAGCACGGTCATTATTTTGAGTTGATCTTAGTTCGACTTCTAAAAAGGAAAGGATAAAACTATAAGGTCTTATATTTCATGGGCTTATAATGATAACGTAATTTTCATTTTCATACAGTATTATCATGGTCTAACATGGAATAAATGATTTAGACAGTGAGAAAAATTCTTTACAATTTTAAGCGAATTTAGATATTTTAGCAGCAGGCTATAGTTGATAATATATCAATGAAATGAAGATTATAAGCAAATGCAATATAAATCATCTTATATGATTTTCAGAAAATTATTGTTTCAGAAAACTGACATGAAGGAGTGACTTACTTTTGATGACTAAATTCCTATTCTCGGAATTCAAGCTTATTTTCGCATATCCTTCGGCTTGAGGCACTTCGGGATTTGGTTCTGTGATTTCCGATGAAATGCCGTCGACCAGCAACGGCTTTGGTCTCGTGTCGACACGTAAGGGGGATGAGCCGGGTTTCCGGCCAGCAGCTGAGGATTTTCTCTTGGCGTGAATGGAATTGGTCATCGGCGGCGACATGTCCAGTGCCACGTGACGCCGATATCCGGGAGAGCGGGTGTAAAGCAGCGTTGCTTCCGTAGCGGCGGCCATGTTGCTTTCCTGACTTCTGGAAGCTTCGATCACTCAGATGAACGAACACTGAAAAGAGAATTCACGGCCAGGTAAATATCATGCATATAGTATGCAACATCTTCATGCAATTTCCAATTGAGTTAGGAAATTTACCCAACAATATACATTTTGAAGACATTTCAGGAAACGTGCTCCTTTTCTCTATATCCTTCCACACTAATCTATTCTTTATTTTACCATGTCCCTATATTCTTTGAAAGATGTAATAAAATTCCTCAGAAAAATACGAATATTACCCATGTTAATCATCTTGAGAGTATTTTCAACCACGTTCACACATGATTTCCTCGTAGTAGATGCCCCAAAATATTTTAATCCTCAAATAAAACATACGCCTACTACAGAAATGAATGCAATATAGATGAAAAATGTACACATGAAGAAATATTTTTTAAATTATCCTTAAATAATATTATATACGTTCAGTACCATAATTGCCGAGCGGGTTGAAAAATAAATGAGATAGATATATAATGAGAACAAATTTAAGTGGACAAACTAAAGTGGATGTAAAATGTATCTAACTTGAGAGTTGCTTGAATCAGAATAGTCAAATTAATACGGATATAGGAAAAATAATTGCTTTAATCAAAGAAGCTTTCACAAGAAGGAGGGAATTTATGGCAGATATATTGAGTTAAGCTGACAAGAAAAGATTAGCGTAAAATTTGATATGAAGTATGGTTTTGAACGGCTCGGAACCTTGGCTTTTGATACGTGCGTTTTCAGAAGAATGGAAAATAAAATATACAGAAAGGAAAACAAGCCAATTTGTAATGGACATGGTGGAGGTGGAGAAATGGTTGGAGGAAGAAATTTAAAGGAAGCAGGAAATATGGATGCGTATCATTATGAAAGAGGATGAATTGTTGAATGCTGAGATGAGGAGAGGAGCTTCGGCAAGTGAAGTATGGGGAGGAAAAGGCGCCCGAAGGCCCGGGTTCGAATCCCAGTGGTGGCCAGATTTTTCAGCGGTATCCCGATTCTTAATTGGAGTGCAATACGGAGAGCACTTCAAGTGGTCGGGACGTTAAATTGTGGACCCTTTGCCGCCTTTCGTTAAGAATAGGCTAATGCTGACGCCGGGTTTCTCTCCACCCTTCCTCGAGTCCCTGAATATCCCATCGATACTGAATTACCAACCTATCCCTTCTGGCGCAAACGACCTCCGCTGTCGGTCACCTCCCCTAATTATTATTGCTACTACTCAACGTAATGATGGAAGGTGAAAAGAATGTGGCATTGACTTTATTTTAGTGTATTGTGTCAGGTTTTGTAAAATTATGGGAGGCTTAGAAATCTATTTTTCTTCAATCTATGTTCATCAAAAATCTACCGTATATGGTAGACAGACTAATAATATAAATACTATCTATGCATATAATGTTCAAATCATACATTAGATATTGGCGTGGCAAGGGACCACCACGTCCTGTTAATCCTGGATGATTCCTCGGAGTCTGTAAATACAAACTGCCTGTAAATATAAGCAGTGAGACCTCAGAGAAAATCCTTACTTTCCGAATTCCGAAAGCGTGATTTTCCCAAATTGTTACCATATTAAGAAACCCCCCTAATGTTACGAAGAGTTATCAAGTCTACAACTTCTTAAATTCGGGTTTAAGATGCTCTGGAAAGGTTATTTTATATTTCATATGAAGAATCAACACAATAATACGATTCAATATTTTGCCAGAAATTCAAACCTTATTCCGGAGGACGAAAGTTCTTATTTCTTGAAAAACTTCAGGAGATATTTGACGCCGTGTAAGCCTTCACAATTATAACGGTTGAAGATAAATTCGTAAACAAGACGTCAGTGGCTTGAAAAATCCGATTACAAATTTAAAAATGTAAATTTAGTTTCTTTAAATTCTCTTCTTTAGAATATGTTTTGTTTCTCCAGAGTAATAATTGTAAATATAAATCTCTAAATTACACTGCTATTATAAATGATTCCCAGACACATTTAATCTACATTGTTTATTGATTCCCATGGACAGTGGAAATAGAATCCAAAAATGCCATTATTAACATTTTGAAAACGGATCAAATACTTGCCATATGTATAAATTTTAATATCGCGCAAATAATAAATAAAACAAATTATGAGGATTGCATTCATCTTTATAAACGTGAGATATCACACACGAGCTCGCCGTAGTATTTCCCAAACCCCTGAAACTACAACAAATTGTAAGAGAAGATTAGAATTACTAGATTCTAAACACTAATAAAGAAATCGTTATGAAATGCTCAATAATTAGGGTGAAAATTCAAACTTCAACTGGTTTTTATGACATTTGAGGAATATCACCGGGGTACATTCTTTTTACCTTGAGCTTTACAAATTAGTATTTAAATATGAACCATTACCATACTTAAATTACTAGGTAACTAAGGTATTGTTTATCGAAATACGGATAAGACTTATCGTAATGCCTCTCGATTTATCGCAATAGTTTTAAAATCGCCCACGTGCATAACTATAATTGAAGACAAAAATTTGAGCGTCTTCGCAAAATCCTCAATGCAAATCCTTATTTAATATATTTATTCTATACTTTTTAAATTATCATGGCCACTTCAGAGAAACTGTTTAAGTATTTTCTCTGTACGTATACATAATACCGTGCAAGCCGTCCTAAGGATGTTGGGAGAAAGTGGGTGGGCCCTAGCCATTCTACATACGATATAACCCCTCAATACCATATTTTTAAAAGTATTGGTATGTGTGTGTTAAGCATTTGTATGCATTGTATGTGTGTATGCTGAATATATTTTGTTTTGGTAGTTTATTAACTAGGCAACTAATATACGTATTGTGTTGCGGTATGTTAGTCCTAAGATATTATATCTATTCAATTATTGCTATTTATGTATAATTTATGTGAATTACCTGTAAATTTAATATTTTAAATGTATGTGGATGGGTTAGGTGGTAAAAGTGACTCCGGAGTTTCAATCTTGCTCCAAAATAAAGGCGATTATCTATGTATACACACACATATATGTCACCAACTGTGTATTTACAATCTTGAGAAAATGAAAGATTTTGCCACATTTTCTCAAAAAAAATTAAAATAAATCAAAAGTAAAGGATAGCTATGAGTTATGAATTACTCAGAAGTCAAGTCATTTGCAGTTTTATAACTTAATTCATTAATTTAATCTTGCATTTTGCCCCAGGCCAACCCTGTGTTTACAATCTTTACTCATCTGCAAATACAATATGCTATGTTATGTACAATCTAATTAGATACGCAAAGAACAGATATTTGGTTAGACTAAATAAAATATGTCACAATTAATGTGAGGCCATGGGAATAGTGCTACCAGGAGGATAATGCTTCCATAGCATAAGTTGAAGATGACTGGTGTACGGTGGTTCCGCAAAATTTTTATTGCAACCATAGCAAAGTGGGCAGGTTAAAGAAATACTTCGATAAATAGTTCAAGCCCGTAGTAAAGCATAGGTACTGCGCCAGTTTATTTAATAATATTTTCAAAGTTGAATTAAGTGAAATTATCCTCACCCGAAGATGATTGAATAAGTAAGGTTTGAATATGATCGCGCGTAGGTCGGACAGGGAATTGAAGTCATGGTTACCTGACTTATGGGTATAATGCCAGAGATCTGCACGAGGAGAAACGAAGTCGACACTTTCTTTAGGTGTTTTCTTTTGGTTAATTTCGACGACAAGGACCGAAGATTAATCTAAAGAAAACAAAAGCAATGGAAAGAAAGGCAGTAGTAGAATTGAAGAAGGAATTTCTTAAGAAGTAGGAATATTAAAGTAAAAATCAATGTCAGAGGGAATAAACTACAGCGGAGGGAGCACTTTATGCATTTCGGCAGTATTTTAGAGGAAAAAGGGTATAGTAGTAGGGACACAAGGAAAATAATTGCGCTATCGAATATGTCGTTTGCAAGAAGAGAATTTATGACGGGTACCGTGAGTGAGGAAGCTATTTACAACAGACTTTGATTAGGGGTGCAGTGTTTTATAAATGCAGGATCTGGTCCTTGAAGCAGGAGAATGAACATGGCTTTTACGTGGTGAATGTGGTGAAGAATGGGGGACAATGAGTTGGACGGAGAGGAAGACAAACGCTGAAGTTTTAAAAAGGATGAGCGAAGTGAGGAAGTTGTTCGGGGAAATACAAAAAAGGCAGGGAAAGTGGGCGGATGGATTTTGAACGCCGAGATAGAAGGCAGGACGATGGGAAAGCAGGATAGAGAAAGGAAGAGTGACATTTTTGGGCAGCATGTTAAAAATAGATTAAGGTAACTTCCAAAACCTATATCATTAGGTAGGAATCTTTGAATGTAAATACGTGTATTAAATCAAAATAATTTCGTAACTGATTAGCCGGGTCAAATCGTTGTTTTCTCGACGGATATTCTGCATCTCTTATTTAAATTTTCTCCGTGAAAGCAAGCATAACAACATTTTCGGCGGTAACACTAATCAACTGAATTGGATCGCGATCCAGGCAAAAGAGGAAAATTGCCTCATCAACAACAACAGCGTGCAAACAAAACCCTGATCGCTTCGAAATTGTTTTGACCTCGCCGCAGTAAAACAGGTGACGTCGGGATGAAAACGGTTCACGGAAACTAAAACTATGTATTCACCAAAGAGGTCCCGCAGAGCGTAAGGAAGCTGAATTCTAATTTTTCAAATAATGCTACAGTAAGTCTGTGGCCTACATAGCGTATCATCATAATTTTTCATTCCAAGCGCAACCGAACTCAAGCAAAGTATCCTCCGATTGTTCGCTCGTAGCTCTAGAGATTCATTAGCACCCAACCCGAAGACGAGGACACTCGGAGAATAAATCATGGAGCTTCGACCACAGGGATGTCCCACGGAACGGACCCCGGGGGAAAAAATTTCCGCTGAGGGATTGGAGTAAAGCACGCTCTTTGAAGGCCGTGGCGGCATAGAAATTGCACCGCAGTCGAGCATGACACCGAACTTATCCCCGTGCGGATAATTTTGCGCCCACGTGAGTACACAACGTTATTTCATCTCATGTGTTTTTTCTATTAAAGGGATCGGACGTTTAATTAAAATTATTTGCACGCTTTCGAATTAGAGGAAATTATGAAAGGGCGCAGGAGTTTTTCCCTGTCAACAAAATTCAGGATTGACTTAGTCACGCGAAAACAAAGCATTGAAACTGACATTATTCTTTGCATTAAACGACTTCCGTAGAACCCAGCGCTGATAATTCTGACCCCTACGTTCATTTAGAAAAGAAATGAAGTGTAAAAGACTCTTACAGAGTTAAAAATATGTCGGGAATTCGTTTTAGCCCACTGAATTTACTCATCACTCATGCGTCAAGTTTCTCCGGTAAAAATATCCGTCATGTTATTTTCCCAGAGTCAACCCTTGTTTCCTTTTTGAGGGAGTGAGCCTATTTAATAAAAAAATCCCTACAACCTTCTCCGCGGTTCTTTCGTTCGCCACCCCACCTGCATGCGTTTGCAGAGAAGAGGGAGGTGAAGTGAGTGCTTCCGAAATTGGGAACAGGTGAAGTAATGCACATAAGAATTTATATGTGATCAGTACATATGTTTTTCACCGCCTATTACTTACAAAGTTTTATTTGACCACGTAAAGGGAGAGTAAGGAGAGAGGTAGCTTTCCACACCTAGGTACTTCTCCGTCGCTATACCGCTACTTCTCATTCACAATACGCTAGAAGTTAAAATTCAAAGTGCCTATATCTGACATTAAATTTTCCTGGTAATCGCAAGAATGTTTAAATTACATTTTTGTTCGTCTTCAATTTGAGAAAAACCATTAAAATACATTAAAATATATAACGTACAAAGAATTATACAATTATTCCGAAAATTACAATTTTTATTAATCCAGAATGTGGGTGTGGATAATAATTGAAAAGGTATGATGGGCAGAAAGGAAAACAAACGAGGAACTGGTGTGGGAGGAGAGGAGATTGTTGGGAGAAATCCTAAGGGGGTAGAAAAGATGAATGCAGAGTATTTTGATTAGCAATGGGAGCGTGATAGAGGGGAGAATGTTAGACGAATGAGAAAGTGATTGAGATATGATCGGCAAGTTGGACGGAATGTCGGGAGGTAGAATATTTGCTGAATTGAAGATGGACTTTTTGTAGTGTCGGATATGAGCTTGTTTTTTGTAAGGAGAGACAAGGAAATCTATCCTAATAAATTTGTGTAGTCTGTATACTTTCAAACCATTAGTAGATTACCAATAATCATAATTATTGTTATTTCTGTAATATAATCATATCGACAAATCAATACGATATTCTTGCGAAAGTAAATTTAGAGTCAAAACCACATTTATGTATTCCTCCGTACGATTTTTGACAGTAGGCAAATCGCTTGGAATGCTAATTCAACTATCCCAGCGGGAAGAGGAAAAAGCGATCTTTTGACCGCCACGTAAAGGAACGTAGGACTGAATTAGCCCCAGAGGGTAGATTTTCTGGGACCTTCGAAGCAAGTACGCTCTCTCTCCCTTCCCACGCTCGCTAAAATCCTCCAAACCCATTCCACTTTGACCCACTCACAGTCTCCAAACCGCCGCCTGTCCTTGGCATGGGCTTATTCCCCTCCTCCCCCCCCCCTTCCTCTCTCTCTCAGCCTTCCTAGCGGTCGCCTCCTGGGAATCCGCAGCGGACCTTTCCCCCCACCCCCCAATCTCCAACTATGAGTAGTTAGAACATGCAATCCGGCAGATGCTCCCAGGCCCTGCTGTTTCTCTTACCACCCGCCCACCACACACACCCCAATTCTCTCCCTCCCCCTCAGAAAACCTACCCAATCCCCCCAACACACTCACCCCCACCAAAGCACACACTTTACTTTCCACACCGGCGAAATGGTAGTTCTAACTACGACCGGTGGATGGCGACCTCCGCTCTCGTCCACGAATTACGCTATGCAAACTGAGACCTCCCTCAAATTGGGCGGTAGGAGGTGTGACGCTCCCTTTCTTCTCTGGCCCCCGGTGCTCCTACCAACGCCATCCATCCCCCACCCTCCGGAAACCCGCGGGCGAAAATATACGCCGAGGGACTGGGGGTGGGGGAGCGGGTCGATGGGTGGGGGCAGGGGGGGCTATGATGAAGGGAAAAACGGGGGGGGGGCTGAAGTCCGTTTGTTCAAATCGCATACTTGGAAGAGGTTGGGGGGAAGGGAGATGGCCTGGATTTTCGCGTCACGATCTCATCTCGCGAGTGCCCCTTTTCTCCTCCTCACTCCCTCATTTCTTCTCTCGACGCATTCGTGGTGAATTCCCTCCAAAAAATTGTCAATGGAAGCTCTCGCGCAAAACCCCAGGAAAGAATGCGCGCTCACGTACGCGGACGGCTCCGAGCCGAGAGTTCAGGTATTTTTTCCCCCTTTTTTTATTAAAAAAATAAATTGTTTGACCATTTCCACGTCCGGGGGTCTAGATGGTGCTCGTGCGAACCTGCGGATGTTGCCGAGTACAAAACGCGCGTATTATCCTCAGTCCAGCTTAATTTAAGGGTCGAGTGAGGGTGCACCACAAAGATAATGCTGCGAGGGACTTTTATCCACGGCGAAAATTCAGCAGAGCCATTTGATTGGACCAACACTATCCATCGACTTGTTATGATTTTATAACATTACTGAAATAGGTGATGACATTTCGGGATGAATTGGGCTTGAAGGAATGATACATACATCTACACAATACCCCGCAAGCTGCCACAGTGGCGTGTGGCGGGGGGTGTTAGGTCACCACCCGTAAAAAGGAACAAAACCACATATAAAATCAACACATACATACAAAACCATACCCACCGTGGCGTATAAATTCATACAAAAAAAGCCTTTCATTCTACACGCATGCAAATACATATACTATCATATAATTAATAATTGCACTTCAGGATGCAGTAAGAAATTCATCCAATAACGTGCAAATTAGAATTTGAAAAGTAGGAAGGCGAAATTCCACTACCACATACATACATATTGACCTCAGAGTTGATTTTTTAAACTTAGTGTCGATGCCGTAAGATAAACAGTCAGTAAATAATCAGTGGCTAAACAAAGAGTCGGCTCACACCTATACGATCCCGCTTTTATCATACGATTTGACCTTTATTACACACCAGAGTGAATACGGGTTCCCTATTACCACGAGTTGGCTGCCGCAGTTGGCCTCCACTCGAGTTGCCATCCGAGAGGCTCCATTAAATCAATCAAACTTTTATGATCAGACTCATAAACAGGCCGTTTTTATTTATAATTCAACTCGACCATTTAAGAAAAACATTATTTACAATGGTAAATGCCTAACAACTCTCCAGATTATTTTCAGCATCGTTATGGATGTAATTATGCTGATGACTGGACCATCCGAAAGAAAGACTCAACTCCTTTCTTCTTTCAATATGAGTCAAAATATTATTGGATTCGATGGAAATAGATCGGTTAAGCGTATAATCGTAATGCGTATCTATAGCTTTATCTACTTCTAACCAGGGGGTAGGGGCGAGATTTACGAATAAACGACGTTAGTTTTCACCTCTTAAGCTACAGGCCGCGGGTTCAAATCCCACCAGGTGGACTCGTCAACCGAGGGAACATATATAATGTTCGCCGAAATCGAACTTAAATAAAGTTAGAATATGCTTCCCTGCATGCATACATTTCCCTTAAATTATTCATTACCAAAATATTTGTTGTGCACAATACAGCAACTACATTAGCGAATCAGAAATAAGAAAACACGAAAAATTAACAAAACGCTCACGTGGTAGATAGTAAATCATCGTCCAATTGATCGATTTATACTGCGTTCACAAGTAATAATTACAGTTATGTGTAGAAAGATAGAACAAAGTTACGCAAATATTTGGAGAAACATTCACTTTATATAATAGAAACTTTCGCTAAGTTACAACTAACGTTGTCCCTCAAACTCTGGTGTTTCAGAATAAACTTCGATCAATAGAAACCCATATTAAGTTTACACATTTTCATCCAAATATATTTAGAAATATTTCTTACCAATGTTGAATAAAGTGGGGTTGTAAGGGCTAACACAATTTAATGTGTCTCCTGGTCAAAAGAAAACATTATGGACAACTTGTTCTTGGATGAAAATATTATACAAACTTTAAATGCGAATTAAATCCGTGAATGATGTTATTTTCCCGACAAAAATTATGGCTTACAACTGCAAATTCCCATGAGCGTTGTGAATAAACGTATCGGTTTTAAAATATAAGAACTATCAACTGATTGAGAGGAACGGAATGATTATTATTTTAATGGTTATTAATCTTCCACGGGGTTGCGAATGCAAAATTTTGGATCTTATCAATGAAAAAAATATTAATCATATCTTATGACGAACCACAGGCAATTGATCTAAAGCAAATAAGTCATGTTTTCAAAATATCACCGATGACCCTGATCTGATGACCATTTGACCCTGGCTATTTGAAAATATCTCCACATTAATGCAATGTGTGCTGGAATGTGAAATTTGGCAGAGTGAGGTGAATTCACCATGACCCTCCTACTTCAGGCCGGAAACATCGAAATAAACTTTTCTTGACCCATTTCAACAAACTTCTTCCATAAGCAGCAGCAACCAAAGTGATTAAGTCACCAGGTAATTAGACTACCGCAGAGAGCTTGGGAGAATAAGACAATCGCCAGAGAGCTCAGAATGGAGTGAGAGATATTCTTTTGCTTCTCTCGCGTGAAGGATCAATTCATTCTCATTCTCTATTTGTAGAGAGCGTGATAAGCAAAAAAATGTCATCTTTTCCTGTTTTGCCTTTTCCCGATAAAACGCTGGGAGGCCCGACTCTTGAAATTCAAATGGAGGCGATTATTTCCTTCTCGGAACTCGTTCCATATAACCTTTGGCCGTTTACACGGCGCTCTTTTTCCACGAATCGAGTTGGCCAAATGACCGCTTCGAATCCATCCATGGAATAGAATCGATCGAAATGCATCTGAAGCGATCGTAAGACTTTCTTTCCGCTCAATCTATCGCTAAATTTTGGCTCTCGGGTTTAACTCTCTTTAATTTATTTACATTCTATTAAATAATATAAAATAATACAAATAAGTCGTTCATAACAGTATGTGATGAAGGTATGCGAAGATTTCCCTCTTTATCTGAAGCTTAGAGCATGTTAAAACCATCTTTGGAAGGACGCCTTTCAATTCACACATTGATTGTAGCGGCTTTGTTACTTCTATAAGACGTGTTCTTCTGTGAATGACTAACCCATCGATTTAGCTTCCTGCCTGTCGACTTGGCTGTACTCCATGTAAACGAGGCGATTTACTTTAAGAATCCAATCTGAAAAAAAACTCTTGCGGGCATTAGGGCTGAAATAACATCCGAAGCGTTGGGAGGGTCCTAAAACTTCGAACTCCTCCCGAAAACGCGCAGCGCTGTGAACATATGAGGTATGAAAACGGTTGGCGTTTTCTTTCCCTTAACATTATCCCATCTTTGTGGAAGGGAGAAAATTTGTTGGATACTGTTACCAAAACTTTCGGTCAACCGTGAAATAAATAGAAGGCAAATTTCTTAAAATATACTCTTAAAGCATCAGATGAGACGTTTTCGCCCCCCTGAAAAACTGAAAAATGAAAATAACTTAAAAAACACTCGGTGTTGCTATCAAATGTGTTAATGCGTTGCATATGGATGAAGTAAATGTATTCAATGCGTTATGGCGCAAAATTGGCCAAATATTGCGGATTTACCTCTTTTAAATTAGTTGAAATAGGGACTTTTTAAAAGAATCCATTTCCTTATGGAATGCTAGAATCACGTCATCACATCCGTTCGTCCGCCGGATGGGACGTTAAGCTGCGGACCACTTGGCGTCTTTCGTAAAGAGGAGGCTAATGCCGACGCCGGGTTTCTCTCCACCCTTCATCCTTTCCTATCCATCCCTAATGGCGCAAATGACCTCCGCTGTCGGTCGCCTCCCCTAAATATTACTACTTGAATAAACGATTTTATGTGCTACACCAAATATTTTTACCGTTGAATTCAAAACCGTAATAGAAATGTGGAATCATTCATAATCTCTCGGGTTTGTCTTTTCGATATGAAAGCACCAATTTACTGATGGAATATAAGAAGTAGCGGCGCTGAGTAATTGGAAAAATTGAATAACTTCCGAGTTATTTGTACTCCGTTCAACCTGGTGGATTATTAACGTTTAACGGACTTCGATCATAACCTGACTGCTCTAACTTCCCCCTTTCTAATTGCGAAACAATCCTGTTTGCATCCAAATATGGACTTTTGATTGAAAAACTTCGTGAAAATTTCTGGACTTTGAACATAAGGCCAGGACGTAATCAACGCAGATTATATTATCTCATGAGCAGAATGAGCACGTATGACAATCTATTCGCAAAAAGGTTTTATTTCGTCAAATTCGCTTTTTCCATTCTTTTTTGTGACATACCCCTCAATAGTGTATTCATCTATTTTATATGTGGTATAAACACGTTTTTATTCAAAAGTTTTTATTCATATCATATCCAAAAAAAATATCATCCTCGGAGTTAAACAAAATTTACTCACATCAGAGTGAAATAACCGTATTTTATTTAGTAACAAAATTCTAGAATTACATTTGTGCTTTACAGGGCATTAATTTTCAAACGATGCCCTACAAATTCATTTTGGTCACGTGTAAAGTCCCAAGTTACGTAATACCTTTTAAGAGTTAGTGTTAACTTTCCGCGTCTTGTTCAAGAACCAAAGGGTTAAGTTGACCAAATGACTTAGTAGGAGAGACGCGTTTTCAGGGATGTGAATAATATCTCAATTCGCACCCATTGGATCGACGTAATTCCATATTTTACCCTCTGCGTTTTTGACCTTCACTTCAAGAGTTTTCGAATTACCGATAATCCGTAATTCAGGATAGATGTCCTGGTAAATGTGAAAATGGCTCAATAGAGCCATATTTAATTTAAAGAGGGGATCCAAGACGGGTACTTGAGGAAGGAAAAAATAATATAACAGATACAAATGCTGGTATGAACACATATTCTAGGCATTGAACACCAAATCAAATTTTAAACTGGCGTTCACCTCTCGAATCTCGATGAAAATAACACGACAGGTATGTACGTAGTTAACCCTTCCTGGATTTGCTTTTCCAGGGAACGTAAGTTATTAGGGTTCAATACGGCACATAGTAAAAAAGTAAATTTACTTTTATTTATAGTTTCCTCAATGAGCAGATACATAAAATCTGAAACTTTAGCTCGGGGTTTACATATCTTACTTCAGGTTTTTACGGATGGGGACAGAGAGGCCTCAAAGCAGTAAAAAGTCCCATCTGTATGATTTTGGTCCGAATCGAAAAAAAGTGCTGGATTAGGGAGTTCGGTTTGGAGATGGAAAGGAAGCGGGAGAAAGATGTTGGGCAAGCAGACGATCATAAAGGGACTGAGACCATTGCCAGGGACCAGGGCCTTTCCTTCGACCTCCCGAACACATTTCATCCAACAGGGTCGGAGTAACCGATGAGCGAAAAAAGTACTTGACGCTCTCATGTATAGCTCATCTAATTCGGAAAAAGTAAGCATTATTACCAGAACTCGTGTGGCATATATGGAAATTGTGATCATAAATATGAAATACATTGTCAGCTATTTTATAGAGACCTAAGAGCACCATACATTAGGTATTGAGGTGTAGCTACTAATCCTACGCCCTTTACTCCTACAGAAAAATTTGCAAATAAAGTTAAGATGAAAATAATTCCTACAATTTATCATAGATACCGGAATGCACCATACTTTAGATAATTTTACTCTAGGACGTTGGTAGGTATTTATCATTAGATTCGGTGGTCCAAATAAATTATTATTATTATTAGATAATCTACCGGTTAGGGTAGGTTTTTGGATGGACACAACTACCAAATAAAGATTTTGGGACTCCTAACAACACAAAACAGCAACCTATCCTACATCAGGTCCATCTTTATCTCTAAGTACTTCCTTCATCCCATCCAACATCCCTATCCTGTTCCTGCCTTAACCTCGTTTGCCTAACATTCTCCCCTCAATTACAGTCTTCAACATCCCACTGCCGGTCAATACCCCCTGCCACCCCCTTCAGCCACTTTTCCTGCCTCCATAGGATTTCTCCCAACAAATCCCTCTCTTTACCCACCATACCAAGTACTTCCTCATCTGTTTTCCTATCTCGAAATAAATATATTATTAATTTTATGAGACACAAAAAAGTTGGGGGCTGGTGTTTGATCCCCATGCCTCCCCTTGGATCCGACGCTGAAGAAATTTCACGTATTGTTCCATAGATGGGCACTATGCAAATCTTATGCAATTATTATCATTTTATTTATCTTCGAATAAAACAATCAGCACCACCAAGAAATAGCGCGATTTCAGGTGTGTAAAAATTTCTGTCCAGCATTTAAGAGTTGCCAATTAAGAGAAAACCCTCTCCACCAACATTTTACGTGCTCTTAAATCCTCTCAAACCTCAATCTACTCGTAATGTACCCTCCCTGATTCCTCCTGTTTCCATTGCGCAGTTCTCGCACTGCTCCGGCTTCTTTTGTTTACTGGATACTCATTCGGGTAAGCGACCCACGAGGTATTTCAATTCAAAAAAGAGATGTATTCATCCTTGCACATATGCATTCATCTCAAATTCACATATTTTGGACATCTTTACCTATACAAGTACGTGATATGCCTGGGTCGTACTTTATGGCTATTAAAAAATTGCGAAAGTTTAAAATGCTGGGGGTGTCCGAGAATTGTGTGAATCTTTTTTTTCATCCAAATGACTTTTAAAAAAATTAAGCTCCATTTGCAAACTCTGAGACGCATTACAGGGAAGTCAGTTTCAGGGAAGTACAACATGTTGGATAAAAAGATCTCGAGTTTCCGCGTGAGAATTCATATTTTTCTGACATGCTGTCAGTTCTTCGTGACATTTGCATGATTTTCAACCAATTTGCAAACTGTCTCATCAAATGTGAACATAATGGCAACGATATTTTTTTCTAAAATTGCTTGAGTGAAAAATAAATTATTTGCCACCGGAGTTAGGAACCGCTGGGAAAAATTTAAACAAGTAGGACGGTGATGGCGGTACATTTTACATATATACAATTCAACAATTTGACGGCTAAATCCAACGAAAAGGCAGAAACAGTAGTGCAAATATGGCTATATAAACGGCGCATGGATCTTCAACTTGTTAGTTGAGAGAGAACGAGGATACATTTGAGGATTTGGCATGGAGAAGAATTGAGAAAATATGTTGAACAAAGAGGAGGAATAACAATAAGTTTTAAATATGGTAGAAGAAGAGAGGCAGACTTTTTGTACGGCATGAAGACAATTAAATGTTCCGAAAAACTAAAGAAGGAAATGATGCATGGCGATCAATAGGCACAACGGAAGGAACAACGAACAAACTTATCTATTCACAAAATGATATATAGTATGTACTTGGTATAAACTTAGGGATTCGCTATGTTCATAATAGTAGGGGGAACGTAAATATACCTATTTTGAGGGATAAAAACTACAAATAATAACATTTTAATTAAAATTGTTGTCATCAGGATGGTAAAGGAAATATTATTAGCTTATAGCTTTAATTTAAATTGAATTTATAAAAACAATTTACGATAAAAATTATCGGATACGAGTATCATGCATATATTTATATTAGTATATTGCAAACCCTATTTTTTTTAGGTAATCTACCGGTTAAGGTAGGTTTTGGATGGACACAACTACCAAACAAATATTTTATTACTCCTAACAAAACACAAAATCCATCATCCTACTCTATATCAGGTCCCTCTTCATCTCTGAGTACTTTCTTCCTCCCTTCATCCCGTCCAACATCCCTATCCTGTTCCTTCCCTTTCCTCTTTTGCCCAACATTCTACCCTCTATCAACGTCTTCAACATCCCACTGTCGGTCAAAACCCCCTTCATCCACTTTTCCTGCCTCCATAGGATTGCTCCCAACAAACCCCTCTCTTCGCCCACCATACCAAGTACTTCCTCATTTGTTTTCTTCTCTGTCCATCTCACCTTCTCCATTCTTCTCCACACCCACATTTCAAAAGCCTCCAGTCTACGTCTATCCTCCTTCTTCAATGACCACGTTTCGGCACCGTACATAGCTACGCTCCATATCAAAGTTTTTACTAGTGTTTTCTTAACATCCTTACTCAACGTCCCTGTCATCAACTCCCTCCTCCTTGTGAAAGCCTCTTTGCCTAGCGCAATTCTTCTCCTTACGTCCCTACTACTTTGACCGTGTTGGTCAAAAACACTACCGAGATACGTAAACTGTTCTACCTGCTCTAGTTTTTGCCCTCCTATTTTAATGTTAAGCTTGGCCTTTTTCTTTCTAGAAAATTGCATAACCTTTGTTTTGTTAATATTGATTCTCATCCCATACCTGTCGCACTGAATTTCCAATTCACTCAGCAATGCTTGCAGCCCCTTGGCTGACTGACAAACTAAAGCTTGGTCATCAGCAAACCTAACTGATTTTACGAATTCCCCGCCCACTTTCATTCCTACCTCCAGTTCTTCCCATGCCTCTTTGATCATTTCCTCTGCATACAGGTTGAACAGCAACGGTGATAATGGGCAACCCTGCCTTACACCCCTTCCTAACACTGCCCATCCTGACTCCCCGCTTCCCACCCGCACCTGAGCAGTCTGAGACATGTACAGGTTGTGGATTAGCCTCCTTTCCCTCCAATCTATTCCTATTTTCTGCAATATACTCATTAGTTTTTCCCAATTCACTCTGTCAAATGCTTTTTCTAAATCTACGAAACAGGCAAATACCTCCTGGTTGTGTTCTATATTCCTCTCGATTAATAATCTCATTACTGCAATGGCATCACGCGAACCTCTCCCCTTCCTAAACCCAAACTGATCATCCCCTAAGTAATCATTTGTCCTACTCTCTATCCTTTTGTTTATGATCCTGAGAACAACTTTAGCTGCGTGGGATATCAAACTAATTGTCATATAGTCCTCACATGACGTGGCCTTTACCTTTTTCGCAATAGGAACTAAAACTGATCTCACAAAGTCTTCCGGCCAGATTCCCTCCTCATAAATACTACGGATAGGCCCATATAGCATCTTCCTCCCACATTTTCCTAAGCATTTTAAAAGTTCCACGGGAATGTTATCTACCCCCACGGCCTTATTTAGTTTCATCTCTCTTAATGCCCTTTATATCTCATTGTCTAGTATGCCTGGACCTAAGCTGTCTTCCTCTACGTCATTTTATTTTTCAATGTTTAACTTTGTTGGTCTGAGTTCTTTACTATACAGTTCTTCTATATACTCCTTCCATCTCTCTTGGATCTTTCCTGCGTAGACTATTACCTTACCCGCCTTATCTCTAACTGTTAGCATAGCTCTTCCTTTCTTACTTCCCGATAACGATTTAACTTTGCTGTACAGCGCACCGATTTCACTCTTCCTCTGCAGACTTTCCATATCCTCGGCCTGCGTCTTCCACCATGCTTCCTTTGCTTTATTGTTGTCCGCCTCAATTTATTGTTCAATTCTTTGTACTTCATTTTGCCTAATTCTGTATTTATATACTTCCATTTTCGCCGCTCATCCATCTTTGTAATCATCTTATCCGTGTTCCATGGTTTCCTAGTCCTTTTAGCGTTAACTGTTCCAATAGTGTCTTTTGCGACTTTAGACAACCCTTTCTTGATCGTTTCCCATTTTTCTTCGATAGTATTAAGCCCTTTACCATCCTCCATGATTTTCTCTACCGCCTGTTTGTATTCCTTCCTTTTCAACCCATTTAATGCTTCTACCTTCCATTTTCTAACTCGCCGCCCCTGCCTTATCTTTTTGAAACGTACGCTACATTTCATAACAACTAAATTGTGGTCTAAGTCCTCATCTGCTCCCGGAAAGCTGTGGGAATTTATCACACTGTTCCTAAACCTGCGTCTAACCAGGATATAATCTAGCTGATATCTTCCTGAATCACCTGGCATTTTCCATGTTTACCTGCGTCTTTTGTGGTGTCTAAACCAAGTATTGGTGATGACTAACCCCTGTCTTCTGCAGAACTCAACTGCTTTCTCCCCGCGGTCATTCCTCGTACCTAAACCGAAGTCCCCCACCTCATCACCATCTCTTCCTTCGCCTACCGTCGTATTCCAATCCCGCATCACTATCAAATGTTTCCCTGCAGGAACACACGCGATCATGTCCTCTAACTGATCGTATATCCTATCGACCTCTTCTTCCTTATGGTTGCTCGGTGGCATGTATACCTGAACAATAACTAAGTTCGTCGGTTCTGCTTTTATCTCCACTAGTAGTATTCTATCCGTGACCTGCTCTATGCTGACTATGCTTCTTCCTACCACTTCATTTAATACTATGGCTACCCCTCGTTGGCTCTCGTCCCCACCGCTGTATATTATTCTATACTTATCACTCCAGTAATCCCCGCTATCTTTCCATCTCACCTCGCATAGACCTAAAATATCTATATTTCCGCTTTCCATCTCTCGCTTAACATTCTCCAATTTCCCTGTCCTCATCATTGTCCTAACATTCCACGTTCCTATTCTAACTAATGTGGTCTTCTTCTCCTGCGTCTTCTGCCCCGCTGCTGCTGCTGGTTTTCCCTTGCAAGGGTTTCGTGGGATGACGAACGCGGAAGACTTGCCTCCCCCGCTGCCGGGTACGACACACGGCCGATTGGGCCGAGCCCCGTGGTTGCCAGGACTCAAAATATCTCTTTTGTCCATCATATATTTCTTGGGAATGATAATTGAGGTGGTTTCCCGTTGCCTTCCTCAATAGTGTTTTTAACGTGACACCATCACTTACTGGCCGCCCCACTGGGGTCAGACGCCATTGCAGCCGCCTCACTGAGGAACAGACGCTGCGTGGACTACCTTTCGTCTGGTTTCTAACCTTCGACCTATCTGGCATGGGTGACCCTACCAGGATTAATTTTTATTACTCCCGCCAGCACAGCTCTAGGGGTCATCGGAACGCACAAGCCCTTCCACCACGTCAAGGTTGTAGTCCGGGGAGGGTGCAAACCCTATATCTAAAATAAATAGTAGAGCGACTAATGAGACGATAGAAGAGAAAATTAGATGAGATAGTTTTGCCCTGCCTTCCGTGTGTGAGATGTACTAGAGTATACCTTAAAAGACAACCGAACTACTACATCGAAGGGCGAAACAGCTATTAAGGCTTTAGTCTAAGTTAAACTTTATTTTTTGTAAACGGATGTTTACGAAAAGAGGCGAGGGAGAGAGAAAGGAAAAACCTTCGCGAAGAATGGCAACGTTTTCCTATACTATTTGTCATGAAGGAAGGAAGCGGTCCACTTCGCTTGACCTCAGGAATTCCATTTCGGGAACTTATTATTGGTGTTTTAATTGAAACGTTCCTGAGTTAAATGGAAGTTCTCCGAACTTCTAAATGGTTTCGCACGGAATATAAAAGGCTAGGTGAGGTAGATAGCATTCCTTTGATCTAACTCTCTGCTCCGAGCAGGGGAAAATAAAATAAATATACGAATTAATATTGTTTGCTCCATAGGTGAGGGTGAGAAATGCGAAAGTGTGTGCAGGTGTATAGGACGAGAAAGATTACCAGGTTTTTCAATTTGTATACATCCATTTGAAATAGAATTGCTTTATTATTAACCTTGCGTAATTTTCCCGGAGGTAAGCCATTAAAAGTTAAAAGTAAAGCCACTAAGGTTTGCTGGACTGTAGAGAGTCTTTGGGAATTACTGAACTCATTTCCTAAGCTTCATGGCATGCAAAGCAAACCTCCAGAATGGATGATGACGCTCAACAGTTGAAAAACCCAGTCCCTTCGAGAAAAGAAGATGAGCGTAGTAGAAGTTTGATATGAAGACTTGGAAAGATGGGGACAATAATTTGGACAAAGTGGAAGATAAATTACCAAGTTTTACATACGGTGGGGGAAGAGCGGGAGTTGCTGGGTAAATTTTGAGAAAGTGAGAAAAAGACGCTTCGTGGAAAACCTAGAAGTGCGGGATTCCCAAGGTCATGCTTGGCCTCATATGTATATGAAGCTAGCGGGAAGGGTTGATATTCTTACTCATTGTATTTATCGGGTAAAAACATACCTGGAGAATATGTGGACGAGCTAACAAACAATTAGGAATAATTGGAAGAATATTGGAGATATTTACTTATACACCAATGTTTATTGACTTATTCATTTATTCTGCCATTTAAATAGGCATGTACATGCATACAGGATGTGTACAAGTGTTTTAGCTTATGGGCGAATGTATATTCAAATGTACTAATTGCACTAAATAGACAAACTAATAGTTGTAATAATTTTTTCCTGACGTGACTGTACATCGCCGGGCCCAGGCTTTATAGTGGAGGGTCTAACCTTCAACTCTCCAACTCGTCAAAGCACCAATTGCTTGTGAGCATTTGTACAGGCTAGATCGTGTTTTTAGTGGACCCCTGTCGAGTGACTCGGACCTAGCGCTAAATGCAGGGAACGATTGAACAGCGGTACTCCATCAAATTTTGTGCTGAACTGAAGAAATTGGGTACGGAGACGTTGGGAATAATTCAAGCTGGGCAGTTTTTCAGGACCACAAGCTCTACAAAGATAGCCGAGTGAGTGTGGAGGACGAGCCCCGCGCTGGAGAGCCGTTAACGTCAAAAATCGATGACAACTTAGCAACGTGTACGTGAAGTGCTAAATTCAGACCGTCGGTTTGGTGCACGCATGATCGCAGCAGGTATTGGCATTGATATGATGACAGTACACACAATTATCACTGAAAATTTGGTGATGCAAAATATCTGTGCTAAACTCGTCCCAAAGGTATTGACGGACGAACAAAAGTGGCATAAAAAAGCAAAATGGCGTCGCGACGATTCCCCAACCCCATTACAGTCCCGAATTGGCACTAGGAGATCATATCCTATTCCCAAAAGTGAACTTCTCCCTCAAAGGACCACACCATGAGACCCTAAGTGCCATCAAAGAAGCTTGCACGCGCACCCTTAAGGGCTTTCCGGAGTCTGCCTACAAGGAGGCCTTCGAGCCGTAAAAAAACCGCTGTTAAAAGTGTGTCGACGCCCAAATGATGCACTCAGAAGAATTTTGAGGTATTGTAGCAATATCTGAAATATCAATTTTTCTTAAAATTTTCCCGATACTTTTAATATAAACCTTGTAAGTTGCTATGATAAGGAATCCTAAAGTTGTCGGTTTCATTTCTAAATTATGTCACATGCAGTGAATGCAGCTAGCTAGTAAAAGGTGTAATAAAATTAATAGTGTATCTAGATTAATATAGGAAATAGGTTGGTCGACCGAAATATTTCATCAATTATTTGGGACAAATATTTCATAGAAAAATTCTGCTTTCAACCGTGTTTCAGATACATATTATCCCAATCTATAATAAGTGAGGAATTTACGGCATCTGAAGCTAGATAGTTGATGTTCTTCACCCATTTTCAACTTCCAATAGCTTTTTCCGGTTTTCTCCCTTTACACACTTTGTCCCCAGTCAACCTCTTTCCCCAATATTGTAACTGCTCACCCCATAAAACCCTCTCAACTCCAATTTGGCACTTAAGATGGTCAAGCAAACTTCTAGAGCAGAAAAAGCACATAAGCCGATATTTCACTCTCAGCCCAAAACTTAGCAACAGATTATTGTTATAGTTACGGGCAACCTAAAATTTAATCAACGCGCCAATATCACTTACTTAACACAACAGTATAATCAACTTATTCGCAGCCTATGCACCATAAACATCCGCAAACACAAAAATTATCCAAGGTATCGGGGACAATGTAGGTATTTTTCTAGAAATGGGATTGAAACTCACGAGAGTGGTCGAATACAAGCGTGATATACTTCAGGACAACCTTTTAACGTACTTCCAAAGAAATTATCAATGAATTCCCAGAGCTCACGTCAAAAATTGAATCACAGAAGACAAACCCAGCCTAGAAGATAACTCCGCATTGTCTTAAATACGAGTATATCATATCTTGGTAAATAGAGCCCATAAAAACTTAAAAGTAATAGCAGTAAGCCTAGGTCTGGTGAAACGGGTTAAACAAAAATGAATTAAAGTACGTAGTAAAGATTTTTGTTTTGCATGTCTTACCAGCGAATACAATAAAAGTTTTTGCATGCCTGCGAATACAATAATAGTTCCAGCTCAGTCCGATAACGACACAAAAGAAAAGAGTTGATCATGACGCTCAAAACCAATAGCCTCCGAAAATCTCGTTTCGAAGTCGCAAATTGACTTCCGTGGAAGCAAGGCGAGGAGACAACCAAGAGAACACCTTATTTCCCTTTCTCTTCTAAATGCGATTTCTGAAAAAATAATACTCCCCAACAAAGGAAAACCTGAAATAAGAGAATGCTCCAGAAGATAACTGCTGTTTGCGAGGGTTCCATGAATTTATTATCGTACCACCTCCATGAATCGTATTTCTTGAATTATATCTCATATCCACTTGGCTAAATTCACTTTAAAAATTACCAGAAACATGACCGCCGGCTTATCATTAAAAAAATCGCGAAAGTGGTGACTCGCACGCAGTAATTTAAAATAATGTCATTCCTCATGCGGTTTTACATCCGAAGGATAACGGTTGCAGCCGAAGGAATTTGGTATTACTTACAAGCAAGCCATTTCCTTCTTAAAGACAACGCCGAAGTAGTCGCTTGATGTTAAGCCATAAAATGTACAATCAGTCATTTCGAAGCTTCTCCCTCTTCTTTGTACATCACTTACTGTCCTCATCGGGGTATTACTGAAATTCGCCTTATTCGTTGAAAAATATAAGCTGTATTTTACCCGTGAGGACATCAGCATATGTTGTAATTTATTATCTTTTACATAAATTAGTTTTCTCCTCTCTCTAAGGAAAGGAAATTTAACTTTCGCATTAACAGTTCGGGTGAATGATACTCGCACTTCCTCCACATCTTGCTACACAAATAGACTCGTTAATTTAAGAAGAGTGGCAGTGTTATAGCTACTAAAAATGAGATACCTTTATGGTCTGTGAAAATGCGATTAGAGGTACAAATACGGATTTTACACGCATAGGGTGAAGGTTACATCTTTTACAGTCTCGTGATATTTGTAATTTATGTGAAAAGTGGTTCCACGATTCCAAACGATCGAAATCTGGTTGTTTTTTCACATTTTACTGAGGTTATTCCAGGGTCACTTCGGCTTTGCAGAACAAAAAGCCATACTTCTAGGTGAAAGGCCATATAAAAATGTTGGTAGCTCATTCGCAACTGAAAGAAATTATATGAAACGTCGGATTTCATGTGATGTAAATAAAATACGCTTAAAAATATGCGACCTCACTGCAAGACTATGATTCTGATCTTCCGGAAATGAAATGTGAGTGAATTACGGCAAAAAAGATTAATTTTACTTGAGCGTTTACGAATGTGTTTTTAAAGGATAGATTTTCGTCTTAATAAGTATTTTGAGCAATTTCCACCACTTAATTAAATTAAAATTCATTATATTACAATTTTCCCTGATCAACCAACTCTTTGATGGGTAATTTACATATCAACCCTCAGGGCGAAAAATATATTTTAAAAAATAAACCTTCCAATATCTGTATTCTACCTGTCATAAATTCCGAAATACATTGTTTTAAATCAATAATCCCACCTCTAATCAATATTTGTGACCTATCCACATTACTTTATCCCCTCTTTTTTTAAAATGAATAAAAATGGAGGTGGGCTATTGTGTATCTGTATCAAAATAACATTTGCAATATCTTTTGATCTCCATTATGAATTCATTCCATTTGAAGGTAATGCAATTCTATGAAATAATAATTCCTACATATTTCTTCGATGGGGATCAGGATGGAGCGGTGGCTAACGTACGGGCTTCTGACCCAGATGACCCGGGTTCCTGAAGACGGCAAATATTTTTCAGCGGTATCCTGATCCCTACTTGAGGTACTTTGTATAGAGCGCTAGGAGTGAGTACGCTGTCCGTCGGATAGGACGTCAAAATGCGGACCCAACGCCGGGTTTCTCTCTACCATTCCTTCTTTTCCAACCATCCCTAATGTTGCAAATGACCTCAGCTGTCGCTGGCTGTCGGCTTCTACATTTCGTCGATTAATTACACTCTTTTCAGATTTCAGTATAAAGTGTGACGGAAATATCACAGCACAAGCGTTAGGTTCTTACTGACCAGAACGGAGAATATAAAAACATATTCAAACTGAATGCAATTCTATCACATAAAAAATTTCGTGCAGACTTATACTCATAGACACAAACTAAAATAAGTAAATGATGCTTTAATTAAGCACTTACTCCGAGAGCGTTCTTTTATAAGGGGCTAAATTTTTCCGCATGTCCAGTTTCAAATTCAAACCGGTAAATGTGTGTGCACGTCCATGATTTGGCAGAAGATTTTTAATTAGCAGTAAAACAAAACACATCACGAATATATAGCTGTTACGGTTATGACAGTTCAATTGATAAACGCTAAAAAATTTCATCTCGAGAATCCCCGATAAATTAGTAGTTGGAGCAACAACGACTGTTTCACTGAAGTTGATAAACTATTCTTTCCATCTAAAAAGTGTGGTACTGTAACGTGCGACTGCGATCAATGTATGGAGAAAAACTGCTTCATGAAACAAACTCTTCAAATATTTTTTACTGGAAGCGGAAATTCTGAGTTTTAGTCACATCGCCGTCTGAAATGAATGCTGTGGTGAGCACGAAAACTCAAATTTACGATCAAGAGTCCCCTGACGATCCTTCAGGAAATATTCCAGGTCGACGTTTACGATTCATGACTCTGGAATGGACGGAATCTCCAAAGGTCACTGAAATATTACATGGAAACGTTCCTCAGAAATGTGCGACGCGGAAGGGAAAAAGGTCCAGCCGCAACGAAGCGTAAGGATGTCCCCCGCATTTGATCGATTGGTCATTTCATTGAACGTGGCGGTGAATTGGTTTTCGTCGAATGTCGGTTCGAGTCAACGGAAAATCGATATCTGCTGAAAGAAACACCCACCAAACATATGCTGGATACTACTTGCCTTCCGAGGATTTTGGAAGCCAAAATAATGTCCTTTGAGCACCCAGGTGTAAAAAAGAGAGATAAATAATGAAATTAAGCAAACATCTTAAAGGTAGGTATCCCTTCGGGAAAAAAAATTAGTTTGCGGATAGTATGGTACAAAGCGATGCCATTACTGAATTTTTGATCGCACTTAATTATGTGGAAAAAATAAGGCACAAATCAGAAGACTTGTTTTAAGGGAGAGATAATATTCCATGAGAGAATGGATTTGCGACTTCATACTCAATAGCAGTATCATCATGATTATTACTCAGTGTAATGAAATACTATTAACCTAGACCAGCAATGCAACGTCCAAGATATACACACTTAAAAAATAGTTTTCAATAAAAGTGTTAGAAAGAGTTAGTTAATCAGCGGCGGCCCGTTTCTGAAACACCGGTTGAACTTGGTGTACAGTATAGAGCAATTATCAAGGACAGATATTACTTTCGCGTACCAACTCTCAGCACTAATATATTATTTATCAAGTGCTTGGTAAGTCTAAGTTTAGATCAATCTCAAAGTACTAATTTATTGCACTCTCTTTTAAGATTTTTATGATGTAACATTAAAAAGTTATTATTTCATTAACTACTAATTCCAAATACATTAATACAAAGTATACATACATGATGTTCACAATCATGATATTAAAAAAGTATCCAAGATATTATCCATACTTTTCTATGTGCACATGAAAGAACTGGTAAAAAAGCATGGGAGGAACTGAAGATAGGGATGAAAGCCGGAGGGAAATTCATAAAATTAGTTAGGTTCGCGGGTTAAGTTTTAGGCAGCCAGTATATCAAGGGCTTGCTAGCATTACTGAGAATTTTAGAAAACCATCGTGATAGCTATAGGATGAAAATTAATATAAAAAAACATATATCACGAGGTTTTAGAGAAGGAGGAAGAACTTTAAGACTGGAGGGGAAATACCAGAGCACTTTGAATAGTTTACCTATCTTCGAAATATTTTGGAACAAGGTATTCATAGTGGTAGAGAGAACAGAAGAAGAATTGTATTAATCAAAGAAGCTTTCACCAGGAGGAGGGTATTGATGACAGGGCTGTCGAGATAAGTTCTTATAAAAATAATAGTACTTTGACATGAATACTGTCGGGTTAGATTACGAAAGTGTAGGGTTCCAGTTATTTTGTATCGGTTTATATCAGTTATGAGCGGATTATAATCAGTTAAATGGTTTTGGGATGAAATTGATCATAAATAACAGAGATTATCAATGATTAACAAGGTACTCATGAATAAAAATAATACAAAAATACCTAAATACTTAATATAAAGCTTAGCATTAATTAAAAATGGTCATTTTTTAAATTTTTTTAATTAAAAAAAATATTATTTGATAAAAAATATTTAAAATAAATTAATTATGATATTTCATAATATCACGCCTGAAACGTCTCTTTTTATTTGAAGCTTAGTTTATACGGCTTCCAAACTTATTCATTGAGATGTGGAGGTAGGCGTCGATTGTTTTGAGAAACCGGTGTGAATTTTTATTAAGTGGCCCCTGGATGTATCATAAGCCAATTTAATTGGTATTATGGTATTATTATTAGATGTAGCGTACAATTCACGGAACTATTGACGGATTAAACACTACCGCAACGCTCTTCCGTCTTGCAAAATACCCTCTACCCGTTTCAACTCTGCGACCTCGTTTTATCTGCTTCGACAGTTACTGTACGGTACTGATTCATGACATTTCTACAGCGAGAGAACTTCCAGAATTTTAAATTTCATAGATTTCCCGGATTAATATATTTTCAGATTGGATAAAATAGCCTAAGGATAAAGAATCTCGCTCGCTTAGTAATGGTATCAGGACAATGATTCCAAGATCTAAAAAAGGAATTTCGAAAAGAATTGCGAAGAACTTCGAGAAAATTATTACCCTTTTTTCCGTATTCAACCACGGGGGCAACTTTGTCAACTTTCTGTGTACAGGGATCCCTTCGAAACTTTCTTTACTATTGAGAACTCAAGAGGATGAAATATTTCAAAATCAATCAGAAAACTTAGTGGTCTTGTCGAGGCGGACTGTATTGATTTTTATTCTTTAATAAAATAGAAGAATGGAAATTGAGAATTTCGGGGAGTGGTCAAAATGGCGAGCGACCTTGATTTTTCTTCCTCACCTAGATAACTTCACGTTGGCAGGCGTAACAAAAAATACAGCGAAACTTCTTTGTAAAAATAGGAGTTTTGAAAGTTACGCATTAGATAAAAGACAAAATCATCTTGCAAAAATCACAAAGTAAAATATTGACGCATGAAAATATTTTCCTGATTCGTAAATTTTTACAGCAATTAAAGAACCTGCTAAATTAGCTTTTCATCGCATTCTTTAATCTCAAATTATAATCCAACTCTTCAATACGTAGAATAACAGGTATTCATATATTTTCCAATTATCTATCTCATAATACATCTTCTAGTGATTATACTTCCCGGACGAATATGCTTGTGTAATTATATCAAATGTGTACTACAGAGTAAAAAACAAAGGCAAAGAACATAATAATTTTGATGCGTCCTGAAATAAGTAAATAATGGAGATTAGGAAGTCTAAATCATCAAAACAAGACATTTAAAACGAGTTAATTTGTATACTTAACACTTTCAGGCCACACTTCATGGAAGTGTTTGACCAACTTAAATTGTCACTCAAACGCTAAAAAAAATGATAATTTTTTGTAATTTTTATTTTGTAATTTCGAGTCAACTGCGCGTGATTCAGTTGCGAATGCCCCAACAGACGTTTTTACTAACGGGGTAACTGGTAAAAAAACGGGGTGATCACTTCCGGAACCAGCTGTAAAGGTTTAAACATATCTTCTTTTTTTGCCAGCGCTGTTACTATCAAGATATTTCTCAATAAAGTTGTTAAAAATCTCTTTCAGATAACCATAACAATATCTTTCATTAAAAGAGTCCTTGGAGGGGACGCGAGAGTTGAAGTTGCTATTTTGAGTGGCGCCGATATTCCTTGGAGGACTCCGTTTCCCATGGCGAAACTTTTTCTCGGCTTTGTTAGTTTCGGTTGTGTCGTAGGAGTGTGATTTACGTTCCTATTCAAAGCGAAGTGGAGCAGAGGAATGGTCCGGAGGGTAAATCAATGAGAAGTGGAAGTGGATAGTATCTCAGCGTTACTTTATTCAACATGGCGGCAGGGACAGAAATGTTCGGAAAACGACCAGTCGATCGATTTATTTTTTCGCCAAGATACGGCAGTGTTCAACCGTTTGGCAGGGAATATATTCCGTTCCGCAGTCAATAACGTGCAATTAAAAAACAGCAAAGAGCTTAAAGGTTCGTCATAACATCCAAGGTTATAGCCTCACTGGCATTCCCGTGATACGGCAGCTATTGAATTTCCTGTCCAATCGTAACCATTAGTGAGGTATATGTACGTATAATGAACGCATCGAAGTATTACTGAAATACTCGAAAGAATAATAAAGAGCAAATCATACAAGTAGAAAGGGCAATGAATACCATTTGAGTTTTTTAATACCATAAACTATAATTTTACGTAGATTTAGAGAATTTACTGAAACTTTACCATATTTTAACATTTGACTAACTTCATAAAGTGTGGCATAAACTTCAATATATAATTTTTCATGTCTTTGACATAGTTTTGCATTCGTTACCCCTCATCCCAGCATTTAAATACTTGTAATAGTAAAGCATACTTATTCCTATTTATGCCTTGTTGTTATTCTTTGACAATTATTTCCCACTTTTGCATTTAATATAGCTTCAAATAATCGTTTATGATGCCATATCAATTCGACATATGACTTTATTCTTTAAAACGTTTAATTTTGAAATAAGAGGCACATACTTCACAAACTAACTTGATGAGATGAACCTCCAATGTCAGCATACCACTGGGATTTATGAGTTTAACTAAGGGCTTAGAGAAAGGTTACCCTCTGATAATATTGCTATTTAAAAGAAAGTATTTGTCAAACTGTTAGTGATTCGATTATTCTTCGAAATTATTACTTCCAGAACTTCAGATACAGCTAAGATACTTATTTCTCACTATAATAACGACTGTGAATAAAATATGGTGATATCTCAGTTGATTACTCTTATATGTGCTATGATGATTTTTACAACTTTACACTAAGGGTCCTATGACGAGCAATTACATATTATGCTTTTCATACATGGTTCTCTGAAGTAAACATATGAAATGTAAACAGGTTTCAATATCATAACTCTTAAGATAAAGCAGCCGATAAATTTTTAAATTTGTGTTATTGCTTAAAATTAATTAAATTTTGTATTTTCCACGATGAAATTTTTTACAAATATGAATTCTATATGCGAAATAAATGCTCCTAAAATTTAGTCAAGAACCAATTACGGGTTAAATTAACCGAAACACGCCCATGCTACAGGCACACATAATCTTTATGCAACCTGCCGGTAGCACTCTGGGCATGCATTGACATTTTTAAACGTGCTTCGCACTTGAGTTACCGCTTCAGCACGCCTAATTAACGACGGACGAATCATATAACACTCACAGAGAGACAGATCTGTTTAACCGTCGGACGTTTGAAAAGATTAAACGGAGCAAAAAATTTAGCGAGCGCGAACGCTTTTTGTTCCGCACATCCATAGACGACTCCGCATTAATTAACGTCAGAATGTGCTTCGGTCAAATATTCTTGGGATGGGACGTGCGCCAGGGATCGTCGTTGTGCGCTCGCGTGCTGAGGTTGGGAATGGAGAGGAGGGGAAAGCAGGCAGGATAAGTGTTGGCCGAGGTTGACGGCAATGGAGTGTTCTGCGCCACACAAAATCCCAACAGTTCTCCCTACCCGGGACTCTTCCCTTCCGCTCCCTTTTTCCCTCCCTCTCCTCTCAACCGTCCGAGAATCCGCCTAATTTGGATCGAGCCCGCATTGTGACTAATGTGTACTTTCCGGAGGTTTCATCAGGGGCAAACTCTAGTGGAGACGGTGGGCTGGGAAATCGGTCAGCCGCTCTGATGGGAAGGAAAATCACGTGAGATTCGAGGGAAGTCGTGGGGGAAAGGGGAGACATGGCGGCCAGTAAGCTAATTAGGGAATGTAAAGGGTATGAAAACAGGGGGGAATTACTTCAATGCCGGGGAACACTTTTTCCCAGGACCCAATTAATGAAGCAACTCAAAATATGGCTAGGAAATATGAGTTTCATGGATGCAAACTCATTCTCAACCTTGTAGCGTTTGGAGACCGCCCTGAAGGTGTTTCACAATCTCGTATTTTTGAGCCATTTCCCTGAGCTGAAAATTCGCGGACTCGAGGCTTTTTAAATGATGGAACAATATATGTCGAGAGTTTAACACTAATAAAATGTCTACCGTTCTTGTTTACATGGTTTTGTGAGATATTATCTAACGTGACACAATTGAAAATTCTTCAAATTTAGTCTTAGTCTTTCCGTGTAGCCCTTCTGTTCAATTTAGTGTAATTAATTGCTTTCATTGCTTTGCATGGCAAAGCAATGAAATAGTATCAATTTAAGAAGTTGTATTCTGGTACAATTATATGAAACTGTAATTTTAAATACTTTTACTTTCATATCATTACGTCAAGACAATAGCTATTTCTCCTCAGAATAGCATTATTTATTTATTTAAGAAATACGTTGCAATTAGACAATTGTCCTGGTGGCAACGGTCAAGTTTGATCAATGACCACTCTTACGTCGAACATGCATACATACACGCACTAGAAAAACAGATAGTAGACAAAATGCTCTTACATACAATGACACTTTCACATCACGTACAAGCAAACTTCCACATTACCTACAAAATGCCGTCCATATCACATCAAACAATATTTTAATAACTAAAATGAAGTTTGTAACTCATGGGCTGCTTTAAATTTTTTCTTAAAACTCCTGAAATTGAATGGAAAGGGCTCAAACAAACCTCCAGGCAGCTGGTTCCAGTCAACAATAGTTCTAGTTAAAAAAAGAGTATTTTTTCTTATTTGTTTTTTGCGTTCTTATTTTTATTTTGAAACTTTGGTCGTTTTTCCCGTAAAGTTAGGTTTTTCTATCTCTTTCCATATATCTTCCCACGCTTCGTCATTTTTAACAATTCTATGCATCGCGCCAAACCTACTCCTTTTCCTTTTATTTTCCAAACTCTCCTGTATGTATATATATATATATATATATATATATATATATATATATATATATATATATATATATATATATATATATATATATATATATATATATATCCAACATTTCTATGACACTATCTGTTTTTTTGTACCATTCGAGTACATATCTTGCTGCCTTTCTCTGAATTTTTTCTATCTTTTTAGTATGTTCCACCTCATATACGAGGGTCATCCGGAAAGTAGTACCCGTTCGTGCCGCATGAAGTGCTGACGACGCGAGTAGCCGCTGGACGAGGTCAGATAGCTTCAGTGGCTTGTCTGCCTTCTCTGAGCCAAGTTGCGTGACGCTAGCATTGCCTGTGTTGTTTCTGTGATTGTTTACAATGTTTAAAAAAATTGAGAACGCCGCCAGTTGTGAAGTGAGGGCAGTGATTAAATTCCTCAATGCAAGAAACGTTCGCCCATGTGATATTCATCGCCAATTAAAGGAGGTGTATGGAGACAATGTAATGGACGAGTCGTCTGTTCGGCGGTGGTGTCGCAACTTCAACATGGGGAGGGGGAACACACACGACGATGAGCGTTCGGGGAGACCGTCTGTCATTACAGACCAACTGGTGAGCTCAGTTGACGAATTCGTGAGGAACGATCGGCGCGTCACAATTGATGACATCTGTGAGCATTTTCCCAATGTTTCTCGAACAATTGTTCATGAAATTGTTAAACACCATCTGCATTATGCAAAAATTTGTGCAAGATGGGTCCCTCGCGTATCTCAATGAGCTGGCGGCGAAGGACTATGCAGCAGGAATACAGAAACTTGTCACACGTTATGACAAATGCCTTAATTTGCTTGGAGATTATGTTGAGAAGTAGTTTAAAGTATCCTCTTTCAAATAAAATTTTTTATGTTTGTTAATATTTACTTTTGTGTCTTTATTTCACGAACGGGTACTACTTTCCGGATGACCCTCGTAGATCCCATACTATGGACGAGTATTCTAGGATAGGGATAACCAGTACCTTATATGCTTTTTCTTTTGTGGTTGCGCTACTTCCTTTTAAATTTTTCATTACCCAATGCTTTAAATGCATTCCGTGTCAAATTATCTACTTGGACTCCCCACCCAAGATCCCTATTTAAGTAAATGCCTAAATATTTGCAATGACTGCTACATGGGATTCTTTTTCCAAAGAGGGTGTAAGTTTCCTTTTCTGCATTCTTTTTAGTTGAAAAATTTACATGCTTACTCTTACTAACATTAATACCCATGTTATTATTTGTAGCCCAGTCACCAAGGCGATCGATGTCATTTTGTAATATTACGCGGTCATTTACTTGCTCTACCCACCCGTATATAATGCAGTCATCAGCAAACAGTCTTATTTGGGAATGTAAATTGTTTGGTAGATCGTTCACGTAAATTAGGAAGAGTAATGTCCCTGGAACACCGCCTTGTGGAACTCCGGCTAAAACACTCGCCTCTTTTGAAATGTATCCCCTAATTTTACTTTTAGAATTCTGGCTCCAAGAAAATTTTTTATCCATTGTTTTACCCTCAAATCCAATGGTAACGAATCCAACTTTAACAATAATTTATCGTGAGGCATTCGGTCGAAAGCTGCCGAAAAATCAACGATAACTACATCAACATTCTTTCCTTCATCTATTTTGTCGCCGAGATATGGGCTAAATCCTACGTACTGCGGCGTTTACAATAGAGATCAAACCTATTAAAAACATTTAAAGATGGGTCCTTTTCCGATGACTTCAAGAACATAATACGAACCCCAACGTATCACGGGCGGAGGGATCACGAATATAAGATTAGAGAGATAGACTGCAAGACTAACAGGTTTAAATGGTCATTTTTTCCAAGAACAATAAGAGACCAGAATGCTTGTAATCGAAATCCCTCACTAGTCGCCTCGACATAAAAAATATTAACCTACAGGATAGCGACTGCGTATGGTTATACTAGAATATTTATATATTTTTTTTGCAGGTTACCCCCTCCTTTCCCCATCCTTGTGAAAATCTCTAACCCTCTCATTCCTTACCCTTTCCTCCTGGTGCTGCACCCCCAGCCACACACCTCGTTGGTGGCTCGCAGGGTATTTATGTAGATGTAGATGTATCCCAAAAGCTGCGTTTCACACGAGTATCCCGTTCTAAACCCATGTTGGTGTTTGAATAGCCATATATCTCTTGTCCACCATTCCCAAATGTAGTCAGTGATTCTTTTTTCGATTGTTAGGCAAAAACTGAGGTTGTGCTTACCGGTCTATAATTATTTACTATTGTTTTATCCCCTTTCTTGAAAATTGGTGTAATATTTGCTTTTTTCATCATTTGCTTTTTGCCATCATAAGATAATAACATGCAGAAGTGTATAGTATGTGTGCAGCATAAGAAAAACGGATAAATAGTAGGGAAGATACAAAAAAGCGGCATTTAAATGCTAAATACGTCCACAATACACAGTTTTTCCGGTTGAATAGAGGTATTCGTAGGTAAAAATAAGATCGGCAGCATTGCTACCTTGGTCATTTTTTCGGATCAGTACCTCAAAGCTTCAGTCGAACAAATGGTCTCAAATTTTTTTCTTAGATCCGTTTGTCCTTACATTAAAGTTGGCATCGATCTTTATGCGAAAAATTACATCGGTTGAATTTGTTTCCAACGCACCCGCTATTCAAACTCGGTTTATAAACGGATGTTACTGTGCAAGATAAAAGACGGTGTGAAGGGCTGAGAAAAAGGTAACCTAAGCCGGAACTCCTATTTCTGACTTCTTATGTCTTTTAATAACTTAAACCGCATTTTATTTTGTGCAGATAAGTGCTTGCGACTGTTCCAGAAAAATCGATAAGATAAGATGGGTTACCTATAAAAGGTATTATACGGACGGTCACTAAAAAATATTGAAATATCTTGTGGATATCTCAGACCTATACTTTTTTCCCGGCACAACTTTCTTCTTCAGTGTTTCGTACTTTCTCCCACCACCTTCATTTCGTCCACAGAGTGAGTTTCCTTCCTTGTCTACTTACCTTACATTGTCTCTTACGTCAAGGCCTCCGGCGTAAGGATATGATGGTTTGAGTCATTTTTGATAAAATATTTTTAAATAAGCTAGAGCGGGGTAAAAACAATTTGTAATGGTAATCTCTTGTTTGGAGTAGATATTGGTCGGGCAAACGGGCTAACCACCGCTATATTTCTAAGCCTCGTCTAACACGGCAAGTGACTCGCCACACTACAATTAATCATTCTTCAATTGCAAACTTTCGGCAAGCAAGGAAGGATACTTCCTCGCTTGCCTTAAGTTCAACCCCATATCGCGGCCTTCAAACATTCAATCCCAAATAAAATGCTTTTCACATACCTAGCTGTGTATTTTGGATGTCTTGCTAAAGCCCTTTTTCTTTTCCCAAAATACATAATACTTCTGTTTGTTTTCCTTTCCGTTCATTTTACCTTTTCCACCATTCTCAGCATCATCTACAAAGCTTCCAATCTACGCCTGTTTCTATGACCAAGTTTCTTCGCCGCACGAAACTAGTTTGCCCCGATACTTTTATTACATTCTTTAACGAGTTCCCTGGCGTGAAATGAGAGGCAAAGGAATAAATGTAATGATTTGATTAACCGGCAAATTGAACGTCATTCTGAAATATACATTACAATAAACGTGGCTTGGGAGGGGATGGCAAAGGGAGACATGTTTTCAAAAGTTACTGAGTGGCATGAATGGAAGGGCAGTAGAAAGACCTTGGAAGCAAGAAGGAATAGAAGGGCAGAAAGGGGGGTGAGTAGATTGATGACATGAGGGTCACTCGCCCGGCCGCAAGCGCCCTCCTTCCTTTCCGCAACATTACCCGGGTTCTCACGCGCCCGCCTCCCAACTAGGGTTGGCAATCGAAACAGAAGGAAATAGTTTCGTTTAAGTCTCGGAGTGAAACGAAGATGGGACGCCCGCTTTTCGTTCCATCCCATCACGTCCCGTTAAGTTGCACCATCATGGAAGAAAAAAAACTCAATGGAAGAGAAATAATGCCGAAGCACAAAGCCAGGGAGAACATTGCATCCAGTCACGCGCAACGGTGTAAGTTAATACACTATGGCAGTGTTTCCTAACCAATTTGACCAGTATAGTCTCTAGAGAGTTCGGTTAAACCTCGTCTATTTATATTGAAGCTCTTAAAGCAGCCAAAGACTTTTGTTATATATTTACAGTTGCCTTTGAAATTCTCCCACCGATTCTCCTCTTTGTGGAATTTATCATCCAACTTTCATATGTTCTGGGCCGTTTTCATCTAGAATGGGGAAGTGAGAACCTAAATTCAAGGTTTTTTAGAGTGGCTATCATTTTATTACATACTTTTCTACCCTTGTATACTTATTCCTCCTCAGTTAACTTTAATATAGTCTGAAACCTGATTGCTGAGAGAGCTTTTAGATGCACTAAACGGTTTTCTCCGCTCAAAACGAATGGCGAATAACGTTTATTTAGAGAGCAGTGCCTTCGTATTATGTTTAGCATTACAAGTTGATTAAAATAATCTTGATAACAGCATATCTCCAAAAGTAAGTGGGGTTGAAATGAAATAACTTAATTCATTCTTGGGACATACAGAAACTTAAGGGTGCGTAATGGAACTATCAAACTGCTTGTGCTCGCGGTTGCTTCAACCTCAGAAGCGGAAAGGATGAGAAGATGAGAAAGGTGAAAAAAATTGTTTTAATACAAACATAGGGATTTGGGTGCAATAACCCTTTGCCATGCTTACATTTCACAATATGGCGACATTTGATGACATTTTAGAATCTTATTAACATTGTGAATGACTATCGAAGTTAAATGCTAGTGGAAATGCATTGTACGAGAAAATACCGGAAGAAAATCTGAACATCTGTATTGCTAAATGGGAAACCTCAGTTGTGAGAGTTCACTGGAGAAGGATATTGTACGTAAAAATTAATGATGATAAAACTTTCAGGTGTAATCGAATTTCTAACTTAATTCGCTTGGTAATTCCTCGTAAATCGAAGTATCTGACATTAAATTCTAAATATAAAACATTGAATGGAATAAATCACAATCTGATTACATTAATACATTACCAACTTCATCATACTATTAAAAACGAAAAACTTTGTAATTCCCATTCATAATATTTTTTCCCACACGAGCTATTCTGGCATACAAATAATATTATAAAGTGCCATATTAGTTTCAAATAATCATGAAGTCCTTCACCACAACTACAACAATTACCAAATTTCCTTTGCATTGACGGATATTAAATAAAACGAAAGGAGAAAAAGATAGATTTACGAGAGGGTATTGGAAACTTGTAATTTCTATTTAAACTATTCGAGATTTAAAAAATTTATTAGTCGCTATTAAGATTTCCCTACTTAGTCACCAACCAGAGTTTTACATATCCCAGCGTTTCTTGATATTTCGAAAGCCGTCATGGTAGAAGTCAACATATTTCGTCATAAACTGTTCCACCTCTCGAATGACGTCAATTGTGTCATGAAGTCTCTAACCTCGCAGTGATTTTTGAGTTTTGGGAATAAGAAAAAGTCGCTTGGGGCGAGATCGGGAGAAAAGGGTTGATGTCGCAAAATTTCAAAGCCACGTCCCTTTGATTACTGGTCACTCCGTGGTCATGATTGCGAAACTTTACTCCCCCGAGTCCTACCGTATAACGTCAAGTCCAAATCTCGTACCCTCTCCGGTAGACCATGACATAATTTCCCCGCATTTCGGGATTACGAATTCAGCGAAACAAAAGACGCAGGGCATTTCCTTCCTCCTCTACATTGATGCAGCGTACTAAAATGAGGTCATATCTGATGTTGCTATGACCGAAATTCTCAAGCAGCAACAAATATTCTTCTGAAGGCTATTTGCAAATTTCATAGAAGAAACCTGCCAATTTTTAAAGCTCAGCAATTCAGAGGAGTCCTACGATAATTAGGCGAGCCATTAGAAGAGGCAGATATGGTCAAGTTTCGTTTGAACAGCTCGGCGTTACTATTGATCTCTCTTACCTAAGGTAAGTCGTCCATAGGCAACGGCCTTTGAGGGAGCGCGGAGTACCATACAAAGGGGTTGCTTCAGCTCTGGAATTAAAAACTTTCCTTGTCTTTCTGTATTCTCCATGTCAGAGGCCAAGCCGAGTAAGGGAGGAGTGCAAATTTTGCGCATCAATAATTCGTAAATCACTTGCCACAGTTATGACGCCACACCAATGAACTCATAATGGGGCTAACCTCATCATGTATTTAAAGAGTTTGCATACTTATCTCTTAGTTTATTGCAACAAGCTGATTTATTCTGAAACTCGGCCAACTAAAAGTTTGGTGGCGATGAAATTGAGGGTGAGAGATCGACTATAATTTGATGAAATGTTGTATGGTCATCAGGTATATACTCATGTTCACGCGAAGTTTCAAGTCGATTTAACACGGAAAAGCTTGTCAAAAATCTTGAATGAAAACAAACTGAACTAAATGAAAGCGTGTGAAAATGGACAAAAGCACCCAGAAGGCGACGGTTCGTGAAGTTAGGGGAGGGTTTACTATTCAGGGACGACCACTTGAGAAATAGTGAAAGGGAAGCGATGTGAATCCTTGCTACGTTTAGCGATTTATCTCCCGGTTTCCTCTCCAACGGGCAATAGTAATGAAAAAACTGAGGTCTAGGATTCATTCATTTGTTAATCGCTGCCACAGTTCAACAAGTTTATGCAAATAAACACGGAGGACCGATTCTCCACTCGGATTCCAACCAAACGAAAACTGAACGCGCAAAAACGATATAGATGACGTAGAGTTTGGTGAGAGAGAGGACAAATATAAATGGATAACAACGTTTGGGGTTTGTTCTTCTCTGAAACAGAATTAAATTCAAGTAAGGCCAATGTCTCATATAAAAGAATGACATTCTGTGACGATAATATGATTCTCTTTGTTCAGAGAAGACAGGATGCTTCTCCTCTTGGAGAAGTTTTCTCGATTTGGTGTAAAGGTCGGGAAAATGTCAACGGTCTCTTCTCTCCTAAACATGACAACTTCTGAAGGGCAGGAGGTCAGGTTTGGCATTCTGTGACCCCTCAATCTTACAAGGGTAAGATTTCTCCGATATACGGATGTATCCCTCTCAGAAAAAAGTTCTAGTAACCATTAAAACCATTAATTTCGGTGTTCGGAGACCTAACCCCAAATATTGATGATGCTGAAAATTCTAATTAAAAATGAACATAAATTCCGTGCCACCCATAACTTTCAGACGATTGTTTTCACAATAAGTGGTCTACTAACTTGGATAGGAGTCCCAAAACCCACTCATGCGTTTGCGTATTATTACGCGATTTTACGCACAGTACCAACACTAAAATACCACGAGATATTACTATGTTATTCATATCCTAATAATTCCCAAGTTCCTTATCGTAATTCATAGTATATAAAAATGATACTTCGTACCTTATTTCACGGTTTTTCCCATAATATTTCATTCTAAAGTTGTCCATTACTCTCACTCAGTCCATTGTACTATCCACAAATACCCACACTTTTCTTGCCTTCTCTTCTTAACTAACGTCACCCCTTTAGTGATGACCTTCGGAATATCCCCCACCTACTCCACATGCCTTTGCGATTTCATCAGTGTGTATATACGAGTATGTTTTCATATCATCATGCTCAGGATTGCTGCTGACGGAGCGAGTCTCTGGAAAGTAAAGTCTTTCTTGGACCGCACAACGCGCACTTCTCTACTTCAAAATTTCGTTTCCGATGCATTCGTATTTTGGATAATATTTGGATAAATATGCGTATAGAAATAGAGTGCATGTAGCATTAAAAATAGAATATTTCAGATCTCTTCAGTGGTGTTAATTTTCTTTTATTTATGCATTTTTAATTAACAGCAAGAAATTTTCCAATTCAAAAAATATCATTTTATCAACGGATAACATAAGTTGTGCTTTTCTAAAAATCACCTTATGAATTAGCAAACATGAACGTACACTTGCATAGCACAGGTTTACATAAGAGTCATCACAGTCGTTGGTTTATTTGAAAGCTCACGTATCCCGCCAAAGAGTCCCTTAGAGTGAAATGCAGAGAAATTAGAAAAGCTGGAAAAAATAAAAAAGATGATCTTATCTTAGAAAACATTCTAAATGTCTTATTTTCAAGACATATTATGAATAGACGACTTCTCCAAGGGGTTATCTCAGCCAGTGACAGTCAAGGGATAAAGTGCGGTATTTTTTTATGCACACTTCGACAGGTGAGCGCACAAAACTCGCCAACCAAATTATGCCAACATGCCATGCTTCGAGGATTCGCGCTGTTTAATGATTAATTCCACTCTCTCAAGTCGATTCCCCGTCGCTAGTGGCAATCCCTTTTTCCAATTCCCTCGCCGTCGTCATCCGAATGCCATCATTCACTCTCCCGCTCGGCGAGATGCGAGATGCGCCAGGCTCTCTCTTCCCGAAACTTTCGCCGGGACCTCCGACCCTCCACCTCCCCACCACACCGCCTGGGCGCCGCTCTCGTCGTCGACCCCGTGTCCCTCCCCACCGGGACTCCTTGCCGAGAGAGAGAAGGAGAGAGATAGCGGATTCGGTTTGCGCTGCTGCGACACGAGCGAGAGGGACAAACAACCCGACGGGGGGAAGGAAGTGAAGGGGTTGGCGGTGGCGTGAAGCTCGAGACCGCGGCCCCTCGTGTTGCCCTCCCGATTCCGTCGATAAGTGCGAGCGTTTGTCGCATTAGTGACGGGCGCACGTTCTGCACAGGGTTAGCCGTGAGCGTTTCCAATGGAAAAGAGCAAGAGAAGAACAGATAATTCCTCGCTTTAAAAACGAGTTTTAAAGATATGAATTATCAATATCGTATGTGCATTCGTTTCAAAATGCACGTATCCCTTCATGGGAATTATAGTGGAACTTCTAGACCGCCTTACCTATTATATTGTTAAGCGCACATTTATTTCCCATAGTAATTTTTGACGGTCTGACGAAATTTAATTTCCAAAAGAGACGCATTAATTTAAACGCCACCATTAACTATCTAAAAGAATGACCGAGTTATTAAGTAAAGAATTACATGTAAACATATGACAACAAAATATAATAATGTTTCATATCAATGAATCGATTTATGGGTCATATTTAGACTTTAAATTTTTACCAGTATTGACTATTATGAAGTTCAACTATGACATTATCTGAAAACTGAACGTCATAGATATAAACATTTAATAGTATACCTGTATAAGACCTCCTTTTTTCCAAACGGCCTTAAAATAGGGGAAGGCTCAAGTTTTGATACGGAAAATGATATAAAATAATATGGAACACCCCGGCGAAAGACTTCTTTAATCACCATATCAATGTAGACTGAGAAAACAGGAAGGGAGCATGTTGCTTGCACACGATTCGACATTCGTCGTTTTGCATTCAGTTCATGCAATCAAAATGTCATCGAATAAAAGGTATTTTCGTGCATTGCAACATGTAATGTCCTAAGGGTGTGATAAAGGTTAAAAAACTGTCATGGAACATTATAGCTAGTGCCGTATGTACGTAGTGCTCATGCGGCTACAGCCCCAAAAATCAAACTTAAACTTGTGGCAACTTCGAATGTTTTTGTATTGAAACGTAAACAAGGACGGATATTGATTAATGGAAGACATTCACGCAAAACATACACATGATGTTATTTACATAATGAGCCGCTGAATTATTAGTGCGTTGCATTTTTGATATTTTCTCCCGATGGAGGATACATAATCGTAAAACTTGAAGCGGTTCATAATGAAAACTTCGTTGCAATTTTCCTCAGTTAAAAGTTTATTGCCGACCATGGTTTCGATACACTGTATCATCATCAGGTCCTGACCTGATGGCATGACCTGATGATGATACAGTGTATCGAAACCATGGTCGGCAATAAAGTTTTAACAGTGGAAAATTGCAACGAAGTTTTCATTATGTCTCGATTCCACAACATCACGCCTGACTCTTCACTTTTCGTTGAAGCGGTTCGTGACAACGCTCACCTTTCGTTCATGATTTCTAAAAAAATCATGCATGATTTACAAACTCTTTTGTTGATATTGCAAGTCTGAAGGAATTTATTTTTATAGGAGGTATATATATCAATCTTAAGAATAAAAATAATAATTATGCATTTGTTATAGAAATATGATGGCCATTGAAGGGTTCTATGAGCCCATAACTGGGTATACTAAGGAATGTGTTGTGGAAGACTGTTTGTCGAAGCACCCTATATCACATTTATTGTAAAGGTAAACACCTAGTAAAAGATATGATTTGAAAACTCCAGATCCCAGATTATTTAAACATTTCACCAAAGAAATTACTTGCCTGAAAGATTATTGCAAAACTCCACTGAGTTAAAATAAATTTGTTGTCTCAGGCGTTACTTTATGGAATTTGCATAACATATTGAAATGTAATGAAATAATTGACTTTGTAATTCCACACACTTTATTTTGCCACCTGATGATGACGTTCAACGTCGAAACCTGGGTCGTGTGTTTCTTTAAAATTAAGTGTGTGGAATTACAAAGTCAATTATTTCATTACATTTCAATATCTCCACTGAGTTATTTGCACTTTCAGGTTTCACTCCGTGGAATTTTTCGATGTCCATAATAAATAAGTTTTAATTTTCCAAAGACATGGTCTGTGGAAAGTATAAGAATCATTTCTCCAACAATATTCCCTTCGCCAGCTACTAAGCTTCTTCAAATTTCTCCAAACAATCCTCTCTTCTCTTCCACAATGCATAGACTTTTATCATTTGTTTTCCTTTGAAACGATCTTATTTGTTCTGAATTAAGTGGTTTAAAATAAATGCATAGCATAGAAAAACCAGTTTAATATTAATTTAGTTTTTTAGTTTAGTATTAATAGTATTTCAGTATTAATAGTATTTTAGTATTAATAGTAATTTAGAATACATTTAAAACATTAGTAAATTTTAGTACTTTCATATAAATGCATATTATGACTACGATAAATGATTCATGTTCGGAAATATTAAGAAATATCACTGTGGCACGATGTTTATAATAACAGCTACACCGTTTATTATTTTTATATTGCAGCCATCCCTTCGTGAATTTTTTTAATATCATGGCCCATTCTTTGCCTCTTTCCTTATCAAATTGATATAGCATAATAGCTTCAATGCTAATACGTAACAAAAGCAATATAGAATACAACCTTGTAATATTTGCATTTGTTCTCCCATTTCAAGGAATGGCGGTGGAGGATTCAGTTTTTCCAGTTATCTAAAACTCACTATTTCAACATTAATATTATATGGTTAATGTTTGTTCCCATGGAGTTACTTGGAACGGTCCGATTGCTACAGTTTTTTTCTTCCGAATGGCAACTATGAAGAAAGCAGGATTACGTGGAAATGTGGTTTGAAAGATTCCGTTTGGTCGTGGTAATATTGTGACCACCTAATGCATAGCTAAGATGATAGTTTACATCTCTCGGGGTCCTTTAAACGTAAATAATGCTCCCCCGCATGACGCTGAATCATTTAAACTCCATCAATTTGAATTAATGAGCCGTATTCATCACAAAGTAAACTTTTCTTCTGCTACAGCGCATTTAAATCCCAAACGAATTGACGACGAAGCATTAAGGTAAACTTTTTTCCATTATTTTGCGACGTTTGAGTACTGATTTAGGTATACCTGAAACGCATGAGTATTCCGAAATAGCTACTATCGGATTTCCAGCAAGCAAAAGCCTTTGTGGATCGCAATTTTTATTTACTTCGCTGAATTGCATCGCACAGAAATTACTCCGGAAGCATTACGTGCATTCCTTCCCCCGTGCACCTGCGTCGTCATTCCTCCCACCGTTGAATCTCCATTTATCTCCCTATCCCACCGCCCTCGTTCGCGCCTCTGCGCCTCCCTCCGCCACCCCCCACACCCCATCGATCAACCCGCACCCGACCGCACCACTCCAAATCCTTCTCCCTCGCGCGCGCCGCCCGTCCCTCCTGTTTTATTCATAATACACACTCATTCATTCGCCCCTCCCAAACAAAGCGGCTTCTCTCAAGCTGGCTGCGTTGCGAGCGTGCGGGCACGCACTCAAGCGCAGCACGGAGAAATCCTTTGGGAGACCGCGAAGGTGGCTCGAACGGCTCCTGAGGAGTGGAGCAGGAGACTGGAGAAAATTTCCGAAACGGGGAACGAAAAGTGATGAGCTTCGGTGTACAGAAAAATGGCTAAACATAAATAAAACGAAGGAACGCCGATTTTTCCCACATTCGCGCGTCGAGTCCTGTGGTAGTAATAATTAAAGAATTCGATCGACAGCTGGGGTTATTTGTCACATTAGGGTCGGCTGGATAATTCGGTATAGGCAGAAGTTTTAGGGAATAAGAGAGGAATGTGTGCAGAGATACCCGAAAGGTCAACATTAGCCTACTCACAACGAAAGACGCCGAAGGGTCGCAATATTTAACGTTCCATCCGACGGTCGACGCACTGCAATTGATAATTGGTCTCCACGTGGCTCCCCAATGAGGGATCGTAATACCTGTAAAAATTTTTATCACCACCGGGGTTCAAATCCGGGTCCGCGTGGTGGGGAATCGGTATGCTAGCCACCGCACAAATCTAATATCACTGCTGAAATGGCTGAACCATTCATCCCTGAAGTAGAAGTCCCCCTGAAAGTCTATTCCTTAATTTTTTCTGACTGCTATGCTACCACTGCTTATAACATAATGTTATATCTTGACTTATTAAAACGAAAGTCAATTAAATATTTAAACGAACTACTTATCAAACCAAATTGTACTAATAGACATAAATATAAGAGGGTTGGAACCGCAAAGTAATTGTTGGGTTATCGGTGAATTTTTGAAGGAGAGAGCGAGAAAGGGAAGATTTATAAGTATGAAACGACAGTAAGACTCAATGACGATGAATCTCACTTGAACAACTGATGAATGTTTGGTACCACACAAAATGTGGACGATGTAAGTTTGATACTAATTCAATAAGAATTACATCGATGTGTTATACACTCCAAAGTTCACATTTTCCATTCTGTGACGATATTGCATCCCACTAAGTTTTAAGCAGACATCATAAAACAACAAACGGCTCGCACAAAAAATCTGAAATCACTCACTAAATATCTGCTAAATATCCACGCGTTTACCATTTCCCACAAGCAGCTGGAAGGGTGTGTGGTGGGAGATTTCAGGGCACAAACCCATCATGAATGTTTATAAAGATCCACTGAAACACAGATATAAATATACATTTTTAAGGGCAAAAACAATCGTACAATGACAAAAACATACCTATATATATACCATGCAAAAATGGGTGTACCCTAATAAAGTTTTCAATATTTATTTTTCATTCGAGAAAGCAGGAGTGTTAACTTTTCATTTTGTGATGATTGGTATAGTTCGAGGAAAGAACGAGTACTTGAATTTGTCGGTGCTGGTGTAAATCTCCCTTATTTTTTGATGGTGGTTCAATATGATTATATATTTTGGGGCTAGGATAATTCCCTCGGAGTTACCAATTAAACGCGGATATTTTGCACCTCTCTGACAGCCTTGGTGTTGCTTGCTCTCTCTGTGACTCAAGGGACTTGCATCATTATTTTTCAAGCATACCCGTCACGATATAACTCTTTTCTCGTAGCAATTTCTAACAAAACTGTGCAGGAGAAATTGAGAATTTATTGACCAAGTAATTGACCTCCAGCTTAAAAAGAGACTATGACGCTGTGTTTATCCTTCAAGCATAATTACTCAGGGAAACTAAACCTTCCACAAGGGAAGGATTGCGTGATTCATGGTACAAATGAGGAATATAGGATGAGGTGGAATAAGTTTCACAAGTCACACAAAGTTAAGGTACAATACAGGATCGGAATTGGTGCGGAAAATATAACGAGAGGGTCAATATTTAGGGCCATTAATTTTAGCCGTTATAATCATTGTTCTCCATCATAGCCGCACTGCCCCGAGTTTGTTGCCCCGTCGATAAAGTTGTTCCTACGTCGCAGAGTTCAACGCCGCACTTGAGGGTAGAATGCATTACATAAAGCGTGTACACTGTACCGTGACGTATTAAGAAAATCAAATCTCATATTTCCATCAGTCAGGATCAGCGAGGATGTTTCAACGCTCACCCACTCTCTCTAAGGAAACCTCACGTATTATCTGGTGACTGGATGCTCCGGTTAGATCATGCGCAACGCTAAATTGGGTTAACGGAGAATAAAACCTCATTTGCTGGGAAAAGTGAACTCAACGTGATGCTCGTATCAATTAGGCGTATCATCGCTACTTCAGCAGTGGCACCCACGTAGTGTGCCAGACTCGCAACTAAGCGTCGGAAGAGTTTCCCGTGCGACCTCATGGCCCTTGGCGTGTGCTGCATTCATTTCCTTCACCCGGCTGCGATCGATTGAAAAGCAGACGTGCATTTTCCTGGCTATGAAAATTTTGGGAAAAACCTTCCTGCATTGGTCACAGGCCAAACGTTTTAACATGGCGATCCTCTCTTGCTGCGTGATGATTACTTTACGATGCACACCCAAATCCGACATTCCCCACTCCTTACCTCCCCCACCAATCATCTCGCTCTCCCTCGCTCCTAAATCTACTCCCCCATTCCAACCCACCCCTCCCACCACACACTTCGCTGGTCCTTCCACTTTGCCGTGAAATTAGCAAGAGAGCGCATGCCAAATGACAAAAGTAATTTCACAGTAATTACACATGACGGCCGCAAATTAGGGTGTAATTTTGCAGAAGTTGTGCAGGGGGTAATGAAAACTGGTGAAGACTTTTGATACGAGTTTGGTTATGAGCACCCCTAGGCCTCGTCCGTGTCCACTACTCCCATACGAAATTAAGATAATTTATGAGAATCGGGATGCGATATACATTAAGTAAAAGAAATCATGAGTTCCTGCATTATTTAGTTTAACAACTATAACATGTTTAAATTTATAACAGAAAAGTATTATTGTTAGATACAATACACCCACTCATTACACTAAAACCATTAATGTGCGCTGAGCACCCAGGTGATTGCGGTCTCACGGAATTATTTGTAAATTTTATTCAGATGTTTGTTCCGAATATTCGAAGGATGTTCAGTAGAGGGTGCTTATACATTTTTTACATTGCATAATTTATTAGTAAAAGATTTTATATCATATCTTTAGCTCAATGTCCGATTAAAAAATGGTATAAGATTCATTGAATCAGATCTAGCATTGCGTCCACGGATATCGCTGCAAGTTGCAACATGTTCAGTTCCTCACCTCCTGCTTCTAATGATGAAGGCGTATCTTCAAATTGGAAAACAGGATAAGTTCACATAGGGCTAGGTCAAGAGTATTGGTAGAATAACATAACACACTTCATGGCGATTTTGGCGAGATAGTGACGATATAGTGGAAGCCACCACACAAAAACACATTCCGCGTTCAATATTCTACTAATATCAAAAGCAAACGAGTTCTATAGGAAAAACGGGCGAATCATCACCAACACTTTTTAGGTTAGGCATCAAAAAAGGCGGAGATATAGATGGGAAAAGCCATGAGAGTTATAAAGGCATTAATCAGATTATATTACGGTTAGGAACAAATTTAGGAATAGCGTTATCAATTCGTACAGTTTCCCGTGAGCGGATGTGGACTCTAATCATAATTTATTAGTCATAAGGTGTAGCGTCCGATTGAAAAGGATAAGGCAGTGGAGGCGGATTTGGAAGTGTAGAAGTATTAACTGGATTGACAAGGAAGGAGTATCAGCAGGTTTTAGAGAAAATTATGAGTGAGGGATAGGAGCTGAATATTATCGAGGAATATCGAGGTGATGTTTCAAAAAGGGATATCAAAAGCCGCAAAAGAAATTATAGAAACTGTTAAAAGGAAAATGACTAGGAAGCCATGGATCATTAGAAAGATGCATAAGAGAAGGGAATAGAAGAATGTAAATAGTAAATACAAAGTCATGTAGAAAGAAGCACAAAAATTAAATAATACATTGAGATGGGTAACAAATTAGAGCAGAAGAAGCGTGCTGTAAGACGCAGGGGGAGGATATGGAAAGTTTGCAGAGGACGGGTGAAATTGGTGCCCTATACAAGAAGATTAAAACATTAGCGCGAAGAAAATGGGAAAATCTGTGATAACAGCCAGCGATAACTCGGGCAAGATATGGTTCAACCAGAATGGATCCAAGAGAGATGGAAGGAATACACATAAGAAATGTATGGTAGGGAATTTAGGTCAACAAGCTTAGACATAGAAAAGGAACATGACGTAGATGAAGATAGCTTAGGTCCAGGCATACTCGACGATGAGATAGAAAGGGCATTGAGAGAGATGAAACTAAATATGGCCGTGGGGGTGGGTAACATTCCTGCAAAATTACTAAAAGGTTTAGGAAAATATGAAATGAAAAGTCTGTATGGACTGATTCGTATTATCTACGAGGAAGGAGTCTGGCCGTAAGATTTTGTGTGATGAGTGTTAGTTCCTATTCCGAAAAAGGTAAAGGCTACCTCAAGTGAGGACTACAGAACAATAAGTTTCATTTCACACCCAGCTAAAGTTATCTCGGGATCATCAACAAAAGGATTGAGAGCAGGGCAAATGATTACTTAGGGGATGATCAGTTTGGGTTTAGGAAGGGGAGAGGTACGCGTGATGCCATTGCATTAATGAGATTATTAATCGAGAGGAATATAGAACACAACCAGGAGGTATTTGCCTGTTTCGTAGATTTTGAAAAAGCGTTTGATAGAGTGAACTGGGAAAAACTAATGAGTGTATTGCAGAAAATAGGAATAGATTAGAGGGATAGGAGACTAACCCGCAACCTATACATGTCTCAGAGTGCTCAGGTGCGAATGGGGAGGGAAGAGTCAGGATTGGTAGTGTTAGAAAGAGGAGTATGAATACCGGTGCTGTTCAACGTATATGTGGAGGAAATGATAAAAGAGGCATGGGAGGAACTGGAGGTAGGAATGAAAGCTGGAGGAGAATTCGTAAAATCAGTTATGTTTGCTGATGACCAAGCTCTAGTCTGTCAGTCAGCGAAGGGGTTGCAAGCATTGCTGAGTGAATTGGAAAGTCAATGCGATAGATATGGGATGAAAATCAATAATAATAAAACAAAGGTTATGCGATTCATCAGAAACAAAAAGGCTTAGCTAAATATTCAAATAAAGGGCAAAAACTGGAGCATGTGGAATAGTTTACGCATCTCGGAAGTGTTTTGGACCAAAATAGGGGCATAAGAAGAAGAATTGCGTTGGGCAAAGAAGCTTATAGAGGAAGAAGGGAATTTTTGACAGGGACATTGAGTAAGAATGTTAAGAAAAGGTAGTTAACACTCTGATATGAAGCGCTTTTATCTACGGCGTGGAAAGAAGGTCATTGAAACTACGATAGGCGTCGATTGGAGGGTTTTGAAATGTGTGGAGAAGAATAAACGGACAGAAAGGTAAACAAATGAGGAGGTGCTGGGTATTTTGGGGGAGGGGAGGGTGTTGTGTGGAGAAATCCAATGGATACAAATGAATGCAAAGCATATTGATCGGCAGAGGGATGTTGAATACTGTGATAGAGGAGAGAATATCAGGCAAGCGAGGAAGGGGCAGGAATAGGATTGGGGTGTTGGATGGAATGAAGGGAGGAAGGAGTTATACGGAGATTCAGAGGGTCTTGTTGTACAGTAGGATTTTGGGTTGTGTTTTGCTAGGAGAGACAAGATATTTATTGGCAGTTTTGTCCATCATAAAACTACCTTAACCGGTAGATTACCTAATAAATTAATTGTTGCATGAAAATCACATAATTTACTTTAAATCCTCATTATGTACTTCATCGATTTATATCGCTTAGCTATCAAGGTTTTGGCACTCAAGTTATGTACGTATATTTTGATGTGAAAAAAAGTTAACAGAATTAACCCTTCCTTTTTACAGCATATCGAGCTACTTTTCAGTTTATTGATTTTATATTAGGCGACTACACTCATGCCCGAGAGATTCATTCTCCTCAGCTTTTACCCATAATGGAGTTCATAATGGCCGAGCGCGACCCTCCTTTCCCTTTATTCGGGCAGCCAGGAATCCACGGGGGAGTTTGAAGGGATTAAGGTCCAGAAGTCCAGCCGGACACTGGACCCAGCCTCATGCATCTACGTAAAAGTCAAGCATTAAGGTTGATTCCTCGTCCCACAACATTTACGATCGCGGTCCTTTCATTGCCTATTTTTAGTGTGCCAACGCTGCTACGTGCGCATATTAAGGCCATTAATCTAAAAGTGCTCCATAAAGTGACATCAAGAAAGAAATAAAAACAAGCCAAATTTAGAATCGTTGATTTAGACCAAAAATAGTTTGGCGATCACGTTCTACAAAACACTAGAACGGCTCATTTCACAGAATTAGAGGCCAATTTACAACTACCTTTCATCAGCTGATGGAAGGAGTTTTTAAATGTGTGTTGAAATACATACGTACATAGTACATCGGTTTCCCGCGAATAAATCGAAGACGAAGTAGAAAAGTTTAAGAGAAGGAGGATAACCTTATGAATTGGATTTGTTTGGAGTGGTTGTTAACAGAGAATTGAGTAAAATGAAAAATTGTCGTTTCTGAATAAATAAGGATTTCGGAGGGAGGGAAGGAGACATGAATAAACGGATAAAAGTTGATTGAGACACTTCTGATAGTTCGCCTTCCTCAGAAACTAAATACCGTGACGATACCACTTCATAAAATGACCAAAAGGTACTCTATCATCTCAGTTCTCTGAAATCGGCGAGGCAGTATATATTACGATATAAAGTTTCATCTAGATTAAATTAGATTTTAATTCTTCTTCTACAGTATTGGTTGAATCGATTCATGAATATAAATGACCGTTTAATATTCAAGAAAATTATAAAATAATTATCAAGGAAAGTAATCAACTTGATCTTGTTCCTACCCCTAATACCAAAGGCTTTTCGTTCAGGTCGCCCCTCTATTTCCCTCGAACTATCTGAAAAAGTGTTGATGATAAAGCTTCCCAAGGGAAGCGTCAAGGGGTGGAATGAATACCTAGCAAGCAGAGGCTTTGAGCTTTCCGCTTTGGTACCTAGTCGGAAATCACTTTCTTCCCCTTTGTTCCAGCATTTAGCGTTGGTAATAATATGCTTCCCGATACTCATTAACTTAATGAAAATTAAACTAGTAAATGGGGAGATGAACAATTTAGAGGATATTTTTAATGAATAACTTGCTAATGATTACATCTGGACGAAAGTTAAGTATTATTTTTCATCCACAGAGGATAGGTTTATAATATCATATATATACCTAAATTTATTAGACAAACTCATTTATCTACTAACAGACAAAGTAATGAGACTCTCGTGAAGTAGAATAGCTATTGCAAACATTAATATAGGAGGGAATAAACTAGGAGAGCCGAAGCAATTTACGGATTTGGGCAGTATTTTATGAGTAAATATGGCATAGATGTGGGGAAAATATGAGAAGAATTAGGTAAGTAAAAGAGAAATTTGCAAGAAGGAGAGTATCTGTGATGGATACACTGTGTAATTGTGTGAAGAAATATTAGCGAAGACTTAGCTAAAGAAGCGCAGCTCTTTATAAATGTGAAACCTGGTTCTCGAGGCAAAGAGGATGCGCTTAGATTGAAGGTTTTTAAGGTGTGGGTTTGGCGACCCTGGAGAAAATAAATTAGAAATATAATAGGACAAAGGTCGAGGTTTTAAACTGAGTGAACGAAGAGAAGGAGTTTTTGGGGAAAAACCGAAAAAGACAGAGAGAGAAAAAGGAAGGAGGAAATAAGAAAGTAGTGCTTGAAAGCCGTGATGAAATGGAGTGAACTGCTGGTATGTGTCGCATTTTGGGACGCATCAATATAAACACGATTGTTACCGAAAAGCACGGGCATCGCAAATTGTGTTCAAGGTGAGTACGAAAATACTTGCCGACAAACACAAAGAGTGTTGAGTGGTCGAGCGTTTTGAACTGCTTGGAAACCTTTTGATCACCCACCTTACATCAACGATCTTACACATAGTGACTATTTTCTCTCCTTGCGCTGAAAACAGTGGCTTGGTGAACGACAGTTTGAAGGCGACGAGGAACTCAAAGACCGCCGTTGTCAACTGGTTCAATTCCCATACGGCGAACTTCTATTCTGAGGATAAAAGATCTGGTACCGTCCCAACGGATCTGTTGAGTGAAATTCTCCAGGGTCTTCCACCGGATTAGTGCCCTTATTGCAATCAAAGTTTCGAAAAGCGACTCGATCATCAACCTCAGGGCTTCTGAATGATCATTCAAAAACCCTAAGGACGATGATCGAGTCGGTTTTCGAAATTTCGGCAGCAATAGAGACAACAACCTGGTGGAAGACCAGAGAGGTTTTCACTTTAATGCAGAGCGAGTGAAGAAGTCGGTACAGCGTTACGTAAAGCGCTTAGAGGTTAACGGCTTTTGTGCTGAAAACTGAAGTCAGTTTGTAAGAAACTAAAACTATTAGTAAAAACTTTTCCTAACGAATATATATTTTTAATAGCTCAACAGACCTTACTTAAAGAAAAACATCGTTATTAGTCATTAGGGAGCGTTCTAAATCTACCATTAAATAAGTAGAACACTTAGAATGAAATGGATGAATTTATTTAATACCTGGAACGAACATCTTTGCTTGACAATGGGCCATTTGTGAACAAAGTGCACACAAAGATCAATGTCAAAGACGATTATATGAACTTACTGCTTTCACATTCCCTTTTCAGAAATTGGAAAAGAGACATGGGTAAAAATATTTTAAACGAAAAAAAATGATAGTTCTCCACCTATCAATTATTAATTAAAATTTATAACCCGAATGAGTTACTTGAAATGACAATGCTACACATTTGTACAAATAGATGAGAATATGAAACGCCAAGGATGCTCTAACTGCGCGGTGCTATCGGCTCAAAGAGCCGACGTTTTTTAAGGTATCATCAAGAAACGATTTCGTTTTTCTGGAACTGCCTCCATATTCGTATACGTTCCTTTCTATGATAGCTATGATGCCCAAACGTTCACTTTAAAGTTTTCGTCTTCCAAGAGGCAAATTCAAATGGTTTGGTGCAGCACATTCCATCGTCATACATTTATAAGCGACATTTTTTTCTACCGCAACCTGTGCTCCCGAAAAGTATTTTCAGAGGTACCATTAAATTTGTAAGCAACCAAAGTAAATATCCACTAACCTTCTTCGAGGGAATTTCCTACGCTCACTGTTAATAAAGTACTAATAGATTGAAGGGTTGATATTTTTCCTCCAATTACTATGTCGATAAACACGTTAGACACGTTCAGACCGACCTGCTGATACCTGTTTATCATTAAATATTTAATGTGATACATGCGGTAACAGACCACTTTTATTCCATACCGTACTCCATACCTCTTATTTACGCAACGATCTCTTGTAGTGACCAACATTCTCAATTAAAGGACATACACAACATGAATACCTCAAAAATTCCGCGCCGTTTAGAGAAAGCAGCCACAGGCATAAAACATCACCCTAAAAATATCTTTCATGTCTATTATAAAAATAAATCATCAAGAAATAAAGTTCTTTGATGATATTTAATAATTACAGTTGCAATCGATTTACTTTTATTTACTGAGTAAGCTCTTAGACCCACAAATTGTTATAAGCTCGTAGTTTTATTCAAAAGGCAAAGAATTAATAATTGATGCAAAATGCAATCTTATTTCGGTGCTGTTCTTGTCAACGAATCACAATGCGAAAATATATTTTTTCGTTTATCGTTGAACACGTCACACTTGAATTTATTAATATTCCATCAGCGAGCTATACGCTGTGTTATATCCTCTGTGTAACTTTTTAATTTAATACGCAATTTGTTTCTGTGACCCGTGAACTCATTAAATTTGCTTCCGCATTTTTTGTTGACCAACTCGTAATTGAATTTCGCATCATTATATTAGTGAACTGGAGCATTGATTCATCTTCTCTAGGCTGTTTAATTTTTTACGTTATTCATTCCATCCCTAATTTGCAGTCCTTCCATAAGGAATATGTCTCAAAGCTTAATTCAAGTTTCTTTTTGAAGCCATTGCGGGCACATGTACTTTGATATCTAATTAAACCATACATACCATTGCGGAGGCATCTCTTTGGAAACAAAATTGTTTCCAAACATGCTCGTTGATAATATTGCCACTCCTCTAAAACATAGCCCTAGACACCACACAGGAAAGCAGTTTTGTATGCAACGTGAAAGACTTGTTATATTTCTGTTCCTCACTATCATTTATTTTATAAATGAGAATTTTTGAGTGGCTTAAAAGGATGCGACGTCGCGGGATCCCTGTGATGGGCGCCCTAATGCGGTGCTCGGGGCAGAGAGTGGAAAAAGCAATGTTTCGCACGTCCACTTCCTTCCCCACCGCTCCCCTCATCCCTCCCCACCCTCTCTCTCCCTTCCTCCGACCATCCCACCCAAAAATTCCCTGACCAAAAAACCACATTCCCTCCACTCCATCTAGTTCGCATTGAAGCCACTAGGTGCTCTCCCAAACACCTCTTCCTCACCGAGTTACGCAGGGTGCGGGAAAGGGAACGAAGGGATGGACGACACCCCTCTTTCCTCATACGCCTCTCTTCTCCCTTCCACAAACCCTTTTGTCCTCTCCCGAACGAGGAGCGCCTAGCCCTTCGCGCCGAAACCGTAATGACCCTTCCGACAACCTGTCCGGAGCTCCCGTCCCCCACACTCTCCCTCACCCCCTCGGGCCAGAGTCATCTGCGAAAGCACTCAAGACTTATCTTGTGTGGAACCCAGGGGAGGAGAGACGGTGTGGAGGAATGAAGAGAGGGGAGCAGAAAAAAGAATAGGGGAGTCAGGAGAAAGTCGAGTGCGAGGGAGGCAGACGGTGACAAATTAGGCGCTCTTCGTTGCCCTGGTGATTCCCACGTCATAAAGACGCGGCCGCCTGATTTTAAAGCGCAAGTTGGGCGGCGCATTATGTGACTAGCGCTGGGCCGGCGGAGAAATAAAACGGGGGCGGCCCTAATGATTCAGAGTTTGAAATTAGGTATTCACTCCGTTGATTTCCATCCTCTGCACACCATAGACTCACGGGTGGTCATCCGTCAAGTTGACCTTGGTTTATCCCAGATATATTGCGCGGAAGGCGACAAAAGAATGGAAATTATATAGAAAAAGCATATTATTCCTCAATTTATTGATTAATTCTATAAAATGAATTATAGCTATTCAAGAAATGCTTTTTTGGGCGTTCCCTTAAGACTATTACCTCCTAATCTTTACGTGGACTCCTTTTTGTTTGCACTACATCATTTTCATTTTAATTTCTTCTAAATTTTTACCTATCTTCATGCTGTCAGAAACCCCATATTTTATTCCATCCTCTACCTCTCTTGCCAAACATTTCTCCATTCTATCACGGCCTTCAATGTTCACCTGCCTTCAGGTATATCCTCCACCTACTTTTTATGCCATTCTATTATTATTGCTGTACCTCTCATCAATTTTCTTCTTGTAAGTTTTTTGCTCGCAAACTATATTAACAAATTTTAATTCCTTAGATGTTTATCCGGATTGAATGTCCTTGTCACAGTAACAATAGAAAAGAAAATAATAGCTCGAGCTCTTAGAATTTACATTTTCTGCTCTTTGTATTCTAAGCACAAGGTATCTCACCGAAATGAAATGTTTATGATTAAATCTACTGGCGCTTTTACAATAGGTTTACCAAAACTCTTATTTTAGTAAGAGGCAAAACGAATTTGTTATGACTACGGGAGCGTCTTTAATTAAATTTGGAAACCTCTCTAGCTGAAAATTTCATTTTTGTAAAAACATATCCATTCAGATAACATCATTAATGCACTTTATAAATAATATTATGACTAATTTGCCTTTTTAAAATAGCAGAGGACACGTTTTCCTTCCGAGTCTATGGCCGTTTTCTCTCTAACAATCTATATGAGATGATTTTATGCTTTGTTCTCGGAATATATAAGACAGCGAAAGGAAAAATGACAAAAATGAATGGTGATTTATTCAGGAAGTAGAAAATGAGGTTGTTTCAAAGAAGCAGAGAGGAAAAAAGACCATGATATCCCTTCTAAATGCGAATAAATAGCAAATGAATACGTAAAGATTCATAAGAGTATTTAGGCTACTGAAGAAATGTTTTGGAGAAGGAAGGAATAAATTATGTGTGTGACATGAGCAGATGTTTGAAGAATTTGCTGTAAAGACATATGGGTGATCGAAATATAAAAGCAGAACTTTAAGAGTCACATCTGATGCCTCAATGAGATGAGAGGAATCCATTTCGTAGAAATAAAAATTTGTTTGACACGCAAGCCTAACTTTTCAATTTAGAACTTATATTTTCTGAGAATTTAGTCAATAAAAAGAGAATGGAAAGTTCTGCTCACCTAAATATTAATGCTTGATGCGTAAGATATTAATTTGCCATCTGTCCCAACTTATTAATTTTCCTGGAAATGTGAAGAGGTACTATTAGAACGTACCAAATGTACATACATTTCCTACAAGCCTAAAAATTTCCATTCATTTTTTTAACTAAATTTATTTGCATCACATATAAACTAAGTTTTAGACACTTGGTGGCTAAGTAAAAGGTATGAAAGGGCAAATATTATTTGATCATAACAATATAACATGATATTAAAGCCTTACAACGGAAGCATGTTTTATTTTGAGTATGCATCTTGGGACTCAATCTCATTTGGGGATACTACGGTTTGTTTCTCAAACAATAATATAATAAGAAACAGCGTATTCTCTGCACCTATTGCATTATCCAAAATATTTATTCCATTAGAATACGAGCTTATCTATTTCTCGAGCTTATCTATTTCTTATTTTAGAGCTCACTGGGCACAAGAACTCAGTGATGGCCACCTTATCAAACGATTCCATATATTGCCACAAAATGAATAGAATTGTACCTTCTAGCAACAAGTCTGCTACTCCAACGCTATTCCATTCTATTACAATATGATAATTTATGAATTATCCATCACTTATGATTATCTACTGCGATAATATGTGTCATATAACCCTTTGATACTAGAAAGACTCAATAATATGCATTCCACGAATTGCACTGTAATGCGGGAGTAATCGCGAAACCATAGGATTTTAACCTAATCATGCTCGAACGAGTTCGAGCTTTATAAAAAACACTTTATGAGCAAACTACTTTATGAACATATGCATTACGTGGAGAAAATAAGGTTAGCTGTATGCGAGACAGAAACTCGGAGATGGACTTACTCAAATTTTCTCAGATAAAAATATTTTTTTAAATATGGAAAGTTCAGTAGAGAGCACGGTTTGAAGAACCAGTAAAACCCAAATCTTGAGACACGGGGAAGGGGGGTAAAATAAAATGTGGAATATGAGAAGGGGTGAAGGCGTGGCAATTCTGTATGGTCGTTTTTATAGATGTGGAAATGAATGAATAAATAACGATTGAGGATAAAGAGACGAAAAAATAGAATAGAAAGAAAAATCTATTCAGAAGCTTAAAAAGATGAGGTAACATTATCGATATTTGGGAGAGTAATGTTTTGAAATCGTCTCCTACTTCTTTTATATTAATATATAATATTAAAGTTTGGTGTAAGGCCATGATTAATACTTGGATGATATTAAATAAAATTATCAATGAAGCATATAGATACATGATCAATTATAACAATTTTGAATATGTAAGCAATTGATAATGGCGTTAATTGAAGGTAAACAGGTATAAATAATAAAACAGGCGAAGTGGAACAGGTTGACTCCAAAAATACACTTCAGCGCTGCAGACCCTGGATCCTTTTCCCAAGCACTCGGAGCAGAACAAAATTTGGCTCCGGCTCAATTAGTTTGAGAACGGCCACTAATTTCTCTATATTTTTGCATAATATATCCTAGAAACTAACACTAGTAATGGCATATAAAAGACATGAATTTAAAAATTAACTGCATATTGAATAAAGTTCTTTTAGTTTCAACGGAAAATTAATTGGAAATGAAATACGTGAATTGATTGTCAAGATAAAAATCATTGAATCGTAATTCAAATTATAAAAAAATCGATACCTAAAGGACTTCATCTCCTTTCCATGAAACCTTTCCATTTCATGGTAATGCCGAGGTTGCATGAAGGTGACATAATTTTAAGGAAAAGGGGGTAGTTCCTTTCACTGGGTCACCCGCGGTTTCTCACCAATTACTGTTCGCCATTAAATAACCTCGCTTGAATTGTAGCTTGGGCATTCAAAGGAGCAGCAATCAATTTCAAGACGAGTGTGGCAAAACCCGAAGAACTTCATGGGCTTGACTAACAAGGGATCATGTATTTTAAAAGAATGATGCGATGAATTCTAACACACGTAAACCCAAATTTATTACTTATTGGTCCAAATAGGGTTTCTTGGGTAAATTATCTCTTCTTTTCTCGCTACTTGCACAATTTTGAGCCTCAAACTGTCAGTATTACAAGTCTAAAAATTGTAGGGTGTCAAGTTTGTATCCATCCAAAATTACCTTAAACATTAGACTATCAAATTAAAAACTGGGTAGAATGTATCCGGAGTTGAAAAATAGTTAAACGTAGTGTCGACTTTTAGGTTGCATTTCCCTAGGAAAGGCAAAGGATTTTACGATATTCAGTCTGTTTTCATTTAAAACCTTACTACGTAAACGTGATGATACCAATGAAAAACCTGTTCTGTGGAAGAAAGGAATTAACTGATGATGATATAACTCGAGATGGTTAAGAAATTTACTTTTGACGAATTCCTTGGCGGAAACAGAGAAACGCTCATTGAAGGAGAGATGCTCACAATCATTAAAAATTATTATGGATTTCAATGGCTTTTTTATGTGAAAAATAAGAAGAAGATGTAATAAAAAACATTATATTGCCTATCAATTCACCGCAGAATCATGCTGCGCCATAGTGAGAATTAACCGCCATACTAGGAATCGAAAAATTTGATACTGATGTGATTTCGTACCCCCATCCATGTGGTTCGAGGGGAAAATACCTCTCCGCAACCCTATCCCCTTACGGTTCCTATGACATTTCCCGAAAATTGACCCAAGAAACTTGATTAACGAAGCCAAACTTTCTACCAAGAGGATTTCATGATGTTAATCTGTAATTTCTGTGATTAATACCAGTTGATAGTTAGTACGTAATTTGTAACGGTAGTTAAATTAGTACGAAATTCACTGTCAGAAAAATACTTATCGATTGCTATTTTCTGGTAAAGTGGACGACTGCGCATCAGACATGGAAGTAATGCACCTTATTTACATTCTCATTTCTCGTTACAAATTTGGTTTTCAATATTTGTTATTCTCTTTGCCAATAATTCTTTTATTTACACAATAAACTGCTTGATAACGGTAAATTACGACTACCTAGTCGTCATTTATAAGAGATAAGTGCAATAAATGAATAGACCTGGTAATGTGCCAATACCTATGTTGCATAACAATTAAAGTGGCATTAATCTTCTCCTCTATTTCTAGATTCACGGTGAGGGCGATAACAATATACCAATTTTAACGATATTCACGGAATAATTAAGCATGGGAATCTCTGAAAAAAGAGACCGAAAATCCACAGAGGCAATAATTTCTTATCTCATGATATTAGCTATTACCCACTGTGCGTTTGTACATTGATAGTCAATATCAACAAGTTATTAAAGACGGTTTCGTAATGTAGACCTAATAGGTCAAGTTCTGTATTGCCAAGAGAGGCAAAGAAGCGCATCGTGGAATGGTCTGCAATAATAATAATATATAATAATGAATAACGCACGTGACTATGCAAATAGAACAGGACAGAAAATTACGACTTTTTCTAAAAAAAATGAGGACAAGATGGATAATAGAGGAAGAGGGAGACAGAATACGTAGATCACAGAAACGTGTTCCAGCAATGTCATCCGTTATAGCGAGCGCTACGAAGTCCATAGGAAGCACTCGGATTTTCTTGGCTTCCATGACAAAGGGAATCTCATTTTCATATTCAGATTTCCTATTGTTCCTTGAAGATGTGGACCGTTAAATCTTTTTGTCTCTCCTTTGTTCCCTTTTGTCAGCTACTTCCATGCCATTTCATTACATTTTGCATGAAAATAGATTGAAACAACAGAAAAAAAACAAATATCATCAACGTAAAATGTTATTCTCTCCGAAAAAAGAGATAGAGGCAGAAGGTTATATTCATATTTTCCATCCCTTGTGGTGGTGATAAAAAATAAGAGAAATGTAGCCATAGTTTTTGTTAAAAAGGCATTATTCCGCTGACAGAAATCTATTTGAATAAAATCCGAACAGTCAAATCAGTTATGAAGATTTGAATAGCAAAACCCAGGGCGAAAAATTGCAAAATATCACTTATTGTTTAAGAAAGGGTGAGATATTGAACTACTATTTGCTAGTACTTATGGAAAAATAGAATTTAAAAATACAGACACCAGCATACGATTTTTGAGTAAGGCATTCAAGAAAAATGTACTGTATAAAAAAATGTAATTTTTAAGGAGCCCACACTAAATATGAATTTATCACGGGCCTGTTTCTGGCTAATTTAATTGTACTAATTAACAAATTTAATTCAATAGATAACAAGAAAGCCAATAAGCTATGCACATGTACCAGATATATTCTAAGTAACGGTGTTCTACGAGGGTCATCCGGAAAGTAGTACCCGTTCGTGAAATAAAGAGACAAAAGTAAATATTAACAAACATAAAAAATTTTATTTGAAAGAGGATACTTTAAACTACTTCTCAACATAATCTCCAAGCAAATTAAGGCATTTGTCATAACGTGTGACAAGTTTCTGTATTCCTGCTGCATAGTCCTTCGCCGCCAGCTCATTGAGATACGCGAGGGACCCATCTTGCACAAATTTTTGCATAATGCAGATGGTGTTTAACAATTTCATGAACAATTGTTCGAGAAACATTGGGAAAATGCTCACAGATGTCATCAATTGTGACGCGCCGATCGTTCCTCACGAATTCGTCAACTGAGCTCACCAGTTGGTCTGTAATGACAGACGGTCTCTCCGAACGCTCATCGTCGTGTGTGTTCCCCCTCCCCATGTTGAAGTTGCGACACCACCGCCGAACAGACGACTCGTCCATTACATTGTCTCCATACACCTCCTTTAATTGGCGATGAATATCACATGGGCGAACGTTTCTTCCATTGAGGAATTTAATCACTGCCCTCACTTCACACCTGGCGGCGTTCTCAATTTTTTTAAACATTGTAAACAATCACAGAAACAACACAGGCAATGCTAGCGTCACGCAACTTGGCTCAGAGAAGGCAGACAAGCCACTGAAGCTATCTGACCTCGTCCAGCGGCTACTCGCGTCGTCAGCACTTCATGCGGCACGAACGGGTACTACTTTCCGGATGACCCTCGTAGTTTAATAAATTTTGAGTCACAAACGTTATAGCTTTGGCAAGGGAAGTGAGCGTTAAACATCTATGAACACGTATCGTATACATGCTAGGTAATGCCATGTAAAATGGCTGAACTTGCAACATTTTGGGACTCTCCTGCAAGCATATACAATGCTGATCGAAGAATATTAAAAGAATGGATTGAAAGTGAATACTTTGGCTTTTGAAATTTATATTAACGTAAAAACTTAAAAAAATTAAATGATATTTGTATTTAAAAACAAAGTACTATTACTATAAAGCGCTGCATCTTATCAATTGCGTCATCGTATAAAATAATTTGATATTGAAAATGCCTAGTTTTTTATCCGCATATTTATGACAAATTTTCTCATAGAAAATAGAACGGTACAAAGTTATAATTTGGATAAAATTTATGTAGATACATTTAAATGTTTACAAAATCTGTCACATATAGTGCAGGAAGCTCCTGATATGACGTTTTAATATTAGAAAAAAATGCAACTCGGTTTGGAGGGTTTTCGGTGGCCGCATTTCTTTTTCATGAAAATCTTAACTTTCATAACTTAAAAAACAGTATTTATAAAATTTTAAAAGGAAACCATAATTAAATTTTTCGCTATGTTCTAACTCTTGATGGAGAAAATGTTATACATTTCTGCGCGATTCGGAATCAGCTGGAGTGCATCACTTAGAGTTTTAAATATTAAAAATTCATTTCCATAAATATGAATATGATTCTTTGACTAAATCTACGTTGAATTTGGGGAAATAAAAAATATGAACGCCCAATTTTATAAAAAAATTAATGATTTTACGAGAAATAATTTTGCCATCACTTCTCCCGTTTTTTTACGGAAAGAGAGGGGCGATAAAGCTAGCATAGGTAATTTCAAAAAGAAAGAGAGATGTGGGATAGAGAAAATAACTCTCAAAGTTTTTGTCCCCAAGTACGTGACTCATCTCACATGTTGAGTATGCTGGGAACCAAAAGAAATTGGAATCGGAGAGAAACTATCAACTTTCCCAAGTTGCTGAGGTGTACAGGTACAGGTGTACAGTGTACTTGTATAATTATGCATTTGAAGACAATCAGATTTACCTTGAGGTTAAAAATTATTTGTCAATAGTCTGTTCGATTTCTAATGGATGGCTTTGTAGACAAATGAAGAATCACCATTCATGGTAAAATTAAATCTTTCCGTGCGAGTACTACTATTATTACTAAAAATATTACCCTAATCTACCCTAACCTAAAAGATTTTTTTTATGACTTTGATGGCACATTTCCATTCAATGTCAGTTTTTTTAGTCATCTACACGTATATGCACTTCGAGGCATTTTACTTGTAATAATTTGCAAAAAGCGTTTCTTTATCAACTTTATCAAAATTAATCCAAATAATGGCAGGTACGAAGCAGCAGCTCTCAAAGATATTTTATACCCCTCAAATTTTTCACTCCTTTCGGGGCTCCTTGCCCTGACGTCATCGTTCTTAATATCATTTTCAGGAGAGCAATAAAACTGGTGACCTTAAAAAAATTCCATGTGCCTCATGAAAGGACATTATATTTTTATGTCCTATCTCTGACTCCTAGCCGCTTATCCCTCCGAACGCTCTCCCATTCTCTCCTATTACCATACTGTACGTTCATCTTCAAGTTATCTAACATCTGATTTACTTCCCTTACTCCACAGGGCTTCCGTTAACTTTCACTTCAAACACTCCTCAGTGCATAATAAATCCTTTTTTATTGGATGCATAAATGTTAGATACCACGGGAACACATACTAAATACGATACATAACAGAATAAAACGTTAAATATACACTTTGGTATAGGCAGGATGAAAATAATATTATAGATAAATTAAATCAAACTTATTCGATCAAAAAAAACTTTCTTTTTTATATTTTTGCTCTTATATTTGTCACTAGAAATGGAAAATTCACGACTGCACCCCCGTAACATGTAAAACTAGGCTTAAAATGAGAATAAATTCCCCTTCGAATAAAACTATGAATCTCACATCCCGAAACAATGAAAAAGGCTTGAAGGAGTGTTCAAATCATAATTAAATCGGATATTACTGGGAAGGGAACATAATTATCATTAATATCATCTGACCTCGATGGAGGCGCCATTGGCGATGAAGGTTACTGGCTGCTCGGGTTCACCACGCATAAGACTAAGCACTCTATGTAATTATAATACTTGGGAAGCAGAATAAGCGCTCTCATTAATTAATACTCGAGGCAAAACGGGAAAGGGGTTATTACAAACGCAGAGGGAAATGCATGGGTTTTGAGGATGGATCCCATGCCTCGAACGCAGAGGTGTCCCACAGCACAACTGAATACATTTGTAGAGATGCTTCAGGGCTCTACGTTAATTTTTTTTTCCAGAAGGATAAGAATTGAATTTCTTCCCTCTAGCCTCTCTTAAGATTCATAGTCTAAGACATAATATTCACAGAAACTGCGAAATTGAACCAATATTGGCATTTAAATAACGAGGGGAAACTCTATGTAAGGCATTATAGTATTTTTTTAATTTTACTAAATAAGATAATTATGAAAGGACATTGATTATCAGTTTAATTTTAGTTTATTTAATATTCACGGTTGATCTGGTAAAATCTTTTTTCTTGTGCTTATTTTTTATTAAGAAATATTTCTCAAAATTATTTTCTGAAACCCTTAAAAAATCTGATAAAAGTGCACTTTTAACTCCTGTTGATTTAAAACGAGAATAGTTATTAATTAACTCAAAATTAGTGTTAGCCTTTTGAAGAACATGACTCGCTTCTCCTGAAAGAATTTTACGTACAAGAAGCCTGTGAGCAAACATTTTATAAATTTCTATCCCCTCTTATACATTTTGGATATTCGACACGAAAACAGCAAAAAAAAACGAACAGAACACAATGTTTTTTAGTTTGACGAGTATTTATCATTATATTAATATAAATGAATATTTAAATGTCTCCTGGCACATAAAAATCTATAGATGAAACAATTTATGATTATGAATACCTATTATTTTTAGGATAGGACCATGCATGGCAACTGATTACCATGCTGTAGTAGATCCTAGGCTTTTAAAGAAAACTAATGATACTAAGATGTCTTTCAAACGTCACTAAATATGAAGATATTTGAGTTTTGATGATCCCCTTGAAACTTTGAACAACACAATGAAGAGAATCGAAAAGGGTATATAAGACGGTGAAATAAACAGCGACCGTTACATCGCTCAGAATGACGTAATGGAAAACGAGAGAAATGTTGAGTGCTCTTGTTAATGCTAATAATATATAATGCAGACAATATCGAAAGCCAATTTATTATAATGCAAATTATATGCACCAATGCTATTTAAAGTTTGCAATCATAGCATTTGGTCAAATGTGATAAGGTGACAACATAGCCTAAATCATATATTTATAAAAATATCGTAGAAAACTTCTTCGTGGGTTCTTAAACATTATGGAGAAATACATTACCAGAAACAATAGCAACAAAATTATGGAAGTCTTGAGTAATTCATTTCCTAAGCTTAATATATTTATAAATGTTAAGTTAGAAATAATCTACTTGTATTTATTTTATGGTATGCAAAGAGCGAGTATAAAATACGTAGTGCATTCAAAAGAACACTAATAAAAGTTTATACTACATATTCTCCCACAGGAGATAGACAATCTAAGTTACCATTTGAGAAGGGACCCGTGATTTAACCTATATTCTGGCAACTTATGCCTTCCACCTTCCAATTTGCTTAATAGTATGACGTCGTTCGCGAGTTCCAGTTAGATTAGAGGGAGCTAGCGGATTCTTGTCACTCAACTGGGCCAGAAAGCAGAACATTATTTATTTAATCCGTCCTCGAGGTGATATTTAATCAAAAAAATATGATATAAGTGCAAATTTGAGATAATATTCTAAACTAAATTCTATTTATCATTTGAATGGCATTCGATTCTTTAGATCGGGAATTTTATAAGAGAAATTCAATCCAACCGCTGCTAAATGTAGGTTACGTCACATAAATGTCTCATACAGTTTTAAGACGAAGAACGAAGGGGAAATATCTAATATGCAACTACTTAAATAACAGAATCAATGCGGAAATATAGAATTAACTAAAAACTTTTACATATTTAATTCAGAGCGCCAAAACTTTCAACATGATTAAAACAAATTAGCCCGACAAATGATATTATTATAGGCCTTTACAAATTTTAGCTCATGAGAACTTTTGTTTCCCAAATAAAATGCTCCCAAATTGTAGCTCCCAATAATGGATATAGCTTTATTCACATCATGCAATTCACATGTCAGAATCGCAAAAATATGGCCAAAAGGTCAACCCCACCTCCTCCCACATTTTTTCCTTGGCCTTCCCCTATTTTTCCCTGCCTGTCCCCCACTCCTCCCATCGCAGGGGTATATAAGCTAGACGCTACTGAATTTTAACTTTGCTCGTTTGATAAGGACGTGAAAAGGTGGAAACCGGTTAAGCATTCCAAAATAGAATTGTGAAAAATTACTAAATGTTTAAAAATCATTTTGGCCATGAATTTCATAATAATAAGGAGTTATTACTTTCTGTTAATAATAAAGATTAAAATGCATGTGCATAAGCCAGAGATTTTATGTTATGTCAATTAGGGCTTGCAATCAGTAAAGTGTGTAGCGCCAGGATCCATCAAAAATCTACCCTAATCAGGCAATTAATTTTTAAAAAATTCGAATAATTTAATTTTCTTGATGTTTTTACCATGAGCCTACGATGAGCATGACCATGAGCAAATATGGTTTCTACATCAACCAAATCAAAAATGTCGTAACAACAATAGTATATTCGTGAAGGATTCTCGGGTCTTCCACCGGGTCAAGGGTTCCATATGGAACCCTTGACCAAGGCCAATATGGAACCCTTGACCCGGTGGAAGACCCGAGAATCCTTCACGAATCAAATACGCCGGGAAAGCACCAGATCTTACTTCAACAATAGTATACACACTAAAATAAACAAATGGTATTCAATTAGACTTATCAGCGAATTCAATTTATTGCCTCAAAATATATTTTAAAGTAGGGAAACAAAAATAAATACCACTTAAAGACAAAATACATGCAATTAATGGCATTTATTTTTCTGGGAATCTCTAAGATAACCAATAAAATGAGTAATACAGGTTCAAGTATATTAAAACATTTTGCTGAAATCCTCTCCAGTAAAACGGAACAAGGGAAGCATTTTCTCGTCGTGAAACGCATTTATGGATAGATTAAGCCATGCCGTGAAATAAAATTAATTATGTGCAAAATTGGAATTATTATCGGCGACTTAATCCTCTTTGCGCGAAATCAAACAATCCACTCCTTCGCAAACCAGCATTCCTTTCTGGAGAGGAGCTTATTTCTTTCGTAATCGGTGCATCGTAATAATCCTCTCGATCGATTTACCTCTCCGAGCCCTCTCCCAACTACAAACGAAACCACACTAAAAACCCGTCGATGAAGGAAGAGGATCCCCTAGCACGTAGAGGGAAGCCATACTGGGATTCTTCCTCCCACGCCCCAACCTTGGTTCGAGATATTGCAATGGTAGGAGTTGAACATTTTTTTTCTGTTTTTCAGAGGAAAAGTTTCGCTCCTTACGGAGTCCATGTCAATACGGAATGGAGCGGGTAAAATATATAAAACTAACTCGTAGCCGGTCTCGAGGGCACACTATATTCCGTCCATTTCCGTCTCTACTCTCTTCCATCGAACACTGCCGCACAGTATCGCACCCTACGGTAACTCCCGGCGCCCATCCAGATCCAATATCGTCGTGTTCCGGGCCCCAGCGATCCGCTCTCCTCCCCGCACCGTACCTTCGTCCTAACCCCCCTACTCCGTGGCATATCCTCGCGTGCCGGGACTTAATCCGCAAGCAGGTCACGGCGGCGGCGTATCCATCTCGCGGGAGAGTTCTCCCCCCTCACCCAGGACTAAACAACCTACCAACCCCACCACACCCCTCCGCGCCTTCAGTTTTCGACGCCGAATCCCGAATTAATTACTTCCCTGTTCTCAAGGGTGGCCCCGAATGCGGGACGGGCGGGCGGGAGGATTGGGAGCAGGGAAACTACAAAAGGAGGAATTAAGTGAAAGGAAGGAGTGCACAAAAGGGTGGGGGAACTGAAAGCGTCGCCATCATCCGATCCTTCCGCTCGGTATCTCTCCCCTTTTCTTTCTGCGAAGTCCTCGCCTGCTTTCCCACCGAGCCTGAAGCGCAAACGGGGCTCCTTTAGCCTTTAGTAGGCTCACTTGTTCCCTGGAGGGAGTTCACATGGAGGGTATGCCGTAAGAGAGCATGGCAAGCCGCGAGAAAGGGAGAAAGAGAGGGAGGTAGGACGAGGAGAGTTAGACAATGGCGTGCTTCGTGTGACGCCTGGGGGAGAAGGAAGCACTACTATTTTTTCTCCCTCGAGTTCCCTCACAACCACGTGCTCCCTGGCCTCCTTCCCCCGCAGTCCTCTCACCTTAAGAAATTCGTCCCCCTCCCCAAAGCAAGGTCAAGGTCTGCAAGTGAAACTCTTCGACAGAATGACAAGTAAAATATTATCTTAATCTAATTATATCCCACTACTTCCGATTCCTTAAAGGTCCATCACACGACGGAATAAATTACGGACACCGTGCACCAAAGATCGCCTTTTTGTGAGTGCAGTCTACCTTCCGAATTACACACGAACCTATTTTCACAACTGAGAAAACTTTAACAGCAAAATATGCTCATGAAAAGAGAGAAATAATACTAAGTAACGTTCTCTTTCCCTGGAGAAATCCCCACTATAGTGTCACCCGCCAAAATTAATTTTAATTGAACCTTTACTTAATATTTTAAACTCAACAGCCGGCTTCAATTCAATATCAAGGTCATTAGCATTTGATAATTTGTTCCGAGCTATAATATACATTGACAGTTTTTAAAGAGGATTTTTACGCCCATTATTAATTCAAATTTTCCTTTCTGCTCTAGTATTTTCGAAATGGTACGCGAAGAGAAGCGAGGCTTGACTTTTAATGACTTCACTAAATTCCAATCGTACGGCATTTATTTTATGCGCATGAAATTTCATTTTTGATGAATATTAACAAAGCTGTATCTAAATCTCCGTAGCAACCTTATATCTCAAAAACCCAATCAACCCAAGGACTGCTTGGATCAGACCAAATAAAAAGTATAACGTTAAATTGCCATAGCATAAGAAACAAAAGATGGGACACTGAACATATTTTTAGTTAATACAAAGGCAGCCATCGTAGTTGGAACGGAGAGCTGGCTCACTGAAGAGGGTTCCAAACAGTTTCACAATTTACAGAAAGAACAGGCGTAATAGACTAGGCGGAGGAGTATTCATTGCTGTAAATTAACAACACATTAGCCGACGTTATAAATTCGACGAAATGACATTGAAAGCGTTTGGTGCAATGTGAGGGACTATAACTAAAGAAGCCTATTTGTGTGCTCATTTTACAGATCCCCAGATTCCGATATAGATATTCTACAAAGCTTGACGACCAAATATCCATTCTTGACAACAAACACAGTAACTGTATAATTATAATCGCTGCTGATATTAATCTACTTTTTATAGAATGGAATTTGTACTGCGTAGGAAATTCTACCATAAACCGATATTGATGTGAAGAACACCTCCATATATTTGCAAAATACTCTTTAGAACTAATTATTAAATCACCAGCAAGGTGCGACAGCATACTTTGATTTCTTCGCGACCTCTACGTCCGAGATTATCACAAACAATGAAATAATGGACAGCATCAGTGCCCATACAGCCATTTTAGTAGAAATTAAAAAGAAATTCGTGAAATTAAACAAAGAGAAGCGTAGAATACTCTTATTCAAAAAGTTAACTTTTAAAGTACTTCGAAAATATTTTTAAAACACATCACCAGAATCCAAGATAAAAACCCAGATAACCGATTCAGAACACATTTGGAAGTATTTCTTAAATATTATACCCGAAAGAATGAAGATTTTCAAACTTAAATGCGGCAGCAAGGATCCTAGATGGTACCACGTTGAAGTGAGAGCGGATTTAAGAAAGCAAAGAAGACTGCAATCAGATTTTTAAAAGTGGTGATTTATTGAATATGAATACAAATTAATAATATTTAATATTTGTAATAAGTGTATTTAATATCAATACAATTTCGCTTCTTTTTGTACACCTAAAAAGAAACCAAAAGAATCTCGTGGTAGATCAAAAAGCATCATGCGCAAAGACCTACCCTCCTTCAAAACTATAATGCTATGTAAATATCATGAGGAAATTCCAAAAATTATTTTGGTTCTACGCTTGAGGAACATTAATAATTATTATTATTATAACATAAAAATACGGGATAAACGACCAACTGTACATCCATTGACGACGGAAAATGGTGAACTTATTACAGACGGGGTTTATAAGGCAAATATCTTAAACATATCTTTTCAGAGCGTCTTCAATAAAGATACAAACGCAACAAACCAAGCTACCACATCCCCACGGGGAGCACATGAGCGGCATAAAATTGCCCAAAAAGGAATAGAACATCAGCTCCGAAGTATCAAAGGCAACGAAGCACGGGGTCTTTAAAAAATACCTGCTAGAATATGTAAGGAATTAGCTGAAGTTATTGCCCCACTTTTAGAAATTGTCTTTCTAAAATCGATAAAAGAAGGCTCAGGATCTCGCGACTGTATGCTAGCTCACAAAACTCCCATCTATGAAAGGGACGAAAGAGAAAAACACACCAGATACCGACCGATATCTTTACCATGAATTTCATGTCAATTTTTAGAACACATTATTGTCAATAACATTATAAGATTTCTCGATAGTAGGAAGATACTAAGCCATAGCCAGCACAGATCTAGAAGGAGAAGATCTTGCGAAACCAAATTGGGCCTTTTTTATTCACGATATCCTTGGGTCGGGAGAAAACAGCACACAAGTCGATGCAGTATTTTTGGATTTCAAGAAATCCTTACATTAAGTCCAACAAAATAAATTGCTACTCAAACTTAAACGCTAAGGTATCAATTAAACAATAAAAAATTGGATTAAATAATTTTTGCCATATCGCAAACAAAAAGTAAGCAGTAGTCATTAATGGGTGTTCAACGGAGGTATATGTAATTCGGGCTACCCCCAAGGAAGTGTAATTGATGCAGCGGCCCACCTTTCCCAGCCCAGCACTAAATCCATGATTTATACATAAACTCATTAATGAAATATATACTACCTTGATCAAAAATTTCCCGGAATTTATTCAGAAAATTAAAAATACAAGTTTATTCATCTAAATCTATATTGTCCCCTTCAAAGTAATCCCCATCGACTGCAACACACTTATGCCAGCGCTTGATCCAATCCTCGAAACATTTTTTATATTCGGTTTTCGGTATGTCCATCAGTGCTTCCTGCGATTTTTCCATTACTTCCTCTCGGCTGCTAAAACGCGTTCCCCGTAATGGTTTTTTAACTCGATTGAACAGAAAGAAGTCACAGGGAGCCAAATCAGGTGAATTCGGTGGCTGTTGGATGGTATTTGTTGCATTTTTCGTCAAAAAATTACGAATAATGATAGCACTGTGCGACGGTGCGTTATCATGGTGCAAAATCCACGAGTTTTCTGCCCACATTTCTGGTCTCTTTCGGCGAATTGCTTCACGCAAACGTCTCATAACGCCCAAATAATACTCTTTGTTTACTGTCTGGCCTTCTGGCAAAAATTCATGATGCACTACACCGTTGTAATCCATGAAAACCGTCAGCATTGCCTTCTTTTTTGACTGAAAACGACGTGGTTTTTTTGGTCTCGGCTCATTTGGTGAACGCCATTCACTTGCCTGATGTCTGGATTGCGTGTCGTACTCATAAACCCACGTCTCGTCTCCAGTAATGATCCTTTTGATGAATGTGGGATCGGATTCAGCCTCGCAAATCATGTCTTTTGCGACGTCAACACGGTCTCTTTTTTGCATGAAATTGAGGTCTTTTGGAACCAACTTTGCTGCTACACGACGGAAACCCAAATCATTAACCACAATGTCTTGGGCGGATCCATAGGCAATGTTCAAGTCCTCCGCTATTTCTCTGATGGTTAATTTGCGGTTATTGACCAACATTTCTTTTACTTTATCAATTTTTTCACCGACTTTCGATGTCGATGGTCTGCCACTGCGTTCATCATCTTCGATTGACTCACGACCACTTCTGAACCGCTCGTGCCACTGGTAAACGACCGTTTTTTTTAGAGAATCGTTGCCGAAACACTTTTCCAACATTTCCAACGTCCGTGCGCCACTAAATCCGTTTTTTACGCAAAATTTAATACAAGTTCGTTGTTGCAAATTTAAATCCATTTCTGAAATTGTAAAAAATCGCCAACACACACAGAGATAGATGTACTCTTGGCTACGTAACTTTTGCAAATGTCAAGTTATGACACTAAGATTTAAAGGGAATATCAACAACAGATGTACCAATTTAACAAAAAAAAACAGAACTCAAATCGGAACGATGGGAGCGCCACACGGTGGTTATTCCGGGAACTTTTTGATCAAGGTAGTATATATATATATATATATATATATATATATATATATATATATATATATATATATATATATATATAAACAATGAAATATTGTTAATCGCGTATTAGTATTTTTAAGGATTAAATATCAAGATCGTTGAATAATTTCTTAGAAAAATACAGAAAAACATAGAAAATAAGTGTAAAGCCGAGGTCGATGTATAACTTCGTACAACTCATCTTGGATCTCCCTCGGTGTTAAGCCTTTTAAATACTGTTAAATCACAACATGAAAGCCATTGTTTCCATTTTTATAACTAAGCAAAAGTTTGCTGCATCAAACAACGGTTAAAATAAAACCTCGAGATGGACATGGCTGAAACTTTAATTACAATGTAGTAGGAAATGAGGCTTACTAAAAGGAAACCATTTTTGATAACACACGCACCATCTCTTGCGTTTTATAAGTGCTTATTGTACGCTGAAATAGCCATAGGACTTAGAAATTGGAATTGTATGGAATATAAACTGGAACTTAGGAATATTATGCTTTTATTGTAGAATTTTACGATCGTACGTTTGCAGTTGAAAGGAGTCTAATGCTGCCAAGTTTCACACATAATGATTTTCGACTCGTGGCAAAATATCAGTGTTTACGGAGAAATAATACAGTAATGGACGATATTTAACTAGGTAGATATTTATGGATTCATAATTTCCACCATATGGCCCAGTTGAAAATATATTTCTTAAATCTGTATCTATGACTCATGAAGCATCCCAAGCACATTTGTTATTCCCATGGCATTATCATTAATTTATAATTAGTAATGTTACAAAGGATATTTGCATGGAATTATTGAATCAATAATATACGTATATAGAGGGAGTTAATTAATTATTAAGAAATGCATCCGCAATTTCTCCAAAATTCTTACCACTAATTAGCAGCCCCTTGTATGCCCCGTACAATAAGTCTTGCCCAAGACATGATGAAAAACACACGATTCGGTAATAAAAATATTCTCTATAAAGAGGAGTCCTCGATTTTAAAGTGTTTGGCTCCGGAAAATTCTAATTAAAGGCACCCGTTGAAGGCCCACAGCCATGCGGCCACCTTCACGGTATATCTGGTCTCGTATTTTCTCGAAGCACCGTATATAGCCCGCAAAAAAATACGAGAAAATCAAATCATTAAGGAGAAGGAATGGAAAAAATAAACGTGGACTTACATAGCCATTCTTTTCTTTATCTCGGGAAGAGAGCGTATCCAGATCCACTTCAAGCCAGATGCCTTGCAGTCAAAATTCCTGCAATTTGTAAAATATTCAAAATTAATTCAAACGAACAGAATAAACCCTCGCATTACATAATAACAAATGCAAGTACACCAACCTTAATAGTTATTATTTAAAATAATGAATATAAAATTACTAGGACAGATTTCTTTCTATCAAAATTGAAATTGAAATTTGAATGCAGAACTATAATTTTAAATCGAGATAGTGTTAATGGGGTCAGGAAAACGCCATTCGAGGTTTTCCGCGACGGAATAATGGTAAATTTTAGTTAAAAGATAAGGTTGCTGTTTTTAGTGAAAAATTAGAGGCATTAGTTACATAATATTCAGTACAGTCTTTTATAATCTTTTCAACATATATTTTCTATAATACGTCCCTAATTACTTTCTCTGCTTCCATTACTACAGCATCATCCCATTTTTCCCGTCAGTGTTTGACAGTCTGAGAGAAAAGATTTGTGTACGTGTAGCCAGGATGTAAAGTCGAGTTCCTTCAGGAAACAGCGGACTTTCTTAATTCCAGAGTCGTTAGCGTATGTATTCGGTATAACGTCGGTATTTCTCCCATCACCTATTTATAACGCCTAATGGAAACGACTGTGTCATGAAGGAACTGATTTGTATGCGAAGGATATCACAGCGTAACCAATTAGACTTCTCTTAGTGTTTACTTGCTTTGTTTCAAATACAGACACATCCTGTTTGCAATTTCATTTTGGCATGGAAATCTTCCTTTCTCTTGGCAAGGAAAATTTTATTTTGGCTGCAACTCGCTACGCGGTGCACTCAGAAAAAGATGACCGATAAGGTAAGGGTGGCGGAAAGGCTCTGAAATTAAACGATTAATGGCTATGTGTTTTGATGTAACATGATTTCCGTAATTGGGAATGTTATTGTTGCACATGCATCCGCGTTACACGAGCATCGAAATAACTCTGCATAACACGTGCTGACTGGCAAATGTTCTAGATTCTGTAAAGAAAAAAAACCTGTTTTTTGGAAACTAAAATGTATGACTACATAATACATTTAGCTGAAAATTTTGAATAGCGACGAAAAGCATACGATTACTAACTCACGTATATTTTTACTCATGCATACTATTTTGATGAGATGGATAGCCGTCTTGAAGGATGAATTCCTTATCATTTGGAAAGAGGGAGAAAATGTTGTCAGCTTTGAAATATAAAACCGACCGAGGTGTACAGGGATATAACATGGAATTCAACTCATCAAAACTGGGAGCGTTTACCCGACGAGGATATCTAAAGGATTGAAAATAAAATCAATTCAAATATCTGCAGCCGCAGCATTAAAATTTCAGACACAAAGGGTCCGATGGGCATTATAATTCGCAGGGGCTCTCAAATTCGTCCAAGTTCCTCGGATTACATCAGAATCGAAAGCACAGAGGACGTGATACGACAGAATTTCAAAAAATCTCCCAAAACCGTATCGTGTTCACTCGTGAAATTATATTTTTTGAGTTTGCTCGTCGTTAGCATTGTTGAAGTGTCATTTAAAACTTTCTTTCGGGGCGGAGTGTGCCATTGTATGAAGTTCGCTTAACTCCGCTTATTCTTTTCACTAGAAACATGACGTCCTAATGGAGTATCTTTTGTTTTCCGTTATACTTAAAGCTTCATTGTTAAATCTGTTCAAGAGCATAATTAGGCAGCATCATTTTTATCTATCAGGTAATCTACCGGTTAAGGTTAGGTTTTGGATGGGCTCAAATACCAAATAAATATCTTGTCTCTCCTAACAAAACACAACTCAACATCCTAATCTACAAAATCCTCCTCCTCATCTCCGCGTGCAGTAAAATTAGGCAACATAATTACTTGTGATAAATCGCAAAGAGCAGCTGAACGCATGAAAGACCTACACTTGACTCAATTAATAATTTTACACACACACACACACACATATATATGTATATATATATATATATATATATATATATATATATATATATATATATATATATATATATATATATATATATATGATTTCTTCGACGTAACACGGAAGTGCCGAATAGTACATTACACAGTAACAAACAGTATAGAAACACAAAAAAAGGATCACTCACACGTTATTTCTTGATAATTTCGACGGAATTCTACTCCGTCTTCATCGGAAGATAGAGAAGTAATGACTCATAACGAGTCATTATTGTTGCTGTTGCTGTTTGTTGCTGTGTAATATATACATATTTCACATGGAAGTAGACATAAGGAAAATAGAAACATGTAAAAGACGAACATACGGGACCTACTTCCAAAATGGTGGGTAGGCAGAATTGAGTAGATCACGAGCGCAAAAATATTTCCTTGACCAGGAGTTATACCACGGATCTTAGACTTGCCGGGCTGATACTCTTAACCGGTTGAGCAATCAAGGAAACGTAAATTACACTGGAATCTAAGAGGAATTAATGCAACCAATTGGGTAGTCACGAGTTATGTGTACACTTATTAAGAATTACATACTACTGCGCTGGAATCTCGTTGCCTTATGGCTGACGTGTATTGGTGATTTCGAGAACCTTTTAAACTACCCTAGTGTTTTTGAAGAGAAGGAGAATGTTACCCCATTTTGAAAGTGAAAATGGAAAGAAATGTTCAATAGAGAAATTTTTCAGTAACAATGAGCAGCTTGATTAAGAGCTCCTTTCCATCTTTGTGGATTTTGAGGATACGTGTAAAGGGCGATTGGCGGGTATACGAGGAAATAAGCTGCGCAGGGGGAAAGGCAAAGAAAGTGATATTATCGTACAAAGAAAGGAAGTTGTTGGGGAAATTCGGAGACTGTGGAAAACGTGAATAAAAGACGAGGTTATTAAGAGACGAGGATATTAAGGGGTAATGAGATGATAAAAGGCATTTATACGAGGAACACTGTTACGTGCAGAGAAGCGGAAGAAATAATAGAATAAATCGGCAAGCGTCACATATGAGTGGACAGTACCAAGAATCAAGGAAAAGGTATCTTTCGTAAGGGTTTGCATTGTCGCGTAGAAGTTCTCGGTGAGAAAAAAGTATGTGGAAGTTTTCAGTAATCATCGTAAACCTACCTCAAATTTGTCCACTCAATTTTTACTCACTTCTTGAAATCCACGAACACACAAAAAACAACTGTTTTTTTCTATATTCCTTTCTATTCAAATACTCATGAGTGCAATGGCGTCACCTTTTACCCTTTCAAATACAAACCTATCTCCACCTAGGTCGTTGTTTATGGTATCATGTACCCTACAATTGATGATTCTCAGAGCTACCTTTGCTTCAGGTGAAATTAAACTTATCGTCTTATAATATATACATACATACATACTTCCGTATCTCTTTCATTCAAGATCGGAGTTAAAATTTCTTTAAAACTCCTCTTGGTCCAATTCCTTCCTTAAAAGTGCAAAGTGCATGCCCTAAAAATTTCCTTCTTCAATTGTTCCCTGAAATATTCGGTGATTATGCGGGGATAATAATCTATTCCCAGTTCGATTCTAATAATCTATTCTAGTTCGACTAAATACCTTATTTCTTACTGTCTACTATTCATGGGTCCCGAATTCTCTCATTTTGGTCCGCCGTCCCCTTTTATTGCTAACCGAAATGTTTAATCACTTAACCGAGTTTTTCAACGTACTCTTTTCACTTTTGCTTAATCGATGCCGTCTCCATAAACTATGCCGTTTACTTGGTACGGCGGGTGGAGATTTTCACTTTATGCATCTTGAGAATTCTCTTTTCTTCTTAAATACATGTTGCGCTTCTAAATTGCAATGTAACTAAGATACCTCCATATCCTCGCACTGCCCATTCCTCAGGTTTTCCTTTGACCTATTGGTTCCTTAATCCATTAGTTAGTACTTTGGATTTCCTTCTACCCGTCTACCCTTCTACACGTACTACCATCGGCATTTGCCTTTCCTTCCCTTTCTGTCTGGATCCAAAATGCTCTCATCGGGTATTTTCTTACATATCGTTTATCTTACTTTCTTTGCAGCTATTTCAAATTTCATTCTTAAGACGCAACTTCTTTTCTTCAACAGTTCCTATCCCTGTATGGTCATTTTATATTATTAATTTAAAGTTTGAGCATCTATACTTCCTCTTGACGTACTTCAAAGACAATCATTTCACATTTGCGCAATTCTAGCCATCCTAATATTTTTGAATATAAAAATTTCATTAAAAGCATCTAAATGATGCTCAGGTTATTTAACCGCCACTGGAAAACTGCTTAAAAGGATGGTAAATTATGAATTGATATCTCAACCATCTATTTCCTACACCCAATTAATCCATGTCGGCGGGTACACCTGAATTACCACTGTTTTAGTGGATGAATACATTAATGTATCACTAAAGGGCCAAAATTGGTTGGTTCTGCTTTTACCTATGCCGATAAATTTCAATCACTAATCGTTCAACGGCTGCACTTACCTGGTATAAAGCTATGAGGAGTGACAAATTCAAGCATCCATAGTAGGTGGGCAGTTAAAATTGAATTTTGTTGGCGAGGCAATATATTTCATCTCTTTAGGTATACAATGTGCGAATAAAGGCCTAATTAAATCTTAAAATACGAATTTAAGACAATTATCAAATATTGTAAAACATTTATTTGAAAGCACAATATCCTGCTATAAAACTTGATTTGAATTGAAAATGAATTTAATTCTATGCAGAATATAATAATGACTTTATGATATACCATAAAAAATATCATTTTTCGTTTATGGGAGGGAAAAATGTGGAGATACGTCACTTGAATAAATAAACGGGGTGCGATGACAGATTATTTTGGGCCGCTCAAATCATTTTTCCGGTAAATGTTACGCTCCCCAGCTAATCCAGAATTAGTGTTTAAATTACGCTGACTGGCTTACTTTATGCTGGTATGGAATGTTCGGGTCAATTCCGTTGCGCCCTTGGGTGACAAAAATGAATTTTTTAAATGAGTTTCCGGATCAATTTGAACCCATACTTGATTGGCACGCCTCTTTTTAAAAAAATATTATTTTCCAATTATCAGCACTAAACAATAGAGGATTTTACCAAGTTTTACTCTCGAAATAGCATTTGAAATTGTCACTGAATGTCGAGAAGAATATATACAGAAAAAAGGTTTGGAATTTAATGAGTAGAAAAACAGAAGTTAATGAGCTATTAAAAGACCTCACATCGTGGGACATATAACGGAGCAAACGGCTTTTAGATACTGTGAGAAAAAAACCTTTCACTATCACAAACATTAAATGGAAAGAATATGAAAGCATTTATAATAGTTTAACAATCTTCTGACCCATTAATTTTCCCTTTTGACCGAAGTGGAACGTAAGCTAATGTAATGTAAGTAAAGACATCGAATACATAAAACCGCGGAAACAGTTGCCACCGAAACTTCATCCTTCCGTGACGGTGCCTGCTGGGCAAGAGTAAAACCGTCTGCAGATAAGCAGAAAGGGGAAACGATACAACATATCCATACTTGAGTAGAAGATCTGAAAATATGGGTGTTGGTTAAGTTGGTTTCGCGGGAGAAACTTGGTGACGCGCTTAATTTTAGAAGCCGCTTGTGACAGAGGGAGTTTTCATTTCAGTCCAAAGTCTTGAAAAAAACACCCTCATCAATCAAATGGTTTTATGGTAGCATGTTCCGAAAAGGAAGTTCCGGGCCTGAAGGAGGGAAAATGAAACGGATACCAAGAGATTCGTACCTCAAAACTTTTCCTAACTATTCTCGTGGACGGGCGTTATCTGTCGAAGACGGAAAACATAACTGGATGGATTATATCCTAGTCAACTTTCTCCATCGCTCATTGGAGCTTGGTAAAGTGTTTGAAAGATACAGAAATTTCTCGCTACAGAAGTCGAAATGGAACCGAAGCTATGATATGATGGATGAGTGGATGCATGTGACGTTAGATTAAGTTTATTTGGGTCATGAGAACTGCTCCAAGCTTTCAAAGCGTTACCCCCGTGACGTTCAGAAAATACTAGCGATCTTGAGGAAATAGTATTGAATCTAAACTTTTTCATTTGGAAAGAATCACTGGTTATGAATGTTAGCAGATTTTTATCGACCTTGCGATTAATATTTTCCAGGTAATTTTGAACATCAGGTGTCAAAATAAAAAAAAATCTTTTCAAACAAAGAATCAACTCAAAATCCAATATTTTCTTAAAGAGCAATCATAAGGAAATTCATGGAGCTAGACGATTCCGCTGTAGAAAATGCAGGTCTTCGACCTTTAATTTCTAAATTAAACGTAAAGGTACTAAATTTCCTCGGCTGCTTTTGAAGAACCGTTTGTATTTAATTGTATTGAGAGTAAATCATGAAAGCTAAGAACGAAATATAATGAAAAAACATTTAAACAAGGGAATGACTTAGTAAAACTTCAAAAGGCAGTGAAAAATAATTCGAATAGAATATTCTAGGATTAATTTTTAAGTTTCTAAAGAAAATAGAAGCTAATTCATTTCATTTTCAGACCTAAGCAATGCATTAACATTAAATTTTCACTGATAATATTAAATATATTTGAAAAAATATTGACTCATATTCATAATTCACTGCCACTGTTCAAACTCAAAATGTAGTTAATAATAAGACGCTTGCATAATATGAGTATTCCGTTGTTGCGAGACGAGAGCCTACTGTGGACATGAGCTCACCACGTTACAGGAGGAATCATCCAGGAAATTTATAAACAAGAGTAAGAAGTGTGACCATCACTAAACCTGGTAAAATATCACCACCAGAAGAAAGTTTAATGATAAATAAAAATTTCCTGCGCGCTGAAAATTTGAGATACTCTGCCACGAGAGGTAACCGAAAGAAAAAATGAGATGAAACTGCAGAGGTTTGTCTTTCAAATAAAAGCTGAAATCATTTTGAATTGCGTAGCCGGCGATTGCGCGTGGGCTAGATTTAGAGAGCATCATCCTCTTGTGGCCATGGCAATTTAGCGCCCTACCTCGCTTGCCTCCTCTTCTGCTTCACTCCCTCCGCCAGTGGGGCGAGGATCGAAAGAAAAAAAATCTCCGAAGGAAAGGAGCTTTAGAGGAGACTAGAAGTGCTCGAGACGCCTTATCTGAGGACGACCCCATTCACCTCTAACTCCCCCTCGCTGCCTCTAATCCCACTTCTACTCCCTCCGAATCCATCCCCCACCCATTTCCCTTCCCAAAAACCTTCGATATCTTCCTGTTGATCTTCGCGAGACTCGCCACGACTACCTCGAAAAGCACCGTTAAAAAAGCAATCCCGTACATGTAGCTGCCTCCATGACTGAGAGATACACAAAGGCGGACCACAATCCGGATTCCGCCGAGGTCGAGGCGAGGCTTATTCTTTTTTTGTTAATGGTACCAACCAATAAAAAAATATAATTCCCACGGAATCTGCAGGAGCTATCTAATATCGCCCCCTGGACTGGCTTTTCTCTTTGGGAGAAACACAAGGGTTCTCAGCGGCACGCTGAAATAGAAAGATTTGGAGAATTGGGCGGACGTTCCCGTTTAAGGGGCGTTGCAACACCATGAGTTAAGAATTATTTCGGTGCAAAGAAATATTTTTCTCTCCCGTAGTTAGTTAATATAAATTCAACTTAATAATCTTTTAGGCAATTTTCCCAAATTAAATTAAAATACAACACGAGCATGTGGAAATTCCTTTTCCCGCAGAGAATTTTTTTCTCGTTCGTTCCTTATTTGCGTCAAAACCTTTTTCATTATGTATTTGAAAAATAGTGGAAACGTTTTCTCTTTACAAATTATCTAAAAAGATATTAAGACCAAACTAGACAAGAAATATTCTAGCAGAACATGTCATTAGCGTGCATTTTCATAACGCTACTAAAACAGAGAAAAGCGGCATGGAATGACTTTTTAACGTAAGCTGAAATCGGTTCCATTCTCATTTCTAATATGTTAAAGTGCACTGAAAAAGGAAAGGTGCGCACAGATCTTATCACATATTCGAAAAATGGAGAATAAAACGAATAAATTTACTGAACTATGAGTGTAATTAAGTCAGCGTCGCAATTAGACCAATTTTATAGTAGTATGAATGCTTGTAAATATTTCTGTAATGAAAGGAATTCGTAAGAAATGAATCCCTCTTAATTGAATGAATATCTTAAAAAAAGAATGATATAAAACTGGTAATGAGCATTACTAGAAAGGGGAAGAAAATAACGTTCCGGCGGACGGCCGACACGAAATCTAGCAGATGAGACCTATAAACAACGAACTAAAACGCCACCTGACCTTCCTCACAACACTAATGAATTATTTACACCTCTTCTTTCGCTCCTCGCATTTCGCGATCTGGGGCCCCTGGTGTGCAAGTGAATTTGGAATGATGTTTCTCATGCATTTCAGATTCCCACCTGCCGCGTTGAAGGGTCACAAGGAGAACTCAGCTCTGGAATCACCCCAAACTAGAACTTTTAGCCCATTCTTGGCTCCCACGAAGCTTTCATTTAGGTGCAAAATCCAAGGTCTTTCCAGTCTAGCGTGTTTGTGTGTGTGTGACCATTTCCACTTACAGTAAAAATCAGGCGCTGGAAAATCTTGGGGAATATCGATTTCAAGTGATTGGAATGGGATCGAAATACTCTGTAAAAGTTCAGAAATTGGATAAGAAACATAACCATCAAAGAAAACGTTTATTTCTCCTCTCTCTTACCCTGGTCACCTACGAGGTAAGCAGATGAGGCAGCGCTGGAACCTTTTCAGGGGCATCAGGAGAAATATGAAGAACTTAAGTTGGAGAGCGAGGAAGACAAACGATTAAATGCTTAATATTTCTGGTGAGCAAGGAGAGGAAATTGCTCAGTCATTCGAATAAGACGGAAAATGTTGATGGAAAAAATACTGATAGGTAGTGTGAGAAATGGGTGCGATGGAAAAGAGAATTTTGGGTAATCGGGAAATGGAGAGGAAGAGAATAGGATTTTCAGACAGCATGTAAACAGGTAAATGTTACAGGGAAATGAAGGTGGAAATAATTCAGGGAAGTTCTAGCGACAAAAAGGAGAAATCAGTCTTTAGATTCTGTCAAAAGGCTACCTTTGTAAAGTACACTATTTTGAATGAAATACATGCTTATATCCCTCTCCATTCTTTCGACATGGTGGGAGGACTTGACTTTCGGGTTCCAATCACTCGTATTACCATACAGCTGTGCAGGGGAAAGCAGCAAAATCCTTACCTCGGGTAAAATCACACATTGCAGATAGGCAGAAGAAGGAGTCTGAGAGTCAGACGAAAGTTATACCATATTAATTATATTATGTATTATACCCAATATTAATAATTAACTACTTTGGAGTGAAGCGGCTGCAAGGACGTCTTATATTGGCGGGTCTCCAGTTTACTGCGCGTATACCGTTCCAAAAAATATTGATAAAAGCAACGCGAGAAAATTTTCAGATGCCTACAACATGATAGGGAAAACAGAGGGGTAAAACCTAGCAACTTTGGGATTTGGTTAACAGAGGTGGGTGATATGTCCGGCAGCGGAAAAGGCACAGTCTCATCGGTAAAATCACCTGAACTTTGTACAGGATATTAATTTGGGTTGAATCAATGAGAGAATTGCAGAAGATAGTAGTAAACTGGAAGAAGACGTGAATCTGTCGTAGGCGTGGGAAGTGGATTGAGAATCGAAATAAACAGACTTAGGTATCGGGATAAAACAGTGCTGTTAAATTTCATTCGGGATTTTCAACGTAAAAGCGTTGGGCACGGAAAAAGAGGCACGAATATGGAAAGAATAACAAGGACCGGAGGCAGGAGTGTAGGTAGAAGGGAAAAATATTCAATCGGTTTTGTGAGAGCTCTGTTTAGCATAGTCAGTCATCGTGTTAATTTTCACTAAGATCACTAGAGAACCAATACGACTAATATTCGACGAAAAATTATTAGAAATGGACGTAATGAGAGCCTCAAGAAATGGAAAGCTTTGTTAAACATTAAGGTAATGAGCCATAACTTACTTGGGAAGTGTTTTGAATCAAAAATTGACCCAGTTTTGAGGAGAAGAATTGAATATTTACTAAGAATAGGAGTCGAAGAAAATAACTTAAAGGGGACATGTAGTCATAGAGAATTTGTGAAAATCTTAAATGGAATTCGTAAGGCTGCGAAACTTGGCTTTTGAGAAAAGAGAATGAATTCACATCGGGATATTTTGAGAGATGAATGTGGGGAAGGGTGAAAAAATGGACATGGAGAAGAACAAAGAAAGATAATAGGGAAAGGCAAAAGTAGGCTAATAGGGAAAGGCCTAATTTCTTCATCGGAATCAATTTAAAGACGGTAGGAAAATTGGATGCATGTCAGATGGAGCGGAAATGGAAAGTTGAAGAAGGTAGAGAGAAAGGTAGAAAGATTAGAAATAATGATTGCTATGAAAGAACGTAGAACCTAAAAAAAAATGTTTCATTGATGTGATGGGTTTACGGTATTTATTATTGTGTGATGCGGGGCTAAGAAATGTAAAAATGTATGGTTGGGTCCATCAGAAATCTCGAGCGACATGACGATAGGTTACTGGTCTGAAATTAGATACTACTGTGGACTATTGGAATATACGAGTATGTGACGCTGCTATTCCCATATTTTCTATATAAATACCGAAGCATTAAATTGGCTTTCAGCTAAATTTAAAAAAAAATTAGTTTCAAAGGCTCTCAAATACTCTTAATTTTTTGGGAATAGATGAAATGTTTTGGCTCTCGTTCAAATTTGAAAATAACTTGTCTATACACCACATTTACTTCAAAGTTTTCATTATTTAACGTCACATCCGCAATGCATCCAGAGTAAATCTTGCCGGGATATATTTAAGCAATTCAAATTTCAATTGCGTATGAGGTTGGAAATTTTATTTCTTCTAATGAAAAAAATGTTGAAGAAGAAAGCTTGGGAAATCTAGGGAGAGGTCATCTAAGAAATATGAAGGTACCTAATACGCTATAAATTATCTTCGCTCTTTTAACATGCTGTTATATCTCAGGAAATCGAAACCTTAAGGTGTAAAACCTAAGGAGCTCTTAAATGCCTTTCACCCTTTCTCCTTGCCCTCCTTAATAAGGGCACTCAACGTCTAGAGAGCGAGGGGTTAAATGTGAGGAAGAGTGGAGGCTTTCAGCGGCCCTGTGGTCTTTTTGATGAGTCAATGTGGAGGCCTCCTTTCACCGCCCACGTGATTTCTCTGCTCTCTTCGCTATTACTCCTCTCCTCCCCCATCATTTCTTCCCCAACGTCTTTTCCTTTCCTAATCCGCCCAATCGATCTTTTTTTTCTTTCCTTGGTAGCTAGACGGGGCTTGGTGTAAAAAGAGGAGCATTCATCACATTGCCCATTTACTCGATGTCGGCCCGTCATTGCGGCATTCAGTTCCCTTGAGTCACGATAACCTTCCGTGAATTCTCGACACATTGGAGATAGAACCACGCGGAATAAAACTTGGCGGTTTCATAATTGTTAAAAGTTATTGGCAATTCTTGCTTCTCGTATGCCACCAACTAAGGGCGTCTCTAGTATGAGCGTCCTAGTTCAAAGGCGTGTACAAAAGTCAAATTCCTGCGAGCACTCAAATACTTACTACCAAAACAAGGAAACTTATTTGTTAGCTAATTTCCTACAGGTTGGTTGATTGCCAGGATAACGGTCATTATATTTTTTTAAATCTGAATTAAAATTTGAAAGTTATAATAAAATCTGAAAGTAAAATAACGAATGAGTTCTTAATGTGCTTCGTTCCAAATAATATATCCGATTCCACTAAAGGATAAATTCAAACTTCACCAAAACAATTCGTTTATTCATTGTTAAGGACTTTCATTCAACTAATTACTTCTTCGGAAGCCGATCGCTATATTTTTTTCCAAATTTCCATACGCTCAAAAGATATAACTAAGTAATCTCTTTCCCTGGGGAACGTTCACCAGGCGACAGACGATTGATGAACGTTTTTCTCCGACTCAAAAGCGTACTTCGAAAGATATTTAAAGAAAACAGTATACGTGATCTAGACAAGAAAATATCGCAGCGTAAAGCATTCAAGCTGTCCCGCTGTTTCCATTTCCAGATAATTTCAGCTAATTTTTCGTACGAGAGAATGATGCACGAGCTCTCCACAGCTAATTAAATTAAGTATTCAAAAGCAGTATTTAAGAAGGCAAAGTGAACTTCCTTTCCTGGCATGTGTTTGCTAGTCGGCTGATATCAGTCTTCCTTTCCTACTGCCCTTTCCATACATAATCATTTGTGTTTACGATTCTTCGTGGATCCTCTACATGGCTGTTAATCAACTTTTCTGTTATTTTCCAACAAATCCTCCCTTTGCGGGTTTGATAGCTGCATAAGACACGTGCTTACCTTCATGTACTATTAAAGCACATGATTTTCATTTAATGGCTTTATCCTTGACCTCTGGGCCCGCTCTTAATTATAACTAAGGGTCATGTGAAACTTTGTGTTACAACCTCCATCACCGGATTTAGGGACAAGCAAGCCACTCTTTTGCATCCAATCCTAATGAGTATTTATGAGCTCCTTATGAATCAAGATTCTGATGAAATACATACACACTTCTGAAGGAGTCTTCTTCGGAGAAAAATTTTATCGCCATATATCGGTCTACAAATGTATACATCAGGACATTTATTTGAAATATATATTTACTCTCATGCCATAACACATAATTGATAGCTCTACTGTGGAAATATCAACAAGGACCAGAAAAAAATTTGCAATGAGGGGATATACGTGTAAGGGCTCTCTAGAAAGTTACATTATTATAATACACTGGAATAGATACAGGAAATTTATCATTTTCATCTCAAAACTACTTTTTTCTACTATTTTATTAATATTCGCCAAACAGATTTAAACACACTTAAACGAACGACAACACTGACGTACAGCTCGTATCACTTATCTCATATAGTCCGCGCAGAGCTCAAATTTCCCAAAGAATGTCAGGTGCTTTGAAGTCGTTTATCAGTAATAACCTAATCACAGAACTACTACCTTGATCAAAAAGTTCCCGGAATAACCACCGTGTGCCGCTCCCATCGTTCCGATTTGAGTTCTGTTTTTTTGTTAAATTGGTACATCTGTTGTTGATATTCCCTTTAAATCTTAGTGTCATAACTTGACATTTGCAAAAGTTACGGTCGGTTTTCGGTATGTCCATCAGTGCTTCCTGCGATTTTTCCATTACTTCCTCTCGGCTGCTAAAACGCGTTCCCCGTAATGGTTTTTTAACTCGATTGAACAGAAAGAAGTCACAGGGAGCCAAATCAGGTGAATTCGGTGGCTGTTGGATGGTATTTGTTGCATTTTTCGTCAAAAAATTACGAATAATGATAGCACTGTGCGACGGTGCGTTATCATGGTGCAAAGTCCACGAGTTTTCTGCCCACATTTCTGGTCTCTTTCGGCGAATTGCTTCACGCAAACGTCTCATAACGCCCAAATAATACTCTTTGTTTACTGTCTGGCCTTCTGGCAAAAATTCATGATGCACTACACCGTTGTAATCCATGAAAACCGTCAGCATTGCCTTCTTTTTTGACTGAAAACGACGTGGTTTTTTTGGTCTCGGCTCATTTGGTGAACGCCATTCACTTGCCTGATGTCTGGATTGCGTGTCGTACTCATAAACCCACGTCTCGTCTCCAGTAATGATCCTTTTGATGAATGTGGGATCGGATTCAGCCTCGCAAATCATGTCTTTTGCGACGTCAACACGGTCTCTTTTTTGCATGAAATTGAGGTCTTTTGGAACCAACTTTGCTGCTACACGACGGAAACCCAAATCATTAACCACAATGTCTTGGGCGGATCCATAGGCAATGTTCAAGTCCTCCGCTATTTCTCTGATGGTTAATTTGCGGTTATTGACCAACATTTCTTTTACTTTATCAATTTTTTCACCGACTTTCGATGTCGATGGTCTGCCACTGCGTTCATAATCTTCGATTGACTCACGACCACTTCTGAACCGCTCGTGTTACTGGTAAACGACCGTTTTTTTTAGAGAATCGTTGCCGAAACACTTTTCCAACATTTCCAACGTCCGTGCGCCACTAAATCCGTTTTTTACGCAAAATTTAATACAAGTTCGTTGTTGCAAATTTAAATCCATTTCTGAAATTGTAAAAAATCGCCAACACACACAGAGATAGATGTACTCTTGGCTACGTAACTTTTGCAAATGTCAAGTTATGACACTAAGATTTAAAGGGAATATCAACAACAGATGTACCAATTTAAAAAAAAAAACAGAACTCAAATCGAAACGATGGGAGCGCCACACAGTGGTTATTCCGGGAACTTTTTGATCAAGGTATCTTCACATTTGGCGGGAATTCACATTTTATTGTTCATTTTGGTTTGCTATTATTAACAAACGAAAAGCGGCGTGACCTTCCAAACACTGCAGCTCGAGGCGTACTAACATACTCAATGAGTCAATGTCACTGAGTCAATACAGCGACCATTCTGCTCCCTCCACTACTTCTCATGTTACACAAAAACGGATATTACTTTTTGGACAGCCGACGTAGTAACTATATTCTACAATATACGAGTATTTAATTCAGTCAATTGTAATTTTTCTTTGTAAATTTGAACGAAAGGATATTCATAATATTTAATATTATGCATTTATATTGTGTATTTGTAATATGTATGTTTACTTATGTTTATACGGGGAACGTGGTGGTCCAGCAATTAGAGCGTTGGATTACTGACCGAAGGGCTTGGGTTCGATTCCCGAGGGTACTCTGTTTCACCGAGTCTTGGAATTTTTCGGCTACCTCCAGCTAGATGTGTTTTAGGTGGCAGTGGGAAAGGACACCCCCCCTATAATCTGATGTGTGAATTTCATTTGCCGTTGGGCTTAATACTAGATGAACTCTACCCTCAGCTCTCAAATCAACCTTCGGGTTCATAAGTGTGGTTATATTTATACAAGTTTTTTATATTGGTTAAAATATAAGACAGTTTACTAATGGTCTTACCCAAAAGGGCAGGGAAACCTGTATTTACAATTTACGCACACTCAACTGGTTTGGTTGCAAACTTCTATGGCAAATAACAAACGAAAACCTAATTAGCATATTTGTTGTCTCAGGCGTAACTTTATGGAATTTGCATAGCATATTGAAATGTAATGAAATAATTGACTTTTTTAATTCCACACACTTTTAAAGTGTGTGGAATTACGAAGTCAATTATTTCATTACATTTCAATAATTAGTATATATTATTCAATCAAAGTATATATTATTCACTCGCATATTTATGAAGCATTATAAGTTTAACTAATAATAAATTTAGGAAGCTGAAAGGAAACTATCCCTTTTATTTGATATTATATTTATCCATAGATTTACATATCGAAGTATTTAATCTCCGCCAACTACCATAAGTTCGCAGCGTTACGTACGCACGCACGATTTTACCTTTGTAGACTATTCTGTACTAGGAAGCTCAAGCTGGGGGTGTTTTTCCAAAGGAGTTAGTTGCATACGTGCGGGAAGGCAATCTATCTTTGAAACATTGCTTAACTTCTGCCTTCTTCATGCCGTCTAAAAAACCTATTCTCTTCGTTCCTCTAACCCGCTTACCAAACAAACCCTCTCCTATCGCGGCCATGCAACATACCACTACCTTTAAATATTCCTTCCAACCACTTATTCTGGCTTTTTCGGATTAACACTAGCAACTTCCTCTCTTCTCTCACCCATTCATCTTTCTCCCACATACTTCTTTCTTGATTCAATCCTCCTAATGCCCATTACTATACCTTAGTTTATTTCCTCCTACTTAAATGCTTAACTAAGCTATCCTACTTCAAGAAAATCTCATTACTCTTGCTGTCTTGTGATTAACCTTCATTCCATGCCTCTCAAATTGTTCCTGTGAAGCACTCGTTAACATATGTAATTGCTTGGCTGTCCAAATATTGCTTGATCATTTATAAAACTAACTGACTTAGTCATCTTGCCGCCCAATTTAATTCAAAACTCAGCAAGCCCTTTTCATACTAACCTTCACATTTCACTAAAATGTGTTGCAAACTACTAGGAATAGTACTAAATTGGTAAAACATCTTAGCTTAGGAGCAAACAGTCTTGAAGGAGAGTATTTTCTAGGTCTGGCGTGGATGGACATTCTGCATCTACATCAATACCCTGCGAGCCACCAAAAAGGTGTGTGGCAGGGGGTGCAGCACCAGGAGGAAAGGGTAAGGGATGAGGGGGTTAGGGTTTTTCAAATGGGATGGGGAAAGGTGGGGGGAACCTGCTGCAAAAAAATATATAAATATACTAGAATAACCATGCGCAGTCCATGCCTTGTAGATTAATACTTATTTTGTCGAGCTGAGTCCCAGAGGATTTTGATTACAAGCATTCTGTCTCTCATTGTATTTGGAAAAAATGACCATTTAAACCTGTCAGTCTTGCAGTCTATCTCCCTAATCTTATATTCGTGATCCCTCCGCCCGTAATACGTTGGGGTTCGTATTATGTTCTTGATGCCATAGGAAAAGGGCCCATCTTAAAATGTTTTAATTAGTTTAATCTACATTGTAAACGCCGCTGTGTAAGGGAATCCCAGCCTAAATTTTCAAGCAAAGTAGTTACGCTACTGCGTTGGTCATAACAATTTTTTACAAATCTAGCCCCCCTCCGCTGAACTCGATCTAATTCCGAAATCAAATTTATCTCTTGAGGATCCCTTATATTGGCAGCATACTCTAGGTGGGGCCTGACTAGGGCAAGAAAACATCGTTCCTTCACTTTTTCGTCACATTTACCCAGCACTCCTTTTACAAATCCCATTTTTTTATTAGCACCACCGCATATTTCTCGCATGTGCTTTTCCGAGGACAGATCGTGAGTAATTGTTACACCCAAGTATTTAAAGGAATTTACCCGGGCAATTTCTGTTTGTTTCACTTTGTAACTAATTGGGGGGTGTTACTCTTTTCCCAAAAATATATTACTACGCATTTTTTCAAATTTAATTCCAATTGCCATGTGTCGCACCAAGTCTGAATTGCATCTAGCTCGTTAGCTAACGCGACTTTGTCTTCGAGACTTCGAATGCCCCCATAAATCACCGCACCATCAGCAAAAAAACGGAGCCTGCTATTAACCACGGTTCTGAGGTCATTTATGTAAATAAGATACAAGAGGGGGCCTATGACACTTGCCTGTGGTACACCCGACGTGACCTTGACAGTATCGGATGATACACCGTCCAGGACGACTGTTTGAACGCTATTTTTTAAAAATTGTCTAATCTAGCATATAATACTCCCGTGTATTTCATAAGATTCCAATTTCGCGAGGCAGACATTGGTGACGTGCGTACAGTTTCACAAGAAGTACCTGGTTGCTGTAAATTGTTAAAACTTTTCGAAGAAGGTTTAAACACCAGGCTGTAAGCGCGTCCATTCTTGGAAATATTATTTTGAACTTACTTCTTAAAAACACCCCGGAGAATTTTTGATGCGTGACTTTGAACGAACGCTTAAGCGATCACAACGCTTAGTCTCAAGAATTAAGACGTGGTGTACCTTTTTAAGTAAAAAAATATTCATGAATCCTGATATCTTTTTTCTAAACTTTAACAGCCTACTTTACGAAGTCAAATTACGTTTTGGGTAATTACTGCGTCTCATTTAGATTGAATACACCACCCATAATAGAATTCATTTTAAGAAAATGCATTCAATTTATCTGTGAATCAAGGTGGCATAACAATGATATTAGTGACGAAGTTGAAGTAAAACAGAGTAGTAGTCAGTATTTCTTCGCTTGCAATGGGTTTATCTAAGAGGAGCTTAGACGTCGATAATTTCAATAATGATAGACCTGCGAGATTTCAAAAGAAAACTGGTATTATTATGAGAGACAGAGAGAGAGAATATAAGCTCTCTAATTTTAATTCATTCCATTAATAACATATCCCATTTCCTAGCCCATTCTTGTTCTTATATGGAACGTAGATTGCAAAGTGGACTGCAGAAGTGGTAGGAAGAGGGTAATGGACAAAGGACTCGGATACTTTGTGTATCGTATTTACACTTCATTTTAATACCTTTTTTATACAAATATGAATGCGTTCATTGTGTCACTGGGTAGCTGCAAGTCTTATGTCTTAATGCTGGAGATACTTTGACAACAGGTTACTAAATATGGTTACTACCAAATGATACATTAAATTATTAAGCGCTTACTTGAGAAGGTTCAGCAGTTCGGACATTACTCGGAATTACTTCATCACAGAGAGTTTAAGAATCGGAACGGGGAACGGAAAGGTAGATTAAGTGGTGCTATGGACTTTATTACGCAAGATAATGTCTATATGGATTGAACGATATTTAATTTGATTACGAAGGGTAGAATTAATAGAGGCAGAACGAAGAAATCATGAACTTATGGTGAAAGGAAGGATTTGCTGTAGTCCAATCAGCGACGGCATAGCGTCAGAAGGAATATGTTGGAGTTCAAAAATCCAAAAAGCTGAGCTCAAAAAATTAGAAACAAAGCTAACATAGGAGGAAATAACAGTTTATTGGGAATAAAGGACGTCTCTTGCTTCCTTTAAACGTGAAAAGTCAGTTACTTGGCGTCAAAAAGTAGGATTTTCCCTTTAATTTGACCATCGTTTTTTTCTCCTTGACGAGAGCGTGTTCTCTATTCTCATTCCTTTCTCATTCATTTCCTTACGTTTCAGCCCTTCATTTTGTTCTCTTAGGCTGCCACACAAGGATTTATTTCACCTAAATTGGGCGCCGAGGTGCGGAGATGCGCGGTCCAAATGATGGGATGGAAATGAAAATGCAATTCAATTCACGTGGTCGGAAAAAAGGATGCGAAGCTATGGACCACTCCACCGCGTCCGAATGCCCCAAATACCACGCTCTTATTACAAAATGCCCCACATTCGCTCACATTTCACTCTTTTGCACTTAACCGTAGTTACTTCTTCCTTTGAATACTCTAGAAAGGGAGGAAGATAGAATAAAAAGTTCTAGATATGGTGGGAGAAATGAGAAAATTGTCAGATACATTTCGAAGAAAGCAAAAAATGTTGGTGAAGGACATAATGAGGCGTTATGGAATATTTAAAGCAACCACAGAGAGAAAAATATTCAGGTAATATTATAAAATAATATAAGATTAACAACAGGAGTTCCACGTTATACTGTATTATTTAAAATTATTGATCACTCGCATGGCGATGTTTCCTACACCTATTCTAATATAACTGAGTTTCTTAATTTTGTATACATGCCTAATGTTATATCTCTTTAATCGCACTTGTTTAGTGGGACGCTTTTTGTATCTTTTAAAATCTAATAATGACCATACCGGTAGCCAATATAAAAAAACGTGACAAGTGTCAATGATGTTACCTTCAATAGGCGGTCTTTCGGGACGGATAGTCAGGAAACAGCTTTCAACCAATTTTCCTAGCATTTATTAATAAAGGTTCAGATTTAATACCAAAACATAGGAATTGAGGCTCTATCCCTGAAGTCTCATCGTACAGCACTTATATATTGTCCTAACTCAACGGTATGACGACTTCCTGTAAAACGTTTTTTGAATTCATATATTCTTATGACAATAGCCAAAGTCCCAATTATTTATTTGCTTTACCTCAACCTAATCGGATAACACTTATAAGATACTGTCCTAACTCAACAGTATGACGACTTCCTGCAAAGAGGTTTTTGAAATATCATATTTCTATTAAAATCGTCAAAGTCCCCAATAGTTAGTTAGGTGGGAACCTAAACCTAACTGGTCTCGCCCATGCAGTCTGTCCATGGTTGCGCATCACTTAAACTCCTACTCCCGGAGAATAAAAAAAATATAACAACCAACCAAAATAAATTTTATGAACTGGAAAACTCGGCATATTTTTATATAAAACTATTAATAACTATTACTTTTCTATTTACTCATAAATTCATAAGTTTCTCCTGATTATCCATGGAAATTCAATGCAAAAAAGTGCTATTTTCAATATTTTGAACTCACCTACCATTCAATTCACGTCCAATTTTCTCTTGTCACAAAATCTTCTCTAATTTTCTTTATTCATGTACATGGCAGTACACAATATACTATGGCTGTTATTCTCCATTTCTTAAGATACACTGAAAGAGTTTTCCACAGAAGCATACATGAAAATAGGAAGCAACTACTTATTAGATAGCTACTTATTATTAGCTAGCCCGCAGATACAAAACAATACAAAAATATGGATAAAAAATCATGCATTTAAACGTCATTTTCTACCCCTGTTTTCCTCCATATAATATACATACACTCTGCTTAAACGCACTTTTGTTGAATTTACTTGCAGCTCAGGTGATATACTGCCGCATTTATATGTTAAACTCAGAGCCGGAGGAAAGAACAGGCATCTCCCTGGAGGCCTCAATTTTCGACCTTATGAAATCATTTTTCCATCCAACTGTCTATCCGAATTCATGCGCTGCGTAGCGTTCTTGGATCCTTCCAAAAAGGCCCAAAAAACCCACCTCAACTCAACGCCCACTCCATATATAACATTCCGCCCTCTTCCCATCACCCTATCCCCTCCGAATTCAACGAATATCTCTCCTCCTTCTCCCTCGCTCCCGGGATCTCTCTCTCTCTCCTTTAATGCTTCCGAAGAGAAGACGCTCTGCTCGATTCCTCCCCTCTTTCCCTGCCACCTCACCTCCCAGTCCCTCTCTCTCTCGTTCTACGGCAAATAAAATTTATACCAGAATGTTCCGCACTAAACGGAACGTAGGAACCCAAATAATCGAAAACCTGTGGACTGTAACCTGAACCGTGAGGTCTTGCGAGGTGTAAGTACAACCAATGCGCTTGATCCTATTCCCCTCGCGTGATTAAAGATCGCAACGATAGGAAACAACACGTTATGTTGGAGATCGTTCGTACCGTAGTTTTTCAATGATTTTCTCGGAAAAATTATAATTTTTATTCAGTGGCTGGCGACCCCACATCCCCACCCACAAGTCCCTAGCCCTCCCAGGTCGTTGGAAGGGTCATAGGTGTTGTACAGGGTTCGTCCGGAAAATAAGTGTACTGAGCTCAGGAAAAAAAATTTATTACACTTTTACATATCTGATGATGCAGCCGTGATGCAGCCGCCAGATGTTTTTAATCTCGTGCACTATTGTTTTTGGCACATTACACTGCTCTGCTATCATCCAAACACTAAGACGACGATCAGAGCTCAGTACATCGCGAACTTTTCGCACATTTTCGTCGGTGAGTGTCGTTGATGGGCGTCTAGGCCGTGGTTCGTCGTCGACCTCTTCTCTGCCATCCACGAACATCTTGTGCCACCGAAAGATCATGTTTATGGACATGGCTGACTCCCCGTAAGCCTGGTTAATCATACTGACAGTTTTGGTAGACGATTTCCCAAGCTTTACCGCAAATTTGATGGAATAACGCTGCTCCAAAAACTTCGGCATCGCGTTCCGTGACGTGGGTCGAGCGTGGAGGTTCGCGTTAACAGAGCTCCTCACTACACCACAGCTCAGAGCCGACTGCCTTTTTCAGCGTCGCTTGCCAACATACCCCCCTCCAATCGCAGCCCGTCAGAGCGGTGCTGGGCGCGCCTGGAGCGGCGGGAAAAAATCAGTACACTTATTTTCCGGACGAACCCTGTATTGCTGCTCTTTCTTTCTTTGCTACTCTTCTACCGTAATTAAAATTATTTCACTATTTCCTCACTGTTACAATTAGTACTCATTTATTACTCACGTTAATTTCTCGACAGTTTTATTAGCCGCAATAGCATTTTCGGTTGTTATGAGAATTATGAATAAAAGGTATCAAATGAGTTAAGAAGACGTAAACTGTACATTGTGAACGTTCAGGCGTTATATGGTGAAATCTGAACTTTCTTTCATTACATTCATTCAAGATACAGGAATAATACTTATCAGGGTAAGTTTGTGGACGGTCACTAACGCTTACTACCTTTTACATATTTCGAGAAATTCCAATGATATACTCCAAATTATTTCATCTTCATTTTTTCGTACCGTCTTCCTGTCACTATGCTGCGTGAAATGTCTATTCCCTTACTTTATCCACCTTGGTTGCCAAATATTCAACCTTCTATTAACGCCTACAACTTTTCACTACCTTTTTCTGAAATTTTGAATGATATGTGTAACTTTTTTCCCCTATAAAATGTATTTAGCACAACACGACCTTGGCTTTGTTTGCGATTTACCCCATCAGTTGAAGTAAAATATCTGCATAAAAGGTTCTGTTCTCCAGAAAGTGTGTGTTATCACATGAAGATGTAGATATTCTACGAAACCAAGACTGTATTGCGCTACTCATCTTTTATGTAGAAAACAAAGCTATGCTTTTTCTTTTAAATATGAAAGATCTCCAAACAATTACATCGGATATGGTCAACCTTATTCCACTACCTTTCAATATGTTCCCATGCACTTTACCACTTCATTTGAATTTCTCTCGGCGAATTTCTCTCTTTACCTACCTAAGATTTAAGGCTTGATGTTTTCTTACTCTCTATCTATGTCTAAATGCAATGCAACTATCATTTTTAAACATATGATTATGCCATTGTTACTACATTAATAAACGAAATGATATTAATTGAAACATCCAATTCTGCATTTCTATTATTTCATAGGATAAACTATTCATGTTGAAAAATGAAAAGGACCAAAGAAATAATTATGAGGAAAAATAACGGGTTGACTTTGTTCTTAGATAATTATAATAGTTTTTTATAATGGAACTATTCCATTCACAATTTCTAAGAGATTATTTTCCACTCCATAAGATCTTTATTGAGGATTTTCTTACAGTTTAGGTGTTCCGTCGTCAATATCAGATAAATTTCAGGAAGTCTAACTTCTTATGATGTTTTTCACCCATTTGGGTGTGAATGACATGTCGGTCTCTAAATTAATTCGCATTCAATCTAAGTAGGCAGGTTTTAGGAGAACTCTATACGTGTATTATTTTCTACACATTACGATAACTATTCTATTTATTATTACGCCCTATTCTTATTATTAAGAGCAGTTTACCTGTATTTTACCAGCAAAAGGTATGCGGGTTTTTGATAAACAATTACAAAATTGCCTAAGCCGCAATTACTTTGATACAAAACATCCTTCACCCCATGCTTCATATTACAAGAACTCATCTGCATACTGTATGACCACGTAACCATGTATTACCATGGCTATACGTATTACTCCATAAACACATCTTGTTTTGTTATAATGTATATATAACAATAGTAATAATAACATGAAGTCGTTATTTAGCTCTGGATACTTTTCACTTCCCTTACTTCCATTCAAAACGCTAACTATTTCCACCCTCTACATAGCTTTTCCAGCATTCTATATCCATAAGAGTCTTCAAAACCACATGGCCTCTAATTACCTCCAAAGCAAACAAATATTTTCAATTTTGCCCTGGGTTTTGATGCCAATTTTTATCTTAACACATCATTTTCAGGTCATACAAGACCAACGGAAGATTTAATTACATCAGAACCAAGATCGAAAGAAATTAAAATATTTAAGTGGAAATCGAAAACTAAAAGATGATTCAGACGTAATTGTCTATTCTCAAGAGCTTAGCAAAGATCCATAAAACGAGATTTTAATTAACAGATTAAGGGAGTATTTACAAGAAGAGAGTCACTAAGTACTAATCAATCATAAACTCTGGGAGGTTGTAATCCCGCCAAAGTAATCAACCCGGAGGGATCTCTCGATAGACGAGGGCAGAGCTCATCGGGGATTAAGCCTCACGTCGTGTGCAGTGCACATGCTATCTGGGTGGATGGGGGATAGCTATTCTCCCTGGGCCGCTTGTGGTTTCGAGGGAAGATCTGGAATCCAAAAAAATCACGAGCTTGGGTAAAGCTGAGATTGCCCATAATCACGTGGATTACGACCCAGTCTCTCTGATCAGTGATCAAAAGCTCTAACCACATGGTCCACTATCTTAGTTTTCTCTACCAAGACGCTAATTTTTTATCACGTGAAAACTTAAAGTTTCCAATTGTAATCTTTCTTATTTTACTCCCTCATTTTATGACGCCAACCTAGACATTAATGCTAAGCCTCTCCATAGGGCCGTGACTTACAACTTGGAACACTGCCTTACCAAACACCGTGTCGCAGGAATGGATGAGAAAAATATAACGTCCCGGAGCAAAACAAAAACGCTTCAAGAAACTAGAAATGTCTTTACCAGACAAAAATGACGTCCATCAACGATGTAGGAAATTAATTGACTTTAGAAATAACGAAATCATTAATGAGAATCAAAAGGTATACCCATTCAAATAGGTTTAAAGCTTCATTGCAAAACGTATTCACCAAATAAAATATATTTCCATATAAATGAAAACTTTCATTTATTTACTTCAAATAGCATTCCGGTATTGCCTACCTCTGCGTACTAATACGGTGATATTGCAAACAAGATCTCTTTGTAAATTATGTGAAAATAATTTGTACTAACTTTAAATATTGTATTATTTTCACATATAATTATGCATTTCATTTCACATAGACCTGTTATTACTAAACTCAGACATTTATTTCGTTGCATTTTTTAAGGCTCCATAATATGTTTTTGTTTACCCTATCATAGGTTTGATTAAGCCCTTTTTCCTTTTTCCCTTCTGTGGCGTGATTGTGTCATAATTAAATTAAATATGAGCAATGAAAACAAATAGCTTGCATTGCACAAGATTACTGTAAAATGCAATGTTTTTGACAACCTTAGATAATCATAATAGGAAATTACAGATCTCTGAAATAAGAGGATTTTGCCAGTTTGTGTTAATTACAGCTTGCTAGCAAGAATTGCAGTCCGACGTAAAGCAAAAGCTTCCATCATTCATGCGTTAATTCGTTCCATCCCGCCTCACAAACAGCCATCGATGAATGAGAAAAAAATGAATTTGAACGGAAAAGAGTTTTTAAAAATGTATGATCAATTGGAGATGCAACTGAAATTTAAATTGGACTGATCCAGGGTTTAACTCTCAATCTAATTAAGTTCTATTATATTTCAGCGCTTCGCTTCGACGCCCTTTTGGCGTGCCATTACAAACAATTCTTTTGTTGAGCTCCTTACAAACAATGAACAATGTTTTAATGATTGCGTTTCTCTCTTTTCAATTTTTAATGTCATGAACGGGAACGTTACGGTTCCCGTAACGTAACGGCTACGTTACGTTACGGGAACAATGTTTTGGGATTAAATACACTTCCCAAATGGGCTGTTAACACTTCCCAAAGGTCGTCCGGAACATGTTGGAAACTTGTTAATCGTCCATCTCACAGACAGAATGAAACTAAATTAAGCATAAATAACAATTCTGGCATAAAATTCTGACGCGTCTATCAGATTTTTAAATGTCTATGACTCTAATATTTTAAATGCTGCCGCCGTTTTGAAAGGAGTGTGACTGCAATCCCTAGTGAATTTTTATTTTCCACAAAAATAATATCTCGAAGGTTATTGTAACTTCCTATAACATTTAGCAATAAACTGATGCCAGTAACTAATCCAATTATGATGGAAAAAAATATTCTAAGGATATGTATAATTTGAAGAGACAGGGCTATAATAGGTGGGCTACCCTAGAATGAGAAGGATAATAAAGATTTAAGAAAAAAATTTGATTAAACTACCAATCATATGAGACGTAACGAGTAAAAAGTATACAAAGAGGAATGGTTTTGGTAAGATGGAAAGAATATAGAGTGGAACTGCATGTTTAAGACAACGATAAATATGCCAGGGAGTTCGGTCCTTGAAATGGAATATGATGTCAACATAGCCAGAAATACTTCAATGCGAGAGAGAAAAGGCATAAAAGGAAATGAAATCTAGAAGACTGTGGGAATATACACCATCATTTAAAAACTGCCAAAGAATTTTTAAAAAATGCGAAAAGTAATATTAGACTCATTTGTAGCATTTATGAGGGAGGAACTTGGTCAGGTGAACTTGATGGATCAGTGTTGATATGCAGGCCAGAAAAGTTAAAACAACATTACGTAAAAACTCGTAAGTTTGATTTCACACGCGGAAAAGATGGTATTTGAGAGTAGGATAATCGTCAAAACGATCGAAAAGATGGCAAACAAGTACTCACTTAAAGATAAGGTTGGGTTTAGAAAAGGGAGGAGATGGCGTGATGCCATAGCATTAATGAAGTTGCGAGTAGGAAGAACCATAAATTACTACCAGGATGTATTTGCATGCTTGTTGGATTTCGATAAGGCGCTCGAAAGTGTACGAGAATATAGGAACAAACAGAAAATATAGAAGACTTATCTGAAAACCCTGAGCAGGTACTGATAGCAAACGGAGAGTTGGATGGACAATGCTAAGCAGGGGAGTAATACAGGGATGTTCTTTATCATCATTTTTTTTCAATACATATGCAAAGAAATGGAGAGGAAGGCATGGAGGCTAGATTAAGAGTAGGTAGGGAAGCATTAAAATCAGTTAGATCTACGGATGATCAAACTTTAGCCAAACAATTAAAAATCATTACTTAGCGGATTGCAGGATCAGTGGAATAGGTAAGAAATGAGGATTGATCATCAGAAAACGGAAGTAATTAGGCTATCAAGAAAAATGGAGGCTTAAATTAATATTAACGCTGTGGGACATACTTTAAATTGGAAAAGGCAGATGGGGATACAAATATTGAGAAAGCGTTTTGAATGATGGTGAAAAAAGTAGTAAATTAAAAAAGGAAGCAAAATAAAGAGGCGGGACTTCATAAGAGCAACCTCACGTAAGAATGTAAAGCAGAGAATAGTGGGCATTCTAATGTGGGAGCGTAGTTTTAATGGCTCGGAAACTTGGTCGTTGAAACAAAAGGATAAATTTGTATTGGAGGCTTTAGACAAGTGCGTTTGGAGAAGGATGGATAAAATTAAATAGGAGGAAAGGATGCCAAACGATGCTCGAAAATATTTGGAGAAGGCAGAGAAAGTGGATTCAGAGAGAGAGAGCAGCAGAGGGAGGAAAAAATAGATATTTTGGATGAAATTAAGTGAGGTAGAAAGCGAGAATGTGATGAAAAAGAAATTCAAAGAATGAGCATTGTAATATCGCGCATGGGGTTTCAAGATGCTTTGTGCCAACTTAGTAAGGGATTGGGAGCACAATAGTGCGTAGTTCCATGGTCCATTAAAACCTGCCCTAGCAATAATCATATTTTACTACTAAAAGCCTGCTGTAGCTTTTGGTAAAACTTGCCTTCATTTCACATTAAACATTTTATTTTTTACTCCTAGAAATATCTTGAATAATACATACCGGGATATAGTTTTGAAGTTAGTATTTTATGCCATCTATGAAACACAGAACCACTCTAAATGAGTGCGCCTCTCTAAAAACTTAAAAACAAGAGTGTTTCAAAAGAATTCCCCACTTTTTGCGCATCGGTGCATTACCTTGATAGGAGAAAATATTCACATTTTAAAAGGCTCTTTGACCAAATGAGAGAATGCTTGTCTTGCGTTTTCTCCGAAATAAACCTTGAGAATAGACTCGTACATATCACAACTGAATGCTATCGCCTCTTGCGACATTTGGGCATTATGATGATGCACAACGGCACAATTGGGGTTTCTCCCAAATGCTCCAAAATCTTCGCTCTTCTCATCGAGGCGTGAAATGTGCGAGATTACAACTCTGCCTTCACCTTTATTGATTCCGTGAGTACAAAGTGCATATGAAAATAAGGGAACACTCCCCTGGTTCGTTTTCTTCTTTCACGTTCTTCGTGTTGCAGAATACTTTGTGACGTCGTCTCAAAATCGTCAAATATCCCGCACAGATCTCCTCTACCTTCTCCCCGTGACCCTCCATCGAACACCTAAAGAGAATTTCCCTTCCAATACAGCCTCATTCCTTCGTGGCCTCACCTCCCCTACCCGTTAAATATCGTATTTCTTTTATGTTCCCAAATTCTCGGAGGAAAGCCTGATGGGATATGGGAATCCTTCCGCGCGGATTCTTAGTCCTCCACATCATCGGTGTTCTTTCCATACACTATTCTATGATCAATATTTCAGTTATTTTCGAGGTAGGGTTGTCAAAATTAATCGAAGTTGTTATGGCGGAGAAGTATAGCCAAATGCAATTACGATGTTGAACCTGCGGAATCAGATGCGCAGACCTTAAAATGAATATACATTTTTCAGAATCAAATATGCCATTATGCCTTTAAATGAAGCCCGTTCATTATGGAGCGTTATATTGATCCACATAAACTGGGTGACCTAACAATTCTACGAAATTATACTTTTCGCCAAATCTAGCAGAAGCATAATCAATTTTAGAAGAGCTCTTATAACCGGAATACATCATTGCTCAAAATATCGGCGATGGGTTCGATCGAATAGAGTGGAAATCTATTAATAATTGTATTGCATAATGTATCGGGCTGTAGGAATAGGCGTGTTATTCAAAATTCATGCATGAGGACCGTAAAAAAAACGCAGTGAGCACGTGAAGAGTTGCAAAAATAAGGGAAGTGGAGGAAAAATTGGGTTGACAAGAGAGAATGGATTCTTTTTGCTCTTGAACTTATGCTTTGATAAAAAAGCAATTTATGTGTAGACAGTGTGAAGGGAGACAGGAAGCTAAGTCAATTTTGAAAATGACAAAACAAACGGAATCAATCAGCAAAGGGATAGTGGACATCATTGAGCGCAATAAAAGACCAATGAAAGAGTAATGGGATAAAATATGTAAAGCGAGGACACTCTCAAGAAATGAAGAGATTATTAAAATATTACAGATGGAGGAAATATTAACCTAATAAAGAAAAATGTGTAGGTTTTGCGGAGTGTTTCTGTAGGATTTGCAGAGGGAAGTAAATTCACTATTGGCCCTAAAAGTAAGCACAGACTCGTAAAGAAAAGATTTATCAATAACTTAAGTGAAAGGTTACACACTCAGTTTTAATTCAAGCCACGGGCAAGAACCATAATGAGAATTGAGTTTAGAGGAGAATGGTAAAAGTAAACCGTAGAAGATGTTAAGTTAGCTAGGGACATAACTGGAGAAATTTTAAATGGAGTAGAAGGTAAAAATGCTTATGGAAGAACCCTGTGAAAATAGGAACGAGAATGACAGCTATAGTAAGGAGGTAAAAGGTGCTATTAATGAAGAAATGTGTTTTTGAGTGGCACAAACTGTTTCAGGAGGATTGAGAAGATGTTGAAGACGCCGAATGTTTAGGACGCCCTTCGGCCTCAAAAAGTGACAAATATCTTGCAAGGGTGAAGGCTTTGTTGGACAGGAATCGTAGATCAAGTGTTTGCATGTTTTCTGATAAACTTGGCCTCTCTTAAAGTGAGGTGTATTGACTTGGGGGTCAAAAACATGAGCATGAGAAAGTTGCGTGATAAGTTGGTGCCGGGAGTGCTCTCGGACGAACAAAAGGAAACTCGCACGTGGATCTGCCAAGAGCTTCTCGACCCTGCCTCAGCCAACTTAAAACCCTGAAGTTCTCCTCACCAGACTTCTCCCTCTTCCATCGCCTCTAATCGGTGCTGAAAGGACGTCACCACAGCTTGGTGAAAGGGTTACAACAGGCCGTGACGAGGGAGCTTAGCAGCATTTCGGGCGCCGCCTTTCAGAAGGCGTACGAGGCGTGGAAAGTCCGCTGGCAGCGGTGTGTGGGCTCACAAGGGTGCTACTTCGAAGATTTTTGAGTGAATGTATCAATTCTGTCAATGCAATTTTTTTAATTTACTCAGTCCTACTACGTTTGGGACAAACAATATACCTTCTCCCACTTTTAAATGACAACTGACAAATGTCCATGAGAGAAAGAAAATTTCTTCTATAATACAACTTGCATATATCTCTAAGGTAAGACTTACATTCTCGTATTGTAAATGAAAACGAAAGAAAAATATGAACAAAAGAATTTCTGACCTCTACTATTCACAGCTCTCCTGGAAAGAACATATACCGCCATCAACCGCTTTCTGTTATATGATAACATGGTTGACATTTTTTTCCAAGTTCCATCCATTTCCCAAAGCTACAACCCGTGATTCAACCACCTTAGGTTTGTGAAGACGTCGTTTAATCTCCTTGGTTACGAACGATACTAATGAAGTATTCGCTGGTGATAGGCCTGAAAATATCCGCCGATTATTTGAGATGAAATAATTCAAAATACAAGGTTTTGCCAACTAACCCATTCAAAATGTTTTGGAACATATATGAAGATGTTGCCGTAATTATTTCACGTTTTAATTCAGTTGGATCAGCCGGCATTATGAAAATCGATCATTATACTTGTATTCATTATTATTTCCACAGACAAAAGAAAATTCAATTCCTTTATAAATGATCCACTATTAACAGGTTTGGTAGTTTGAACTGTTAGATTGTTCATTTATACATGTTGCCAAACTATTTTAAATATCTTTTTTATCATCCTCTGGGATATTCTGCAAGATCCCCCACTTAATTCATCGAGCAGTCTTTTCACTAATTCAGTATCTTTACAGAAAAATACATGCCTTTTAATTATGTGACAGAGAGAAAACTTTACTATTTAATGAGCAAACAACGGAAAACTATGAAAATATCTAAAAAATATAAAAAGAAGACAGAAAATAGCGTGGGAAATTTAGAAGAAGGTCGAGGCTTTAACGCAGTGTTGTGATGAAGGTGAACAAGTGATGCATGCAAGACTTAATGTTAAATGGGAATGAAAGGACTGGTCGTTTACGAGAAAGGATAAGTATAAGGAATATTATTTAACATAGGATCAGGAAGGAAGAGTAAAGAGAATACTAATATAATAATACTTAGTTATCCACTAGTCATCATCAAAGCAAGCAAGTACGATGCACTATAATATCACTGCCGCTCATCAGTGAAATAAAAGTATGAGACGAGCATTCTGTACAAAGAGTACGAAATTTTTGCAGAGCATGTAATAACATCGAATAGAATAATAACATTTACTTTTAATCCGTCCAATAAATATAATGTTAATCTCTTAATAACAAGTATCGTAATAGGGTTTATAGCATATCTTGAGGAAATATGTAAATGCCAAATAGTGATATATCGGAATAAAAAATCCAAAAATAATGAATAGTCTGAAAAATAATGAATGTTCGACGATGAATTTTGAAAATAAACGTTTTTCACCAAAATAATGTTGCGCATTTGATGGAAAGGGGTCTCCTCTAGTATAAGGAGACCCCCGTTGAAAGATAACCTGCCACATTACTCATGGAATTGATGGTGAAGAAACTCAGGGAAAAAAATTTTACGGTAAGAAAGCCATAATCTTATTTACGAATAAATTAATTAAATATATCATTTGAGTTTTTCATTAAACTGAAAAATCTTTTTCTAATTGAGTTAATAAGAAGGACCCAAACCGATATCCACACAAATTAAATTCTACGCGAACTTTGACAAAGATATTTTATGATCTCTTCCTTTTTTTCTTTTCTCTGTCAACTTGGTAACAATATTCCTCGATTTAGGTTTTATGTATTCATTTTACGCTAATTTCTCGTAGCCAGTCTCAATTAGCATCGATTTAATATTGTATTGAAATGCACTTTCCCTAGGCGTGATTTTTTTCAACTTCGTAACTATTTCAGGATAGTATTCCCACTCATTTCGTTTCATTTTCGACATCTCAAGAAATAATCAGCTCATTCAAAACTTATGAGACTGACGGAAAATTTCGAAAATGAAATTAGCTAATAATAATGGTAAAAATACAACAATGGCAGTAGCTTAAAACGAGTACACCAAAATCTTCCGAATGGAGAGAGTCCGTGATCGAAACGGTAAAGTCAGACTGCTGAAAATCTTGACCTGGATCCAGTAACGAAATGAGTCTCACGATTCATATCTTTAGAATGTATTCTCAGAATTATATTAGCAGCTCCTTCATTTTAAGTTCAGAAGATAAATAAGTCACCACTGGATAAAACCGTGTGGAGACCACGCTGCAACGCAGGGATCAATGAGAGTGGAAGTCTCGCCCCGCCAAGCCAAAGGGGGCAAAGTAGTGAGGGCATTATAAGAAGAATTTCATTCGGTCAAAAACCTTTTAAAAAGACTTGTGAATTGATGACAGGCACCTGAAGTAATGACATAAAGAAAAGGATAGGGGGAAACTTTAATACGGAGCATTGTGTGACTCGTAAATCTGAGGCGAGAGGGAAAGCGTCGATTGGAAGCTTCCGAGACGTAGATTTGGAGAAGAATGGAAAGCATAACATGAATAGAAAGGAAAACTAATGGAGAAGTTATGGGAAAACATTACGTGATGATACACAGCTGTTAGGAGACATTCGATGGAGGCGGGTCGAGTGAACGTGGGATATACTGAGAAGCAATAGGATGCTCTCAACGGTAAAAGAGGAGAGACCGCTAAAAAGTGAGAAAGTCCAAAAAAATAGACGTTTTGGATGAAAGATAGGGAGATAGAAAGTATTCAGAGCTAAAGAATAATTAATAATACCCAGCATGGGATTTTGGGATGCTTTTTGTCCTGTGAGTTTTGAAGCCCAACACTGTGTAGTACCTGAGTCCATCAAAAACCTACCCTAATCCGTTAAACTACCGTTAAAAAAATAACAGAGACAACAAAAAAACACGGAGAAAAAGAAAGGAGAAACAAGCGCAAAATTTAATTCCTTTCCCGACAAATACATCTGCACTAAACAACCCAGCAGGAACCGGAATGCCGCAGAGTCATAATTCAACCTCGCAATCATTTTCCCGGATGCTGTTCGTGGGTGAAAAAGATGAGAGTGACTGGAATTTTCACTCTCGAAGGCGATGCTATTTCAACAGTATTGTTTTCCTCTTTCTCCATAAATTCGAAATAAAAAATGTAGTAAAATAAAATTGAATTAGAATAAGCCCCATGAAAAAAATAATCTAATAAATTAAAAAGAAATACATGAAAGTAATAGATAAACAGACCCGAGAAGGATTACGCTGAGTTAAAGGTCAGTGATAAAAAATCTCTGTTTATCAACATACCCCGAAAAATATATTTTCCGAATTATGAGCCGCGTAAGGGAAATAATCGTGAATATAGAAATTACTTCCCGGATTTAATTTCATTAAATTAGTAGGTTCATAAGGTAACTAGGAAATACAGAATGAGAAAGTACAATTACTGATTAAAATGATCCAAAAATAGTGAAATTGTGAATATGGCTCAATTAAAAAAATATCAAGGTATCTGCCATAGGTCTCTCGCTTCACTGTTTCACTAAAATTTTACAGTGAAACTGATTAAGCTTAGCACTAGCCTAGGCAATGATGGCATGGCAATAATAATCTCCATCATTCTAATCGCTTAGATATCCCGTTTTCAACTAGATAATCCCTATTCTCCATTTCCCATTTCCCCATTTTCAAATAGACCTGATCTGACGGCCTACAATCATTCCCACCCACGTCCAGCTCTCTCCTTGAATCAAAATTGAATCCACTTTTTCGAATTTTCTCGTTCCTTCTGCATGATATTATTTTCATACCTTCTTTCTCTTCAAACTTTCTTTCCATTCCTATTTTTCCTAGCAAGCTTCACATGTTACAAGGTACTTTGCTCAAATGCGCAAGGCTGGAAGTATACTAGTACCGTGGTTCCAGCGTATTTTATCCTCCTCTCATGCTCACTCAAATCTATACCACTTTAATTTCACGGCAGCCTCTCCATACTTCTTTGCTCATGAGCTTCGTTCCACGTGTCACCTCATTAGCCTACAGTTTTAATTAATTTTCCCTCACTCCCTCTCGCTCTCCCTCTCTCTGTTTCAACTGAATTTTCATTTTTTTTAATTTGAATTTTGCTTCAATCCAAATTTATTCATGAAATGTGCCATGAGGATTTCAATTCCTGTACAAGGCTTGGTGTACGAAGTTTATGGGAAGGAAATTTCGCGGCTTACCAATAAAAGTTTCACAAGTCATACTTCCGAATCAAAGGAAAAATTTTCTTGAAAGATTTGAGTAAGTTTGGAAGCAGTAACATTTAGAATTAACTTTAAAAATCATGCATTTCTTGGGAAAATGAGGCTTAAATAGTTGTAATGAATCATTACTTGTTTTGCTAGTTTAGAAAAAACCTGCATGCAGCACCTCTTTATAGATTGAAGAGTTCATTAATGCTGGAAAAAATTCAAGAATGAAACTAAATACGATTATTGGATAAGCCGAAGAACCAATATATCGCTGCAACAAAATAACAAGCATGGATGTTCCACTTAGAAAGGAAAAACTCAAAAGACCCGAAATTCCTTCCTCCAAAATCGATTTCTGATTCATTCCAATTCTAAAAAAACGTTTCCGTTCCAATGACTTCGCCTTAGTCGTTTTTTTCCTTACTTTGAACCCAGTTCAAGAGGAGGGGGAATAGAATATTTTTTTGGTTATCGTGCAGTGAACGGACCCCTTAAACATGGTATTAAATCTACACGTCGTTTGTCTTAGTATTTTATATGAAGTGCAACCTAGTATTTTATATCAAAGCAACCTTCCGGTTGATTTCCGTGGTGGTGGATCGAATTATTTTACATCGCGCCTAATTATATTGTTTTAATATCAAGGTTTTAAATGGAAAATGCTTTCAGCATGTTGCATGAAATTATCATTAAACGTAAAATTATAGATAACCATTTCATGGCAGAAATATATTTCTGACCACCCAGATTAAAAAAAGTCTTTGTGGAAAACAATATTAAAATTCATTTAAGAGAAAAGTAAAGAGAGTTATAATATAAAGATTTGCTAACGCATCTCATCATGTCATACCTGAAAATGGCAAAGCATACAAAGGGCATTATCCCACTCATCCGCTGACGCGTTTATCGCGCTTCACGTGTTTGCAATTCTCTAGATTAACCAAATGTAAAATGAGCACCCCAAGTCATAAATTTCGGCACTGCGTCCGAAACTCCAGAGAGATGTGCGATACATTTATAATTTCGGAAATTCCTGGTACTTTTATTCACGTCCGACGAATGAAGAGGTCTCCGTTCTCACGTTGTTTATTCAGTCTCCCTTATCTGATGGTAGCCTTCAAAAAATCACGAAGAGCATCAATCTTAGCGAGCAAAATTACAAACCAGTCCGCGACACCCTCGCTTCCTTAAAAAAAATGCACGTCTCCTCCTGAAGCGCCTACGAATCCCTTCTTTGAATTTCTCTCCCGCAAAGAGGATCTCGCGACGGGGCCATAAACACCCTAACCAACCGGCGATCACAGACGGATATCAGAAGCTCCCGAAATGTTCGATGCGATCGAAAATTCGGAGAATCACACGCAGGAGGCACTGCTCATCCAGATAACGGCATGGGAGAAGGGAAAGAAAAAAATATATAAATAAAGTGCGAGACCGGAGAGGAGCAAAAATAAAAAAAAAGGTCTCAGGGAAGAGGATCGAAAAAAAGGCGGAAAACGAAGAGGTGAAACCGAAAGGACGACAAAGGCGGGGTGAACGAAGAGGGATGGGGCGGGAGGGAGGGAATTCGAAGGATTTCGAAGGGGTTCTGGAGCGGGGCAGATAAGGGACTCGTGGAGGGGGATGTCGTGCGGAGGGGGAGGAGATCCGTGCAGAATGTGAGGCAGGGCGGCGTAAGGGGGGGACCCAGCGGCAGGGGAAACGAGGAAGGGAGGGGATATGCGATGTTTTGAGGCATTCTGGGAGTGGGGTTGCCATGGGAAAGGGAGTGGTACCCTTCTCTTCCACCCGGAACGGTCCACTTCAACAAAGGGAGCGTGGGAGGGTGGCGGGAGGATGGACATCTGTATGTCTGCGTGTACCTCCTTCGTGGGAATTGAGCTGTGACTCCGGGTCGAGATCCTCAAAATTTGCAAAGAAAGCGAAACAAAGGGAGCTCGAGAAGGAGTGAGAGGGGAATAACGCATGGGCACATTCTAAGAAAAGAACAATGAATGCTATGGTCGAGTCAAATGTACAAGGCCATGTGATCATCCTAATTTGCGACAGTCAGGGGAAAAAGTACGCAGGTGTCCCGTCATCTGCGTACCTTTGGCGTCTGCGGCGCGGAATTGAAAAGGAGGGCATTATATTTCTGCCATTCAGAGTGAGAAGCATCCTCCATCTTAGTCCCAATTTAATTTTCCTAAACAACTAGAAAGATATGCGTCGTTGGAAAGCGCTCTCACAGTGATGCTACTGAAAACAAACTCTAAAATAACCATAAAAACATATTTTAAATGCAACATGCGACTCCGCAGAACTTCTCATCTGGAGTCGAAGAGTTTCTTCCCCCCCTGCTGAACACGTAACGGTGACGGAGAATTTGTAAGGTAATAATTTTTGGGTAAGTAGTGATAATCCATCATAATTTGAATTAACATTACTTCGTTTTTCCACCGTAAAATTATAAGCTAATGTATCCTTTTCAATATATGTATGCCACATTTTAAGTAAATATATGTAAAATTGGACACCATCTGACGTAAATAGGCTAAACACCAACAAAGTAGATAATGATTCTTACAAATTATTCCGAAAATTTGATTCAAGAAAATTGATCAGATAAATTTTAAGTTCTTCACAGTAAAGAGTCATCCTCTTCCAAAGTATTTAGAGATACTATGATAACGTTCTCTGGCTGCAATAAATCTTCACGCTATTTAATAACTAAAATTAGCCCAACTACATGTAATTTAAAATATTGGGAAAACATTGCGCCATTCCATTATAATAATAAATCTTCTATTAGACATAACTATATGTTGATATCTGAATGAAACTTCAGATGCCCATTTAAAGAATTTAAGGCTTTATCTAGTAATTTTCATGTCTCACATTACATAAAATTTGAATAAAAGGTTAAAAAATACCCGTTTTCCGCAAAATTTTTTAATAGCACGAAACAGTACTATTTTTTGCTACAAAATTTGGCCGCTGGGGCTTAAATAAAAGTTGAATAAAGTTTTACACAATTTCATATGCATCAACCATCAAAACCTGTGGCTTTAATAATTCACGAAGAGTTTAATTATTTAATGCAAGCTAATTTATTCAGACTAAAACTACACTCCTGTGCTTCGTTTGCATATTCTGTTCGCCTACGTCAAGGGCGAGATAACTTCAGCTAATCACGTAATGCAAATTTATTGTTATAACACAACAACACAAAACAACATACAAAATAAACAACAGTAATATCTGATGAGCATTCTATCGAATTTGAAGTTATCTCGTTTTGGGGTGATTACATCTTTTAATATGTACCACACAGCTAATGATTTTAATAATTACTTCATTCAACGTATTCTTATATGTTACGTATTTATATTTAAGAGAAATAAGTATAACGCATACTTTGGTAATAAATGTCAATTTTGTTTGTAATTTGTTATACAAGTAGAAATGCGAACGGAACATCCTTTCGGTGAAATATAGTGCAGGAACTATAGTCTAAGAATTAGAACTATAGTCCAGGTATAAACCAGTTTTCAATAATTGCGGCCTCTCCCCTTCCTGAACCCAAACTGATCATTCCCTAAGTAATAATTTTCCCTAATCTCTATCCTTTTGTTGTTGATCTCGAGAACTACTTTAGCTGCATGGAAAATCAAACTTACAGTTTTATAGTCCTCACATGAAATAGCCTTTGTCTTTTTCGAAATGGGCGCTAACACTGATCTCAAAAAGTTGTCCGGTCAGATTTTTTCCTCATAGATACTACGAATCAGTCCATACAGAGTCTTCCTCCCACATTGTCCTAAACCTTTAAGCAGTTCCGCAGGAATTTTGTCTACCTCCTCGGCCTTATTTAATTTCATCTCCATTAATATCCCTGAAATCTCAACATAAAATATTACTGGCCCTAATCTATCTTGAACTACTTCAAATTCTCTTTTTATGCATAAGCTTGCTGGCCTAAGTTCTTTACCATAGAGTTATTCTGTATATTCCTTCCATCTCTCTTTGATCTTTTCTGTTTCAACTATTATCTTACGCAACTTATCTCTAACTGTTAACACAGATCTTCCCTTCTTACTTCTCGATAGTGTCACGACCTTCTTGAATAGCACCGTATTTTCACCCTTACTCATTTCATATCCTCCCACTGCGTCGTCCACCACGTTTCTTTCGCTCTATTTGTTACCGGTCCCAATATCTTATTTAACTCTTTGCACTTCGTTTTACCTAACTCGGTATTGACATTCTTGCATTTCATCCTCTCATATATCTTCTAATCATCTCATCAACGATCCATAGTTACTATAACTTTCCTATTAACAGTTCCTCTAATTTCTTTTGCGGCTTTCGATGTCCATTTTTTAAATATATTTTCATTCATCCTAAGCTAAGACATCCAATGTCCTCCAATGAATGCAATATTTCCATGGCGTAATGTTGTGTTATAGTTATTAATTAACTAGGCAACTAATGTGTTGTGTTGTTGTATGTTAGTCCTAAGATATTATATGCATTCATTTCATCGCTATTTATGCACAGTTTGTGCAATTTATCTATAAATTTAATATTGTAAATGTTTGAGGAGAGGTTAGGTAGTAGAAGAGACTCTAATTCTCTCAATTTCGCCCCAAAATAAAGACGAATATCTATTTATCGATCTTTAAAAGATTCATGAATGGCATGTGACGAAAAATTATTTTCTTGAAGTTTCGTCATAGATAGTGGACACATATAGAGACCAGAGACAACAAAAACAATCTACCTACACTCGATTCATTATGTATCGACTTTTCTTAGCGTAATAAAACCTGTGTAATTGCAGTTTCCAAAAGAAAGAGACTTAAATTGTTAATTTATAACATCCTAGTTCTTACTACATCTTAGACAAGGAAAGACCGTCGAAATTTGCTGCTGAATTCTTCGTGGTTTCAATGACTCACAAGTACATGTCAGGAAATCGTGACTCGGTCAGGCGAATGATTTTTCCCCAGTGAATCTCTAATTCATGACCATCCAATGTGGGCCGCCGCCCCTGGCGTCAACTCACATGGGTGTGGAAGAGGGTGGCACGGCCAGCGATGTCTTGGGCGGGTAAACCCCACCAGAAATGGAGGCACTCGCCAAAATTCACAATGAACTCGCCCTGAGAAAGGGAAAACGCGGAAGAAGAGTTCCCCTCACACCCCAAAGGGGCACGGAACCGTGAATCACCAAACATGGTGCGAGATTATGGGGCTAGCGCACGAGGAGGGTGAAAACAAAAAATGTATGAAGGGAAACCTCGGCTGCGCATGTAATTATTTCGGAGTTTTCATTTCACTTACCCCATCCCTCTCCCCCAGCGCTTTTCCAATGGCTTCTCGACGACGCCGTCGCCATCATCGGTAGAGGGCGTGCCCGCGCGTAAATCGAGCTCCGCCGTAATCGTGGATTCGACCCGAAGAACTCCGGGCGGGCCGCGGCTCCGCCACGTTCCTCCTCAACGTTCCGTTCATCGTTTATCGTCTCGTCCCGTTCGCCACGCGCGCGTGTGTGTGTGTGCGCGCCGCTAAATTATCCACCCAGTGCCGGAGACTACCGCCTCGGCGGCCGGGAACTATTCCGTGAGAGGCATTCCGTCGATTTTCGCTAGACGGGGTGCCGTTGCTTCCCCTACCCCCGTCTCAGGCCAAACGGGGAATGGCGAAGAGAGACGATGTTCATGCCTGTTAACCCGCGGACTCGTGCGTCACATGAAGTTTAAACGTCGCATTTCCTTCGGGAGGGGATTTTATCGCAGTTGATGTTATTACCCGCGCTCATTTTGACGAAAATAACACCCCATCGCTACGGATAGACTTTTAAATACTTGATGAGTCTCAGGATTAAGGTTCGCCTCTCCTTTAAAATAGCGCTTTGCGGACTGCGGAATCAAATAGATTTAGCACTTTGTCTGCGAAAATGTTACATATATCCGATGTACTTACTTTCGTAGGTTCGTGTCCGTCTATATATTTATCACGCCCCGTCAATAGAAATGCTTTTGGTGAAGGAAGGACGGATAATGGATTGGCAGCTTTAAGTATATGATGGTATGGGGCAGGAAATATGATCGAATATTGGATGTTGGAAGTAATTTCGGGAAGATGGTAGGCATGAGTGAACGCTGAGGTGGGAGGACAGGAGTTTTTAATATATAACAATGTAAATGGTTTTAATTCCCATAGTTAACAATACAATCACCTAATTAACTGCAAGGAAGTAAAATCTACATTAATAAGGAATCCTGAATCAGAAAAATATATATTATAATATATATAATAGATGTAAAGGAAAAGAAATTACCCGAATATGTCGACTTTTTTTACCGCCCGGTAAAGTTACACTAGTGTACCGGAAGTGATTATTCCAATGGGATCGTGAATGTTTTTGAATTCATAAGGCACTCTCTGGAAAACTCAATCCTATTTTATAGCATACATATTTCGTTCCCTTTTACCATATTAAAGGTTACTTAGGCTACTGTCGGTTTCATTAAACCAGAAAGTCAGTAGTGTTGACATTTTTATGCAATATAAATGAAACAACACCCAATGCTCTCAATTTTTGGAAGATTATATCTAATGAAACAAATTAATTACGCTCTAAACAAGTAATATATTTTTAAAATTTCACATTTCTGTCAAACTTAAGCGCAATGACTCTGATTTTAGGAAATACAGGCATGTATGCATGCATGTATCTAGCATAGCATCAGAAAATAGTAGAAAATTCATTTAATATATTTACCATAGGAATTATAAAAGACGAAGTTTTGCCGAATCAGATAGGTTCTTTAAAAAATACAGGTTGATATTTGAACTTTAAATATTGAAATACGGTTACGTATTATTCTCTCTCTGTAACACCAGGGATTTGTTCAAATGCGAAAATGGTTCCAAACATCTCTTTTGAAGTTTTAAACGTGAAATCTGCAGTCAATTCATATCAAAATTGGGTGTAATTCCTTGACCTCAATTTCCCCGGATGGCGGAAGGAACTTTAGTTCCTCTTGTTAATGGAATATCTGCGTAGAAAGTAGAACTACCAGGTGGAATTCCTGATAAATATAGCACTGGCTTTCTCAATCCACTCCCAATGTCCCAACCCACTTTATTTAAATTCAAGTCGAATCTTTCCATAGAGTGAGCCGCGAAGGTAAAAATAAATCTACTTTGTTTAATTAATATGTACTTTGACATGTACAAAACACGGTTATTTAAAGAAAACGATTGATTCCATAAACCATCATTACTCACTGAAATTGTTCATATACCTACTATTGACGGAGAATAAAATTTTAAAATTATAAAATATTATATTTATTACACTTGACGAGCCTCAGACATTTTTCTTCTAATTCAATTTTTAAATTCGTAAATTTTCATGTAGAAAACTACAATAGAGAGCTAACGAGTGCATACAAACACTTATACCCACCGCAATGAAAGCTTAAGCTTGAAAAACTGTACAAGGTATTTCAATTAATTATTATTATAAGGTAATCTACAGGTTAAGGTAGGTTTTTGGATAAACGCAACTTCCAAATAAATATTTTGTGACTCCTGACAAATAGCAATCCAGCAACCTACTCTACATAAGGTCCCTCTTCATCTCTGAATACTTCCTTCCTCCCTTCATCCCGTCCAACACCCCTATCCTATTCCTGCCATTTCCTCGTTTGCCTAACATTCTCCCCTCTATTACAGTTTTCAGAATCCCACTGACAGTCAACACGCCCTTCATCCACTTTTCCTGCCTCCATAGGATTGCTCCCAACAAACCCCTCTCTTCGCTCACCATACCAAGTACTTCCTCGTTTGTTTTCTTCTCTGTCCATTTCACCTTCTCCATTCTTCTCCACACCCACATTTCAAAAGCCTCCAGTCTACGTCTGTCCTCCTGCTTCAATGACCACGTTTCCGCACCGTACATAGCTACGCACCCTATCAAAGTTTTTACGAGTCTTTTATTAATATCCTTACTCAAAGTCCCGGTCATCAACTCCCTCCTCCTTGTGAAAGCCTCTTTGCCTATTCTTCTCCTTACATTCGTACTACTTTGACCGTGTTATGCTGAAAAAATACACTCTGAAGCATGAATCAGAAATGACGCATTTTGCTCTTCCGATGATGATATTGCAACAAAGTACGTTTATTTCTATGTTTAGACTTCCACATCAATAAACATGGCTATTGAAAACTGCAACGAATTGGGGAAAAGTAAATTTCGTCAAAGGTGCAAACTGAAGAAAAGTACAGTTATGCAAATCTTTAAAATAGCAAAGGTTATGGCAATTCCTCTCGGATCTTCCACCTCTAGTGAGGGTCTCAATTCTGGCCAAAATTTCGACGCTCGACTCAAGTATCGTATTCAGGGCAAGGATGACGTGACGAGTGAGTGAAACTTCGGCCAGAATAGAGGCTCACCCGTTGGCAGATAAAAGAGAAACCTCTACATGTTTTACTCCGAAAAAGCACCAGTTCTTGCTAATAGGGGATAGGCTCAAATATAAAAATTTAATTTATTGTAGAGAGAAAGTAGAGTGTAAAAATTTTATCACAGAATTTAACAAACTACTTACTTCATCCTACACTTATTACTAGCTTTAAGTGTTTATTCAAAGTGACATTCTCAAATAATACTGACGCACAAAATTGGAGGTGTGGTGTGCAGATACTTGAAGAAAGAGAGCAACAATATTGATACCCTCAAGCGAAAATACAACCTGAGATGTCTCTATTCAGAAAACTGGATAAGATGGCGTCTATTCGTTTGCCACTCGAACAAGTATTTCCAAAGGAAATTTAGGAAAAAGAATTTTTTCATGCCTTAACATCAACTGAATTTCAATTTCAAAGCTATACCCGTATACTTTTACCGTATTACTAAACGATCGTACAATATAGTGAAGTTCATGCCGATGTCCACTGAAATTACTGAAAATTAATAACATGATTTTCACTATGGCCATTTTAAATGTATCACTCTAAGTGATATTTCCTAATAAAATGAGTTTTATTATGTGACAAAATGGGTTTCCTTAATTTCTGGTTGTTAAGTCATGCACAGAATAAAAATTAGCAACACATAGCGATAAAACTTTGCAATCGACAAAAGTATATAGTAGCGAAATTTATTACCAGAAACGTGGAATGCCATGAAAAATGAAGCTGAATCTTAAAAATTTCGATGAGCAGTCATTAATAATTAATTTGATAGGAATTAATCGATTCCTTCCCAAAAGTTCTCTCACCACTTTTTAAGTATTATCTTTCCACTTTCTCCTTTTATTCGTTTAATTCTTCTTCCCCCCCCCCTCTCTCTCTCTCTTCCGCCATCGCCTTCTTGGTGTCGTTTTTAAAGAGATATATAGCGGATCGAAGTTTTCCTGTTTTTTTTCCTTTCCTCTATACTCCGTTTTCCCCGTTCCTACGGCTCCCTTAGGGTGCTAAGTCGAGCCAATGGGACTAACTGCTGGAAATTTCAGATTCCCCCTTCCAAATTCTTTTCATTTTCTCAATAATCGTAGGCCGAAGAACATATATATTCGCACTGTGCTAACCTAGTCCCTAAGCCCTTGGAGATCTTTCTTAATCTTTACTCTAACTTTATTTTTATGTGTGGCGAGATAGCTTAGTGGGCAAAGCGTTCTGTTTTAGACCAATGAGTCCCATATTCAAGCATGCTGAATCTTATGGGCACTTCTCCTACTCCGTTGGCCTGGCTGTGGGAAAATATGCCCATTACGTGAAGAATAGTTATGAGCTAACAGAAAGCGTCAGATTATTCCTGGATACTCTGACGTTAGGAGTCTCTGGAGCCACTAATATGAAATGCGCCCGACGAAATATTAGTTAAATACAAACCAGTCAAGATTAACCGTGACAGAGGAGAATAATTTTAGCCCCAAATAACACAGGAAGGCTAGTCCATTTAGAGAACTCAAGAGAAATCAATAAAAAATCGAAGATAGAGTGAATATTTCCCTCTCCCTCAATTTGTGGCCGCACAGGCAGGAAAGATCAAGGAATACAATTCTCGAGTTCCCGAAAATGACACGATGCAGACAAAATTAATTATCAAAAATTCCAAGGGTTGGTGACCTTAAACCTCCCGTCAGTCACCATCGTGGTGGCCTTCAGGATATGATATGTAAATTACAAATTGCGTACACAGTAATTACCACTCGCACTCATGCGACCAACATGGACGTCGGTAATTGCAAGTATAGTGAATGACGCTGTATTACTTGCCCATCATCCTCCAATCCGAAGAGGAGGATTTGGTGAAATGACTACTGTACTGAATGTACACATCCATGCAGAGGACTCAGGATTTGTGTTCCATAAATTTCGATCGTGTCTACTGAATAATAAATAAGACCTGCGCGCCAATTTTACCGCCTTATCCCCTTTTGAGAGAACCTTTGAGGGACGTCAAAATATGACGAATACGAGTTCCTTTCCTTTGGCAATCAATCGATTGAACAATAATGGAATTAAGACCTAGATCCAATTTCTCCGTGGTGAAGGATTTTTTAAAATGGATCCCAGACTCCTTCCTGTCTTCTAAGGATTTCGTCCGGACTTCAAGAAACCAGATACAGTGGGGAAGCTGAGTTGGTGAGATAGGGGAAAATGTCAAATGAGCGGAGGAGAGAAAGGATTTGGACGGAGTCCAGAAAAAAGTAGAGTCTGAACAACAGAGGAAGGAATTAATGTAAGGAAATCAGGAGAAATTTTGAGTGATAGGTAGTATATAATAGTTTTAATGTATCTTTGGAAAACTCCGTACATTTACTAGGTGGATAACCTATGATGATGAAATCGATTTGAGTGACATAAGAGACATAACCAAGAAGGAAGCGCCGTTTTCTTATTTTTTAATATTGACGGTCCACAACAAAAGTTTTAGTTTCAATAGTCGTTTTCAGGCCGGTGAAAACGAATACCAGTGTCCGTGAAAATCGCTGCTTTCGCATCACCTGTCTAAATTCATCGAAATTTGTGTCTCGCCTATGGACCTGCAGTAATAGGGTTATGTATAGATAGATAGAGGCCTTTATTTGGGCGAAATTGAGAAAATGGTCCCTTCTTCCATCTAACCCATCGTCGTTTACATATTATATTAGGCATTGAGCTTATAGTTACATTCATAAGTACACATAAATACATGTAGACAGACATAAATTCATTTAGCACAGATTTGCACATCGAAAAGAAAAAAGTATATAAATATCTATACACACAAATACATGTACATGTATACACACACATACATATTTGTATATAAGTATATGTATATACATATATATGTATGTATGTATATATATATATATATATATATATATATATATATATACACACATATATACATACACATACACATCCATACACATACATACATACAACATATATATATGAGGTAAAGGAAAGGTTTCAACGGTATCAAGACTGCAAAAATAGCCGCGCAAACGTGCTCTATGAAGAGCAGAGTGGCAGGCCCAGTACACTGATCGATTGATCCACATCCAGCAATGTGCAAGTTTCAAACAAAACCTTTATTCCATGATGATGTGTGTGGATCCTCCGAGACTGTCAAAATTGATTAAATATAAGTCTCTTTTCGTATTTTGACGACTTTGAGGAAAAAATATGTTGTAATAAATGAGATATCTTCCGGTTTTTCACAGATATTGATCAATTACAATGATGATCATTTTGTTGCATTAAAATTGGAAGGGTACTCAAAGAAGCTACATTTTTTTCTATCTGATCAATTTTCAACAACAATAACAATGGACCTTTTTGCATGAATATCGGTAAAATATTCAATCCCACCAATCGTAGTTTTAATAATACATATCTTCTATTTACAGGTTATTATTGCATAACAACTAACCCCAGCCAAATCTACCGTTCGATCAGGGCAGTGTACAATATGGTATAAATGCAAAATATGAACAAGAAATGTAATTTTTCATTGGTTGTTTTTATTTCGCAATCCATCTTATGTGAATTATTATTGTTGTTTTAAGAAAGGTATCTGTGATTTATGAGAATTTTGATGAATTTCCATGTGAAAAAAGAAAATACAGCGGTGAAACAGGGTACATCCAATGTATAAAAATAGTACACCATTCTTTACCTACAGAATGACTGGAATCAACTCTGGAAGTATACAATTTCGTCGAGATGACTAAATAAAAATAAGGTCATTTGGTGAGCAAAATCCTCGTACGTCGGCGTAAAGTAATGAAACTAAAGCTCTCTTGTTCTCCAATCAGAGTTATCCGAATTAATTGCAGATTCTACACATGTATTGTTTTCTTTATTGCCTCATTTATTCATTTTATGCTGAATCAATTGGCGTTTCATACAAATATCATCAATATTAAATCATAGAGGGGGGATTTAAAATGTGTCCCTGCTATAAGCAACATATTTATTTAGAGTGGAGTGGAATTCACATTGAATATTAATACATTTGGCTCACGCCTTGCCATGTGGAGCCTACACACGGCGTACTATCGATTTAAATATGGCCGTACCAGTCCGGCCATGCATTATTTCACAGTCTTGCTTGACGTCTCCACGCATTCTGAGACGCTCCCGGCTCGAGGAGGGGGAGGGGAGATCCGACAACCCCTGGGCACTCCCGGCGACGATTAGATCCGTGACAATGGAGAAAATGGAAATGAGTCCGTTCTATTCCCGCACGCACTGGACCGCGGTCATCCCCCCCGCCACTCCCACCCCATGTCTTGGTCACCACATTAATTTTGCGTTCACCACACCCCCCTTTCCCTCCCTCTTCCTAGCCCTCCTACGATCTTCCACCCCCCTCCCCCTGATCCCTTTCGCCCTTAGCAAGTCTCCCCCCTTTCCTTCCGCTTCATCTCCGCGTCTCCCACCCCGCCTATTCCTCCTCCTTTTCCCCTGAAAATGCACGTCATCATTTTTTTCCGTCTCTCTTCCCCCTCCCCTCTCATTAGAGAACGGCGTCTCCCGGCGTGTGCAACCCCAGCGTCGCCCTTTTCTCCACGCCGTCACATCCCCTCCACTTTTCGCCCCTTCCCAAGGGAACACAATTTGCACGCGCGCCTCGTAAAATGAACAGGCCACGAGTAACCACGGGAAATGCATCCCAGCCGTTTCCACACCATCCCCGTTCACTGCATTTACGACACTGAATAGAAACTTAAAGTATGTTTCCAAAGCATTACGCTGTCGTCCTCTGCGTTGATTGAGAGCTAACTACCGATAGACATCCTAGTGGTTAATTTGTATTAGCGATTACCCATGTAATACTAAGAAATGCTAGCATTATTAATAAAGTGGGTCTACGGTTTGAGGAAGGTTTTTGATGGCTGTTTGATGACTAGGAGACAAACCACTGCTATAATTCTATACTTCTTTGACACCTCATCAAACACGACTAAAAAAACTGTACTACTCAGACATACTTTCCAACTATTACTTCATTTCTATTAGCCTCACCTAATAAGACACAAACCGATTACTGTGCACTAAAAATAAACCCTTCTTCCATTCTACATGCTTTCTACCTTCCTTCATTCCCTCCGACATGTCTATCCTATTCCTCCCCTACGTAGACTGTATAATACCAATTGGTATTCTCCCATCTGTTACAGTCCTCAATATTCTGTAACTAATCATTATGTCCTGTAGCCATGTTTTTTAATTCCTTCGAATTTTCCGCAACAAAACTGAATACTCCTCACATGCGAAACACTTCTTCGTATGCGTATTTATTTTTGCTCATTTCAATTTTTACACTCTTCTTTATAACCACATCTGAAAGGTCTACCATCTCGTATTCCTGTACTCTAGGGTAAACGACTATGTTTCCAGGATATACGACGCTATATATACAGTAAAATAAATTCATTGATTAAATAAGATACTCTACATCCGATTAGTAATACTGATAATGATGCATTTGTCACACTTGTTTCTTTTTTTTAACAGCAGAATTTTCAAGGACTACAAATTTCACGAACATAAACTGTTTGTAAATAAACTTTTGAAAACTGCAGTTGGCTCTCAGCTTGCAATTATATTTCCCTTTTTAATGATCTCGTGGATAGATTCCGAGTATAATGAGGTCAATATTGTGAAGGTATGTTCTCAGTCCTTCCAAATGCATACACGATGACTCTAGTTGGTGTTGTTTTTTACTTTTTGCACGATAATGTATCACTAATGTACATGTAACACAAATCATTACAATTGATCTCACTTAAAAGAGCAAACCCAGCAACACTTTTTATGTACATCCTAGCCTCTTTGAATGCTAATTATGTTACTCTCTCTTTCCTATTTTGTTCCTGTTAAATATGCATATTGCAAATTATATTATGCATAGTAAATTGTTTTTCATAAACTTCAATAGATAAAATCTTTTATCAATGATAAATCTGCGACTCTTTTCTTTCGCTGATGGATCATTTTGTACTATACTTACCGAATGAAATGAATTTTACATATATTCCTCGTGTGGTATTGTGGTATACTCTCCATGCTGAACCCGAATAAAGTCCTACCTCTCTCTGGCTTCCTCCCTCTCCCCACTTTTGCCTTCGTCTCACGCCACCGCGTGATATTTAATTCAACTCGTTCCACTCGGAACGCACATGTACGCGAACCTTGCACCAACGCACAGACAATAATTAATGCAGGTGACTCGTTGAAACGATAGACGCCACCAAAACCGACAATTCCGACGCGGGGAAATTCTGTGCACTCTGGAGTTCTGTTCCTCGCGGATATCAGTCGTCGCAGGCTTGGGGAAGGCGTAAACTGGGGGAGCTGTGTGGAACGAACATGGCCTTCGGTTTTCACAATGCCCTTCGGCGTCAAGTAATCCCGCGTGGCGCAGTGACATGGTAATAATAGAGCCCTCGACCTCCGGAGGACTTCGGTGCTGTTAGAAACCAGGGTGGCCTGGGTTCCTGGACAAGCTTCATTTGCCCTTTGCGTTGATAGTTGACGTGAAGTTGGGTCCGCCTTTAAGACGTAACTCAAATATTCTCAAAATCCACCAGAGGCCCTCTAAAGATAGTTCCATCATTCCTTCGAAATAACATTTCAGTATATATTCTCGGCACTTATGGTCTATCTTGTAGTTATAAATTAAGCGACTCTTTGCTGACGATTGCATTATCCATGGATGGCTAGAGCATGTAAATGGCCACCTGATACTTAAAATTTACAGCGATTCCTGACATCGGTGACTGGATTAAAAATAAATTATGGGCATTAATGTAAGCAAGTGTATACATTTTTCAAATAAAACATGTAAAACAGGGTATTTACCCTCTCTTTGGAGACAGAATCCCATGTAGCAGTCATTACAAATATTTAGGCGTTTACTTAAGTTAGGATCTTGGGTCGGGAGTTCAAGTTGATAGTGTGACACGTTAGGCATTTGCAGTACTCCATTGGATAGTGAGAAATTTATAAGGATACTTCCACAAAAGAAAAAGCACATCCTTAGGTGGTTTCTCTTTCCTGGAATACTCGTCCATAGCGTGGGACCCATGTGAGGTGGGACACATAAAAAAGGTAGAAAAAGTGCAACGAAAGGCAACGAGATACGTACTCGGTAGGCGCAAAAGGTCAAATAGCGTAACGGAAATGTTGGGTCTTCTGAAATGGGAGAGTTTGTAAAATAGAAGAAAAAGGAGTAGGTTAGCAGCGATGTATAGAATAGTTAAAAATGGCAAGCGGGGGAAGATTTATAGATAGAAAAACCAAGTTTTGAGGGAAAGGTTGACCGCAGTTTTACGATAAAAATAAGCATGCAAAAGCAATGACGAAACATATTCATTTTGGAAAAGAAGTATTGTTGAATACATACTCGTAAAACCAGCTGCCTGGAGGGTTGTGTGAGCCCTTTTCATCAAACTTTAGGAGTTTAAAGAATAGGTGTCAGGCATTAATTCGTTAATGGCGCAATTAGTTCAGCATGCTAACTAGAGTGTATACTCTTAAACATGCAAGCATATATTGGGTACCCTAAAATGCTCTCAAGACAGTTACAAAATCAAATTTCCTAAGCAAATTCTTTCTTACTTCAAAATCAATGATAATATTTGAACATACGAAGGTTGACTCAACTTTAAGTTGAGAGTCACAGTAAACATATCGCAGAATATATATTTCTGAGATTTTGACTGCCTTTATTTACTTCTTTGACTGTCTTTACTTACGTCTTTAGGCGATTTACGAATGATTTCAGCATGGAAAAAACAACAAGTACAATCACTAAAACCAAAAACCTATTTGGAAGAAAACCCAGCTACACTCATAAATCGAACCTGCGACCTGCATTTTAGTTAGCAAGGGCATCCCACTGCTCACAAATCTGAGGAGAGTATCTCACAAAATTCAAACTGAGTCTATTCATGTGTTTATTTCGATTTTTTCAGTCTCTGGTCCGTATTTTTTCAGTAGGATGCTGTGCCTGACAAAATGTCAAACAGTATTGCTTCGTCTTTTTCCCTCAATATAATACTTTCAACGCTTTTCACTAGCTACTTCACCAGTTCGTTTGACATTCTTCATTATCCTCTTGGAATACTGCTTTAACAATGGCTGATAATTCCTAGAGTCAAAAAATGCAGACATTTCAAGGAGTAAAAATCATTCGTCTTGGCCGGGAAGCCAGATCGAGCCGGGATCCCGGTCAAGAAGAATGATTTTTACTCTTTAAAATTTCTGCATTTAGATGAATATTAGGGGTCGAGTTCGCTAGAATTAATTTCCGCGGTATCCCCCGCAGTTCTTTGAATTTTTCTGGAGTCTTCTTAATATCATTTTCCAAGGATTTATCGATTCATCCGCTCCTCGGATATATTTTATCGGTGACTCCAATTATAAATTTGATTGCTTTAGTGTTTTTTTTTACACCACTTTCATCTTCCAGGTTTTCCATATTCTAGTGAGTACTCGAAAAATCCTCTTATTTCGAAGTAATAATTAATTTCCACGCTTTCTGTTGTGTGTTCGGAGAGTATTATTATTCTAGAGGAAAGTGAAGGAAAAATGTTCATATGATGTGTCTTCACATAGTACGGCGGCTCCATTTGAGATTATATTGCCTCAACCCAGTTTAAGAGATACCAAATGACGTGGTTTATGCAAAATTTATTAAGCCGACGGCCCTGTTCTATAAGCCCAGCTTGACCTCAGCCAAGACAACTTTATCTCAACTCGTGAATACTGCTAAATGTTTCCCGAGAGGAAGGATAGAAGTGCTGGATTCTCTGGCGGAGGAAGTAATAGCGGAACACGCAAAAAGGTGCAAATAGTAAAATTACTCGTAAGGTTTGCTCATTTCCTTTCATTTTTAACGACGCGCCTTCTCTGCGGAATACAATTGGGGGAACCACGCTTTTTCGCCCACGGTGATGATCTGATACGGGATTCTTCTTTTTTATAATGTTATCACTGGCATATCTTAAATGAAAAAGGATATTTTAGCAAAACACATAGAAAAGCTTTAGAATATATAAAAGTCCTGACCCAAATGTAGTAGGACTTATTTTTTCCCGGATAGACGGACAGACGGGTGGTAGTTTCTCTGGCTGAGAATCCGGAGGTGGAGAAGATGTTTAAGACGCGGATGGTTCAGGACGCCCATTGCTCTCAAAAAGAGACAAAAATTTTGCAAGAGTGAAAGTTTTGCTGGATATGGATCGTAGATAGAGTATTCGCATGGTTTCTGATAAACTTGGGATCCCTAAAAGTGATATGCATAGAATTTTGAGCGAAAACATGTGCTAGAGAAAGGTGTTTGCGAAGTTGGTGCCGCGGTTGCTCCCTGGGTAACGGACGACCTGGCTCTGCATAACGTAGTAACCCTGACCCAAGCACCCTACAGCCCTGGCGTTGCCCCATCAGAATTGTTCCTCTTCCCCCGTTTCAAATCTGTGCTGAAATGACGTCATCGCGGCTCGGTAGAAGCTTAACAGCAGGCTGTAACGAGGAAGCTTCGCAGCTTTCCGAGCGCCGCCTTTCAGAAGGCTTTCAAGGCGATGAAAGCCCACTGGCAGTGGTAAGTGGACGCAAAAGGGTGCTACTTCGAAGACTTTTGCGTAAATGTGTCAATTCTGGCAATGCATTTGTTTGATGTCCTATTACTTTTGAGACAGAACTTGTAGCCATTATGAAATGACGCGTCAACTTTTGGCGACCAATTATTTCCATGATCAAAACATACTTTTAATTACTTTAACTTCATGAAATTCTACTTGATTGAAGAACCAGTATGAATATGAAGATGTAATATTTGTCAATGGACGAATGCTTGCATAGAAATTACCATAGCCAGCACAATTATCAACCTGAAGGTTAGTTTGCTAGTTAAAGGTACTAGTACTAAGCTCAACGGCGTGTGAAATTTACTAATGAGAGGACAGTTTTTTTCACTGTGCCGCCTGTGGTTTCTCAGGAATACCCACAAAATCACACAGCTTGAGTGAAGCTTAAAGTGCTCAAGAAGGTATTTAATAAAACTGGGTAGACACCTTAATATTGTTTAAAATCTATGGAAAATTATGGATGCCGGATTAAAAATAGTGCTTTTAAAAAAATATATAATTGTCACATCAACGAGAAAATGAAATTTTAACTAGAATATTGAAGGAATTTCAATGTAAAGTGAGGTTTAAATTTTGGCAAATATTTTGTTTCTAGTGAGGAAACATTTGAAACATTATGATGCAAAATTTGCTAGACTAACAAAAAAAATAAATCCCCCTAAAAATAGTTCACATGGGTGAAACATTCATGTATTGGGACCCAAATCAGAGTAATTTTTGAAAACGCTTTGAAAATATTGGCCAGGTTTCAGAAACAGTGTTGACGTTCTTATTCATCATGCATATATTTTTACCCCAATAGCAATGGTGTTTACATATTTATAACATTTTCTAATAGTTCTAAAATCGCCGCTACTAACACTTTAGAATTTAGAGAAATTAATAAAAATTCAAATGGTAAATTAAATAATTTATGGTATCATTTTTCACGTAATAATATTTCCTGGGGCATAACTTCCTCTATAATTGCTATTTAGTTCCTATTTCAAAAACTAATTACTAAAGCAGAGAATTATTAATTTCCATTTACCACGGATTTTTTCGCTACCATGCAGAGAAAAACGGTATTAGCTTCAGTTTGTTTTCACAATATAAACTGTATTAGTTTTTATTAAAATAGTACCACTGTTTACCATAAACCGTTATTTAAAACTCGTTCGTTCAGAGCAAATAATTCACACTAATAGTCTCTTTCATGTACCTTTACCCACAATGTCATATACGGTCTTTGATGAAAGTAATGCGCATGATTTTATTGTGACGCAACTATTAACTATAGCGCAGTAAAACCGGTTGGTAAATGTGCTAAGGATCTGACCTTCCAGCGCAGCTGGTTGCTAGTTTGCTCTAATCAGTCTGAGTGGAAAGATGTGCCTCCGCGTGAAGTGTATTTTTCGACTTTGTAATACGGCGCGATGGAGCGTTCGCTTGAACAATAATACGACATTATGTTATGCAAGAATCCTGGATAGAATGTTACCGAAACATTCCAGACGCTTCAATACGCCTTAAAGAACTACTTCATTTCAAGTAAACAGTAAACCAGGAGGTGGTACAAGGCGTTCAAGGAGGGCCGGGAGAAGGTCGCCCTCGAACCCCGTTCTGGACGCCCAACAATAGCCAGAACGATGAAAACGTGAATCCTGTGCGCGAGGTTTTGCGTACCGACCGTCGATTGAGTACCTAGCAAATTGGCAACAACATACACATGTCCACATTTGCTTTACATGGGATAGTGACCGAGGATCTAGAAATGCGTACAGTCTGCGCGAAGCTTGTGCCGAAAGTGTTGACGGAAGACCAGAAAGAACTTCAAGTTTCACTCAGTCAATAATTGTTGGGTTTGATTCAAAATGAGCCGGACTTTCCTAATTCTGTCGTAACTGGGGACGAATCCGGATGTTTGAGTACGACCCAGAATCGGAAAGGCGGAGCAGCGAGTGGCAAACGAAATCATCCTCCCACCCTTAGAAATCGCGAATGAGCACGTCTCGCATCAAAACGATGTTCATTGTCTTTTCTCACGTTCGAGGAATCGTCCATGTTGAGTTTGTACCGCAGGGCGAAACTGTCAACTCAGCATTTTACCTGGAGGAGCTCAAGAGATTGAAACGCCGGGTCACGCGATTGAGGGCTGACATCCAAGACACAGTCAAGCGTTGTTGACCCTGGTGGTCCCCCAGCCCCCTTACAGTCACGACTTGGTTCCTAGGGTCTTTTTTTTTGTTTCCCCGACTGAAGAGAGAGCTGAAAGGAAAACATTGGGAGACCACGGAACATACCCAAAAGAATGCCAAAACGTTCTTTTGAGATTCCTGCCGAAGAGTTTCAGGGTGTCTTCCAGGCGTGGAAGACACGCTTCCGCAAGTGTATTGATGCAGGGGGAGAGTATTTTCAAGAATTTTTAGCATTTGTACAAGTACGATTATTGTATCTTTTTTCTCAGAGAATTCGGATTAATTTTCCAGTGGATCCTGTCATTTATTATTTTCTTGACAATGTTTCTTTTTATTATGTATGCAGAAAATTAATATAATGCTCGTGAAAGAAATCAAATTTCAAGTAAATGATAAATTTATATTTGTAAAGTACTTTACTCGAGTCCATTACGGAGTGATCGACCAATACTTGTCAAAACCTATTGGTATTCATAAAACAAACAAGTAAACAGCTGCTGATCAATATGGATTGTGTTACTTGCCTGTCTAGTTTCACGATTGGAAATTGTTGGTAAGTATCAACCGGAAATAGAAATGGTTGGTAAGTGTTCTCTGAAAAAAGTTGAAAGCTCCCTCTAAGTTTGATTATACCCTAAATTTCCTGTAGCGATGAGTAAAACTGATTTGTGTGCTTTCAGATCACCAAATAACGTTTTTCTCCATCACATGTGAATGCATGAATTTTCAAGAGCCAAGCTAGAATGAATTTGGTGAGAATTGAATTTCTTATCAAATTCAAGCACAAAAGACGAATGTTTGACCTTCTTAAAAGACAAGTAATATTAAACTCCTATAAACTAAAAATAAACATAACTTCCTTCCAACACAACAATTATTTATGGATACAGGAGTTTGTACTAATTCCTGTTATTTTGGGAAACCTGAAAATATTTGAGCTGATATAAGTATTTCCTAGATATCACAAAATCATTGAAAACAGCTCCTCTTTTCGCATGAGTTGCGGTTTCAAATTGGCTAATCCGTATATATTTAAAAGTATCCTTTTCCTCTTACAAATTTCACTTGATTTATCATTATTGCTAAGGAGAAAAGTTTCCAAACATTTCAGTTAATATATTAGAAAACAAATATAATCAGGCATGATAAATTCATTCTAAAGCCAATAAAACTATGCCATGCCATGATTCACCTTCTTCAAAAGACCGTGGAGGTCACTTAAACGCTTGCACCTAGAAGCACACTCGCCAGATCTGGTGGTAGAAATCCTTCGGGGGCCCGGTTCCGTCGTCGTCTATTCAATGTGCTCATCACGTTTGGAATCGGGAATTGATAGTACGTGTGTGGGCGGCAGATTATGACTCGTAAAGGAAAAAACTTCCCCACACGGAGGGGCAGCAAACCCAATCCGAGAGGTCAGCAGAGCCCTTCCTTTCATCCCTTCCCACGCACACCTACAGCGGTATGGATAGACCCCTTGGGAAAGTGCGACCTCCCACACAATCACCCGTCTCCCTCATTCCTCCTGCGCTCTCAAAATTCTCCCGGGTCACCGCGGAATGATAATGGAATCGGTTGGCCAGGCGCGAAGGATGCAATGCCGCGATGGCCACGGGTTGAAAATTCCGCCCCCTTTCATGCCCTCCCTCGAACGCGCGATGGTAAGCGGGGACGGGGGACTGGCCGGGGGAGAAAGTTTGGGGAGGAGTATCGGACGCACAACTTTGGAGAGGGGGCATGCTTCCGCTTCGGGACGGAGAAAGTGAGAGTGAGGGAGGGGGGGGGAGTGGCGGAAGAGTCCGGGAGAGTGGAGGTAGGCGTGGGGGTAATGACGGATGGGGGCGGCTTGGGGACGGAGAGATCGTACAGCCTGGGAGAAGAGGGGAGGGGATTTTTACTACGTGGGTGGACATCCGAATACCCCCCTTTCGCCCACCGACGGTCACCGTTCCGTTTAAAACGCTGCGACCTCGTGGCGGGAAAGGTTAACCGATTAAAGGCAACGAGCGGGCTGTAAGAGGAAAAGCGAATCGCCAGGCGCTCACCTGTCGGTCGACGAAAATGAAACGAATGCCGAAATAAAAACACGAAACGTGTGTCCCTTGGCCCGAGTATTTGGATAAAATTTCCCATCGTGGTTTGTGTGAAATTGAGACGGGGAAAAATATTCGAAGAGCTTACTTTGATGTTTCGCAAATTAAATTAGCCAATTGGTGAATCAAGTTAAAAAATACATAATTCTGCTGGAAATAAATTTAATTCAGACAAATTAACCAAATAAATTTTATAAATCAATGTAAAATAATATTTCAATATTATTTTACATTGATCAATTTCATATCGATGTCAAATTTATATTCAAAAGGTCTAATAAATGTAATTAAAATAAAAACCTCACCCCTTTAAATTTTAAACAGTAAATTTTCCCATGGGTATAATGAATTTCGTTAATTCAATTGTAAATATATGGACATTTTAAAATTATAATTAAAGGTTAATTTAAATAGATTTCTTAGATATAAATGTGCTCTATATAAAATATCTACTGCTATTTGGTCACTATATAAGTATACTTAATCCCCAATACTGAAAAAATATAATTGATAATTATTAAAGCATTGAGATCCTAATTTGACTCTTCTCGGCAATAATCTCTTCTTCTTCACGGTACCCAGCACTTCCTAGGTGGTTTTTTTCAGTCCACTTACTTTTCCCAAATATCTCCACACCTACATTCCAAAAAACTCCAATCTAAACCTATTATCCTGCTTCAGGAACCACGCCTCCACGCCGTATATAGCTACACCCAATATTGAAGTTTTAACGAGTCTTTTCTTAACATCCTTACTCAACGCTCCAGTCATCTATTCCGTCCTCTCGGTGAAAGCTTCCTTGCCTAACGCAATTCTTCTCTGTGCATCCTTAATTCTTCGAACATTTTGGTTCAAAATACTTCCGAGTTACACAAATTGTTCCACCTGCTCTGGTTTTCTCCCTCTTATTTTAACATTAGTTTGCTTTTCTCTTCCTAGAAAACCGTATTACCTTTATTTTATTTACAAAGTTGTCATGGTTGAAATATACATGTTAATTTTCATAGCAAGTTTCTTAGACATTTTTTCCACTTTTCTTTAATTATCTAGTTGTTGCTCAATTATCTACATACTTGCTCTCATCCTTTTTGAATCCATATAAAACTGAAATGTTATGTTTTACTCGGGTTTGTAAGCAGTTGTTTTGTCATTCCACGTAATTTTGGAACATTCTTGCATGCCGGAATACATACAAGAGGCGCCGGAAAATTGTTTTTCCGAAGTTCATTTTGATAAAAAAATTGTATTTTCCAATTTCAAAATTATCTTTAAATTCAAAATATAAACGGTAATCAGGAGTATAAATACCTAGTAGACAGCAATTACTTGCAAAGAAATAAATTAAGACTGTAAACAATGTGCTCTCGATTTTTATGTAAAATCGTTATACGCCATATCACTGAGCAAGTTCGAAAAATCCTACCATGATATCCATGGAAACAACTATCTTCTTTAAAGATTGTCTGACTTCAAGCCCCCAATAGTACCTCTATGGAACCATTTATCGGTCACCTAATATCACCATCAATGTAGGAAACTATGTCAAGTTCATTACAAAGCGTGGCTGAGTCGTTGGAAAAATACAACTTGTTAAAAATAGGATATAATCAATCAGTCCGCTACAGGTATTAAAGTTATATCATTATTATTGATAGTAACAGTTTTAATGATTTAATTTCATCAATTAGTTTGATGTTCCTTCGAGTTATTATTTTAATTCCTGAAGACCTCCGTTTTTCTCAAACAAAATTTAAATCTCTTGCGCCTTTGAAGCTGCCCTTTTCGTATTTAGCTACAATCTTTTCCTTTACCATTTCACTTATTTAATATAGAAGGATATAAAACACTATAGGGTTTTCCTTATGTGAATATTTCAAAATATTATATCCCTTCCAATCTTTCTTATTCTAAAGGTGTGCACAAAACAACTGCTCTAATTCCGGTGTGGTGCTTCGTATTCATTGTTTCTTTTCATGTCTTCTATAACTATCTCTTTCCTCACTTTATGAGTTCATTTCACCTTCACCATTTGAATAGAACTCTATGATGAGGAGGTGCCTTCAATCATTCAACTCAGAGAATATGTGGGTTTATGGATGGGCTGTCAACTCCCATTTCCTGAATAAATACATTGTAAGCATAAAAGGGGGTTATAGGGGAAACACAATCGGAATAGAAATAAAGCCAACGGGCGTAAACTGTCGATTCCATTTATCGTCAGCAAAGTCTTTGTACTGTATACGCACACACATACGAAAAATACCATTACTGAGGTGGAAACGATCGGCGGAGGTGAGAAATTTGGATCACCCACGTTCAGTTGATCGCAATTGCCAATCTCGACCTGCTGGTGATTTAATCTTTTCCTTGTTCAGTCCCTTCGTTACAAGTTCGACGCATGTACTAAATCCTCTTCCGAGAGCCAGACAATTCTCTCATTTCCACCATTGGGGTCTTACTGTCAATCAATTTCCGTGTGGGGGTGGGGGGGAGTGGGGCAACTAAACTTCTAGTTTGTAAACCTTTTAAGTAGCGTCGGTATGTACACGGCTAGATTTCATCCGCATAGCAATAACAAAGGCCTTTAAATGGTAATTCACATTTACTAAGATTTTGCATTAACGAGATGAATAGAAATAGAATTATTTTCGTGACTTTGGCCTCCAAAGTCGTACCGAACTAGCATCTCCACCAGAATGAATATTAAAATGGTACATGAAAAGCATGGATTTTGCGATACAACATTCGTAATGACGCTACTTTTGGACAAATAAAATGCCGCCCATTGAAATAACTAATCTGAATACAAGTCTGCTGGTAAGAAAATAATTAATTTCAAAATTCGAATTTTGGAGAGTAATGATGAAAGTGTTTTTATTCTCATAAATCAAATAATTTCATCAAGGAAAAATATTGAGTGAACCGCGAGAAAAATTGCAATAAAGATATAGAAATATTGAAATAAAGACTGTTTAATTGAAATATTCTCATTTAATTAATTTTGAAAATAAGGTGCAAGTCAACCCCGAGAGCTGGATTTGGAAACCCACCGCTTCAATTTCGGGTTGATCACTGAATTGTTATTTCGAGATAAATTAGGCCAATAGCGTGACACTCGGGAGAAAATGAACACTTGCTGAATATTTTAATATGTAAAAAGATATCGTCTTGACAAAGAAACCGAGACAAAATATGGTAAATTTGAATAATCTAACTAACAATAGCATTATAACGATTTCAATTAAAGAAATTCGCCTGATTCTGACATTATTTAGATTTTTCTATCAACAAATAAAGCGACCTACATGGTCTATTATGAAATTAAATGCCATGATTTTATTTATTTCTCCGGAAAAAATGGATTTATTGATCGTGCTGGTACAATTTATCGAAATTCTTCAAAATACTCACCCCGTGAATTGATACGCATAACTTAAGCGTGTTTTTTTCATAATTGACCATATTAATATTTCCAGGAATGAGAAGAAGATTCTACTATTAATTTAAACGACAAAATAACTTCCATAATTGAAGGATCTCTTGTTTTTTACTTCAAGAAACGTCCGCAAAACAATTGAGTGTTACTGTGTAATTTACCTACATAGAGATTTGGAGTAGAGATGGGTCCTCTGACTCAACCTGATAATTTACACAGTGGAAATGAAGGAGCCAGAAAATGGTATAGATGCATTGGAAATTGATATGCAAATTCGTGGAAACTACTCGGGTGGAGCGCCACTCTTGACTTTCTCGTGAGCTCTAAAAATATCTTTACTCTTTTTGCATTAAATATTCTAGTTTTCAGCAGAATATTGGTGAAATGCATCCGTAATTTTGATATTCGAGTGCTATGATAAACTATAGGCAATTTTGGTCACACAAAATGACTCACTTAGGATATGCTCCATTTGATTTCTTCTGCTGTTATGTCACGCTGCGTAGGTCGTGTGAACCCCTCTGCGGGGTGATATGAAGATGACGCCTATATCCCATGAGCTGCAATATTTCTAGGTCTCATGCCAATGAAATTTTAATACAACATTAATTCAAATATACTTATTCGAGTTTTTATTCTAATAACAAAGGGTCTTCTACTCTTTTCACTTTAAGTTGAAAGAGCATTAACCTTCGTTACCGCATTTCCCATGAGAAATATGAAAGCCCCTGAAACTATTTCAGATGCATTTTGCATAACAGGAGTAAAGCTTAATTCACCTACGTTGCAGGATAAATTATTTTAGCATGGTCGCTTTCCTCGATTTCGATCATTAATTTTATTGATTTCCGTTTTTAAAATTCCAATAATGAGTTGAATAGAGTTTTCATGACACGCAATTAGGAAATTGTATGTTTGAATATCGTAAATGAATTATTCGCTTTGATATTATAATTGGCAAACAGAGACACAAAGAAAAGATAACAAAAATATATATTGAGGATATAATAAAATTTTAAAATAATAATTAGATTTATTTATGTTAGTTACGATTTGAAACGCGAGGAAGTAGATAATAAAAAAAAAAGAAAATGGAAGTATGAAGAGGCAGCGGACTATGATGGTGGATTTGAGAGAGAGAAGATACATTATGTGGGAGAAAAGAAAATTAAAACGACATTAAGGGCAGTAGAAATGACGAGGAAATGAAATAGGGGAAAGCAAAGGAAACTAATTTTAGATCACCACATAAACGTGTTATTATTTCTCATTGTACGAGTTGCTTTGAGTCCAAAAGGGACAAAGTGGAATACCACAAATAACAGAAATGTCACGAGGTATGTAATTCATTAACGCATTTTGAAACATAGCCAACGAGTCATTGATTTTCGGTTATATGCAAACTCGCTGCATTTCAGCTTTCTTGGGATTATCTCGCTCGTCGTAACATCACTAATATTTTATAAAATAGGAAACGGTCAAACCAAAGTCATTGCTCAGAATCCTGTGAGTGGTATGTAGATGGTACGAATGAAATTCATTCACCAAAATATTTTGGAGAGATTTCGAAAAGTGATGAATTTCATTGATTCTTTATTAAAAATTACAGCATATTTAAGATCAGAATTGAACTTTCTTATTCCATCAAATAAAAGAGACCTATTTCGTAATCTTACACATTCTTCAGTACAAATTTTAAATTCTTTTTTCTACGAAAATTTAAATTGTCATTAACTAAATTTATTTCATAGAAGCTCAAAATCTTCTTCAAAGTAATTCTTCTATCACACTCTAACATCTAACAAAACGCTCCTACGTCTGCGTCTAATAATACGCCATCATTAGTTATTAAATATACCTACGCTAAATTTTATTACCTACGCTAAAATTATGTCTTTCATTGAGACAAAATTCCTTTTGATGAGAATTAAAAAACCAACCTTTGAAGATCTTTACATTTCCGTGTGAGTATTTTAGGATATTTGGGACATCCTTAAGGTATTTTGGGAAGTTTGGGACATCCTAAAGTATTTTAGGTGCCATCAGAATAACTACAATCCGTCTAAAATTCCGCGTACAAATATAAACGTATTAAATTCTAACATAGTTTCTTGGGTACTATCATGAAAACTACTGTCACGTACCCTTTAAAATCATCACAAAATACTCCGCGCCTTATTCTAACTTCAGAAGAATTGAGCCTCTTAACTCACAAACTATTTTGGAGAATCTTTACGTTTATTTAAATCAGATAATTCCATAAGAGTGCTACTAATTATGTACATACTCGTATATTTCCATCAGGTGCAACAAATAAATTGAAGGATTAATCTCATAACAATTGAAACATTTTTCTGAATTTCTTCCAGCACGAGAGGAATTGGAGATGAAATATTACAACTGTTTTGCAAGGAAATTGAAGACATTCCGTGCTTTCTTTTTCTTTCTCATCTCGATAACACACTAAAGAATAAATGAAAAAAAGTTCACGGATATCCTGAAAGCGATACGAGGAAACAGCCAATTTCAAAGAGAGATATTGCGATAGGAATAATTGAAACGAGTGGAGGCCAAAGAAGATTGAGACGATAGCAGAAGAGCGTGGACGTCGGGAATAGGGGGATGGAAAGACAGAGTTCGCCGATCCTATTGATATTAAATAAAGAGACATTTATAAACATACGTGGACACGTGACAACACGGGTGTGGATGTAAAGCTCCCTCCATGGAATAATTCTTGTATAAATGTACATGAGGGTATCTCATGAAGACAACATCATCCTCATACAAAGACAAAAGAACCTGAAATAGGAGACCCTAGTATAATTCAGCTATTTCTTTACCACCCCATGGTCTCTTCTTTGTTCTGTGCTCATGCATTAATTTCTTATTTACTCCAAGAAAAATGTTGCTTGTGACCTAAAAGATTAGGCTAATTAAATAATAACAATTGACAGGTACATTTGTTATTCAATAGCTATATTTCTATTGAATGTTTTTGCTTACTGTTAAAACTGTTTACATTTTTTGGAAATGTTTTAGACCAAGTTTTAGACCGTTCACAGTTGTAGGGATTTCAGACAAAGAAATCTTTCAGGAGAAGAAATATTTGTAAGGAGTATGGAGTACATGACCAGTTAAATGAAAAAAAGGTGCAGGAAAAGATTAGCGAAAACTATGATTTGAGGCATAGTTTTGAAAGATGCGGAAACATGGTCGTTGAAGCAATGCGATAGAGCAAATGAAGACTTAAAATGAGGGTGTAGGGAAGAATGGAAAAGGGGACATGGATAGAAAGGAAACCAAACGGAAAAGTACAAGAAATACATGCTGAGGAGAAGAAGAAGGCTGTTGGATGCACAGCATTTTGATCGGCAACCAGATGTTGAAGACTGCGATTCAGGTAAATCTAGGAAAACGTAAGGAGAGGAAAAATGGGAAAAATAGTAAAGTCCTGTTGAACAAAATGAATGAAGGATGAAAATGTGCATGTTTGAAGAAGGATTTTGTGCAATGGCAGTAGCTAAGATGTGTTTTTAAATGAGGATTAAAAATGCATTCTCGTTGAGTGTATGTTTATCCCAAATGCATCTTAAACAGTAGAATAACAATTAATGTGTGTGTATATATATACATATACAAAAATAATAAATATGTTATATATAATAAATATACACATACATACGACCGACCAACTGGTGAGCTCAGTTGACGAATTCGTGAGGAACGATCGGCGCGTCACAATTGATGACATCTGTGAGCATTTTCCCAATGTTTCTCGAACAATTGTTCATGAAATTGTTAAACACCATCTGCATTATGCAAAAATTTGTGCAAGATGGGTCCCTCGCGTATCTCAATGAGCTGGCGGCGAAGGACTATGCAGCAGGAATACAGAAACTTGTCACACGTTATGACAAATGCCTTAATTTGCTTGGAGATTATGTTGAGAAGTAGTTTAAAGTATCCTCTTTCAAATAAAATTTTTTATGTTTGTTAATATTTACTTTTGTGTCTTTATTTCACGAACGGGTACTACTTTCCGGATGACCCTCGTATATATTATCAATATATATATTTGTATACATATGTATTATGTATATATATATATATATATATATATATATATATATATATATATTTGTTTTTCTTGTGTAGGGAGGAGAAAGTGTCGCTAAAAGTAGCCCAAAAGAGACTGGAAAAGTGAGTTAACAGTGCGTTAAATAGTGTGATAAATGGGTTGGGCCTTGGGAGAAGAGGTTTAGAAAGATAGCGGTAGCTGTTATGTTTCCTTCCAAGACGTATCTAAAATGGTAGACTTCCATTAGCACAATAAAACTGTTGAAGGTATTTAAATTTTGTTTCATGCAATTTCAAATTATCTAATATTTTACATGAATTAATTAATATCAAGCGAACTTTGAATGAAAAAAAACCAATGACAAAACTTAGAAATGAAACCAGTATACTTATCTTCTCCATTGAATTGGAGAATACAAGCATGAAGTTCCGCCCAAAAATGTTTCATGTCAAACTCTGTTAACGAAGTTACAGGGGTAATATGCTGTTTGCATGTTATTCACAAGGGCGTCTTTATGATCAGTATAATGACACTAAATGGCACACAATATCTTGGCTTTGTAATTACGTAGTTAGCGAAATTAGTTCAATCACGTTTCCTTTGTATTATCCTCGTTAAAAAAACTTTTAATAATTTAATAAAACTAATATTTTACCATTAGTCGCATTGAGCGATAACGTTAATTTCAATGACACTTAAACAACTATCGGCAGCGGAAATGTCAAGCTAAAATGGTGTTTGGGATCATAGAAGCGTTTTTATTTTGAAAAGTATATTGTCAAACAAAAACCTAAAAGTTTCTTGAAAATATGTACAAATGTTGGTAGGTAATTTGCTACAGGTAAAATACCTTCTTAAAGTTCAGGCCTGATAAATCCAACATAAACTGGAAAATGTTGTAGGAGAAAAATGAACAAAAAATCATGGTGTGAAACACTAATTGCCCAAATGAAATAGCCTCAAGGCAAACGTCGTCCCAGAAAAGCAATCCGAGAGAAGCACGCGGAGAACCTAATTCTTATTTCTGACAAGAAGTCTACCCTGGTCTCGTTCTTTGACTTAGGGCTATCACGACCGTGAAAAGGTTGGGCATGGTTATAGAATCAAAACTGGAACGTTCAAAAGGCCGGTGAACCCCGAAATGGACAGGAAGATGTATATCCCGGCGGCATTGCAGAGAAATAGAGAGGGACAAATACACGTTAATAGATGGAAAATGGAGAGAAATAGCCTTCAAGCAGACCAGGAGACTGAATGAAGATGTACCGTGTGTCGCTTAAAGAGGACAGCATTGTCTCCGGGGTACTGCCGATCACCCCTCAGCCTGTGTCACATCGAATTCGCTCCGCTCAGGAGACGAATGCCCGGCAGGAATGTATCCCCGAGGCACGGAGGAGTGTAGGGAGAGAGAGAGAGGTGGACTTGAGGAAGGAGCGCGGACCAGCGGAACGAAGCGAAGGGAGTTGTTCCAGCCATTCCCTTTCTCCCCGCTCGCTAGGACATTCCAACCACGCTCCCGGCATAGGCCTCTCTTTTGAGAATTTCATTACGGGCGTGAGGATTTTTTCCCGGGGTTCACTTGAAATCGACACTCAGTGCTCTGAGGATATATTTATTTGCAGAATCTTTCCCACGATCCTCTTCCTGTAATCATAGATACTTGGGTCTGTACAAAATCATAATTTATGCAAGAATCATTAATACGGTGGCATACTACTGTACTGGTTTTCCTATTTTCATCAAATAACTTGTATTAGGTATGCCTTATGACTTCCGGTCTACCAACACACACACATACGAAAACAATTCGAATTTTTTGAAAGAGAAGCTTATATTTTTCTAACGCCACTGGGGTAATACTCAACAGAAACTGAATTAAAGGAGTAGGAATTGGATCACATTTTTCAAAATTCTTTAATATAACGCTTTAAGTCAACATTTCTACCAAGAAAACCAAACAATAATTAGGATACATGAACTTAACATACTCTATCAATGAAATCTTGTAAATACGTACACATACGATTTAATTGTATTAATATCGTATTAATAGTTTTATTTGAAGGAAGCGACATAATGGTAATGAGGGTAATTTGGTGGAGGCGAGATTTTTAAGGAATAAAGGAAATATGAAAAGACACCCTGCACAAACATTAGCCTAATTTTAAGGAAAGGCACCAAAATATCGACAGTTTAATGCCCCATCTCATACCATATGCCAAAAAAAACATAATTTGGGATACCTCCGAAAACTCTGCCACCAACGTGTTGCATAACTGGGTTCACGGCCAAAACACTAGCTACCGCACCAAACCGAACTTTCTGTTAATATGGCTCCATAACGATTTAATCTATAGAACTGCCCTCATTTTTCTACCATACCTGTACGTTCCTGATTGAGTCAACTGCAAAGACTTTTAATCAACTTGTAACTTAAATAAATGCAACGCAGATTTAATAACAGTAATTCTATCTCAACTAAAATATATAATACTGCGGAAAAAGACTGATGATAAACGTGTTAACTATATTAAGTAATATAATAAATGAATTCCATTAGAATCAGAGACTCAGCCAAACTAACCGAAAGTAAACAGATATTCTAGCGCAATGACGTATAGCATCCATTAAGCCTGCACATGATCGCACATCGTATTGGCATTGATAAGATGATAGTACACTCCATTATTACTGGAAATTTCGCGATGCGAAAGATTTGCCTTAGACTCGTCCCAAAAGTCTTGAGAGCTTGAAGCTCCAAGGTAACCAACCACCTGACAAACAACGATATCGCGACGATTTCCCAACATCTTTACAGTCGTGACTTGGCACCAGGAGACTATTTACTATTCTTAAATGTGAAATCCTTTCTCAAAAGACACCATCATGGGACCCTAAGTGCCGTCAAAGAAGCTTGAACGTGTACCCTTATGGGCCTTCCGGAATCCGCCTACCAGGGCGCCTTCGAGTCGTGGAAAAGCCTTTCGATGCTGGAAAAGTGTGTCAACACTCAATGGATGAACTTTGAAGAATGTTGAGGCATTGCAGTAATATAAGAAGTAAATCTATTTTTCATAAACTTTTACCGATAGCTTTAAACAAATCCTTGCACATAAATGCCATAGATATCCTTACACTTAAATAGGTCGACCCTGGAAGTTTTACTAAAAACCTCCTATTTTTACATATCTTGTAAATAAAATGGCCTGAGTTTTCCATTTAGTTATGAAATGTTACTATTTTAGTTTCTATGAATTAATTATAATTATATATAACTTGCAAATGTGTTACATGCATGCTTTCAAGTAACGAGCAAAAAAATTATTAGACACTTTAGAAGTAGTTACCAAGTTGTAATTATTAGATATTTATTTCCATTTTTTCAATGTCTCGTCAGTATAAACCATTATCGTCTATGCGTACTGAAAGTTACCGCTAATACCGCGAGTACTCTCCGAATGGTACTGCCATAACTGTTTGCTTTTACCGATGCACTGTAACAAACAGGCAGCATTAGTAGCAGTAGTGTTTGTGCAAAGAAAAGTCATAAATGTGACGCTATTGTTACTTCGTAATAACATCAGTGAATTTCGGAATGTGCTGGTAGACCTTCAACAAATATCTCAAGTAATGTCTTTTTTAAATTACTATTAATACGTCTCTCGCGTATACTTGTAGGTTAACGCCTAATTTTTTTATGGAAATTTTTAATTTAAATGTCGACATATACACGAGTATATACATCTTATACATATGCCGTATATACTCGTGTAAACGTCAACCTCGCAGTACTCTAAATGACAGTTGTCCTGTCAGGGGAGCCTTAGAAATCTAACGGTTCTTATTCCCTGTCCATTCAACACCTACCTTAACATAGAGAGCAAAAAACTGGTTATATTAAAATAATATATATTACAAGAGGACAGCACATACACAAATACATGTCATACATTTGTGGATACATCTTTGTGCGTGTATGCGTACGCATTTATATAGTTACGTCCGATACATCTTGTTCCCTGGACCAATTTTCGCGTTTGGCTGATCATCGCGGGTGTATCGTTCACTTACCTCAAACGTGAACAAAATATTCTCTAACCCAACGACACAATAATAAAAAAAATATATGACCCAAGAGGATGAAACATTTCACCCGGATCCATGGGGCTCCTCTGACTGACTACCTGCACACTCACGAACATCCGAGTGGTCGGAATGAATTGACCCGCCGTCGTCCGCGAAACTGTTTGGGAGAAGAGAAACACCTCTTTCCCCCCTCTCATTTTAAACAGGACCTTGTCCCTTGGAATGAAAGGAGTGAAATGAATGTGAAGCTTCTAGCGGGATGGAGCGGAAGGGTGAAGAGAGGGCGAGGGACGGAAAAGGCACCTCCCGCGGAAATCGTCGATATGAGCAGCGGCCAAAAGTGAGTGAGGTAAATGGGGCGAAGGGGCTTTGGGAGGATGGGCATGAAAGGCATATGGCACGGGGACAAGGACGACGGGTGGGCATATATGGGATGTACGGAGAGAGAGAGAGAGAGACACCAGAGGGCGAGAGATGAGATCGAGGGTGGGGATTTACAGAGTTATGAAGGCGAGGAGACAGAGCCGGGGGATGATGTCGGGAGAGATGAATAGGCTGCCCTGGGAGCGGAGATGAAACAGGCAGGTGACGGGGACGGGTTTTCCGGCGAAATATATCCCCCTATATTGACCGACCCTCGGACGGAAACTTCCTCGATCCCCACCCCCTACCCCCGACCATCAAATCCGTTCTTGTCCACTCTTAGCCCATCCCACGCACCCCTCGTCCACCCCATTTCCGCACCCCTTCGTATTACCCCAGTGAATGAATACATTAACGCAAGAGGCGCGGGAGGAAGCGAGCCGAGGGGAGTGGTGGAAGATTTTTGGTTTTATGAGAGGCATCCCGAGAGCCCTCCTTGACTGGCCGTCGCTTGACGATGCATTCGTCGCAGGGGCATGGCAATAGGGCGGGGGGAAATATGGAAAAAAAGAAAACATGGAAACGTGGAGAGAGGATTGGAAGAGGAGGGATGGAAGAACAAAAAAGTGGTCGATGGGAGATCGGGGAAAGGGAAAGGAATGAGTAAATGGTGCAGATCGAGAGTTTCGCGAATGAATATGAGGAAAAAAAAACTCGGCTGGCTGGAATTGCTTCGTGGCTGCTACGCTTTTTAATTACCTCCAGGAGTACGAAAACTACGACTGAATACGGTACTACTGAGGGTAATTCAGGGGTATGTGCCTCTGCCATGCTGGAAAGCAGCCATATGAACCCTTTATTTTCTGTTTAAACATAGCACCACACAAATTTCTCTTCAAAGATTTATTTATTAGTTTTTCTCTCCATCAGGCCACCGCATGTTGCGAGTTCGTTCAACTCTCACTCATAATATAGGCACCTATTAGAAGAGATATCTCTTCATAAATATCAACGTGGGCATTGAATATTAAATTTTGGAAAGTTTGTATAGGGTGAAAGAATATGATTCTGTGGTAAACATTTTCAACCACATATTACTGAATATTTCTTTAATGAATGTCGGAAAATCAACTCCGGAAACATAATTTTCCAAGCGCTTTTTCTTTATTAACCGGAGAGAAGAAAAGTTTCTTTATTAAGAAAACTTTGCCGTTTCAATTGGTCCTGCAAATAAGTCAATAAACAGCATAGTCCTTGCTCGTATGTATGATAAACACGTACATAATTTACTATGTCTTGAATTTTTAAATAACCGGTAAATATTAAAGAGAACATTCAGATCAAGATTATTTGGCACGAGAGAGTAATTTACCCATGGAGGGTAGTCTAGACAAGACTAGTATAATGCAGCATACGTTATATGTGCCAATCGCAAATGATTTAAAACGAAAAATAGTCATCCGGTGATATTAATATATTATACATATGCATGTATATATAAAGAAAGACTTTGTATTAATATCCAATGTACTTAAGTTTTACTAGGCTGTTGCATTTTTCTTCCCTTCATTCCCCTTTACCTATGCTATACAGAAAACTTTTCCTGCGAATTCACTAGAAAGTCTGAGAGACTTAATTAAATTTTTCTTAAAAACATCTAAACGGGCAAAACGTTTTTAAAATTTAGAGAAATAAGTAAATATATTGCATAAATAAATCGTCCCTCCCATGGTCGACAACATTGGCGTGGAAGGCCATGTGCGTTCCGATACCCCTTAGAGCTTTGCTGGCGGCAGTAATAATAATTGTTTCTGGTAGGGTCACCCATGCCAGATAGGTCGACGGTTAGGAGCCTGATGAAAGATGTCCACGCAGCGTCTGTTCCTCAGTGAGGCGGCTGCAAAGGCATCTGATCCCAGCGGGGCGGCCAGTAAGTGATGGTGTCACGTTAAAAACACTATTGAGGAAGGCAACGGAAAACCACCTCAATTATCATTCCCAAGATTTACATGATGGACTATACAGAGATTTTGAGTCCTGGCAACTACGGGGCTCGGCCCAATCGGCCGTAAGTCGTGCCCGGCAGCGGGGGAGGCAAGGCTTCCGCGGTCGTCATCCCGCGAAACCCTTGCAAGGGAAAACCAGCAGCAGCGGGGCAGAAGACGCAGGAGAAGAAGACCACATTAGTTACAATAGGAACGTGGAATGTTAGGACAATGATGAGGACAGGGAAATTGGAGAATGTTAAGCGAGAGATGGAAAGGGGAAAATAGATATTTTAGGTCTATGCGAGGTGAGATGGAATGATAGCGGGGATTACTGGAGTGATAATTTTAGAATAATATACAGCGGCGTGGACGAGAGCCAACGAGGGGTTACCATAATATTAACTAAAGGAGTAGGAAGAAGCGTAGTCAACATAGAGCAGGTAACGGATAGATCATTACTATTATAGATACAAGCAGAACCGACGAACTTGGTAATTATTCAGGTATACATGCCACCGAGCAACCATAAGGAAGAAGAGGTCGATAGGATATACTATGCGTTAGAGGACATAATCGCGTGTGTTCCTGCAGGGAAACATTTGATAGTGATGGCGGATTGGAATGCGACGATAGGCGAAAGAAGAGATGGTGATGAGGTGGGGGACTACGGTTTAGGCACGAGGAATGACCGCGGGGAGAAAGCAGTTGCGTTCTGCGGGAGACATGGGTTAGTCATCACCAACACTTGGTTTGGACACCACAAAAGACGCAGGTATACATGGAAAATGCCAGGTGACTCAGGAAGGTATCAGCTAGATTATATCCTTGTTAGACACAGGTTTAGGAACAGTGTGATAAATTCACACAGCTTCCCGGGAGCGGATGCGGACTCTGACCACAATTTAGTTGTTATGAAGAGTAGAATCCGTTTCAAAGAGATAAGGCAGGGTAGGCGAGTTAGGAAATGGAATGTAGAAGCATTGAATGGATTGATAAGGAAGAAGTTTCAGGAGGCTTAGAGTAAATCACGGATGACGACAAAGAGCGGAGAACTATCGAGAAAGTATAGTAATGTATAAGGAAAGGGAGATCGAAGTCCACAAAAGAAACTGTAGGAACCGTTAATCAGAATTGGACAAGGAAACCATTGATTGCGGATGAGATAATTACAAAGATAGATGAGAGAAAAAATGGAGGAATGCGAACACAGAGTTCAGCAAAAGGAAATAAAACGAGTTAAACAATAAAATGAGTCGAGTAGGTGCATTAGATATGGATGAGAATCAATATTAATAAAACAAAGGTTATGCGATTGTCCAGAAAGAAAAATGTTAAGCTATTCAATGATATAGGAGGGAAAAAACTAGAGCAGGTAGAACAGTTTACGTATCTCGGTAGTGTTTTGGACCAACGGGGTCAAAGTGGTAGGGACGTAAGGAGAAGAATTGCGCTAGGCAAAGAGGCTTTCACGAGGAGGAGGGAGTTGATGACAGGGACGTTAAGTAAGGATGTTAAGAAAAGACTCGTAAAAACTTTGATATGGAGCGTAGCTATGTACGGTGCGGAAACGTGGTCACTGAAGCAGGAGGATAGACTTAGATTAGAGGCTTTTGAAACGCGGGTGTGGAGAAGAATGGAGAAGGTAAAATGGATCGCAAGGAAAACAAATGAGGAAGTATTAGCTATGGTGGGCGAGGAGAGCGGTTTATTGGGAGGATTCCTCAGTACGCAGGAAAATGGATGAAAAGCATATTCATCGGAAATGGGATGAAGACTGTAATAGAGGGGATAACATTAGGCAAACGAAGAAGGGGCAGGAATAGGATTGTGGGATGTTGGATAGGATGAACGGAGGAAAGAAGTACACGGAGATGAGGAGGGACTTGAAGTAGAGTAGGATTTTGTATTGTTGTGTTCATTTAGGAGACAGATATTTGGTTGTTTTATCCATTCAAAACTTACCTTAACGGTTAGATTACCTTAAAAGAAATAAAATAAATCGTCACCTCATGCAAAGAACTAATTTTGATTAATACAGGCCATTTGTGTATCCATTAATACGATTGATTCAAACTAACTAAATTAACACCGATGCCCGAGATAAATATCACGTAGGGTCCTGTCTTGTAAAAATTTAATCCAATTATCGTTATCGCTTTATGAAAACAGCGTTGTAAAAACCGGAATGAAAAGTACATCGTCGAATTCTACGGAAAATTATCTGAACTACGTCCTTCTTTTATTGAAATGTAAAAATTATACCGCTTTAAATCGCTTAAGTTTTTGAACAATACGTGAGAACAACTTGCCAATATGTCAGTTTAAGCTACATTGACTTAAGACCATAAACCTTCAAAGTAGTACCAATACTGAGTTGTTCCAAGATTGCCATGAGTGTTCCAAGATTCCAAGATTGTACAAATTGCCAATATATCGTATATGCTGAAGCTACATTGACTTAAGACCATAAACCTTCAAAGCAGTACCAACACTGAGTTGTTCCAAGATTTCAACGGAATATTGTTCATCAAGGAGATCGATAGACTAGGTGAAAATTAATGCTTAGTGATAATGTGGTTATTATATTTTTCCAGCAGCAAAAGGATATCAGCAACAGAATTGTTTTTATAACTTTTATGGAAAACAACTGCTTAAAAGTTCCACGTCCTGGATCAATCTTTTTAACTAGATGCAAACAAATACTACTGCCAACGTTTTGCTTGTTTCACCGGAAAAACAACTAAAGCTTCTACACGTTAGGATTTCATGAATCACCCCGAAGGGTCACTTCCTCCCATGTTACTTTCAAATTAGAGATACCGTAGTTTTCCCAATGTGAACAAGACAACCTCACGAACTGCGGATGAAAACGGTGACGAGGTAAGCGAGGATGGGCATGCGAGCGGTTCCAGAACTGAGAGATAAGAGCAACGAGGAAAGAATACAAAAAGCTAGCGAGGAATAGAAGGTGAAAGAGGGTGAAAGAACGGAGATGGGAGTGGACGAAGAGAAAATTGCTTGTGGTCACACATAAGTTTTATTCGTAGCAAGTCATCCATAGAGAGAGAGCGAGGAAAATGTTAAAAGAAAATTATTTAGAAGTGCACATTAATTCCCTCAACATAAGGATGCTTAATTAAAAGGAGCTTAACGCGCGAATTAAAATAATGGTGGGGATGGCGGTGGTGGCGGCAAGGATACAGAGAGAGGGCCGGCTTTTCTTCCCCTCTATTTTCTACCTCCTACCCGGCGATAAAGCTGCGGGGAAATCCTGCGTCTGTGACGGAAGAGCATAAATCAGCCGCCGCACAAAAGGAGAAAAACATAGAGACGGAAGGGAATAAAAGGGGAAGTCTGGGACGGCGGTCTGTTTAGGAAAGGGAGAAGCAATGGAGTGGGAGGCTTTTGAGTTGGCGTGGGCGGGCCCGTTGCGGATGGGCTCCACATGTGGAAGGTGGGTTGGCTATAGTGGACCCTGGTCTTTCGCCGGGGACTGGGGTCCCTCCGCGGCGGCGAAGGCGTCCAGGCGAGCCTACCAAACCATTTTCCACCCACTCGGCCGCAGCTTGCGGCACGTGGGCGTTTCCCTTCCTTTAAAACCTACAGCAAGTCCGCAACTCGGACTTGCCGCACTAAGAGCGCAACCAGGGCACGTAGAAACACGAAAAACTAAGAGTTAAACACCTACCAAGGCCCAAGAATTCTCCTTTGTACGTAAAAATCACTTATAGCATTAAGAGTACGAAGTATTTCTGTCATACAGAGCAATTGCAATAATTGCTCAAAAAAGCGATTTTTCATGATATGAGAATTTAACGAGTAAGAAGAGCATCTGTGGGAAGGACCAATAAGAGATCTCTTTGACAAAAAAGAGATAAACACACAAATCTTGAGGTACAATGGATTGGATTGAAGCATAATAAAAGGGAAAATTGATAGGAGGATGCCACAAGATAGACAAAGAGACAATTACACACGAACATAAGACAAATTAAGGAGGACTTAAAAACAGAGAAATTATCAGGGGACGAGGGAATCGACACTGAATGAAAAAAGAATGGTGGGCTGCAGTAAACCAATCTCAGGATAGATAGAAATAGTGATAATGATAATTTGAACAGGATAGAAAAATCGGTGCAGTTTCATAAACGCTATGGGCTTATTCTCGAAATTATTAAAATCATATGAAAATATTTAATGCGGTGATATGGGGAATGTTATTTGAACCATATTTGAACTATAGGTAGCGAACAAAAGAGTGGAACAAACAAGTTCCCCATAAATAGCGTTTCGTTATAATTAACAACAGAATAAGGAATTGTTTTGATTTATTATTGACCCTGACACTGCACGCTACTATGCTTTTAAGTCCATGCTACCTCTTAAGATAACACATTTTTTAGATTTGCAAACTTTCTATCCTCCATCATTGCATCAAATAGTCTTATCCTTGTTCCCTTTTTGCTTTCCCAACGTTCTTTACTCAACGTTACCCAACCTATTACTGTCTTCAGCATTTCATCACCCATCAAAATTTTCAGCTTCCATTTGTCCGACACTTTTGAAATTAAACCATCAACTATCGTCACCCATCGAAATTCACCCATTATCTGTCTACCTTTAACGGGCTAAAAACTTGTTTTCTTGTGTTCCGCTCGTCCATAATATGTATTTGCTTCATCCCTAAATACATCCACATATATTTATGTACGGCTGAAACTTTCGTCATAACGACCAAGTTTCCAGGTTATGTTTGTTTATGAGAACTATTAAAATTACAGATTTCACTGGTCTTTTTTACATACTATATTCACTTAGAGCGCCAGTCAGTAACTACCCTATTCTGTAAACGCTTTTTTACCTAACGCAACTATACTATATATCACCATAATTCCGCCTGCTTTATTCCGAAAAACTACCTAAATAGACGACCTTTTCCAGTTTATCTCCTTAGACATTAACGCTCATCTTAGCCTAAGTTTTAACTGAGAATCTTTTCCCATTTTTTATTAATTGCCATCTGAAACCTTAAATATTAATACAATAACAGCAGTCCAGACCAGAGGGAAATGATATTTAGAGGTTAATAATTTTTTGGATTCCTTGGAAAGGTATGCATGTAATAAGCATGAATTTCAAATAATCTACATTAAATATAAAATAAACAATTAGAAACAAATAGAATATTAATTGACCAAAATTTAATAAACATAAGAGGTAGTTACGTCACTTTGTGAACATTTGAGATTCTCGGATTGGAGCAATAAAGCACATATCATTACTCTCCTCGGAAGATTTAATATAACGCCACCTCGGTTTCTAAGCTAAGTGTGCTCGATAGTTATATAAGTATCAATGGTCCGTTTATATTAAACTTTGGGTGAAATTTAGAAGTTTATTAATTGTTCATCCAAAATAAAAATATACCAATATAATTTAGTATTATATGCTTCCGTAAAAAAATAGTCTTGTGCATTAGCATTCATTTTGAAATGACGGGAAACCGTGTCAAAACTACATCAATCCTGGAAATTCTGATCGATTGTGCACACAGACCAAAAATAATGCGAATTTAATGATAAAGAAAATTGAGACATTCTCTCGAACATGATAAAACAAACGTTTTTCGGAATTTTGAGGTGAGAAATTAGCTCTTTGCGAATGAAATAAATTATACTTATAAGAAATACGTGATAAATCTCATTGTTTCCACAGCCCGTTTAACCCGTTTAGTTATAACGACGCGCAAAAAATACAATTATTCGGAAATATTATTTGTATTTGACAGTCTAACGTGTAAGTTAGATTTTGGCTAGGTGCCGCTACATTTTCAAGCTGCGCCTAGCAAGACAACCTGACAACCTACAAAAAAGTAAACCCTTCGTCAATGCCAAAAACTTTCTATCTATCATAATTCCGTCCAATATACCTATTCCTTTCCTCGCCACACCTCGTTTGCTCAACGTTCTCCCCTCTATCAAATTCATCCAAATTCCATGACCAATCAAAATAATATATATCCAATGTTCCTGTCTTTCTACCGAAAACCTCGCCCTAACCCAGCCATGCCTAGAATTTTTCCTTTTGTTTTTCTCTTCGTTCATTCTATCGATTCCATCCTTCCCCACACCTTCACTCAAACCTATCCTAAATAAACCTATCATCTTTCCTGAACGACTAAGTTTCCGCCCCGTATGACCCTGAACGAAAGTTTTCCCTTATCTTTTCCAAACATCCTTAATCAACGTCTTCCTATCATCCAATCCATCCTCCCTGAAAAAGTGTATTTCTCTCACTTAATTCCCTTTTTTATGTCCCTATTATTTAACTAAAATGGTTCAAAATGCTATAAAGATCGGAAAACATTGATTTAGTCCACGACTTCCAAATTTAACGATTCATTTAACCGACTTTTTTTATCGAAATCCATTGTATTTTTTACCGTATGATTTCATAATTAAGAATGGGAATCTTAAAGTAGCTAAAAATGAAAGAGATGATTGTTAGTCAATAATAAAAGAGGTGAAAAGTTTTGTGGGACCATGGGGAGGCGAGGGTCGAAGGGGGCGTGGCATGGGGGAGGGAGCGAAGAACATGGGTCTATGGCGCATAGTGTGATCGCCCTGGATCGGGGAAAGTGATATTCCACTACGCTTCCACCCTCACCGCTTCCTGTCCACCATCCATCTTCCGTCACCATTCACGCTCTTTCTACACACCGAAGTTAATGCATTAGGTTGCGTGCCAAGAAAAACGGAATAAATCACCATGGGACTGGTGGAAGGATACACACAGAAACACAAAGAGGAAACAAACACAAAATTTATAGTTAGGATTAATGAGAAATGTGAACCTGACTCTGGCAATAATTTCATTTTCCAATGAATCGCTTTGAAAATCCATTTTCGCGTCTCTTTTTGCTTGCAAAGAAGCAAAAATACGGTGGGAGAAAAAGTCTTGATTATAATCATGGTTTTTTTAAATTTATGGTGCTTACACCCTGTGGAGGAAGGTAGTAATTCAAATAGAACATGGAAACGGGATACATCGCTGGCATTCAAGTGAAAAACATTTCTCTAGTGCACTAATATTCTTGTTTGCAAAGTAATGATCAGCAATATTTCTTTGAATCTCGTTCCTGTATCATGTGGTTTGATTACCTTCCACGAAATAGTTAATCGGTATTCTTTACGAACGAAAAGAATTTTGAGAAAAAGAAAATTACTTTTGACAACTAAACGCTTAGATTCCTTTTTTTAGAAACGGAACCTCCGAAAATTACCCGTCATTTGGCCAAAAATAATCTTCTAACAAAAAGATTCTGGAATGATTCATGGATGTAAATTTCTTATTTTTTACATTTTATTTTTAAACATATGCAAAAATTTTATCCATTTGGAACACCTCCTGGAGAGTTAAGCGTGACTCATTTCTAAAATGACACAAAATATTCATGTGAAATGCAAATAACATGCATATGCAACACAAGTTTATTGTCTTCTGTGTTCATCATTCACAAGTTTACCCTGGTTGAGGTTTTAGAGCATTAACCAGCAAAGAGGTGCGACGTATATAATTTATTATAATGTTGTCTGCGTTTCCTTCATTTATGGGTGGGATTTATTATTTATGGGTGTCCTATTAATTCCTCATTTGAAATTTCCAACAAATATCCGGTGTTGCTCACTAGAATTATCATTTCTTTAAGTTAAAACTTTAATTTAAACGCCAAGAAAATATTTTGCCCGGCATTTAAAAATCTTTACATTACAAAACATGAGTATATGCAGTCCGCGATTCCCGGCTATATAAAACTAGTGAAAATTACGACAAACGAAATCAAAAGGATAAACCTCCAAAATGAAAAACGACTTAAAAATCCGACAACACGCACGTACGTGAGCTCTTAATTCCTTGTAGGTGCACCGGAACGACACACATTATTCGGGAGGCCAATTACCGAAAGCACTTAAAAATTAAATGCGCGTCATGAGAAAAAAAATATCGTGGCCGTAAACGAGAAATTTCCTTCGCTGAAGCTCTACCTACAATATAGAAGTAAATGAAAACAAGGAACAACGCCCTGGCAGAGAACGTTATTTCATTATGGTAGGTGTTGAGGAAGGAAGGGTAAAAAACCTTTTTTTATAATTAAGCAAAAAAAAACGACAAATAAGATTCACGGAAAATATGTGCCGACGTGTGGACTGAAGAGGTGTGGTAGGAGAGGTATGCGGACGCTTGAGAAAATGCGGGGAGAGAAGGGAGTAGATGGAACAAAAGTAATTAAGACGAAAAAATAATTATAGAGAGGGAGTCGTTCACACAAATTAAAAAAGTAAAAGGATATCATAAAAAGCGAGAACGAGAGTTTGTCCGCAGAGTTTTTGACGCTACGTTCGTCGAACGAGTGACAAGAGGAGGTTATTATGACGTTTTGGGGTGGAGGATGAGGGAGAGAAGAAGAGGGAGGGTTCTGGTGGGGAGAGGGAGAGACAGTGGAGATGAAACTTCTCGGGATTCCGAGGGGGGGTGACGCGGCTCGATGTGGCGTCGAACAAAAGGAGGTAGAGCGGAGTTTGCCGCTTCAACGTTTTCGAAACCTGCGGACTCAGTGGAAACCCAGAAGTGGCCGGTTTGCGGGGTGGAAAAAGAAAGAAAATGCGAGTCGGAGGGAATTATAAAAAACGGCTCAAGTGGTTGTGGCCTTCAATGAAGAGATATACACCGAGGAAAAAAATACACACATATATATATATATATATATATATATATATATATATATATATATATATATATATATGTATATCCTCCTAAATTATCATCCCAAGAACGAACTGATGGACTCTATAGAGAATATGAGTCCCGGCAACAACGGGACTAGGCCCTATCGGCCATGTGTCGTGCCCTGCAGCTGGAGAGTCAAGGCTTCCGCGGGCTTTACCTCACGAAACCCGTGCAAAGGAAAAATAACAGCAGCAGGACAGAAGATACAGAGGAAGAGGACCAAATTAGTTAGAATAGGATCTTGGAATGTTTGGACAATGTTGGGGACAGGAAAATTAGAGAATGTTAAGCAAGAGACGGAAAAAGAAATATTCGAGTGTGCATTTTTGTGTGTGTGTATATATATACTATATATATATATATATATATATATATATATATATATATATATATATATATATATATATATATATATATAATTCTTTCTAATTTATATGAAGTTAGCAATAGCGGGCAAAGGCAAAAATACAGAAATACACAAAAATGAAAAGAAACTCACTAGTTTTCGAATTTTCGGTGGTACAAGCCACCTTTTTCAAGAAAGAGAAGGAAGGAACGAGGAAAAAGGAGTTCATTCTTATTCACAACCGTAAGACTCACATAAATTTCATATTGTTTTATACTGCGTGTATAGGTGTGTGTGTGTATGTATATATATATATATATATATATATATATATATATATATATATATATATATTATGTATGTATATATATACACACACACACATATGGATAAACATGGAATTGGAAATTTACATTTCAAATTAAGTGAAAATCGATTGTAGCACTCAATCGAGTAAGAATTCCAAAACCTTAAATCTACCAAGTTACAAGTCGGTAAGCATTTTCTTTCATTTTGAAAATACTAATAAACGCATTGGTTAATTCGCTGTGGTACTGGCTCCCCGAGTCCAGGGACTTGCTTTGAGTAATATTTGCAAATATTAATTGACTCCAACTTAGTTTGGTTCCGTGAGTAAAATGTTCCTTTACAATGCTCAGAAATACAGTACAATGTGGTTAACTACTTTCGGATTAAAAATTGAAGTATGAACGTTGAAAGTGTGTAGCTCTGGTTACATGGTATGTCGTAAAAAGAAGTATTCTAAACATGTATGCTTTATGTATGCGTCGAATTCATGTTAGAAATTTAATGGCCTGCATTTTAATTTAATCGGTTTTGAACATGAGGGAATCATGCATTGGTTGCAGAAAACAAAGCAAAATGCTAGTTTGTTCAGCTAGCGGCGAGCATGCATGAAACACTTGTGTTTGAGCCCGTGAAAATTTCTACTCTCGCAAAGGTACAATAAATATACTCAGAACAGCATTTAAAAAAATGTGGCAGAAAAAATTTGCAAATATGCTCCCGGTGGCTCGCTTTTAAGTTAAGTTGAACTCTCTCCAATGACGGAAATTTGAACTCCCTCAGCGCCGCTTAAATACTCCCACTCTTACAAATATTAATGGCTCATGGTTATATCTTGAAGAGATCAATTTTCATTCATAACTCAATTACTACCATATTGTAATTAGCTTCCTGTTTATGAGGTAAAAGTTTCGTTAGTTGACACACAACAAATGTTTCATTAACTATCTCAAAAAGTTGACCTCTTTCCTTGAAAACTTCTCCTTTTAGGTCAGCAAATGATAATTGTAATGATTTCTAAGTTACATGAAGCTTTCAAAATCTCTAATACTTTTTTCCACCACAAGAGTTATCAGAGTCACGCACTTTCAAACACCATGGTTATATCATTCTTTTGACTATAACTGTAGGCGTAAGTCGTTTAAAGAATAAGAATATACTATATGTTGACTGGTTTCTTTAAATGGCCTTTTTTCCAAATCAATATTTACCATTATTATAATAATTTATCACCTGTCCCGCAGGACTGGCTATCTCTGCACCAACTTGAAGGAGCGCTTTATTATATGCGGAACCAAAATTATGTAAAGCGTATTGTTCCGGAAGATAACCAATATCCAACTCTGCCTCACGTACTAGAGGGCCTTGTATGCTTTTAAACTAGCAAACAACGACGTAATTCCCAGGTCAAATTGGATAAAAGTTTCCCAGGAACTCAGTTTAAAAGGGATTGAGAACATTTGAAAGTAGGTCAATTGCTATTACCTCTGAGAGAATGGGTGAAACAGGGGGCGTAAAAAGATCTGGTGTATTCTCAGGGTGAGGAAAAATGTTATACATCCTCTCACGGTAATAACCAAGGAGTTCAAATTTAAAGAGGACTTTAAAATGGGGAATAAGAATTTCTTTTGAATTTCGTTTAGCGTGGTTACTTTTACTTAATTATGATTGAAGTGTTGATGCATTGAATTTGAAGTCAAGTAACTTTTTTCCAAAAATGAAGATAAATTTTCTCTAACTTTTCATAAGTAAAAATTAGGTATTTTTGTCCATAATTTTAAATTGGTTCTTCATCACCTATAAATGATCCTAACTATGATTTATAACTGCGCAATTTACCAGTGAGTCGCGTCTTTATGTAGGTGATCTTTATGCTATGCTTATGAAATTAAATCATATTTTAACGTAGGCCAGAAGACTATTTAGCTTTTGTGAGGAAAATAAAAACAAAAAAAGGATGAATATGAGAAGAAAAAATAAGTTTAACAGCTATAATTCGTGAATACCTCGTTAAATTTCACGGAAAGCTTCAAATTTCAAACTCGGATCGGGTCTGTTATTTTTTCACGTAGAGTGTTCTTCTGTCCACATGAAGAATTATTATTACACTCAAGGCAAATTTTCGCAACAGTAATCAGTTTATTTATACTTTTCATGAAGAAGAGACACTATTAATATTTACATGACGCGACATTGATGATTGCATATTCCTGCAATAAGCCTAGCAGCTAATTGGTAAGGCACAATTATTCTGCAAAAACATTTTCCATTCAATTGCAATCATTTTATATTATTCATTCAAGTTTTGCAAAGCCCTCAATATAATCAACTAGTTTTTGGAGTCCGTTCAGAGTTATAATCGCTCTACACGACAGGACAGTATGAAGATATTTGCAGGCGCATGAAAGGGTTCGCCAATCATATTAGCATCAATAATTTTTTAATACAATAAATATTAATATAATATTTTTGTTAAACGTGATAAGGATGTATTAATTAATATCAGAGATAGCCTCAGTGAAGAACTAGTATCCATGGCGAAATGCAGTGATCTGAAACTGCATGACAAAAAAGAAAACTGCAGAGAAGACAACGAAAGGTAGAAGTAGAGTATGTCGATGATATGTGTCAAACCAATCAATCTAAAATAACTATCAAATATCGGAGTGAAAAAAATGCATTCCTAGAAAATGGAAAGCGAATAAAATATGTCAGTGCATCAATTTATTAGAGCCATTTATTTTTATTAAAAAACATATTTAAACTAAAATGTTGAGGAAGACTCTCTATTTTATATCTGTAGTATCACTACCCTTTCATTTTTATTTGAACACAACGTAAATAGCAATTTTTCATATAGTTTTATCTTTGTCAACATTACTTTAAGGAACTTCCTGATAACTCCCACGACCCTCTCATAGGAACCCTCTCTAAGGAACTTTCTCATAACTCGCCCCTCCAAATTTGCATAAATGGTAAAACACACATTAAAAATGTTAATAATTCTTCGTATGCCTATTGTAGTGATGAATTTACTTCGCACTCAATTTTGAACTTTAATATCCCCGCTGAGTTTTAATCAAAAGTTAAACAGACATAAGGATACTATCAATTTGTCAAAATCTTAAGGAAATTTACTCCGCAGTTAATACTGACTCACTGTAAGCAAATGAACTGTGCACCTTTCTTGTACAAAAGCATCATCTGTGAAAGATTTGTCTCTCTCACCAAGGAAGATTTTGAAGTGAAATAGTACTTGAAGTAAATATTCATTTGTAACTTTCATCACCGTATGTGTGATATTATAGTTACATATCTATTTTCTTACCGGATGGGTTTAAGCTGAAGTGAATCTCGACGCGTTCAAATCTGACCACATGAATCAGGCAAGCTTTGCGTATATCAGAGTTGTGATCTATCGGTGTTTGGTCCAAAATAGGCACGTGTAAATGGAGAACCTATTAGGATTCTATGTATGATTTATGCATTGGCCATGATTCCTGGCGCTAACTCTATCCTATGAGCAATTGAACATGCTGATACACACATCTACTAAAATCCGTGGAACTGACGTTTCATTTGGCGAGCGTGGTACAAATACAGCTGGCTAAACCCATAATTTCATATATAGCAACGCGTCCACCACACTAATGCTACTAGAAAGGAAATCAGCTGGGAATATCTTTCAAATCTGACAGACTAATAGCAGAAAACTACAAAAATCCACAATGCAAGAAGTGACAAATTTCTACTTCATGAAAATTATTCATACGTTCGGTGTTGGGGCGCGGCACCAAGGTCACTGGCCAATGACGTGATCTTATTTGCTTAATAAATTATCAGGGGATAATATTATAAATCAGCACTCAGCATATACAATTAATTCTTATTTTTGTTTAAGTGCCCTATTTCAAATACTAATTATTGATAATAAAACAACGTTACGGTAAAGTATTTGAATGGGGGATTTATTTATATATTTTCTCATTGACTACCTGAATTTCGAAGCCAGAATTAGAATTTCCCTCAGAATATCCCGCCGGCTAATGGGTACGGAGAGAACCTCCGACTGGCACCGCATTCTATCCAAGCCTTGCAAAATGGGATCAATCAGCACTCTCGCCCTTCCATCTCCTACCAGGCTAGAAGTTCGATTGCTGCTGGATTTAAACTCCATTAATTCTTTCAATATTTTTTAAAAACAGATTCAGTCAGCGGCGATTGTGCTTGACCCTCATTTCAGGAGGCACAAAAAAGTTTTATTGAACTGAATGGTTCACAATAGTTTAATTATGATCCAATTTGGAAAGCTTCACTAGACCATGTATTAGACTAGCGGGAACTAAAGGAAAGAAAAAAGATCATTTCTTCTATTAGATGATTCCATAAGGTACAGAGAGGAATTTTCAGAGCATAACTGAACATAGTCATAACAGCACCAAGGAAGTAAATCCAAAAGTTGATTTCTAAGGAAGGTTAGGGGTGAGTTATCAAGTCGAGCAGCACGTAAAATTCATTTACTCAACTCAGGAAAGCCTGGTTCCCTCTGTTGCAAACAGTAGTTTTACAGTTTTTGTTCCCATACAATTGTACAGCTTGAATTTAAAATTGGGCTAAACAGAGCCATTTCTGAGATTTAAACCTAAGCAACCTCCATTCAGAAGCCAGCTGCGATGGAACAATGCATAATAATGAATAGGCTCTTCAAAAGTAATTAAGAAACTTAACGGCCATGCTTACAAGCGGAAAGTAAGACTTGTGACCTTAATCATCCCTTGAGTTTTGCTGCGATAATATTCAAATCAACTATGAATTTATAGCACAAATTATTTATTATAATAATATGAATTACAGCAGAAAATATTTCCCAAAATTTACCGAATGTTATTTCTGAATAATCGTATTCGCCATCTGAAGAGTCCATGTATCCTAATTTCATTGAAGATATTCTAGCTATTAACGACAGGTTTTGAAGGATTTCTAAAGACTCGTATTCTTTTAAGTATCCTGAAACCTTTCTGTTTTTGTCCTTCGTCATTACATATTTCGTCACTTCTGCACGCCTTGATGTTGTGTAAGACGCCTTCCCTCCTCCTTCCTTCAACCCGCTTTTCAAAATTTTCCCCTTCTATCACGGCCTTCAGAATACCACTACCACTCAATATTTCCTACATACACTTCCTATTAGCCTTTTTTGGATTTTCCCTATTAACTTCCTGTCTTCGACCACCCTCTTCCAAACTTAAGCCTATTTATTCCTCTTTGTAACCATATATGTGACGAGAACGAACTAAGGTATTGAAATTTTGAAGCGGTAAGCCATGGAAAAATATGTGATAAATCCAACCAAATACTTAGGAATTATAGACACAATAGAGCAGCTTTTTCTTGCTAAAAAATTTTAACTTTTTGCAGCTATATAATTCAAAATAATGCCTTATAAACTCTAGGTCGGTCCTCCTGTAGTTCTCTTTGAGGCGACGGAACTTATTTCGATCAATGTTACGATAGAGCTACTTTGATACCTTCCTCTACGGCTCTGGAAGACAATAAGTTATTAAAAGGGGTTATGGTAGTTTTTCTCTCTTTACTTGTTTGACCCGACGGACACTTAAGTAGAGCGGAAGCATGGCGTCCTGTCTAAGCCCATGACAGCCTTCACATGCAACAGTTGCGATTTTCTGAGCTTGACGCTCCTACGTGTTTTTGATACAGAGAATCGATGACAGGAGATAGTGCCCGTTGGATTGAGTTTTCTTTAGCAAACGATTGATTAACCTTTAAACATGAGCCTCAGTGAGAAATGCAATTTTTAACGGAGAATATCTGCTCTGCCAGGGTTAGAGAAAACAAAATTTTCAATCATGGAATCACAACAAAAAACTGTTTAGTTAACGTAACATTACATTGAACTATATCGATTTTGTTTAAATCATTTTCTTATGTTGCTTTGCTTCTTCATTTTCCTCCCATCATTGGCAATAAGAATAGGGGGGAAACTGGAATGTGAGTAAATGTTAGACCTCATGATGTGCATCTTAGTTGAAAGTGTGATGAGTTAATTCTCATTGCATGTTTTTAATACATTATGAATAGGCGCTAAATTTGAGATATTTTGGTACTTTTAAAAATACCTTGTCCACGAGAAATCTCTTAATCATCTATGAAAGAGATTTTCCACAGCCAATGGGAGGCAATTGACCTTAACAAGGAAACAGAATAGGGGTGGACATTTTATCGAGATACTTATTATGCCTGTCGCGGCGCCGAGAAAATAAACCTAGCCGCGGCCGTCACCAGGGCGGAAGTTGGCTGGTGGCATGACCTATATTTTTAATCCCTTCCTGTTTTAAAATTTTTAGCTCTGTTCATTGCTTCCTTCCTCTACAGAAACACCATGTGTTAGCGAAGATTCCCTTCTGCTAATGGAGGACGCTTTTCTCAGGCGTTGTTCCACTTTTCAACCCAGACTACACCATGAAACTCAAACATTCACATAGGATACATATTTCCTTTCCCTCTGCCACCCGCGGTCTCCCGGAACGTTCCCATAGTAAGAAAATCACACAACTTGGGTTTTAGACGCAGAGGTGCGGCCGAATTTCAGCCAGGTGTTATGAACTCAGCAGGAAAAATCTCTATCCACTCGGCGACCTTACCGAGTTTAAGAATGATTATTTTAGCGCATTAACGGTGACGAAGAGAAATTATTTAAAAAAGAGCATCCGCTTGAGGTGAAAAGGAGAGTGATGAAGCATGGTAAGAAACTGGAATGGCACGTTATAATGGAAGTGGCGGATTGAGTAGTGGAACAGCAGGGTTCGAGGGCATTCAGGAAGGGAAGGAGCGATGCGCGGGTGAGGGGTGACTTGAGGGGAAGAGAATCGAGCGCACAGAGGCGTCTGGCAAGCGGTGAAAGTGACGACCGCCTTGAAATATTAAAGAGAGCGGGGGGGAGGAGTCTCGCGTGAGTCCGCCGAGAGTTTCAAGGGAGTGAAAGAGAAGGAGGGGTAGGTAGGGAGATAAAGGGGGAGGGAGAGGAGAGAGCGCAGGGAGGAATTTCGTTTGCATCGTAATGGCCCATCGCGTAACGTCGAGAAAATAAGGAGGAGCAAATTAAAGAAAAAAATCGCATCGTAAGACAGGTGGGGTATGGGGGAGAGCAGAAGAGTTCAGGGGACGGACTTCCATTTCTGCCCCGAAGGTGTACCGCGCGAATGATGTTTACCCCTTTAAACACTCAGTAGTTGACTTGAAGACAACAATACCGCTCGTCTGCTTAGACCCAAGTTATAAAAACATCTTATCTCTATCGTTGCCATAGGCAAACTAAACACATTTCAGTTTCAAGCGGTTGCCACCGATGCATCACTGGAGTCAAAAGTTAAATGAACATATATCAAGTATTCATTACTTATTAAACTGAAAATGTCGCATTTAATTTTGGGGTAATAAATTATGCGAGTAAAAAATTTATGACGATTATTTATTAAACAACCCTCAAAGATATAAATGAAATTCGTGCACCGATTTAATTTCCGCCGTTGGCGAACCGCCGACCTGGTTTCAACCTGGTCGCATGTTCGATTAAATCGACATCGTCGGTTGACTAACAGGTCTCCGAGTGATTAAAATGTCACCATATTTTCGCAACTTATTTACCTGTACGAATATTCCCTCATTTCAATGGCATACTATATCTGATTAAACCTGGCATTCCTGCGCAATTTAAATGGTTAAAGCACTTAGAAAACATTCTGACGCACAACATTCACCATTTCAATTGTGAATATGATAAATTTAACGGGGTTAGGTGTAAATCACACAAATACATGTACAGAGAAATTATTGTACTTTGCCTTCGCAATTAGAAAGAAGTAGGAAATGGAGAATGCAAGATGTGTTTTATTAATTGGCTGATCATATGCTTATCAGGAAAACGCAAATATTACTTATATGAAACCGTTAAAAGGTTAGGGAAATTCATCATAAATGACTGGAATTTCGCAAAGACACGTAGAGGAGATGACAATAGGTCTGTTGTGCGCTTGGTATGCCGTTGCCTAATACTATTATGATCATGTAACTTTTTTTGTGTGACGTGCGATTACTTGCTAGCTTGAATCTCGTGATCGGCTTTGTTTACTGGTTAGGTATATGCTTCATTATGGGCAGGCTTAGAATGAAAGTCTGATGGTTGTAGAAATCCAATGGAGAGTATTGATCCTACTTGGGTAATCTTGGCCTGTGGTCGTTGAATGCAAATTTTGAGATAAAGTATATAAAAGATTCTTGAATTTAGCTAGAGAGATGATTTATATGGAATAAGGTCACAATGATAAATAAGTTTTAAATCACAGGCAATTGTATTGAGTCAACACGTCCTCACTTAATTTGGACATGCACGTATGTTATTTAAGAAATGCACAGCAAGGAACTAAGGAAACGTCTCCTATCTTATTTTTTAAAAATTTTCCCTTTCTCATGAAAAAGATTTATTACAGGAAGTCACCCATGCACAAAGAAAGAGGGGAGTTGCCTGGAAACTGTTACCGTTTGCATATTAGTGGATGCCAGCTTTCAGCGACCTTTTATTTCTATTGCTTTTGATTGAGATAGCGGTGCTTTTAGATTTAATCCTTTGTCTAGTCTTAAAAAAATTACTCTATTTAATAATTTATGGTTAAATATTATAATAAATATCACAAATGCTATCTTTCTCGCTTAACCTGAATGATCAATAAAGATTAAAATACAAGAATAACCTACTGGAATCTCCCTTTAGTCGTCATTCTCTGGTTCCATAGGCATGGAAAACAGAACTAAATCGATATGCCGAAGGGGATTGAGCCGAATCCAGTTCTGTGAAGTCTTTTGACTGCGATTTCTCTGTTCTACAGGCATTCAAATCCATAAAAAGAGACAAGGAAAGACTTTTACAAATTAGGAGCATTTATAAAGGTACTTTCATGAACGCGGAACAGAGACAACTGGCATTGTGTTTGTGGAGTTTACGAATAAATAGATCTTCCCTAAAGAGAAAGTCAAAAGATTCTACGGTTTCAAGCTTCACTCCGAGGAAGTATTTGATATCCGTAACTGAATATGCCACAAGTCGGTGAATTTCGTTATATCTTAAAATAAAGTATGCGGAAAATTGCAAAATCTTTCAATATGGAGGTGAACGCTTATTTCTGATAATATTTACTTTGATTCCCGGATCACTCTAAGAATATATCTACATGTATAGTCCATTAACCAGAGTGAAGCCATGAAGACTCGCCATGACAGAGTTGCTAATGCTAAAACCATTAGGAAATGGATTACAAATGTACGGGCGACAGGATCTGCATTTCCTAGAAAACCAGCTGAGTGACCTAAAAGTGTGGGGATACCTGAAAACATTGTGGCAGTGAGAGCGTCCATTGAACAGCCTTCATCACGCTCTGCGCGGAAACGTGCTGCTGCTCTTCAAATATCGCCCAGAATGGTAAGGGAAATTTTACACTTTGACCTTCACTGACAGCCCTATAAGATGATGGTTGCTCAAGAATTGAGACCAGAAGACTGGGTGAAACCTACGGATGCTTGCAAAGCAATCTTAACCTCTGTGCAACCCGACACTATTCTGTGGTCTAGCGATGAAGCACAATTTCACCTCTCCGGCTCAGTAAATAAACAAAATGTTCGTTACTGGGCGACTGACAAACCTCGCCAATTTCACCCAAGATTTCTTCATAGCTCCAAAGTGACTTTTTGGTGCGCTGCGTCCTCCATAGGCATTATTGGGCCTTAATTTTTTGAATCTTTTCACTCCCCAAAATGAGGAATATGACACAGAAGCCTTTTGGTTTCAACAGGATGGTGCCACGGCTCACCCCATCCGTCGTTCACGCCAAATCTTACAGGAATACTACCCCCTTGCTCCCCGGATATGGGCCCATATGATCTTTTTCTTTGGGGATATATCAAAGCTGAGGTTCACAAATTTCGACCAAGGACCTTGGAAGCTTTTTAAGGGGCAATTACAGATATCATCTCTGGAATAACGCAAGATATGCAGAGAAGAGTTTTTGAAAACTTTTTTGAACGACGCAATATATGCATTGCTCACCAAGGTCGTCATCTTGATGAAATCAAATTTCAAAATCTAATGAAAAAAATGGAATTAAATTTAATTTTCAGAAGTAAAAACTTATTTTAATTATCTTCGCTTTTTTTACAATTTACCCGTCAAATCAAGGAGTCCACCCTGCTTCATCCATATAAGCTAAGCAGTAAATCGTGTCCTAAACGCAGTAACAAACATTGATCTTCTTAGAATAACGTACATTTTAGAAGCTGAAAAAATATGAGATAGAAGAAAGATAACTGAAAAAATTATCATGAACATGCATGTTAGAATGGTTATAGGCATTTATATAAAATTTCACATGCTGTGTTTCAAAGCTTTAATCCTTCAACAACATGAATAAATCAATAAAAGATAAGTCATCAACAATCCAGAGGTGGGTTTTTTGCAGCCCTTCAAACCGTCTAGTTCCCTGCCAATTTATTCAGTCTCTCGTAGGTTTTTTCACCGATATTATCCACTAATTACTTCTCTTAGTTCACGCCTCTCATTGAAATTCCTTCATCCATCGTGCATTAGGATCGAATCCAATCGATTTCCATCCCTTCTTGCATGTGTCTTTCATAGGCTCCTTTCTTCACTCACTCTTCGAAATACTTCTTCACTTGTTACGCTGTATATCCGCTTTATTTTCAGCGTTCTTCTGTAGCACCACATTCCCATCGCCCCCAACATTCATTTCGCTGCTTTTCCCATCGTCCATGCCTCCTTTCCGTGGAGAAATATACCATATATGATATAGCTTTTGAACGAATTGCTTCCTCTGCTTTTTGCAATTACAGTTCGCATCTTATAACCGAAAAATGTCTTCGAAAGTCCTACTCTCTTTACTATATCCGTCTTGCATCTTTCATTTTGAGTCTGCACCTTAAATAGCATTCTTAAAGGTAAGTACGGCATAAAATATTCATAAAAAAATTTTCTTGATCGTCTCTTTTCGAGCATTTTGAGAGTGAGAGATAAAAAAAGAGAGGCAAATAAAGGTGGAATTTAATTTTTCATTCAACCGAGGAACTAATTTTGCATTATTCCAGCAAGTCATGAATGAAAAAAAGACTAGTTCACATTTGATTGGGTAGCCGCTCGGTTTTTGGTGACCAAATTCCGAGCCTTATCCCACCGTAACTAATATCCAACTTCAAAAACTCCATCCATAGAAAAATGCACAATGTCTAGCAACCAAGGCAAGTAATCGAAAATTCTGTAATGTAGATAATTATGTTCCAGAAATTTTTTTACCTAATTGGAAAGATTCACTATATGACTTTTGAAAAGTATCGATACCATAAAAATTTAATACCATCAAATATTTTTGTTACATTCAAGTCAGTTAAAAATTTTATTGGCGTCAGTTCCCAATTAAGAGGGAAGTTCAAGGAGCAAGGATAATGACCAAGTATTAATTAGTTTGACTGGATTAATACACCAAAGCGACCATGTTCATATGAAAGTAAGAGTCCGCGTGAACAGATTGAACTCTTAATGTGTGTGAGAAAAATTTATTAATATTTAAATACCAAGGTGGAAAACTAACTTGAAGAGAACATAAGTGTTACCGGTAATATTGGTCGTTAAGGTGGAGTTCTGAAACAAGAACTTTATAGTCAATAGTATCAAATTTGCACAGCTCCCATACCTTTAACATTCATTCCTACTCTCTCTCTCTCCAACCTGAAGTTAAATAAAAGGCATGATGTCGTGGCAAAGGAACCGGAGATAGCGGCTCATCTGGACAATAAACTGCCACGTACCTTACAACGAAAAATATCGAAGAATTAACTGTGTGGTGAATTTTAGTTTGATTTTACTCAAATCTACAAACAAATTTGGACAAATATTTTCGAAATTACTACAAGAAATTACTGATAATAGCTAATAACAGATAATACCTTCTTCTTTCAATGGCGACAATACAGCTGAGCGTTCATTCCACCTAATCCAAGTGATGTAATCCCACTACGCCCAATAGGAGCAGGGCGGGAAATTTGATTGCATTACCTTTGGAATGCACCCTGTGGTGTGGTATAAGTTCTCTGAAAGAATTTCGAACTAGACATGAATGGAATCACATAGGTTTTGGTTTTTTAAGACTAACAATTATTTCGAACTAAATGATTATATCTGCCCACACGTAACGTCAGCATTCACGGAAAAATTTAAAACGTCGCCTTATTAGTCGCAACATGAAAGCACGCTTTTGATGAATTTTTATTAATTTATCGGTTAGCTCAAACACTGCTATATAATATACGCCGCTTTTATCAGAATTTTAAGCCGACGCAATTTTTTCCATGTAACTAACGCCACTGATCCAAGTGATTTATTGAATTCATCCAAAACTGCTTGTTTCTAATTATAATGAACACCACTCTTGCATATATTCCTTTTTTATACCCATGTATTACAGTCTTGAATAAGACCTTCTCATCATTGTAAAAGTATCTTCTCATTATTTTTTATTAGTTCATATCTTTTCCTAACTACGCTAACCTATTTTCTGGAATTCCTATTGTTATGGAATCTCAAAGGAAGATTACGATCACTTATTGACTTGAATCGCTCAAGAGTAAAGATTGCTCTTTCGAATTAAGTGCTAACTTTTCTATCCCAAAGATTTTTATCTACCTATGCCATCATAAAACGAGCAGTATTATTTCTCAGACTTAAATCATATTGAATTCATTACAGGGCAACTGAAATTGCAATGATAAGGCTCCCATTAGGTTTCTCCGGAACCGGGCCGTTTCGCATGTTCGTCTTCAACTTCCAACCCCGGAGCGAAACGGGTTTTGGACTCGTATCAGTCACTTTCACTCCCGAAATTCCGTTCGCTTTTGCGAAGGGAAGCGAGCAAACTTCATTTCCTGTTTGCGCAGCCGTCTCCACGTTGTCATCATTCTCACATCCTTCGCATCTTCACTGTAGTACGCACCTTGACAATTTCGCCCGCGGGATCGTTTCGCTCGCTCTTCGGTCGAGGAACAAAATGGAGAAAATGTAACATCCCTGCGCTCAAAATATACGGCCATTCATTCCACCTGAAAACATCAAATGGCCGAGGGTTCTCCATTCTTCATTTTCCTCAAAAGTCAGCACAGATATATTATCATATATTTGAACATATTGGAATTGATTTTTAAATATTCCCTCAAAGCCAAGCTCAGAGGGAACCGTAGTTACTCTGTCCACATGCAGCAGGGAAAGTAATGTTAACATTGCATTCACGCTGATTTGGAATTTTGCATGTACCCGCAAACTGTTCTTTATGAAATTTTGAAAACTGCGAAAGTTCAAATATATCTGATACATATTTGAAAATGGCAGCCACCTAAACTAATTCAAATAACTAGCGTTTTTCACGAAGTTTACAGTTTCCATTTACAGGGGAATCCCAACTCTATTTTAGACAGATTTTTTTACATTTTTAATTTCTTAGTATGTTATTTTTCCCTGGGAGAGTAGCACCATCGTGTCATTATTTTTTCAAGAGAAAATTTGCTCAGTGTTAGCAATTTTAAAGTTTTAATTTATTAATTACGCTCCAATAATGCAGAGTGTAAAAATCATTCGCCTTGACCAGAATTTAAACCAGGATCCCGATCAAGGCGAATGATTTTTACATTTCGAAATTTGTTGACTAGCAATGCATGTTTAGGGGATGACTCCGTTAAAAATTACTTTCGTGCCGTCTACCACAGTTTCTTTGAAACACTTCCTCAAAAGAGTGTAAGGAAAAATTTAAAAACTCATTCTGATGATCAACTTCGGTACTACTTCAATACCATATGTGTAATTAAAAAATGGCACGCCTCCAATAAAAAATAACAAATTATGATTTTACGAGAAAGTGCTTCAATGGCAGTTTTCACAATACCTCTCCCGGTTGAGATAAGGGCCAATGTCACGAAACTTCAGCATTTGGTCCGAATTTTCGCGGCTTCTTTGAGTGGAAATATAACTGCGGTTGAAAAACAAGTGGACTCTCGTCAAAAACTCTCCCTCGACTTTCCTTCATTCACCATCATTTTCTCTGACGTTTGCCGCTAGTCCGCGTTCCCATTTACAAACTCTCGCTCACGCCTCTTCGCTCTCTGTCGTTCGTGTGAGTAAGAATAACTTCGATTAACGTCGAATTTTTTTTATTCGTCGTGTCGATGTATCGTTCACGCCCTCCACTGAAGGCTCTTATCCCTCGGCGTCGCTACTCTTTCCTTGTTATCGTTCACGCGCGGCGGAAAAACAAAATTTCGTCGTCACTCCAGCTTATTAAAAACTTTCACTGTTCGTTAATAATTTGGTTAAAACTTTTCCCGGGAATCTCTCCGGAGTATTGCCGGCAGTCACCGAAGTTTCTCCTCCATCTCCAAAGAGGACCCTTGTCAAGGATTAATTAGGTTTCATGATTGCTCCTTGCAACAAAACAGACAACTGATGTCTGAACGACGCTGATTTCCGTGGAAAACTTTCAAATGACAATTTGAATTCCAGTAACAATTATTTTCGTCCTAACATCATAGAGGGCACCGTAACGGGGGACTAGTCCAAAGGGGTCTTGTTAGATTGTGTCTTTAGTGATGTGGGGATCAGGTTGGCGTGAGCTTCCCACCCTTAGGGCCCCGGTTCGAATCCCGGCTGGAGCAGAGTTTTTCGGTGGTATATGGATCCCAAATTGGGAACCACGCAGGTATTACTATACTATAAGTTGAGTGTCCCATCCGTTCGATGAGACATTGAACTGTGGACCACTTACAACCTTTCGTTAGGAGTAGACTAATGGCGACGCAGAATTCCTCTCCCACCTTTCCCTGTTCCTTGAGCATCTATCCTACCACCAACTATCCCGGCGAACATGACCTAACTGTAGGCCATCTCACATATAAAATACCACTAGTACTCTAAAAATAAAGTTCAGGAGACTTTGACCATTGCTTCATTAATTTTGCTTATTCATACAGGATGGGGTATAGTCTGAGTTTAGGCGAAGAAGATATGTAAATTGGGTGGAGGATGTGTTAGCATGTTGAAGACCGTGATAGAAGAATGGTAGGTGATCGAATGAGTGAAAGGAAGAGAATGGGCTTTGTAGACAATATGAAGGTAGGTAGAGGGAAGCGAGAACTGTCCAAGATAAAAATGTACTTCAAACAAGAGGAAGTCTACGGGATACGCAGCAAATAACAGTTTCAGAGAGCGTTCAGAACCTTCCTTCACTTCACCCATTAAACAAATTTGATTGGTTGATAGGTCGAAAATAAAGACGTTAACCAGCTGAGAGGGAAAGGAGGGTTGGGCCACGGTGATGGAGGTCGACGTGGATGAAGCATAATTTCCGGGAGATATGAAGGCATATTGCAGTCACCTAAGCCTTCTCATCTTCCTCATCACTCCAAAGTCTCCTTCTATGAATACGACCCAAAGGTACCGTTTTGAATCCTGCCTCGGGCATGATCGAAAGTGCTGTTTACCCAAAGATTAGAGGCGTATGATCGGTGATGCGATACATGCATGAACTCAGTCCCTGGGGACCCATAAATTAAAATTTAAATTAAAACAAATAAGAAGGGAAAGGGTAGAAATATGTGGCCGTCATCACCATCTTTGGATCGATAAATAACGACAATGCTAAACGGAAAAAAACCAAAATTACGGAAATATTTTTCTGCAAAATTGGTACTGAATCGAACGGGCTGTGTATGATGGATATTTTCAATAAACGTATCCTTTCACACTGCCTGGTCAAAATACCGCCAAGAGTAGGAAATTTAAAAAAATGTAATGAAAACACTAATCTTTGCGAAAAAATTTGATCAAATCTTAAGGAACATAGTATCCCATATTTCAGCTTAATATGTTTTTGGAATCCTGCTGAGGATTATAGACAAAAAAGTTAGTTATAACGGATGAAGATAGAACTCTGGTCATGTATGGTAACGCTGGCATATATTCCTACAGGAACTTTGGTTTTTGACAAAGGCGTTTCATTCACGGAATGACAGTACACGGTCTATACTTCCGTGACTGAGATTGTTCTCCCTGGGATCCATCAACGGGTATGATGCAAATAATATGCTGTGATAAAGAGTCCCATCAAATGCTTAGGCCGAAGATCATTTTGAACTATCAGGGTGGAGCTCATTTCACACGAACTCAAATACAAACATTGAGGCTATGGCTTCTATTCCAACTATCATTCGAAATTGGGTAATATTTTCTCCTTGTTAGTTCCTACCAGGTGTTAAACAGATGGGGTGAAACAAAACGAGAATGAAACTTGAGGAGATGCATTTTTAACGGTCCTTTGCCGTTCTCCAGTCAGAGATAAGGAGAGACGAAATTCTCTTGTTAACAGCGTCTTGAATCGTAAAGACGTCAGGTCACAATATTACTACGAGCAAGATGGAGGAAAAAACGTTAAATTCGCTCCGTAATGCCCCTCAAAACGTCATCATTGCGAATTTATGTGAATATGGCATGTTCTATCTCAAAAACTAATATTAGTGCCAAGTTAAACAATAGGTTAATTTTATTTTTTCATTTATTCAAAATATATATCTACATCGTCTGCTATGAGAAAAACATTTTTTTTCCTGAGATCACAATTTTTTCCTGGGCTGAATCGAATAACATTTGTATGAATAATACCATACGAACCTAAAGGACACCACTTCCTAGGTTCTCAAGTATACTCCCATCCCTCTTTCAATGCAGGCAAAGCTCCGAAGTGCTCGTTTAGACAACGCCGCGCAGCTCAAACTTCAGATGGGGAAGCGATCGATTTTACCTAAGGATCACCATGGAGGAGCGCTAAAATTGTACGGGCGAAAACTGCACCACCTCAATGGAAGCGGAGGAGCAGAGTGCAGCACTTGCGGAAATCGGCTGAGACAATGCTGCAAACGGGGCGTTTTACGCGTAAAAATGGAGCTCCCGACTTTTTTATTTCTTCTGCTGTCGCACCTGCCCTGAAAAATTGAAAATTTCATCCGGCCTCCTCTCGACTGCATATGTCGAACGGTAGACTGTGTCAAGTAACTCCTCTCCCCACCACGGTCACAGCGTTTCCCGAATTTGGAGGGGGTAAAGCATCTCTCCAACACTCAGGACCGCTGCTTTAAAATATTTTAAAGGGGTCCGCGGTGGCAGTCGTGCGTCATCCGAATGGGAACGATTTCCCGCGAACTTGGCGGAGTGCTAAATATTTAATGCGCGCATATTCGCTTGAGTCAATGATTGCAAAAGCACGTGATGTAACGGGTCCTTGCTTTTTTTTCCTACATGGAGAGTGGGGGGCGAGAGGGAGGCACGTGAGAGCGCACGCTTCATCTAGAGAGCTTGCGAGAATAATTCACGGGACGTAAAATGTCTCGCGAAAAACAAGGCCGGGAAAAAGCAATCCCTTTCCTCACACATGGCATTTCTTTTCGGTCCCCTATTCCCACGACGTCAGCACCAGGGCACAACTTTTGTTCTGTCGTGTGCACAACATATTTTTCCATGTTAAACTTCGAAAAAAAAAATCCTCCCGAAATAAACTCAGCTTTGAAAGAATACTTTTTATATAGATTTTACCAACAGTAACAAATAATAAGAAAAAAGATTTATCCCGAAAATTATTAATATGTAAAGAGTCTATTTCACCAAGGATATCACCCGCGATTGAGGTACACGCGGACTTCAAAGCTGTCACAAAAATAAAGAAATCCGTGTTCAAATAAGTACGCAGTCGGGGAAACTCACCATATGAAGGAAAAATACGACTTTATTAATTGCACAATGACGGTTTACTCTTTGTCTCTTCTCACTATTTATAGCAGTTCGATTTCCTATCGTATGCAAACGTTTTTGTTCTTGCGGAATCGACTACTCTTAATCCTCATCATCATGATGCAGTAAATATCTAACGAAAATTACGAAACCTATCTCAAAAGGTCAAAGTGATTAACATTTCTCCCGCGAAAGCTTAGCGTTTTTTAAATTTAATTTCCCACCAGTTTGCATATCTCTTTCTCTCTCGGGACGGAATATTAAACGAGGAACATTTACCTGACCACAAGTGGTGTAACATGTGTGACTACGGGTCGTAGTACATGCAACAATTTTGAGAAGCTTCGTCCTGATACTCCTCCCTTCTCTCCGTTAATGTGTCTATAGCGCAACCTAATCATGGCAATCAAAGTGATTCCTCGTCATAGGAACATGTTATATGAATTGATACTGCAGAATAATATTACTCCTTCGAACTCATCATTTCCATTAAATGACGAAAGAAGATTAATTGAAAATCATGTAATCCATTACAAGGCGTGGCAGAGGCGTTTTAGGACGACAGCTTTTTAGTATGACATTGCTGTGAGGAGTGAATTTATGTTTGCAACACCTTATGCAAACATGTTTTTCTGCATCAAATTTCTGGATGGTGAAACGCAAAGCTTTTAAGTTTTAAAAGATTTTTTGCGCTGAAGATCCGTCTCTCTCTCCTTGGTTGCCTACTTTTTCGACTTAGTGCGGACTTTTAACAGATCCTTTCGCATTAGATGCACGCAAGAGTAGACAGTATGTAATTTCGAAACAGTCTAGATTACTCTTTAAGTAATTAGTTTCCTATCATTCTTTCACTATTATATCTCGAAGAATTGTTGATTCTATGCAAAACTGTAGCAAATAATGGGAAACTTATCTGAAACTAATATAAGCAAATGACTCTCACCTTAATTGATAGAAAATGTACCCAATTTATTCTGAATTAATCTAACAAAGGCTAAAATAATAATTTTTCTTTTCCGTTGCAATTACCATCCCCCGTCAAAGATTATTTCCTAATTTAAATAACGTTAGTGGGAAAATACCATGAACTTTGTAGGTCCAATACGGTTTTAATAGGAGCACAAATACAAGTAGAATTTTTTAAAATGAACCACTCGAGCACCTGAATTAGGTGCCAGTTAAAGAGTATTCTAGTCTAAATTTCGGCCTTCATTAATATTAATGTTCAACTATTTCCATGCAAATACTTTAGAACACCATTCATCACCTTTTTTTAGAATAAAATTCTTCGTCATTACCCATCGAGACTTGAAAGAAAGTAATTTTCTCACTGAAGTCTAATTATTTCGCGCCCTTAAATATAATTTACCGCTGCTACAACTGTCATACTTCATAGATTCTTTTATTTGGTAGTCTACCGTTGAAGGTAGGCTATCGATTGACTCAGACTGAACACCACTACATTACTTAACCTCGCCTATAAAGATAAAATCAGACACTTCACACCACAATAAACTTCTCTTCAATTCCGCATACCTCATACCTCCCTTCATTCCTCCCATCCCAGCATGTCTATTCTATCCCCCCCATACCTCGATTTCTCAACGTTCTCTCATCTTCAACATTCCGTTGATCATCAAAATTCTATGCATCTAACTTTCCTGGCTTCATTAATTATCGTACATGAAAAATAGTGACACTTTTCAACCAAAAATATTCAACATATAATTCACTTAACTCACACAGATAGGCTGGAGTGAACCAAGTCCATGTGGTGAGATAGGAGACAAAATGACTCCTTTTTGGATGAGACCATAAAACAACGAACATTCCCCGTGCCCGGTTTTTTTAAAGTGACCAGCCCCGATTTTTTAAAGTCTACATGCATACTTGGCCTTGGAAATGACTGCATAAGCTGTGCATAAACTGAAACGGTAAATTAAACATTTTGTGTGGACTTATTAAGGGTTTTTTTTCCTACGTTCAGAGAGAGAGGGAGACGGTTATTTGGAGATATACAAAGGAGAAGGAAAAAGTGAACGCAAGACATAATGAACGATAATGTAACGTTTAGGACCATAATAATAGAACCTAACTGGTCCTAGCCGGATAGGTTATGCAGAGATATGACAAAATAGGGCATACTGGATGGGGTGAATGGAGATAGAAAATATGGAGTTAAAAAATGCTTGTGACGTAGGATATTATGGTGTTTATAGTAGTGCTAGAAGGATTAAATAAGTGCACCTTTATTTAACCTCTAGAAGTCCATCAAAAATCTATCTTGACTGGTAAACCATTGCAAATGATAATACGCCAGTCAGGGAGGTTTTTTTAAACCTATATTATTTCCCTATCATTTTCAAAGAATAATAGTTAGACCTCAACAGTATAGCCATTGGCATTCTTTACTTTCTATACTGTATTCTTAAAAGTTGATAATTTATTAAGATCTATCAATGATGAATGTCATCAGTTTTATTTTCAGTTCAGTTACTCGCAGATTTTTCTGGCCAGAATTTCTTTCTGGATAGAAAAAAAGTAATGTGTCATACTGAAGAGAAAGAAAATTAGTTCGTGCAGCAATATGATTGAGGCGTCGGGAGAGGAGAGCTAGTAAAAAATAACAGTATCATCTGGAGATCGACAACTCGTCCGAGTACGGAGAACACACTCGAACACCTCGAACACGCTCTAGGTGCATGGGTCTTTATAAAGTCACTGATTTTTTTCATTTTAATTTCGTCTGTCGTGTTCGTATTGGCTGCGCTTACCGCGACCTCACCACGTGGGTGGTTAAAAATGTTTACCGTGATGTCGACGGCGAAAAAGAGAGAAAGAGAGAGAAAGGGGGAAGGAGAGGTGTCGCGCGGGCATGCTCAGACGGCCGCCTAAGGAGTGGGTTGCCGCTTGTTATTGAGGGGTCAAGGCCAACGGGGACCGTAGTAAACGACGTAAAAGGCAAGCTGACGGAGGAGAGGGAGAATGAAATTGAAGGTGGAAGATAATTAAGGGCGATGTTCGCAAAACTCAAGGTGGTGGAAGATGCATTGTACTTTGAAGGAGCTTTGCGCAAATGAGGCGTGCGCATTTGTGCAAGGGTATGGCCGCGGGCAGCTTCACGAGCTAACACGCAATAAGTTCATTAAAATATCTCGTGAGGGAGAGATGGTTTATCTTGGTTTATCTCGGCTATGGAGGTCGGTTAAAGACTAACCCTTGGTAGCTTGGCTTACGTACAAGGAAAATTCTGTGAAAAGTAAGCGAACTCGATTCCAGGGCCTTGAAGTAATGGCTGTGAAGCCAGAGACGGTCTCTAAGCAGTGACTTGCATGGATTAAAAAGCTGCGCTTTTACGACGATACAATAATTTTTCTTTTCATCGCATATTGCGGCACTCTTGTCGCTACCTTCAGAGAAAACTGATATTTTCAATGCAACAATTTCAGAGTGTAAAAATCATTCGCCTTGACTGGGATTCGAACCCAGATCCCTCAATATCCGGTCGAATGCTTTAGCCACTTAAGCTACCGAGGCGTCCTCTTAAACTCTGAAATTTTGGGGCTTTTAAAGGAACAAGGTGTTGTTAAAGCACTCGACCGGATATTCAGGGACCTGGGTTCGAATCCCAGTCAAGGCGAATGATTTTTACACTCTGAAATTGTAGCATTGAAATGCACATTAGTGGATGACTCCGTTAAAAGTTACTGTTGCGGCATCTCCCGCAGTTTCTTTGGAATTTGATATTTTCAATCTCTATTTATTAGGAAAACAACAAATGTGCTAATACCTTATTCAATATGAACTCGTACTTAATCTTAGCGTTAGTTTCTAGTATAATAAAGACTATGCTACGCCGTATATTGAGAGGAGGAAGGAGGGGAAATGAAAGTAGGCACGTTTACATAGAGATGTGTAAACCCATAAATGTCCATTATCTCTCCCTGCATCACTCCATGTTTTTTATTATTTCCCAAGATATTTTTTACCAACAAGATTTGTACATCATGTGTTTGATGTACGGAGATATCGGCTTTATTAAAGAGCATTCATTAATGAAGCCGCAACATACGGAATGTTATCGCTGAAAGCGGTCACAAGCACGCTACAGTCGAACACATTTCGATTCTATCGAGACGGAGGCTAATTTTCAACTATCACGACTGATCCGAATTTTAATTTACACTTTCTTTTAATTCGTAAAGATAAAGAGTGATCTCTAGAATCAAAAATCCTCAGGACCAAGCAAGAGGAGGATATTTTAAATTCCCGATTTTTCCAAGCCCTTGGCATACCTGCTCATGGGGAAAAGACGTAAATATGCACTTAGAAGTTTTATTCACCGCATGGAAATACATATACGTTTTTACACTACGCAAGAGAGAACATGTACGCCACTAATTTAATAAACTAACAAATCAGTACCGTGTGAAGTTTAAAATTATTTCAAGATCAAAGATGGCTACGGTTCACTCATTAAATATATCAGGATTTACGTGTGCATTGAAATTGTCTTGGACAATTGAACCTCCTATCGAAAAAGAAGTCATTTGCGTCCCTGGGTATATAAAACAGTAGTTACTTATACATCCACCTTTTGAAATTCTAGAAAATTTAATAATATTGACAGCAGCATATCAATGAACACTTCGTGTATACTAAGCATATTCACTCAAGTTATTCAGCCATTAAAAGGTAAGCTGTGGACGAATACTTATAGGGTATGACGGGCAAGCGACTATTATCTATATAATGTTCATCGTTTTCCCTTCATTACTCCCCTTAATTACTTCCTTCATTTCCGTATTGCTTCAGCCTACCTTAATTATATCTAAAAAAACTATCATATTCCTTCCCCTACTCCGCTTCTTCTATATTCTCCCTTCTTTCATGGCCTTTTGATATCCCATCACCTTTCAATGTTTTTTTCTATCCAATTTTTCTGATTATTCGGATTTCTTCTATCAATTTCCTCCCTTGGCTCACCAGATTTATAATGTCAAGTTTTGTCTTTAAAACACGGATAGGACTGCTGATGAAAAGTTCTGAATAAGTAAAAGACAATTTCTAAAATTAAAACCTGGTGAGAATCTCCCCTTAATGAAATTATTTTGCGTTACTCTGATTCATAGTACGAGAAGAGAAAGATCTTAGAAAAACAACTTGTCCCATTCTCCTTTGCTCTTAGATATGTAACTGAAATGGGTTTTTGAGCTTCAGGCATTTTCACTTACTATCCGATGAGATGCCAGACGTGAGAAACGGTGAGTTTGATAATTCAGTACCAGGAACAGACTCCTATAAGCATGCATTGGATCTTTTTAACGCGAAAACCTTCGGGAGTGCATACTAGCATTCAGTTCAAAATTAAGTGGAAAAAGCGAGCAACACCACATTCGTTGAATATTTTTATTTCCTATCTTACTTCGAAGCTTTCCTCTAGAGAGAACTTCATTCGAGCTAGACGTAAAATGCGTCCCGTATCATTTCCGGCAAAGAGAACGGGGTCTTTAAGTAGAGATATTCGGACCAATGAGCTGGATATCCTTCAGGGCCTTTACGATATTACCAATGCTCCACTTATCGTCCATCGTTTCCACCCTAACTCGAAGCTATATATCCTTTCTTTCCCTTCACCAAACATTTTGGCTCCCACTACGCACGATAGGTATCCGTCTTCCCTACAGGTTTTTGATTTTTCAGTGTTATTCAGTCGCTTGGAGGAGAATGGAAGTGAAAAGTAATACGTTTTTTAAAATACCCACCTTTCTCACGGACTTGCTATGCTTGCTTGCTCATGCTAATTACGCTATACATGACGCTTAGGGTCAATATCAATCATCTTAAATGATAATAGGAAAGAAATTTTCCTCCGAATTCCTGCGACATTAATTTTTATACAATAAGTGAAAACTTTCAGTATATTTCTGGAATAGAAAAGGATTATGAATGGAATAACACGCAAAGAAAGGTAGTCAAAGAATAAAATTGTAACTATATATCGAGGAGAGTTAACTATCATTTATTCTATGGTCTTGCATACCCCAATTCACACTACATATATCACTATATATCACCAACTGGATATGGTGTTCATTTTAGGTGCCCACAATATGCAGATGTTTCATATATTTATAGATTTTTATATTTATAGGTATTTCAGATGTTACTATATATATGGAGTCCTTAAAATTAACTTTATACAGTTGGTTTAAAAATTTATATATGCATCCTTTATCAAACGTAACGACAAACTTAATCAATGGGGAAATGATCAAACTCACCTATAGCATGTCAAACGGTCTCTCTAACGGTTTGAAGTTTAACTGTGTCGGCAGTGGTAGTAACTACTAAATTTTTAAGTTTCTGCATGGGCGTATCGAGAAAAAGGGCTCGTGCATGTCACACTGTCACTCTTTAGCCAAGATATTAAAATTGGTGACCTCAAGAAACTCAACCTTGGTGATAATCTCACGGGCACGCTGAGATAGGCCACAGAACACAGAGGTCTGCTTCTTCCTGCTCGTTATTTAAGCCTAATTACATACGTAAATGTAATCGTTGAGTGCATGCATGCATGAATATATTTTGATTTTATCTAGCTTTCGGAGTAAACTTTCAAATACTACTATTAAAAGACTCAGCACTACTAAATACTACTCTACTCAGTACTACTCAGAACTACTAAATTAACATAGTCGGACATATTTAAAGCACCAAAGACCAAGACCGTGGGGATAGAGGGTCGAATATAGGAACTTTGCAGCAGAAAATTGCGCATTTTCAATGTACGCGCAATTTACTCATTGAGAAATGTAATGTTTACATTTACATGCCTACGGACAAGATAATGAAATATCTTTCATTATCTCGTCCACTCATCATCGCTCGTTATGTAGGGATGTAAACAAAGAGCGGGGAAAAGCAATTTTTCGGCCATACATTCAAAAGTTCATTAACTCCACGGCTGACGTGAATCATTTATTCATTCTGAGCACCGTTAGGAATTGAATGGTGATATCTCCTCCATTTTATCTGGGTGATACCGTTTAATATGCGGTCCTTAAATCACCATCGCACGAAATGACTGCACTCTAAAATGCAAGAAAATTGCGTACCAGGCACACGTACGCCAAGGGGCCTAGGAGTATATTCAAAGGAAAGAATCGTTTGATGTCGTTATAAGTTAATTATATTCGATGCCGGGAACACTTGGGCAACATTTTGAGAACAGAGATTTTGATATGTAATTCAACCAGCCATAAAAACTACGGATGTGAAAAAAATTTCAACCTCTCCCGTCCATCATCATAAAGCCAGTAAAACCGACCTTTATTCATTTTTCATGGGAAAATCTTTTGGCGTTTAATGTGGAAAATGTTTATCCGAACGATTCAGCTCTTGTGGGATATTTCACGAGTTGTTTATCTTGGATGTCTTGGATGGTATGGTAATCAACATGGCTTTCTTCAGAGTAACTTCAACAGGTTCTTCAAGCTGCTATTATTTCTCGACATTTATCATAGTAAGTAGTTTCCTTTAGGATTATTTAACGCATAAGTTGTACTTCGTTGATAGCTTTGGATGAAGGAATATTGTAGGTTGTTAGGTGGACCATGTTAGTGGGGCGATGTTGTATGGGATGAAATAAGGAAGAAAATGTGCGGCATTGAAGTTGCGCTCATTGTAATTTAGGTTTAGAAATCAATTCGTAGATAGTCTGTGTGCCTAGCCAAAAATTACCTTAACCAAACAAATCCCATTGGTAATTTATAACTAATGGCTTTGAGCACTTTTCTATTTGAGAAGGAACACCTGTGACTTCTTTAGGCCGTTTGTAAGATGCGCTTACTTGTCAGTCCAACATATTCCAGTATTCTCCCACAATAAGCGCTCGTCTGAATAGCTCAAGTTGTCGTTCATCAAATTCTAACGCGTATGAAATAATATAAACACTATAAGTTTCTCAAGTATTATAAATATTCCATTTCGGGTATAATTTTGCATGTATGAGTTGACTTTGCATATGGTTTTGTTCCTTTTTACGGGCGGTGACCTAACACCCCCCGCCACACGCCCTTGCGGCGGCTTCGGGGGTATTATGTAGATGTAGGTAGATGAATTTTTGTGGACCGGGATCCCGGTCAAGGCGAATGATTTTTACACTGTGAAATAATTGCATTGAAATGCATATTAGCGGATGACTCCGTTTAAAGTTACTGTTGCGGCATCTACCGCATTTTCTTTGGAATTTGAAGTATAATGAGTTAAACAATGATCATCGTTGTAATTATAGATTCCCGAAAAGCTTAAATTGGTTGTCCGCATACTCACAAAAAGTTTCGTTCGGCTCAAAAGTTTCAAAAACAAGAACTCTATCAAACAGGATTTGATCTAATGTGCAGATGATAGTCTCCAAAGTTGAAGTTTTTTTAGAGAGATAAATTTGTTAGCAGATGTACTTATAAGGATTAATTTTTTTTTAAATTAAACATAGGAACAAAGGTATTGAATCTTTACCAATAAATACCGTAGATAACCTAACAATTGTAATTTAGAAGTTATTACGCTATTAAAATTTCCGCATGCCCGTCTTTTCCAATATTATTTCCTAGACGTCCTCCTCATGGATCGCACCGTTCACTTTGATAACATCCGATGTGAAGGAAAGAGCGCACTTCCAGCTTTGCCTCGAAAGAACTGCCTAGCACGTCCAACGTTGAATGGCTGGAAATTACTCGGCCATCAACCGACCCCGCCATTGTTCATCCTGTCTGTTCAATGCCAATGGCGTTCGAGAGGTTTGGACAAATACATTGAGCACGAGGAAACTGCTTGCCCCATCGTGCGAAAGTAAAATGGTAGGCGGGAGGGAAGTGGGGGATTGGGACGGAGCGCCGCCCGATCATCCGCAGCAGAGCATTTCGGAATAATGAGGTTAAGCCGATTGCAATACCACTGCAAGCGTGATGCGTTGTGCCGCTTAGCAGATGGCGTGAGGCCAGAATGAACACACAACAAACACGGCGGATCTCGCGCGCGGGGGAATGAAATCCTCGCTCAACATTCATTTTTTTTCTGCGGCGCCGCCGTCCTTGGGAGGGAGAAATGGAGCAGGCATCGAATATTTAAAAAAAAAGAGAGAAACGCCAAGCGAGGGGGAAAATGGCGTGCGCGAAAAAAAACTGAATGACGTATACCACCACGCTCTGAATCCTTTTTCGGGGGAAAAGAGCGAGAGAATGAGTGAGTGAGCGATGCGACTCTATCATTTTTTTTATTCTCTATGTTTTCAAAAGGAATAGAACGTAGGAGGTGACCTAAGTATCTCCTCTCCCTCAAAATTCCAAGCTCCCTATCATCAGTTCCCGCCCCGCTCGTATCAACCATCCCGTGGCATCCTTTGGCGTGCAAAAAGAGTCCCCTACCCTTCCACAAATTTCGACATATACCCCAAAATAAATAAAAAATTACTCGCGGATAAGTACACACACATCTAGATACCCATGCATAAAAATTTCCCTCCATTCGAAAACCTCTCGGATCTCTAGTGAGTATGACCCTCTCCTGTTTCCCCTCGTGGCGTCGAGAGGGTACCCTTCTCCCTCTTTCCTCCCCAATCCAGTTCCCGACCGAAAAAGAGGACCCCTCCGGCGAACGAACGGGGGACTGTCTCCGCGCTCGGATGCGCCTAGAGTGTGAGCATGTGGTCGCGCCGGTTGGGATCGATAGCGAGTGCCTCTGGATCGCGGCGGAAAAATCTACCGGCTCGGAAAAACACCATCCGCCGCGAGATAAAAATGTCTGTTCCTCTCAGTCCACCCACCGCGCGGGAAACTCCCCGGCCCGGGCACCTTTCCTCATACGACCCACCATTGTCCGTGAACTTGCGCGCGTGTTAGAAAGCGTTGGGTTTTACTTCCGTCACCCACCGAAAAATTTCAAGGGTACTGAGAAACTGTTATTGCTTGCATTTTAACCCTCGCGATGAATACTGTGGTATACTGAAAATGCCTGGATATTCCGCATTCAATCAATCAATGGATGAACTAAAATTTAAAATGTCGACACTACGGTATCTTCAGATGGATTCTTCACATATGCCTTTCAGTTAATGTTTCCTAATGACTGCGTCTTTTCACAGGAGCCAAGTCGTACAACACAACGGAAATGCATTTATTGGATTTATATTGAATTTTGACATTTTTCTCTCCCTCTAAGCCACTTGCAAGACACCATTCTACCCTGAATTCCACATTAAATTATCAATTAATGCTTTGCTTTATTTTCTTCTATAGAAGTAAGAAGTTATACATTAAATCATTTCAAAATGAAGTATTGTCCAATCCCACACCCTCTCCCGATTATTGTGTCAATGTGTGTGTCAATCTTCTGCTTTCGATGTCGACTTTCGAAGTTATACGTGACGACTAAAATTTCAAGGAGAAGAGTTGATTTAAAAATTAGCAATCACAATATATTTCCCTCAGGCCAATCGCGAACCAGTTCCCTCGCTTATTTCAAAACGAATTAGTTACTTTTCTTGCGAAAACATTCTTGAAGATCTCCAATGGTAGAATCAATCCAATCGTCATTAAGAGATAATCAGTGTTTATTTGAGGAAGTAGTTATTACCAACCTGAAAGAGATGAAGCCTCATACTTCCGTTTAATGACATTATTTATGATGCATGGCATCTGATCCAAAGTAAATTTAAATGAATATTACTACATGATCGGCATTCTTAGACGGCTAATATTTAGTATTGTACATTTAAGTTTAATACCTGCTGATTTTTGAAAATAGAACATAACCAATTGATTATAATGGCGTCAAAATCAATCAAAGATTAAAATTTTGAAGACTAAGATGACTTTATCATCGGTTTTCTTTAGGCTATGATTTTATTTACACCGTTTATTGAATATTACCCGTTAAAAATGCCAACAAATCGTTTTGTCACAGTGCGTTTGTTCACATTATACGTATGCTACACTATTGAGCTCTACCCACAAATATTCACTTATTTAAATATTAGGGGAAGAGTACGAAATATAAAATGGATTGAATATATAACGGGAAAACAGAGCGTGATTAAGTTGTAGAAAAAGCTGCATACGTACTATGAGTAATAACAACTTAAAAAGAAACAACGGGAATAACAAAAAATCTTTAAAAGGAAAGTTAAGTTTTAGTCGAACGTGCTGCGTGATTTCCTATACAAAATTTTCTGTTGCTTATTTCTTTGTAGTACATATAAAAAGGGGCAATGTACGTACATAGATACATTATTTAGCCTTGTGCTCGTTATGGAAGTAGTCTGTTGACATTTTTCCATTATTGTGTGACTGACCCAGCAACCTTTCCCCTGAATATGCAAAGAAAATTAACTTAACCAAAGAAAGTAAAAATATAACTGAAATTAATCACAAATCGGATCCTCAACCTATTGTCAAATTTATAAATCATTATGTGCTATGTTTATATTTATATTTGACGCAAGACCTGGTGTAGAACAGTGAACTTTGATACAAGATAACATTCGACAACTGATATTTACTATCAATAAACTATCTATCAATAAAGATGGCATACTGTGAGGTGATTATTAAATTTCCCATGAAAATTACTTCCCATAATTACTGATTTTTGAGAACCTCTGCCCTCTGGTGAACAATTTTCTCCTAAAACAACTCATATATCTAGCTACATCTCAATATTGAATCCGACTTGGATGGACGCGAGCATAGCACTGGTTTATCTGGATTCACGAATTTTTTCATTGTTAAAGAAGGTGACGCACTACGAAAAATTGGGTAATGTTTCCCCGTCATCGCAGCCGATTTTAGTTAGCTTGGAGGTACATTTTACTTTCTATAAAAATCGAAATTCCGTGAAATGAGTGACGCATCACGCAACTCTTCGCCTCATCTCATCCCCTAGCTCCTTTGGCATCCAACTCCCCACAAGAACTCTTTGAAATATCAACCCATAATCCTCTGCGCGCAACTCCACCCCCAGTCCTACCACCAAACATTCCGGCTGCCGCAGCAAGGCACAAAAAACACAGAGATGCGGAAAGCAAAGGGGATACAAAAACAAAGCCAATCCGGCCTCCGCAAAGATGCGACAGCGTGAGCTGTCCGTCGGGTTAGGATAAAACGGCTCGGTGGGGGGCGGGGCGAGGGCGTTTCTGCCGTGACCTTTTCGCAGTCGAGTCCCTCTACTCCCTAGATACGGCTGATTGAACTCGGGGACAACCAAACTAGGCGTAAACAGCCTGCCGCGCCGCATTTTTCTGAAAGTAACCTTTCCAAGTTCGCTCGATGGTAACTTTCTGCCAAGGAAAAATCTGAAGCTAATAATGAAGTTTCACGCGCACAAGAAAGTTGCGCGCGCACACAAACATTCTCAAGCAGAACTCGCGAGACATACTTAAAAAATATAAAATAACACTAATAAATGTATTTAATTGGATTTCAGGTAATTAGGTTTCAGACTGATGAAGCCTTTTATTATCCCGGGCGCAAAGCAAGGCATTACACCAAAGCGCAACAAAACGCCTATTACTGATGCAGGATTTCAACACGTGACATTCTGGGAACACAATAAGAAAAACTTTGTCTTAGTTTTATTCCTGTAATACGTGGTTTCCCTTCCATAGCATACCTAAGATTATATTCTATTTTAAATCGTATTTTACTCTACAGAACTATTCGATTCCTTCCCAAGCAATGTAGATATATTTAAAGAAATATGTAGAATATATAAAGAACATCAAGGGGATACTATACTCCAGCGAGCTTTACCCATAGATCAATAACATAGTGTAAAACGGGCAGTGGCTCATGAAAGTAAATTTAGAGGGCAGACTAGAGGTAGCTAGGAAAGTTGCCTGAGGTGATTGTAACCGAGGATTACAAATAATTTTCATTGGTTTCAGTGGCTGCTCAGACCCACTGAAAGGATCGAAACAATTGAATTAAGAAAAAATTACATCGAAAATAAAAATCGCGACCAAGAATGGATACGTATCCGTAACTTTGGGCTTTGGGTTGCTTTCAACAACTTGATCGACAGGTTTCAAAACGAATACGAGGAATTATGTCTAAAAGAGAAAAAAATAAGTGTAAATTTTGAATGGGGGGGAAATATGAAACTTTTTATTAGCTACGGGATGGAATAAAAAATGCAAGAGTGGTGATACGCATTTGAACTTGCATTGGGCATTTGCGAGGGGGACACGAAGTACCAAGCTTCGACGGAGCTGGGAGAATATATGCTTGGTTTTAAAAAGTTTATTTTATCACAGTTTCTACGAACAATAGCGGCGTTGGTGCTCCAGAGTACTTTTAAAAATCTTTCTTTACAAGTGCACATTAGCAAAATTACCATGAAATACCTTTGAGCACAGCTATTACTGCAATTTACCATCGAGAGGTCTGACTGTAAATATTGCCAAACGCCGGGCAGTGTACGTTTACTCTAAAACAATATTTTCGTAGTAATCACTTTTGGATTAAATGCAATAGCATCATCCGTCAAACTGCTAAAGTTTACAGCAATCATTGTAATAAAATCACTCGAAGAACAAAATATCACTCGTCACGTGAAACTAATTTTGGGAATGCTTTCATGAATCTCAATGCTCAATTCCGTCATAGAATAAAAAAGATACATTGAAAAAACAATGAAAAATAATGCAAAAACCTTTTACTGTAAAATAAATGAAATAAATCGTATGTTGGATTGAAATCAAAATACCAACAGTCCTGTCCTTTTCTGATAAATAGTTGTTTTTTCAATATCTGCTCATCATTTGCAAATACACTAATGGGGAAGAGCACTTAATAGCTTATCCCATTGGTTTTAGTTCTCAATGTCAAAATAAGAGTGGTTAATGCAATGTTTGCGTCTTAAATTAGGCATCTACATGGAGGGACATGTGGAGAAGCGCAACAATATTGTTAACGTTCATAAAATTTATCAAAAATGTTAGAAAAATTCTACCTTAAGATGGAAATTTGAAATAAATCAAGGGACATAGCAATCCTCCGTTTAATGAGAGATTGAAAAATGTGTTTACACATTATCCTATAAACGTGTAACAGAGTAACAGCAACTATATGTCAAGAACAAAAATGTGTCATAAACCTGAGTAGTCTCTAGCCATCATTCCTCTAACTTCAGCCTCATTATTACATTACTTTGGTGTCCTTGGTGGACACAGCACGCAATATCCTCATCACCTATTTCCATTTCGTTTATAGCAGGTCGTTCGTATGTAATCTGCCACTTTAAAGACGATATTATTACGTTTGCTAGCTTTCGATGAGGAAAAACACAGGGCAATAATTCTATCCTTTTTCAATGATGGTTTGAAATGGAGGTCATGATAATAAGTAAATTCAGGTTAAGTCAAACAATAAAATACCCATATTTTTGCAGTAGTAACAACAAATTCGTAAGAAAAGAGTCACATGTCAGTAACTAATATCAGATAAAAATGTCCCTCTGTCGCCTCATGACGTATATTTTTCCCATTTACACAAATGCCTTCGTTATTATTCCGTACTTCATTTCCCATAATCACCCTATATTTTACTTGGGAGGAAATTTGACTGATCTGTAATGCCTTTGAAGATGCCTTTGAAACTCGGCGTTTGAGTCAGGACGCATTTTCAAATTTATCTTCGCTGAAACCTTCAGGCTAATAGATTAACGATAAAATTAATCCTTTCTGAAGGCTTATAAACTGCATCAAAAAAGCAACGTAATGGGAACAGATGATAAACATTAGGTTCTAAATAGATGGATACCGAGTGCTACCATTATCATATCTTACTATACGTAGACGTCTAGACCATCGAAAGGCCATAGGGAAAGTTTAAACATCGAAGAAAAGCATTCACCAAATTTTCACAGAGTAAGTTCCAGAGCTTTAACCAAAAAGGATTCGCCGAATATAAACAAACTAAAAAAGATAGCAAATAAACGGAGGATGAAGAAAGTTAAATTTTCAATCTAAATCTGTTGATTTCGCTAAAGCTTTGCGAGAACGCACGTCGGTGAAATAACACCAGCTTCACGTTTATCACCCCCAAACCGACCTATAAAAAAAAGGAAGAGTAAAACTTTGAAGCAGAGGAGATTATATTGCAGGGAACTGAAAAAACGACATAACATAAATAACGGTATGTTTATTTTTCGACCGAATTGAAGTACCTCCCCGAAAAGAATTACCCAAGCTCCGGCTTTAGGAAAAAGTTCCGGCATTATACTTTTGGGCGGAAATTCCGGCTATTGGAAAACGTAGAAAGGCCAACTCAGATATAAGACGACGCAACACTTCACATAAAAAAATGCCCGCCCATAACGAGTGCCACTGCATGATTAGAATGAAGAAATGATTTAACAAGACGTAGCCTACAGATTCCTCAGGATATGGAAGAACTCACAGGAAAGAGTCAATATTATGAGGTTCTCAATACTAAAGCTGGGAATGACAAATAAACCCCTGGAAATGATATGACAGATCAGAAGAAATATAAAAATTAAATAGGTTTTGGTTGGTCTCTAATAATTATCTACGTATTTTTGTGAGCCTCAGATTCCTCCTTTTGTACCTAACCACTCCTTTACGCTATCTCGTTTCCTTATTCCACTATTGTGTTTCCGACCATCATGAAATTTCAAAAAGAAAAATAAATTGCGCGCAACACGTATTCGCGAGGAAGGAAAAAATGGAAAATTAAAGATAAAATTCACTAAATCTATAGGTCAACGCTAAAGCCATTCGAAAACGATCTTGCACGCAGAAATTACTCCAACATTAATTGCCAAGTATTCACTATTTTCCATTCAGTACTTCACTAGTTATGTTTATGCCATTGTCATGCCATTATAAATGTATTAAATCACAATGACATGCCAGAGTCTAAAATATTTGATAACCTAATAATTAAAAAAAGAAATAACATATCAGGGTCATTTTTTAAGAGAGATGTTATATTAATGAACAAAAAGTCTGCCAGCTGATTTTGCATAGAGTTGCAATATCAACTGCTGAACGCAGCACAAATATGTGCGTTTTTTCATCTGATCTAGTTGTATCCTCCTCCTCTGGTATTTTTCCCTCCCAAGGTCTTCTTTTTACTCTTCTTACTTTATGAGGACGTATTTAATTTCTGTAGGCAAGATGGTGCAGTAGGTGTCATACATGAACACGACTAATATAAATATCGCTAAAAAACCCACTGAGCTACCATTGTCACTACATAGGCTGCAGAAAGTATCTGATCATTGACAGCTAATAGCTACTTAATAAGCTCCAGGACAACCTTTATTCCTAACTAAATAATGTTCCATGAAAACCATAACGTTTCCTTATCATACATTGACTTCACTACAGAATTATAAATTTGAGTCCCTTCCAATAAATATATCTCTTGCTGCTATATTATCATTAACTCTCACCGTCAAAGGCAACTCAAAGAACTGTTTCCGGACACCGCTTTCAGCATACTCAAACATAATCAGTGGATTTAAAAATATCGATCGAATGATATTGTCAAAACCAAATGATTAGTCTGCCATTAGCAATATTTAAAAAGGGTAAATATGCGTAATTTTCCATTTAAACTCCAAGTATTCAGCAAGATAATTTATGTATCTTATACAGTGAAGCATTGTAATGCATAAAAATTGATTGATAATGGTTGGACCTCAATGGAAACAGACCACCTGAGAGTAAGCGTCAAACTTTTTAAGGTTATAGTATCTGGGCAGCTAATTAGGTGTAACTGCATAAATACAAATTTAGAATATTATACAACCGAACGCCCAAATATACTGAAAGCAATGAAATAATTAGCATTTTAAGTCAAAAAGTCTTTCTCGTTCAATACCCTGAGCTTATGTGAAAAACGGGTTTATGTGGTGTTTCTTCGTGTGGAAAACGTATTTAGAATCATAATTGAGATTAATAAGAGCGATAAGTTGAGTGTATAGGGTTAAAATTTATATCACACATACCTTGAGCGTGGGGCTGATGCAAGTGCCGACGGTTTCGCTCCTAGAAAACGTGACGTACCAAGAGTGGTTTATTGGTATCCATGAGGTACGTTGATCACCATAGATGTAGAAATAAAAAGGAAAAAATGAAAAGAAAATTATTATCATTATAATGTACTTTACGTTTAATGATAATTATTTCTATATACTTACAAATTAATATATCAATATGCAAGCCATCAGACTTGTCGGCAGTTCACTAATATTATTAACATTTTCATCAATATATCTCCCACTATTATGAATAATTTTTAGCTTCAAAAATGTACAAGAGAAAAAGTTATCTTTAACACAAAAATACAAGCAGTGGCGAAAATATTTTAAACTTTAGAATGATTGTTGGTTAGTACTTATTGTGATGGAAAACAATTTAAATCTTGCAATTGCCTAACGTGAACTGTCTAAATTCAGCAGATCAATGGGGAAATTATTATTCAATTTAGGGACAACACGTAATTCAGCAAAAATCGGAGTGTAGTATGGTTAGAAAAACACAAAAGCATAGTTAATTACAAATTCAAATTTTTAATATAAGGCAGTTTTCGTTGCTGTGCAACATCCGTAGGCATACAATGCCCAGCAACGAAACCTGGGTCGTGTATTTAATATTTTAATGTGGAATTTTAAAATGTTTTTCAATTTCAACCATAAATCGGTTTCGAAAAGTTACTTCGGAAACTCTAGACTATCAATGCTTTCGGTGTCTCAAAAATGAGGTATATTTTTTCTGAAGTCAAAAATTCATTATTGTGGTTGAATATGGCATGTAAACATGCGATTTTTTCTCTGAGTAGGACAAAGAGCGCCTGAAATACGGAATCGAGAGATGGCATTGGACGCCAAAGTTAATGGTGAAGCAGCTGGCAAGAACCTAGAGGATTAACAGAACTCTATTACGTAGATACACAGCCACGGGAATATGTGTTGGACGGGTTGGCACAGCGGGTGGCAGTTTACTTGAAGGTAATGGACAATCTACACCGGTTGATCAACCATCTAAAATTCTAAGTCATGTGATTTTTCCAGATAAGTAAAAATCCCTAAATCGTTGATGGAATGAAACAACTCTTCAATATATCGAATATATCGACATTAACACCCCGCAATTCCTCATAAAGGTGAATGCTGGGGGGCGCAAGCCCGAGATGGAAATGATAAGGAAGGATATAGGAGTGGAAGGGAAAAGGGAACAATATGTATCAAAATCTATCAAATGACGGGCAAAATTGTTTACATTCTGGAGAAAGGCTAAATTCAAAATTAGAGCTCTCTAATTCACATAAAACCCTGAAAGTATGAATTTTTTACACTTAAGGGCTTTTATTGAGGCTATCTTACATGTCATTAAAACCAATCCGAGGTCGATTACTGGTTAATAGAAGCTGCGGAGTGTTTGGGTAGATGGTATTTCCAAGGTATGGGTCGTATCTCTTTTTCAGGAGGGTAATATAGTCATTAGTGTATAGTTGCTGAAGGTGCAGTATGCACAGAAGACGCATAACAAAGTTTTCATTAAATTTTTAAAATAAAGTATGAGTCTATCGGGTCAGGATGGATTTTCGATGGAGCCAGTCAATACTCAATACTGTATTTCCGAATCCCTACTAAAATGATACAAACTGTCCTTTAAATACGCTGACTCGTTATTTAGCTCTGTATGCTTAATATCTACCTTAGCCCCATCCAAAATTCCTAAATTTTCCTCCATTTACCTTTCTTTCCCACATTTTTCTCTCTACCGCCGTCTTCAGTATCCCATTTCATCTACGTATCCCCTGCATCCAATGGCTCTACCTCCTTTGAATTCCTCCGCTTCTACTTTCCCCTAATTGACAGTATCACTGAAATTCTTCTCCTACCATGAAATCTTTTAGAAGACGAAATTAACTCTTTATAATACCTCTCTTGCTATATTTATGCATTATTTCCGATATGAATAACTTTTTCAATGAAAAGAATTTGTTACCATACCGGCGAGCCTATTCATTGGATTCCCTACATGCGTCCATGTACGGCAATGCTCTGAATGCGACGAGCACTTCGTTGGACAGTTTTGGGTCACACACGTATCTCAAATATCTTACTCCGACTTCAATCCTCCACCAACGTCCCTGGGAGAGACGCCTTTGGAGCAAGCGGGAAGCGGAGGGAAAAGACATTTTGATGGATCGGAATGAATGAATGGACTGAGCGAGTGAGCCGAGATAGCACAGTGCGCCGGATGTCCAATTGCATTGAATGTTCCATTTCGCATACGCGGAGACTTCCGGAGGGGAAGCTCGGCTCTCGTGCGGCCAACGGAAATACACTCGTGCATTTCCCACTTCTCCAAAGGGGAAACTCAGTGTGCTTTTACGACCCTTTAAAGGCGTGCCCTTCCAGCCGCGTGGGCAGCGGTACAAGCAAGTGCGTGGTTTCACGTCTCGCCGACACAAACACAGATGCGCGATGATTCAGCCGTACCCTCCTCCGTGCCGGGAAAGGGTCATCAAAGAGGTCACGCTTTTGGAAGCACCCGTACGCCCCCTTCCGTATGTCCCTTCCCCTCACCCATCCCTTCACATAGGGAAGCTGAGGGGCGATGAAGAAAGAGAGACAAGGGTTAAAGTGTTTGGAGGTAGAAAGAGAACCATCCCGATGCCTTCCTAATGCCAGTTATCCATAACATTGGTCTCTGCCCCTCACAGTGCCAATATCGTCCCCGACTGAGGCGATATTCCCAAGCTGATTGCAGTTTTGATGTAATTGAACACATTTGGTCGCAATCAATTAACTGTACCGTGAAAATCACAGCAGGGCAATGAATATCAATATTTAAACTTGTGATGCAAAAATATTAGGCAAAAGACCACAAATAACTTTACCAAGGGCAATAATTATATGGCATGGATTCACGTATGTCAACACCAAATCGTCCGACAGTATAAAAGGGGTAGTAGTTTTTAGGGTTGGTGACCTACAGCTGAGGTAATTTGTACCGTTAGGGATGGACAGAAAAGGATAAATGGTGATGAGAAACCCGGCGTCGGCCTAATCTCAACGAAAGTCACCAAGGATTCCGCAGCCTAACAATATATATGTCATCTCTTTGTCAACTGAATTCTGAAAAGTGATATTTCCTATTACATTGATTTCATGTCTTCGTCGCAGCTAAAATGAGCGTGAAACGAGAAATGTATGCGCAATTTTACCACTGGAAAGCCTTCAAGTGCCTGACATTAAGTAGCGCCTACCTTCTGAAGTAAATACCTTTTACGTCCCACCACTCTCCAATTTGCAAAAAATGGAGCTCAGTCGGACACACGAACTCTCTGCAACCGTCCGATTGACTAACGGATTCTAGTTGTTCAGCTCACACACTACAGATTACATACACGCTCAGTATGGAGGATTTTGGATTAATGTGCACCTAAATTTGCATTGTAAGTTTTTGTCTATTTTTGAGCCATAAGTTACAAGGCCAGATTTATCTCGAAGCATCCTCCCTTTCAATAGCTGACATGCGCATGTTACCTTTTACCAGGCACGCCTCTATGATCAATTTGGAGATTCTTAACCGTTAATTAAAGATAACGCGTCTTTGTCGACTACTTCTTCGCTACTGGGCAGATGCATATTTCTCAAAATTCCGGTGGTATTTTAACAAAAATTCCAACCAGATTCACTTTCTGGGGAAAAACAAAGTTGAAAATCAAGCACGAAAACATGACGAAAATAAGGATTTCTTCTTTCGCCGAGAAGACAAATTATTTTCTTCACCCTCTTGGCAGAGCTCCCCGAATCCTTCTTTAATCTTCGCTGTTGTCTGAGTCGTGGGCTCCCCTTGGCACGTTGTTCATTCCCCCTTCCTATTATCCCAAGGGACGAGATATCCCTCGGTCCTTCCTTGCTCTATGGAATCCACCCTTCGCTTTGACCCATCTCCACGCCAACCATAAATCCGTGAATGGCCCGGAAAATCGGTAGACGGAGGGATTCACCTCAGTTATAGAATCCACGTCCCACAAATACGTGCCGTCGGCGGCCTCGCTGTGATGCCCGCTCATCAAAGCGCGATCGCGCGGCTCTCTCGCGCGAAGTGAAATTTGAATGCCCGTACTTCAATTCCACTTTGCCTCTCCGTGATCCGAGTGAGGCGGAACACGATTTATTTGAACTACAGGAAATACACCGACCAGTCCTGCGTTTGCATTGAAATCGGAGCAAATATCGCCCTGGGATCTCTGATTAATTCTATTTTATCTATGGCTACAGGTGCACCCCGCAATCCACACTGCGGTGGATGACAGAGAAGCCTTTAGCGAGTAAAATCACCATGGAAGAGCGATTTATTTAATATGGCATCCCTCCATTGGAATATCGCCAGCCCACACGCCCTTACTGCCGAGGACGGTCGTATGCAGACCCCAGGGAAGACACGCTCAGACATAGAGGGTAAGTATGACTCATGCATAGTTCTTTTCTTCTTCTTTCACTCGAGATTATTCATGGGCAACAAAAGAACTCGAAAAGTATTCTGGCGCCTTCAATCAAATCAATCATTCACGCTTTTAATCAACCGTGAATAAATTAAAAACCGGGGTTAAACGTTTGCGTGAAAAATGGGAGAAGCGTGAGTTTCCAAAATCTTTTGACCCCAGGAATAGATCATCAGACCCTCCCGAAATACGTTTATCCTCTCCCTATTTCAGTTGTAGACAAGCACAATATATTTACAGCTAATACGAAAAAGTAAATCATCAAAAATTGTAATATAGCAGCCCTAGGCCCTGAATACAAAACTGTGACTATCCAGACCGTAAACATTTTACACACCAAGAGTGCTTGCATGAAATCCTAGGCTCTAACAATGAACTTCGAATTTGGTTTTAATAAAAATTAGGCTTCCTCGCAATGAAGAGGGCTAGGCGGTAGCCGAAATGCGATTACGTTACGAATAATCACTAATGAAATAGAATATGAGTAGATCAGTGTCTTATGGGATATGGGATATGATACGAGCATATATCATATTCTTTGCAAATCTCGTAGGAATATCCTAAATATGAAACTCATGTAAGCATGCTACGTGTTTTAAATTGCTATTCGAGGTTTAATTCATTACAGTCGTACAGTTATTCATATGACGTCTTCATAAAATCTAGATTGAGCCTGTGTAGTCCCTTCTTCCACCTAACCTCTAAGCATTTTAGACAATTGAAAACACCCATGCCCGAGGTGGAAGAAAACCCACCTACGTGAGAATCGGAAGTCAAGTCAAGGTTTGTGACAATGGAAGGGGATGCCCTAAGTCAAACCTACAATTACGCTGAATATTGGATATAGATGTACGTAGCCAGTATTGAACACACTATATTTACCTTGGAATTATAATGGCTTTTCATTGAAAGTAAATTTTCGAGATGATTTACCTATAGATAAAAACCCTCGCCGTAGAGCAATCTGTAACAATCAATTCCTCACCTAGATCCTCGATTTTTCTTAAAGTTAAAAAAAATTATTCCAATTACTAATTTCAAAGATATTAGTCTCTTTCTCTAAGCACCAATATTGACAGACTCCTTTTGACTGACGGACATGACTTATACCTTGTAGCGGTTTACAATGAAACTAATTAAATATAATCCTATTACTTTTTGTCCCATTTCACTTTCCTCCTACCTCTTCCTCTTCGTTCCTCATTATATATTCCCAACAACCTTTTCAACCTCCTCGTTCTCTCTCCCTTCGTCGTTCTTTGCCTCTCCTTTTCCCTGTCAGAGCCTTACCGCGTTTAAAACCTGGCGGTTTTATTTATTCATCCATACTCATCCCAGAGTTTTCCCGACCACATTTCCGGTGTTTACGTTTTTTTTCAAAAAGCCTACAATTTCGCTTTTTTCCGCTCTTGGCTCATCAATGAGAAACTCTTACTTACAATGTGTCCAAAAAGCCTTCTCTTTACCCTTCCTTAAGAGCACTACGCAAATTATTCAATGGAAACGAGTGGAATTATATCGTAGTACATGTCCCATACCAAGCGTCATGGTAACTAGGTCGCGGTAATTTCTAATCGAATGGGGAGTAGAGCCGTTAATAAATTTTATCTGACCTGCTGGCAGTGCAAGGACCTAATAATTCTCTCGTTTTTAAACGCAAATTTAAGTTCCCAATGCCATTCTGAATGTCTCATCTTCGTCTATCCTCCGTGCAAGGAGGATGATCCAGCTTGTCTTTTTCGAGTTAATCTCATTTCTTAATCGAACGTTTCTCCGATTGGATCTAAAATATTTTCCCCATTGCCCAAATGTAGTATTTTATTGTGACTTCATACAGTGATTAGGTTTTTATCTTCGAGTTAATCATATTGCATTTGTTCATATCCATTTAGAGCCTAGCATCTTGACCTTCAGATCATTTCGTTACTCCTCGGCGTTCAAATGCGTTCTTTTGGGAGGACGGATGAGAAAAGTAAGGAAGATATTCTCGGGGAGACCTTTCCTTGATATGAAGACCTTTATTAAACGCTCGCCAGTTTTCAAGGTCGAGGGGATTACGCGATCCCCTTTGCTCCTACTCTACAGCAAGTCAAGCCCTCATATTTTTTTCCCCCACTCAGCAAGCTTACTTCCCATCCACATTCGTAGGCATATTTCTTATGCCCTGGCCCAACAAATGTTGCGACGTTAGACCCGGTCATTATTCACAGTCGTCTTCGCCATTCCCACGAAAAGGGAGTATATTCCAGAGCCAGCTGAGGTCTGAATTGGGCACAGGGAATGTTGCAGCAACATCTGTTTCTCTAGCAGTGTTCCATAGACCGAGATCAACAGTGCACCGAATTCGGTTACCAATTCATATCTCACGTAAACAATGGAATCGGAATAGGTCATACGTAATCGAAAGGTATAACTCTTCCTAGTTAAACTGTCTATCATTCGATGATCTCGTTCATTATCCAGCGGAATATTAAGTTTCACGGATATTTTTCGTCGTTCCGAATCGGCATGCGCGCTAGGTCTAACATATTTTAGTGTAATTATAAAATGAAGCTGTACGAAGGTCAAGCGTCTAATCATCATTTTAATCCTAGATTTTTTACTTGACGTGAAAGACATAAATGTCACAGTGTTGTGTCCGCAGAAACAAGTTACTCACGAGCGAGCAACAAAAAAGCTTATCAGCACACCAAACACACACATTTTTGAAATCCATTATATTACTTCAGGTAAATTTACCCCTAGAAGTCTAATCATATCTAATAATTGAGAGAGTAAGAGACGTTTCAGTCATACTTATTTATCATACATCTTAGATCTGTATTTTCCAAGAATTTATTCTAAAATGAATCCCTTAGCTCTTATGTTAATGAGGCAAAAATACATAAATCGACTGAAAGGAGTATTATAAGAGTACCAGAAATTGTAAAATTATCAAATTACATTTTTACCACAAGACCTTCTGCACTTCGATATCTGCATCTGCAATCAACCTCATTCAATAGCACATTCCGTGACTCAAACATTAATAAAATTAAATACTTTTTTATTTCCTCTCGACATTTACCGCTCCACTGTTACAAACAGGATCTTATTTTGTATTTCCTTTCCCCCATTCATCCAGATTGTTCCCCCAAGAGACATATTTACAAATAAACGATACAGAATAATTACTCTATTCCGGAAAAATATATTTTACATAAATTAAAGTAGGTAATATGCAGTAATTTAATTGCATTTTATTTAATTACAGTATCATTTGTCCTCCAAATCTCGAATCATGTATAAATTTATTCACGTTTCCATCGTGGATTCTCCGGATACGACTTTATTCTTCCACATACAGGTGGTAATTTTAATAACCATGTTATTACCATCATTTTTGTATGTTAAAAATAAGTACAGATAATGACAGAAGAATATTTTTCCAAAAATAGCCGCCCATCTCAGCATGCTGAATTTAACAAGCCCGTAACTTTTTCCTTTTCTGTGACTACTTCAGAAAAAGTAATCCTGTAATTATATTACATAGGAAATACGTCTCATTCTTTCAAGTAACTCCATCAAAATGTATTTAACACATAAATGTCGCATCATGAATGAAGCTATATTTATATAAAACTAAAATATAAATATCAGATAGAGCTGTATGCATCTCGCAATATAAAATCCTTACGGAACGCGAGCTAACTCTTAGTAAACCAGCGCTGATTATCGTAACTTCCCATAGTTTCGCTCGAATTTATACGTTCTATGAGAATTAAAGACTTCCGCTGCGTCACTTTTCATTGCTCTAGATTTGGATGAGTAGGTCGGCTTCCTACGGTCAACAGTCTCACCTCCTAAGACTCTTAAGGCCTCAGTCTTGACCTCCGATCTGAAGGCACCTCCTCTAAAGAGGGCTGCCAGGTCAAAAACCAGGAAATAGAAGATTATAAGATATGGTTGCTGGACTCGACCCATCTCTGTTTTGAAATAAATATCAAAGACATTGTGGTTTCTTTCCAGTCGCTGGCATCAAGTGGTCTCTCAAATATTTATTGGACGTTATCTTTTCGCGTAAAGTGCTGTTTATAAATCTAATGATTTAACATGCAGACAAAAATGAAAACAATTTTAATAGTTTGCTATCCTTTTTTGCTATGATGCTGTAAAAAACACATGATTTGCAGAGCATTGGCTAAATTTTCGTAATAACTCTTTGGAAGAGGGTATTTTATGATTAACTTCTGTCCTAACCATTAGTTTCTTTTCCCTTTTTACTTTTTTCCCTTCCATCTTACCTTAAGTCGCCTTTAAAAAAATAGGCTTTCGGTAGTTTTGTTAGCACTCAAACCATTTTTCTAATATAGTCAGCTGACGGGTTTCCTTATTACGACTTAACATCTATTAAGAATGTTTTCCTCTGGTGTCCTAACATATCCTGCCAAACGCCCTTTCGGCGACTTGCGTAGTATTCGTCAAATTGAGGGGTAGATATTTGTACTTAATTCATTAGAATCACCCAAATAGTAAGCATGGAATTTCTTTACCTGTTAATTAGGCTTAATTATGAATCTATAATTTCAATTTCACTGATACGGCTGATAAAGGGTTGATATAATATTAAGGTCAGCTTTTTTCAAAACATAATTAAACCCTCAAATTGTTGAAAATTAAGTCCATTTCGATAAAAAAATACGAGGCTAAAGAATATTTAAAAAATGCCTCTTAGCTTTAAAATAGACGAGATATCGGAAGGCAGTCGAGTTTCAATGACTAATATTCAAAATATTTAATTGAAGGATTTCGTGGCGATTGTTTTCTCTGTAAAATATTTCAGGGATATTCCACTGCATAATTGACATTTTTCATGGTGCATCTTTTTATTCTACCAGCTGCAAACGTAATCATAATGAAGAGTTGATTTTATGTCGCCCTGACATTATATTGGACTGTGCGTATTATATTTGTCTGATTAGAGTAGTAATCGATATAAGCATTTGACGATTAAAATTATAATTAGGGATACGGTTTTACTTTAGCCCTTTGTGAAAATGACACCTAAACACCAAAGAGAAATGATGAACCGCTTTAAAAAAAATAAAATAAGGCCATCGATGATCAACGGCCGTCTAAGCGATACACACACAAGAATGAAAAAAAAATCTTCAGTCAACTGCTGATGGCGTTCTAATTAGGTAAAATGAAGCGACGATATAAAATCCTCAATACTCGTTAGGGAGAATCTCAAAAATATCATATATTGGCACTTGAGTTCATTCCGATTAAAACTTTACCCTTCGTCTTTCTGGCCGTGAAAAAAATCGTACGAGAATGAAAATCAAAAATAATATATAATTCAATCAGGTTTTAATTGATAATGAAATACATAACGCATTTATTCAACACCCATTAACACAAAATAATGTGATTAATTTTTCTAAAAAATTAAATAGAAATAAAGCCTCAATGGGTTGATTTTTAATATGAATACCATAAAAAATAGAAAGCATGCATACATTTATTGAGAACCACTTTCTCAGTGGTTACTTTTACCCAATGTATTTAATCAGCCAAATGGTTGGTAAATTTCAACAGAATTATAATGCAAGGTGAACTGATGAAAGTGTAGCGTACCAACATTAATTTCAAGGTCGGGGAAAATGCTAAAAAGGCTATAGGACGACTAAAAAAAATATTACTCGGAGGCGATCGATAAGCCAAACGGAGGAATTCAAGAGAGAAGAAAGACGGTTCAGGGATATCCCGACCAGTTACTAGACAATAACGAATATTTTATTTCCACACTCAAATCTAAGCAAAAATGTAGTCACGTATCTGTATGAAATCTCATTCATTGAGTGATAAATATAAAATGATAGTGATATTATGCATAAGGTTATACCATGCTTGGTGTCATAACGCTTAGTGTACTGGTTTCCAGGAATGCCCTGAAACATTACCCCTGCCACACACCTTTTTGGTGGCTCGCAGGGTATTGATGTGGATGTAGATGTAGATTACTGCAACAAATGTCCGAATGAGGGATTCTCATTCCAAATTTAAATCAATAATGCAAGAACATAATACGGGATAAATTTGGATTAGAAGAAAAAATGCTCAGTTTTTCTGCATTGAGTGTGGTGTCAAACCTTTTCCTTTGGAATGTTTTCCATAGATCAGGGATTTAATTTTAAATTAGATTAAATTTAATAATTAATTTAAATTTACAATAGCTACGTTTAATACCCTACCGATAATATAACATATATATATATATATATATATATATATATATATATATATATATATATATATATATATATATATATATATATACTATATATATATTGAAAACTTTTTAAACTCCTCCAACAACTAATGTAAAATTGTACGCGAACTAATAGAACAGGTTCTTTCGAATTATCCCAACAAAAACTAAAGCAGGGAATCTGTCCGTCGAAACCACCAGTCTACTAATGTCTAATTCAGCCTCAGAATGGTTTGTGACATTGAATTTTCAAAACTAACGCATATGTCAAATTGGTCATTAGATTCATGCATTTATTCGTATTTCAATTATTGATTGTATTAATTTGTACTAATGTGGCTGACTTTAACTCTTTCCAATGCATTGCTATACCTAAAACACGCCACCATGATGAATGCAAGGCTGCACCTTCAAGGTAGAGCAATGAGACACGTCCCTATGGCCCTTTATATCGCTACACTGCCCCAGTTTCAGTGGCCATCATTATCGTCGCCAGCAGTGGCAGTTGATACCGGGCAGATCTCATTGATCTAAGCCATTGATTCCATAATCCCGAAACGTCTCTGTCTAACTAATAGTGCCGTTTTCCTCGGTTGCTATAGCCATGCTTGTCATTGTATCATCCCAGAATAATCAGAAAATAATATTTTGAGGAGATGAAAAAATGTTGACAGTGGACAAGATTCTGGTAAAACCAAATTACTTTTTCAAGGAGGGCACTTCAAGATCTCACTAGCCATATACCAAATTTTGAATCACATTATCTGTAATTTAACAGGGAAAACTTCAGAAGTGACGAAAAATCAAGACTCTTTGAGCATCCAGTAAAGTTCATTATGTCCATCAGTGTACAAACTGGAACTTTCTTTTGTAAAATCTTCTGAATTTCCGCAGGTAGATTTCTTTTTAAGAAGAAGAAAAGATATATCCCTTGCGTATTACAAAAGTATACAAAGATGTAATCTACAAAAGGTTACCCCAATTTCAAGGGTTAACTGCACTCTTCGATCGAGTTGACGACGCGGCTGAATATCGCACTCAACTGTCACTCGTTTGAATAATAAAGCCTCCCGCTGTCACTAAGAGTACTATGTATTGCCTTGACATCGTTTGGGGAAAAGATACCGGCATTCAAAATAATACTAGTATGCATGAAGGTCATAAAATAACAATAAATATGTTGGATTTACACGCGCTTTGCCATGGGGCATTGGTGATCCTTGAAGTTACGAAACTGAGATAAAACACCTCTCCACGTGTCTCAAATTAAAATTAATTTAATAAACAATGACCTGACATGGTAGCAATTTCTTCCGAGTTAATTATGAACAAACCAACAGGAAGTTAAAAAATTGACGGCAACTGCTGAAGTAATTCACCCTCCCCCTCTCACAGAAAACCAATCTCCTTACCCGCCTCAGCCGTGCGACTGCGCGGCTAGAGTGGCAAGTCAGCCTCCCACTCTTTGCACGACGATCCGAATTTAAAACGAGCCGGAGGTGAGGCAGCGGATCCCGCGGTTTCATTTCCGCTCCGATAAAAACCATCGGCACGCTCCCTTTCCATTTCCCTCTCTTTCTCTCTCTCTCTGATGTTTAGTCCTCATACAGCTTATTCCACAGACTCCTTCTGGGACAGAGGGCTGATGAGGGTAGAAGAGTGCCAGGGGGGGCACGAATGAAATGTTTGAGGGATATGTCCGAAGACCCTAGGCGCACAACTTTGAAGTGTCTGCACGACGCCTCTCCTCTCTTAGTATCGGAATTAAGGATCGAATCTGAACGTAGCGACGCAGAGATCAAACTCTAGGGCTGCAAAATTGTTCTTCTCATTTGGACGAATCCTTCTCATATTTGTGATTATTAGAAAGTCTCTGGACTTGGAGCAGTTGGATGCACGAATATTACTCGCTAGACTTGACACAACAGGAATAATTACAATCATATTAATTTAATACCCTAACACGAGGAAAATCCTACAAATACCATTTCGTACAATAAGGTAGGCGAGCTGACATTGTGCTGGTATGTCAAATCAATAGTCAAACCAAGAAGATACAAATAATCCTTTGGGTGACTTACTAATTCGCCAACAAACCTATTTGTATTCTAAATACAATCATACATTCGCTCGAAAAAGCAAATTTTTGTTACTAAATCATGTAGTATTTGTTTCCCTAGTGTATAAAATTTCTTCAATTTTTAATAAACTAAAGTTCCATCCTACCTATGTCCGTATTTGGAGGTACAGGTAAAGGGTTATACGATTTTCAAATATTTGCACAGCATGTAAATTTCCTTTCTCTCTCTTCCACATTGTATTGTATCAATTTTCATGGCAGTTTACGGTTAAGGTGGCCTGAAATACTATCATACTGACAGAATACCTTTCTAAGCTTCGCCTAACAAGGCACAATTTAAAACCGGCAATACAATAAACCATTCTTCAACTATCCGCATACCGCATACTCTCCACCTCCCTTTATTCTTCAAACATTTTTATTCTTTTCCTCCAATGTGCTCTCTTCTAACCCAGGCTTCAGAATTTCAGCGCCAATCAAAATGCTCTGCATTCAACGTCCATGCCTTTTTTTTGGTATCTACGGCAAACCGCTCTCCTCTCCTCCATTTCTTTGCACTTCTTGGTTTGGTTTCCTTTTCGTCCATTTTATTTCCCACAACCATCTCCACACCCACATTTCAAAAGCTTTCAACCGACGCTTATCATCTTTCCTCAACGACCATTTTTCCGTACCAAACTCAAATATGCTCCGCATCAAAGTTCTCCCCAGTATTTTATCAACATTCAAACTCATGGGGCCTGTTATCTCTTCTCTTTTTTATCAGTATAGGTTATTTTTTGCATCAATAAGATCGCTAATGATCTACATGTACGTGATTTACATCTCATGACTTAAACTTATCTATGTCGAAGGCATTCAAAATAACAAGGTAAAGTAACGTGACGTATTACTACCATGCACCGCAGGCCTGGAGCCTCGGGATCGTATGAGCATCGCAGTCGATATATCGTTCTATCGCCCGACCATAGTTTCAAATGCCAGCTTTCCTTGAGTAAAGTCAAGCCTGGAGGATGGTGATATGCTCCCAGGGCACCTAATATTATCTTCAGCGCGCTGCACGGCACAATAATTACAGCACTTAAACGTTTTTTTTTGAATACTTGGAAATTCAGTACACCGCTCATACATAATTTGGCTGAAGATAATTTTTTCCTGAAAAGACTAAACGCTCTTGCTCTTGTCGATGTGTCGACCATGGTAGTCGCGTGTCCGTTTATCAAAATCATGTCTTTAGATTTCTTATCCACATGGTTTCAATAAAATGTATCGGGAATATTTCCGTAAAAAAAGATTTATTTTAGATATTGCTACAGTGCCTCAACATTTTTCAAAGTACATCCCTTGAGCAGCGACGCCTTTGCCAGTGGCTTTTCCAAGGCTCCCTGCTAGCAGGATTCCGGAAGGTCCATAAGGGTACGCGTGCAAACTTCTTTGGCAGCATTAAGGGTCCTGTGGTGGAATTCTTTGAGGGAGGATTTCTCTTTTGAAAATGGAAGATAGTCTGCTGGTGCCAAGTCGGGACTGTAAGGAGGTTGGGGAATCGTCGTGATACCTTTACATAAGGTCTTCGCAAGCAGGTATTCGACTCGGATTTTTTCGTCCGTCAAGACCCTAGGGTCGAGTTTAGCGCAGATCTTTCGCTTCACCAAATTTTCTGTAATAATAGTGTACACTGTCTTCGTATCAATGCCAATATGATCTGAGATTAAGCATACATCTAACCGACGGTCTGAATTCAGTACTTCACGCACTCGTCAGGAAAAAATTGTTGCCGATGTTCTTTATACAAACCTTGTATACAGCCTTATAAACGAAATTCATCTTCTAAATAACACTTTACTGGCTACTTTAAAAATGATGAGGGTTAATGGTCTTAGAGAGAGTAACGGAAAACTATGAAAAATGACTCTATAACCTACTGACTTTTAAGTATAAAAGTCGTCGGTTCAAATGCCGCTTTGCCCATAGATGTGGCGCTTGTCCTGAAATCGGTTGCGTAGCTTAGATGGTGCGATTGGCCACTGTAACGTCTAAACCCTAAAATCCTGCTTTCGCACATGTGTAGGAGGGAAGGGTGACGCTTCAAGCGTCTCCTACCTCCCGAATCCAACCGCACTCCCAACCGAACCGTTCGGTCCCGCGAGCCACCTGGCTTGCCCATCCGAATGGGTTCCTTCGCAATGGCTTGCTCGCATTTAAATCCGGCGGTTTGGAGAGGCGATCGGGCCAACAGCATCCCGCGTCATATTGAACCGCAGCGTATCGAGCGCAAATAGCGTCGCTGAAACCGCAAGGAGAGAGAGGGAGGGAGATACCTACGTCGTTCCACCCACCGTGTTCGACCTCCCCCACACCGCCTGTCGTGCTCTTTGAAATACGGTCGTTGATTGCACGTTCGATATATTACTTCAAAAACTCTCTCATGGATCCTAACTCCCTCTCCTCTCTCACAACGCCGCCAACCCTTGATGGCTCGACTAGTTAACTGACTCCGAACGGGCTCTCGTTAACGCGGAGTCTCCCACCGTAAAATTTTCTCCACGGCCCATTTTCCATTTTGTTTATCTTCATACTTGTCAATTTTGATTATTCCTCCCTCTTGGTTTCCCTCGAGAAGGTATGGAATACATTGAGCAAAATTTAGTATCTTGCACTCCTTCATAATATGTTCTTTGAACTACATGAAGTACGAGATATATGATACATAGCTAGTCGAGGAATAACCAAAAGCTTCCCAACTAGTCCGAAGTTAATTTTATACAAATACACTTGTTACAACACTGATTAAACCAATCAAAATGGCACTCTTTGGATAAATAATTGTGATGTGTTTCTGCTAATTGCTTCTATGAAAATTGACTATAAACGACTGCTTAAGGAACTCTATTCAATAATTTAATTCATTATGTACCATTAAATTTGCAGAAACGAGTTTTTTTTATTTTTGGATGCTTCCGTTAGTTTGGCGTACTGACGTATATATGGACCTTTGCTTTAATTGCTAACAAGATTTCCCACGGTTTCATATTCATCTAAGCATTAGTACGGCGATCAAAGATTAATTTATTTTAACTCTAAAATATTTGTTGAAATTCCACGATCTGAAGGGCTCTGCACTTCTAAAAGCTGTTTTACATATAAACCACCCTCATTTTATTAAATATTTCTTCAGGTTCATGCAGATTTATCTCTCTTTATGTCGCCTAAAATTGGTTAAGACAGATTCAGTTATTGCGACATCTTCTTTAATATTTAAATAAGCAATCCAGAATAATATAATATCCGGCTACCATTTACTGTTTATTTCAATTAAACTGTTTTCCATGTACCTATATATAAAGATGCTCAAGGACACTTCGCAATCCGGATACCGGTATAGTGAAATTACACACATATATAATTTTTAAAAATTTCAGTAATTCAGTACGCCAATCGTACACTCGAATCCTCCTTTACAGAACTATGTGGTACACGGAGTACTTTGTATTTATATAAGACTGAGATTCAAAAATATTTAAGGCACTCCAATGGAGACCCTTTTAAAAATCCTAACGATCACTGACTCATAATTATTCTCCCAAGGCATTGAAAATATGACGTTTTTTTCGATAAAATGCACCTACGGAAATTCCGAGACCGAATTTAGTATACCCAATTCCATTTTGGAAGAGGGCTCAAGAAATAATATTTCCGGGGTAAGTACGTGAGGTCGCACGGCAAATCCTTTTCTCCAGCGGTAATGACATGGCTTTTTTGAAAATCTTTTGCCGTCATTAAGTTCCCGGCGCAGGAAATGAAGGTGCTCAAGGCAATTCAAATATGAGCGAAGTCTATGCGAACAGTTAAGAAAGGATTGGGGATTAAAGAACGGGGACGACCGAGAAAATTCTCCGAGTACGGTGAGCTTCACATAAGGTAACCTGCCCTACTTATATTACATTGCATTCAAAATTATACTGATTCTTCTTTAGCAGGATACTTCCGCATCAGTATAAGTGGGACAAAAATGTATTGAGAGAAAACTATGAAATACATTGTAACTAAAGAAAATTAAAGTTAAATCATTAAATGTATCTCTGGATTATTATCCCTCCAGCATAAAAGTGAAAATATTTTCTATGATTAGGAAAATGCATTTTCAGTCAACGCCCACAGTACCCAGTTAGTTGGCAATAAGCCTCCGGATAGAAAGTTCCAGAGATAGTTAAGGTATGGAAACAGGAGGTAAGTTAAGGTAATGGAAGCATGTGTTTTCAGTGATAGCAATTTTATTCAATTTTAAGTATATAGAGGCATAGAGAATTACAGAGAAGAGCGGAAAACTTTGAATCTTCCTAGGTAAACATCGGTAATTGATCCAATCACAGGAGCAGTTAAAGAGTGCTTAGCATATCGATCGGCAAAGCGGATTGAGCCGGGTCGATTTCTTTCGCTCCAACGACATAGACCCAAATTTAAATCCATGAATTTAAATTGATGGCATTCTATTACGCTAAACACTATATATGTTCGTTAATTGCGCTGTAAATGTGTTATGTTGCATTTTGGATTTAGGAACATTCCATTCGGGTCTTGGAAGCCCAGTAGATAGCTACTAGAGTAATCGGCTACCTAGCTAAGCGTCCCAAGGTCAAATCCATGGTGATGTCCCCGGATATTTCCATAAAAATTCCGAGCTATGTGATCTTATGGCTACCAGAACTCCTTTCCTCCCGACCCTAATACACACGCCTCATGGTTTAGTACGTGATGAGTTCTGATCTCGGTAATTCATCGCAACAAATTCACTCTTGTTAATCCGCCTTATCAGGTGATATTCATTTGAAACTTCGGGAAGTGATCCTGTGGCCATGGCATTAATCAACTGGTTGTTTTTGTGACTGTCGACCAATTCAGTGAGCCTCCCATCTATCATAATTGACCCAATTGAAAATAAATCTAAAAATATAAGTAGTTGGATTGATTGTTTTCTCTCGATATACATATACTCCTCAACATGAAGGTTTAATTTTATTACCGATTTTTTATTACCGAGGTTTAATTTATACCGAAGCATTTGTAAAAAGCTTAAGATTGTATGTATGTATGCATGGTCAGAGCATCCGCCCGGCAAGTGGAAAGACCCAGAGTTCAAGACCCGGTCTAGGAAACATTTTTACATACTTGCATGTGTATGTGGCTCATCTCTTCTTCTGGCTATGCGTGCCACTAAACGCACTGTCCTTATCCTTTATGATGTTGTATGATTGCTTAACTATTTTTCTTTCCTCTTGTGCGTTGTCTATTTCTCCTTTGGAGGGTGATTCAGCTCCCTAACGCCATCTCTTGGCCAAAGCATCGGGGCACTCGGTTGCTTAAAGCATCGCAGATCTCAGTGTAAATTACGTTTCCTGGATAGCTCAAGTAGTCAGAGCATCCGCCCGGCAAAGTGGAAAGATCAGGAGTTCAAGTTCCGGTCTAAGAAATATTTTTACACCTGTGATTTGCCTGATTCCGCCTATCCCACCTCTACTGTGTTCGTCCTTTATATGTGTTCTTATCCCTTTTCCTATCCTTTGAAAGTCTCACGGGTGTGAATGTGTATGTATATAAAAAAAGCATAAATACAGTAATCAACCCAAAGGTCGGTTTGGTAGGTGATGGTAGAGTTCACCCAGTACTAAGCCCTATTCGGCGTGTGAAATTCACACATCAGGGTAGGGAGGCCAGTTCCTTTCCCTGTGCCGGTTATGGTTTCCCAGTAAGACCTGCTACCCGAAAAATCACATAGCTTGGGTGGAGCTGCAGGTGCTCAGAGTGCCTTGCCCGGGAATCGAACCCGGGACCCTCCGGTCAGCAGTCTGCAACACTCTGACCCCTCGACTACCGCGACCCACGTATACAGAAATAATCATATTTATATAATTTTTATATATGTATGTATATATATATATATATTCATGTATATATATATATATATATATATATATATATATATATATATATATAAACATATTGGCCGGCAGTGGGATGTTGAAGACTGTGATTTAGGGGGGAATGTTGGGCGGGCGAGGAAAGGGAAGGAACAGGATAGGGATGTTGGACGGAATGAAGGGAGGAAGAAAGTACTCAGAGATGAACAGGGACCTGATGTAGAGTAGGACGTTGTGTTTTGCTGGGCTCACAAATTGTTGAATTAGTAATTTTGTCCATCCAAAAACCTACCTTAACCGGTAGATTACCTAATAATAATAATATATACATATTCTATTCCCTCAACCGTTGGTTCAGAAAGGGAAGAAATCACACGCTCCCACTTTTGATCTAGACCCTTAAAAATTTAGACACAAATCTTAAATCATAGACACAATCTCTGCCACACACTACCTGGAGGCGTAATGGCTGAACATAATCGTGTAAACGGTATCAGGACGCCTCGCTCGTTGACGAAATTCGAATGTGCGCGATGTAAATCGAGAAAGGAAAAGGACGGACAGGAATGAGACACTTGGTCGAACCTCCAAAGGGACCATCGGTGGAGCGGTTCAAAGAGAAGGAGACGCCGGGAAGTGGGGGGGTAAAGGTGGGTAGGTACACAAAATGGCGGAGAAGAGGCCGAGCGTAAAGTTAAGGGGCGGAGGTAGGAAGGAAGTTTGCTCGGGATATCCGCACCTATCCTCCCCGAATTCGCTCCCTCTCCATGACTGCATCCGAGATACGACGATACGAAGTGCTAAGGGATGCGAGGCCCTTAAGGGGTGTAGGGAGAGTGCGAGGGAAAGGGAGTCGGTTGGGGATAGCTTCCCTCCGAGAGCGTCCTGGGCTCAAGGGCGCCCCCGGAGTGAAGGGAAGAAAAGGGATGGGAAGGGTTTAAAGGGTATCTTGAGAGAGGAAGGGAAAAAGACGGCCCACGGCGGAGTCCGGGGGGAGATGAAGAAGAGAAGCGCAGAGGGTGGAGGGCCGGCGAAGGGAAAGTGGGTCTGGAGAAAGGGTGAAAGAGAAGCCCGCCTTGGGGGTGGGTTGGGGGTGGCCAAAAATAAATGTCTTTTTTTTCGGGTCCTTCGGAGCAAGTATATCTCTTGAACGTTCTCTTCTCCCCGGGACCTTATTCCACCTCAATCTACCCGCCCCTTCTTTCCTCCCCATCTCATCATTATCCTGCGAAGCCCCATATCCTCTTCCTCCTAACTCCGATCCTGTAACCCCTTCGCCCCTCACCCCTTGTCCCCCCTTAAGGGGCCTCCACGAATCGAAATGAACAAAGTGTTAACGCGGTTCGGTTGAGCGACCCTGAGCTGCATTCGTCCCTCATCCCCCCTTTGCTTTTCACCATTTCCCTTGTTAGTTCCTTTATATTTGGCGATATTTCCCCACCTCAGCTTCATACCTATAACGACGCTTCCCCTGCGTATTCCCTTATTCCTTATTCAATGCCGGTGTCGGATTTAAACCTTGGGATGCTTTTATGAGGGAAAGAAAACGCTCCTGACCACCGATGTTATTCAGAGCTTCTATTTCATCTTTCTCTTTCTTCTTGGCACTGATGAGTCCATAGATGTACAAATCCTGGAATATGCATGTGCTCACCCGAGTGGCATTCCGCCAAAACGTTCCTAATTGGAATTTACGTCGAAAATATATTAAGGATAAAAATTATTTTATCACGATTTTAAACGGATGGAAAATTAAATACGTCAAGAAAATGTCTCAAATTTACTTAAGAATTATTTTGAAAATATATAAAACCCGAATATTGGGAAATATTAAAAAACACATCGTCACATATTACATTTTCAATCAATCAACGCCGTTTGGTGGAAAGTGTGATTGTATTCCAAAAATATAATCCCAGAAATTTTAACTCATTTTCCCAATCTGGAATGTGAAAAGAAAATTAAATTCTTTTCAAAACAGTATCGAACGCTTTTTCATTCAATACTCTTATCACATGAGCCTATATACTTTTGTTCACATTTTGGTGCACACGATAACTGGCCATCGAAGACGACAACATCCAACCACCTCGACTGATAATTGAACTCCATGTGGGTTTAACATTGCAACCACCGATTCATTTAAATCATTTAATGCATTTCACCCCATGATCAATAGGATCTACAGCCTAGCATATAGTCCATGGGCTTCGCATATCCCATCTTATCTTTTTTCTTAGCACTTTTCCTTCCAGTATTTCTCTAACCAGTCAGCTATTACACAAAATGTGTTCAAATAATTAAACATTCATTTCCTCCACTTTCTTTTCTTTCTTAACGCACAAAACTTGAACAGTTGTTCTCTTTTCTTCCTAACTTATTTTTAGTATTCTTAGACACATTCATATTTCTGCTAATTCCGTTTGTACTCTAGAATTTTAGTGTATTCAAACCACCAGCCCGAAGTCTCAAGAGGACACTCGGAATATCGAAATAGTATCTCGAAATAAAGTGGGAGGTGTAAGATCTGGGTTTTAGTTCGAGTCTGTAAAAAGTGTTTCGGGATGCAAAAAAATTCCCGTTTCAAGCAATTAACGGCATTGCAGAATGATGATTAACGCCTATTAAATAGTTTTCGTATGCGATTCGGCGGATTTTGTGTTTCGCTAAAAATACAAAGCTCTCTCCTAAGTCCATAATCAAAAATTTCCCAAACTCTGATATTTTTAAATTGATGTGTGCTGAAATATAGTATTATTTTTGCAAATAGACAAAATACTAAACTACTGGCATTATTAATTGAAACGTAAATGGTTGAGCTCTTGTTTTTAAACTCTTTTTTTTGGTTGTATGTCTACCATATTTCATTATCACGAAGAAATTCTTTCAATCATTTCTAGCAAAGAGCCTCAAAGAGTATTATTTTTTCCAGACAAGTAAACATAACAAACGATAAGTTTTTTCCGTCTTATGTCCACCTGCAAATGAGGGGGTAATGAAATCAATTACTTTATTTACGGATCTTGAATATTTAAAACTATGCATGATATAATTTCATGATCATATAAAATGTACCATTATGTGGAGCTACACTACATTATGACTGTTAGGATGAAAACAAAACAACTTAGTGTCCAATGTAGTTTAAAACACTACAAACTTCAAGACCCAGACTATCTTTAGCCAAATAAAATGTGGGTAAAATCAGAACTTATTTTAAAACTATTTCCCATACACTATGACTTAAACGTGTTTTAAGTGCTTGCGATTTCAGATGAACCATATGCTTATGGAAACAATCACGGCAGCTCATGATGTGATCACTCATGACAAATAGTTTGAAGAGCAATATATTTCAATATGCCATTTCAAATGCTAGTTTCTACTTATTTGATAGTATTTCATCCAGCAAGGCCATACCATCGTGCTATAAAGTATTTCAATTTCCACTTCTCCTTTACTTAAATATTTTCCTCAGAACACACAAATGAGCAGACAAGCAAATTCAAATTATTCATTGAAATAATATTCTAACGTTTGAAAATTCCTCAATTAGGGAAATAAGAGTAGGTGTAATAATCTTTCAGTCCCAATTTTTAATCAAAGTTTCCGTTATTAATTCGACTTTTTAATTGATCACTCGGCTTTAGATCTCTTCAGCTCTCACCGCTAAATTATCTCAAGGCCTCATCCATGTGTTTTGACCTCTGAATATTCAGGGGTTGAATGTCATATTACATGAGGTACATTGTCTTATTGGTCAGAAAGTATGGCAAAAAATAGTATACCAAATGATCTACCTATCATTCTCGGAGCCGAAAGGGGGCAGGTCATTCAATTCCCCCTTTCCAACATTGTCTAGGGACCGATTTAATTTACTATTCTCCGCTTATGGGATTGCGCGTAGGGGAGAGCCTAAGTATTGGTCAATACCTCATCAATTTTTATGCAGGAAAATTCAAGCACCGTCTTATCCTGTTAAGATGGAAATTTACCATTTTCTTATATTTTATGGGAAAATGCAAAATTTAAAAAAGTACTTTTGGAGGCGTACTTTTTTAAATTGTGCAATTTTCCTTTACTGTTTCCCTCAAATATGTTTTAATAAGACACCTTTATTTCATAGTACAAATAGATTAGAAAAAAGATCACAAATATGAGTTTGAGGATGTCTAAATACATATTTGAAAAATGAAATTTTAAAGCTGGCAAGTGTGTCCAGTGCGAAATAAAATTCTTGCATAACGTCATTCAAATTGAATCTTACCGTCGATAGCTGGAAGAATGGAAATGTAGTAACATCGGTACTTTACGATCCAAATTGAAGTTTATTCAAGATAAATATGCTTTCTAGAGCACATATCACCATGCAGACACATATACCCACAATAGAAGTATGCGTGAAATTAAAATATATATAAATGTCTGCTCTGCTAAACGTGAGGCAAGGCAAATGTTACAGTGTTGAATCAGGTGTCACCTGTAAACGTTCATACATATCTCCATTTGAGTACCTAAGGACCACCTACACTTTTTATGTAAAGTACGCATGCCTAGTGCTGTACATTTGTCTGGAAACAACATAGGAATGGGGTGGGAGTAAAACAGAAATTACTCGTACAAAATTGCCATTTTCAATTAAGGCACCTACACGAGGGCATAGAAGTAAAAAAGCATCCATCTAGTGTCAATGGACGTTTCGCCATTTGCTTAAATTCTACGACACGAGAACTCCAATTCGGATGAGTAGACGCCGCCTAGGCCGTAAATTTTGTTCCTCTGTTGTTTCACCCAGGGGGCTATATTTAGCCCCACGAAATATTTCACCACCGACAGTTGCTACCTCCTCCTGATCCCCTGGCGAGAAGAGGAAGGAGAACAAAACCCTTCGGCGGCCCCTGCTAGACAGCGAGCGCGTCCTGATCTATATTCCTCGAGACGTAAGGCGTGATTCACGGCGAGGCCCTGGTCAATTATAGACGTGAGTACATGCATGTGTGCGTGTGTGTATATATATATATATATATATATATATATATATATATATATATATATATACATACATACATACTATATTAAATAAATGCATATATATATGTGTGTGCATACATTCTGATGGTGACGGCCGTGCCATTGAAGCGTCAAAACTAAATATGTGAGTGTTCTCTGTAAGATCAAAGTTTTTATACACCTATATTAGTGTGGTCGCTAAAGAGCATTCTTTTCCGAAGCCATTTAATATTATGTTCGTATTACATAGATATATACATATATGTAGTACATATGCATACCGCAGAAGGGTACCTTTCCGCAGGATATATATATAGCATTTCCTTATGTATTGCAAATACAAAGATATACATTAATACATGTATATATATATATATATATATATATATAATATATATGTGTGTGTGTAAACGTACAGCTGTGTCATCGTTCGGGTGACGCCAAAGGAAGTAGCTAACCAGCCCGACGGAGAAGAAACGTATCCAGGTCACGAAATGAAAGAAGCAGAGAGGTGCGTGTCCCCAGCGGGTCACGCGAGACAGGCTCCTTGAAAAACGGAGAGATGGGAAGGCCAAAGGAAAGGGGGCGATCGTGTGACCCTCCCACGAAGAAATAAATGCTCGCAAAATAGAAATCCGCTCGCGGACATCACCACACAAGGTACCTTTCCGCAGGAGTCACGTGATTGACCGGATTTCGGGGACGGCGGCTCTTTTCACCGGGGGTGTCGGGTGGCTCCGCGCCAGTGGCTGAGTGATGACTCAGAGCCGCGCATGGGGAGAGCTAACCGCACTCAAGACTATGGCGCTCGCCACGTGAGTTTAAAACCGCACACCACCTGGATAGACCAATTGAGGAAATATTTTCTTCACCAGTGATCTGAGCTGACTTCATGTATTGAGTGAGCGTGTAAGTGTGTATGTATGTATTCAATAAGTATATAAGATTGCTCATACCAAAAGAAAAAGCTTGTGTCATCACTAAGCACGCCCTTGCTGCGGGTTGAGAGGTATTTTTTAAATGTATAAGTGCTAAATACCATCAAAATCACACCCACTCTGAACACGTGTAATAAGAACATTGTACTTGAGGCTTTCATAAGCCCGAGGCATAGGAATTACTTTAATCTGTGCGTTGCATTTTTGAATTTTGTGGGCCTTTTCTTGGCGATCGAGTTTAATACATGTATTTTAACGAAAAACAATAATAATGAAAGATTAGGATAGCGCTAGAATCGTTGGAAATTGGCATTAGAAACGAGAAAGAGAGAAAGTAACCTGGAGAAACTAGGGCCCCCCCCAGGGGATGGGAGCCCCTAGAGCCATGAACGGAAAAAGCAAGATTAAGGGAATGAGAGAGGCATAGAGCAACTGAGTTTTCATCTGACGACGAGATAAATCATACTGCCTTACAATACCCCAGTAGATTGGATAAAAAATAAAATAGATAGAATAGGATAAAATAATCGAAATAGATAGCAGTACTGTCCTCATTCTTCCCTCGCAAGAAACTTCCTCATAAACAATTCAGATACAAGAACCTCTATTTTCTAAATCCAAAAGGCTAAATTTATAGCCCCATTCAAATACGCCCATTTTTGATTGACGTAGGTAGAAAAATATGCGTCGAAGTGTATATGCTTTTTCGCATGTGCAAATAGATATTTATGTTTACATACTAGTGCATATTTATTCATAATAGGCTGGTGCCCTAACATCCCTACACAAACCGTTGCGGCTTTTATCGGGGAATTTTGTAAACGTAATTAGAAGATAGGAGCCATACATGTTGCATATTGGACGGGAAAATGACAGCTAATTTTGTATTTAAAACGGAGAGAACTGAAGGGTACGGCTCGGAGAAAATGTGTTAGGCAAGTGAAGGATAAAAATCACTGAAGCAAAGTCGATTCGCCATTAAAATTCCATTTCTAGATCCTTATGTTTTCATGATGGGTAATGGACTATCCCCTCTCAGCATTCAATCACAATAAACTTGACATTTATTGAGGTAACTTTGCGGCAGTGGCGGATATTGATTGAAGCAAAATATCTCTTATTTTTCCTCATATTTATTTTTCACACCCAGCAACCGATTTCATCCCTGGCAAGAATTATTTCGGAAACCAATTGCAGATTGAATTCCGGTACATGAGAAAGCGAGGACTGGGGTGAGTGGTGCTTCATGAGTGGAAACACAAGGGGAGGGTTGTTTGCAGAGGTGATGTTTGGGAATTGGGTGCGCAGTTGGAGACATGGGCCCAAGAGGTTGGAATGAGGGGAATTGCCGGGAATGTGCTTCAGGAGATGGAGCGAATCAGTTCAACATGCACAAGAGGGCGGAAACCAAGGTATTTGGAGTCATACACTACCATGGAGGTGGGCGAAGGTTAGCAGTGTGTTTGAAGAAAGGTCAAACCCATGACTTTGAAATGATATGTTTGTCTGGGTGGATGTCGGCGTGATAGCATAGAGGATATAAATTTGCAAGGATCGTGATAATGCAACAATTTCAGAGCGTAAAAATCATTCGCCTTGACTGGGACTCGAACCCAGATCCCTCAATATCCGGTCGAGTGCTTTAGCCACTTAAGCTACCGAGGCGTCCTCTTAAACTCTGAAATTTTGGGGCTTTTAAAGGAACTAGATGTTATGACGAAATACCGTACATACAATGTCACATGCATTCGTAGTCGTGCGCGAGGCGCCACTGTCCACGAGGTTAAAATGAGGATGACTCCGTTAAAAGTTACTGTTGCGGCATCTCCCGCAGTTTCTTTGGAATTTGTCAAAGGGAAAACACCATACGTGTTTAAAGTTGGCTTTTAACCTCGTGGACAGTGGCGCCTCGCGCACGACTACGAATGCATGTGACATTGTATGTACGGTATTTCGTCATAACATCTAGTTCCTTTAAAAGCCCCAAAATTTCAGAGTTTAAGAGGACGCCTCGGTAGCTTAAGTGGCTAAAGCACTCGACCGGATATTGAGGGATCTGGGTTCGAGTCCCAGTCAAGGCGAATGATTTTTACGCTCTGAAATTGTTGCATTAAAATGCACATTAGCGGATGACTCCGTTAAAAGTTACTGTTGCGGCATCTCCCGCAGTTTCTTTGGAAGGATCGTGATGCTTATGGACCAATTAAAGACTTATTGTATAGCCGCGAGCATAGGTTTTCTTAATAGACCGCATTAGCTATAATGTAGTCAAAGTCTCTAATCTTACTTTAATGGCACCTCCTTCCCTACATTAGTACGATAGGGCTAATACTTGTAAAACATTTTAAACAATATCGGTAGAAAGACCTGCTTTCAATTTATGCGCCATTATTAATCTGGAATTTTTTAGATATCATTTTGAAAGAGAGAACTGCTTTTCAACCGTTATTTCCCCAAATCTTTTTGATGGGTTAGAGAGAAAACCTATCTATTGCTAGTTAGATCCAGTTAAAATGCGTTTATGTAGAATCCTCAAAAATCCGGTTAGATTCGCAAATTAGATCATGTGCAAAGAAGAGGAGCTAGATTTATTAAATATTATAATAAGCATAGTAGCATACCTAGAGTATTAGACGAAATACGCTCGGGATCACACAAGGAGCAAGTTAAATTACAAGTGAAATATATTGCATAAATTGGAAGCGGGTATTTTTAACAAAAACGTTGAAAATGTATTATTATCCCCACAGTACTATAAGAGCTGGTAGTAAAAATTAAGATAAAATGTAGAACCAAAAGATTTAAGATGCTATTTTTACCACAAATGATAAGGGATCGGAAATACTGCGAACGACCACGATAAAGGAAAAAATTATTTTTAGGCTTCTGAGTAGTCTGAAATTTTGTCACGGTTTTATCTAGTTTTTTATTTTATTGTTCTTCATGTCACTTGCCGATCGTTTTACATTCGTTGAGGGGTTCGTTGCACTTACTAGTATAATTGATAGTGTGTGTTGGTGTTTGTGTGTATACTTAAAGAGTATATATTTGAGTGAGTGTGTGTGTGTATGTATATATATATATATATATATATATATATATATATATATATATATATATATATAATATATATATATTCTACCTTGCATGAAATCATGTAAATGTAGGCAGATGTACACTTAAAAGCCAAGTACTTTTGTGTTGCCAGAACTTCGTGGGAAACCGGCAATTGGCGCAGGTACGTGCTTCCCTACCCTGCGTAAATTTCACGCATCACTGGTTTTATATGTGTAGACAAGAGCTCCCCCTTTCACCCATCATAACCAACTTTCGGATAATATGCTGGCATATGTGGTCTTGTAAGCGTATTTGTCCTGATTAAATGGTAAAACTAGGACACTACGCAGGTAGGTAGGTTATAAGTAAATTTCTACGTGGAGAAAATTTCAGAAGCAATTTAATACTAGGAAGATATATACTAAGAAGATATTTTCCATACAAAATATTCGGCAAATATCCCATTTTTCTCAGACATCCACTTTAAAACTTTTTGGCAGGATTTTGATATAATGAGTCTAAATTTTCAGTTTTGGAAGGAGTCTAATACTTTTCAAGCAAAAAAGGACATAGGGCCAGTATTTTGGAAAATCTTTTCGCGTAAAATTGTTCTTCTTCCACTGCACTCTCTGTATGATGAAATGCCATCATGTAATAATTAGTACATGGCGAACGTCCCAAAAGCATCCGGACTGCGTTCATGACTTTGCGCTGGCATTATTCTTCGCCATCCGGCTCGTGGCATCCTTCGAAGCAATGCTCATTCGATTGAACAACACACTCCCATCGGTGCTTCCACATTCTGAAGCAGTACTGGAATTTAGTTTTCGAAATGGCCTTGAGTGCACTCGTCGAATCAGTTTCAACCGTCTCCATATCGACGAACCTGTGCCCTTTGAACGGAATTTTCAATGTTGGCAACAGGAAATGTCACACACTACACTGATATAAATGAAAACTTTCAGACAAATCAAGATAGAAGAAAATTGGAGGTTACTGTGCCTCTAATTTTTAATGAAATACCTAAAGATTTGTGAATATTACAGTCCGCAAATGCTGTGAAAGGGAGATTAAATACTATATATTATACAGAATGGATTAGGGCTTGGAACAAAATTTGACACAATATATGTAGCTTTATAACTGCAACAATTTAAGATATCATTGTTGTTTTGCGGCACCTGATGCCATGCCATAACTGACTGGACTGGCAGGACCAGAATGAGTATTTCTTTATAGTTTTTAAATGTATGCTACTATTGTTTATTATGATGATCATTATACCAAGGTTATGAAAAAGATTGTCGCAATAGTATGTTTCATCGATTGCCTGTATTTATTTGTATATTATATACGATGAATATTATACAACATTGTTAAGCAAAAATATCTATAATTTCTTTAATATTAACCTGCCAGATTTAAAATTTCGCATTGTACAATTCATTAATTAAATCTGAAAATTGTTTACATTCCATGAATATCATAAAACGTAAAGTTGAATAAAAATGATATCAAATTCGCTTTTGTAACTAAATTCTTCCAAACATTTGATAAATCGCCACCCCTAATGGGAAAATTCTGCCATTGTGTCCCTAAGCCTTCATCTCTTTATTTCTCTGAATTTCTTTCCTCCCACTCATTTAATTCATACGGAAAAATGTTCATGATTGGAAAAATATTGCAGCGTCAAGATATGTCATTTGGACTGTTCGATATAATTGACGTCATCATTCAGGTTTGTATCGACATTTGTAGGGATCCGCAAAAAAATACAAATTTCATCATTCACCGCGAGCTCAATCGTACTGAAAATTTCACCACGACGGCGAAAGTAATTATTCGCAGCGAAAGCAAAACAAGGTTTCGCTTACGCCATCCCTTGGCATATCCTCCCGCCTCACTTCCTCTCTCACAATATTCCTCCACCCTCCCCTGTCCTTCCACCTCAAATTACGCCACACCAACCCCCAACTCCAAATCTCACTCACCCTCCTCCTTCACCCCGTTCGTCTATTTTCTCACTGAGCCTGTACGAATACGAGAACTAAGGGACGACTGATGTAAAATAATCGATATATGGAAAGTTTATATCCCCAAAGAAAGCATTACGACTGGCAAGAAAAAAAACTACTGCAGTAAATTCGAATAGAATAATGAAAAATGGAGATAGGTTGGGAGTTTCTAAAAATGGCTGCCTACATTAGGTTGACAATTTGTAGAAACGCGGGAATGGTGGAAACGAAGAAACGGCTGCTTGGCCAGAAAATCAAAATTTAGGTCACATTCATGCTACAAGACGCAAGACACTACAGCAATAAACCCTGAGACTGGCTTGATAGATGAGCGTACTGCACACTTAATATTAATCCTTAGACGAAGTATGAAATTCACACATTTATGCAGAGTTTGGGGGAACGGTTCCTTTCCGTGATCCGTCTGTAGTTTTTATAGATGTGGTACCCGAAAAACTGGAAAACTAGGGTGAAGCTAAGATTGGCCAGAAGCGTCCCCCGGAATCACACCCTAGCCTCCTGCTGCTCTATCAACGGGATAACAGTGCCCCTGCTCACTTACACAAACGACCAGCCGAATCCGCTAGACGACATCGCATGACAATCTCAAATTATATTTCGGTGCCTCAATATTCGAACTCACGGGCGACCACTTCAGACCATTAGGATAGCGCATTCACATAATCTCATCATTACATTTTCATTAAAAGTATGAACATATACTGAGGACATTTTTCGATATGCCGACTTGTGCCCAGCTATCGCCTCACTACAGACGATATCGACACACGAAATGGACGCTATAGGGGCATGGCGCACAGGAGTCGGGTTTTTACCTCGTTTTCGGAATTTAACGCTCATCTTGTTAAATAACATTCAGGTTTATTATCTATGACATCCAAGATAGAATCTTCATTGGAACAGCTATTATCCTAACAGCCATTCGAGTGAGCTCTACAATTTCGGCAATATCGACCGGATTAGATTGGTAAATTGTACAATATTTACACTTTTATAATTGTACAATTACTGTTCGGTTCTATGATTAAGTAGTCTTTTGATGCATACCATATAATTACCTGCTATTAATTAATTTTATTCATGAGCAGGTTTCATCATTGCTACATATTAAAGTGACTAATTCTGGAGTTTTGAGGGGTTTAACAGGATTTACCCAAAAAGCAGAGTCGATTTTCTTTGCAATTGGATAAAAAATGATCTACTACGATTCACTCCCGATCGCAGCTGGAGCTGAGCCACTGCGATTAATATAATTCCATATTCACCATTTTCATAAATTGTCTCGATAATAATGAATTCTCTGGAGACAAATCTACCCAAAATGGAATGAGTCTTCAAAAGTCTAAAGCGTCTAAAGTCAATAGCGCCTCGTCTAAAGTCGTCTAAAAGTGGTATTACGTAGCTTTAGTCAGGCATATTTGAAATACGCTGCAAGTTTTGAGATCCATTTGAGGAACCATTAATTAGAGACTTGGAAAAGGTGCAGGTATAAATAAGCTCCATCTGTTAGTAATTGCTATAAGAAGTAATTAGGCGTGTTGAGCATGCTGGAGGAATGAGATGGAAACCCTTTCATGAACGAAGAGAACACGCTTTATAACTTTTGGAACAGCACTGAGTACAATCTTTGCTGGTGACAGCGAGGGAATGACTAGGGCCCAAATTAAATTAGTGGGTTAGGTCAACGCAATAAAATAAGAGATATACAGGTAGACACCGCCAGCAAAAGATTTAAGTACTAGTTCTTCCCTCGGACGATACACAGTCACATCAGCAACGTCCCAAAGGATACAAATATTTCGATTTTAACAGCAAAATTTAAAAATTCAAACAAATACATTCATAATTGCATGATGTATATTGACATGCATATATGTATGTGCGCGTTCGTTTGTCTACATGAGAAAATGTATTTTTTTTACCTACACAACGATTTAACTTAAAATGCAAGAAGTTTGGAAAATGTACCAGCGAAGAATCGTGGAAGCCTTTGAAACATGGTGCCGGAGGAAAATATTGCTGGTTAAATGGATATACAAGGTGAATAAAAAGGAAGTAGCACACGGTAAAGCAGAAGAGGAAAGAACCCTATGGAGAAATCTATTGCAAAGAATAACTGGATGGATTGGACACCCCTTGAAGCTTGAATTCATCAAAATCTTATTAGATGGAAAAATTGAAGGGATGATCCCGCGAGGGAGCCTAGGAGTTATGTAGATAGATATATAGTATTAAGAAGGCTGTAAAATAGAAAAACCATCAGAGATGGGGGAATTATCATTGAATTGATAAAATTGGAGGGCTGCAGTAAACCAATCTAAGGATTGAAATACCGTCGATAATGATGTTCATGTCAGCGCTCTCATATGCGCATGAATGGCTCCCGCCTAACACACCGCTACACGTCCTCCCGGCGACTTTTAGGCCATCCTGTAGATGTAGATGACAGAATTACCGAAGTAATCCAGCGAGACAAGGTATCACATCGCTTGGCTCTCGACATGGGACGAAGATCGGATTCGATAAGTCGAATTATCGCTGGGCATTGTCATTGCGGTGTCACATACATCCCGCCGGACCACTTCCCAACCCACCTTCCCACCCGCCACCAACCACCATTGAATCGATAGCGGCACCGCTAGGATGCCGGGTGCCGTTGGTGGCAATCCGGCCAGCCTTCTCTCTCCCTCTCTCGCTCTCCCCTTCTCCTCTCCGGACTCGAACTCCCACACCCCGAATGGAAAAAAAGAGAGGGAGACTTTTTGTTGGCCGTAAAACCCCACAGACGGCGATCCCTTTATTGGGACACCCATAGAGACCCACGCACACCTCTCTCCCTCTCACTTCACAAAAGCAAACTGCCAAACCGACTACCAGTCTCTCCCACGGACCTTTCATATCTTTTTTTTTATCTCCGGCCGCCACCTTCCCCGAGGCAGGGCCAGGCAGGCGGGAAAAATACGAAAATACGTCCGTGTGTCATTTCCACCTCACGCCACCCTCCATCGGTTGGCCTGCCACTGGCGTATCCCGAACGTTCTTCAACCAAGTGTTCACCCCGGGAATATGCGGAAGGGGATTGACCCTCCCCACTCAGCAAGACGTCGTATGAAGAAGTTGTAGCACTGATAGCGAAAATAAAAATCGAGGGCTGAAACTATGGTCGCGTAGGGCTGATGAAAGGGATTTGTCGATTGATCGTATTTTATTCCCAGAGACTCACAAAGTATAAGCGTCAACACATTGGTTTAGTACCCCAGAGTCAAATCTGTCCTCGGTCCACCATTTGAAATTTCCAATGAAGGTAATTTGTTTGGTTTGAATGCTATTTAAAAAGGCAAGGTTATTGCTGCTTTAGTTATTTGAGTTTAATAGTTTGAGTCAATTGAAAACCTACCTTAATCGGTGGATTACCGATAGTAATAATAGTAACTATTAAAAAAAGTGTGACAATATAATTAGAATTTTAATAAAATTTTAAGTTAATTTTATGAAAATAAATGTAATATTTCTTTACTTATATATCAGTATAGCGTTTCCCGATATTTAGGATTGCGACGCCGTCCTGAAGTTTTTACTCTCCCAATGAACAAATAAAAGAGAGGTTAATCTACAAGACTTAATCTAAAATACGCGGAACTAATTTTTCATCAACATTTTTAGTAAAAATAGGTTAGCTTCTCCGTAATATTAGCTGAGAATGGCTTTGTAATTGAAAGGGGTTATGGCTACATGATTTGCATAGAGTGTAATAATTTTATAGATATCAGTAACAACAGTGGATAAGGATCGCATAAACACATTTTAACATGGATACCTGGAAAATATTGAAATAAAGCCCTAGTCTTGGTTGGTTTTCGACTAGTATAACGTTTCCCTCACCTTGAATTTTAAGGCTACTGCTAAGTATAAAATAAACAGGGAAACAGCAGGAAAGTTAATTTTTCCCTAAATAATTACCGCAAATATATAATATACATAATGCATTGCTTACAAACTCTTGCAGAATAAATTATTTCCATTCATAATTTTTCCTATGGACATCCATGAGATTGAGCGTAGATAAATGGAAAAAAACTTGCGCCAGCGCCCGTCTACTTTAAAAACGCTAACTACAGCTAATTAAGGTTTCCTTAAACGACTATTGTGACAAACATTTGGTTATCTCAATAGTTTTTTCATAAGATAATACTTGACTGATGGTTACCAAGAGATCATGGCAGAAAATGTAGTCATAGCTGGCATATCTTCCCATTCAGGCTTCATTTCACTCCCTTTGTCGCCATGCTAGTACATTTCTTTTTAATTACAACCAACGGCAGTGTCTCTCACACCCACATCATTACTCGGGTTTTTTTCGACTCTATGCACCCTTTCTAAAATTCACTTACCGATTCAAAATAGCAATTCTATTCGCTCCAATTCTCCCCCTCTCACCCGTATACTGATGTACTCCTTCCCAACGAGTCGAGCAAAATATAAAAACTAGGAAAGTACGGCCGCGGACGAATGCAGAAACAAAATTATTGAGAACTGAGATATTTTGTACCCTGTGCGAGGTTATATTTTTTCACATTGGTTTTTCTGGCTTTAGCAAATAAAAGTTGTTTGACCAATCATGTCGAACGGGTGAGCCTTCAATAACGGCTGACAACAATTTATTGAAAAAAACTATTTGAAGTGATGCGTCGCACAATAAACTTTTTTTATGATTTTATGATTAAGATTTTATCATTAAATTTGGAACAATATCAATCTATTTATGGCTAACTTAAATGGTTGATTATTAGATAATTTCTAAAAGAAAATGAAATGCATTATTTATTTTTTATTGTCGTAACTGCCAAAGCGCGTGAGGAAAAAAATGTTTTTTTTTCTTTATTCCTACATAATTGAATGATCCTTAATTTCTACGTGGTTTCTTCGAGTTTCAGGTAAATTCATATAAACCCACATACAGGGTTCGTCCGGAAAATAAGTGTACTGAGCTCAGGAAAAAAATGTATTACACTTTTATATATCTTAAGCTAATATTCCTCAAAATAGGACCCTTGTGAGTCGATACACTTGTTCCAGCGGCGTTCCCATTCCTGGAACGCTCCCGCGAAGGCATCATCGGGAACCTCTCGAAGACACGTCGTCACGGCCTCTTTGACGGCGTTCAAAGTCCCGTATCGCGTTCCTTTCAAACTCCTCTTTATCTTCGGGAACAGAAAGAAGTCCGAGGGTGCCAAGTCCGGGCTGTAGGGCGGGTGCGGCAGCGTTGCCACGCCGTGCTTGGCCAAGAAGTCCGACACGACAAGCGCGGTGTGAGACGGCGCATTGTCGTGATGCAGCCGCCAGATGTTTTTGAACGCTGGCCGGACGCGGGCGACTCGTTTTCGAAGCCAATCGAGCACTTGGACGTAAAATGCAGCATTTACAGTTTGTCGTTCAGGTACAAATTCGTAGTGGACGACTCCCCTTTTGTCAAAAAAGACAATGAGCATCGCCTTGATCCGAGATTTGCTCATGCGAGCTTTCTTTTGACGGGGTGATGATAGGGTGTGCCACTCCGCACTTTGTCTCTTCGACTCCGGGTCGTACTCAAAAATCCACGTCTCGTCACCCGAAACAACGTTCTCTAAAAAATGTGGATCATTTTTGCAGTCATCCGCAAGTTGTGTCGCGATTTCCAAACGATTGAGTCTTTGATCATCACTGAGCACTTTCGGCACCAACTTTGCACAAATTTTTCGCATCTGTAATTGCTCCCTAATAATCTCGTGCACTATTGTTTTTGGCACATTACACTGCTCTGCTATCATCCGAACACTAAGACGACGATCAGAGTTCAGTACATCGCGAACTTTTCGCACATTTTCGTCGGTGAGTGTCGTTGATGGGCGTCCAGGCCGTGGTTCGTCGTCGACCTCTTATCTGCCCTCCACGAACATCTTGTGCCACCGAAAGATCATGTTTCTGGACATGGCTGACTCCCCGTAAGCCTGGTTAATCATACCGACAGTTTCGGTAGACGATTTCCCAAGCTTTACCGCAAATTTGATGGAATAACGCTGCTCCAAAAACTTCGGCATCGCGTTCCGTGACGTGGGTCGAGCGTGGAGGTTCGCGTTAACAGAGCTCCTCACTACACCACAGCTCAGAGCCGACTGCCTTTTTCAGCGTCGCTTGCCAACATACCTCCCTCCAATCGCAGCCCGTCAGAGCGGTGCTGGGCGCGCCTGGAGCGGCGGGAAAAAATCAGTACACTTATTTTCCGGACGAACCCTGTAATATATATTCCTGCAGATTAAATCCCAATAAAAATCTTTCTAGAGCTAGCGGTTCTATTCCAAGGGTTTCTTATAAACGTAGAATCTTTCTGTTATGATGATAAACCACCTGGATGCAAACAGTACCGAAGGAACATCTGGCAAACCATTCCCTAAGAGGCACAAGTGGATGAAGGAATGATACAGTATAACTGCACGTGACCCATTCACTTTGAAACGCTCCCAGAGAATTTGGAGTACGGATTTTAATTAAACTTCGGCTTCATATGCCCCACATTCTCGCCTGAACACGAGAATAACCCCCTTTCGTAAAGAGCATGCCTATTTTATGTTTATATATATATATATATCAATGAAGTATTGAAGCATGCATAATGGAAGTATATTATTCAATTTCATGCAATAGTTTTCTGACTGTTTACACCACTAATCTCTGTTAAATGGAAACTGCTCCCTATCGTAAAGAGCATGCGTTAGTTTCTCCGACATTTTTTACATTTTAATGCGCACTAATTTTAATACATTATTGATCATGCTATTACTAATCATTGGTGTACAATAATGATACATTCAGGGCATACAAAATGTGGAGTCATGTGCAGGCAAATTAGAGAGGACTTATGAAAATTCATAGCATAATGACTTCACTAATATTATTATTAGCATAAAATAATTATATGGGGTTCCATTTCAATGATCTACTCTCGAAAGAAGCAAATTTCTGAACATTGTACGATTTCGCAAGCTCATAAATCGTGGAATTCCCTCATCCACAATACGGTTTCATATTCGCCTTGGGCAATTTGCAAACGAGACCGTGAATATACAAGATGAGTTCATCGTGCTGCAATCTTCAATTAACTTTATACGTCCAAATCATTTTTTTTACTTTTCCCCTCCATGTTTTAATTCCCATAGGTATGCAAATTATGCCGTTTCACCCACCAGATGGCGTACACGAGAGAAAATACCCGTTACTCTCTCTCTGGCTCCTGCGCAACTGCCCCGAATAGTCTTTCTCCTCCTTTCTTGAAAAATATTTTCGAGTCTGCCAATGGCACACAATGTACCTTTTTATTTTAATTCATATCCCGAATTACCATTGAATAAGCGGGTGCCCTCAATTACCAAGTGAACTTTGAAAACAGAAATTTTAATCCATGACATACATAAATAAAATAATTTTAATGACGTATTTCTATATATACACACACACACACACACACACACATATATATATATATATATATATATATATATATATATATATATATATATATATATATATATATATATATATATATATATATATATAACTTATAAATTTCTAATCAAAAGAATATTTTTGATGAAAATTTTAATTTTAATGAAATTTGTTTTTGTAATTATAGTTACTCTCTTCCTAGCTATGTCTTTTTTTCTATGCTCGCGATGTATCTATTTAAAATTCTCATTTGATCCTAATATTTTGTAATAATTACACTGTGACAATAATTTAATATCTATAGAGCGTAATTTATTTTCGCTGAAGATATAATTTAAGGTTTTGAATAACCTTAAGCTGTGTACGCATATCATACGAATTAATTCATTTTCAATCCGGAGAACTACAGGTATTTGCTCGCTATAGTGACACATACTCTCGGAACTCCCTTCATTTAATTCCTTTGTTTTTTTAACTGTTCCCTCATTCTCGGTTTATAGACTCATGTGTTTACAAATGCCACGTTCCGGTGACTATCTCTATGCTATATTCCACCTAAAAAACATTCCACGCCTACCCAAAATTCTCCCTTCTATCACGCTCTTCAACCACTTACAATACCTCTAAATTCTCTCAATCCATTTTTTTCTACCCTCTTTACATTTCACCAAGAAACTTCACCTCATCCCCCAATATATGTTCCTCAACATGAAATATTAATGTGAATTTTAAAAATAAAGTATACAACTCCAACGATCACTTCTTCATTCCAACGTTTAAGTATATGACACAAGCGCTCGCCAGTTAAACAGTAGAAAGCTCGAATTACTCAAGGATATGAAATATTTTTTCTACGAGAAATGCTATTTTTGGAAATATCGCAAATATTTAGGTATACGTTGCCGAATCTGATAAAGACTCTTGTAAAAAGTAAAGTAATACAAACCTTATAACTAAAAAAATAGCCCTGTTTTCTCTTCAAATCTTCCAGTGCTAGGAAAGGATCGTTAGAATTGTTTAACTTCCAGAACAATATTCTTCCTCACCCATTATTTCACCATTTCTAACTCCATCGTATTTTTTTTTAATTTCAGCTTCGATACCACCGTAATCGTTAGTATAGAAGCGGAGAAGTGTATCGTCTACAATCGTATATCTCAGCTTAAGATACCACCAGTTCATTCTACATCTACAGCTCCAGAAATACCCAGCGATCCCTCAAAAAGGTGTCTGGCGGGGAGTTAAAGCACAAGGATGGGAAGGTTAAGGTACATTGGAGAGGAAGGGTATGAGTGTTATTATAAGGGTTGGGATAAGAGAAAAACTTTCACTTAAATCTCCAAAAAGACGTACAAATCCATGTATGAACATACTATTGAAAAACTTAGTTCCAAATGAATGCTAATTTTACCCGCTATCAAGGTTCTCGAGTATACTGAAAAGGAGGGATTAAAATGTCCCCCCCCCTTTTGTAATATATTACCAATATACCAAAACAGGTTATGCAGAACTGGAAAGCAAGAAGAGGAAAATTACTGAGGCTGTCAAAAATTTAAAGGGAAAAGACACAAGCAGAGAAATTCGAAAATTATGGACTCTGAGTGATGTTGTTGTGTACATAGATTTCATTTCAATCATTAGTACAAACCTGGAACTTTTGTGACTGTCCATTTTTGGAAAAGTTCAATCATTGACTCCCAAGGGATGGATTGTGTCATGGAATATTGGCTCGGTGGGTTTACGACGCTTTTCATGGCCACCACCTACATAGCGAAAGCATTATTTTTAATGCGTTACCAAATAAAAATCCAACCAGATTCATTATGAAGTTCTTATGAATTATAAATAATTACGAGGGCGATTCAAAAAGTAAGGCCTCCGATTTTTTTCGTGAAAAGTCAAATTTATTCTCAATTCGTGCATATCGTAGGAAAGACTGAGACTTTAGCTATTTTTCTACATAGTCGCCTTGACGATCAATCACTTTTTGCATCCTTGTAAGCAGCTTTTTAATACCGGCGTCGTACCTTTCTACCGACGCGTCACGAAGCCAACTGACGATTTTTTCTTGCACTTCCTCGTTTGACTTGAATTTCTGTTCTCCAAGTGGTTTTGGGGAGCGGGAAACAAGTGGTAGTCGCTGGGGGCAACTTCCGAGCTGTTAAGGAGGGTGGTCGATATCCCTGCTAAATTCATTCAGTAGGGTGATCGTTTGATGTGACACATGTATGTTGGTGTGGACGTGCATTGTCATGATGCAAACACACTCCTTCGGTGACACACCTTGTTGTAACCGAGGACCTCCGACACAATATTCTGCACGGAGAAGTAGCCCCTCTCTTCATTAAGGCCATCCTATATCTCATGAAGGGTAATTCTCCGATTATTGCGCACCATCTCGTCAATTGGAGCCACCGTTGATTCCGGCAAAATCGGCCATCCCGACCGCTGCTCATCGTGGACGTTTTCCCGGCCATGAAAAAACTCCCTGCACCACTTCCGCACGTTTTTGATGTCCATACACTCCTCACCGTACACTTCCACTGAATGACGCTGAATTTATATCGGGGAACCAGTCGTCAGTTGGCATCGCATCGCGGCGAGAGAAAGGTACGACGCCGGTATTAAAAAGCTGCTTACAAGGATACAAAAAGTAATTGATCGTCAAGGCGACAATGTATAAAAATAGCTAAATGCTCAACCTGTCCAACGATGCACGCAATGGCGAGAATACATTTGATTTTTTATGAAAAAAAATATGAGACCCTACTTTTCGAATCGCCCTCGTATTAAAATCGTCTTCCCATCAGACTACCAGACAAATGATTCGGTGGCTTAAAATACGTGGTAATTAGAGTAATAATATTTTCATGATTCATTTCTATTTAGGCCGCCTTTTACTAGCATTCTCTCTTTTTAACAAATAATATTAACTTCATGGGTCGCGGTCGTCCAGGGGTAGATCGTTGGATTGATGAATGGAGGTTAGAATTCTGGGCAAGTCTCTCTAGGCACCTTCAACTACACCTAAGCTGTGTTATTTGTCGGGTACCAAACCTTCCTGGAAAACAATAGCCGGCGCAGGGAAATGAACTGACCCCCCTAATCTGATGTGTAAATTTCACCGGTGTTGGGCTTAGTACTGGGTGAACTCTATCATCATCAATCAAACCGTTCTTTGGGTTGATTACAATATTTCCCTTTTTATGGTTATTAAATAATCATCATAAATACCCAAAACTCATTTTTTGCTCACCAAAATTACGAATACAACGCGATAATGGACGAAATCCATTCCCAAGTAGTTTTCACGGAGTGCACAATGTTTTCCTTGGTACCCACCGAACTTTTAGTAGTAATTCAAAATGTTTCCTATTCACAAACATCATGGCCAGTAATAAACTAGTCTAATGAGTGAACACATTTGCTAACGAAATGTTAATTAATCCTATGTAGTTAAGTAAAGTTGGGCTAAGAAGAAAAACAGTCGAGCACTCCCTTATCTCTTACCAAGTTTCTTGAACAAGTTTCCAGTTGTTTTTTTTCGGAGAAAGAAGAAAAACTTTCCATTTTCATCTTCACCTCAAAAGTTTCATGCACATTTCATGCAAACGAGCTCGCAAACTTCAATTTTTTTCAGATAACAAAAACATATTTCAGCCTGTCGTTGCGTCGAGAAGTCTGCGTATTAATTTTCAAAATCCTTGAAATTCCTAGTCGCTTATTCGACGTGATAACAAATATTTAAATATTGCTGAGCGATCCCTTAGACATATGAAATAACTTTTGGCAAACTCGCACGCAGTAATTCAACAGTGAAAAGAGAGGAATTAAGTTACTGAAAATATTTCCGTATTTTTAATTATCTCCATATAGACAAAGCCCCACTTTAAAAAAAATCAATATTTATTTTTTCAGTGGTTTCGGGATAAGCTACCTTAAAGATATCTCGATAATGCGCATTAGAATGACGACTTAATCGATCAATGGCCTGAGGGGGAGTGTCACTACTCGTAGCTTCTTTGATATTTTCCCTTAAGGCCTGTCTCAATATATTTCCTCGAGCACGCAAAAAGAAATAAACTCGCCTTGGCCTTGAATGAAGCCTCTCGTCAATTACCCTAGCAATTAAATTTTATTCATTTTACTCCTTACCTGTGGATGACAGGAAAAATATATCCCCCCCGGACTTCCTGGCGCGAGTTTAAGCGATATTTTTTTAAAAAAGGCGTCCATCATTGCCAACGACAGGAAATCAACAGTTACCTGGTACTACTCCGCTTGCTATACTACGTATCACTAGAAATTTATTACCACTGATATAATTTTTATTACTTCAAACTTGAGCCGTCTTTTTACTTTGCTTGCACGTCGAAAGGGTTGCATAAATTTAACGTAGGGAGGTCAAGATCTCAAAATTTTTATGCTTGAATTTTGGAATCCTTTTTGCTTCCTTCTATTTTTATTTGAAGTTACCGTGGTACACTTAGTTATCGCATTGACCCTATGTACCATTTTCCTTGTTATAAATCATTCACGAAAATAAAACATTTCACATTTAAATAATTTCGTTAATTAACGAAAGATAAACATTTGAGGTACGAACTAAAGCGACTGATCATGGTCATTATGGAGATGGAAGTATTGGAAATATTTCTGAATTCAAATACAGATGTCATTGATTTATTGGGTAGCGGTGATTTAGGTAGATGTAGTTAACAAACGTCCCTGAAAAAATGACATTTTATTGCAAATGACTCTTAACTGAGACACCAAATCAAGCAGTTGATAATTTTCTCGATGCTTCAAACTGATTTGATGAAACGTGATGAAGCAGAGAAAATTTTGAAAGATGACCAGATTTCTACTCATATGGTCACCAAACGTCGTAAAAGCTAGGACGGTATAAGACAAAGTTTATAGGTGTTGATATTTTGCTCAAAAATTCATTGATTGTGTTGAAAATATTTTTAAAATATTTTCGGCAAATATTTCACCCCGTATAAAATTAAATAAATTGTTTTGACGTGATTTCATGATATGGAAACCACTTAAAATAAAATTCAATCAACAGAGCACGCTCACTATCACGAAACTAGGTTTAGAGGACAAACACCAAGGCACTACTTTGATTATGTGGGGATGAAGATGGTATAATATTTTAGGCAATAGGAAGCCACAACATTTTTGAGTTTTGAAAAGAGTTTTAAAATCCTACGTCGCTGGAAAAATCAGTTACGGGTTTGTAGAAGTGCCACGCTGGCTACCAAGAGGAAGAGCTAACAAGTCTCCAAGAACATGCTTGAATTCAAGACTGCCAATAACGACCTTGAGAATATGTGACACGAAGTACACACGGTCCACTAGAAATGTAATGCGCATTCTCTAAGAAAAATAGATTTATTGATCGAACTTGTACAAATTCTTAAAATTCTTCAAAATACTCTATCCCTGCATCAAAACACCAGCGTAGATGTGTCTGCCACGCCTGGAAGGCACCCTGAAACTCCTTACAGGAATATTTCTAAAGAACGATTTAACATGCTTTTGGATGTTTCACACGGTCTCCCTATGCTTTCCTTTCAGCTCTCCCTTCAGTCGGAGAAACAAAAAAAGTGGCACAGAGCCAAGTCGGGACTGTAAGGGTGCTAGGGGACCACTGGTGGTGCTCCGGGCCAGGAAGTTGGCAACGATGAAGAACGTGTGGCTGGGGGAATGTGGCGTGTGGCTGGGCGCGCCGTGTTGAGAAGTCGAAAAACACACTTCACACGGAGGCACGTCTTTTCACTCAAGAGCAAACTGGCAACTAGCTGCGTTAGAAGGGAAGACCCTCCACCACATATGCCGACCGGTTTTATCGCACTGCCATGGATAATTGCGTCACAATAAACTTTTATGTAAACTTTTATATAAACTTTTATAATATATATTTATGCAATTAAATTATTATTATGAAATTAATTTTTATATTATATAAATATTACTTTCATAATTGAACCTGCATATTAATTCGTACAAAACGAAGAAAAGGCATACAATGACCCATTTTTTAGATTTTTGCCATACGGAAGGAGTTAATAACAAAAATTAATTGTTCTTTATCAGTGCAACGCATATGTTTTCTCGAAGGGACAACGGGACGCATGAAACTGTTCCCGCAATGGCTGCTGATCGATTGTCTCTCTATGGATGGGTCTTTCCTTTATCATTCCTTTGTGTGGGTAAATATGAGGAAAGCGTGACACTGGTTAAGCTCTTCGCAAATTCACGGCCAGATCACACCTCTGAAGGAGAAATAATTGACGCATTTAACACATAAGGTTTAAAAATTGAAGTTATTCACCTGACCTCAGGGCTGTAATTGAAGGGGAGTGGCAAGCGCCCCCGGAGATGTTCTGGATGGGGAGTGAGAGAAAAGATCACGGAAGTAATATGATTGGTTTTTGTACCCTGAACTTTTATAGGCACTTATGATAATTCATAAAACACCACAAAGGTACAGTTACGGACTTGGTGGGGCAAGGGAACTCCGGAATACATGTTTTTCCCCGGGGGACACGGGCCATAATTGTTACCCTGTTTACCTTTCCATCTCCTTTTTCATGCATCACATTCCCTTATGAAAATGTTTGCCTCTCCCTCACGCGACCGCCCGCAAAATCATTCGGGCATGTATCTTTCATTAAAAGTCTCTTTTTTTTATGAGTAATACACACACTTGACCAAATTGAATCATTATACTGGAATCGTATCTCCTTCAGCCCGAAGCTTCTGATGGTAAATTTCTGTCTTGAAGCGTAATATGAAGATCTATAAAGAGGATATGGCTCGCTGATAATGCTTACAACCCTGGTCAAAAGATGATTTCAACAACCAAACTTTGATATCCTTTCTCCCCCTTGGGATAAAGTATTTCTTCTTCATAAACGTCGGCAGCTTAAAGTCAAAACACAAACGTTATATTGATTTATTATGTATCATAAAAATCCACTTAAAGCGCCACTTGGATTAAACACAAAAGTTGTTAAAACAATTTTTACGGTCGGAAAAATTTAACGTGTCCTATATAGTTGAGAAAAATCAACGTGATAAGTAATACTTTAGTTCCCACGTGGGCAAAATTTATTCTAAGAATAAAAATTAGAGATTTTTGTAAAATGACGACGAAGAAAATCCTCATATCACGAAATAAAATGACGAATTCGTATTTTCCATTCAGCTCAGGAAGTGCAACAGGACAAATGGAATTCCTGAATGCAAATTGCTTAAAAATTAATCGAAATAAAAATGAAATAAATATTTGGACAAGTCGACATATTTTGATCAATTATATATTGTATTTCGAATAAGCGAAATTAAAACAGTTCTTGAAATAAAAATGCTTTTGTTCATTATTAAATATCGTTACCGTGCTTGGTGTAACTTGGTAATATACGTACGAGTATGCTCGCTATATACATTTATTGAAAAATAAATATTCTTTAAATTAATAAAACTAAATTTTTAAGGCATATTCTGAGGCATAACAAATATTTATAATTTAAATTAAAGGGAAGGCCCTTGAATCAAAAAGAAAAGTAGGCGAAGAAATAAGTCTGTTGATGTCATTAAAAGCATTATGGGTGTTAGAACTTATCAAGAATTGAAAATAACAGTAATTGAGAGAGCCAAATCACTGTATTGACAAGGCTTTTCCTTCAAAAGATGATGAAAGAATAAGTCCATATACATGAGGCAAATGCAAGCACATTTCAAATGGATAGGTTCACATACATTTATTAAAATTGACATCTTCGTAGCGGAACAAATGTTTTAGGCGTGACTTTGAAGTATCCAATATAATTCTGGCTTTATTTACCTTTCATGGTCAAATGCAAGCGTATATCAAATGTGTACATTCACTTACGTTTATTAAAATTGGCATATTCGCGGCGGAACAAATGTTTTAGGCGTGTCATTGAATTTGAAGTTTACAATATAATCCTGGCTTTATTTACCTTTCATGGCCAATAATGTGAACGAATTGTTTTGTTTCATGCAATTCTATTCGATATTCTATCCGCACAAAATATTTTTTACACAACCGTTTTACTCGCATTATAGTTTGTATATTCCTTGCGGAATTTTTGTGCCAAAAAATAACGATAAAAGTGGGTATAGGAATTTATTTCTCAAATACATTTAGCAAGTGTCTTCATAAAATAAACATTTTATTTTTTTTTCTAGGTAAGAACGTCACCAAGTCTTTAACTTATAGCTTGCCATTTTTTTTTCTACAATTCGCGGAGACCATAGTTTAAAGAAATAGCAACAAGACTCTTTTTGAACCAATAGTAGGAGCACGCTTTTAAAGCATGATCACAATATGACTTTTCATTTTGAATACAACTTCGTACTGGGTATATTTCCCCAATGTCATCTATTTTTACCCGACCGTGGTTTCGACGATTAACGTCATTTTCAGATTGATGTCACATGAAGATAATGTTAATTCTCAATACTATGGTCTGGTAAAAATATAAGAAATTGTGGAAATATACAAAGCACGAAGTTTCATTCAAAATGAATCGTAGAAAGTCTATAAATAATTCACGTCGGAAACCATCACGAATTTGACTTCGCATGAAATACTTAAACAGAAATTGACGACTGAGAGAGGAAGATTCTCATGATTTACATCCTTTCAAAACCTGTTAAATTATTTGTGAGTAAAATGTGTGTCACAAAACAGCACGGAAAACACAGCCTTTCAGTGAATACGAACTATTACCGTGTCTTGATGTACCATCCAACACGCATCATGCCCTTCTTTCGAGAAAATTACTTTGCTAATATATAATTCCGACGAAGAAGAGAGCAAACTTTGATTAATATAACAGGACAACACTTACCTATCTACTTGAGTCTCTTTCCACTCTGACAGCGAAGCCTCATAAAAAATCTACGAAGCGAACGGCTCGACGACGAAATGAACTGTGACCAAGGCGTCAAAAGGCTCCCCTGCGTGCAAACAGCCCATTCCAAGGTCCCCGCGCTGGACTGTGTTCTGGAGACGCGAGAGGGACTGAAGAGAGACAAGAAAAGAAATAAAACATTAGAGGAAAATAACATAAGGAAACAATAAGGAATTAAATCAAGGGAAAATGACACAAAATTTAGCCTTTGGTCAAGGGAACAACCGAGATCTAACCTCCATATTGCGGGCAGCTTGGGTTTGAAAAAAATATCGTTTCCTCTCCTTGTTTCGTTCGGCATGTTTCTTATTTGATAAACCCCAATCTCCAATCTCATCACTCTGTCCCTTTTAACAGAAATGGGATTAAATGATTCATATAGCCTTCATTAACGGAGGGGCGTATCCGTCCAAGGAGGAATTTTCTGGGTTTTGGAAGGGGATTTCGGGAGTGGGGTTGGGGACGACGGGACTGAGGTGGAAAGAAGAGACGGCGAGGATGTTAAGGCGTTGGGGACCGGAGGAGGGAAAGAGGGGAGGGTTGACAATAAAATACGGGACCGTGGAGAAAAAATTCGGATGAAGAGAAAGTGAGGGTCTCGGGGAGGATTGCTAACGATTGGCATTGGGCATTGATTGGTAGGGTTAATGACGCCGAATTGATCAAAATGTTTAAAAAAAACGATAAGGGCTAAATAGATAAAAGAAATAAACCCCACCCATATGTGTTTGTCTGCTGGTATACGTGTGTCCGTAGATTACAGCCAAGACGAAAACCCACCAAATGGCCCACACATATTCACGTAGATGGATGGAAAAGGGTCTCATTATTTGTGTTCCTATCCCTTTTTCTTATATCTACCAATGTGCATATATATATATACATATATATATATATATATATATATATATATATATATATATATATATGCACACATGCATATATACACGTGTATAATGAAAACGAAGAAGCGAGACAGCGCTTGCGAAAAAAAACACAGAGAACACACACTGTGTTGCGTATTTCTCTGTGCTTTTGCTCGCTACTGCTATCTCGCTTCTCCGTTTTCATTATTTTCACATCCGTGAGACTTTCCTCCAAGGTATATATAAGTGTGTGTATATATGTGCATACGAGGCACAGGCACACATGTACATACACACACAATGCATGTACATAATAAAGACACTATTGCATAGACACAAATAAAAACGATATTCAAATATGTTTACTCAATTGTGATCATGCCACATATGAGTGGCATGAACTAACTTAATCGAACTACCTTGGCAAACGCAGAAAACCCAGACAAATGATCTAAAGCGGAATTCTACACCATGATGGTCTCCTCATTACTACGATCTCTTTCCCCGGCCCTCGCGAAATTCGTCAGGTTTTAAGGAAGCCTTAAAATAGAAAATAATGAATTCGCATCCTTCCTCCTTTCACCATACCCCCCATTTATTTCAAACTCCTCGTATATATGCGTAAAACAGCCACCACCCTCAACCGCAATTCTAACCTTGCAAGACGCTAAGGTGCTCTCATCTTTTCCATTCCAAAGCTTCTTCTTCCAGACAATTCTCAATGGCCACGTGCCCTTCCGTAAATATCGTACAGCTCCACTTTTGCGACTTCTCCCCTTCTTTTTACATTGGCAAGTACACCACCACCCATTCCATCGGCATCAACACTCATAGTTACTTAATATAGTCTCTTGTATTTCTCAATCACTCCATTTCTAACACATCGCTTTCTGCAATCAATCCTTCGATAAAATTTTTACCATATAGCCATAGAAATCCTCCCAAAATCAGCAGCAAGTTTTGGAGTAAACACCCGGGTAGGTATTTGAAATGCCAATCTTATCTAAGCTCACTAATAAAAAATATCCTCCATTCCCTCCCCACCATGCGGGGGCTAACGTACTGGCTTCCTACCCAGAGGGCACGGGTTCAAATCTCGGCGGTGTTGAATATTTTTCAGAGGTATCTCAATCCCTACTTGAGGTGCTTTGTGGAGGGCACTTTGAGTGAGTACGCCGTCCGTTGGATGGGACGTTAAACTGCGGACCCCTTGGCGCCTTTCGTAAAGAGAAGGCTAATGCCGACGCCGGGTTTCTCTCCACCCTTCATCCTTTCCTGTCCATCCCCTATGGCGCAATGACCTCAGTTGTCGGTCGCCTCCCCTAAATACAACAACAACAACTACCCCTCCCCACCACCATCAGGATGCCAATCCACCTCTCTCTTTGCAACTTTCTCTTTCCAAACCGGATTCCCTCTCTCCTTCACCCAGATGAATAATTCTCCCTTCGACGAAGGCGGCAAGTCCGGCGAATTGTAAATTAGTTCTGTGAGTCCATTTTTGATTGGTTTTTGTTTTAATTGTACAGAATAACTTTAATTGGTACGTGTATATTTCGTTGTATACATGGAAGAGCTCGCGAAGAGAATTCCTTCGACCACTTCTTCAGAGGAAGGACTCCACTTTTCACTTTAGAAGGTGGTCGAAGGTGTATGGTGGTGGTGCCGAAAATTTGATTTCCGTGCGAGTTTCTCTCATTTCGGTATGCTTCATGTTTTTTACACTATTGTGTGTAGCTGACAGGCATTTTGCCTAATAGTAAAATAATAATAAGCTCCCGTTTTGCCTGATTATAAGGCAGCTACTTACGCATCTATGAATCTGCATTAAGAAGGTACGGTAAGAAGGTCGTCAAGTTTTATTTGGAACAAAAACTTCCTACTAGCCTTGCAGTGGTGCTCACTGAATCCCGTACGTAACTTATTCATTCAAAAATTTTCTTTCGCAATAATGAATATTTAACCCGCGGATAACAAACTTGAAATAATTCAATTATGATATTTCGAGGTGAAAAGTCAAAATCAAGAATATAAGAATAGGCATCATAATATTGAAGACACGAATAGCTTCTATTTAGCAGAATCCGTACATTCTTAAATTAAACTCTTATTAATTACTACTATTACTCTTAACAAACTACGGTGTTTTGAAATACAATTTCATTTATAGTCATTTATTTACATATACAACATGCATTCTCCGTATATGTAGCGCGATGCTGTGGAAATAATACCCAACACATTCTATGCGTAAATATGACAATTATTTCTCAAATGGAAAAAGTCATGGTTAAGATTTGGCATTAAAATTGAAGTCTATGACTAAATAATTATCTTTGGTGAGATACCTTTGGTTTTTTAATCAGATGATAAAGGATTTCATTTCTCATTTTCAATTTATGCCTCCATTCTCACTAACTTGACATCTTCAGAATAATCGCAAACGCATGCTACTTTGACTTAATTTGAAACGTCAACGCCACCTCTTCCTGCCCACAATCGGGATATAATAGACATTCTGAATCGGAAAAGCGTTTTACCTGCCGCTATATACAGGAAAGAGTAAGAATTAAGAGTATTAGTAGTAGGAATTGTAGGATAAAATGTACAGCAGGAGCTATTGCGGTCAAATTGTGGGAACCAAATCATTTCCGTAGATTAAATTCCGCTAGCATTATGGCAAAGGTACAGAAAAGGAAACAAGACACTATCATAATAGAATATCCGATTAGAAATGCTTTGCCTCCTGGAAGACTATCCCTCTGGCGCCCACGAGACACAGGTGTAGGGAATGGAAAGGCAAGGTCATTGGAGTGCTTTCAGAGAGGGTAAAAACTCTTTGCAGTGAGGACGTTTTCACGGAGAGTAAAAACACTTAGCTGACGCATTAAACTTCTCCTATTCTTAGGCACCGCCATAATCACTTAACGAAAATTAATGGGACTCTAGACATTTGGTAAAGTGGATTTTTTAAGGCAATTCTCAACCTTGTTCGAGACGAATGCGTAGTCACTAATCATATGTAAAAATCAAAAGTAAAATATAATATAATATTCATACTTTTAAAATATAATTTTCTCCCCCCTTGTGCCCACACTAAAGCTTCAATAAGTTTTCTGGATGATAATACCGAGAAAGAAAACCTTACTCGAAACTAATGAAACTAAACTTCTATGTTATTACACATTCAGATTAAGCTCAAAATTACCATGCCAACACTCACTTCTGATACAAAATCTCTTTCACTAGATTGTATAATAAATTAACACGAATAACACCAATTAATAAACATTAGAATTATAAATTGATTAATAGCAAACACACTAGCCAAAATATCAACTATTACATTAGAAACGCGTGCTAAAGATAATTAGTCATTTGTAAGGATAGTCATAGAGTATCCCAGAGTTTATCTAATGTATAGTACCGCAGAACATGGTATAGTTTATGAGCCAAATCGACGAAACAAATGTTGGAAAGTAATCAAGAGAAAATCCAGCATTCACTACATCATAATCAGGTATTTATGGAGTAATATGATGGTACAGTTACGCAAGAAAATTGAAGCTGATTGAACTATGAGGACACCATAAATTGAAAACTAAATACATACAGGTTATTCATGAAATATCCAATTATATATAAAGCACTCGAAAACCATCGTATTAGATTAAAAAATCCTAAATTATTATCGAGTAGAAAAGGCATGGAAAAGATATTGCCAATGTAACCATTGATTTTGAATCAACTTCTCACTAGCTAATCGCCATCAAATGACCACAAAGCTTCACCTTAGAGACCGTGTGCCCTTCCATTCTCCATCGAGGTAATAATTCTAGATCATTACAATTCATTGCAAAGCATTTTACCTTGTGAGAACAAAAAGGAGTAGTTTATGACTCTCCATATCGGGATGCACTTCCATTGCTGGCAAATTTAAGAAAGAAGGGCAACGAAACCCAACTCCTTCCTCACATGTGCCTCATAGCAAAAAATAAGGGTTGCTCCTAAGAAGCAGGGGGAACATGGGAAGTAGAGACGGGAAGCAGACAATGGGCTATTAAACGGAAAACAAAGTACGGGGCGGAGAAAATAAAATAAAATGAGATACAAAAAAAACGGGAAGGTGGGGTGGGAATGAGATGAGGCCTTTCGTGTTCGTGGGTGGAGGGTGAATGGGAAAGGTTAGGGAGGGCGGGCTTTCAACATTCCGGAAGGCGGAGAAGAGAAAGGAGGAAACGAGAGGAAAGTAAGAGGAGGATCGAGGGGAAATCTTTCCGAGTGGGGACAACGGATGGAAATTCAATTACTGGGCCGAAAGAATTAGGAGGGGAAGACGAGGAGGAAGGTAGGGAAGAGGCGGAGGAAAAGGGAAAGAGAGAGAGAGAGGAAAGAAGGGGAAGTGGGTCTGGGGAGGACGGATCGATCCTCCCTTACTCTATCTCTCGATTGGCGGTCGGCGGCCTAACGTCCATCCTTAACCCAACCTTCGCCGGACCAAGGGAATGAGGAGACATGGTGAACCCTTAGACGTGGAGAAATTACGGAGAAAACTGAGTGCCAGCTACACTTCCTACCAATGAAGAATAAATTCAATATATGCCTATTTAATTGAACCCCTCAGTGTTTAAATTCACGATTTGAACTGTGCTCCGACTATCATAATACTCATATAGTGCTTTGTGATCCAAAGGTGCTCTCAGATGATATGGCGGTTCTAAAAAAGAGCTCAAGTGGGGTCCGTAAAAATATTAAAGATTGGTGGTCTAATATCGTTCCACAAGACACCAGGCAATTTTATTCCGAACCCCTGAAGATCATATGGAAGTCCTATTGAGTTCATAGGACCCTTAAGAAAGAAATAGCTGCTTTCTTTGACCGTTTTATCAATTATAGAAGATAATCATCTGTGAGTTTGCGCAGGTTTCCGTGAAATTGACTTTTACGTACAAATGAGGCTTTGGGATCTCAAGTAAAAATCTGGAAAATCCTTTCCCTCTTGAACTTTGGACTTGCTTTCTCCATCAAGGTTATTGGTTATTAGGTTCTCCATTAAGGAATACTTTTATCGACGGGTTAATCTACCTGGATAATTTTCATTTTTAATTTTGACTAGCTCATATTAATTATTTGAGAGTCATAATCGTCATAGAAACCTATCTACTATGATACTCATTTGAATAAAATATTCTCTTTTAGCACATTCTTTATTTACACAAAAAGATCTGATTGCTGAAAACAGTAAATGTACAAGTGAAAGATGGATGAAAAGTTTGATACAACGAGTGAATGTATGTTTTTTTTAGAAACTTAGCCTTCGATGTAAGAGAATGAGCGAATCTGGAAAGCTTTTAGCATTACGGAGAAGGCCGAAAAAATAAATTGGATTGATGGAAAGACAAATGAGGAGTTTTTAGATGGGGTGAGGGGCGAGAGTCGCCTGGTACAAAAAAATCAAAGAAGACATAACGAGGTTCCGAAGATATATTCACAGATTAGAGGGATGTTGAAAGTTGTGGTATGGTGGAGAATGTTTCGTAAGAAAAGAAGACGGTGGAAATTTATAGCCATTCTGAACTGGATAAGAATCATGAAAACTATAAACAGACGAAGGGGTGGAAATAAATTGGTTTTCATGTTTTGATAAGGAACTTAGTGAGTTGGCGACTTGAAAAACATTTCAAGGACCCTCCACTATTGGTATAATTATACCTGTTAAAGCGCAATCTGTTTTTAGACTTAGTTTAAACACCGGTTTTAACGAAGGGATTCGCATCGTAAAAGTATTCGCATCACACTAGCACAGAAACCCATGTCCTAAACTACATTCCAGTAGAGGAACAGTTAAAATAAGGTCGAGGAGTTCTTTGTCCTTTAAATAAGCAACATCGGCATTGATGTCGCTTTCCACACCCTCCAAAACGTAATTATACTCTATAAAAGATTATTTTTCGACTTCTTTCACTAAACTATATTATTCGGGGTATAACTCATGTATTTTAATCTTACCCTAATAACCATTTTTGTTGAAACGATAACACTTTAAATTTATTAATTGCTCGTGTTCCTGATCTTTGGTTCTCAGAGTTGAAGAAAACTTTTAACTCCTCCGATAGCTATTCCAGTTTTCCGTACTTCAATGATGTGTACATATTCAAACACCCACTTCATTTGACTCAAATTTAACGTCACCTTGGCAGCATATAATTACAAATATAATTTAACGTCACCTTGGCAGCATATAATTACAAATATCTCATTTCTTTACCCATTAATTTCATGTTTCTCCTCTTCCTAATTCATATTTAAGTTACCTGACTTCGTTGAATTATGATCAACTAGTTATGAGCATAAAAAGAGATAACATGCTGTTATAAACTTAGCCAGTATAAAATAAGACTGTTACATAAAATATGGCGGACGTTCATATGTTCTTCTACTTATCTATGAATGCTTTCAACATATTACTGTGTCAATGCAATAATTTAAGAGTGGAAAAATCATTCGCCTGAAGGCGAATTTCAGTGTGTAAAAATCATTCGCCTTCAGGCGAATGATTTTTACAAACTGAAATTGTTGCATTGAAATGCATATTAGCGGATGACTCCGTTAAAAGTTACTGTTGCGGCATCTCCCGCAGATTCTTCGAATTTATTTATCTTAGTGTGTATTTGACTAACATTATTTTTACTTTTAACAATGAACAAAACGATTAAAAACTTCTCATTTTACCGATAATAAAGCCATAAAGTTAAAAAGTCGTTAATTGCGATTTAAACGGTGCCATTGCACGCTTTAGGAATAAAAGACTGAATTAAGAACAGATTAGCATCTCGACAAACATCATTTCTATGAAAATTAATTACGACACATTCATCCAATTTACAGCGTCAATCCTACAATTTCCAGATAAGGTTTGGAAAAATCTAAACAAGAAAATCAGAAATCAGAATCTAGTAGACCCAAACTGAAGCGATAAGAAGAAATTAGGGCAATAGATGTTTTATTAATGCCAAGGGAGATTGGGGTTTGATTGCATCCCAAAAATCCTTCGGAAAGCGAGCCGGCGGATGGTCTTCAACAAATCCGGAAATAATAAGCTTGTTATCTGGTGATTAATAACGCAAAAAACGCAAGGGTCTGGTTAGTTACCGAAACCATACCAATAATTGCCCTCGTTAATGCAAATTAGGGAGTTCGAAACGAACGACTACTAATGATTTCGGTTTGTAATTTATGCACCGAGTTGTTTTCCTTGCTTTGAGGAATGCTTACGAATAATACTTAGTGACTCAAGTGTTGCCTCTGAGAAGTTTGGCTTGAATAAATGTATATTCAATCCATACATATTTTCCATTGCTCTAACCCCTTAAAATCTTCTCTCGTGCAAATCCCATTTGAGGATTTAATCTGTGATAAAGGGACTTGGCATACAACATATAGGAAATTAATGGAGCAGGCATGAGTTGGAGAATGGAAGAGGTAAAATGAACGGAAAGGAAAACCAGCGAGGAAGTACTAGGCGGAAGATAGAGGGTGAGGAGAGTAGATGGCTGGAAGAGATCCAAAGGAAGCGGGGAAGATGGATGCAGAGCATTTGATTGGCGTTAAGATGTTGAAGGCTTAAGAGATGGGAGAACGTTAGGGAGGCAAGGAAGAGTTGGGAATAAAATATGGATATTGGGTGAAATGAATAAAGGAAGGAAGTATGCGGAAATGAAGAAAGGTTTATTGCAATGTCGGATGTCAGGTTGTTTTGGGTTTTGTTGTACTGGGTTTTGTTGGAAGAGGGTAAATAAATACATCGTTGTATCGCTGCGCAGTCTGTAACATGTAGGAGTTGCGGATAACCCCTATCCCGGAAATTTGCTCCTATTTTCTGCAAAACGTTAATTAATTTCATTCAGTGCAATCTATCAAACGCCTTGAATTCTTCGAAACAGAAAAATTCATCCTGATAGTATTTTGTGTCCCTCCTTATATGTCCTACTTACATGGCATCACTCGTGCCTCTGCCCTTCCTGTAACCCCCCAGTATCATTTTCCCTGATTTCCATCCCCTTGTTAATAATCCTGATATCCTGTGTTTTCCTTTTTTGGGATAGAAACTCCAATTGCTCTGACGAAATCTTCCAACCAATTTCCTCCTTCATAAATGCTACGAATTAGTCCATAAAAACTCTTCCTTCCACCAATTCCTGTACCTTTCCTTAGTTTCACGGGAATGTTGTCCACTCTTACGGCCTTATTCGATTTTAATTCCCTAAATGCCCTATATATTTCAGCATCGAATAAGTCTGGATCAAATTTACCCCATCCTTGTCATATTCTCTTTCTATGCCTAAGCTTCCTGGTCATAAAGCTTTACCAAACAGTTCTTCTAAACATGACTTTCATACCTCTTAAATCTCCTTTGGTTCAAATAATTATTTTTAATTAATGAATAATATTTATTTAATCTGTGGTTAACCATAACATAATCTCCCTGATAAATTTCTGAGTAACCTGGAATGTTACATGTGTACCTACGCCTGTCTCTTGTGGTGTCTATAACAAGTTTTGATGATAATTAATCTTTGCCTCCAGTAGAATTTCTTGCTTGATTTCTCCCGGCAGCCAATCCTTCTTCTTAAACCGTAGTTCCTTACATCATTACCGTCTCTTCCTTCGTCTACTATCACGTTCCACTCCCACATACCTATCAAATGTTTCCCTTCAGAAACACCCGCGATTACATCCTCTAAGTGATCGTATACCCTATCGACTTCCTCTTCCTTATGATTGCTTGATGGCATTCATAGCTGAAAAATGACCAAATTCGCCTGTTTCGCTTTTACTTCTGCTGGTGATTGTCTATCCATTACTTGTTTTGTGTTAACTACGCGTCTTCCAATATTTTTATTCAGTATTAGTGCCACCCTTCGCAGGCTCTTTTCCTCTTCGCTGTGTATTACTCTATAACAATCACTCCAGTAATACCCGCTATCTTTCCATCTCACCTCGCATAGAACTAAAACATCATTATTTCTTTTCTCCATCTCTCGCTTTACATTATATAATTTTCTTCCCCGTAACATTTCCCTTAAATTCCAGATTCCTAATCTAACTTACCCAGCCCTATTCTGCTTCAGTGTAGTAGCTGTCACGCATAGTAAAGGATTTAGTGAGATGAAAACCACGGAAGTCTTGCCTCTCCCGCTGCCGGCCGGGGACGATACGGGGTCGATTCGGCTGAGTACTGCAGTTACCATTTTCATTATGATGCCCATACTAATAGTCTAAGGTTAAATAATTGCGGTTATTTCCTCTTGTCTTTCTCATTAATGTTTTTAACGTGATTCAATTGACCAGCCCTCTGTAGTTAGACGCCTTTGCAGCCGCCTCACTCGGGAACAGACGCTGCGCGGGCTAACTTTTATCAGGCTCCTACCCTTTGACCTATCTGGCATGGATACCAGGAGAAAACAACGCTGTCCGAGCCCGCACAGCTCTTGAGGTCATAAAAGCCCACAGGAAGGGCCCTAAGGAAGTCTTCTCAAGGAAATATGAAGGAGAAAAATCACTCGCATTATAAGAGCAATTATGAAAGCAGGTACGACCCAGTTCCGGATGGACAGCCTATGATGATGATGGAACCGCTTTAGGTAATAGGCAGTTTGATTAATATTGTTATTTTGCGGTTGATTCAAGGAAAAAATGAAAAAGAAAACCTTTCATGATCTGCCTACTTGTGTGAATTCGACTGCCAGACATCATTGTAGCCCTGGTGGCTGGAGGTAGTTCAAAAATAGTTTGATCCAATGGATTAGAAATCCTTTAGCAATTCAAAAAAGAGCAGATTTAGGTCTGGCCTTTTTATTTTATCTTAATGAAAAACTCGAAACAGCAATATAACCAATCTGGGCGTGACGCTACTTCCATACTTTAAAACAACATTACCATCAAAAATTCCTTTTTCGCAAATGATTTGGACTGCATTCTACACATTTACCTTCTAAACATCACTAATTTTACACCCTAGATATTTAAAATCATTACAAAAAATAATATAAAGTCTATAATCTATGTCATAGTGAAGCACTTCAGGTAATTAAAGAAAGCTTAATTCAGGAGTTTCAAAATGGTGAATTTTCACGAAATTACTTAACCTTAAAAAGGTAATTAAAGAAAGCTTAATTCAGGAGTTTCAAAATGGTGAATTTTCACGAAATTACTTAACCTAGCGAATTTTTGCCGTCAGAAAAATATATTAAGAATGTATCATTGCTTTATTTACCTTATGTGCACATACTTAACTTAAATTATTTCCAACGTTGTTTGTTTCTAAATTTGTTCATTGGTCATGTTGGGCATTAATGAAAGCCACACTAATTAGGAACTCCTTTCAATGAAATGGGGAAATAATGTTCTTTGGGACAACATTAACATGTTTGCGTTGGTGCCTGTATGCATTTTCCATTGCTACAACCAATATTTTTTAGACTTACCAAATTTTAAAGGTTGAAGGGTCTACAAAGCACCTGCCCGATCGCTTTTATTGGGAAACTAGCGAGTAGTAATTATAAAAAATTAAAAAGCATTTACCCAAATCCCTATTAACACGCGATTAAGGACGTAAGTTAACTCAGACATCACTTCCCGTAAATCCCTTATCACGAGAAGAGCGAGATTCCGGCTCACCTGAAATCCCGCCTGAGCCTCCGCTTCCGCCCCATGCCTAGTTCCTTCGTCCCTCGAAGCTTATCTCTTGCCCACCACTCCAAACATCCTCCCCTTAGACGTAACCTTTATGCGACGTCGCTTCTATTCCTTGCCGCCTAATATCTACCAAGGCAATCTTTAATTAGGCTAGTGGAGGCAAAAGAATTGGCTCATGTGACACGTCGTTCAGGATAGAAATACCTTATGCCCTTATGTACGGGAAGAACTAGAACTCTGATATCTAGTCCTGTTTTTGACCGTAGGTCCGTAATAATATATAAAATCTCCATATTCCATGACTATATATATATATATATATATATATATATATATATATATATATATATATATATATATATATATATAGTCATGGAATATAAATATATATAAATATATATATATATATATATAAATATATATATATATATATATAAATATATATATAAATATATATATATATTTATATATATATATTTATATATATATATTTATATATATATAATACATATTTTATATTACATATATATATATATATATATATATATATATATATATATATATATATATATATATATATAATGCATATGAAGTTACCACTAGTGGACAAAGACAAGAACATAGAAACACAAAAAAGAAGTAACTTACAAGGTCTCGAATTAACGGTGGTCCCAGAGACCTTTATCAAGGAAGAGAAGGACAGAACTTTGTCCCGTCTGATAGTCCCGTCCTTCACGCAAATGTTAATTGACTGTCCAAGCGGGCAAGTATAAACCGTCCCGGTGAGTGAAGTCCCACCTTTACCGGTCATGATACATAAGAAACGCTTGGCATTGAAGAAAGAAGCATGACTGAGATGGAGGTGTGGTTTTCGAGAAGGAGGAACTTAAAACTAGGAGTAAAATATGAATTTTTTATCTAACAAGAAAGGAAAGCCGACAGGGAACGGCTTTTTACAAAAAAGACAGTCAGTAACAGCACTAACTGCCCACAGGCACACTCTGGGCATAGGGCGGTACAAAAAGGAAGCGGAGGTGAGGGTCGCCCATTTCCCACAGCGGGAAATTACACTTGGGTAAGAGAAAGCCGGTGACAGCAAGACCGTGAAGCGGATAAAATGATACTAAAATAACTTAGAGGACGGAGGAAGACTTCCGTCCGGCCGTAAAGCAGTTTATTGCTCTGAAGAAAATTTAAAATTAAAAGACACAGAAAAGACTCAAATGCGAGTAATATCTTTAGGCAGTGTATAACTGTGTTTCTCTCCGGGATCATAGTCGCAGATGGTTCGTCGCAGCGGATTTCCAGACGGTGCGAGGCGGGATTTGAAAAACGCGACTTGCGAGCGAATGAACTCCGCGACGAACGGGAGTTTAGGGACGCTCCGCTCGCACATCGGCCATCCTAGTGAAACGACTCATCTTCCTTGAGAAAGGTGGCTGGGATAATCGTAAATTCGAAACCTTTTGGGTTTCTTCTTTTTTTGTGTTTCTGTGTTTTTGTCTTAGTCCATTTGTGCTAACTTCATGTACATTATTATTCACGTCAGTGAGACTTTCACAAAAGTGTCACAAAAGATCCGGTCGAGATCACATGGTCGAGATGCACTTGGCGGATCCGTGTCCGAGTTTCCTTTTGTTCGTCCGAGAGCACTCGTGGCAGCAACTTCGCACACACTTTTCTCATGCCCATGTTTTCTGTTACAAGTCGATGCGCATCACTTTCAGGTATTCCAAGTTCATCAAACACCATGTGAACACTTAATCTGCGATCCCTCTCCAACAAAGCCTTCATTCTTTCAAGATTTGGGTCACTTTTTGAGGTCGAAGGGCGTCCTGAACGTCCGGCGTCTTCAAAATCTTCTCTACCCTCCCAAAAAATATTGTGCCACTCAAAAAAACCCGATCTACCCATAGCGTTATCACAATAATCTGCATTGACCATGTCATAAGTCTCTTTCCCGGCGTTGCTCAGTTTCACGCAAAATTTGATGGCGTAATGTTGTTCCAATTACCGGTTCACGACGGAACGTTACGAGGTCACGTTATAGAGGTCTCACAAATGAACGATCCGCACTTCGATAAACGCTGGTAACCTACTATCATCGGCCTACTGCCTTTCTGAGACTATCCTGCGTCAAACCCATCCAGAGAAACCGGCGCCCGTCGGTCCGTCTATCCTGGGTAAAATTCCAGAAAATTTCAGAAAAAAAGTCTTGTACCTTTGTTAGGTCGGAAACTTTTCAGACCACCCACGCATTCTTATATATAATATATTTATATAAATAAGAAGAAGTTTATATATATATATATATATATATATATATATATATAAACATATATATATATATATATATATATATATTTCCATATATATTTATATATATTAATATATAAATAAATAACGTAGATATACCCTAAGAACACAATATGAAAATAAGGTGGGATGGGATATGGTATGGTGAAATGACAATGGAGAAGTTTTGATATTAAATTTCCCCGTCCAATGGTACGCCAAACCTCGAGCCGCGCGTGAGAGCAGGCAGAGAAATCCGAGCGCACGCTACCAAATGCTTAAAAATACCCTCCTCACTCCCATTGTAGGGCTGATAAATGCTAAGGCGTCGCATGATATTCGGTAATTACTAATCCCTTTCAGTTCAATCATGTCCCCACTTCATGAGATTTGGGAAGAAAAATGAATCACCCGTGAAAATGAATTTACTTGTTCATTCCTTGAGTATTGATGGGATTAAAATGGGAGCAATTGACTCTCAGAAAGATTATGAGGATATGTCGCTTAAATTAGTCTCTTTTATCTTCATAGGGTAATAATTGGCCCTAAAAACAATTTATTACAAATTCTGGTACACGTTAAAGATTCCTATACTGTTGAATCAAAGCACGATATTTAGTTTTAAAGTATTTTCACTTTTAATGCTTCAATACATTTAGAAATATTGAAATAGGTAGGGATATTTGAATATAATATGACCAATAAATTATAATTATTCTGATTTATAAAGGAATTATTATTGCTAAACGTCATTCTACAGAATTAGATTTAGGATAGTCCCGAAAGACTGAAAAATCGAATGCCGCTTTTAAACACTTCTGAATAGTCTAACAAAATCATCACCTTGATTATTATCGTTATACAGTTTACCTTTCAAAGAATATTTTTGATGGAGACACAGATTAGCAACCACAACATTTCTAAGCCTTGCCTAAAAAGATGTGTAACAACCTGACACCCTGCTATATTATATACACTATATTTAGCCTTCCTTCGTTTTCGCAAAAATTATACTTCCTTTCATCACGTCTGACATGCGTATTTAATTACCTTAATATGATTCAATTTTTTATTCGTATAAGTCGTCCTGTCTTATGTACTCCAGTTTTACCCTCTTTATGCCAACCGTATGATTTTCTTATTGTCGAATCCTCCCAGGTTTCCTTCATATTCTCCTCTTTTACCAGGACTTAAAATTTTCCATCTACCTTATACCCTCAGCAATATTTACTAGAAGCTTTCTTTCGTTTCTTAAACACTTAGCACTTCTTTCGTCTCTATTTTGAGGTTAGTATTAGGTATATCTGTTACTGTTACGCGTCGAAATTAAGTAGTGTCGATATGTGTACCCATGTAAAACCTAACTCAAACCGAAGGCTACCATTGCTAAATTAAAGCAATGATATTCCATAAACAAATAGAGTGACTTAAAATCTCATACATGGAAATAAGGACGTGTTTTGCAGGATGTACAGGTATGATACTAAACGTAGATATAGAATTGCAAAAACTAACATAAAAAGGAAATGGATAAATACAGATAAAAACCTTATTTAATATATGAAATTATTAACTTAATAATGGTAACCTCAGGAGATGAGATAATTTACATTGCGATTAAAAAAGTTTTTATTTTTCACACTCGAATGGTATCGAGTGTATGCATTCACTACGAGGAAATTTATTTTCGAATGAAAGAAGAATACCTAGTTATCTTCTTTGATTCTTTTATTTTTTTATTTGCAGATTAGGATTCGACCTGGAGTCCAAAATCCACAGCTCTTACTTTCTGCTTATTTATTCAACTAATTGGTATAGCCTCCTTCCAATTCCATCTATTTCCATTACTCCCTCCTACATACAGCGTACAGATTTCTAATCTAGTCCGTAATTTACATCCCTTTAGCTCCCTCTACAGCTCTCAAGGTTGATTTTGCAAGATAACGTGATTCCTTTCTTCGGTAGTACCCCTTTCCTTCCCATTCACTGAATATTTAATCAACTGTCCGGTAGTATTTCTTTTCTTTCATCAAATTAAATGCTATTCTGGTTTTCTTTTACACTATTCGCGTTCTTTTAATTCCTCTGAATTTTAATACACCTAATAACGACTAAATTATTATCTGAATACACGTATGCTTTCTACCGTATGAATTGAAAGCGTTGAATTGACATCCACCTGTGCACTTTTCTATCATTTATTTTGTATAGTTCGTCATTTTACGCATTTAACTAAGTCTATATAATGGTGTCAGAAATAGGAGTTCATACTTTTTTAACCATTATCAATAGACAACTCTATGACTTACTAACTTTATTCCTTTCTGTTGCAGTACTCTCGTTACCCAGTTCCTTTGACCACCCAACCTGAAAATGAGCTGAACGTCGATCTATATAAATTTAGGGTCAAAACTAAATACTATACTGTGAAATCACAATTGTATAGTTTTTCATTCTAATTGCCATCATAAAAATTGTTAATTTTATTATGACATTTTATTTAATAATAAAATAACAATTGAATTGCTTTTTAAGATAAGGTATGTCTAAACGATAGAGATAGTTTACTAACGCAAAATATCAAGTCGGTGGTATTTCAATTGGGTGCATCTCGCTTAATAATTTGACTATCCATTGCGAGGAAATTGATGGATTACTGGCAGTGTAAGCAAACATAACGGATAGTTATTTTTACGAAGTCATAAAAACTGGAGCTGTGATGATCCATGGTGATACCATTTCAAGCATGGAAACAAACCTAATATATCTCGCGCCATTTCTATTGACTGTACTTGCGACGGTTTATTTTTTCTAAGGAAGGAATACGCGTCCTCTGGAGAGACTGGTGCTGTACTCTCAAATCCATTAGTAGGGATCTGAGTGGGGAAATCACCAATTCCTGAGCCATAATAGGCAGGGCATTCAAATTCGCAAAGGCAGTCAACTCAATTACAAATGGAAGCAGGAACTTCTCCTGGGTGAGGGCAAGAGTCGTCGGAAGTTGGAAGACGGAAAACAGGGGGGACGGAGGTTCAGTACGAGAAGCGCGGATGGCTGAGCGGGAAAACAGAGGGAGACCACTCGGCACAGGCGCCAGCAGCTCGTTTCAGGAACCTTAATTAACCGAAGGAAGCAATTGATTAATTAGACTCCGTCACGATACGGACTACGCAAACGTATGGAATCGGGGACGATGGAGACGTCCTCTCCCGTCTTGAGGAGACTAGAGAGCAGAAGGGTTGAGGATGGAAGAGAGAAGATAGGCGCCCTTTCCCACTGCGACGTGGAATAACTCGTTAGGACCGGGATTTGAGAGGAGGAGCACTCCTAGAGTCAGGCCTAAAGCCCTTAGACGAGGATTTGGACGAAGGAAAGCGATACGGGGTGCTTAAGAACGATCCTCTTGCTCATACTATTAGTATCATTACTGTGGTAGTCTATCGTTTATGGTAGGTTTTTGATGGGTAAACAGACTAACCACCGCTACTTTTCAATGCCTCACCTAGCGAGATGAAACATGAAAAATAAGAGTAAATAAATAATAAACTGTTCTTCAAGCTTCCTGCCTCCCTTCAAACTCCCCCATCTAACATGCCTATTCTTTTCCTCCTCACCACAAAATATGGCTTCAAAAATTCCCTGAAACCCAACAAGATTTTTTTTTGCTAGAGTTGTGCCAACTTCAAAGAAACTCTTCTTAAGAGGCTTAAAATTTTCAGCAAGAAAAACTTACCAAAATACAGCACATTTTCCTGAAAATTAAAATATTAAAAAAAATGGTTGTAAATTTATTTTCTGAAATTTAAGTAGGTTCTCCTTTGAATTAAAGAGGCAGTTAAAGTAAATGGCCAACAAAATATTGAAAACAATGAAAAACATACTCAGAAATACTGACGGAACTCTCGCTGTAGATTGGCGTAAAAAACCTCGAAAAGCCGAGAAACATTTGAATTCTAACCACAGAATCAAAAAAATTAACGAATGAAGCCCAAGCAAATAAAACATGGTTATTGAACGCTTCTTAATAACAATTTTTCAAAGACTTTCATTAATACCATATAATATTCAAGTAAAACAACCAGAGGAGGGTACTTCGCTGGCTAAACAAATACTGCCTACAACTATTGCAACAATTCCTCACAAATCCACCACCCACTTGTAGCCATTTCACAAACATCAAACATAAACTCAATAATTAAAATAAACGCAGAATTGACTAATTCCATAATTACCAACTCAGCTATTTTTAAATTTAAGACGTAATCAGCATTAAAAGTCGTTTTCGTATTCTTCATCTTAAATTTCCACCTCAAATTTCATCTCAGGTAAACAAAGTTTGTATTGAAAGTATCGGGAAAAGTTTTATTATAAATAGATTTATTTTACATACTGCTGCAATGCCTAAACATTCTTCAAAGTACAACCCTTTAGCGTTTACATACATTTTCCAGCGGTTTTTCCATGACTCGAAGGCTCCATGGTAGGCGGATTCCGGAAGGTCCTTAAGAAATACAAGCATCCAAGCTTCTTTGACGGCACTTACGGTTCCATGGTGGTGTCCATTGAGGGAGGATTTCACATTTGTGAATAGAAAATAGTCTGCTGCTGCCAAGTCGGGACTGTCCAAAAAGTGGGCGTCTTCTTCAACGCGTTGCACGAGGTCTTCGCAAGTAGACACTCGACTCTTCTCTTGGTCGTCCGTCAAGACTTTCGGGGAGAGTTTAGCGCGGATCTTCCGCATCACCAAATTTGCAGTGATAATGTTGTGCACTGTCATCTTATTAAGGCCAATACCATTTGCGATCATGCGCACATGAATGAAGTACTTCAAGCACACATTGCAAGCTATCGTCGATTTTTGAATTCGACTGGCTCCCAGCGCGGGGCTCGTCCTCCATATTCTCTTTACCATCTTTTAAGAGATTGTGCCACTTAAAAACTATTGTTTGTGACATGCTTTCATTTTTATACACTTGGCAAATAATGCCAAGCGTCTTTGTACCCGATTTCCCCAGTCCAAGACGAAATTTGATGGCGTACCGCTGTTCAATCATTCGCTGCATTTTGCGCTTGCACCGAGACACTCAACAGATGTTCACTAAAAACACAGTTTCGTCTGTACGAACCCTTACAGGCAATTGGCACTTGGCGTTGGCAATTGACATCTGTCACCATGACTCAATGACAAAATTTCCTCAACCTATAGCACTACCCTACGCATAAAATTGTTCATAAATCTATTCCTGGCATCCTTACACAACGTTGCCCCCATCAGATCCTTCCTCCTCCTAAATCTTTTAGCTAAGTTTCCAGTTGTTCTTATTATGCCTAATCTTAATTGAAACATTTCCGAGAGAGGTTAACTGTACCACTCGCTCCGAGGCATGCTGCAGTATCCCGTAGAAAATGCGGCAGCGTCCTGTTAGCCCGGCATAACAAACTCAGTGAAGTCGATTTCGAAGGCTAAATCCCAAATGCGCCAATGGGACAATTCCTGCAATAGGTAAGACGTAAAAATTGAGAAGTAAATGGAAGTTTCACTATTAATCGTTACCTGTTGGTGAAGGTAGGGTTTTATGGATCCAGAGACTAAACACATATGCTAGTCTTTCTGAGGCCGACCTAACCCAAACCTCAGTGTGTAGGAACTACAAGTTATCATTAATTATTAATTCAAAATAATTTGCAGTTTAATTAATAATTTTAACTCAATATATTTTATAGATCTTGACCTCATTTTGTAGAAAATCTTGATTTTATTCCTCCTCCTACTCAATTCCCCCCTCTTTCACAATCTTAGGAATTGCATTGTGGCTTTAAGAAATAAGTATATCAACACATTGCAGAGGAACTGAAAATTTGAGATTAAATTACATTAGGAAATACCGTTTCTCATTAAATATCATTCACATCATAATGGGGCGTGCTAGAGGATATTAGTTATTACATTAAAAGATATTACCAAATAAAAGTGAGTGCCGTGAAGTTCTCAATCGAAAAATATTATTCAAATGCTAAGCCTTATATCTGGACTGGAATCAAAATTGGGTGATTCAATAAACTACGTTCAAAGAACTCTCCAGTTAAAATGATGATCGTAATTTACAATCATATTCCACTCGTTTTGGCCATAAACATAGGATTTTAAGCTCACTAACTGCACTTAGATGGATTTAAAAGAAATGAGTTGAATCATAATATTATGCCTCAATTTAATGATAGCATATGGGCCCTATAGAATGAAACATGATAGTTTCAGGGCCAAGCTAAGAGGTAAATCAGTCATGTGGTTAGGGTAGATGCACAATTTATTCTATCCTAGATCTTCCTCTGAAGTTATAACTGAAGCTAACTGAAACCGATATCATATCAAATATAAAATTCAACTATATATTGCAGATAACTAGTGACTGCAGTAAAACATCATGAAAAAGCAGCTCTTTATATTGCTGGGAGTCACAGATATTTTTCACTTCAAAAAGAATACGTTGAAACAACGCAAGGAAACCTAAAATAAAGTTTTTATTCCTCATTAGTCAATACAAACAATAATTCCTACTATTCAAAGTACTTTGTTACTATGGATTTTTACTCGTTTTTTGTCATACTATTTGTATTGCAATTGTTTTCCTTTATACACTTTCATAATTTTTGCGTAAACGTATGCTATCCGCGACTGTAAATAGAAGACGCAATTTTAAAAGATAAGTGATAATACCATACAATTAATTAGCTTAAATATGATACGTTTTATAAAAAGGTTAGCTGTGCAGTCACTGAATATCCAAGCTTCACTTAAAATTGACCTTAAATATAAACTACTCATTTGTTTCAAGCTTAAAAATGACTAGAATGCTTCATTGCTTATTCAATAACGGTTCTCAAGGCATTTCCCTAGTCATTGTTTCAATGACTACTTTATACCTTTCCCTTTCCATTATCCCTACATTTTATCGACCATATTTTCACCCATAGTTTTTGTATTTACTCCACGTACATTTTCATATTTCATTTTTCTATCGCTATAAGTCCAGTTTGTGAGGCATCTCCGCAAAATGAGTTTTTCACAAGCTCTTTGCTTACACCATTACCCTGCTTGCAGCATCGTGCGAAGCTCGATCTCAATCCGGGGCTTGGGAGTACCATTGAGGAGTCTTTCCCCTCAATGACTCTGGCAAGGGGAAATGACGAGAGACTGAGCCAATTGAATTTCTAATAGGGCGAGGAATCGTGACGTGGGAGGGAGCACTCACGTGGAATCGAACTAAACCGAGAGTTTGAAGGAGGCAGAAGTCGGCGGAGTAGTCAAAACCTCAAACCTTAGGTCATTCATCTAAAAAAAATCACTATATTAAAAAAATAAATAAAACAAAATTCGCGGCTCAGGAAGTTTCCGACGCCGAAAGGTAGCGGTGTGATTTATGAAGACGGCGGCGGCGCCGCTTCAAGCCGCCCGTTGTGCGCCCACGCGAGGAGTCACTGAAGGGTTGCGACGAGAACGCGATCGGGAGTGGAAATGGAATGAGCTGGTGTGGAGGGGGAAGAGAAGAAAAACGAGAGGGAACCGGAGAAAGAGAGAGAGAGGAGTAGAAAAATGAAATGTGAAAAGAAATGCTCTTTTTATTTCACCCACCCGCGTCAGGATGAAATATGAATTGATCCGGAGAGAAATATACGAGCAGGTGAGTCGAGGTGAAGGAAAGACTGTAAGAGAGGGAGAGAAAGAACTGGAAGGACGAAGGTATGTGTTCGGGAAACCGATTGGATTTTCTCTCGTTACGAAAGCGACGAAGTGGATGAGGAGAAGAGGGGTATGGGTGGAAGGGGAGAGGGAGCCGGAGTGGTGTCGGGGAGAGTTCCGGTGTTTCGAGGAGGGGGAAAAAGGGGGGGAAGGGCGAGCGTCCGGAGTGATAGCGGGGGAAGTAAAAGGTTTTTTTTTGACTGGAGAGAGCTGAGCGGGGAAAAAAAATAACTTTCCCACTATCAGGAATAAAAATTCGCCGCACGAAACTGACCTTATTGATTCCGCCAAAAGTTATTTAAAGGCCTACATACACTTTGGTCGCCTCAACAAGAACTCCATCAATTTAAAAAAAGAAGGCAATGGAATTAAGGTCGAATTGAAATGAATGATTATGGAGAAATGCGGAGGAGCAAGTTCTCGGGAATTGAGAGCTCGCGATTGTTACTTTCATGACATGACGGCAGATAAAGATATCTGTGTGTTTTTGGAGACACGAATGACGATAAGTTGTTTCAATATTGAAATTACCGTGAAAAAGTACCGGCCAAGGGAGGAAATATGAAAGAATGAGAGGATTAAATAAGACTTTAGGCTCGGGACAAAGTTAAAGAAGCAATTCGTGATGCGATACACAAAGGATTTACCTAGAAACCTATTCATATTTGGTCTTCATTGCTTGTGTAATCTTAAGTACTTAAGTTTAACTTTGCCTGCAGCTTAAACTCAATTTCCAAATAAATGGTATTTTGAGACTAAAATCATTGAATGACTTCCTTTTCGGTTGGGCATTTGACACACATTTCCATTGATTGTGCGCAGGGACTTCCTACGCGTAACTTTAACCTTGTTCTCCTATATAATTAAGTTACTAATAGCGTAAGATAAAATAAATATCAATAAATAATTCAATAAATTCTTATAAAGCTACTACTTAATATTTATTCTCTTCGAAAAACTTCATTGTGCCATTACATTCAAACAAATACAAAATTTTCAATCCATGTCTCAACACATCGAATTTTTAAGAATGCAATTTTGAAACGGGCATTTCAATCATAAAGCAAGCTTTGTAACATTGTATGTATTTATTTTTTTAAATTCGTTGCCTGTTGTTGTTTATGATATGAATACCAAATTTCAGAATGGTTTGAATCCATTTTTAAGTTTTATAATATTTTTTCCTGTTTTCTTTTGCGTTTCAGCCTCGAAAAACATTCCAGGCTCCCTCGTTATTTTTGGCCATACCCATTAATGCTCACGGAACAATTTACTCCAGGAAATTTTCAACATTCCAAGGAAATAAAAATTCTTGATTCACCAGAATAAACTCCATATACTGCTTCGATGAAAAACTCCGATCTATTGCATTGTATAATTGGATATTCTGAAATATCTCTATCCCAAATCCAGTGCAAAATATAGAAAATCTATGCTATATTAATTCATTTTTTATTATTATACTAATATTATCATGGAAGAATTAAATAGTTTCTCATGAATTTTAGTTCGGTGAAGGAATTTCGCAATAATCAGAGAAGGATGAAACCAATTTACAGAAGGTATATAGATGCAGAAATCACCAAACCCTGAGAAAATCGATAGCACATTTTTAATCTTACACAATTCCTTTTTGAATGCTTGCGGTCATGATAACTTTAAATCAGTCTTAGACTTCTCTCCTTCCGTAATCAGTCCGATGATTAATAATCAGAAATTCTGAAAATTCAAGACGAAATATGTAAAAAAATATCAATTTTAATTTTCAATTCACAGTTTTGACTTTGTGGAATACCTTTGTTATGTTATGAAAATTAAAATACTATTATTCATATTATTCCGCTGGTGCTAGTGAAATCAAAATGTTTTTCATATAATTAGTTTTCCCTCCACAATAAGAATCTTGAAATGTTTTCATTTCATCTTTTTATGGACACAAATACTATTATCTACATACCGTTGCTTGGAGCACATTGCGACCATTGATACTAATGTTTATTGAGAGTGCTGCTTTCATTGCTGGACGTGATGTATAATTTGCATTCACATAAATAGATTGCGCCAACATCACACCTAAACCATGTAATAAAGGAAGGTTTTGGGCGGACCCTAACATTTGCATTCAATATTTCGTGTAGTTCTACTTGATTAATTTTGATTGTTTTTTTCTCCAGTTCCTTATATGTTCTACTCGCCTTCAAGCCGTCCATAAAGCATATTTTCCTCCTTTCTCTTCCCCGTTTCGCTAATATTCTTCCTTCTTGATGATTTCAGCATTGTATTAACTAGCCAAATATTCTCCACTCGGATTAGTTCACTTATACGAATTTAATATAAGAACTTCCTATATTATCCCGCCAAATGTAAAACTTCCCCGTCCTTCTCCCATTCTACATCTTATATTCTCCATTTCTATCCATACTCAGATCTCAATCGCCTCTAATCTATGTTCATCATAATTTAGTTCCTTTCCGATTATTTATCGCTGGCATTGAATTACATTTTCATTGAATGAATTTGGCGATGGGTTAGATGGAAGAAGGGGCTGTCCCAGTCTCAATCTCTATCGAATAAAGCTGATTGATTGTTATTATTATTATCCTTCTATCTCAAAACTAAGTTTTAGATCCATGCAGCGCTATGCTGATTCATATTTTGAAAATGTATATTGCTGATACATTTAATTGGATAATTCCAATAAAGTAAAAGACATAGGCTTAACAATAAACAAATATTTATTATCATTTATAGTCTCCACCATTGAACCCAGATTGACATGAAAACATAATATCATGAAAATGAAACAAAATGGAATTACTTTACATAATATAATTTACATAATTGGCATGCTATTATTCTGAACAGGATATTTTGACTTGGCTGTTAAATAGTCGCTGCCAATACAACTGTCTGAGCACTTGATTAAAAACCAATTTTTTCTTGCACAAATATACGCAAAGATAATTATAAATTATTATTGTTTATTTATTCTGAGGTTACTCAATATTTAAGAAAACGTAACTAGTTTCTAAGCGTGGGAAATGGAGACTTTTGTAGCTCAACCATTATGTCAACACATTAAGATTTATCTGATTTATCGCAATGTTGTTAAAACATTTAATGAAAGCAACTAAGTATTATATTTATCCTATTATACACAAAATTGTCCGTATAAGCTGGAAAAACGCTGCATTGGTAAACTAAACCCAATCCCCTGTAAAATATAAATATCACTACGTATCGACTATTGCGAACTCGCAATTTAAACAACCTTCAACATTCTCTAACAAATATACCCTTAAAATATATGATTTAATTATATTTACAGAATTCATAAAATACTGGGCATAAATAACTCACAAAGGAAGAATGTGTTGTTCCACGAGAAATCGTGACATTACAGTAAAAACGACTTTCAGTGTTTAGTTTGCAGATAAGAAAATTCACCCAGAAGCCAAGGAAGACATGTAACCGGCTACACACAGATTCCCACGTGTATTCAAACCTTTTTAAATGCAATTCAAAGTAGTACGACAGCGGCATAGAGGCTTAAATAGTACTAAGCCTAAGTAAAATCAAAAAGATGGGTACTCAATCGACTTGTTAATTCGTCGACCAGAAGAATATTTTCTCTAATATCAACTGCTTACGTTAAATACTTACGATTTAAATGGCCACATTTCAGTATTAAAATTTTTAAGTGACGATTTCATCTACGTCGAAGTCTGATTGAATTTTATTTTACTAAAGAAAACATCCTAAAAGGCATTTTACGTTTATTACTTTCCGGTTGATTCTTATAGTAAGAATCATGCTGAAACTAGATAAATTAAATTATAAATAGTGTATAAGATGCAAATAGAAGGTCATAATACATTTTTAATACCTATTAGGTAGCTAAATCTCAATACTGATTCTAACAGAGGTTCTTAGGGGATTAAGCATTTGATTTAACTGAGAACCAACATTGCAAAGTATGTCATCAAATCCCTTTTTAAGGAAAAAATATTTTGATATCGTAATTCATCTGCTATACACATAAACGATACTATTTTCCAAAGTTTTCTCTATTATGACCTATATTTTACTGAGAAAAGTAACTTTTTATGCTCATTTAGTCGCAATGAACGGGATATTATACTTAAAATAACATTCCCTTTGATACCGTTGGTCAATATAATTAAGGTGTACCTCTCCACCATGATCATTTCACCACCAATTAGCCGGGTGGAGCCGACATAGAAGCGGAGTTCATCTTCTTCCGCGTGTACTCTTGAATGCAGTGATTGCAATTATCATTGGAGCGGAATTTCCGAAACAAGTCCATGTTCTGGAACAAAAGCAAATGGGTACCGGCGAGGTTATGAAATATCGTTAACGCTCCGCCGATTATAATCATGCTGTACCTTGGGAACTAACCGCGCATCTGAATCATCCACTTTTTACGAACATCAGACTCCAAATTTACGTCACTGTGCACTACTGACAGTCTACTATCGCCATCTGCTGCACAATAATGCCGATCTACGTATTCTCTGAAGTTAAAATGCACTCCAGTGCACTGAATACCGTCTCCATTCCGAAGTAGGATGAAGTAAATACCTGCATTAAAGAATAGGGTATCCTAAAACATTATGATTTTTTTAAGTTAAAATTTACAACCATCCACAAAAACTGAGAAACACAAAAAATTGATCCTATCTATCCTAGTCCATGCCCGATTGGTAATGGTTTCATTTACAATGTTAGACAAACTAACATTCTAAAAAACAGACGCATCTGAAATTTTCCGTGCAAACATTAATGAAACTGACAAAACCCCGATTATTCATTTGATTGAAGAAACAATAAGTAATTTTTTAACAAATTAAAGTCAATGTTTTGGCGTTCTTTCTTGTTTACTGTCCCCTGTAACTATTTGTTAAGCTCAACGAAGACCAATTTACAGTAGAAATGAGCTGACATTGGTTTGTTGGCTTGTTTTCCCGTCGGATTCAGCATTTCCCCTCTTAATGTTTCTCGGTAAGAAAGAGCACATGGCGACGTCCGTACTTGTTTGTTCACCTAATGATTCGGACGTTTTATTCCTGAAACAACATGTGCATACGTCCCCAGCGATTTTAGCAAGCACGTGGGGCACGTGCCTGAGTCCATCCGACCCACGTCACAAAATTTGTCACGCACACTGAAAGTCTCTCACGAATGCCAGCCACTCGATTTCTCTCCATCTCTCATACTCTTGGAAATTTATAGGTGTAGGCTTGATTTAAAGTCCTCAATGGACATTTAATAGCTCAAAAATTTCACTAACTCAGGCTACCCTGCTCTAACATCGGTAGAACGTGCAGTATTAATTAAACAGCTTCCATTTAAGCGAGATAATTTGATTTCCCTTCGATTAAATACTATTAACGTTAACCCTTAACTACCTAACTAACTAACTTAACGCCCTAACAATATTTCTAAAAAATATATTTTTAAATTTTTATAACTAATCATTTGTTTTTAATTTTGTAAACCCTGTCTAACTACATTTCCAGAATTGGCAATTGTTATTGCAGTAACAACGTTATATCACCTTATATGAAATGTATGAATGCAGACAATTGTGGCAAAATGTGTGCGTAAAAAATGCAATACTTATAATTTCAATTTACCTAAAGCTAGGTATTATGTTGATTTAAATATTCGGAATGCAACCGTGTAAGTATTCCAAGTTGGCAGAGTGTTTCTCTCAGCAAACCACATGCATAAGGGTAACACAATCCGTCAAAAATTGCTGACTATCCATGAGTTACAATTAGCGCTTTCCAAGAATTACTATTTAAATTAACTTCACGTTTCCGTGATACTCAATCATTGGTAACGTTGAGTGGGACAATTAATTGGGGCAACCTTGGTTGGTCCGACCCTGTTAATTCCGCGAAATACACATATCTTGGCGTGCAAAGTTTTCACCGCACAGTGTTTGCATTTTACTATCATATCCAACGTAAACAAAAATTATAGTGGCAAATCTGTCGCATTTTATTCTATATACGGTATAGGGTTATAGCGTGGAAAGACGAGCATGCTATTTTATAATTAAAAACCATTATTGTACGTTGTAATTTTTCATTATAAAATTAATCGATTCCATAAAGTAACACTTCAAACAACCAATTAGTATACTGAATACTGGTACTTCAATTTTTCGCAAAATTTCATGTTAGCCTTAAATTTTAGAAAAATGTCATCCTGATAGTGGACTCCGTATAAAACTAGAAGTAAACTTTGATGCTTTTAACTTAAACTTAGCAATATCATGAAATATTCTATATATCCTCTAATAGCCTCTCAGGGTGAGTGGAGATCAATCGGTTATTTGGATGAGGAGAACATGGAGATAGCATTTGTAAAGAGAAGGAATTTCTTAAAATTTAGAAATTTCACCAAAGCAAGATGAATCTATCACACACAATTGATGACTTAAACAACCACAGTAGGCAGCTTGAAGGTTTGCTTCATAGGAGACGTTAGGAATCATTCAATACTAAGCCCTATGGCCGGTGGATTTCATATACCAAGGTTTTAGGACCAGTTTCTATCCCTTTGCCGATTGAGGTTTCCCAGGAAATTCTGTCACCCAACCGATGGCTGTGATCGGTGTGTCGATGCAAAGGTTGTTATTTTTAAAAAATTCAGTAGTTATTACCTTCAACTGCGATAAAATGTTTCCCTGGATATATTCTACTTATTTTTGGGACTGACTAAGTATATTGCTTACATATCCGGATGCGAGGAGGAAAAAAATAATTTCAAATGGGCTTTAATTGAACAGTAAAAAAAATGTTTTAATCTCAATTTCGTAAACGTTTCTGCCTGTGAGAGCTTATTGGAAAACGCCTCCACACTATTATGTGCACCGGATATTGGTGGACTTATCTCTCCAATTTATGCAATAAAAAATTCATTATAGATCGCCAGGTGAGACAGAAAAAATTTTCGACGGTTTGGCACGAGATCAATTCTGCGAAAATCTCTGGTAGGTTTCGTGACGGTGTCGTTTATGTCATCGAAGACCTCTGCAAGTTAAATAGCTGATTAGATATAGAATATTGGAATATCGCGAGAAAGAAAACTACCTCATGGTTATGTTTATGATCCATATAACTTTCAATAACAGTAAGTTGAGTACAAAAATAATAAGTATGAATGATGAGCTAACTAATACTCGTATAAATGGTAATATTCTGTTGCTGGCGGAATGTGAATTAATCAATATTTTGACCATTACTCTATATTTACAATTGATCGCCAAGTCCCCTGGTTTTAATGAAACAGCTCTTGTTTCACCTTGACTATTATGATGAACAAAACATCAATATTATTTTTTTAATACAGCATTAAAATATAGAACAGAGGTGAGAAGATGAATCACACCTTGCAGTCAAAAAGGAATTGAAAATTATGAGTCGCAACAAAAGTAAAACCAAATACCTCCTATCCTAAAGATATCAACCATCTGTAATTTTAAGTTTTATTCTAAAATATTTACAAATTTCTTACAGAAACAGAATGAAAACATTATAATTTTTCCAAAGAGCTAAACAAAATTACTTTAACGCACTCTCACTATCATGGAGCAGATTAGCATTTAGAAACAGAAAACCATTCCCTAGGATTCCAAAGGAAATGGAGGAAAGGTCACTTGGCTAATGTTTGCATTTACCCAGTTTGCATCGAATGGCCGCATAAATTATTTACTTATCCGTAGAAATATAATACAATACCTGATGTTCGTAGCTTGTATTTCTTAGGTTTAGATCTATGTGTTAGAGGGAGTTCCATGAAGTTAAATCCTAACTCTCTAAGTGTCGGTAATATGACTCGCTGTGAAAGATCTCATTTTGCTATTTACCAGGCAAGCTAACTTAGAGTTGAATTTATGAGACTCTATTATAGCAACTTTTTACATTATATGTAAATATCAATTCTTCTTACATTCCCTTTCTCTACATTGCGTGAATAAAATAGTGGAATGCCAAAAAGTTTATTTTAATATTTAATTAAACGAAAGAATGAAAATATATATTTCCTTGAATAATAACTTGAACCGTGTTTTGGCATTTATCAAATAATTTACACCAATGCGTTACTCGCAATGTGCCATACTTCCACATTCATGAATTCAAAGTGAATTATGGAGATGGTGTCCACCATATGAATAAGAAAAGACAGTGCAACTGACTTTCCTCCAAGGAATTCGGCTACCTGCCCTTGTACTCTGCTGGGTACCTTTGCAGGGGGCACTATTCCGTAGGGGGTCCAGGAAGCTACCTTTAGTCACTCGCGTCCCCATTCGCCAATTTTCTCCCTGACATTGAGGCAACAGTGTGGTGACTGAAGGAGCAAACCCTGAAAGGAATGCCAAGGTTTTATCCTCTCGGGTCTCGGTCCACTTTTTCGCTCACGAAATTCACCACTGGGATGAAATGGGTTTCCGCTGTGAGAGAACACTCAAATTTTGCATAGGCAGAACAAAGGGAATGCGATCAAAAATTGTGTTCTTGCATTGCCTCTCCCACATAGAGTTGACAACTTGTTCACGTGCACTGACGTCAATAGCGTCAAAGATGTACCTCATCATTGATATTGAAATTTAAAATTATTATTATTTTGGCGTTAAGGTTCGGAGCCATGTGATATTACTTAGTAAATACAAAAGGTTTATAAAGTGTATGAAATGTTTATATCGTATAAGCACGCAGAAGATTGCTAAAACATATCCCAACGCTGATTTGTGTGAAGAAATAATATCTCGTTTCATCACATGACTGCTCTTGAAAAAAGAAAATTTGATGTACACCCACTACGCGGCTAGTTGTGTAATCACACAATGGGAAAGAATACTTAAAACAATTAAAGATGGTGAATTAACATAGTCACAAGGAGAAATGAATGAACGAGAACAGGTAAGAATGTGACAATTAAGAAGTGTGAGTCACAACTACCCCTCTCACATATGAGTTATGACATCCTCGTGTGTATGCCACTCGCATAACTTGAAAGGCAGACAGGGTTGCGTAATTATTGTAGGGGTAGGATGTTCCTGGGAAAACTAATATCTGTCAACAAAAGGAATATGGTTACTATCTGATGAAAACATACCAATAATAAACTGCATAAAATAATATAAAAATCCACAGGAAATTCAAAATACAGAAATAGACACCTTCAAAATGTCACTCTTTAAAGGTAACTAAAACGGGTGCGTCAGTTTCAGCTCCAGAATTTGGCTGATGAAACACAATTGATTGCATCTGCACCTTAAACTTACTTTCTTTTCCCATTCCCTTCAATTATTATTTGATGACCTTGAAATAGAAATGACACAGGTAGGTGGAAAACAATAAGAAATTTGAAAAACAGCATGAAATTGTTATTGGGACAGGGAAACAATTAGAGACAAATTCAGATATGTCATTAATGTTGCTGAAAATATAGATTCCTTCGTATTCCGGTGGAATTAGAGTAATTTTTGCATCACAAAAGTATTTCATAATAACCAATACCCCATCCTGAAACCATTTCAAGCGTATTTCGCAAGACCTGAATAAGAGGACTGTTTAAAAGTATGACGACTTTTTGTTTTTTCAAAAATTATTTATTTATTCATGGATATCTATTTTGTCCCCTTCAAAGTAATCCCCATTAAATATTATACACTCGTGCCAACGTTTTTTCCAATCCTCGAAATACTTCAAAAAATCATTTCTTGTGATCTTGTTCAGCTCCTCCTTCGATGCAGTCTTTATCTCGTCAATCGTAGCGTAGCGTCGTCCTTTCACGGGCCAATTTAATTTCGGGAACAAGAAAAAGTCACTGGGGGCCAGATCTGGGGAATACGGTGGCTGCGGCATCATTAGTGTGTTGTTTTTGGACAAATGTTCGCTCACAAGTAACTATGCGTGAGCAGGGGTGTTGTCATGGTGCAAAAGCCATTTTTGTTCTTCCACGAATCCGGGCGTTTGTGGCGGATTACATCGCGCAAATTGCGTATAACTCGCAGGTAATATTCCCTAGTTACCGTTTTACCCTGAGGCAAGAACTCAGCCCCAGTAATCGAAGAAAACTGTGAGCAAAATTTCACATTCGACCGAACTTGGCGCGCTTTTTTCGGTCTTGACTTGTGCTGCAGCTTCTATTGGGATGATTGAGCTTTAGTTTCCACGCCATAACCATAAAACCTTGATTCGTCACCAGATATGACCCTCTGGAGCAAATTTGGGTCGTCACAGACAAAGTCCAACGCAAGTCCATTAGCAATGTTATTGCGTTGCTGTTTTTGATCGAAATTGTGCAATTTTGGTACGAGTTTCGCGGCGACCCGTGTCATAGCCAAATTATTGGTAAAAATCGAATGGCATGAGCCAATCGATATGTTTAGATCCTCAGCAACTTTTATAACGGTTATATGGCAATTGGCCAATACAATTTCCTTCACTTCATCAATGTTTTCGTCTGTTGTTGACGTGCTCGGGCTTCCGGGACGCTCTTCGTCCTTCACATCTTCTCGGCCCTCTTAGAACATGTTGTACCACCGATAAACGTTGCTTCGGTCCAAGGTAGCTTCTCCATATGCCACAGTCCTCATTCGGAATGCGGTCGCGCACTTAATTTCGTTTACCTCACAAAATTTGATATAGTTTCTATGATCCATTTTTTGAAACAGGAAAATAATGAAGAAAAGCCAAAACACATCCAAGCAAAATAGTTGTCAACATTTAACTGAACATTCAAAGTAGCCGAACCTTTCGGCATAAGTGAGAGACATGAGTACCACATAACGCCACAAAAAAATCGAAAATCAAATAAACGTAACCAGCAAAAATTCATAATTCGGGACACTTTTAGAACAGACCTCGCAAACCATTGTTAAAAGGTAAAAATGAGAATAATTGCTCACCCATGAGGCTTGCATAGGATAAGGTGGGCAAGAAATACACTAATATATTTAAGTTTCACTCAATTTTACCTTAATCTTCGCAAATGTTGAGGGTTTCTCTTGAGCGTTGAGCGTCTAGAGGTTGAGCCTTTCAGATTAAAAATGTCGTTCTCCATTAATGCATATTTATTTTTTTCATCAATGAAAGAGTGCAATACTTCACCAAGATTTGTAATTTTAAGGATACATTTTATTTAACTGCAGGTATGTGATTAAATATTCGTAGTTTAATTAACGGGATACGTTTTAGCAGGTGCAAAGCTGACTTTTAGTTTTACCTTTTTAGCAACTGAACTGTCAAAGGTTTTATAGGGAGTTGATTAGGTCGATGGATTAGTTGTACTGCACGTTATAGCATAATTCAAATTACATCATATTTTTCTGTTCATGATTAAAGCACAATAAACCTAATAACAAAAACTTTAAAAACATGAATTTCATGTGACAACGAATCTAAATACCCTTAGTAATCAACATCGACGATTGCAAACGCGATGAATTTCGCTGAAGAAAGAAAAAGAATTAAATTAATCTGAATTTCCATGGACCTCTGTTGTTAGGATTCATTCATTTTTAAGGATAATCTCATTTTATTCCTTCATTGGCAAATTGAATTTCACAGAAGAGAATTTCCAATAAAGTTTCGGAGCGGAATTTCAAGTGAACAATCGATTATTAATAAAAACGAGAATTCTTTACGATGATGACTTATTACGTTACATACTAAAAACGTTATCCGTTTAAATTTTATTACACAACTTCCTTACCAGCAATATTACGCAGTTTGACTTTAGAATTAAAATGAAGTGCACCACCCTGTGGTCAGATCTATACATTTTTTAAATTCTTAAAATTCCATGCAGAACATAATTTTGATTCATGATCTCTCACGGGGGTAACGCTTTATTATATATTGAGATAAATGTCATGAAAGTTTTATCTTCGTAAGCCGATTTACTTTGGATAAAAAAACAATTGATTTTCCTGGCTTCGTGGGCGCAAATAAAACTATACACTCAATCTTCTTTCCGGAGTTCGGGAATTTCTTTTTCAGCTACCTCTAGCTACGGAAGTTCCATGAGGATGTCAAAATTTGTTTCAAATTTTGTATCTTTGTTTACTCCATTAGGGTACTGCAGAATTTTAAAATTACTGGCGAAAAACTTTTCCAAAAATTCTTCATTCCAACATTCCAACTCGTATTCCGTATTATACTAAAAATGGTATAACACGGAGTGTGGATAAATTTAAATGAGATCGTGTATGAATAGAATAGCATCAAATTTTAATTTGACGAACCCGTATAGTAGAATCCCGCGTAATAAATGCTGCAAATGAGCCAATGGTATATACAATAATCTAGGAAAAAGAGAATTGGGTCTTTGGTAAAAACGGTTAGGAATTTAGGTGAATAGGTACTGAAGAATATAAACTTGCGCAGGTATAGCCATCACATTATTTTACAAAACGGATGCGTCAAGTACTAAGAATCAACTATTTACCGACGAATAATACAGAAAATGCAGGAGTGGAAAGAAGTGTGGGGAAAAGAAGGAGAAAGACCAAAAAGATAGATAGCTTGAACAATTAAATTAAAGGAGGGATGAAGAGAAGAGAACTTACAGAACACTTTCAGCAAAAATTGAGAATCAAAATATAGTCATTAAGTCACCGAATTACTAATTTTAAACATAAAAGGCAACGCAGTATGCGCTACTAAGCTTTTATAATCTTGAATATATTTCTCTCAAAGTTAATCGACAAGCCCCCATGGGTGGAAGGAAAGCCTTCTTCTGCTGAGAAAGGAAGAGGACAAAACTTCAGTATATTTTTAAGTGGGGAAATGATGAACGGCTCTAGTTAAGATGTCCCATAATTCTCCCACCCCGCTTCTTCGTTCCTCCTGCACGACTCCCGACTGCGAAAAAAGGGAAACGGGGGATTAAAAGGAAACATCTGAGAAAGTTTCCCAAATATTATAAGCCCTGAGAATGATAAAAGTGACGCTCCTTTAATGGGAAACCCTATTTGGGAGGACAAAGTTCACAGAGCTTCCGTTTCCTTTTCTCATCCTCCCAAGTTCTTGACCATTGCGTTACCATTCTTCTTGCATTATCAGCAAAAAAAATTACGAAATTCCTCAAACCTAGCTTGCGATTACATTTACTTAAAAAACTTCTAATCATAGAAAATAATGGCAAAAGTAGAACTACGTATCACACAATCATCATTATTTCATCCTTCCTATGGGAATACAATTTTCATAAGGTTTTGCTAGGTGATACTACCCCAAAATGAAACAAAAAACAAGATGCCCAGTTTGATTATAATGTAACATGTTTAGAAAAAAACAACTTCTTCACTTTTATCAATTCCGGATTGCAGTAAACTCCATTTGAGCCGAAGACTAACCATAGGCAATTAAGAACCCTATATCTCAAAACATTACGGGGATGCAACAGTTTCAGAGTGTAAAAATCATTCGCCTTGACCAGGACCAGATCCAATTTCCGTATTTCAAACCCGGATCCCTCGATGTCCGGCCGAGTGCTTTAGCCAGTTAAGCTATGGAGGTTTCCTCTTTAACTCTGAAATTTCGGAAATCGAGGGATCCGGGTTCGAAACCTGGTCAAGGCGAATGATTTTTACTGATTATTGAACTTCACTGATTATTTCTTGACATAAGTACTCATAATTTATCTTCAATTTTCACCTTTTTGACCTCCTTTAATATTCATTTAAAATTTCCATGGCTTAATTTTTTATTTTTACGACCAATGAAATACCTCTTTGACTGTCACACTTTATAACAACTACGGCAGACATATTTTGGGAAATTCTATATTCTTGCACTCCGAGTAAAGAAATAAACAGCATTAGCACACAAGTGTCCACCATTTTGTACTGACTATATCCAAGCAGAATATTTACAACTTAAATTTCATATAGAAGAAAGCCTTATATTTCGATATTTTTACCCATATTCTATTTTGGTTGGTGAAAAAGAAATCTTACTTGGGCCTTCCAACGTTTTCATTAGGCGACCGAGTAGTGAAAAACGAGTATTCAGAAAATTTTTTCCGTGTCAAGGCGGGAAGGAAACGAAGGAAAAGGGAGGGCTCAAGTGTGTATCGTAAAGTTTTCCCCACGTGGGTGCTGGGAGAAGGGAGAGAGAGTGGGGAAAACATTTCTTCTTCCCTTTTCTGAAGAATTTCTCCGAAAACCCAACCCGCCATGAACCCCCGAGACACTGCGCTGCGTAAAGGGTGAAGGCGAGGATGGGGAAAGAAATTACGGTCACGACCAACGGGAGAGAAAGAAATGGGGAGGAAAGCAGGGCGAATCCAAATTCGTAAGTCCCCATCCCTTACCTCCCAACGGTGATGGAGATGGGGGAAATACTGCAAAATCCCTGACGAAACAACGGTGTATTCAAGAAAGCAAGGGGTAGAACTTCGAATATTAGAATCTTAAAGAATGAACGCGTTAACTGAATGAATAAGACTATTTGATGGCGGATTACATCCTGATCAGAGCTTTTTAAATATAAGTGAACGAGGCCTCAACTCATCTCAAAAAGTGGAAGTAAATTTGACAATCATTTTCAATGTGGCTCCCTCCAGTGTATCAATACACCGTGGTAATTCGTGACAGAGTTATATGGCCTGGACGTCTCATTTAATACTGTGCTTAAGCTCGATTAAGAAAATATTCACTTTTAAGCTAACTTAACAAGCATTATCATTGTATCAGTACATTAAATTGATTGGTTTTAACGACTCTTAGGTTACTCTCAAAAAGCTGATTTTAAAACTGAAGTTAATTAGGAATAAGTTTCGCTAGTCTACCAGATAGGTAGAAAATCGGATGTTAGTTAAGGATTCTTAGTCATAGAGAATATTTACCTATGCATATGAACATGATTTGGCACATATGCACAATAATATATTATGCATTTCTATCGAATTGTAGCCGATTACGATTGCCCTCCTGGCATTATGGCGAGAGAGGCAGACTTTTAAAGTATCCTCTAATACTACACATTGCATTATGGTGCTGGCTCGGCAGCTAAATGATTATGCGATTACCCCATATAATGACGTGCATCCATGAGTATTTCCTTTGATAGGTGAAGAATTTTGGTGGTGCTAATGCGATTGAAATAAACTCCCGAGCCGCGGCAGCTGCAGAAAAAACAGAACCCTTGCGATATGCTAAGAGAATATTTCCAGAGGTGAGAGCAGGAAATTGATTTTGTGAAATCAGGCGGAATGTTGTTGGCGCTAAGCAAATAGTAATGCACTACTCCACTGCTGAGGCAGATCTTTAAGCAATACTAGGCCATGAATATATTCCCCTTCTGTAATAACATCAGTCATATACATATATACAAGACAAGAATACTACTTTAAATGCTTTTAATCCTTCTTTATTTCAACAGCCCCATTAGGCATTCAATGCGGTATGTCTCATTTCATGAAAAGGGAAAAATAATTTATCTGAAATATCGAACACTTATTATAAATGAACATATATCAAATGTGAGGCGTTTTCAATTTTTGCCATTTCCATGTAGAAAATGTATTCCCATTGCCCTTCTTATGTAAAAGACCGACAGTTTCTACGAATATAATATCCCTTTCTACACTATAATAATATTGCCGATTGTTCGAGATAGGAATAAATCTTGATTTGCCCAAGCGTTGCTTCAAAATCCTCACCCTCTTGCGTACCCCCATTCCATTCTGAAGGAAATATAAACCCAAGGTGGTATATTGACAGCCTAATAAATGCATCTTCATTATCCTATTCAAATTCTTTATGAATTTATCTCTAACTTTTGAAATAAACAAAAGAGAATGAATTCTTCTGAAACATGAAAAATATGTATCCTAAGTCCCCACGAGACGTAAGTGGGAGAGAATTTTACTGGAGGAAACAATCCTGAGTGTACGTGGTCATTCGAATTTTCAAAAAAAATATATTTATTTTGATTAATACTTCAGCATGAATGTGAATCTTAAATGTATCATTGCAACAAGGCATATTTTCTAAGGGTAATGTTGAAATAAGGTGTAGAATTTACCATTAGATTGCAGTAAGTTTTTCAGTAAAGGGATTTCCACCATTGTCTGCGGTAAAAAATTTGACCACGTAATTTTTACACTTTATTCGAAATGTCACAAAAAGTAACGCAAACATTCATGTATCGATAAACCATATTAGCACCACTCAACACCGTCTTGCCATCTTCAGCGTGAATCTAAAATATACTAACTACATATATATTCGAAAATTACATGGCCGTTTGGTCATGAAAAAATAATTCGTTAGAAAAAGATTTTAACTACGGTTTTTGTTTCCTACAAACTTTCTTCACATTTCAACACAATCGCCATTCGCTAAGCACTTTTCTTAACGCTGCACCAGCTTCTTCAATCCCTCAGCTTATAAGTTCGCCACCTAGGAACTGAAGCAGTTGACAACGACGTTCTTGAGTTCCTCGTCGTCTTGCAACCGAGGTCGACCAAGCCATTTTCAAGTTTAAGAAGAGGAAAAAGTTCCTAGATGCAAGGTCGGGACCGGGAATAGAGGTCCAAAAACGATCATCCACTCAAAGTTCTCAGTCCTTTGTGTCGGTCGGTAAGCATTTTGTGAACCCATCTTGAACAAAATCTGTGATATCCTAGCTGTTCCGTAACAATCGTGTGCAAACAAGCAACATTGGTGCGTCCAACAAGCAGAGAATTATCAGGAAGAGTGCTAATCGTCAATCGTAATTTAGATTACTCTCCTTGGTTCACTTGTTTAACGATTTCATCTGTCTAGATACTGGGCCTGCCAGTCAGCTCTTTATCATATAAATTTATGCGGACACTTTTGAAGTCTTAACACCATTTTCTAAACTTTCCTTTACCCATCACTGTAGGCCCATAATATAAGCAAAACACTTGATAAATTTGGGCAGATGATGGTCCTTTTTTTACACAAAAATCGAACGCAGCACGCTTTTTACACCTGGCGAGAGCAACGATTTTCGCGGATATTATTCATCTGCATTTACCGATGGGCAAAAGACTACTAAATAAAACAATAAATTCAGTGGCTTTGGAAGAAATCAATAGATGGCACTGCATGATTACAACTTTGTTTTGACGCAGCAATATATTAATAAAAGAAAACGACCCTTACTTTTCGCATTCGCTTCGTATTTTGTTTGCTAATCCCGACTCTTGATGAGCCAATATTTTGTGACACACGCTGTCCATCATCACTTATTCTGCATACTTTTTACTATGGTTACCAACAGCTGTATATGTATGCAAACCTGCATAAAGTTTGCACATTTTCCAACCGTTAAAGTATTCATTCTGTAAAGAGTGTGCTAAAGTTAACAGCGTTTTATGGATCAGTTTGAGAAAGTTTATACTAGGATTTAACTAGAAAAACCTATGAATAGTAATTAATACCAAAATACTTTCATTATTATCAAGACGTTAGTGTCCTTTCTGAAGTGATACCTGTGCTAGCTTGCGCAAAGTTGGCCTGACCTCAGCACCAAGAGGTATAATCAGAGTGCTCACATACTATGATTGCTCACATACTATGATTGATTGTATAACATTAAATTGATAGTCTCAAAGGAGAATCTGGAGAAAAAGTAAGTATACCTATATTTAATCTTTAAATTTTTTTTGCCAAAAACTAGACATGTATACTCGTACTTTCATATAGAGGGCTTTCAATTTTTTAAATATTTTAAGAGTGTCAGATCGTGAATGAATGCGAGCGACTGAAGAGACTTTCAGGGCTAGGGATAATCCAAGTTTCAGTCAAAGATGGTCTCGCATAAAATTTATTAATGTGGTAGGAGGAAAAAAGTGTGCAAAGAGAAGAAGATAACGAATAAATTAGTAACTGAACGTCATTTTACATCATTTATACTCAGTAGGCCTTTCTTAGCTGTACGGACTACTTGACTGTAATGGTACTCGATAACGAATGGACCTTTTTTTTCAATTTACCCTCAGAAAATCATAGCTAAATAAAGGGTAATATCACTTGACATCCCATGAAATTAGATGCATTCCGTAAGACAAAGAAGAGGTTTCATACTACCAATGACCGAGTTCCATTTATGCATCTTAAAGCCTACCTTAGTTACTCTAGGCAATGATATTCGTAAGAAATGCCCATTTGTCAAGACAAATCATCCCACGCAATTCTCCTATGGGAAATGCTTCTTCCGTCAGATGTCCATTTGGCCGGGCATCTATCCTAGCAAACCACATCCAATCGTGAGGAGGGTGGACTGATTAAACCCTGTCTCCACGGTAAGTTTCCTAACGACCTGAATCGTTTTTTTCCTTGGTTCATCAATCCCAGGAGTCCAAGCGGTTCGTTTTCGCTGCAGGGTCGAATTGGGGAAGAATCTCCGAGGGTGCGATTTAAGCGGGAGAAGAGCTGAGAGCGATGAGAAAGGGCCTGCGGAGAGCGATAGGGGCAGGGACGATGCCATGGAAAGTGATTTCCTCCGAGAGTACGCAAGATGGAGCGTAGGGGAGGGACAGAGTGGGAGGGGGAGATGGAAGGGACCGATCCGTTTCGGGCGGGGTGGATCCGGCGAAAGGGACGGATTTGTGTTTTACGTGACTGTTCCTTGTCCAGAGAGATTGCAAGTGCAGTTATCGGGTAAGAGAATATTTCACCTAATAAAAGACTAAGGCGGTAGGCAAGTGGCGGGAATAAACGTCCATCCATCCTTTCTCAGTTAATCCAAATTCCATCTTAAAATTAAGTAATAACCAATTCGATTGTTTCTAGCAATTAGAAATTTTTACTCATTAAAAAGTTTACTTTCGCATTAGGTGGGATAATGAAGCAAAGCTGGATAATTACAATAATTTGGAATGAATGCTTATTTATTATTAAGGGTACTCTACCGACCAAGATATGTTTATTTATGGATCCAATACCTAAGTTCTGCTACATTTCTAAGTCCCTCCTAATACATTTCTACGTTTCTACAACTTGCATTATAATAGGCCATTCTTCAAATCAACATAATTAGCTTCAACTCGAAGTTCACCCAATATGTCCACTTTTTTCCTACCATTGCCCAACATTCAAAACACTGCTACAGTTTTCAATAGTCTACTACCACTCAATGTGACCCGCATTCATTTTTCCTGACTTATTTGAATTTTTCCCAGCAACATTCTCGGTAGATAACCTACTCAGAGTAAATATTTAAAATCATGCACGCATTTCTAAAAAAGATGCAAAATGATATCATCTCAATTGAAAATAATGAGATATGTTCCCCGTTGACATGCACGTAGCGACTTTTTTCATCCTGGTCGTCTTACCAAGTACGCAAACTGGGTTCAACTTAAAATGCTCAAGATCCGTTGAAAAGTTTAGATATCCCAAAAATGAGCCCCTAAAGATTAACTCCATCCCTTAATGGTGGCGGCCCTACGAAACACGGGACCTCATCGGCAAGTTTGCGAATATTTCATAATGCGGTATCCCAAGCGTCGGTGGTGCCGCCGGCGAGATTGGTCCGCCCGGGGGAACATGAGGCTGGGAAAAGCGGGTATTATGTCCGAAACACGCATGAAATCACTCAACGAATGCCTTGAGAACGACGAATTGGGAGGGGATGGATGGAAATACACGCGGATGCCTGTAAAACAGGCGAATCGCGAGAGTGGGTAACATCCATGCTCGAGATAAGTGCTCGCCACGGCTCATTAAATCATTCCCAGCGCGCGTGGGGCCTGCTACCTTAGCGTGCGTGCGTAGAAATATGTGAAAAAGACAGAAAAATAAAGTGATTTTACGGGGTTTCCACATCACTCTCGCGTTCACGTTTTGTGTTGTTTTTTTATTAAACCAAATGAACACTCGCAGGTTCGAGGACAACAAATGAAACGCGACAGTTAATTGAGGGATATACAAAGGATAATGTTTTTGCATACATTAATACTTATCAATAAAAGGAAAAATATAAGAAATATTAAAGAAAGCTAACATACTAAGTTATTTATAAGTAAAATTATAAATTGCAGATGATAATTCAGCGAGCAATGTCAAGTATTTCACCGTTAAGCCAAGAGGGCCATATGCACTATTTAAAAAAAATGAACTACGCTTTGATTTCACTACAAAGAGTCCATTTAACCATTTATTTTGTCATAAATAGAAACCCTATTAGTTATGTAAAATATGCATGATTACAGGTAAGGGATCAGTTCCCTTTCCAGGGATGCCTGAGTTGATCCAGAAAGCCATGGTACCCGGAAAATCACAGAGCCAGGGTGTAATTACGACTGTTCAGAATCATCATGATTTAAACGATGGAATTTCATATAAAATCATTAAGAAATATCGGTTCGAATAAATATCACGAAAGAGTACTAATATTTCAACATGGATACAAACTGACAAAAATCGGAAAATATGTTTCCAGGGAAACTACATCGGCCAATAAGCTTAGCACTTACGTACTGTGCCAAAAAAGTTGAAATACAGGTACTGTATAATACCCATATAAGGTAATTAGTAAAATTTTAATTATATCAGGAAGGTGTGGTGTAAGGAGTACATACACTAATGGCAATACTCAAGCGCACCTTTTCACGGTGAGCAAAACTTCAATACATCGCGTTTCGCCTAGCCTAAGTTTGCATTTGACCTTTTGTGTGCTATGTTTTGTGAGCGAAGCGATGTGCGATGAATCATACTGTGTGCATAAGAATGGGTAAGCAGATAGAAACAAGTTGTGTTATCATTGTGTTATCAGTGGAAAATTTTTCTTGAAACCAGAATGCTAACTCTCGCTGGACACAGTAACGGGCGTCGTCATAACATCATATCATAAACCAATCATTACAAAACAGATGGAAAACACACATGTATTTACGAGACGCGACCCAATAATTCAGCGTTATGAGAAACTGCGATGCAAGAACTGTGGGCCCCAATCTATTGCACTAAACTTAATAATGAGGAGCACTACCTATTTCCTTTGAGTACAGAACAAAAATTTACTCTTCCAACTCGGGCATTGAAAATAATCGGCGCGGCTATTGAATGGCACCACGTTTCATTTTATGACCCCCAATGTTTTCCATAAGGGCAGAATGCGAGGAAAGGGAGGTCCAGTCCATCCCAAGGGCGAAGCTTTCGTGCTCGCAAGGTGTCAAATTCCCCAAGTAGCCACGACGGAAAAGAAGCAAAGAAATATCAAAAATGAAATGAGCAGTAGCCCAGGAAATAGATTCCGAGAGTAGGTAGGGTTGAACAAAAAGATGAGTTGAGAATAAAAGTAGTTCTTAAATAATTTTGACACCGCTGATGACGGCGATACACCGAGGTCGTAAGTGAATCTATATAATTTATGTAATACATCATTTATGAATAGCAGTAACATAGACTCATGTTATTCTTGCTGAAAAATTGGATTTTCTTGGTCAAATCTATTGAACAAATCCAAAACTTTTGAATTTATGAATAATGCATGAAATTCAGGGATTTAATGATGAAAATAAATTAGAATTGTACGAAAATCTATAGTCCTATACCCTTATGTTCCTTTGATAAGTACAATTTCAATGGGATCAAATTGAAACGCCTCAAATATTTTGTGTTATTAAATGTAATTTGCAATTGCTTAAAATAATTAAAATATACAAACACATGGTTTTCAGAAATTAATTACTGAGAATATCTCTGAAAGTGGCAACGAACAAAAATTTAAATCAAATTATCGAGTGATCATTACATAGCATGTATGCTACAGAGGTAAAATACTTTAACTTATTAAATACTTTAACTATGCATCTGGGTGCTAACGTTTATAATAAATTACAATTTCCTGTCATTTTCCCAAATTTTTACATTTCTGGTAAGTTTTGAAAATATTTATTTAGCCATAATGACGATCGACATAAGACCATGCAAATCATATTCTTGAGTAAATACATTTATGTATTCGCAATATATTTGTGAAAAAAATAAATTACACAAATTAATTCTAGAGAGGATTTAAAACTATGACTCATTCAAGAGTTTGTGTTCGAACGATGCAACTCACAGCATGATAAATCGGGTTTGACTGAAATAGTTTCCACATAGTGAACGACACTCATCTTCTGAACTTCAAACCATTGATCGCTAATTTATGAGAACAAATTTTAGGTTCAATTATGTTTTTCAAAATTGGTATACCTTCAAGACAACACTCCACATTTCGGAAAAGAATCAACTTCGTATTTTTGGCACGAGATGCGCAATTAGCAGAAATGCACTATCTTAAAAAAATTGAGTGGCATCAAAGAAGCCATCATGCAATATAGAAGCATTCATATATTTTCATTGGTCATCTGCCTCCCATATTAATGCTATATATGGTCACTCAAACTCAGAGAATGTCATCTGGGACTCATACCATGTTCCAAATTTTGTTTTATTGTAGAATTCCGATAAAATTATACGACAAGTACAGTATTACAGGTGGAAAAAACTAAAAACATAATTTTTATTTTATAGGAGAATCAATGCTGCATACTTAACTGCCCTACTTTACAGAATAAGGCGTTTTCTTTTGCTATAGCGGGGATGATGTTATTAGCCCCCCTTGAAGTAAGTACATCGAAGAACATTCGAGAGTGACAGTAGAAAGAGTTCATGTAAACCGAGGGGTGGAACGGAAGGCACCCTAATGGCAGTTCATTACATTTCAACACTGCAGAAGCGAACAACATGAAGAAAAAAATCTGTGCTTGAAAACTAAGTGTACTGTGAGAAAGAAAAAAGACGTAAGAGGGGCATCTAGTTCCTTCTCCCATTTTTTTTGGACGGGAACAGAAAATAAACGCAAACGTTAAAACGGGTAATGCCATCCTCGGCGGAACTCCTGACTTAAAACAGTAGAGAAGATTTTTTTCGAGGGCCAAGGGAAGCCCTCGACGAATGAGGTGATCGCGCCCTTGAAAGCGGCCCTGAAATCGATCTTGAAACAGAGGCTGGCTAAAAGCACTAAAAAGGAATGTTGGAGTCCGGAGGGATAAGGCCGTAATGCGCGACGAAATGGATCGCCCTCCAAAAAAGCAAACGAACCGGAATCACGTCGGCACTCTTCTCTGAGGCCCCGGCGAGGCGGAACCCATACCACGGGTGTCTAACGTCATGCGACGGAGCATGAATCTGCGCGGATGCAAGATCGACTTCGCTCGGTTACTTGGTCTTTTTAAGGTTCAGGTGCGCACACATTCTTTCCGTCTATGCATCTTCGTTCTAGGTCCCCTTTTCGATCAAAATTCAAAAGTCAACACCGTGAGTTCACTTTGATTTCATCAAAGTTGCAGCGCGAGATAAATAATAGAGTGTGTATTTCCAAATTAGAGAGATTTAGAGTTTGGTTGGACTGTGTGAAACTACCTGAACTTTCTCCGTAGATACCTGGGTTTCTTATTTTTCGAAAAACTGCAACGTACGTATAATTTTATTGTTTTGTGTATATTTTAAACTTGGTGCATTCTATAAGGAAATGTTCAATGTTTTTCCAAATTATTTATGAACCTCAATCTTTGTTATGACATTTTGGGTACATTTTTAATTGACTTTATAGTTACAATTTAATTTGTAATTTGAATTTTTGTCAAAAGCAATATTTTTGAAATAATTGATATTTTACCCTCATATCACTGGAGATACAGTATATTTGGTGTTTGTTTATAATGATTTAATATCGTTAAATAAATGGAACCAATATTAATGGACCTATACATCTGCACAAACATGTATAAAGCAGTGATACTCCAAACAGCCATAATATTGTGAAAAAACATCATTTAATAAATGAAAATGCGACTAGATTAGTACTTGTCGCACAATTAAAAAACAAATTATATGAGTAAAGAATCAAAATAAAAAATATTATGATAACTTAAATCCTGAATCAATGAAAATTTAAAAGATTAAAAACTTAAATAGGTCAGCCTCGTTGTCGTCATCATCAAGGGGTTTACCCAGAGACCACGTGTTCCGTAGAGATATTCTGATCATATCGACTCTTCGACGAAAACGGTCTTTTTGAGTTTTTAATCACTGAAAAGTACAAAACTTTTATTTAGATTAAATGAGTGTTTCTTTCGTGGTGCCGTGTTAGTCCTTAGAAATGTGGCTGCGCTCAGGCATTGGATCCATCCAAAACCAACCTACGCTACTCTTAACAATATAATCTTTAGCCACAACCTGTATATTACTCCAAAGCCGTATTCAAGTCATTCCCTGAAAGCCTCCTCCTCTCTAAAATCTTTGAAGTTTTATATCTTAACTGAAAATAAAATAGAATAGAAAAGCATGGATGCACTATCTAACGGATTCCATCATTCAGTTTCTCAGCGTTGGGTCACAGTTACAACTTAGCCGTCGCTACATCTAATCAAACCATTCCTCGTTCCCCATTGATGATCATGTACCATTCCATAACTTATTAGTTGTCATTCAGGATATATAAGCGGATCATATGAGATGATAGAGAATCCATTTTATAATAATTCACTGGAATCATGTATGTATCACTTCATTCAATAATTTGCAGAATGGATAATGTCTACAGTATTAGGTTTTATACTAAAAACGCTTGTAGGATAGGGCTTAATGCATCCTTTTGCTTGTGTTGTGCAGGAAAATATTTTTAATATAATTCGTGGATGACCCCTTTAGATATGACTGTCTCACTCTTTGACAAGAGAAATGTAAAAATTTAATGGGGGAAAAATTGGACTTCACGAATAAATGTGGTGTCAACCCTGGTGGAAAATTTGGTTTAATCGTGCAGTGCTCATAAAAGCGTCTTATGAGCATATAGGCAGAAAATTGAACGCCAAATTCACACAAGACACACTGTCTTTTAAGACTTAAAATGATTTTTATCGAATCACTTAATTTCAACCATAGTAATTATTTACTTAATTCTCTCACTCGCATTTAACAAATGTCACAACCTAGATTTTTTAAAGGAATATTGTAATTTTACGGGGCAAGACTTCCCTAATAGAGTCTACTTCATTATTGGTAGATAGTTTAAACTATTCAACTCTGATGCCCCCAATTACACCACCCGTTTATCAATCTTCCTCCAATCAGTATTCAGCCATTAGACGTCAGGCAATTACCCGGTCTCTTGCGCTACCACTTTTCATTCCCACACTGATGAAATAGCTCCCCGTTTCTGAGTGCCATTCACTTTACAGCTTCAATCCCTCATTATTATTCCGCAACCTTCTTCCCATCCTTGATCACCCTAGGTACTTAGACCATCATCACGTGTTATCAATCCAACGATTGATTTCTCCCAGGGCTTCAAACTATCCTGTCACCAACAAATTCTCCTACCCTTCCATTCCTATTCCTTCACAGTTCCCTGTGTGAACGTCTTCTTTGCCCGGTTCTCGTAATTCATCCTTGGCCTGCCACCGTAATTTCCCCCTCTGCGGCTACTTCAGTTACGACCACCTCGGGATGCTTCCAATTAGTTTCCTCCTCCTAAAAAGCAAAATATCCATAGGCTTCGCCATTCACCCACTCTTGGAAGCATTTCTTTGTTTAAATCAATCCATTTTATACTTATCACTCTTCTCTTGCATCACATTTCCTCCGCTTCTAGTCATTTATGGTACTATTTTTATTTATTACGTATTTTAAGTATTTTTTTATCAATTTTAGAAGCTGGAGACGTAATAAAAATACAATAATAGGCAGCATTCTATCGGTTTAAGGTAGGTTTTTCATGAGCCATAGCATTGCGTTCCACATTACTCTCTAGGCTCTGACAAATATCATAAAATATTTTTATTTATTATTTATTTACACAATTACGTTGCAATTAGGCAAATTTCCTGGTGGCAACGGTCAGGTTAGGTCAAAGATAACTACTAACAACGAAAATTACATACGAACACATAAAAACAGATAAGAGACAAAATATTTTTACATAATGACACTTCCACATCACATACAAACAAACTTCCACATCACATACAAAATGCCGTCCACATCACATACAAACAATATTTTCAAAACTACAGTGAAGTGTATTACCCAGTGGCTACTTTACATTTAAACTTAAAACTTCTAAAATTGGATGGAAAGGGCTCAAACAAACCTCCAGGCAGCTGGTTCCAATCAATAATGGTTCTATTTAAATAAGAGTATTTTTTCTTATTGGTTTTTTGAGTCCTTATTTTTATTTTGTGGCTATGGTCGTTTTTTCCCTTAAAGTTAGGCTTTTCTATCCATTGCCATAAATCTTCCCACGCTTCGTCCTTTTTAACTATTCTATGCATATATCCTTGAATCTTTTTCTACATATTACAATTGTACTTTCTTAAACTCTGTGTACTTTCTATCTGACTTAAAATCATCCAAAATGCCTATTTTTTCCTCTCTTTACCTTGAAGTCCCAGAATTATGTTCTCTATCGCCGTCTTCAGCATCCCATTGCCTCTCTCGCTTCTAGTTCCTCTCCCTTCTTTGCATTTTTCCAAACATCGTCCCTCTTCTCCTGCAATGACCAAAAATTTATCGTTTGGTCTCCTTATGTCCATTATATTTGTCCATTATTCTCTATACCCAAACCTCACAAGCTTCCAATCCACGCTTATCCTCTGGCCTCAAAAGACCATTTTTCCGAGCTGCACTAAACTACATTCTGGATCGAATTTTTAGCTAGGAATTTCTTGAGGGATCCGGGTTCGAATACCAGTCATGGCGAATGTTTTTTACACACCGATATTGTTGCATTGTAACTATCACCACTTTGTAAACTCTTATTTTAACTTGCGTAATTCTTCTCATAATGTCCCTGCCACTCAATCCATCCTCCAAAAAATTTGGAGGTGACCTGCAATAGGAATAGATGGAACGCGAAAAACTTCACTTCAACGTAAATTTCAGCAGTATGATGAAGAAGGGATAACACGGAAATGGAAAAAAATATCAAGCACTAACTAATTTAATAGAAAAACTCAAACCAGAGAATTTCCTAAAATTTTTTGTATTTTGTTCATGGTTCAGTAAATATAAATGTTTTTGCATATGCAACATTCAAAATCACAATAAATTTAAATTGTTTTTAAATTTCGTTCATAATTCTTTAGAGATCCATGAATTGTTCTTCCGTGAATTAAAGATTAGGTGAAGGACGACTGTGTGAAGAATATATCGGAATATTTTTTTAGAGTGATTTTCAAAGAGTTAATAAAAATGTCGCCGATAAGTTTATGCGTCAAAAAAACAATATTTCAACCTTAACTTCAAAATGAGAAAGATAATTCATTAAAAGCAGTACCTTTCATAATATTTCCCGAACAGTGTGATGGTACTAGGGGAAAAAGTATGGCAGAATTACTGCCCCAAATTAAAGAATATAATTTTTTTAACTCGAATACAATTGCAAGTTTTGACCAAGACAGTCGAAAATATGGGAACTTGAACTTCAGAAAAATTCCAAATTCAAAGAGTAGATTTTAGCTTAAAGTTCCTTATACTCGGACTCGGAGTAAAAGAAATCATGAAATATAAAACTTTACTTTCAAAAGATCATCAATTTTGTTTTTATCATTATACAATCTTAAGAACAAAAAACGGGCAGGAATCATCGGGAAAATCGACTGATATGTATTGGAAGACTATAGTGATTATGTTAAAAGCTAAAATTAAATATTTTCACGAATAAAAATAAATTACTACCACCCAGAGAATGCATTAAGAAAACGATGAATCGTGTCATCTTGTAGAGAGACTAGTACTCAATTTATTGTTTTTATTTTTTATACGCGTGTGTACGAACGCAAGTTTCCATGTTGGTTAATGATTTCTTCATCATTATTGTGCTTATGACCGCATCATAAAAAACATCATCTATGAAACAATTAAACGTGTTGGAAAACTAGTGGAACACATCCAAGAACGAGAGAAAATGAAAATTAATTCCTCTGCAACCGTGGTAAGAACGGAACCAGCCGTTCCTCATATTCCCCCAAGGAAAATATGAATTCCATGAGCCAGCATTAGTCTTTTTTTACGAAACATTCCCTTTTGAACACGACTTGTTGTCGTTTGTGCTCTTTGACCTCTCTACGTAGGGTTATCCATATTTTAGTAGCCTAAGTATTCCCTTGGAACACCGTTTTGAAAACACCGGATGTACGCTCTTGCCAATTAAATATTTATCAAAATTTCATTTGCATAAAAACTCGACCTCCAAACGCGTTTTCCTAAAGATCTAATCTAAAAAAAGATACCGTTAAATTTAACCATCGCTATCAAATTCCTGTAAAAAAATATTACAAATTAGACTGGAAAAAAATTCCCCGCAATTTAAAATAAAAGACAAAATTCCCTACTAAATTGCCCCCTTGCCTAAAGTTCAGTAACGAACTGCCAATTAAATTTTAAGCTTCAAATTATTTTTTTCTCAAATATTTTATAATACTATTTAAACCTTTATTTTAATAGCTTCGTAAAACGACCCACAACACTCTACATGCAAGCCAAAGGTGATGGGTGAAACCCAGGGCGTTGTTGATAACCCTAATGACAACATAAAATTTTAAAAAATATCAGAGGGATTAAAAAATGATTGTCGTTTTTTCACATAAAGGTATGTTACTCGCGGAAAATAACGCCTACAAGTCATGCAATGCATTGCTTATCCTATTTCACTATTGCTGATCTAATGGTTATCGTATCTTGGGTTACGGACTTCGGACTAGAACCCACCCGCTATATTTAATTCATCACCGCTGGTCATTAATCCTAAGATTGGTTTGACAAAGTTATGCCCTCATTTCTTCTGGCCGCCGACACCTTCAAGTCTAGATATTGATTTCTTTGACGTCTGCTATTATTTATCGAAAATACGGGTTCTTCCTTCAGATTTCTTCCCGTTCAGTTATCTTTCTAGGACTATCTTCACTTTTCATTCGTATCTCAAATTATCCCCGTTTTAGTGACCCACATTTCTTCTGTTGTTTTCATCATTCATATTCTTCCTTTTACAGAGGAATCTCTTTGCTAGTTACACGATTCGTCTACTTTATCTTCATTTAACGCCTTAAAATTTTAACATAAATTGGGGCAGTAAAGAGTGTTGTTGGGAAAAATCCATATGAGGCAGAAAACATTCATGCATGGGGTTTTACAATTGAGCGTTGAAAACTTTTATAGAGAGAGAACGTTAGGCAAGGGAGGTAGGGGGAGGAAAATGACAGGTTTATTTGGCGAAATGAAGGGAGGAAGGAAGCATACGGAATTGAAGACCGGTCAACGATTTCACTTTGTTTCATGATAGGTTAGATTTACATGCGTGGCAGCCATTAGGTTGTGCATTCGTCCAACATCTGCCTTAACCGGTACACTAACATAAATAACAATAATACCAGGTAAGTAAAGTAGTTTCGTGAATTTTCACTCTGTATGGTGGAAGACTTGGTAGTGCTTACCCCTTAGGAAGATAGTCCAGACAGGGGCGAGATGTCACTTTCATGATACCAACCAACGCCCGTACGCTCCGTCCTTTTCCAAATTGTGGAGGTGACTCCGGCACATCAAAAGTAAACGGCTTTCAGGAAGTAAATCGCGAGAGTAATCTGAGAGGATGTAGGACACTGGACGAAAGATGGACGGCAGAGCTTAAAGGAAAGGGGCCAGGATGCGGCTCCTGTCGTCATCTCCATAATACAGCCAAGCGGCCTTCAACCTACCCCTTGTATCGGGCGGGAAGAACCCCCATGTTTTATACGCATGAGCCCTAATTTTGGTAAGAATGCATACAGAGACACCCTTAAATTTTCCAACGCCAACCTGAATTAATATAAACCTCCGATTTACAAAACTTTTTACGATCCGCGTAGTTTTTCATGTGAATTACTTCAATCAATACCACCACTTTATGCCTGAAGCCTGGGCTGTCCGTAAAGTCTCACAATTTCAAGAATATAACGAACTTATTTCCATCCTATTCCTATCCAACTTTTTCTTCATTACGAAATTTATTACTATATCTTTATTTTATGCATAGTTGCTCATAAAAATTAATAATTATTATGCTACCGTTTCTTTAACAGTGTTCCCGTATTTTTAACGTACTATGATTACTATGAATGACGTTCTCATTGAATTGTCACCGTAGTAGAGGGTGTATGTCTCCCTTAACTCCTTGCCCCCAAGATCTTTTCGTTCATTTTCTTCTCCTTCTGCCTGGGGGTTCCCAACTCCACATTTTCAAGGGACATTGTCCCTGATTCACTGTTCGCACATTCCCGTATCAGGATAACCCTATTCTTTATATTCTATCTAGTATACCGATTCACTCCTTATCCTTTCTTTCTCTGATTAACTTATTTAAAATATGCTTTAATCTCGAAACCATGTAACTTTTCCTCATTCCATCCTTCTCTAGAATTCGCAATTGACTTTCCACTCTTCTACTTATTCTCCATTCTTTTGAATTGTAGGGGAAAATTTCCTCTGCGATGAAGTCCCATTTTATTTCCTTCTATGCCCTGGTTTTTGCTCCAGAATATTTCACTTACGCAGTTGTCGTATAGGCTTAAAGGCTTTGTTTCATCCGCTCTTTTGTTTATGGCTCGGGAATGGCTATTCTTGGTTTATGTTCTATTCATAAGTTTCTTGTATGCTAAGGATGGACATCATTATTTACTCCTTACGCTTTATAAATAATATGCCTTATATATTTTACCAATATTTCCGTCAATATTGAAATCCTTTTCTTAGTCTCCACAGACCAACACTTTCTTCTCTCCTTCTCAAAATTTATCTCTAAAACACTTGACTTACGACTTACTCTTATGTGCATTCTTGATACAGTTTCCAAACCCTGCAGTTAGCACCATCCGGATTTTTTGCAATTACTACGTGATCACCTGTAAAAACCATAGTATACAAGTGTGAATCTACAATCCTCACTCATGAGGAACGGAATGGTGCGATGGCTACCGTACCGGCTACCCACCGCGCTCAAATAATCACTGGTCTGGTTATGTACCGGCTCAGTAATCTGAAATGTGGGAAAAGTTACCCTTTAACTCCAAGAAACTGCGGGAGATGCCGCGACAGTAACTTTTAACGGAGTCATCCGCTAAATGTGAATTACGATGCAACAATTTCACGGGGTAAAAATAATTCGTCTAAATCGCGTTTGGTCGCAACATCTTGTTCATTTAAATCCTCCAAAATCTCGGAAAGTAAAAGGACGCCTCGATAGCATAACTGGCTAAAGCACTCGGCCGGACATTGAGGGATCCCGGTCTAGGCGAATGATTTCTACACTCTGAAATAACGAGTATGATTTAATTCTTCTGGTGGAATATATTTTGCTTAAAATAACAGCAAAGCTCTGGACTAACGCTAGTTGAATATTTTTTATTAATTTCAACTTCACCTTATAATGCTCTAAAAATGTTTAGGGAAAATAAACACAATGTAATTTAGGCTAAAGTCAAAAATTCTACGAAGTGTATGAATATAGGAAACCTCTGTGGCACCTTGTACGTACGTACTTGTTGGCACTTCATAATTCTCAGTTTCAAAACTTTTTATCCGTATTCATTGTACTTCATTGAATAAAAATTGTTGCTGTTTAAATTTTAATTCTCTATGGGAGATATGAAATGTAGTATAAAACATGAAAATACACATGAATTATGTTCCGCCGAATTTCAAATTTCCTTTGCCTTCGCTTAATTTTTCACCAGTTACTTCAGACACGAAAATTGAAGTTTTCACTGCCTATTTTCCAGTATATCTTCAGTTCCTTTGGCTTTATATGTAATCCGCGTCTCTCTAGGGTGAAATTCCCAATGTCATAAAAGACTTGAACGAACAGGGGTCTCCCGGTGAACTTTTACGATGCCACGAATGAAACCTTCCTCAAACGGATCCCATTTGTGCTGGTCGTCGAAGCCAAATCGCTTCCGACTGGAGATATACGAGTATATCCAAGCCCCTCAGCGTATAACCTTTAAATTACCTCTACCAACAATACGCTTGACAAAACCCAATTCAAAACTCTATTCCCTTTCCCGCAAATTTTTGACCCGCCGACCCAATCGGATCGACACAGAAAGTTCATTTAGGATGACCTGGCAAGTTTAATTCCCTCATTCGGACACGGCCTATAAGAAAATTGAAGGGGAGAATTTACGGGTGGAAGAAGGATGAGAGGGTCGTGGGAATTGAGGATTGAGCAAGCAGCTTCCGGGCGGGTGGGGGCGATACTCATTCGTCCGGCCGACTGACGGAACGATTCGCTAAATTGGGAAACGGCTCGGCGGATATATGAGGAATGGAATGGAATGGAGACCAAGGAATGGAATAGGGGAGAAAAATAGAGAGTGTAAGTCAAAGATAAATAAAGAAAAAGAAGGAGAATGAAAATAGAAAGAGTGAAAAGGATATTGATAAAAGGGAAAATAAAACTAAGGTTAAAGATAGGAAGGAGGATATGGTGGAAATGAAAGTTGGAGTGAGGGATGATAGGAAAGAAAGAGGGAGAAAATATAAGACATAATCAGAGAAATAAAGAGACTAAAAAAAGACAATAAGAGGAAATAAAATTGGAGAAAAAAATGAGGGAAGCTTAAAGAGGATTCTTGGAAAAAAAGAGATGAGAATGGTAAGGAGAGAAATAAGTAGAGACTCAGAGGAGCCATAAAAAAGGGTTTTCAAGTAAGGAATGAAAGATTAAAACAAACAATAAAAAGGAATGAGAGGAAACGGTAGGAAGAAATAAAGAAAGGAACGAACGCTTGAGAGCAAGCAACATGGGAGAAAATGATATTGAATAATAGGGTATCAGATAGATGGAAATTTGACTCCATAAAAGTGTAATGAGAGAGGGAGTTAGGTTATTTTAGAGGAGTGGAGGAGCGAGAACAAAGATGGGGAGAGAAAGATGAAGTGAATTAAAAGTAGAATGGGAACGAGAGAAAAAGCGATGAGAATGGATAATAGAGAGATACAACAGAGCTCCATCTCTCGCGGACGGTGCGTGGGAAAATTCTTTCCAGTCTGGTGCAAAAATATCGAAGACTGGAGGTAATTATTAAATGGTTTAGCACCTGGACACTTTTTTCACGGCGAGAAAAAAATTATTTAGACTCTATTTTGAGGTAAAGAAAATGTATAATTATTCCCCGAATTGCAAAAATCCACAGTTGAGCCACAACAACAACAATCACCCTTGTTGATTTTCGACATCTGGTCACATGAACAGGCTGTAATAGACACGTCCGGCAATCTGCCTTCTGATGCCGATTATATCCCGGTATGGTCATAATTTACGCTCCATCGCTGATGATCAGAGGTAAAACCGATATGGAGTTATCTGCCAAAATGATTGCCTGGCAAAGCGATTAGTTTGACAATGTGATTGACGCTTTAATGATACGTGAGGTACGTCAATAAAAAGCTGCGTAATTGATCTAAGAAGGCCGAAATTTTGGTGTAAATGGACCTTCCGGCACGACGATAGTGATTGAGGGCTGATGGATAATTGGTGGAGAAGACGAAATGGAGGAAGGAATCATCGGCGTTCTAATCGTACCAGATGTGGCAAAGCTTTTTAAAGTCCCATGCGGCGAACGATTATTTCATTGTAAGCGCTCCACTGGTAAGGAAAAAGTAGAAAAAAAATAAAACCTACCACCAATAGTAATTGGAATCGGGTTATCGGCATGGGAATGCAGTTTAATAAATATAAGGACCAAACCAATCTTCACCCTGCAGAATACAGATTCGTGAGGGCAATGGCCGTTTGCCATGCCCATTTTACTTTGCAGAGATAAATAGGTAATATGAGTGTTATTATTGAACAAAGATGTGCGTGGAGTAATATTAAGTGTATTGAAGTGAATATCAAACGGCGATGTGATAATAGTTTTCAAAGCGCATATTTGAGCTCTTATAAGTAAATTTCGTTTGTAGCACACCGGTATCGCCGAAATCGTTCAAGGATTATAGAATCCATTTGGTGTGGATTCAGTGAATGAACTGCAAAAGCGCGCAACATATTTTCTACGCATATATACGCTTAGTAACAAAAATATTCGCAATTTTAGAAATAATGTTCCATAAAAAACATTTCATCACATTAATCTCCTTCCATCGGTTGCACATTGGATGCCGCTAATCAACATTCTTTCTTTTTTCATCTTAGCATCAATGTTTATGGAACGGAAAGCAACTTTTCATCTACATATAAAATAGCAGACACATAGCGCACAACTTCGTCCAATTTTGGATTTTGAAAATTTTGGATTTTATCGTCGATGGCCAAGCGTTGTAGTTACATCGTGTAGGTTTATGCGATGCCAGGCAATAATCACACGGCACCATTTGTAGTCCGTTCTAAACTTTTTTTTTCAATTTTTTCATTGTAAGAATACCGGGCCAAAAGGGAACATAGACAATTTTTCTGAATATCTGCATCTAACTCGGGTCATAGGCCTTGAATATGTCAAAAAAAAATGTGTATGCAATACGTGTTTATCACTAGAAGATAAGTGGCCATAAAATCTCACATTTGGAAAAAACATGACAAAAATGCACTTGCAATCTCAGTGCGATATGTCTAATTACTTGACGCCAAGAAAATACTGGGATATTGTGTTAAGATTGAAAGTTGCAATCCTACGTAACAATAGAGCACAGCTTTAATGTGTGCCCCAATAGAATGTGGGAAAAATACCCTTTTGTAATAGAGCATTTACCAATTATTTTCATAGAAAGTAAGGTTACCGAGTATGCATAAAGCATGACATTCTACTTCTAAGGCGAGGATAGCGGGATGTTTTATCATTTAATGATTTTCGTGAAATGACTGAGAAAAACACACATAATCTCCGATTTATTTTAATTGCAATTCGTGCTCTTTATGGATTGGCTAGTTGAAATTGTTCATTTCGCAAGCACATTTATTAAAATAGTCCTTCTTCCGTCAACCTCTTCTGTATCAGTCGGTCAACCGTGATAATATGTTCACTAATGGTTAGATTACTAAACATAGCGGGTAGATAGCTCCAAACTAGAGTATGTACAAACAAAGTCTGTACCTAAGGTAGTAGGATTAATTTTTTACGGAAAAACAGACAGCATGCGGTTTTTCTGGCTGGATTCGAGGGAAGGCAGTCTTAGAAAGGCTGTAAGCCGGTGGTAGTCGGTTCCCCGTCTTTGCGGAGTGCGGATTGTTTGTTTGCGAAACTTCTATAACGTGACCTTGCTACGCTCCGTCATGAACCGGTGATTGGAACAGCGCTACGAGATTAAATTATGCATGAAACTGAGCTAAGCCAGGAGAGAGATTCATTACACGCTTAAGGCAGCTTATAGTGATGACGCGATGGGTAGGTATTTGAGTGGCCCAAGTGGTTTCGGGAGGATAGAGAAGATGTGGAAGACGCCGAACGTTCAGGACGCCCTTCGACCTCAAAAGGTGACATAATCTTGCAAGAGTGAAGGCTTTCTTGGAGAGAGCTCGCAGATTAAGTGTTCACATGATTTTTGATGAACTTGGAATACCTAAAAGTGATGCGAATCGACTTGTGACCAAAAAAATGGGCATGAGAAAGGTGTGTGCGCAGTTGGTGCCGCGAGTGCTCTTGGGCGAACGGAAGAAAACTTGCACGCGGATCCGCCAATAGCTTATCGACCATGTGACTGAGGGTCCAAATAGATTTTTTATACAATTAGACCCAACCAGACCTCTTTCTCTTCCCCTGGCTCAAATTCGTGCGGAATGGACGTCACCACGGTCGGTGGAAACGTTACAACAGGCCTAGACGAGGGAGGTAGCGGTATTTCGGGAGCCACCTTCCAGGATGGGTACGGGGCGTGGAAAACCCGCTGGCAGCGGTGTGTGGGCGCACAAGGGTGCTACTTCTAAGACTTATGAGTGAATGTATCGATGTTGGCAATAAATTTTTCTAATTCACTCAGTCCTACTACTTTTGGCACAGACCTTGCATGTGAAGGCTTTGTTTCTTGATTGTAAATTTATTTATTTAATAGCAGAATGATATTTATTTTCAAAGGATGATACAAATTGAAATAAAAATAAATAAAATATTATTACGGAAAAGCAAAGATTTTTCCTTCTCTACCATGAGAGAGTTCCACCCTGTTGCCGAGCGTGACGTTAACGTATAGTTAGCGTTCGGATTAGATACACGTTGGAAAATGAGGTACCTACAGGAAAGCGTACCTGTATTAGGAAAGCAAATCTCCCGGCCATAAGTGAAATTAGTGTTTTTCATTAAATTACATTCACCCTTTGCTTTAAAATAATATCTGAATATGCTAATGGGAAAATTGAATTTATTTGAGCAAAATAGCTAAACCACCAATATTTGCGTCAGAATGGAACTTTTCAGAGTCGAAATTCAACTGCATGGCATTCATCCTCAAGGATACTGCTTACGAAGTTTTCAGCCTCCATTTATTCAGCATCATGGGATGAGACTAATAGTGGTTGAGCATGTCGGCAATATTGGTCGCCCATTCATCAGTGAGTGACAGACAGTTCCTTCTAAGCTCATTAAGGACTACCAAACGCTAAGGCCCGTACCGAGAGTCGTTCCTAAGGCGTGAACCTTTACTAAGGATCAGATAAGAATGAAGAAAGGAATTCTGTAGAGTCGTAAGGCTCTCTTTTTCGAAGAGTCTACACGAATAAAGCAAAGCCAAACAAAGGTTGGCTCAGAGTTCACTTCGTTTTGGTAGCTCAAACAAAGGAAGTCTTCGAATGCGAAGGGGATTTTTCTCCACTCTTGGTACGAGGTATGCGCTATCACGGCCACGGAGTGCGAAGGAAACCTTAGATGGGTGACTCAAGGTATGGGGCTAAACTTTCCCGAAATTCAAATGCCTTATCGAAAAATCGGAGATAAGCACGTTTATATATTGAGCATCAAGATTTAAATTTTCTCACTAGCCAGAGCAAGTCACCCCACCTGACCTGGCCACTTTTAAACTAATTCAAATACCTGTTAATTAAAACATTAAAAAATTCTTCCATAATAAGTGCCTAATAGTTAGGAAATGAACCACTTGTATCACTTTCTTAAGGTACACCTTAATGACTTAATAGATTTGCGACGGAAATTTTTGATTATGGGAAAACTAACCACTATCAATACCTAAATAATCGTTATGAATGGTGCTCGAACAATACATAATTGAAAATAAACGGAAATAATCATGACAATATCGTAACTTTCTAGTTCCCCAGTTTAATGCCAATATCACTCTCGGTGTAATTTCGGTTAACTGTGTTCTGTCACATGTTTTCGTCACTTTAATGAAGGTATTTCCTATTAGCTATTGAAAACATCAAATGCTTACTTCCAACGAAAATTGAAGGACATACATAATTTCTCCCTGCAGTTTTGTAAGCAATATCATCTAATCCTTCATTCTGTCTAATAATTTAACATACTTACATCATTAGATGGATACCATAGGAATGCAGAGTTTATTCATAGAGGAAAGAAATTATATATATATAGGCATTTCAGCTAAGCTGCGGTGCCAAAAGCTATCATCGAAATTCTAATTCAGAGGCGAGTATATCTGAATGAAATACGAGAAAAATATTCATAACAATAAACTGTAAATACAACCAAAAAATTGAGATGGTGGAGCCAACTAATAAAAAAAAATTGGCATCAATTTTGAATGAACGATGCGTAATTAACACCAGGAGAAAAATTTTCAAACAACTTTGAGTATTCGTAGATTCAACTGCAAGAAAGCAAATGACCTGACAAAGTTGAGACCGTCAGACCGAGCTTTTCTTCGAGCATTTGACACGCAGTGTTAAATGAATGAATTTCGATTTGTTTTCTGCTATCATAAGAAAACTTGACAACACCATCGTGTATTACACTAAATAATGCCCTGAGGGTAGCAAAAATACTATCAGACCTTTTTTCTCCACCCCATAGTGGTAGTCTGGACCCTATCCATGAGCCTGATACCATGGGGAACGCCGCAATATCTGACAGTGCTCGCGGCAGCAAGATTTTCAGCCGGGCCCCGGTGACCCCTTTTCAGGCAAACTCTAGATCAATACTTGCATAAACATTCCAATAGAGAACATCTCACGTGCGAGACCCCACGCGGACGACCTGAGCGTAGCGTCATAGTGAGTTCCACTCGAACAGCAGGTAGGCAGGCATGCGAGTTTCGAGGCTCAGCTCTCACCGGACTGAGCTGGGGGGGGGGGGCATTCGCGAGGAATTCGGTATCCACGGAATCCGAGGGGACACCCGGGCCTTATTCAGGGCATTGTGGGGGGCGAGGCGTTTGGGCATTTTCGCCAAGGCTAACTCCTCTTTGCCTCCCTCACCTGATAGAATTATCGGCATTACAAGACGACACGTCTTGGAGCAGTTCGAAACGCGGACTACCCTCCACTGCCTGCACCCCGGCACGAATCAAATGGCCGTGGAGAAGGTGATGGATCTATTTTTAATGCAGGAGTTCATTAAAGGGAAAAGGTCGGGTCGGCGGCGTCTCCGTCGCCCTTTTCCCTTGTCATCGCATTAAAGATGCATTAAAGAAGGGGTCGGTCGAACATATTCGCGGGGCGAAGACGGAAGGGGAGGATGCCGAATATATTAAGTTTTGGGACGAAATTGCAAAGGTCACACGCACACATACACTGATACGGAGGGCGACGGGATGGGGAATTCCCGTCGCCTGGACCAAAGCGAAATATTTAGGTGTCCCATATCCGGCATCCACTTCGACTGCACCGTTAATTCCATTCCTTTCGCACGTGCGCCTTCCGTAAAGGATGGCGGCATTTGGATCATAAAATTAATTTCTCTGAACATATATATATATATATATATATATATATATATATATATATATATATATATATATATATATATATATATATATAAAACCACAGATGTAGATTTTTAGAATATAGAGACACAAAGAAAGGACACTCACCCACCAAAGGAGAAATAGACAATATACATATTTTTACTCTTGTGATCCGTTCGATTCCGCCTTCCCCACCTCTATTGTGTTCGTCCTTTATATGTGTTCCTATCCCTTTTCCTTATATCTGTTTCTGTATATATGAGTATTTATTCGCCGTTTGGCGGGATTTCGTGTTTGAATGTGTATTTGGCCAATGTGGCTCATCTCTTTCTTCTGGCTATGCGTGCCACGAAACGCACTGTTCCTTTCCTGTATGATGTTGTATGAATTCTAACCCACTGTCCTTTCCTTTCCTTGTGTATTGTCTATTTCTCCTTTGGTGGGTGAAACAGCCCCCTGACGCCATCTCTTGGCTGAAAGAATCGGGGCGCTTGGCGACATATTAGACCCACGGATCTCAGGGTAAATTGACTATCCTCGATAGCTGCCTCGATAGCAGGACGTGCCTGTGTTCACCGAGTGTCTAAAATTCGCCGGCGTCCGAGGCTTCGGCCGCCGGGGTTTGGAGAGCGGCACTGCCGGACTCTCTCAGAAATCGAGGTTCCGATCGTGTTTTGTTTCGAGCGGCGGTTGACCGCCTAGTTCATCAAGAAGCGTGCAGTTTGACTCTCGACTTCTTCCGCCGGGAAGGCCGTGCCTTTGTTTTGTTTACTGGATCAAGACTGACCTTGACTACTAGTGTAGAGCTTAGGCTCCTTTTTATTTGCTACCGCCGGGTGCGCGTAGCGGGGAGGGAGCGTTCGTGAGTGTTTTTTTTTCTTTCTTTCCTTCTTGGAGTGCTTTCAGTGCGCTCTTCTTCTTTTCTTGGCGCTGGCGTGCTCCATTTGATTTCTTTCAAAATGGTCGTACGTCGCGTAAACACGCTCGCCTTGCAAGTTGATGAGAAGGCGAAACCCCCTACTCCGTTGGAGGTCCACCTCTTTACACTAGAGTCGCTGGGCCTCACACCCGAAGAGATTGTGGCGATCCAATTTGGATATAACCGCCATTTGGTATTCCTGAAATTGGCAGCTGAAGCTACTATGAAGAGGATTTTAGATCTTATCCCACGAAAACTACCGTTTCCATCCAAAAATGATCCGAGGACGACGATTACTATTGACGAGACCTCCGGTAGCCCTTGTAATGTCAGGGTTCTATGTCTCCCCGTGGAGACCCCATTGGAAGATATAACAGGCGAGCTTCAGCGTTTTGGAAAAATCCATCGCTCGTGGGAGAACAGGTGGGAGGGCGACAAATTGGCGCGCGTGTTAACAGGTACGAGAGTGGTGCGGATGACGGTCGAAAGAAATATCCCCTCGTACCTCCACATCGGCGGCAACCGGGCCATCATCATCTACGAGGGTCAGCGCCGCACCTGCGCCCGTTGCAACCAAGAAGGCCACGAGCGCAAGACCTGCCCTCGGAACCAGGGAGGGAAGAGCTATGCGGAGGCAATGTTTTTGGCCTCTAATCCGAACACCGCCGAGGAGATAGATGAGCCCGAGATGGCTGTGGAGGAGAGGGCGCGGTCCCTGATACTTATCGAGGGTGCGCCCCCAGCTGTTCCCGCCGAACCCCCGCATCCCCCTCCACTTGGAGGGAAATTTCAGAGGGAGCGAAAGTCGTCAACGGAAGAAAGGGATCCGAAGAAGAAGAGAACGGACGACATTGCACTGCTGATTTCGAACATCGATCAAGCTGCGGTCCCTACCAGCTCGGATACACACTCACGACCACCGGCTCCTATCTCCGTGACCCCGTCAAAAGAGGACAGATCATCCTGCGTCCTTCCTTTCTCTGGCCACGCCAACGATGCGTTCTTCCCGCAATCCTTGCTTCACGGGCTTCCAACTCCCCGAGAATCACGGGTGACAGCGGGGGAGGATGTATCCGATTACGACTGTCCCCCTTCCTCAACGGCGGGCCCCTCGATTACTGTGTCACGGAAAATCAAGAAAGTATCACCGGCCGCGGAAGTTGACACATGTACGAGCAAAACCTTGTCGACGTCAACAATCCCAGACATTCCATCCTCATTCTCCTTTGAGGACAGCCAAGGTGTCGACGATCTTCCCAGGGCTCCTCTAGAGGCGGACCAATTCGACCGATCTCCTCTAATTTCTCCCGACCACCAGTCCGCCACCCCGCCCCCCCCTGAGGCCACCTCCTGGGCTGGGACGGCCCACAGCTCTGCTCGCTCGAACAGGGCCCCCCGTGGAATGCCGCCAAGTAACCCGCTCTTCGTAGAAACCACGGCTGGGTTTTCCTCTTCGGACGAGGTCGGAGGGGAGGTATGCGGTGGCAACTCGAGACCTCGATCGTCGACCCGTCGGACGAAGCGTCCTGGGAAGCGGCGAAGCACTCGTCGCCCGGGTTCGAGCCGCGACCGAAGCGACGTAAGCCATGACCAGGACTCTGGTAAGTGATGTCCGGTGCCCATAGCTGTCCTCTCATTCCACCAATGAATATTGTTTCGCTTAATATTGCTGGCGTTTATAGCGCTTTAAAAATTGCAGTCCTCCAACGTTTTCTCCGCGACCTTAGGGCTGATGTAATCCTCCTTCAAGAGGTAAAGGAGGACATAGTCTGGGATGCGAACATCTTTCAGGCTATCGGCCATTTCGCCGAAAGTCATTCTGGCACCACCACCCTAGTCCGAAATGGCATTCCGTTCTCTCATGTTCGCCGCCACCCCTCGGGCCGAATAACGTCCGTTATCGTGAATGGTATCCATATCACAAACCTTTACGCTCCCTCCGGTGAGCGCGCGAGGGCAGAGCGCGAAACATATTTCAATGAACTTCTCCTCCCCTACCTGTATTCCTTCTCGGGGAAGGCCATATTGGGCGGAGATTTTAACACTATCTACCGCCGAGAGGATAGTGCCTCGAACAGGGATAACGTGACATACTATCCAAGCCGGGCGCTCTCACTGATGCTCGACTCCATTAGAGCGATTGACGCAGTGCGTTCTTATTGCGCCGGTCCCGCCCCCTTCACGCGATCAGGGCCTAACTCTCGGACGCGGATTGACTACCTCTTCGTCTCGACATCCCTAAAGAATGATGTCCAGACAGTGGACACCCTCCCGGTGTCCTTCTCTGATCACTGCGCAGTGATCATGAGAGTTACGTGCCCGGACACAACCCCGGGCGCGCACGTCCACCGCTGCGGCTCCGTGTGGCGCATGGACCTCCGCGTGTTGGAGGACGCGACTCGTCGTGATTCTATCCGCACCCGGGTGTGTGCACTGATCGCGGCACTCCGTCCCGGTGCAAATCTCGCTCTATGGTGGGACGAGGTTTTCAAACCCCACATTGTCACCCACATCAAAAGGCAAACTTTGGAGTGGCGTAGGGAAAAGAACTACACCATCTCCTTCTACCGCCGAGCGCTGGAAGAGCTCCTGCGTAAGGATGTGGCGCCGGAGGGTTTCCACGCCCAAGTTTCGTCCCTAAAAAAATTATCCTGGGCCACGAGCTCCAAAAATACGCTCCCCAACAGTGGCAAAAAGAACTGGACACGGATAAAGGGGGCCCCCTAACGCTATCTGAGCTTCGGCGCTGGATGAAATCCAACTCTGGCTCCGATATAGACAGAATCCCTGTCAGAGAATCTGCCGCCGGTGACACCGACCTCCTTAAGGAAGCGGGCCGGCACTTTCAAAACACCTTTAACAGGTATCCTCCATGGAAGGAGGGAGACGCACCCCCTCTCCCCCCTCTCCCTACGCTTCCTACAGATCAAAAAGACGATCTTTGTCGAGACATAAGTTCAGACGAACTGGACTGCGTCTCGTCCATGTTCCCGAAGGGCAAAGCACCCGGCTTGGACGGCCTACCCTTTGAATTTTATTTAGCGTACTGGGATGTTTTAAAACCTATTTTAACCCACCTTTTTAACTGTATTTTAGCTAGCGGCTCTCTGACTGCAAGTCAGAGGACCGCCGTGATAACGCTTATACCAAAGAAGACGCGGCCAAAGTCGTTCAACGACTTCAGGCCAATCGCCCTTTTAAACGCAGACTATAAAATATTGGCGCACGTCCTACGATGTAGAATGACGGCTGCTGCCGACATCGTCCTCTCTCCATCCCAGTACGCCGTGTCGAAAACGCGAAACATTTTCGATGCAGCACTTTTAATTCGTGACATCATTTTTTCCGCCCCCTTGTATGGTGATCGTTTTTTATCACTCGTGGCTATCGATCTTGAGAAAGCATTTGACCTGGTCCGGATCGAATGGATTCTCACCGTGCTCAAGAAGATGGCCTTCCCCGAGTACTTCATTCGTGCCGTATCAACGATGTATAACGGAATATACTCTATAATTAGGATAAACAATGCCACCTCGCCGCCCATCCCCGTCAGTAACTCCGTTCGGCAGGGCTGCCCACTGTCAATGCTGCTGTTCGCCCTTGCTTTAGACCCCATACTCAGACGACTACAGAGCAGTGGAATCGGGGTACGTCGTCACGGCGCCGTCTGCCTGGGCGTCGCATACGCTGACGACATAACGCTCTTCGTAGACGACCCGTCCCACATGGCCCTAGCCCACGACATATTAAAGTCATATGAGCAGGGTGGTATCTTCCTCAATAACCGGAAATCCGGGTTTTTGCTGCTGAAGGGCGACCGGCCCTCGAACTCCATCGGTTGGTCAGAAGCGCCCTCGCTCAAAATCTTGGGGTTCTGGTGGGAGAGGGAGTTGGCTCCCACGATTGAGCGAAACTGGGGAATTATTGACCATCATGTAAAATGGAGTGTTGGAAAGCTTTCACTCCCTTCCCTCCCGATCGTGACCCGCGTCCGCCTCCTCAACCAGATTGTCTTCCCAAGGATATGGTATGTGGCCCATCTATGGCCCTTACCCACTAAATACAACGCATACTTTATTAGAGTGTCCAACCAAATGATCTGGAATGGCTACGTAAAGAAAGTGTCCCGAAACCAGCTCTATGGCCCGTTTGAGCAGGGTGGTCTCAATTTAACCGATACAGCTCTAAAGGCGAAGGTGGTCTACGCGAAGCTTAGCCTGCGCATCCTCGGCGGTGACGACGCGTGGCGCAAGGCACTCCTCAAGGACGCGTGGCAGGAACTCGCGCGCGACGTATGCCACCGGAGGGCATTTGATGAAACGAAAAAAGTCGCTTCTCTCCTGCGAGATGGAGAAGCAATTCGGGTGAAGACCCTGTATGTCAGAGCGCTTACCGAGCAGCAACAAGATACATTAAAAAGAACGATTTCTTGGAAAAACTGGGCGACCAGCAGGGCGAACGATGAGGCACGTAGTGGAATGTTTAACCTAATCGCGAACACAGTCATGACGAGGGAAGTGAGGCACCATCTTCGGCTAGCCGATTCGCCCCTTTGTCCGTCATGCGGTCGAATAGACAACGTCGCACATCTCATCCTTGGATGCAACGATAAAATCAGAGAATGGGAAGCTCTAAAAAAGATCTATAAAACCTGGGACGTGTTCGGTGGTGGTGCCATTACCGACATGAATCTGATCACCTTGAACTTTCGGCTCTTTCCGAGCTTCAAATCCTTCATAATGACCACCCTAATCGTGGAATTCACACAGATGAGAACCGCGAATAAACATTCCGCTAAAGGCATGCAAGCATTGGTGGAACGGATGTGGCTGCCCCCGGTACCGGACACACTTCGTCCGTGGTTAAAAAGTTGTTTTTCTGAATAACTGTGCTTCAAAGCTATCAATAATTCCAACCAAATCTAATGTTCCGTCGCTAATCCAAATAATTCCTTCTATATTTTGTGAACCCTGCCTTTATTATTTCCTTCCACAGTATTGTTCATGGTCACAATTGTTTTATGCCATGTATATGAATTTATGTCTATGTAATTGTGTAACCATAATAAGGAAAAAAATATTCTGTAACCATAATCTGTAAGCTGACAATGTGTACAATGTAAACACTAGCAGTGTAACATACTAGACCGAATAAAAATAAATTGAACCATAGCTCAAGTGGTTAAGAGCATCCGCCCGGCAAGTGGAAAGATCCGGTGTTCGAGTCCCGGTTGAGGAAATATTTTTACTCTTGTGATCCGTTCGATTCCGCCTTCCCCACCTCTATTGTGTTCGTCCTTTATATGTGTTCCTATCCCTTTTCCTTATATCTGTTTCTGTATATATGAGTATTTATTCGCCGTTTGGCGGGATTTCGTGTTTGAATGTGTATTTGGCCAATGTGGCTCATCTCTTTCTTCTGGCTATGCGTGCCACGAAACGCACTGTTCCTTTCCTGTATGATGTTGTATGAATTCTAACCCACTGTCCTTTCCTTTCCTTGTGTATTGTCTATTTCTCCTTTGGTGGGTGAAACAGCCCCCTGACGCCATCTCTTGGCTGAAAGAATCGGGGCGCTTGGCGACATATTAGACCCACGGATCTCAGGGTAAATTGACTATCCTCGATAGCTCAAGTGGTTAAGAGCATCCGCCCGGCAAGTGGAAAGATCCGGTGTTCGAGTCCCGGTTGAGGAAATATTTTTACTCTTGTGATCCGTTCGATTCCGCCTTCCCCACCTCTATTGTGTTCGTCCTTTATATGTGTTCCTATCCCTTTTCCTTATATCTGTTTCTGTATATATGAGTATATATATATATATATATATATATATATATATATATATATATATATATATATATATATAAAACCACAGATGTAGATTTTTAGAATATAGAGACACAAAGAAAGGACACTCACAATTTGTTATTTGACGTTTCGACAGCACGGCTGTCGTCTTCAGAATCAAGGTTCTGAAGACGACAGCCGTGCTGTCGAAACGTCAAATAATAAATTGTGAGTGTCCTTTCTTTGTGTCTCTATATTCTAAAAATCTACATCTGTGTTTTTATATATTTGTGCGTCGCCGAAGAGCGTTCCATTTCGAAGATATTATATATATATATATATATATATATATATATATATATATATATATATATATATATATATATACACATATATATGCTTTTAGCGTTTTTTTTCTTTTTTATTTCACTGCTTATTTCTTCTTCTTATTATTATCATTGTTATATACTTGACGAAGAGTTAAATGAAAGAAGGGACCCTATGGTTTCAATTCCGGCCAAATAAAGACGTTTATCTATCTATTTATTTATTGGCAGGGACAATAAGACTTTCTCCTCGTAGGTTCGCCCATTTCAGGTAGATCTAAGGGTGAGGGCCAGACGACAGGTGGTCCACATTGCGTCTGTTCCTCAGTGAGGCAGCTACAGAGGCATCTGACTCTGGTGGGGTGAGAGTGAATATACTAAGTTGGCCAATTTTTGAAATTAAATTAAGTCAATAAGGAAAACCTTAAATCTTCTCTCCATGAAATCTATGTGGAAGGTGTCAAAAGGATAATGATGGAAAAATTTAATAACATGCTTGAAAAGGGGGTTGGAGAAAGAAAGATAATGGAATTGTTATACAGGCTGAAGCCAAGTAGATGGTACTAAAAGCTGAAGAAAAAAATGAATGTAGGACAAAAAGGAGGGAGTTATCAAGATACTCGGTACATAATTATGGCTTAGAACCATCCAAAACCTTACAGTAGCAAGTAAGTGACTTTTGAATTAAAATGGCACTTAAAAGGTAATGGCTCCTTTAAGTCTCCTCTACTGCCTCAAGAAAGTCATATTTATCCAAACATTATATTCACATTTTTCAAATATCGCCCATAAACTCATTTTATATTACTTTCCCCACATGGTTGACTTCGCTTTCATCTAGAGTATTTCGACTCAAGTTACTAATTTTTTCGCTGAAATAGTAAAACGAGAAGTGGCCGATATTTTTTCTTCACTCTTCATTTTTATTCTCCCCAATCATCTACTTAAATTTTATTTAAAATTCTTTCATACCACTCTTCATTCTATGATTGATTGTACTGAGCTGGTATTCTTCATTAATTTCAGAGTACCATGATGACCAACTCGTACCCACCCCTAGTACCGTACGTCCATTAATAGTTCATCGCTGATTAAATGTGTCATCTCCTTGCACCTATCCTTTTTACTGAAAGTACTTTAACAAAATTTATTCACTTTTCATTTTCCCCCAAAAACTTCGACCAATCTCCCTTTGATTACATGCCACAACAAATTTGCAATTAAGATGCATACAGCAAAATTTTAGAAACAAAAAACAAATTTCGCACTCCCTCTTCCTTTAATCCATGAGGTTAGAATAAATTTAACGCTGGCTGAAGCTTAATTAGTTAAAATAATTACTTTTCTCCCGATATTTCATTAGCCATTTTATGCGCTTCGAGAATTGGGATGCTGCGGCAGCTACTGTACTGGCTTCCTACTCAGAGAGCTCGGGCTCAAATCCTAGAGTCGGCACATCTCTTACAGTGGTATCCCAATGCCTACGTCAGGTACTTTGTGGAGAGCACTTTAAGTGAGTACGCCGTTCGTTGAATAGAAAGTTAAATTGGAGACCCTTGGCACATTTCGTTTAGAGTAGGCTAATGCAGACGCCGGGTTTCTCCCCATATTTACTCCTTAGCCATCCATCACAAATCTAGCCGTCTCTCATAAACCTACTACTACGGAAAAATGCGACAGTTAAATTGGTCTTCTTCGGCACCTTAATTCTGAGTGAAACACGTGCTGCTATCTATGTGAACATTTTTAAATAGATCTTTTTATCTAAAAAATTTCCAGGAGATTACATCCAAATCGGGCCTAGCTAGTGATACTTTGTTTATGTTTACCCTATTAATGCAAATTATTAGAAGCCCTTACACCGTACCATCTTGGACTGATGTGTCCCTAGAGATACACAAAATAATTTTCTGATTTATAGTCATAAAAGATTAAATCCTTATACTAAAATATATGTATTTCATAACAATATTTGCTACTGAAAATAGAATATTAAATAACTTATATTTACAGCAAATCGTCTCTTTCCCTGGTGGATCAATTTTGTATGAGTATTATATGTGCGCACATCGCACGCCGCGGGGGATGTCCCAAAATGACCCACCGTCATAGTGTCCTCTACCCTCTCAAGACCCGACTTCACCTGGAGATCTCAGTTTTCGAGTCATTAACTGGGCGTCGCATTATGGGGGGAGGGGGCTCGTCAGCTGAGGTTATTGTCGGGAAGATTAATTTAGGTGAGGGGCTAATTTCGTTGGAACCAAGGGGGAGTTTGAAGGGATACGAGGTGCTAACGACACTGACAAGAAGACATGCACAAGTCCAACATCTCGTACAACGAATTTGTGCGGCCATTGTGAGAGGACCCTTTCCCTATTCGCCCCATTTCCCAAGCTCCTGACATCGTTACGCTCCTGGATTTACCCTATTCTCTGACTTATCCATGACTCTCCCAGAAATCCTTTCATATTCCATGCACAGATATGACATTTTCACTAAGAGGGTCTTCATCATCATCATGACCTATCATTCCGAAGAATGGTTTGTCAAAATTTTCCTGTCCCCAGCCGAAGTTTTTGCTCTTTCATAAAGCATGCACCAATGTCTTCCACGTCATTCACCTCGTTGTTCATTTTAGGTCTTCGTCTTAACTTATATTCCTTTGTGTTTCCATCGTTTATGAGTTTAATTCGGCTATCTTGATTCAGGATATGAATCAATGTTCCCCTTCTCCTCGTGACCTCCGTAGGTTTCTCTCCTCATCCTATCTCGAAAATACTCCTTCACTACTTACTCGTTTTATCTATTTCATTTTCAGCATCATTCTATAGCACCGCATATCCATCGGCTCCCTCACCTTCTTTACCCTGCTGCTCCTATCACCGAAGTCTCACATCTGTAGAAAAGTAGATTCATTATTTCAATATTTACGAATCGCTTCGTTATGTTGATGCTAATGCTAATTAGCATTAGCATTTGGCTTTTCAGATGAATAATTTCTTCGCCATTCTTATTTTCCTTGCTAAGTATCCCTTTTTTCGTCTTTCATTACTCTTAATCCTGCTACTGGAATGGAAAAACTCTTTCACTTGCTTTAATGTTTAATTCCTAGTCTTCTATTTCCAATTTCCTTCCCTATTTTGACTGTGAGCCATTACCTTAGTTAAATCATATTTCTCTCAAGGTTGTACCTTCTAATCCCCTCTTCCATAGTAACTAGCATCTTTGTCAAGTGCCCTTTCTTCTCTGTAAGCATAGCTACGCCGTCCGTAAATCTCAAGATCCTAATCTGAAATCTTCGGAGTAAGAATCTCTATCCTTTCCCCGTGTATTAGTATGGCACCATTTATTATTTCCTGATCTCGTTAACTGCCTTCTCAATGGCCTTCTCAGCGTTATGAATTCGTACTAACGCTTAAGCAGAGCACTAGCACTTTAATATTCGGCCAAAGCGATACAACTAGAAAGCTGCCATTAACTCCGAATTTAACGTTTCTGATATTTTAAAATAACAAAATTTACTTATTTTTCGTAATAGACGCACTACAGACATTTTAATTTCAGGTATCTAGTTCCGTTATTCTAACTATAGTATTGAATTCACGATTATTTCAAGTGAGAAAAAGTATGTCAACCCTGATTTTTCGCAATAATTTAATTCTTGCTGTTCTAAGCACTGGCCATGCCAAAAGTTTGGGGATTTCCTAACATGGTGTTCGACAACTACTTCGTCGCCGTTGCTCAGTTAAATTAGAATAACATAACTATTTAATAAAATTAAGAATACAAAGTAACTTTCCACTCTCCTTTATTAGCGTACGATCGGTTTCAACGCTAATAAAGGACAGTGGAAAGTTACTTTGTATTCTTAATTTTATTAAAATGAATTCCCACAAGGTTGAGCCGGGAACAAGTGAATATTTAAACATAACTATTTCTTAAATCTCACCGCAAAGAAACCGTATGATACAATTTATATACAGGGTGCGTTCCGAATGCAATGCAATATTTTTTTAAGTAATTGATGGAACAGATTTGCACAAACAGTTAAAATTCTTCAAAGTACGGGCCTCTACACATTTTTTCCAATAACGCTGCAATGACCGGTACGCGCCATGGAAGGCGTTTTCGGGGACCTCTTGCGAGGTCTTCGTCACAGCCGATTGGATCTCTTCTATAATCGAAAAACGGGTTCCTATCAGAGCTACCTTAATCCGAGGGAACAAAATGAAGTCTGCTGGGGTGACGTCAGAACTATAGGGGGTGAGGCAGCGTTGGCACCTGGTGTATGGCCAGGAACCCGTGAACTCGTAGCGCGTTGTCGTGATGGAGTTGCCAGGTAGCGGAGATGTCTTTTCTAGTCCAGAAGACTCTTTTTCGGAGTCTTTCCAGCACACCCACATTGTAAGCAGCGTTAGCTGTCTCTCCTTATGAACCACTTCTTTACTGCTGAAAAAGATAATGAGCACTGTTTTCAATTTTCATTTGCTCATTCTTGCCTTTTTGGGCTTGGAGAACTTGCCGGTGTGTCACGAAGAGCTTTGGTATTTTTTTCTGGGTCGTATTAAAAAACCAAAGTTTCATCACCAGTGATGTCGTTATCCAAATAAACAGGTTCATTTTCATTACATTGCAAAGGTTCACTTGAAATTTCCTCTCGGTTAATCTTTTATTCGTCTGACAACACCTTGAGCACGAGCTTGGCGAACACTTTCCTCATCGCTAAATCTTCAGTAACAATGCGAAGATAAACCTTAAACGACAAAGTTCAGTTCATTTACAACCATTCCGATACTCAATTGGTGGTAAGAGTACAACAATTGTCGAACATACAGCCACATTGTTGTCGGTTTTGGTGGTTGACGGCCGTCCATAGCGTTCTTCGTCGTGAACCTCTTCCCGACCCTCCTAAAAGGCCTTTAACCACCTCGAAATCTTTGAGTAGGACAGAGCAGAGTAAGCCTCAACGAATCATTTTGTTAGTCTCCTCAATACAATTTCTCATTTGAGCACAAAACGTAGTAATCGCGTAAAGTTGCTCGATCGTCGATTCCATACTTTTCCGTGACACGGTCGGCACGCAGAGGTTTAAAATAACTGACGTCCGGCCGCTTTCACAGTTTTGGAGAGCACTGACACTGGTTTGCAGCAAAGCTTAGCTTCCCCCCCCCCGCACATACTTCAAAAGGTTCGATCCCACTCCGATCAATAGGATCGGCGCGGGAAATTCAGCTGTGCATGAAATGTGAACATTACTTTTCCTAGCCGTCGTCAAGTGCCTAAAGGTCGGAACACCATGGAACAGCGAATCACGGTTGAGGTTTGAATCCAGGCCTCGGAATAGAAAGCGGGTAGCAAGCAAGTAAACTACCATCACAACAATCCAATCCCTTTGAAATTATTTAGTTACGCGGGAACAATTTGTATTCCGAAATTTTTCATTTTATACAAGCTCGTATAGCGGCTTAAGCTCAAACCCCGAAAGCCTTTTCAGGAAACCTAAAATTCCGAGTCTGAGGTTGAATTAGAACTCGCAAATGCCGTGTTAGCTCGCAAATGGTAAACCTTTAGTTCCTTGAGATACTTTTATTCACGATAATACATAAATAGGATGAGATTGGGTACTGAGTAGTGAATTTAATTCCTACTCCGAGGACAAAATCCCGGCGGTGAAAGAAATTTCCAGTGGAATCCTGATCCCTACTGGGATTTCCATGTGGAGAGAACTTCAAACGTAGTACTCCGTCTGCTGGATGGGACGATAAATTATGTGACCCTTTTGGAGTCTCTTTTGACGAATGGAGATTAATGTCGACACCGGATTTGTATCCTCCCTTCGCCCTTCCTTGAAAATCCTATATCTACCATTTTTGCACCCATACTTCATGAGCTCAGCTGTCGGTCGTCAACCCTATTTACGATTACCACTGCTACAAACACACTTTAAGCTTCAAATACAAATTAATTAAGCCAAAGTTGGATTTTACCAAGCAAGGATAGATTAGACCACAATATATAAACCCTACTTCACCTAATGTTGTGCATTCGTTCGGCCATATTTTATTAATTTGAAAATAGGCATCAAGAGCATCACCATGTTTAGAGAAAAACAACATGAGCTATATCGTGAGAAAAAATTATTCATGAAAAGTCTAATGTTTATACCTTATTTTACTGCTATTAGTGGTTGTTTGAAGGGCTATTTTATATTTTGCCTTAATTTATGCATTTATCTTGCATACAAATTTGCATTATATTCTAATTTACTTCGTTTTACGCATGACAACATAGACATAGATGTAATTCATATTTTTTTACTCAATTTTTTGGACCAAAGTATCACATAAATGTGACTCAATAAACTTCAATCTCTTATAAATGCAAACATTCAAAATCAAAGGATCTGTTAAACCCTAACGATATGTACACCAAAAGAAACCAATATCCTTTTAGTTTATTTTTAGACTTATGCCATTTAATATTGCAAACTTCCATACCAGGAACAATTATCAAACTTTTTAAAATATTTCTCCATTTCCTGTGGAGTATTGATATTTTTTTTACCCAATTGAACTCAATGGGAAGTGCATGAATGAAATGAAAAATTTGAGAAAATTGAGTTTATTTCATTTATGTGCTTTGAAACATTGCAAGCCGTTAAAACTGGCAACAATAAATAAGGAATCCGAGAAAAAATCCATCATCAGAAATGTCAAAATTTTCACAGAAGATATTCGTAGACTCATTAATTGCGATTTTTCTAAGGGGAGGGTCGTAACACACGAAAGATGACGAACATAAATAAATCCGCCATTTTGTTGCACAGCAATCATTTCAGACCAGGCTAGTTCCTATCGGGGTGCAGGATAACATAATTTGAGCCGCACTCCTACTTCAAATGTAGTAAGAATGGTTTTTTCCACATCATGTAGAATTGACGAGAAAAGCAAATCCAGTAACTCATTCTCGTAACTGTCTCCTTCTATGCAACTGTCTCACTTGAGTGCGGGTCGAGTAGTCATAAATAAAAACGGAAACATAGACACAAGAAGTTTAAGAAAAAAAAACCTGCGCTTCTCCCTCCCCATTTTCAGAATTCATAATGGGATCCGGGATCCTTTTCCCTCTTTTCGTCTTGCCTTCATGTTTCTTCTCCCTTTCCTTCGCAGGAAAAACTTTGACATAATCCCCACCCGAATTAATCAGGACGGGGATTGGATCGAGAACTTTTTTCCAGGGAACAGAGACAATGAGCTGCTCTTATAGTCCCACGACCCACCCAATGCTCCCAACCCAGTTTCTTTTTTCAAAATCACAGGCAAAAAAAAAGATTGCCGATGATCAAGTCGCATTAAAGAAATGGGCGTGATTCCCCCGACATCCACCTTTCCACACACCCACCCACCCAATCCTTCACCTCCTGCGGAAGAAAAAATAATACCTTCTTGTCTCAAAAGGCAAAGGAGGCCAGAAAGAGGATTGGAGAGGGAGGGAAGGGGATACGGCGCGGGAATCAAAATACCCGGGAAGGAGGATAATGGATTCATTTTGCTGCAGGAGAATAAAAAATATCACTCCCTCTCTTCCTCTATTTCGCTGTCTCTCTTTCCCCCCTCGCTTCCCCCCCCCCCCCCCATCGCTCGAAAGCTCTTAATTTCCTTCGAGCGAGTAAACTCATGAATTGGAGTTCTTGATTACGCTCTGGAATCGTATCTGTAAAGAAAGATAATCAAGGCGACGGCGGATGGGAGAGGAACAGAGAAAGGGGGGTGGAGTAGGAGAGATGAGGTCGGATCGGCTGGAGGGGAGAGATTCTACGCGCGTGAGGTTCCGAAATATCGCATTAAGGAAATTTAATTAAGGGAAGAATCGCCACTCAATTTCCCTCGATAAGATTAACAGGGTTGTGAATGACATTTCTAGACTTCCGAGCGTGATTTGGGCGCACGGTGACGAATGAGTCCTTCAAAGCGAATTTGCCGTTTCCACTCGAGAGGATTTGGGATTCTATTTGGTCCAAATATTAACACTCTCGTTCCTCGGCAGATGTTTCCGAGCGCATGGAGACGTTAATTCGTCCCTTCAGTGTGCAATTACATAGATTGAATTAAATATTTACAGTGTATAGAGAAAATAAATATGAGCAAACCCTGATTAACGTTTATGGTCGGCTTTTGTAGTCAGTTTTTTGATACCGACGTCTCTTTCAGATAACCTCTGCTGGCAATTTTTCAAGTGAACGTTTCTTTTGAACTAACACCATCTCTTTCGGGAGTGACGCGACAGTGAATACACTTGACGTGACGTGAGAGAATAGTAGGTACACAATACTACCTCTCGACATTCAACGATTTCCTGAGCTAAGAATGCCAATTTATCTCCGAACTTAACTCCCAATTATTCTTAATATAACATCGTATATATTTTCAGCCACACACAACTGAAGTAATATGCTTATAAAAAATTTCAAAAATCATTGGTATTTGCCTCAAGGTTCTAGCAAAGACTACGATTAAAATAGGAGAAAAGCGAAGGTTTCCCGTCCCAAGGATATCTGAATAATAATCCTACTATACATGAAACAATTTGCATATTACAACTTTGACGCGAAATGACGCTTATTCTACATTATATTTTGCTACTAGGATCAGTCATTAGCAGTAATTGCTCAACGATGATCCTTTTCCCTTCCGATAAATGCACTCAATTATTCCTGCATAACCTTTTTTTCTCATCATATTCTTCGTCTTTTCCCAGAAAGCTTCCAAAGGGTATATTCTTCAGAGTATCAAAGAGCCCAGAAATTAACCAGTATAATATTTTTGTCTAATAAAACGATATATAGCAATTATGTGGCCAATAATTTATTCTAATGCCATGAAAAAATGAATTCAAGGCAAATAGAAAATATTAATCCATAGTTTCTCAACATTCAATATATTACATGGAAAATTAGTCATTAATTGCTCATGGAAAAGCTCAAGAACCCCGAGGTCCAACCTCTACCCTGGCACATCGCTATACCCATGAAACAATATGCTGTGTTCACTTCCCTAAATTGGCTGCTTGCACGCTCGGGTGGACAAATGGGCGAAGTAAATGAGATGACAGCGACAGAATCCACCGCCCCCCAACAAATGATCCTGCGGGCAGACAAAGCTCCAGCAACCAAAGGCATTTCGACGGGCCTTGACACTTTAAATACTCGGCCCTCAGCCGTGTGGATTGGAGTATCGCGAGCTCAAAGATCAAACGGGACGCCCCTTCGGGCGCAGGCCGCAGTGGGAGGCACATGGAAAGGCGCAGCTGTCGAAACCAGAAGGGTAAGGCTGACAGCTAACCTTGCCGTGGCGTCCCCCACTCCACCAACAGCCTTGTTGGCTTAAAGAGAAGGGCTCATATCAACTGCATTTTTTTTCTATACTCAGGCAACATCAGCAAATCTCTCCTGCTCACATGTTGAGGTCAAAGGGTAATACTGATTCCAATATCACCTCGTTATATATCATCAGTTTCGTTTAGCTTTATTTGGTTTTTTAGAGAGTTCATATTTTTCCCAGACCAAGAAACTTCCCAAGGAAATCTCCCAAGGGAGGGCTGAAATTACTAGTTGGGTACGAAAAAAATTAGGAGAAAGGCTTAACTATGACATGCTTGGAGAAGTCATCTGCTTCTTTCATGGCTCCAGAGGCGTATGTGAAAACCGAAGGTCACCTCTGCCAGAAAATATCTCAACTCCTAAGGTACGTACGTAGGTATAGGTAACGCACAACTCAACCACCTGGGCGATGCGTGACCTAAGGTAGTAGATGTGTGGGGGGAGATTTGAAGGAGCAGAGGAGAGGGCGCAAGGAAAGCCTTTTTATCGATGATATCCTGAAATACGGGTGAGGAAACACAATTGTGAATGCTGAATGTTTAAAATTCATGATTTCCTCCGATAAGGTCCCCCACGAGAGACTAACAAATATATCTAAAATATTATGTTGTTATCAGGAAAGTTACTAACTGGATTAGAGACCACCTACCTGTATTTAAACGTGAACAAAAAGCAGTCATCGATACGACGAGTTTATTAGAGATGGATGAAACTTCAGGAGTTCTAGAGGGAAGTGTTTAGGGCCTCTACTTTTCTCGACACACATTAACAACCCACGTTTCCACGTTAGCTACCTTTGCAGATTATTTAAAAAGAAATAAAGACGCCATAAAATGGCGGGATGCTCTACAGCGATTTGGACCTAATACCGAAGGGGAGTAAAGAATAGGAGTTATAATACAAAATAAGATAGTGCACAACAATGAAGGTTTGGAATAATTTGAAAGAGAATTAATGAGTATATTACTCGTGTAAAAGGGATGTAATCGAATCAAGCAACCAAGAACAGGTCAAATAGATTGCCACGCTTCACATTAAGCCCCTTACTCAGAAATGTATGCACGGATTAACGATTTCATAATTTTGGCAACAAGACGGTACCGCCGGAAATTACAGTATGATGATTTTTGTGACAATTTTCGAAAAAAAATTCTCACAATGCGATAATATCTCCCTTTCTTTCAAATATATTTTTTCTCCTTAGAGTCGTCATAACCGTCTGAAACGGATTTAGTTGCGACAAAAATGACGAGAGAAGAATGCATGTTGGAATAAATATTCATTACATCAATTCTGGGTAGATGAGTGCTAACATAAGTTTATGCCACAGTTTCAGGTGTAATATGGAGGAAATCCTTCATGATGAAAAAAGACAATTTACTTTTCCACATAAAACTTTTTTATAACAAACTAGGTTTCGTTACTACTTAACATCACTTGATAATGTTACGCAGTAACGAAACCTAGGTTGTAATAAAAAAATTCTTTGTTAAAAAGCAAAGTGTCTTCTTTCATCATAAGTTTATGTTTTCTGAACCCAAGGCATCACTGATAGCTGACATCAAGGGCATCCATACCCGCAGTGGAAAGGAGAATCAACTTTTGTGAATGAACTCGGGGTACCTTTTTTCATAAGGAAAGTGAATAAATTTTTCGCCTTTAACGAGCAAGGAAAGTAAATACACTTTTCGCCTTTAAGCATTTCCTCTCCTAAAATTCGCATGTGGGTTTCAAACCCCAAAACCATTGAAACATCACCTCCCTAATGTCACCCATAGCATATTATACCATTTTAGATTAATATTGCCGACATTAGAATTGACATTCTGGACGGAATCAATCGGGGCAAGAAGTATGCGAATTTGAAAAAGAGTCCTTTATTATGCATGTTATAAAATATTCAGATGTCGGTTGGGTGGGATATAAAAATGCAGGTATTGAATGGACACAGACTGGACAATGACACAATTCTTTGCCTCTCCTAATAAAACACAACCTGACATCTGGAAATTCAATAAACCCTTCTGCAATTATACATACCTCCTTCCTATCTTATTTTTTTCTAATTATACTAACATTTTTCCTACAACTTCCTCGCGAGCTTGAACTAGCCCTATATTTAAATTTCTGACAATATTAGCTTTATTATTATTGGTAGTTTACCGTTGAAAGTATACATATTTTGGATGGACACTGACTAAACATCTTATATGCAGTCAACATCTCCGTTCGAAAAGAAAAAAGCTTGAAATTTCACACTACATAAAACCACTCTTCAATTCCGTTTAATTTCTACATTCCATCATTCTGTCCAACAGGCCAACCCTTCCTTTGACTTCTCCCAACAACCCTCTCTTCTCCCCCATTATGACTAGCTTTTCTCCGTTGGTTTTACTTTCATCCATTTCACCGTTTCTCTCCTTCTCCACACACAGACTTCAATGGCCTCCAATCTACAACTACACTTAATATATGAGGCCTATATTTATTTATTTACTTTTTATTGAACCCAGTTGTTTTATCTGAGATCTAGGGAATGACTGTATATGTGGTGTCGTTCTAAACCGAGTGCTCTGAGCAGAATTTACATTTTACATTTTGTTTCTTTGCTCTAATGTGTCACCCCAGAGTATTAATAAAATCACTCACCCCAACATTACACTTGGCTACAGTTCCAAATAAAATGAATGAATTATATGTGTACTCGTCGCCCACTGCCTATTATTCGGAAGCGTTCCGCGTGACGCCCTACTTCCTATAACTTCCATAGGTCACGCGCTGGCGATTAGACATTATAAAGCCCTAGAATCACGATTCAATTCCTAAAGGTTTGACTCATACACTTTCCATTGATTTGTCAGCCTTCGATCAGTACCGCTGACGGACCCGGGGGCCGAAAATGTAGCTATAATTCTTGCACGGCCGTTGCGCAGTTCGCTTTTCCGCTGAGAACGGATGATCATTCTTGGAGTGAGGGGGTTGGCCTTTCTCGTACCCTAGGAGGAGAATAGAAGCCCGAAGAATATGACTCGGAGGAGGGAAACGAGGTCGCTAAAACCGGTGAAAGGCAAAAGGGGGCAAACGGCACAAAATGAGACCACACCACCCACCATTCTTCAAAGGGATACGCAACCTCCGTTGATGGCCGCGAGCCGAGGAGGTGGTGGAGGGTAGGAGCGGACGAAGGGGTGTGGCGGTGGGGGGGGGGGGGGGTACGGATGGACCCCGTGCCCATCGCTCAAAAGGGCCAATGGAAGAGCTTCAGCGCGTTAATTAGGAAATATTCCCCGGCTCTCTCGTGATGACGGTATGAGGAGATGAGGAGGACCGATATGAGAAGCGGAGGCTGCGGGAGAACGAAATCCGAGCTCGGGAATCAATTGCGACGGAGTCAATTGCCGCTCTTCCCTCGACGGACGGGCCAAAGTGCCGAAACGGCTACCCCCCCCCCCCCCACCACTCTCTGTCTCTCTCTCAACTGGAATCAATCCGCTCCTATGGAACGCTCTTATCCAGTGACTCCATTCGTGCAGCCTCGATAAAGGGGGTATTATCAAAGCGGAAAACCTCCAATCTGGAGAAAGGTTTAACCCATTCACGTCACTTTCGATATCCAAAGCGTAGATATCACCTTTTGGCGAAGTAAAATAAAAAACAACCCTTTATTGGAAACATAAAATTATAAAAGCTAAGGAGTGATTTTTCCGGCGTATGCAGTAGCGGGATGTTTCAGAAAGCCAGATATTACACTGGCGGAGTTTCGAAGTGCCTCATAGTCAACAATATTTTAAGGGCGATTCGATGCCCTGTAAATGATGGAAGTTAAGCCTGCAAACATTCGGCAGCGAAACAGCAGAATTGGTCAGGTGCCGACATAACTTGAATACCCTAATTAAATGAAGCATCGGCCCTGGTTGGATACCAATTCACTTCAATTAATTAGGGGAGTTTTTTAAATCTCTGTATAGAGTCATTTAATGGACGTTAATGGAATAGATTTTCGAGGGCATGTGATTATTACCACTCGTTACAGATATCCGAAACACTTTACGCCCAAAAACAAAATCGTCAATGAATTTTGACCCAAATATTTTTGTGATCACGTTATGTAGGCATTAAACTGATTTTTGCCGTAATTTTTACTTCCAATACTTTACCCAAATAATGCTAAGGGCCAACTTCTCATATAAGTACGTGGTCAGTGACTTTAATGCTGCGAAGACCGACACTGCTAGGATCAATTCGATATGCTAATACTGAAGTCACTTCTACATTAATATTTTTAGAAGTATTTTGGAATAGAATTATAGAGCCAGGGAAAGTTAATCCCATTAAAACTCAGTCATGTGAGGTTAAATTAATCCTCTGGCTTTTAAATGGTCCATCGATGAACAACCAATTACTCTCATGTTAAATTTTGCGAGGCGTCATAAATAAAATAAGTATTGCCGGTATTTGAAAATATGAATCCGTGTGCAAGTTATTGTTGCTATTTTCATAGATTATAAGATACTTAGCTTAATGTTCCACCTATTTGTGTTTATTGATAACTCACGTTCACTCCACGAATTGCTTTCCACTTCCTAGTTCCTTCCAGTCTTTTAGTGACATCACATAAACAAGACTTTCAAATTCCTTGTAATTTTTCATATCTGCCTCATCTTGGTCCAGACACAACGCAGAAACTGAGTTTTTATATTTAATTGGTAAATTTCACTGTTATTTTAATTTGACTATCTGAGAGAGATACCAATATCAGTGATCATTATTATTTCCTATTGAGGATTGTATGGTTACGTATCAGCTAAAATCCCCAAAAAATTAACAATTTCTTCCAATCTTCTTCATAAAGCTTCTTAAGCTCCGTTCGGAAAAAATAAAAAGAAAAAAATGTAAATAATAAATAAATTTTATCATCAAAAACTGATTATAAAATAAATTTGTCACCCTTTTTGAATCGTTGCAAAATCCAAATTAAGCAAGCACACCATCCAGATGAAATATTATTACTAAGTAATCTACCGGTTAAGGTAGGTTTTGGATGGACACAACTACCAAATAAATATTTTGTGATTCCTAACGAAACATAATCCAGCAACCTACTCCACATCAGGCCCCTCTTCATCTCTGTGTACTTTCTTCCTATCTTCATCCCGTCCAACCATCCTATCCTGTTCCTTCCGTTTCCTCGTTTGCCTAACATTCTCCCCTCAATTACAGTCTTCAACATCCCACTGCCAGCCAATACCCCCTTCATCCACCTTTCCTGCCTCCAAAGGATTTCTCCCAAAAAGCCCCTCTCTTCGCCCACCATACCAAGTATTTCCTCATTTATTTTCCTCTCTGTCCATTTGACCCTCTCCATTCTTCTCCACACCCACATTTCAAAATCCTCCAGTCTACGTCTATCCTCCTGCTTCAATGACCACGTTTCCGCGCCGTACATAGCTACGCTCCATATCAAAGTTTTTACGAGTCTTTTCTTAGCATCCTTACTCAACGTCCCTGTCATCAACTCCCTCCTCCTCGTGAGTCTCTTTGCCTAGCGCAATTCTTCTCCTTACGTCCCTACTACTTTGACCGTGTTGGTCCAAAACACTTCCGAGATACGTAAACTGTTCTACCTGCTCAAATTTTTACCCTCCTATTTTAATGCTTAGCTTAGCCTTTTTCTTTATGGAAAATGGTATATTTAAATTTAGTTCCACATCCAAAGACATTGATTTTGTAAGAAAGTATTAAGTGCCCCAGCTCAACAGAAAGATAAAGAATTCGTCAAAAGCTTTCCGGATGAAATTAAGGCCTAGCTCTATTCTTTTCTCTTCATACCGAACCCATCTGAGAAATAATGGTAAAGTCTACTGCCGAAACCGTTTAAGAAGTCTTTCGTCACAATTAATGTACAAAAAATGTATATACAAACCACACCTGGAATGCTCTGTTGAAGCGTACAAAACCGGACTCGTAAAGGTCTCATTTAATGTGACTGAGCTCCCTATCACTGAGTAACTAAAAAGGCTCTTATCAATTTTCGTGAATTCGATAATTTTACCAGAGAACAGACCAAAAGACAGATAATCAATCTTCATATTTTTCCAACATAATACTGGTCGTTGAGATTTTGATCGGTTGTGACGATAGAAGATTAGATAATTAGTATTTCCAGTTTATTGATTTCCATAACTTCAAACGGCAGATGTCATTGAAAAATACACTCCTCACAAGATAGGCGATGATATAACACTACCCAATACGTGAAAACTTTAAAAACTGCCCATTTCACCTATATTCTTCGTACACTACCTGCTATACAAACATTTAATGGCAAAATATATCACGTCGGGAATGCAACGCTAAGATAAGTTTTTCTGTGCTATGGATGAATTTTTTTAAAGGATGACAAGAGAAAAGCTGAGAATACTTGAAATATAGTGAAATTATGAAGACCGTGTCAAGAGGGAGAACGAGAGTCAAAGTGAGAATAGCATTTTAAGGCAGCTTAAAGATAGGCAAAAATTACGCAGAAATGAAGAAAGAAATTAATAACGTAGTGAACGCAAGGCGAAGTTCATGCGATAATTAGAAGTATTCCGTAAATAAAAACACTTGTGTATAGTCGTTAGTAATCGTCCGAAACCTAAATTTTAATAGGTGGAATGCCATAAAATAAAATTACGAGGTTACACGCGCGATAAAAAATCTATTAAATTCTAAATGAGTCATTAAAAAAAGTATACTGACATACCAATCCCCCCAGGTGACGGCTTAAAAATTTGGCTGTCAATTTAAATGAGCCATTTAATGCTTCGTAATTAATTCAAAATTAATCATACTTTTACATTTTTTCAGGAAATGTGATGATACGGATCAATGATGTTAGTAGATAAGAGCCTGAATAATTTCCTATTCCGTGTTGATTTCCCTTTCGTCGCCAACCTGGGGCGAATAGCACTCGAGTGGCAGGTGCCGTCCGCGGAGATAAAATGTGGATTCCGAAGCCGAACGGGATAATATCTATCAACGGCAGAACACGAGCGGAGCCGGATTGCGGGAATATGCGGAGGGCGATTGAGGTCTTCGGGTGCAACACCATGTGTGAGCACTCGTATCGCGTGGAGCGCGCATGACCAAAGAATATAAAAGCGAAGAGGCAGAAATTCGGATACTAAGCGAAATACCAGCAATGCACAGTGGATTACGCATCGAATATCCATTGATCTGAACCTTAAGGTCGAATACAAGCGGAGTAATATAATACCGCAAGGATGGGAAACAAAATTCTATTCCGCAGCGCAGAGAAGCCTTCTGCGTCGAAGCGTTAACCAGGGTAAAGTTTCCGAGATACAGCTATTTTTCCTCATTATATAGGTCAAAAAATTAAGCTATGGAAAGAATTCAAATATTCAATGGAACATTTTATTCATGGAGTGATTTTCCCTGAATGAAATAACCATCACTCGATGGTCGTTTGGTCTAAAATAACCTTTGAATTTGCATTCATACATGTTATTTTAAAAGAATTTAGCACTTAGTGAATAGGGTAATCAATACGCACAAAGGAAGAGTAAGTCGCATATTACTAAAAATAGGCAACTCAGTTTATTGAAATATATTTCTGGGGCCCATTTGACAGTATTGTGGGGTCAGTTTGCGAAAGTTGCAAGTCCGTTGATTTCAAACGTTTGTCAGTGAGAAAAAAATATATCTTTAACGCCATTATTGCCTATCACTAATCTCCTAAATTGAAATGCGTGTGTTTACAACATGTTATGGCATGATGATGCAGGATTTTAGTTGAACTGTATCCGATGAATAGATCTGAATTAATAGCCTCAGTACACGATTAATAATGTGTGGGAAAATTGGACAGTGATGGGGTACTGCAACGCGAAGGAAGAGATGGCAATAAGTTAGGAGACTACGATTTAGGAACTAGAATAACTTCGAAGAGAGAACATTATTGTTCTGGAGAAGACAGGTTTCAATTATGAGGAACACTTGGTTTTAAACACCACAATAGGTTCATTATGTATGGAATATGTCTTGAATAAAGAAACATATCAGTTAGACTATATTATGGGTAAGCACAATTTTCGGAACAACGTGATTAATTGGTATTGTTTCCCCGGAGCGGATGAGGAGTCAGATCATAATTTAGTAAAAATGAAGTATCGCTCCAGCTTCAAATGGAAAAAAACAGATAATACGGTTAAGGAAATCTAACCTAGATCCATTAACTGGAACGACAAGAAAGCAGTATCAGCACGCAGTACAGAAAACTAATGGTGAGGACAGGAAGAAGGGTGTTTCAAAAGATATATGGGAATGCATTAAAAAATATTCAAGATCAACATCCTACACCATCTAGTGCATCATGATTACAAGCGTCATCTTTTATATAAGGACTAACATGGACGCCGATGCATTCCTACTGGCTGCCACGGGTCTAATTGGCACTTATTTTTTTAAGCTAAGATCGTTAATCTGTCCAAATGTCAACGTTCTGATCCTGTATTGACATTACTCAACAAATGATTGAATATTCCCCTGCGGTTCCAATTTCCCACTAAAGAACAAGTATCTAGTTGCAGACTTAGAAGTGAACCTTATGTGCCAATTTAAACCCTGTTGGCCCATAAGAATGCACCGATGGACAAGTTAGCCTTCAAACTGCTTTAGACAACACTTGTAAACATTGAATACTTAAAACTGATGTATTTTAATGGTATATGGTGGTAAAAAAAATGTACCGTGTAAAAGTGCCCTTATTCATCATTCTGTTCCCGGTTTCCAATTCATTAAAATTTTTCAAAACTCCACAAAAATCCGAAATTTTTTCTCCCGATAAAATTGAATAAGAGTGATCGACTTGACATCACCTAGTGGAGGGAAAAATTTCAATTTTTGAAAATTCAAATTCTTGAAAATTTCTCTGGAACGCGAAACTGAAGTAGACCCAGAAGGATGGGACGGAAAAACGCGGGTTTGTACACAGAGGTGTTTTCTATTATTCACGATTAAATTTAATTGTAGTTCGATTTATACCTCTTCTCTTTTTTTCTTCATCTCTTTCGTTTCTCTTCCTTCAACTCTTTCATTTTTTACAATAACGAACGAATGACAAAGATTTTTTTATAAAAAGGAGAGACATTTCTGTAGCACCTTGGAATAATTCGTAAATTTTTGAAAATACATTAAATTCAGACCACTCCGGTAACGTTTTCAGCGAAGAAAGAACCTTCTCCGCACTAGCAAGGATAAAAATCTTCCGCAAGAAAAATCAGTTGCATGAATGGCCTCGCTCACTACCCTTCAAAATCTCATGAAAAGGCGTTGCTGATCTGATCGATGAAAAGGCAGCCTTTTTACATTTCAAGAGGTACACTTATTCGATGTTTAAAAAAAAACCTTCCTATTCAATTCATACGAAAGCAAAATCGATAATAGGAGGTTAAATGATAAATTTTCTAAACACACTAGTTTAGGTATTTCACCTGACTCATAAAGAAGGCTGAAATCCTGTGTAGTCTATTTATCATGTAAAACAAGGCATGTCGTTCACGGTTCAAGGACGGTGCTCATCATTCATCGTAATCGTTTTCTACATTATTTTTTAATGATATATCGACATGAAATGCATTACCACCAGAAAATATAATGTATTAGGTGCCCTCGTCCTTCAATTAAAAGCTTGCATGAAAGGCTTGATTTTGAAGTCCCATTTCATCGAATAACTTTACCGTACAAAAAAATAAATATATGGAGTAAAAAAAATAGAAAATCATTGTAAAAAATCACAACCATGAGAAAAATAACTTTCAAATGAAAAAGTTCAAGTGCTCGGATAACATTTCGATAACGTTTTCATAATTTAATTTTAAACTAAAGTGAAAAATAAATAGGAGTCAAAGCAGTCGGCAAGATTACTTAAAGGGCCTAAATCAATTACAGCGGTGAGGTCAGCGTTTTGATTCTGAGAGTTAAGTGATCCCTGCAACACACGAAAACATCACGCCACTAGCCATCCTAAAGCTTGCAGCTCTCGTGAATAGAAGCTCTGGAAAAAGCGAGCAGTGATCGCACAGTGTTTGCTTGGAGAAAAATCGAAAGCCCAGACATGAATATTTATGTTAGCCCGAAGGGGTCGTGGGCCATACTTAAATAAAATTTCACTGGTCGATCCCCCACGCCGTGAAAAAGGTTCAAATTCCTCAGCGCTGATCCCGTGTCCTTGACTCTCCTCATTTCGTATTGCAAGTGCCTCCCCGCCTTCCTCCACCTCCAGCCGATGTTATCGCCATCGGTTGGCCTGTATTATTCGCGGGAGCGGGCCAACCGATAAGCACTCATGCGCCGCCCGTCTCTGCCCCTCCCCCTTACTGCCCATACATCTCTCGAGACCGCCGAAGGCCTGACCTCAAAAAGGCGCCCGGATCCCAGCCCGCGAGGACGGGAGGTGCACACTTCGCAGGGAGTCTCATGCCTGGACGCCGAGGGCCGCTTAAAGAAACCAGGTCGCGCCCTCTCTTAGACATCCTTTGGTTTTCCGCAAATTTTTTAAAGCATCGCCGGTCTTAATGGTCATACCTACGCATCGTCGTGCATAGAGGCACCAACGTAAGAGATTACGGCAACAAACCTGAAGGTACTCGTGAAACATTTTTCAAGATTCACGGAAGGCAGACGCATGCAAAACTTTTGCTCCGCTTTAAAGTTTGAAATGAAAACTTGTCAAATCTAATTGATTTTAAAAATTAATTTAAATAAAATTAGAGGTACATGTAGATGGTTTGGAGCGGGATGGAAAATCACAGTCACGATAAAAATCGTCCAAAATTTTTATGCAACGTTTTATTGAATAAGAAACCCAGCGTTGGCATTAGCCTACTCTTAACGAAAGCCGCCAAGGGGTCCGCAGCTTAACGTTCCATCCAACGGACTGAGTACTCAATCAAAGTGTCTTCTACAAAGCATCTCAAGTACGGATTGGGAGAACGCTGAATAATATCTGCCGCCACCGGAATTCGAACACGGACCCTCTGGGTGAGCAGCAAGTACTTTAGCTACTGCACCACCCTGATCCCTGAGAACAGACAATTTTGAATATCGAATTACACCAACATTCCCGATAAACTTTAAATTTATGATCTGAATTCTTGTCCAATATTTTATTTCATAAATTTTTTGATATGACAAAACAAAACTTTATTTTCGTCTTTAAAAGTCTTGTGAAAAACCTCCATACATTTAAGGTATTCATTATTTCATTAGAGTATTAACGATGGACTATTGCGGGATCTTATATATTTTAACCGATGACCTTTTTTCATGCCTATTTAATGATTGCCCTTTAACTTTCCCGGGAACCCTAGATAGAGAAAATTAATGTACCCAAAATGAGAATCAACCTTCTAATAAGCATTTAGTCGATGTCATTATCGACAAAATTCTTTCATACTGGTCTCAAATTCTTCAAACATGCTGGTTCCTGCCCACAGGAACTTCAACTGAGCGCAATACGAGAGTAAAAATAGATTTTATAAAATTTCCAGCAGCAGCCATTAGTACCTTCGCACCTAATTCCACCGAAAGGTAATAATAGTCCATCAACCATGATAAGTACTTCGGTAGGACACTTCAGAGAAAGCGGACTGAGAAGAAGAAGTGGACGAAAGGAGGTCAAGACATTTTGTGAAGAGACATCCACGGTAGATTGGGAGGGGAATAAGGGTAATTGGAATTGCTTCTCAGGGTTGTAAAACTCAGATGGGAGGTAAAATAAAACCCTTAGAAACAGTGGAGGGACCCTATCTCGATCCTTCGCTCCCGGTAGTTTCCAAAACCCATTTTGTCTGCCTTTCTCCAATCGTCCACGACCTTTCACCCGCAGAACACTAGGCGCTCTGACAATCCTCAAAGAGAAAGGCAATTAAAATAATGTTGTGGGGTCTTAATGATGCACCCTTCTCACGCAAAACCCTTAATCTCTCAGTGAAGCAAGAATGCATAAATGTGTTTACACCCGACTATTATCATTTACAGAAGACGTCATCTACGGTTTTCCTCGCAACACCTGTTCAAATTAATTGATGGCAGAGTAACGCTGCATCTTCCCACAAATATGCTGCTGTTGCGCTTGGGGAAGAGAGTTGGCATCATCAATATCAGTAATGACAATAAATAGGTGAATTTAACAGAAAGGGATCTCAGTTAGTACCCAAAGGTTTGACCTACTAATAAAACCCAGCTAAACTCAGCTAATATAATGGTGAATGCCTAGAAAACCACGTCCTGGTTTATGACTGAAGTAATCTCGAGCTTTATTCTCGAAATTCTTGGGATGATAGGAAGGACGCGTCTCTCGCTTGCACAAATCTACTGGTCTATTATTTGAGTCGAAGATGACTTATTTTAATTGAGTACACTTCGATGAAAGTAAATTACGTTCCCTTCCTCAAAATCCCCACTGAAAAAATACAAAATTCTATACCATTAAAAAAAATTTAGCATTAAACATTAAGTAAAACCTAATTGAATCTTTGGCAATAGTGAATTTCAACTTCATTTGCCAGAGGGGCTTCATTTCAGGTGTGCCGCAGCAGTGTACTTCACATGTTCCCCAGCCGTTTGGTCTGGCCCACTGCGATTATCTCAACTGTACTCAACTCTCCGGCGATAAGGAGTGAATTTGCGAGCTTCATACAAGTACTGACTTCCTTTCCGTATGGATGTATTTCAACTGCCTCCTACTGAAGACTTTTTCACATATTTTCAAAATCAATGTGTATGCTACGTGGCTTTGATACCCTTCCTCCTCTTATTGCTGGAACTTCTGCAACATTGTGTGTGTCAAAGGTAGATACAGATTTACGCTCCCTCTTCTTCCCTTCACTCGCAAGGAAGACCTGCGACATGTTTTATGGTTTCTAATTCGACCTTAGCCTGGAGATCGTAAATATATTTAAAGACCTTATAAGGATGGATGACGAGGCTTCTAACTTTCTTTCTTCCAGGCCAAATAGAACGGTCATAAATTAATAATCATACAGGGATACCGCACTCCCTGTCTTCTCTAAACCTTCCATCACCGTAAATCCATTATGGCTCATTAAAGACTCTGTTCTGACAAAAATTACGAATTTCCTTTGAGTACCTTATCAAACGACAACATTGTGTGATGGTTTGCCGGCCCGGAATTTGAAACCTTCGACTATATAATCATGTAGCCCTCCAGACAACGAAATGGTATGCAATGGACAAAGAATTGGATTTAAAATTTTGTCTCATATACTCTTAATCGATGATATTTTAATTATTGGTGTTTTATCTCGAACAAAGGTACCGGTTTAGGGTATTTTTTATGGATCCTGGGACTGCCTAGCTGGCTAGCATGACGCAAACTATTTATAAACCGCAAATTAACTAATTCTTTAGCTCAGAATAATTTCTATTCCAGTAACTGCTATCAAAATATCTATATTTGCCTTCTCTTCCCCAGGGTTGCCCCCCTTCGGCATCCCCCTCTCATTACCTACTGCAACCACTCTTTCTGCCTCCTTCTGTATGATTATTAATTCATTCCAACAACCTTTTATCTTCCTCTACCGGATTCAAAACTTCACCGCCAGTTTTCTTTGCGTCCATTATTTTTTTTTCATTTTCTTCACATCAGCATCTCAAAGGCCTCCAATTCACTCTTATCCTCCTGTCTCGACAACCAAATTTCTGAAGTATACACAACTACGATCCATAATGAAGTGGCTAGTTTGCTAGTCTTTTTCGTACATCCGCACTTAATGTGTCTGACATCAATTTCTGCCTCTTTGTAAGCATTTCTTTACCCAACGAAATTATTATTTTTATGTTAATACAACTTTGCTCACTCTAAAAAAAAACACTGCTTCCAGACTTCTTTGAAATTCAAATTCGATGTAAGATGATGTTATGGCAAGACAAAGCATTTCATTCTGACATTTTTTTAAATTTCTCGCTTAATTTTCAAATTCTCTGTACACAATCGTGCATGAAATAAACATTTTAAATCACATATAGTAAAATATAAGCATAATACATGAATGTTATGACCGATCTGCTTTCAATTTTAGGCTATATGAACGAAAAAAATGGACATGTTAACTGACCCATACGTTTGAGAAACGGGCACCTGTTGTTTATCTTTAAACCCGGCTGAGCATTGCCTTTTTTTATAGGACTTTGAAAAATCACGAGTGCCATAGAAAGAGCACCTTAGAATACCCTATTCATTCCTCCGTGAATCCACCTTGTCTTCCTTACTCGTACAAGATACTCAAGATCTCTTTACTTTACGACCGTTTATCCTTTGGCATGACAGCGAGCGTTATTTATGCCGGCAAACGTTCAGGAAGGATTCTACAAATGACGGCACGAGGGGGAAGATTTCAAAGAAAACAGGGGAAAGGGATTTGTAGAGGTAGTTTTCCCTCCCACTCACGGATGGAATAAATCCACAACGAGTCTAGTTAAAGGGCACGGAAACCTCAGCTGCGGCTGCTGCGCCGTGACGTTAAGGGCCCACGGGCACAAAAGCCAGGCGGGACTCTGAAAAGGCAGTAATAGCACGTGCGCCTAGTGGCTGGGATACGGGGGGAAAGAGATGCGAGTCCCCTTTACGGGCTGAGGAAGGATTGCAAGAGGCCCTGCGGACGTTATTTCCCGGGAATAATCTGGCGTGCAGGCTTAAATCACCGCACTGAACGCGGTTTACGGCAGAAAATTAAACTCTCAATGAATCAACTCTTAGAAATGCATGGCACTTATAGTCATTTTTTTTATGAATTAGAAGACGCGTCTCCCTCATGTCACCAATACGCGCAAATGCATAAATTTCATGGAATGACAAATCGCATATAATAGAGACCATAATTACCAGTCCATGGAGGAAATAATGCATTAAAAGGCTATATTTTTTATTGCTTCATGTACAACCCGGGTTTTTAACGTAGCATGAGCTGGATGATATATATATATATATATATATATATATATATATATATATATATATATATATATATATATTATATATCGCATTATTCAAAAGTAAAAAGGAGGTTATCGGTAGACAAAAGAGAGAAGGGGTCCGGTCAAATACTAGCCGACAAAATACTCATGGTTTTATCAAATTAACTATACAAATATATATGATGGAATAGTATTTTTAATATATTTTTAAATTATTACATTGCAATACTGATACGGATCTAGGAGCATTAGAGACAAAAGCATGTAGTTAACGCAAACATTGATGAATTGCCATTGTGGAATAAAAAAAGATTTCACCAATTTCCTAAGAGGATCACTCAACAAATAGCCCCTACTATTCCTCTTACAACGGCATGTAATCACTCTTTATCGAGGATAGGTCGTTATCTAATTCTAGGTCCAATGAATTTAAAACGATGGCTAAAACAATAAATATAAACAAAATGTTTCGCGTGGCTCATGGAATAATATACATTTCCAGGAATGGGCAAAATCACCTACCCCCAGAACAACTGTAAACTTGAGGCTATCCATTTTTAAAGTAAGGTTATGATCACCTTGCTGTACATCTTTTCTGTTGCAAAGTTACATAGCATATCTATATAAATATAGATGCATTTAGGTTAAAACTCAGCCACTGAGGAGAATATAAAATAATGTTATGCTTAGGAGACAGACACTCAACGAATTTCGTAATCTCTGGCAAAATTTTACAAATAAAACACTAATTTTATTACGATTTTAATGTTTATCCCTTGTTCCCTCTATCAATACACATGGAGACATCGTCGTTTATAAAACTACTTTTGTATTTTTGTCCTCGAACAATCCTTCTTGCTCTAATTAATCTGGCGAAAGTTCTTTATAACCGAAAAAGGGACTCAATAATATTTTATCAAGTTGATCTCGGTTTTGATAGAGAAGCATTAAACCCATTGCTGGTGACGACGGGGGTATTATTAAATGAATATTTGTGTGGCATCGTCAAGTGGCTTACTTTTCCCATGAATTTTCTAATATTTTAATTTTCCACCAATCAAGACTTCCGTGGATAAAGGAGGAAGACATTCACATCTTTTCGTGGTTTTTAAGACATAATTTATCTTGATAATTACGGTCACATTTCATTTTGAAAACTAGTATGAGAGCTCATATCCCCTCAAGCAATATAATGGTTTATCTTGGAATTATAACTTTCCTGACACTGGGGAACGGAGGAAGCAGATGATTGTCTGGAAAGAAAATTACGATGGGGACAATAAGAGCTCACGGATCAGTTCCTTGCTTGAGCCCTAACGAACTTGGACCAATTTTAGCGCAACTTTCTACCTATAGCTAGCTGAAGCATGCAATGATAACCGTTAGCAACAGTTGCTTTGACCTTCCTGGAACTAAGATAAAATATGGAATTAAAACTTTTAACAGGACATCAAGAGTTTACTGTTTATATTTTAAGACTACTGCGAAATCCAGACATAAAAGAGATAAGGCATCAGGGCAAGTTTTCAAGATTCTCTGCTGGATTTAATTAACTGAAAAACTCGTTATAGTAGCCATAAAACATCCATTATGTACGTACGAGACTCCGAAGACAGTTCCAAGCTGCCGAACTTGTTTGCCACTGTCTTAAATATGGACGAAAGGAAATATTTTGTTTTCTATTTACTTTCCCAAACATTTTATGGAATCATAATAATTATCATGTACTTCGTTAATACTCATAATGGTATTTACGGTTTTTCTCGAATATACTCGCACAATGTAAAATGCATGAACCTAATTCTTATAATTACCATAAAAATAAAAATCCATTCTGAAGTGTAAGAGTTTAACTATAACAACCATATTATAATAATATTTAGCTTGTATGCTGAAAGATAGTTTTATTTTGAAAAAGATCAAGACATTTTCAAATTTACTATTATTCAAACTAATTAAAAGCATACTAAACATAATAACATACTTAACTAATTCAAACACCTTCCACATCATTCTCCTCCCCAAAACTCCCCTGCCATGCGTTCTCTTTCGCAGCTTTCAATATTCCATTGCCAATCAAGGCGCTATGCAAGCACCTTTCACGCCTCCTTTGGGTTCCTTCCAAGCTCCTTTCCCCTTTCCAACACCTTATTAATTTTTCCCATCCATTTTACGTTTTCATCCTCCTCCATATCCACGTCCCAAAATACTCCAATATACGCCTGTCAACTTCCTCAATGGCCGCGCTGCACAAAACGACTCTCCACATTGAACTTCCATTTTCCCTAAACAAATTTGTTCTAAACTGAAAATTTTCCGCCGGTCATGGGAATCAAACCAGTGACCTTCGGCACCACAGGCAGACACGCTATCTCTAGTCTACCTCCTCCCCCATATATATATATATATATATATATATATATATATATATATATATATATATATATATATATATAACGATTGTACGGAAAACTCACACGAGCGGCACAATAATGGGCTGACACAATATAACACAAATAGAAGAGAATAGACACATTTAAAAGAAATCTCACACGGTAAATTGTTCGAGCTTTCGGCCCTCTCAGAGGCCTTATACTATATATATATATATATATATATATATATATATATATGTATATATATATATATATACATACATATACATACATATATATATATATATATATACACACACGAGGGTCATCCGGAAAGTAGTACCCGTTCGTGAAATAAAGACACAAAAGTAAATATTAACAAACATAAAAAATTTTATTTGAAAGAGGATACTTTAAACTACTTCTCAACATAATCTCCAAGCAAATTAAGGCATTTGTCATAACGTGTGACAAGTTTCTGTATTCCTGCTGCATAGTCCTTCGCCGCCAGCTCATTGAGATACGCGAGGGACCCATCTTGCACAAATTTTTGCATAATGCAGATGGTGTTTAACAATTTCATGAACAATTGTTCGAGAAACATTGGGAAAATGCTCACAGATGTCATCAATTGTGACGCGCCGATCGTTCCTCACGAATTCGTCAACTGAGCTCACCAGTTGGTCTGTAATGACAGACGGTCTCCCCGAACGCTCATCGTCGTGTGTGTTCCCCCTCCCCATGTTGAAGTTGCGACACCACCGCCGAACAGACGACTCGTCCATTACATTGTCTCCATACACCTCCTTTAATTGGCGATGAATATCACATGGGCGAACGTTTCTTGCATTGAGGAATTTAATCACTGCCCTCACTTCACAACTGGCGGCGTTCTCAATTTTTTTAAACATTGTAAACAATCACAGAAACAACACAGGCAATGCTAGCGTCACGCAACTTGGCTCAGAGAAGGCAGACAAGCCACTGAAGCTATCTGACCTCGTCCAGCGGCTACTCGCGTCGTCAGCACTTCATGCGGCACGAACGGGTACTACTTTCCGGATGACCCTCGTGTATATATATATATATACATACATACACTAAATCTGTTAAAAAAGTATCACGAATTTTGAATTTTCGCAAGTTAGGTATAATTTATTTTCAATTTCTTTGTGGCGTTATGTTGGTTCTTATGTCTCGCATTTAAGCCGCAAATTTCACTAATTTTGAATGGTTAATTGTCGACAGCTGTTTTGCTAGGACGTGTTTTTGTTTGTCTTCGATTTTTGCCTCTTCCAAAAAATGGATCGAAGAATCTGTACCAAATTTTGAGTGAAAAACGAAATCAAGTGCGCGGACGCATTCCGAATGTTGACTGTGACATATTTATAAGCTACCTAGGAATGAAGCAACGTTTACCGCGGGTACAAAATGTTCTCAGAAGGCCGAGAAGATGTGAACGACGAGAAGCCTGCCGGACGCCCGAGCACGTCAACAACATACGAAAACATTGATGACATGAGATAAGGGGATCGAGAGGTTACGGTGGCTATCGTACTGGATTCCCACCCAGAGGGCCCGGTTTTAAATCGCGGCGGTACTGAATAGTTTTCAGCGGTAACTCGATCCCTACTTTAGATGCTTTATGTAGGGCACTGTGTAACCCCTTAGCGCCTTTCGTAAAAAGTAGGCTAATGCCAACGCCGGGTTTCTCTGCGTCCTTTCCTGCCCATCCCTAATGGCGCAAATTACGTTAGCTGTCAGTCGCCTCCCCTTTATACTACTACTACCATTAGAGAAGTTACTGAGGACCTAAAAATATCGACTGCCTCGTGCCATTCGATTTTTACCAATGATTCTGGCCATGACACGGGTCGCCGCGAAATTCGTACCAAAATTGCTCAATTTCGACCAAAAACGGCAACGCATTAACATTGCTATTGAACTTTCGTTAGACTCTGTCCGCGTCGACCCAAATTTGCTCCAGAGGGTCATAACTGGTGACGAATCATGGGTTTAGGGTTATGACGTGGAAAATAAAGCTCAATTATCCCAATGGAAGATGCACTACGAGCCAAGACAGAAAAAAGCGCGCCAAGTTCGGTCGAATGTGAAACTTTTGCTCTCAGTTTTCTTCGATTAGTGGGGCTGAGTTCTTGCCTCAGGGTAGAACGGTATATAGTATATTACCTGCAAGTTATGCGCAATTTGTGCGAAGTAATCCGCCACAAACGCCCGGATTCGTGTAAGTACAAAAATGGCTTTTGCACCATGACAACGCCCCTGCTCACACATAGTTATTTGTTCGTGAATATTTGGCCAAAAACAACACACCAATGATGCCGCAGCCACCGTATTCCCCAGATCTGGCCCCCAGTGACTTTTTCTTGTTCTCGAAATTAAAGAGGCCCATGAAAGGACGACGCTACGCTACGATTGACGAGATAAAGACTGCATCGAAGGAGGAGCTGAACAAGATCACAAGAAATGATTTTTTGAAGTACTTCGAGGATTGGAAAAAACTTTGGCACAAGTGTATAATATCGAATGGGGATTACTTTGTTGGGGACAAAATAGATATACATGAATAAATAAATAATTTTTGAAAAAACAAAAAGTCGTCATACTTTTAAACAGTCCTCTTATTCAGGTCTTGCGAAATACGCTTGAAATGGTTTCAGGATGGGGTATTGGTTATTATGAAATACTTTTGTGATGCGAAAATTACTCTAACTCCACCGGAATACGGAAGAAACCTATATTTTCAGCAACATTAATGACATATCTGATTTCGTCTCTAATTGTTTCCCTGTTCCACTAACAATTTCATGCTGTTTTTAAAATTTCATATTGTTTTCCACCTACCTGTGTCATTTCTATTTCAAATTCATCAAATAATAATTGAAGGGAATAGAAAAAGAAAGTAATTTTAAGGTTCAGATGTAATCAATTGTCTTTCATCAGCCATATTCTGGAGGTGAAACTGACGCACCCGTCTCAGTTACATTTAAAGAGTGTCATTTTGAAGGTTTCTATTGCTGTATTTTGGATTTCCTGCGCATTTTTATATTATTTTATGCAGTTTATTATTGGTATGTTTTCATCAGAAAGTAACCATATGCCTTTTGTTGACAGATATTCGTTTTCACGGAAACATTCTAACCCCTACAATAATTACGCAACGCTGTCTCAGAATGGACGCAATGATGTCAATAGAATTCATATGAAGTTAGAACTTGCGAACAAAGACAAAATCAGGGAAACACACAAAAAAGAACAAATTGAGTAGCTTCCGGTGTGATATGCTGGAAGTCGAACATATATCAAGTATACGACATATCAAGTGGAAAAGTGCTTCGATCAGTTATTCTCACAAAAAAGAAATAAAACTCAATAGTTTTCGAATTTTCTGTGGTACAAGCCACCTTTCTCAAGGAAGAGAAGGAAGATAGAGTTCCTTCAAAGCATTTAAAAAGCAATGTGCTAGGAATGCAAAAACATAAGCATGATTTGTTACGCGGAAAATGTAGTCCTTTCAAAAATGTCATCAACAGCATGGAGAAGAAGACAATTGATAACTTAGGGAAAGAAGGACTTGGGTTGGACGCGAGATTTTGTAGTAGACATGAATTCACTATAGAAAGGAATATGGAATGCAACTACATCATTTGCAAAGTAACCTTAGAGGAGGCATTTGACAGAGTAAACTAAGCCTAATTAACGAACTCACCGCAGAAGATAGGCGTAGACGGGAGGGATAGGCAGGCTACTTATCTGATACCCAAATAAATGTATGTCTTCAAAGGCATGGTTAGCAAATGGAGAGTCCAGAAAGAGGAAGTTATGCAAGAAGAAAAGACAGGTTTGTCAGTCGCTGTTACTTTTCCCATCAAGTAAAGAAGATACTTCAGTAATTGATGACTCTAAGGATGACAAGTAAAGACGAATAAATATGTGTGACATAGCTTTGTACGTTTTGGTCATTCAAGGGAGTAAGCGTAGTTTGGAGAATTTTGAAATATGGACGCGTAGAAGAATGGAAAAAATAAATGATGGAAAGAAAACTAACCTTTGAGTGCCAGACGAGTATGGGGAGAGATTTATTTTGAAGAAATGCATGAAGACAGAAGAAAAGGATTGAGGGCATTTTGAGTGGTGGTGGATGGTTGAAGACATTGACTGAGTGGAGAATGTTGGATAATTGGGGAATTGGATGGGAAAGATTAAGCACGCTGGACGAAGAAAGGGATTTATCAAGCATTTGGAGTTGAAAAATATTCATAGTAATGTGGGGTTTAAGGATAGATGGTCATGTTTGGCAGGGCTTATAAATATATAAGATGTTTTTCACCAAGTTTATCAAGCTTAACTTGAATGGTAGACTATTCATAACAATAATAATGCAAAAATATCCTGGGTAAAAAGAAATATCTTTTACCATCGAAAATATATCACCTATGAAGAAGAGAACGTGGCATTATGAAGGGTTAAAACACGTATGTCAGCTGGTAAAAAATTTCTTATTTATTTATTCTTTATTCATATGCTTACTCAATCAGTGTTATTACCTTGGTACCAATTCCATTTATTTGTACGTATTTTGATGTAACGGCACATTTTTTTCATGAAATGGTACTCCGAGTCAAATTCCTCCGAATTTTGCGTAAGAAATAAATGAAAAATTCGATCAGGATATATGCAGATAGGAAGCAGACAGGATAGGAAGCACGATGCACAAACCGTTCCATATCAAAATATTTTCAGATCCATCGATATATGCTACTCGTTTCCTCTGACACCATGCTCTTGGTCGAAGGAAAATAGGTACGGCAAACCCTTAACGTCGAATTAGTCGTGACTAATATACACGTAAGTGCCGTTCTTATGTCTCTCTCTCTCTTCTCTTACTGGTTATAGCCCTGAACTAATTACTTTGCCACGGGCATCACTAACAACTCAGTTCTGCTGCAAAAAATTACCTTTCATTTCACAGTCTATTCCGCAAAAGTTTGCTCTTCTAGAATTTTCTGAGTTTACTTACTCGTTTTAAATAGTTTCTATCTTGCAAATGGCTGACATTCAACACATCGGACTTGAAATGGACGTAAGCAAGGACGAAAAGGAAACCATTTCCCGGAGAAATAATTTGATATACATATCTATAACTACTTCTAATAAATTACATATCTCTTTTCGTACAGGGCTCTTATTAATGAGGAGAAAGACTCTGTAAGACTGTGTAGACATGATTATATACTTAGGCGTTCTCTTTACTCACTACCTCTCCCGGGGGAAACACCTACGAGGAATATGTGGACAAGCTAACAAAAATTTAGGGTTTACTGGAAGAGTACTAAGTAAATGTGATGATAAGATCAAGGGAAATGTTATCTTTCGCTTGTTAGGTCTCATTTCGAATGTGCTGCTGGTATATGGGATTCTCACAAAGTTGGATTAATTGCCGAATTGGATCACGTGCAGCGCAGAGGATCTAGATTTGTTTAACGTTGTTATGATAAACTTAGTAGCGTATCCAAAATATTAGAAGGGCTAGGCTGGGAATCACACTCGGAGCGAAGGTTAAATTACAGATGAAATCTCTTGCATAAATGGGATGGGCGTCTCTGTAGCAGTTATGTTGAAGATGTATTATTACCCCATCGTGCTACGGTATGAGAGATAATGCCAATAAATTTAGAGGAATTAGATGCAGAACACATAGATTTAAGATTTCCTTTTTTCCACGAACGATAAGGAATCAGAATAGCATTGTCCGACCGCGGTAGGGGTAAAAATATTTAGTTCAAAATTAGTCTGGTGTGTATTCACCCCCTTCCATACACCCCTTTGGTGGCTTGCAGGGTACTAAAATATTTACGACACTTAGCGAATTTTAGAGTTCTCATAGAGGTACCGGGCATTACTAAGAGGTAAGTTAGAATTCAAAATCATCAATAAAGGCGTTTCATTTTTTCGTTCCTTCCTTAGAAACTTAACGTATTCAATTCTTCCCGAGCAAAACTAAAAGCTTTCTAATCACGTTAACAACAAAAATGAACATAACTTGAAGAACGCAACGCGGGAGGAAAATTGTTCCCAATCATTTAGGGGCATTTTACATTTAACCCTTAATTCATAGCACCCGATATTTTGTGGGTACCAAGGCAAACCGTGTTATTTTACGTAGAAACCGAAGGTAGGAGATGCTATCTCCCGGAGAAACATGAAAATGGACGGCACGCAATCCGTTACTCCACGCATCCATGGTCTCAGGTGGGTGCGTGCAGGGCGGAAAAAAAGATTTAAATTAATCTCCACAGGTACGGGAACCACTTGAGACGACGAGCACAGCTGAAACGTGCCAGACCTTTGGATTCCTCAGCTCAAGAGAAGCGAGCGAGGAAAATGGTCGAGAGGCGTAAATTAGCGGGGGACGAGGGCGAGGGGGACGAGGGCGAGGGAGACGAGAGCAGACCCGAGGGAAAGAGGGTTTGAAAGGGAAGTAGAAGGTTTCAAAAAAAAAGGAACGTAAAGGGCCGTGGGGACAGGGTTGCTACATCTAGAAGAATCTCCCTGCAGCTCCTTCTCCAGATTTTTGACTACGAAATCCATATTTTTATAAGTTCGCGAAACTAAATTGAGGACTTCACTCATTAATAATAAATTTGACTCTCCAAAATACTCTAAATAGATTGCCATGAATGGTTCTAAATGAGAGTAATCGCCAATTTAGCGAATATAGAACTAACACTACCAAATCGTACTCATTTTGAGTATTTTACTTTCCGCTAGTAAAAACTAGATCGGTCAAAAACCCAATGAGGCGAAACCAATTGAAACCCAACGGTGATTTAAATGAAATTTCCAGGGTTTACAATGTTCCCAATCCATTACAATTTATTCTATTGAGAGTTTAATTGTTTTGAATGATTAGCCTATTTTGAGTGGCACTTACCCGGTTAAGGGAGAAAACCTCATGCACGCTAGCAATAGAAAAACCCACCAAAATAATATATCCCTGGGAAAATCATATTTTTTACAAACTTTACCTACACGAAAAAGAGTATTCGTGGGGTGAGATTAGTGAACTTTATGACGGGCGCGCGCTATAGTTAACGAGGACGCTATCACCATGTATCAAACTTCACGAAGCGGATTCTAACGTAACGCGATTCCTGACGCTACAACGTATGATGTGGGAAGGGTGGTATAACTTGCAAACTGTCCCACCGAGTGCAAAACTGTCCCACCGAGAGAAAGCACATTATGGATCGCAGTGACAGAAGCAATAGGCCCATCATTGTTTCCCGAACTCATGCGATTAATGTCGTCATGCGCTTACTGTAACATTGACATGGGCTGGGAATTATATTTAAGACGGGCAAAATAAAACTCACCAACGGGTTCAATTTTTTTCCGTCGTGTCCCCCTCTATCCAGACGGGTCGGTGGGTGGTCGCTGCGCGAGGAGACCCTCCGACAGTCACCGCGAAGAGCACAAGCGGTAAGAGGTGGCGGGAAGTTGAAGACCGGCGACATTGACTCCTAGCGGGGTCCGGCACTGGCGGCGGCGGCTGAAGCTACCGGCCGGAGAGTGGGCTACTAAGCAGCAGAAGAGTGGACCTGCCGCCCCAAACGGCGGTGCCTGAGGGAAAAAATAACGAGATGAGTTTAATTAAAAAGTCAATACCGCTGGTACCAAAAGGGGACGTGAAAACCCACTAGTTGGCTGATTCAGTTCCCTATTTACAATAAGTTTTGCATCCGGGAATTGCAAAACAAAGCTACCTAGACGCAATCATGAAAAAGGTTACCGAAACGAAAGTTTTTAAGAGAATTCTTTGGAAACTTCTAAACAGTCCAGGTTCACTTCGTCTTCACATTTCACACTCCCACACTGCATTCAAAAATTCGGTGCGTTACCTCCACTTCTGCTCTGGTGAAGCGCTGTGTTTGGAATGTGCTACCGCATCGCTTGGGGAAACTAAGAGGAGAGAAGGGAGACTATAGGTGTTCGAAATGTGGTGGAGGCGAAGGATGCTGAAAATAAAGTTTGCCGATAAAATTAAGAATACGAAAGTGCTTAAGAGGAAGGGGGATGAAAAGAGGGTGATGGATGGTATGAGAGTAGTAAGAAAAAGTTGATAGGCCACGTCTCGAGGAGATGCGGACCGATGAGAATGGCGCTCTGAAGGGAACCGGAAGAATTAAAATTTTATGTGAGGTTAAAGGAAAGCGACTCCATTATCACTTAAAGAGAGAAGCTGAATAAAGAATACCTGTGAGAAATGAACCGCAATTGACTTAATGCTGCGCAGAGAACTTGGGGATGTAATTGAAATTTATGTACAATGTACTAAATTAATGTAACATGCAGTATCACCTGCTGAAAGCTTGTAAATGATGAATGATTTTGCCAACGAGAAAAGCAGGACGGAAAAAGACGTAAATATAAACGCCTGTTATTGAGGTATTTCATTACTTAAAACACTTCATAATTCATATGCTGGTTACTGCAACTATGGAAATACGTCGAAAGTTTACTGCTAATATACGAGGATGGTACGTAAAAAAGATAGAAGACATTTTATTCTGAAATTTTCTGAGGTCGGAAACTTTTCAGAACACCCCCGTGCATAGAAATTATGAATGAGTCGAAAGAAATTCGACATCTAGATTGTTCATGCAAAAAAAGTATTTCACATACACACGTATTAAGCTGACATGTATTCAAAATCAGTAACTTAATCAATTCTAACTTGATGTCACCGCAATGCCAACGAATTCTTGAACGCTACCGTTTATCTACGGAGAATGTCATCATTTAGGTTAAAATAGATGACTCGGAACCGCGATAATTATAACTAAGAAAAATTATTTTTCCAGAATATGTAAGCAATACTTTCGGATAAAAAAGAGCGAAGAAAACACGCATAATCTAAGTAGTCGAATTGAAGTAAATCTAGTGCACCAAAGGCAGGCTATCAGGTGCACATACTATTTTTCCTTATCTTCGTTGAACTTCTCGTTGAGCTTCGTTGAGCTCTCCCTCTGGCCATAGTACTCTTCAACCGAACAAATTAGTGTGAAGAATGTAACTTGTCTTGGAGTAAGGAATTACTTCGACTAAGCCCTACACTTCTAGTGCAAACGTACTCAATGACCATATTTTACCTAGTACTCGTATTGCCCCTCGGAATGTCATCTATTCTCCCCTCCCAATCTACGGCAGTTCCCTCCCCAAAACATACGTGTATGTATTAAATTTTCATCTCTCTGAACTCCACCTTCCTATTTGATGGCATGATGTGTGTAAAAATTGAGATGATTTAACAGAAAGGATGAATTTGCGTATCTTGAACCTTTACGAAAGATGGAACGGTAAATTCACAACACAATGGTCAATTAACAATTTTACAAATTCCATGAGAAAGATCGCTAGCAGTATTAGGATTTTATAAAAACACTTATGTCTGTCTAAGGTAGAAAAAGTTCCCATTTAAATAATTACACTCTTTTCAACATTAATTAATGAAAGTAAAACAGGTGTGTGCTGGAATGAACATGCATACATAGCGAGTAGATTTCACGATTATGCGGTCCTTAATAATAGAGACTGAAGAGGGTGAATAATACGTAAGTACCTATGAAAGAACATGGATTATAAGTATGGGCTGATGCCAGGAAACACAAAATAAGTGTAATTAACCAGCTTGGTCAAGTTGAGAGATAGAATAACTGCCAAATTTCCAGATGCGTGAAGGAGAGAGAGAAAGTGTACGGTTTTCAAAGATGAATAAATAGGCCGAGTGAGACAAGAGTGGATGTGGTGGAAAAAATTCTTAAACAAGGAATATTACGAGTAGATATCAGGAACTTAAGAGGATCTATAAACTAATGCGTAGATTTGGAAGAGGTTAAAGAAGTCTGCAAGGAGAGGGAATTACGTGTATTAAAGAAATTGGTAAAAGAGATTAAGTTTTCTAAAATTACTACTTTGCCTTCCATGAAAGGGAATAGTATGAAGTCATTTACCACAATATTTGCCACTCTTCCTCGTTCAGGCAGAGACTCTTAATCTAACGATGACATGTCGTTTTTATTATTTTATTACAATTTTAACAAAAACATTAAAAGTGGACGGGATAAATACAAAAAATCCTTCGAGGAACAATTTTCTGTCGAATGAAAATATATTTGGTGGAGTTAAATGTATTTAGATACTTTTATCTGCAAGAAGAAAAATCCGTGGACATTATTGGAAAAATATTCCATTTTCACCCTTTGCTTGGCTGCCAAGAGAATAAGCAACAAGAGGAAATTATTCTACTCCTTGATTATTTTATTGTTTACTCAGAGATAAAATGTAAGCTCTGTCATGGAGTGTCACCATGCATAGACATTCTTGTAAAGACTTTAAAAAATTCATTAATAAACATCAAAATACCTTAATTTTCTCGTTTGTTCAACTTCTGAGTCTTTCGAGTATTCTTTACTCATTAAGTTAGGAAGACATAGTCTTCTCATTTTTCGGCAGACTGCGTAACAACAATTTCTTTTCAGCGTAAAAGAACCGACTGACAAAAGAGAATTTTGCATTTGATATTTGGGAAGTCAGGTGACCCGAACAAAATGATTTACTCGCCACTGACTAAGAATGTAACTACTTGATGATGATGACCGGGAATGCGGCTTATATAGATACTGCAGTATTCCTAGTACTCTTCCGAAAGCATTCTATGTAGGGCAGCATTGAAGTGAATCCTTAATAGTGAAGCATTTCGAACCCCGCGTGGAATCACCAAAGGAACACTTCGTATTTCGTTCAAGATATCGCGAATTGTGCCATCGCTTGAGGCTGAATTATGACCTTAGCTCATGGGTCATCAATTATGTAGTTACCATAAAAATCTAATTTTCGCGAATAGGGAATCATATATCATCTCATGGTGGTATGATCATAGTCAATGGCGTGGGCGATAATTTCGTGATTTATAAAACTTCCCGCCACCGACACAAGGTAGTTTTTCAAGGTGAGCCTTCGTCCGAAATTTATGATGAATAGGTTTGGGAAGACCTTTCAGAGAAGAAAAGAGGTAAGAGTCCCAGCTAATCCTCATCCGGAGCGCGCGACCAGGGGCCCACGGAAGTGCCTATCCGTTCTGTCAAGCTATCGCAGCCAGTAGGCGTAGCCGCGGGTCGGAGGGCGGCCCGCTAATGAAGATTAAGGCTCCCTCATTATACCTGCTCTTCCATTCATTCATTCTCCGCCTTCTCATCCAACACAACTCCCTTCCCAACGTTGGATCCCTTTTTTTTTTGCTTCGCGCGGAAGAATCACAATTTATATTCACTGCTCGCAGGTTTAAATATCCTTCCCGCGGAGCACAATGGATTCGCGAGGGCGAAAATAAAAGGGAAGGTTGAAAGGAGAGAAAAAATATCAGGGTGATAACAAAGGCAGAAAGAACCCAGGGGAAAATGAAAACGAATACGAGGAAAGTGATATGCTATTCTTAAAAATTACGTGATATAAGCGGTTTCTGACAGCCTCACGATGAGATAATTGGAAAAGAATCTTAAAAAATCTAAAATTGAATGAAACGTGCTCCAATCCAGTTTAATTGGAATTACAAATAAATAAGTCTATGGTCTCGACGGGGTTTTTTTAATGACAAATGAATATTCAAACACCTATTTTGCCAGTGATTTTGGAATCAATATAATCTGGTGCTATAAAATATTCGCAGAACCCGTTGTTATACCTTAAAATAGAAGCCTCAAAACTGGGGCAGGTGGAACGGTTTACCTATTTTGGAAATAGTTTAGACCAAGATGGTCAAAAGAAAAAGGAGGCATAAAAATTTCAATTAGGAGAAGTTAAGTGATGACGTCGAGCAAGTATACTAAGAAAAGATAAGTGAAAGCATAGGTTGGTGAATTTGATATTAACTGTGGTTTTGCACGGCGCGGAAACTTGATCTTTGAGTCAAGACGTTGGGCCTATTTTGAAAGTTTTTAATATGTGATAGCGTAGAAGGATGGAAAAGGTTAAGTGGACCAAAAGGAGTACAAATAATTACTAGGCATGGCGGGAGAAATGAAAGGGTCGAGAGTTGGGGATGGGAGAACAGGAAACTTTGCATAAGTAGAACACATAGTTCTCTCTTAACATATGATGAGTCAGGGGAACCTCTGCTTTTTCAAAGGTTTGAAAAAAAGATTTCACTGTCAAATTAAAGACGGAGAATTCGCGACGCTCGCATTGAGGGAAAGGAAGCTACGCACATACGACCTTGTGTACAGCTTCTATGTGTGCCCATCCATGGGAAAGGGATATTATTTAGTGCCAAAATATTGTATTTTCCAGTTTTATAGGCATTCAGCAAACTTTGCAACAAATGAAAATCATGATATTTTATTATTCCAGCGAAAAAGCGAAAGCTTAGAATAAGTTTATGTCCAAGAGTTAAAGTCGAACCTTATCTAAGGCACATTCTTTTTCTCCTCCGTCGGAATTTCTTCAAAAAAATGGTATTTCGAGGAAAGTAGGAAAGTAGAAGATTGATTGAATTTTTATCTCTTATTTAGCTCTAAGCTTAATGAAGAGTGAGCTAAAACTGTGGGGCTGAACTGTGAAACTTAAACGTGGTATCACGGGGGTACCCAATGACCGCGTATTTAGTTTATAGCAACTCCTAGAAACATGAATCAAATATTTTCAGTCGACCCAAATAACTGGGGTCATACAGTTTTTTAATTATTTATCTAAAGTTCTAATCGAAGCTTTTTTTAATGCGAAAGCAAGTGCTAGAATCTTTTCGCAGTCTCCCTGGAATTTTTCTACATTATAAATAGAAAGACCTTTGATATTTTGGTCCTTTTGCAAATAAAGAAAATCCTAACACAACTCTTGAAATTAGCATAAAATGTTGTGCATACATAATCATAAATAGGTAGTAATTCATGTAACCTGATTTTATGTTTAACTGAACATAATCTTTATGTACTTCGTCTTTGTCCGGTTTTCAACCCTCTATAGCTCTTCAACAGAGAAATAAAATAAAAGTACCATTTCCATCTCATGTTATTAAATAAAATTGAAAACAAATTTGGTCTGGGTGAAGACAAGTTCCATTTCCCCAAGAATGATCACTTATTACATCATCCCCGTCAATGGCCATCTGTCCTAGTTTTCATTTGGATCCTACTCTTCTATCATTTGATCAACTCGTATAATTCCATTCGCTAACCACACTAAACGTCACGCCAAAACGGTGGAAAGGGAGGTTGGCGAAGAATCAATAAAGAAATGACATCAGAATGGAAAGGGACATGGGAAGGAAATGCTTTTGGGCAGAGAAAAACACAACAACGACCGTAACATATTACTGAAAGAAGTCAAAATAAAAGACGAAGTGGTGTATGAGAATTGTCCGAAAAGGCAGGCTAATACGTAATGCGGTGATGTACATAGGCTATACTGGTTATCTTTGACGGCTGCATTACGTGTTACTCACCCACGGAGAGAGTAGCAGTGCTATAAATAACTGTTCCGTAGCAAAGGAAAATCGATGCCATTATTTTTAATGCAACGGATATCAATAATGAAAACTACACACCGACATCCTTTCAGATGTTGACATTCCATCGGCTCATGGAGATTAAAGGGTTATAGGAGTCTACAGATTAATGCTACCAATCATTCTAGTTCATGTTTTTAATTCTATTCTACCTCAAATTAAAATGAAATTGGTAAACAAGATGTTTTAGGATGAAAGCAATATTAAATTGAATCCAATTAATTCACATATGGAGATACATAATTGTGTGAGCGCTTATGCTTAGAACGTTTTAAGTAATGAGCAATTTAAATTCGGAAGCATTATAACTTTGATTAATAGAATAAATCCGTGTATTCAATACATATTTTATCTTGCGCAGAGTTCATTAGGAATTTATGTAATAGTTTTATAACATATACTGTTCTTAAAACTGGGGGTATAGAGAACATAGAGCAAGCTTATAAAAAAGATATATTACATAAATTATGACGTAACACCATCCTGATAGCAGTAAAAGTGGGTTTACAAATCGTTTATCCTTTCTCGAAAAGGGTCTAAGTAATCGAAAGGTTTCACTTGAAATTTAAAGTCAAATTAAATAGTTAGCAAATGTACACTCACACTACTACTCTCATCTCTGTATATATTGCAAAAAAATTCTCAGCGTGTATGCTATTATTTCTTGCGCAAATAGTGATTTGACTAATGGACGCAATTTTAAAACCACAAATTTAATGTTTAATTATTCCAACCCTTCACGAATTCCGAATTTCCGCAGATTCTTTAAACCTTGTCACACCCTTCACGCTGAATCGGTTTCCTTAAATTTCTTTATTAGTGATTCGTTCAGCCCGTTTAATGTTCATTATCCTTCATAAATACAATTTTTGCTTAATTCATATTTGAATAATTTCTAATTTTACAATTTCCCTTATATTACTACCATAGAAAAGTATTCTATATGTATATTTTCATTTTTTCACTAATTTCCAAGCTTGCCTTGATTTATAAATGTGTTGCCTAATTCATAAATTTCTCTCCCAAAAGATTATCACCATTTTTAGATCAAATATCTCTATGTCTTTTGAGAACGTCTTACGCCACAGAATACTTTGACGTTTTCGATATATATTATTTTAGTATTCCCTGGTGTGTATTGATTTTAGAAGTTTTAAGCATAAATGTAAAGCAGCCACTGGGTAATAAACTTCTTTGTAGTTATTAAAATATTGTTTGTATGTGATGTGGACGGCATTTTGTATGTAATGAGGAAGTTTGTTTGCATGTGATGTGGAAGTGTCAATTTATGTAAGAATATTTTGTCTCTTATCTGTTTTTCTAGCGCGTGTATGTATTTATTTTTCGTTGTAAGAGTTATCTTTGATCAAACTTGACCGTTGCCACCAGGAAAAACACCTAATTGCAACGTAATTCTAAAATTAAAAAAATAATATTTTTCGTAGATGATTATTTGTAGGAGTTGGAGCAAAAAAGAATCTTCAATGAGGTTAAAGTTTTGAAAAATGGCTCTTCTATTCTTCCCTGCTCTATAAAGTTATTCATACTGCCAACCACTATATTATTTTAACAGGAAAAATAGTTGACGTTACATCTCTGCGTATAAAAGGTTTTCACTCAATCACAAATTGTAATATCGGACCGTTTGATATTATCAATTTTTGTAAGCATGTCGACCACCTATAACGATCCTATCAGTGAGGTACATAGGGATAACACATAAAACAAAATTTTCAGTACGATCCTTAAGAATTTCTCGTTAGTAAGAACGGGCAGTTTAGTCTTAGGATAATACAAGTTTGATCATTATCACATATATAAATTCCGAAAAAAATATACAGCACTCAAATCACTTAAAAAAACCTTCAATCAATGATTATTAATCAAGAATATGACTGGAGAACATTGAGTTATAAAAATATTGCATTCTTTATTTATAGTCACAACTCAGAAATAAAGTTAAATTCAATTTCCCATCTTCTTCTTGCCACCAAAATCCAAATGTATATTATTTCCGCCTAATTATAGTGGCCAGAAGTTCAATGCACCATCTTTGTACCACCGTATCGCTTCATGTCCTTGAGCCCATTTGAAATTTGGAGGACAAGTGATAACGAATTCATCGGGAAGACATTTTGCCATTGACGGATGACGCTTGGCTGAGACTAGTCTCAAAGATCATCGTCTCATTCTCCATCTTGATCCCGAAGAGCTCCAAAGCCTTCCCAGCTGGATAAAACTCTTTTGGTAAGTACTACGTGTTCATTGAATAATTTCGCCACCTTCACCTAGTTTTCAATGATTACGAATAGGGCTTAAAGGGTAACACACTCGGAAATAGCACTAGTACCGTTCAACATTTTACGACGCCGCTCGAAAACTGTGAGGTCATTTACGCTGAAAAAATCCAAATTGATTTCTGATACATATTTTCAAAAGATCAAAGATCGTAGCATGACTTTCGCAACATTAAAATTTACATGGGTTTAGCCTTTCGTTGAGAAACAGTTTTTGTAAAGCTTGAAATATAGAAAAACACCGGTGATTTTCCAAACTTATTGTTTAATCTGAGCCGTCTTATCTATCTCATTTAATCCATGTAGTTTTATTTATCTCCAAAATTATCAGATCGAGTCGATTGCTGAGAATTCAGGTGAAATTTTAATGTTTATCTCTTGCAAAAGTCTTAACCAAAACAAAAATAGTGAATACAGTCCGTATTGAATAAAAATAATGTGTGAAACTATTAACGCACATAATGTGTAAGGTTATTGCGTTTGCACAATATATAATCTCTTTGTTCAATCCACTTTTTATCCGGCATTAATTAGGATTACTTTCATTTTACCCACTTGCCAACACCTAATTGGAGGTTTGTCAGGTTAAGGCGATAAAAGTGAATAAAGATGAGAACATTGCCGTTGTTAGTAAATGCTAGATACCAGAGGAAGGGAATTTATTTTGAACTATTCAAGATAATAGAAAGCAAGAAAGAAAAGAGTGTAACAAAAAAACGAAAAGGTAGCAATTTTCTGGAAAGCAATCAATGCGTCAAAAAATTTAAAAGGAACCATAATTTTTTTCCTTTTCTGAATCGTCACTGTTTCCATTGAATATCTCCACTGTACATTATATTGATTTTTATTCGCTATTCCCTTGCTTCGGGAGATAACCCAGAAGTACAGACTTGTGGAAATGAGTATGCCGAGTTTGATTGTTGCCTGATCATTTAAAACACATGGATCAGGCCAGAATGCAAGCTTCATACCGAGCGAAATATAGATTATACGAGATGCTATTCATAATAAATGTGTTGTACCATGAAATACTACGAAAAAGGGAAATAAATGAAATGTCTCTCGCATTTTTTCACATTTCACAAATTCTCGTCAATAAATTTACAAGAGAAACGTAAATTTTCATGCAATGAGGGATATAATCACCGAAGGTACGATGCCTCTTCGATGTCTCTCGATGTACTCTTTAAATCATCCAAATCATATTTACGTAAAAAAGAAACTCCGTTCCGTTCATATTAAACAATACAATAATTGAAAATACAATTAATTTGCCGACCCCGGTGACGGCGGGGTAACGTTCTCGTCTGCCATTCGCGGTTCGCGGGTTTGATTTCCGCCTAGGTGGGTTTTCCTCCACCTAGGCCTTGGGTGCTTGTAAATGTGATCATTGTTATCATTGTTAATAGTTCGATGTAAAGGCCAAAATGTGCTGCTTTCAGACAAATGCCAAATAAATGAATAAAAAATATATATTCCAATTCAGATGGTAACATTTTCATAGCTTAAGAACTCGTTCATAAGAATAATAATTGTATTCGTATAATAATAATAAAGTTGCCTTAGTATTATCCGGATAGTTTTAGAATTTATGATGTGCATGATTGCACCTTAACGAAATGCTTTTCGGAATTTTATAATCCCATAGAAATACAGGATTTTGACCAAATGTATAAAAATTATTACGGCCCGAGAGGGGAAGTTGATACGTACAGAAAACTATGACGAACAAATTCACAAAAAGACGATGGACAACGCATTATATTTTCATGCTTGAGAGGCGTTTTTTGAAATTATTTTCTTCTTACGTATATCTTTAGTTTTTTATTTCTTGCTCTCTTCCGACCAAGAAGCACCGGCCTCGGTTAGCCGTTCTCTCTCATCAATGCCTCTCTTCCTCAACATCTCTCCTCACTGACTAACCGGATTAAAACTTATTCTTCTCTCCACATTCTCCTTGCTGCCATTCAAGCTCGCCTCTCCTCAACCCCGCTTGAGCTGCTTCACTTCCTCTCCTGCCTAATCTTTACTGATTCTTTTATCGTGAACAATGCTTTTCGGTTCCGTCATGTACAGCCTACGAGCAGGAATAAGTTATACCGACAAATGCTGGAATGGTCACGAGTCGAAGATTTTCCTTAGGGTTTTAGCAGGAAATGTTCAAGACGCCGATGGAGGAATCGCCGAGACTTACCTAACGTGCAGTCAAAAGGAAATCTCTAAAGAATAATATTTTCACATGAATACAAAACACTTCATCCTGGATAACAAACTCAGGTACGGGTTAATGCGACGGTTTATGGTCGATTCTTTAACTATTCTAGCACTGCTTTACTTAAAAAATTGCTTTCCGTTTAAGATGTTGAATACGGAACCAGGATTAAATGCTGTTTGGCTGTCTGTCAAGAGCCGATGTGGATTTTAAAATAGGTAAGTTCTCAATACATGATCATTGTCTCAGGTAATGAATGTTATCAAGGACAACATTGCATAGATCCTATTAGCTTAAGAAATAAACACACTTTTTCACTAACAATAATGTATTAAGACCATAGTTTCGAGGTTACTTCATCCTCTTCAGGTGACGTGAAAGTACCTGAATTTAACGAAGTAACTTCTAAACCATGGTCGTCATAAATCATTATTAGTGGAAAAGTGGGATTCCCAAGCTATCATGCTTGCCTTCCACAACATTAGGTCTGATTCTAATTGAGCAGAGATCCTATATTCAACTATCTAAGATGGCTTCTACTGAGTCCTCTTTCCCGATTCACGCCTACGTCGGTGAATACATGGCTGTAAGGGCACGTATCGCCGCTTTAGAGGGTATCGTGTCGAAGCTTCGATCAAAAGTTTCCTTTCATATAAACACACTAAAGTGTTATTACAGGAGCACATTCGAAAGAGTAAACTTATGGTAGGAAGAGGTAGGCATTTGTTACTATCAATTAGACGAACGAGCATGTACTGGGGAGTAAACACTAATTATTAATGGAGGATTAGAAGGCAACGATCATGTCTCTCCTAAGGGAGAGACATGATCCAGGTCGAAGAGTCCAGTTTAGGAAAAAAGAAGATCCGCGGAGAGAAAGCGATCGATCTTTGCGGAGGAAAGAACTATTTCATCAAACACTATCATAGAGATGAGTGACCAATCACATTTTAATCGTATGTAATGAAACACATTTTAAAATCCAAGGGGATTTGAAAAAAATATGAGTGTGAAGGGGGAATTGTAAAGCTTCAACGGGGGTGGAAGAGAAAGAATATGAATTAATAAACTTCATGAAGGAATATCTTCATTCAATTCATGATGTAAAGGTATTAAGAAATGTTGAGGAAAGTTGGGTAGGCCTTAAAAACGACATTGAAAGAGCAGCAAAGGAAACGATATGTTTGGTAAATACTAAGAGAAGCTATGAAACATTGATTACAGCATAGGATGAAAAGAGAACGGAGATTGGAAAAGAGAACGAAATGCAACAAAGCTAAAATGGAGACGATGAGAGGAAAATATTAAAGCTTGTAGGTGATTTACTCTACGTTATATATATATATATATATATATATATATATATATATATATATATATATATATATTTAGCAACAAACAATATAGACACACATAAAAAGATCGCTCACACGTTATTTCTTGATCATTTCGACGGAATTCTGCTCCGTCTTCATCGGAATATAGGAAAGTAATGACTGCTGGTAAGTAATTACTTCTCTATCTTCCGATGAAGACGGATCAGAATTCCGTCGAAATGATCAAGAAATAACGTGTGAGTGATCTTTTTATGTGTGTCTATATTGTTTGTTACTGTCCAATGTATTATTCGGAACTTCCGTGTTACGTCGTGAAATCATCTATTATATATATAATATATATGTGTGTGTGTGTCTATTATATATATAATATATATGTGTGTGTGTGTCTATATATAAATATAATATATATGTGTGTATATATATATATATATATATATATATATATTTATAAATATACAAATATGCGTATTTTAATTTCATCAAGAAATCGCGTATAGCTGATATAACAAATTTGAGTTATACAGTTTTACGATTTAAATTTCAAAATTAAGAGCTCAGCATACATTTCACAGGTTTTATAAATAAAAAAGAAGTTTTTCATGAAAGTAATTTTATTTTGAGCGTAGGTTTTCGCCGCTTTGATGATTATATTTGGTGACTACTGCGTCGTAGCAATGGATGTTTGGTTCCTAATGAAAATGTATGTACTCAAAAGTAATTTTTAATATATTTATGTAAGGATATTTTCTATTCAGAATTTTTAAAAACATATTCTTTATATAATTTGCACGATAGGCCCGCATACTTTTGTCATTTGTTAAGTGCAAAACTATTACAAATTTTAATAGCAATGTGCTTCAAGTAATATTATAAAAGATTCATTTGCATTTGTAAAGTATAATACAGGGAAAGGTAAACACTTTCGCCCATTGCGTACCAATATATTTCTTCACATGATAATTGATGATATTTAAATAAGTTAATTATAATTACAGGCTGAAGTGGATCCGTTCATCGCCCAGGTTAAGTGCTCTAGGTTTTAGCAAACATCAGAGTGGAAACGTTCCACTTAAAGTGGCTCTTCAAATGCATTGACACCTCACAACAAGGGCATGGAACCTCTTCATTTTCTCATCTGGACTTTCCTTCTGTGGTGCCATGTTGAATGGGGATTAGCGAGCGGAGGGATGAGCAGTTTGAAGGGCATAATACTTGCAAAAGAATACGAAGAAGTCCAATGTAATACAAATTCCGGTATGTATTCCGTTATTAAGTCAGACCACGCTTTGTGTCTGATCACAACATGTGCTTGAAAGGCTTCCCCATTCATTGCATATCCGATCAGTGAACATAAAAAACGTGTATTATGTTTGGAAACACTAATTCTTTTTAACCCACTTAGCATAACATTGAAGAGTAGGTTGTTGAGTTGAGGGAACAAAGAATTTAGGAGGTTTAAGAAGAGTGGGACATAATGTACTTGACTCACAATGACGAATATTAATAAAATAATAGTAAAGTCCATTTTTGGTGTCCATTATTAGTGCACACACGTAATGCATTATTAGCTCTATCGCATTACGGTATTAGCGATCATGAAAATAAGATTTGAGAGACCAAGAGTAGAATCGACGCTCAAACCCACGCAACTACTACGCCTCCACAAGACTAACAAATAAATACATTATCGAATCACTTGATCCTTTCTATAACTTTCCCTTTTCCTCTTCGCTCTCCGCTCCGCATTCAAAATCCCAGGGGAAGACGCGAAAGAAAGTTTGACATTGAGGCCCCCTTGGTGAGGTGGGTTCAAATTCAAGAAGAGCACGTTTTAAAACGATAAGTTATGCCCATCAACCTCGCCAATCTTCTATATTTCTCTACCCGATGCCAACCTCTGTCTCTTGAACCACAGTCGCATAAACAGAACTCCTCCCGGTTTTAGGTTTTTCGTGTAAGGTTGAGCATACAGGTACGTGAAAGTCGCCCAGCCCCACTCCACTTTATGACGCATATTTCTCAGTAAGTCATCACGCCATTCCCTCTTCCTTTCCTTTACCTTATGAAAGAACTGGTAAACTATTATAGTATCCTCGGAAATGAGAGCGGGATGTTTAAACAAGGTTTTTCGAATAATCTGTTAAAATAAAATTGTAAATAACATGTCAATTTTTCCTTATTCTCGGAGAATCCACGAGGGTCAAAGTCTTGCAACCTTATCAAACAAAATGCGACCTTTCGTCGCTTATATGAGATCCAACGACGATGACTCGGTCATCCAGGCATACTTTTACTCCAACAAACAGACTAAACTTTATGCTGAAACCAGGTTACCAGCGAATTTTTTCTTCGGAATATCACCAAATATTATTTACGATAAAAAAACCACTACTTAGAACAATAATTTTATATATATATATATATATATATATATATATATATATATACATTCAAACACGAAATCCCGCCAAACGGCGAATAAATACTCATATATACAGAAACAGATATAAGGAAAAGGGATAGGAACACATATAAAGGACGAACACAATAGAGGTGGGGAAGGCGGAATCGAACGGATCACTAGAGTAAAAATATTTCCTCAACCGGGACTCGAACACCGGATCTTTCCACTTGCCGGGCGGATGCTCTTAACCACTTGAGCTATCGAGGATAGTCAATTTACCCTGAGATCCGTGGGTCTAATATGTCGCCAAGCGCCCCGATTCGTTCAGCCAAGAGATGGCGTCAGGGGGCAGTTTCACCCACCAAAGGAGAAATAGACAATACACAAGGAAAGGAAAGGACAGTGGGTTAGAATTCATACAACATCATACAGGAAAGGAACAGTGCGTTTCGTGGCACGCATAGCCAGAAGAAAGAGATGAGCCACATTGGCCAAATACACATTCAAACACGAAATCCCGCCAAACGGCGAATAAATACTCATATATACAGAAACAGATATAAGGAAAAGGGATAGGAACACATATAAAGGACGAACACAATAGAGGTGGGGAAGGCGGAATCGAACGGATCACTAGAGTAAAAATATTTCCTCAACCGGGACTCGAACACCGGATTTTTCCACTTGCCGGGCAGGTAAATTGACTATCCTCGATAGCTCAAGTGGTTAAGAGCATCCGCCCGGCAAGTGGAAAGATCCGGTGTTCGAGTCCCGGTTGAGGAAATATTTTTACTCTAGTGATCCGTTCGATTCCGCCTTCCCCACCTCTATTGTGTTCGTCCTTTATATGTGTTCCTATCCCTTTTCCTTATATCTGTTTCTGTATATATGAGTATATATATATATATATATATATATATATATATATATATATATATATATATATATATATAGATATATATATATATATATAGTTTAATGGATTTTTCTCCTCTTTCGAAGGAATTGATTTATTTTCAAGCTTTGGCTTTTAAAACCAAATGTTAATAACTCTTTGACTGGAACTCATTTGAAAAGAGATGTATTTAAATTTCATTTTAAGAGGCTGAAACATCAATCACGTTAGTTTTTTACATACAAAAATATTTCCATCACGTGGTATTTGCCAAACAAGTACAATTAACTGCACTTTCTGTTACATCTTCTTTAATTTTTTCCAATTTTATGAGATCAAAAACTCCCCTTAATCAAGTCAAACGTTTGATTATAGCATTTCACCTTCTAATTACTATCATCTTATTTCCATTTCAGAGAATGGGGGAAAGGTTCACTCCATAATGAAGCGGGATGCTGAGGAGAACAGTGAGGAAAGCGAAAGGACAGAGAACTGTTATGAGCGTAAGTATAACCTTTGAAGTAATGACTGGGAAAGCCAGCTTATATGTTAAATCTGAATGATTATAGGGAAACTTGGCAGCCAAGTGGGTGAAGTTTCGGTTATTGGCCGCAGCATCCCGCGTTCAAATACCGGATGACGCTTTATCACCTCATTTAGACTCCTAGAAAGGCCATTTTCTAAGTACCACTATCTGATAAACAGAATAGTAGTGAACAGAGAAATGAGTTGACTCCTCCTGCCCTTAATGCCCACTTCACGTACCTCATGGCTAAATAGAATGATAGGGACTCATTTTCTCATATCAAAACCAGTCTATTGGTTAATCGCTGTTGGTCTGACACTAACGGGTTAGAAGTAGTCTACATGCAAAGGGTAGATTTTTGATGTCCCCTGGGACTTCACACTTTTGTACTCGTAACTAGTAATAATTTAAGGATATGTTATTTTGTTCGGTTAACCCCATTTATATATAACAATAACTCATTACTTAGCTCTACATACTTTCTACCTCCCTTAATTTCATTCAAAATGCCTATTCTTTTCCTCCTTTTCACGGTATTCCCCCCTCTATTACAGCATCCCATTACCTTACATTTTCAGTGTCCCATGCATCCTAATGTCAAACCTGCAAAAATTTTCACCCAACAACCGCCTCTCCTCCCCGAAAATGCCTACACCTTCAGTCGCCTTGACCAGGATGCGAATGATTTTTACTCTTTGAAAATTATTGTATTGCAAGGCGAATTAGCGGTTGACTCCATAAAAGTTATTTTTCGGCATTTCCCGCAGTTTCTTTGACTTTTTCTAGTACTTCGTTTGTTTTCTTTTCCGCCCATTTTATTTACTCCATTCTTCTCCACATCCTTTTGTCAAAAGTCTCCAATATACGCTTGTCCTCTTACGTAAAAGGCGTTGTTTCCGAGCCATACAAACCTATGCTTCATATCAAACTTTTTATGAGTATTTCCTTTAAACATCCTTATTTAAGATTTCATTAACTGTAAGTATGGTGGTGTTAAATACATATTAAATAGCTTTAGATAATGTAGTTTTAATTAATAATGAGTAGGAAATAAGTAATCAATACATGCTAACATTTGTACCTGTATAATGTGCAGTCAATTCCTACACGCCATCATAGTATGACACATCTTTGAGAAGGAGATGGGAATAAAGGAAAATACAAAGTCCAAATCATTAGAATTAGATGGCTGAAGTTTCCAGAGATCCTAAAAATTATGAAAATATATGATATACATGTATCATGTTGCATCTCGTGGTGAAACCATTAAATAAATTATAACCTCGTTTATGAAGGACTTGGGGTTGATGTTTTTCAAATGCTGTATCTTTTCACCGATCAGAATAAAACTAACCAATTTTAGAACTTATTTTTGTCCCCTGATTGTAATTTAGGTAAATAATATTTTGAGTTATTTTTATCCTTGGATAATTACAACGAAACAATATCATCTTTACTGAAGGCATTTTTTTTCTCCTCCGTGTTTCTTGATGTATTCACACTAACATTAAGAAAGGGGAAAAACTTTTTTTGGAAAAGGGAACAGTAATTATTTTTTCAGTCTTTGGGTAAATTAAACCCGAATTAATAACGGAATCATTGCAAGGCTTGGGAGAGGAATTTAGGGCTTGGGTAAAGAATTGTGACATCTCTTAGCATATGTTTGACTCCAGTACTTCCAAAGATTAGGAAAAATTGATAATGATACATGAAATGTTTACCGTGGCTAATTAATACAGGAATGATAACAGGAGTAAGCATCAACTTTACTAATTATTTTTATATTCAACTACAGATTTTCCGGAATGAAATAAGTTAACTTGACGGTTTTCAATAAAACAACAGATGACGATAGTTAAAGGCGGAGTCAATCACTGATTAGTATTCAAAAATAAATCAGATTTTTTTTTAATATCTGAAGACAAGCGCTATTGGTAAATTTAAAAAACTCAATCGAATCCAATCAGAATTAAATAGAGAAGTTCCTTAACTACCGCTTAACACAGTTACAGCATATTGATGCAGTGATTAAGATCACCGCTCAGTTGTTAAGAAAATATTTAACGATAAAACAGACACCCATGTGATACACAAGAAATGAAACGGAATCTGAGTATATTTTTAGAGAAATGATCAATATTAGTTATTGGTGTAAACCAAGTTTATTTAATACAGCAGATGTTCTCGGAGCTTTTTTCCCTATGTTACTCTTAATTCCAAGTAATTTACTTAATCTCATACACTCATGCCTACCCCGGTATGAGTAAAAGTGGTGGGTAGTGATGGGGTGGTGGGTAATCAAAAACATTTCTAATTATCTCAATAGTTTCAGCCTCAACTTTGTGGAAATTCATTTTAATAAATGAAAAAGAAAAACTTTGTTCCAATCCACCACTTTATTTCAGGTACGACTAGTTTCGACGCTATGGCGTCATCCTCAGGTACAACTGAGCTGAACTTACCTGAGGATGACGCCGTAGCGTTGAAACTAGTCGTACCTGAAATAAAGTGGTGGATTGGAACAAAGTTTTTCTTTTTCATTTATTAACATTTCTAATTGATGCATTTCCGGGAAAGAGAGGCCAATACTCACACCGGGGTAGGGATGAGCATAAGAAACGAAGCAAATTCCTTTGAATTCACACTAATATAGGAAAACAAATCGAAGGTAATCTAGTGTTTTCAATAAACTTGGCGGCGTCAAGCGGGTAACAGAGAAATATTCGAATGAAAAACTCAAGGAGAGGTGATATTTCACGCCGGTTATGAAGCACCCAGATTAAGCGTAGAGCATTAGGAATTTCGTTCACGGCTTGTGAGGTAAGACGCAGATGACACCAAAACTCACGTTAGTGAGCCTAGTCTGTCTTGGATTTCTTAGTTATTTTAATTTTATTTTTTTCATCCTTCCACACTGCACATCTCAAAAAAACCAGAACTCTAAGCTTATTCTCTTGCTTCTAAAAACAAATTACTAAATTATGACCAATAAAAAAGTACTAACCATAACTTTATAAAATAGTAAAGTGCAAGCCATTCTTTCGCTGCCTTATAAATGCTTGCGATCATAGCGTACTCAACATCAATAGAATACAAAATCTCCAGGTCTTCCAGTTCCAGATAAAGTTCCAAGTGGAACAATTAAAACCAGAACGAACGCCCACGTGAAAAAGCGCTAGATTCACCGGCTATTAAAAAATATATCGTTATTTCATAAAAAATACTTGAAATAAATGTACATAAACTGAAAATTGTGAAAATAACCCCATTTTGATCAATTTATCAATTTTCCATTTTCTATCGTTCAATCTAAAGGATTTTTTGATAAAAAAGATAATTTGTGCGCTAACCAAAACTTTCAGAATTGTGGGTAAATTATAAACTGTGGATAAAACTTGAAAAAACTACGAAAATCAGGTTGAGAATACCACAAATTCAAACATACCAATGTTATGTCTAGAGCCTGGCTACTTTTACTTTTTTTCTCGTGTATGAAAAGAGGATAAATGCCTTGTGTTGCTACCATTGCATGAAGTAAATGGATAAAACTTAATAAAATTAGCACCTAACAATCGATGAAGTTTTAGCCGCTTCGCCCATTTTCCGAGGGAAGAGGATTCAAATTAAACTTTTCCCTCAGCATTGGCGAGTGTTAATGTACGACACGTACTCTCGTAGCATTACAAGTACGAGTCATACGACACGTACAACTCGTACGACACGTACGACTCGTACTTGCAATGCTATTTCTTTTTACGATTAGAGCTTTACCAATTTAAATATTATATAACAGTCAAATTTTGTTTATTTGTAATAAATCAGAATTTAAAATGGTGCATGCCCGTTTTTAATCAAAACTGTACTAATTATAGAGCATAATTCACTGTTTGGCCTCATCGGATTGTTACTCTTTGTGAAACGAGTTCTTAAACGATTAGAATGGTTGATGCAATCACTAGTATCACGCAGTACATACAATGGTATGATTACACTCAAAGTACATTTTTGATTAATAATGCACGGAAATATTTTTGGAAATGAAAATAGAAAAACAGCAAAAAAAATGAACGTAACTTCATGGGAATTCTCTTTGTCGGATCAAAGCTCATAATGAGACGAATTCTGTGATCACAATTTTGGACCCGTTAGAACTAACTGAATGTTTCTTCGCCCATAGTTCACAGAGGGTTCATCCCAATTCTTTTGCGGAATCATTGGGAAGGAGGAAGGCAAGGCATCATAAGAAAAAGAGGGGCGGCAAAGCTTGTGGTAATTAGAGACGGAGGTGACACTTGCTTCACGATGGAGGAGTGCCTTTCGAATATCCAGTCGGAGAGGATCCCTACACTGGAGAAGGAGTGCTCCCTTCGAGAAAATTTCTTCATAGGCTCTAACGGAACTGTTATCGAAGGCCGTGGTTGGGGTATAGTTCCTTATTGGTATCTCAAAGGACTAAGAAATGTATCAATCACTATAAAATTCCTGGGATCACACCAAGCAAGCGTTCCGTCAAATCAAGTTATGCGCGCCTTCGAAGATACCATTACCGAGGGTGTTCGGATAGGAAAGTTGTCTCTGGAATACAAAATAGTAACAATGAGGCAAATCATGAAACTTGATCATCACACGGGAGATAAATTGCATGAAAACGTAGAAACCTGGGAAAGATGGGCAAACGATTCTTTTCTAACTTCAATGTGGGAATACCACGAGCCTAGTATCCTGAAATTTGTGCCTCGCAAGCACTGGAGTAGTTTTAAACCCTCTGAAGAGTTTACCTCTACTCTAAAAAAAGTCGAATACGTGTTAATTAGCAACGGTGGAAGTCGTTGCCGCTCTCGGAGGAAATGTATTTCCCAGATCAAATTGGAAGAAGAGGACACGAAGAACCACTATGGGGATCTTTTGGAAAATTTCTACATTGGAGATGACAGATGGGTGTATGCTGGGCGAGGTTGGGGCATTTCCCCTCACTGGTATATTAAAGGACTAGAAAATAATTATATAAGCGTGCGTTTCCTAGGTAATTATCAATCAGAACTGCCTCCAGAATTGGCATTACAAGCATTCAAGTCTCTCGTGATGACAGGAATTTCCGTGGGAAAGATATCTCCCAACTTCAACGTGATATCTCTCCGACAGCTTTATAATGACAGCAGTCTCCTTGGAGATGCTTTGACGAGCTTCTTAGAAAACTGGGATCCATGGTCGTCGGCAATTAAGTCCTTCTCAATGGAAGAGCTTCAAAATTTTGGGGCGTTGCCATTAATCAACTACGACGAATGGAATGGAAAACAACACCAACACGGAGGACACGACGATAAAAGAAATTCCATTCGCTACTTAATACTAAGGGAAAGCGGAAACCCTTGTTTCACATTCAAGGAATGTCAAGGTGCAATGCACTCAGAGGAAAACTTTTACAAACCGAAATATGGCGGTGTTTTAGACAATTTTTACATTGGAAACGACGGAATCGCTTACGAAGGTCGTGGATGGGCTTCAAATCCCCACTTGAAATTGAAGTATTTTAACGATTCCTACTTGACCATAAACTTTTTTAGTTCGTGTAATAATACCAAGCCTGCTGCGATGGCCATCCTGGCTTTCAAGTCTTTGATCAAAATAGGAATATCTTTGAAATTTCTGTCCCCAAATTACAGAATATATTCCTTTCGGCACATTTACAACGATACACGCTTTCTGGGAGATCAACTGAACGAATACATTGAGAGATCTGATCATTGGGCAGACGTTTTGGCGAATATGAGTGAATATCAACGTGTAACCTACGGCATACTTCCGCTTGTACTACGAAAGGAATGGAATGCAAGGGAGACCCTCCAACATTTTGCGAGTCAAAATATTTCCATGGAGTACGTAATTGTCGGCGAGGCTGGAGAACGTTGTTTCAACCACAACCATTGCCTTTCCGAAATTCAAAAAGAACAAAATAACACCATGTCTCTCTACGGATACATTTCAGATAACTTTTACATCGGAGATGATGGTAGCGTCTACGAAGGAATTGGCTGGGAGGTCGACCCATACGCCAAACCTGGAGGTACCGAGAGTAAATCCATCTTTGTCCGCTTTTTTGGCAAATTCGACGTATCTTTACCCGACGAAATGGCCATTGCTGCTTTCCGCCGCCTGATGAAGCATGGAGTTATTACGTCGAGATTAGCGCCAAACTATAAGATTCTCTCGATAAGGCATGTCTGTAACTGCACCACCGGCGTGGGAGAAATGTTGCACGACGCCGTATCATCATGGGAGAGGTGGTCTAGTGGAACCAACACGACCTTTGACGCTGACAGAAGCACATCCAGACGCCTGGTGATGGTCCCCAGATCGCGCTGGGACGCAGTCGACAGGTACGGTCAAAGGACCTCGCCTACGCCGCCGCCAGCCAGGTACGTGACCATGATGGACGGCGGGGGACGATGCTTCAGCCGGGATGAGTGCTACGCCCAGATCCACTTGGCTCAGAACATGCCGAGATACGGGCTGGACCTCGAAAATTTCTTCGTGGGCGAGGACGGCCACGTGTACCAGGGACTCGGATGGGACTCGCGCCCGTTCTCGCATATCAACTGCGCCCAATGCAATAACGTCGGCGTGACGTTCATCGGGGAATTCGATACCGCGCTGCCGACTGAGAGCGCAGTCGGGGCCTTCAAGTCTTTCATCAAGTGGGGCATCGAGATGGGGAAGATAGACCCCGATTATAAGTTATTCTCCATAAACCAACTATGTGAAGACCAGAGGTTTCTGGGTGAAGCACTCGAATTCAGCGTCAGATCTTGGGATCACAGGTGGGAGAACATAAACGCGTCGGTTAACTGTGATCTCCTTAAAAACAGGCTCATCGCGACCGAGGAATGGGGGTCTTTCAGTAAAGACTATTGGTTCAAATTAAGGGGGCCGAAGCGGACCATACGCGTAAGCAATTTGGGAGAGCGTTGCTACACGGTTTACCAGTGCACCACCGTGTTGCTGAAGGTGTACGAGGATGCGAAACGCTACCAAGACGACGTCTCCGAGAATTTCTACATCGGAGACGACGGAAACGTATACGAGGGACGCGGTTGGTACAAGGCGCCGAGGCACGAATTTGGGACGCATGGATCTTCGATAAACGTCCTTTTCTTCGGGGGATTCGAGGAAGAGCCTCCTTCGAAACACGCCATTGCCGCATTCAGAAACATTTTGCTGAAACAGGGCTTAGAACTTGGATTAATTTCCGACGACTTTGAAGTCCGACCGGTCCCTGAAGACGCTCACGGGATATCCGTAGGGAGAAAACTGAAAGAGGCGGTAAATATACTGTCACGAGTTTGAGGACTTCATGATATTAACGTATGCCATAAAGTGAGGTTCCATCTCTGACTCATTTTTGGACTAAACATACTCTGGAGGAAAGTTAAGCATTATTAAGGATTTTATTCTAAATTATCTGCGACTCTGACGACTCGAGACCTACACTTTTATTTTTCATTAATGCTTCCGTTTTGGATGAATCGATTTGTTTAATAAAATGCTAAATTAAAAATTAATGAATTTTATCATATAGATGAAACATTAAATATTCAATAGAGAGAAAAATTGCGTCAAAATGATACATAATCAAGTCTTTGTCTTGACCGGTCAAATTATCCGAAGAGAATGAACGCCAACGCAAAAATGTTTATTTAGGCTAACTCACATAATTGGCAAAGAAATACTTAGTTATTCCACATATATTTTATTATACACGACCTAGGTTTTGACTTACAAAGTCATCATCAGGTCGTCAGGTTTGTAAGTCGAAACCTAGGTCGTGTATAATAAAATATATCTGGAACAACTAAGTATTTCTTTTCCGATATGAATCGCTTCCACGAAGTGACACCTCAAAACATTCAATTTACATAATTCACAGTTTCGCGGTTTATTTTTGAAACTGCCACATCTGAGAGCAAATTTAATTAAAATGAACCAATAATGATTGATTCGGATTGTTAATTTTTAGGGTAATCACTAAAAAATTATACTAGCCTCCTGCACTACTCCAAAAGGTTTTTATGAGATATAAAATAATTAAATCAGCTCATTATAATCTGAAAAGGTGGCGTTTTAAATGCCAATGCAAATGAAAATGCATCCATCATCTATTTCGATTAAGATAAGTGTTAACGTGGACTAAATACAAATATATATGAGTTATCTTCAGTAAATAAATGTTACTCGTGCATTAAATATATCGAAACCAGGGATTAATGATGAGAATGTGTAACTTTCCTATCTGCCTGCTCATTCTTGACGGCCATAAAGGTTTACAATGGTTTCTTTTGTGAATCTTGCAAAAACATTTAGATAAAAATGAGGAAACGGTTGGGGTTTAGTCATTGAAAAAAAGCAGAAAAAACAACATTTATACATGTAAAAATTCAAAGTTCTACATGTAAACAATGCCCCGCAAGTGGCTGAAAGGGCGTGTGGCGGAGGGTGCTAGGATACCACTTGTAAAACAGCATAAAACCACATGCAAAACTGACAAAACCATGCCAATTAACACACACAGATATACATATTCATGCAAAACTTATTTTAACGTATACACATGCAAATACAGATACTAGTAACTAACCAACACCGCCACATACACCTACGAATGTACCAGATGTCTACGCAGCGTTTAATTGCCCTCGCTTGTACTTAGAATGTCTTTAATATATCTATTATAACTTTGACTTCTTACTATTATGATTACTGATTGACCGAGGAGAGAACGAATATTTGTATCTATCTGCATTGGAGTCTATCTCTCTTATTTTATCTTTTTGGTCTAGCCTACCCGAATAGCGTGGAGTAAGAACAATTCCCTCTGTGTTATAGTTAAACTCGTTAAGAACATTTTGAAGGGAAAATAAACCTTCTACAGGTTGCTCCCATTTAATGGTAATATTTTTTTAATCTCTTTGCTGAGTATTGATTTATGTTGTGATTATCAATGTTAATATATCATCATCATGCACGCATAACTTGTAAAAATTGCTGTATTTCTTTAAAAATAATAAACTTGGAGCTAAGAAGCACGAAACATCTCCCATCATAATCATTAAGTCTCTTTTTCTCAATAAAATATTTCCTCAAGCTGCAAAAACATTGAAGTAGCAACGGCAAAGATAACAAATTTTCTGAATTTTCAAAACGAAATTCTTTAATCAGAGTAAATTTCACCTTATCCACGGAATGTAAAAATACGTTACCAATGAGATCAATAGTAATTACATATAAATGTAAATGTATAGTAAGCTAAGAAGCTTTCAAAAGAAGTGACATTTTAATTTTATATTCTAGTTGAATTATTTCCTTTGTATATTTGAATTTCCTATTTATTGTAACTCCTTTTCTTCTGTATCACTTTCGAACAAAATATATTTAGGTCTTTGATATTTCGAGAAAAATATTGAGGGATAGCAATGCATCAGAAAACCTGAGGTAAATAGATCAAGTTGAATAATTCAAATTCATTTCTCAAAATGGACGAATTATTTTGTCTTTCATCGTGGAAATAATAATAAACAGCACATGTGTGTGTGTTTCCGGGAGATATGTAACTTTTGTGAATATAATGTAATCACTGACCGAGGAACCTAAATGAAATATGAGAAATTAGTGGTTTTTTTAACTTCTTCATTCGCAGATGACAGGAGATACGTGCCTATTGCTAAATGGAATACCTTAAAAAGAAAAGAAAATATCACCTGGACGAGGAGGCCAATAGAATTCTTAATAATTAGAGATGGTGGTCGGAGTTGCAACTCTAAAAAAGAGTGCTTTGAGTACATCAAATCAAGAAGAAAACGTAACACGAGAAGAGAATGCAATCTCAAAGAAAATTTCCTCATTAGCAGTGATGGCAACATTTACGAAGGCCGAGGGTGGGACGCTGGTGCCTACTGGAATCTCAAAGGACTCAGGAGTGAGTCCATAATTGTGAAATTCTTAGGATCCTATAATGACGTCATTCCAACAACTGCTGCCATAGATGCCTTGGACGATTTGATAGTAATAGGTGTTTGGACGGGTAAATTGTCCGAGGATTACAAAATTGTGTCAATGCGACAACTTCTAAACAGCACAAAATTTCTCGGAGAAAAACTGCACGAAAACGTGATGACCTGGGAGGGGTGGGTAAACGATACAGTCCCGATGTTGACGTGGGAATATGAATTGCCCTACCCATTAAAATATGTACCCCGCAGGCAATGGGATGACTCGAGGGCAACCAGAGGTTTCAACTCAACCACGAAACCCATTGCCTACACATTGATTAGCAACGGCGGCAACCGATGTTACACCAGAGAGGAGTGCACTGCACAATTGAAATCTTTAAAAGAGAGCCAGGCAGGAGCTTATGGTGACATCCTCGAGAACTTTTACATCGGCGATGACGGAAACTTATATGAGGGACGAGGATGGCGGGTCACTCCTCATTGGTTCATCAAAGGTCTCAAGGGGACGTACATAAGCGTCCGTTACCTCGGGGATTTCCAGACGGAGCTCCCATCGAATTTGGCGACTGGAGCTTTCAAGTCCCTCGTAAGGACTGGTATCAGCATTGGAATGATAGCTGAAGACTTCCAGATAATTTCACTTCGACAGTTTTACAACGTCAACACACCACTTGGCGATGCCCTGACTCGATTGGTGATGGGTTGGACTCCTTGGTCGAGGGACCTGGACTCGCTGCAAACAGATCGACTGCTGTTAAAAGGCTTTCGTCCACTAATATATCAGAATGAATGGAAAGAAAAAGATGAATATGAATACAGAATGCTCCCGAACTCCACGCATCCAATACGTTACGTGATTGTCAGGGATGGTGGAGAATCATGCTACACTATTCCCGAATGCCAACGCGCCATGAACACGGAGAGAGAGCTATATAAACATGATTACAACAACGTTCCCGAAAATTTTTACATAGGCTTTGATGGGAACATTTACGAGGGCCGAGGTTGGTACCAATTGCCTTTTATACACCTGACATACTTTAATAACTCACAAATTACTGTCAATTTCTTGGGGAAAACGGAAAGTGACAAATCTATCGATTTGGCATTCATGGCTTTTCAGTCTCTCTTGAAACTCGGGACTGATTTGGAAATAATATCTCCAGATTTTCAAGTATACTCATACAGACACATTTATAACGACTCCTCTTTCCTTTGTGATAGACTGAGCGATCGCATTCTGGAATTGAAGCACTGGTCCGTAAGGATGTCGGAGGAAAATGAAGACGAACGCGCGTCCATAGGAATACTGCCGCTAATTTTACGCGGCGACTGGAATGCCACAGTTCTTCCAAGAACATATGTAAAAACGAAAGGCCCAGCCGAGTACGTAATCATCGGGGAAACCGGTTCTCGCTGTTTCACGCATGAGAAATGCGTCTACGAGATGCAAAGGAAGCAAAACGACAGCAGGTCCCTTTACGGTGATGTCCCGGACAGCTTCTACGTCAGCGACAGCGGAGTCGCATATGAAGGCCTCGGCTGGACCACAGCGCCATATTCCGATCTTCGGGAAGAGAGCATGAGAGCGATATCCATGATATTCTTTGGACAATATGATCACACACTGCCCTCAAGGATGTCCATGTCAGCCTTAAACCGATTGCTGTTTCACGCCGTGCGGACGGGGAAACTTGTGGAAAATTACAAGATCGTCTCCTTCCGTCACACGTGCAACTGTAGCGATGGACTCGGGGACATGCTACACGAGAATCTTAAGACGTGGGACAGATATTCCGACGCATCGGACACGTCGTCCGTCTGGCGAGGTACACCTTACGGGCACGTCACGTTGGTACCACGGTCAGGTTGGAACGCAACTGACAGTTACAGCGGAAGGAGCATGAATGCCCACGCGGCCGATTACGTGATAATATTAGAAGGGGGAGATCGTTGCTCGGGTCGAAAGGATTGCGCTTCGAAAATATCTTCCGCTGGAAACCTGACGAGATATGGGTCTGACATCGAAAGTTTCTTCGTGGTCGAAGACGGACAAGTGTACGAGGGGATTGGCTGGGAGGGCCAACCCTTTTGGAACAGCAATTGTCTTAGGTGCCCCTTCGTTGGAGTTAGGTTCGTGGGGGATTTTAGGGAAGACCCGCCGAGTTATCGAGCTATCCATGCTTTCGGCGAATTGATCAAAATGGGGGAAATCATGGGTAAGTTATCTCCGCATTTCAAAATGATTTCCTTGCACCAAATCTGCCACAGTTTTCCTCCCCTTACTGAGTCACTCAAGGACAATTTGCATAAATTCGGCCGATGGGCCGGGAAGGATTATCCATCGGTGAACTGTACCCTATTGGAAAACAAATTATTTACTCAAAGAGACTGGAGTCCTCGTCGGTATTTACATTTCAAGAAGGAACGAAGGTCTCCAGTGAAGCAGATATTTGTCAAAGATCAAATGGAGCGCTGCTTCACGGTTTACCACTGCACTGCTCTCATGATCAAGTTGAGCTTCGGACGAAATAAGAATCATTTAAATGACAATTTCTACATTGGGGAGGATGGAAATGTGTACGAAGGCAGAGGTTGGGACGTGAAACCATTTGAGGAACATGAGCACGGGTCTATCAACGTTATCTTCTTCGGAAACTTTCAGCACGAGCCTCTATCATCTTATGCCATTGATTCTTTTAAAAACATCCTAGTTGAAGAAGGAGTCAGAAATGGCAAGCTCTCGCCAGATTTTAGAATAATCCACGATCCTAATACTCCCTGGAAGAAACTATCGGGGGAAAATTAAAAGATAATACAGAATTGTTCCAGTGACTAGTTCCATTATTTCTGGTATCGAGAGCCTCCATTCCATGAGCACATAACCTAAAATGATTATTTCAAAGATATGAGAGAGAAACTAAGGAAAACATTCGGATTATTTTACATGAACCATTAGTTATTTTGTTTATATTCTATTACGAATTTACCCGTATGGCCAACAGGATGGCGCCCATCAAATACAGAAATAATAAGAGAAAGCAAATAATGGTGATCTTTTTAATACAACATTTCGAAAGCATAGTTTACTGAATAATTGCTAGGAACTGTAACTACATATGAATTCAGAACTCTCGGAAAACCAATAAACATCTATCATTACCATAATCTCATCTCTTTAGTAATTATGTCTTTCTTCCGTCTAGATAACTGTATTCTGTCACAATGATTAGCTAGTATAGTGTTTTCATTTCCAAATTAGGTTCGCATTAAAGTCATAAATGGCAGTCTAAACAATAACACACTATTTGCATGTGTACAGGTTACATAAAATATTAATGCCACATAACTAATATTGTGTAATTTCCCTATGTAAATAAATATTAAATGCATATGTGAATTAATATTTCTTTTCATTAAATGAGTTTTAAATACTTATTTACCTCTCTTTTTATCATAATACTTCTTTTGCATATTGCATTTGCATCTTGCATTTTTTGCGCTAACACTCTTCTTCAAACACCTTTCTTCTGTCAAGTAATAGCTACAATATCTTTTGTGTGAAAAAGTGTTCTTCATTATCCCACATAGTTTTCACACTACATTTAGTGCACAGGGTTCCAATAGTAACCTTTGCTTTCATCGCCAAACTCGTCGATTAAACTATAGCTGTTTACATCAATGTATTTCAAAATATTTTATATTTTAAATATATTCACGCTTAATTTCATTTTTGTCAACGGGGTATTTTTTTATCGCACTTCTTTACTTCCACATCGAGCAATTACACCCGTTAATACGGTTAAGTTCAATTAATTTACACATATTGCGTTAGAATACATGATGAAGTATTATGGATTAGTTATTAAAATCAATTTCACACACTTAGGACTTTTACGCTATCATGATGAACCAAGTCAAATTATAGCGGACAATAATTTCCATGATTATTGACCAAAATTCTTTTCAGTTTAACGACTAACGATTTGGATGCTCATAACTCGTTAGGAAACAAGTTATAAATTTTCTCTGAAGTATTTCACAGAAATGTAGCATTCACAGGATCCGGGTACCCGGGATCTTCAGCTGGCCATAGGTTAGTCGCAAATTTACTATTTTAATGAGTTTGACGTGAAAATAGCCATGAATCATGGTGGCACTCGGCTCCAACTAACTATCTATCCGCAGTATTTAACCCGAATTTCGATTTCGATAATTGACAGTGGAGATCATCCCCAAAGTAAGACATTAGTTGCCTCTAGAATGCACACATCGACAGGGTAGTGAGTTCAGCTCCTTCCCTTGGGTCTTCCTCCTGCCTCCCATGGAATTTTGACGAAAAGAAAATCCCACTACCTGGACAGTGTTGATTCAAAGGCGCCGCATGGGTTTTTGACCCAGAACCCTCCTGCGTACACGTAAAGTCGAACGGTCTAACCAATATGCTTCAATGTCGATGTGATAGATCTATTAACCACAAGTGTAGGGAAAAAACGCTCCGCAAGAAACTTCTCTTTCATAATATAGCATGCGGTTATCCCTTAAGTATTTATTAAAAACATTCTTCGCTATACCAGTGGAGAAAACAAAATACGAGCTCGTATGCTGTTTCAATAGGGAATTTAGCTCATTTTCAAACAGTTATTGAGGATATAAAAAGTAAAATCATTTTAAGCAAAAATCGTAATTTGAAGGACAGAGCTTAAAGATGCATGTTGCAATTATTTAATGTTTCATTTAAAGAGAAAATACTAATTTTCCCAGAGATGCATGAATCAATGACGTTCATACCAATTAATTCGCCAGTCATCGTAAAAAAATTACCGTAATTAATACCACGTTCAAAATGTTGATGGCACTGCGAGCAACATTTACTGCCCCCAAAAATTCCAAACATTAATGAAATATTAAAAAAAGAAACAATTGTACTGATCATCTCCAAGTATATTCGTGGAAACATCGTGTTAATTTTCTTCATAACTGGGGAAAATATATTAAATTGTATGTGGCCAGTTTTTTTAGATTTCCGCCTGAGGTGAGTGGTCCAATGCCCTTTACCTGAAGCAATCTTGGAACCCATTAAAATATGTAAAGTACTTTAAAAGATATTTAACAGCGATAATGGAAAGGGATTAGTCCGTTAAGTCTTTAAATATTTCGGTGGCTTTACATTTTCATTTCTAATTATAGATACTTAATTCCACCCCAGTGTAGAAGTTAAACACAGAATTTATTTAAAGTTGAACACAAACTCATGGCTATGCGAAAACGACGGGTTACTTCTAATTTAACATATCAACACACATCCATATGAATCAAAAGAGAGGAATTAAATTTCATTAAGAAGGATTGTCAGAAATTGAAAAGGATCGTTCATCCATTAGATACCAGAAAATAGATGAAAGTGAAAAATACGGTTCAGTGACATCTAGCCCGTATCTCACCGTGTATTCAACAACATTAAAAAATAAATGAAGTAGGTTAACTATTGGCTGATATTTACATTGATAGAAAACAGTCCAAATTCATTATTAACATTATGATTACGCTATGCTAATTACATTATGTTCGAAAAGGTTTACCCTTCTCCTAAAGGAAGAAGCCCGGGAAAATAAAGCAACTTTCATGCTTTCCACGTTCCGCATGTGCTGTAGAATTAATTTCAGTACTAATATGAGAGTATTAATTATGGGTTGTGTTTTACTTTTTGTAGAAAATTAACACTCAATGAAATATATTTTCCCGCTTTTCAGTTTGGAGAGAGGCTTTTGAGATATACGATTCCGATTCCTCAGTTTTGGAATTAATTTAACCACACTCTGTGTACCGGCATTTTAAACAAAAAGCCGTAAACATTGTAATGGACATCTTAGCGACGAGTTTGCTATATTTTATCCTCCTGCTGTCGCCATGGTTTTTCGGAGAACATTGGAGCGGGGAAGGACACACCTCGGAAAACATCCCGCAAGAAATCAACGAACTAGAGACCACAGAAGAAAGGGAGCCCCTACACCCTGGTGAGTACGATTAATTGGGGAAATCGGTCGCGAAGCGGTCACGAAGTCAAGTGCTATCTTTTTCCCGAGTGACAAACTGAGGTTAAGCATTAAGGCAAAAAATGGAAGCAATGCGAGTAAGATAAGGTTACTTGAATATTTTTTGAACCTAACATAAAATATTACGTTCCCTCTGAAAGAACCCATTGAGGAATTTGAGTTTTCCCCATGGAAAACAAATAAACAGATATGATATCGTACATAGAAATAATTGCAAGGAATCGAGAGGTGGAGAAATAGAACTCCGTTTGGAACTAAATAAACTCCTTGCAAAATGAGAGGCTAGCTCAAGAAATAGGGATAATAAAGATAGCGGTATTATGACGAAGAAATCTACCGTACATTCATAGTCATAACTGGCCGAGAACGCGCATTAAAAATTATAGGGCATTAATAGTAGAAGTTTATCTATTGAACTCAACATGTTTACGCTTATTGTGTCTACCACCAACCCTCCTCACTTCCACTACATACGTGTACCTTCATTTTGTCATTACAGAGGGAGTATCCAGTGCACGAGGAATTGAAGTTCCAATCAATCCAACAAAAGAGTTAAACAGAATACGCATAGATCCTTGTCACCAAGGTAAGAGTCTTAAGTAGTAAGGAATAGTTCTACAGGATACCTGTATACACCAAAGTGAAAACGTTTCTTTCGATGTTCCCATCATTTGAACGTCTTAATATACCATTGAACTCATATATCCCCTGACCGGAATTCCATCGACTGTAAGAGATAATTAAACCTAATTTGTTAAGGACTACTTATAGCGGTACTTCCCGGTTAAAAAACGGGGTATAAATAAAATAAACGTAATTTGCATGAAATGCATAATTGATTTTTTTCCCTGTACGAGGACTCGCATTGCGGAAATTCCTGAATCTCAGCATTTTCGTTCTCTTTTCCTCTGAGCATTATGAAACACAGTAAAGTTTCTAAAGGTAAGGTATACATGGAACTTCTTCTGCTCTCTTTTTCCCATTGGCTAAAGTTATATTACCATAAATATCCTTGATATTAATTGGTAACTTAAAGTACATAGAGTATACCTAAACTGACATCCTTACTAACTAATGAAGTTGGCTTCCTCTGATTGATATCGTAAGCAATACATTCACTCAATGAGATTAAGCCAATATTATTTCGACTTCTCATGAACCTGAAAACGATCATATGAGACAAGTGAAACATAGTATAGCATGTCGGTACGAGCAATGTCACTCAGTAAAAGTGTGTAAAACAAAATTAAAAAAAATACGATAATCAACCCGAAGGTCGGTTGGGTAGGTGATGGTCGAGTTCACCTAGTACTAAGCCCGACGGCGTGTGAAATTTACACATCAGAGTAGGGGGGCAGTTCCTTTCCCTGTTATGGTTTCCCGGGAAGATCTGGTACCCGAAAAATCACATAGCTTGGGTGGAGCCCAGAGAGGCTTGCCCAGGAATCGAATCTGGGCCCTCCGGTCAGTAGTCTAACGCTCTACCCCCTGGACTACCGCGACCCACAAAAGTGTTTTTTAATGATATTTTTACTAGAAGTAGTTCTCTCCCGAACGGCTACTGCATCAAAAATAGAGAAATAAGACGTTTTTACTCTATTAAATACTTAGGTCTAATAGAAGAGTATAAGGGAAAATCGGACATGGCTAAATATTTTTGCTATCTTTTGCTAGCTAGATTTCATTCAGAATATATTGGTAGTGTATTCGCACTTCACGAAGATTGTTTTACTGCCCAATCAGATTGTGAGCAGGAAAGAGGAATTGCAAAGGAAAAATTTTGTTATGATAAACTTAGTAATACACATCTATATGGTATATCTAGATTTTTAGGGCAACTAGGTTGGGAATCAAGCAGAGAAGCTTAACTTGCGGTACTCCAGCATTAATTGGAAACTGATTTCTTCAGCTTTGGTGTTGAAAATGATATATTAGACCCATCGCACTACGGTAGTATGAGAGATCCGTAGGGACTCGTAGAGATCATATCGATAAAACTAGAGATTGTAAGTGTAGAAAAGATATATTTAAGACATCATTTTTCCCACGAGCGATAAGGGATCAGAATAACGTAGGCTAAACGCGCTGGGAGGGAAAAATATTTTGGGTCAAAAGTAGTTTGGTGCGTAATCACCCCCTGCCACACACCCCAGCGATGGTCTGCCAGGTGTTATGTAAATTAAAATAAATTAATTTCAAATCACCATATGTTGGATATTGAACCGATATGATGAATTAAAATTTTCATCACTGCTTTTGTGGAAAGATATAAATTACTGAGTAAAAATTACAAAACTTATTTATTAACATGGCACGTGTTTTTTGATACACAGGATAATGGCGTAGATACGTCAAAACTCGTGCCGTGTTAATGCACTGTGAAAGTTTTACCTGGTATCACTGTTTCTATCTCCGTAAAGTTAGTAAATTTGTCGCTTCTTCAGTGAAAGTTCATCGCTTTTTTATTTTATCTTTCACAAAGCCCTTTCTCTCGATATTCGAATCATTATATATAATTATTTTCCTGGTATATCTACTATTTTTTAGAATTTCATCTCCCTTACATTCATCTTCTCCTGAAATATTTCAAACGAATCACTCTTTAACGGCCTAACTAATCTCTTCATCTCTCTTATTACTTACCTCCGTCTCAAGTAATCTCCATCAAATATCGTTATTTCTTCTATATTATTTTAATAGTAACGCCTCTTTAACGCCGAATACATTAATCTCACCCTAAAAACTGCCGTCAGGACAACAAAACTTCCTTCATTACAAGAAAAGCGTAGGTGGAACATTCCAAGAGTTTTCAACTATTCAACAATGTTTCTCTTGGAAAGTTAACAATAAATTCATAAATAAATTACTCGAAAAAAATGAATGCATAATCGGGCTTGAAATATGTACGTACTAATCTAACTAAATAAGTTTTTTTTTACTTTCAGATGTAAAGGTGCCCACTCCGCTCGTTTACCGGGACTACAGGAGTGGTCAAATAAGAGAACCCTTAAGAACACAGCATCCGGTTGAGTTCGTGGTGATAAGGGACGGCGGGAATCCTTGCTACTCCAGGGAAGACTGTGTGAAACAAATCCTCTCTTACCGGATAAATTCCACGAGCCCCGAGTGCAATCTGCGTGAGAATTTTTATGTCGGAGGCGATGGGAGTATTTACGAGGGACGGGGGTGGGATATACCACCATTCTGGCACTTAAAAGGAATAAGAAACCAATCCATAACGTTCATGTTCTTAGGGTCGCACCAAAATGCAACTCTTAAGCAAAATGCACAGTCAAGCTTTGAGGCTGCGGTCATCGGGGGCGTTTGGTCAGGAAAATTATCGCCGCAGTACAAAATCATTTCAATGAGAGACATTATCAGCGACCGAAAATATCTCAGTGACGCTTTCCAGCATAGCTTGAAAAGCTGGGAAGGTTGGGTGAACATCGCAGTTCCGAAGTCACGATGGGAATTTGTGTTGTCCGGGAGGTTAAAGGTCGTATTTCGGAGGCAGTGGAATGCTTTGCCCTCAAACGAGAGATTCTATTCTCTTTATCATCCCGTTCGGGAGGTCGTGTTGAGCAATGGAGGTCATCGCTGCTACACGCGGGCGGAATGCACATCCCAGATTAAGGAAGAGCAGCAGGGGAGTATAGACAAGTACGGCGATCTCCTGGAGAACTTTTACATTGGAGACGATGGGAGCGTTTACGAGGGGAGGGGATGGAAGTTTTGCCCCCACTGGCAGTTGGGAGGACGGAGTACATTCGTCAGCGTCCGCTTCATGGGCAACTTCCAAACCGAGCTGCCCTCTGAGAAGGCTATAGGAGCATTCAAATCCCTCGTGAACACAGGGATCAGCCTCGGAAAGTTAAGAGAAAATTTCTCTCTTATCTCCTTACGCTTGGCGTACAACGATAGCAATCTCCTGGGTGATGCACTGACGCGATACGTAGAGAAATGGACGCCTTGGAAGAATTTGTATAACACCATGTCAGCGCGCGAGCTAATGGCAAATAAAATTGTGCCAATCCTCACACTTGGCTCTCGGAGCACGGATTCAGCCACGCACGACCAATTCAAGAATGTAGTTGTGCCTATTCGCTATGTAATAATTGCGGACGGTGGAGATTTTTGCTTCACATATTCACAATGCACTAATCTTATGAATTCAGATATGTCTAACAATACGAAAAACTACGGAAATATGCCCCACAACTTTTACGTGGGTGGCGATGGAAGTGCGTATGAGAGAAGGGGATGGGACTTCCTTCCGCACTTGCGACTGGCCATTCTGAAAGACTCTCATATTACCGTCAAATTTTTGGGAACCTTCACCCATGACATACCCAACGACCTTGCCCTCAAGGCATTCAACGCACTAATCAACTATGGGGTTAATGCTGGGATAATATCGCCTGATTACCAACTCTTTTCGTACCGACACATATACGACGAGCCCTCTTATCTAGGAGATGCCCTCTGTGAATATCTCGAGGCCTCTGAGCATTGGTCCACTTCATGGGCGCATTCTGATGACAGTGAGCGCGAAGCCTCAGGGTCACTCCCGTTAGTGCTGCGCAAAGATTGGAACGCGGATCCTCCCTACAGGACATTCAGAGGTGTCACTCAAGCCATTGATTATGTGGTCGTTGGCGAAGTGGGAAATCAATGCTTCAAGTATGACCATTGCATTGCAGAAATGCAAGCCGAACAGAAAAAAACAATGCCACTATATGGCGACGTCCCTGACAACTTCTACATTGGCATGGACGGAAACGCTTTCGAAGGGAAAGGCTGGAAAATGGATCCGTATTCATCCGACGAGGGAGTCGAAAGTAAATCAATGTATGTCTCGTTTTTCGGAAGATTCGAAAATGAACTACCATCTGAATTAGCAATGGCTTCGTTTCGACGGCTAATTAAATACGGCATTAGCACAGGTAAAATCGCTCAGACTTATAAGATAGCCTCCGCCAGGCAAATTTACGACTACAAATATTTTGTTGGTGAAACCTTTCATAAAAGTATCCTGACATGGGATAGATGTATTGGATATTTGAATGGGTCCTCAGCACTTCAGCGTAAGTCGTCAGTGCGCTTCATGATGGTCCCAAGATTAGAAAAAAACATAAAGCATCGGAGTGTACCAAAGCGAGCCCATGAAAGACGACCGGTGGAATATATTATTGTTTCCAACAAGAGAGGTAGCTGTTTCAACCGCGAAGAATGTGGCACAATAGTTACGTCGACTTTAATAGAACCTAAATACACCAGTTACGTCGACAATTTTTTCATCCCTGAAGACGGCTTTGTGTATGAGGGTTTGGGTTGGGACCTACAGTCAAATTTTAATTTTAGCTGCGCGAATTGCAGCTTCTTGAAAATAGTATTCCTAGGCAACTACGATGACACACCACCTGATGCAAATATTACCGATACCTTTAATTTTCTGGTTAAGTGGGGAGTTGGTTTGGGAAAAGTTTCACCCGATTTCAGAGTACTATCCATTCTCCAGCTCTGCGAAAATACAACAGATATTGGGGATGCCCTTCACCGTCACATATGTATCGGGAAACATTGGACCGGCAATGCTGCCGTAACTGCTGACTGTAGTCCGAAGCAAAGCCTTGTATCAACCCGCGAATGGGAAGGATACTCCATTGAGGGATCTGAAAGGTACCATCTTCCAGTAGAAGAGATCTTCGTTAGGGACCGAGGAGAGAGATGCTACAGTAGAGCACACTGCACTAAACTGATGGCAAACGAGCACCACGATATTCAACGGGAAAAAGGGGGTGTGCTGGAAAATTTCTACATAGGTGACGACGGAAATGTTTACGAGGGACGTGGGTGGGGAAGAAGACCGTATCACGAAATTATTTCAGCCAAAAATAGCATAAACGTTCTGTTCTTCGGTGAGTTTGATCAGGAGCCACTATCAATAGCGGCCATATCAGCTTTTGAAAATATTGTTGTCAAACAGGGAATACTTCTAGGATTGCTGTCCCCAGATTACATCCTTCGTGCAGTCCCTGACGGCGAATATGTAACAGACGTAGGTGGAAGACTGAAGCAGTTCGTGAGAGCTTGGAACAAAAAACGACTTTAGTTTTTATACCATTTCAAGGATTCTTGACAAATTTTTCCAGCATACTCACATGGTGGCTTAAACAACATAAGCCCATTCAAAAGTAAATGCGTCCAAAATTAGAAAGCTCTTCCGAATTCATGGAAAACATAGTCATCTTTTACTACTGCTCCGGTCCTTACATTTCATGACAACGTTTTATTGCGTCCCTATTAATCTTGAAGCACGTTACATCTGTTGCATTCATGGAACTTCATGGGAAATTCACAATAAATGCATCATTTTGAATCTTTATTCTAGATTGTATTTCACCTGTATAAATAAATCCCTCATCTCATGGGCACCTGATAAGATGGAAAGACTGCAGAAATATTTTTAGTTTCACATATACTTGCATTGGATGAACTGGAGATAATGTCTGAGTCATGACATCTACACTTGATTAATGTGTGCCTATCACGAGAAATATTTAGGATACAGACAGTGAGAAATTCACGAGAATAGTGAGAAATATTCAAGAGAACACCATAATTCAATCATTTGCCGACCTAGTGTCGCTGACAATTCTACTCAAAAGGTTTTTAGCCAGTGCTCTATCTTATAGAACTATTTGTAGGCATTCGGAAGCCGTCAATTCTATTTTTCGGATGTACAGGTAAACAGAGTAATAGTAATCAACAATCTGCAATACAAGAGAATGCACGAGGATTTCACGTATTAGCTTAATAGATTCGCCCCACTGCGTGAGTGACAAAGTGATCGGAGACGATTACTTCCAATTTTCTGTTTGTTTAGTTTACAAGAATATACTGAAGTTTATTACGGCAACGACGAATAGAACAGGAACATTTAAACTAGGAATGCTAATAGGATAACGTCGCAAATTTATCTTTTGACGACCAGCAAGCTTTCTGCTCCTGTCAATTACCTCACCAATGCCATCAAGCCGCATGCAGGTTGCAGGGTAAGTTTCCGTAGCAGATCAGTTTTGCATAATACGCCAATCATCTTGCCTAAGTTACCAGGTTTCCATACCGTGAAAAAACACCCTCCATATCAAAGTGTTCACCATTCTTCACTTCATAAGTTCACCTCCGTATTCTTTCCACATTCTTAAATAAATAAATCACGTTGCAACCCTAGGGACAATCTAGACTCTTCAAGAATTATCACCTGGGGGTTATACATCACACTATTGCAAATCCACTGATTGTGAAATGAAATACCTTAAGATGAGCCCAGAGTATAAAAAATTAAAAAAGTTCCACTGTACCTTATTGGCAGAATGAATCAACTCAGAACAAATTGAGTAGCTTCTGGCGTGATATGGTGGAAGTCGAATATAATGAATAACTGATCGTAGCACTTTTCCACTTGATAAAATTTTTATTTTACGACCGGGTTTCTATGTATTACATCATCATCAGGCGACTGATGATGATGTAATACATCGAAACTCGGTCGTAAAATAAAAATTATATCAAGTGGAAAAGTGTTACGATCAGTTATTCATTAAAATCAACTCAGAATCAAATCAAATTACTGTCCACATTTATTTGATCTACGTTTCTTCCTCTTATTGAAACATTTGACACCAAACACCATAAAATTAGCAATATTACCTTATGAAGTATATGGTTTTAAAAATCTTGACTCGAAACTAATAGCAAGAAAACTTATTCAAAACTAATACTAAAATTGTGTCCAAATATTCTAAACTTGAACCCTAACTATTCATAATATCGAACACCATAACATTCCAACTTTAATCTCAGCTCTCATGGTCGGTGTAATATTGGAACATAATTGGAAAGCATTACGGAGGTAACCTCAAGTAGTTTAATGTAACACGATTATTAATTTCCATGAAACAGAAACTTATAAATAAATTAGTGAAAACCAAGCCTAGGTCAATGCGTGAAACATTTTTTTGCGATAGAATTTAGAGCGATGCGCTCACTCTTTTCATTAATCAGCATGGTCAAAGCCGTCTGGAAGGGATAATAATAGTGTAATCGATGTCTCCGCTATTTTAATGAACCGTGCATTTAGATGCCGAGACACACAGCGCCCTGGGAGTCTACCGTGTAAAGCAAACTGGTATACGAGGTCCATAACTTAAATACGAGACTCGTATTTAAGGTATGGGCCCAAAGACTCAATACTACTAAATATCTAATTATCGCCAAATTAGACACAACGTGGTACCCAACAATAAATAGTAAATCCTTCTTCAATTCCGCATACTCTCTGCCTCTATTCATTCAATGCAACATGATTCAAATGGAAGAAGGGACCATAAGGTCTCAATTTTGCACAAATAAAGATTTTGCACCTCTATATATTTATCTCTCCCGCCAAAAATTTTCTCTTTATCATTGGACAAACATATGTGTACATATATACTAATAAATATAGTGTACCACGAATTTCAACATTATTTATTATTACGATGAAACGCCATAATAGCCACTGATGCGCTAAATTCATGGCATAAACCCTCATAGCAAACAGTTCATGCGAAAAGGGAGAGACTTGAAGACGAAGCAGGGCTTCACGGGGCTTCGCTGATGAGTCGACCCCACCAAGATTATCCAAGCAGTATATTTTTATCGCATTTTTATCTCTTTTCCTCGAGCGTCTTAAGAGATAGTGGAGCGAAGTCGACGGTCTTACAGAGAGATCCTGCGCAGCATTGAAGGATGAGCAGTCAGGGCAACCGCAGCAAAACCGTCCTGCATTGAGCACGCCAAAAATATTTCCGACTTTCCATCACACGATTGCTAAAAAGTAAGTGCCAAATATAAGAATAATTATTACACCTTGCATTTCATTTCCATTAAGACCTAACCATACCTTTTACTCCTATCCCATTCATTTTTAGACCCATGATTTTCATTCCCAAAGGTGATCGTTCCGTTCAGTTCAATCTTAGTTAAGTTAAGAAAGGAAGAAAAACTCAAAAAAGAAACACCCACATAAATTGACTCAAATTAAAGAGTGCGACCGGTGCAAAAGACGCTGAATCACTTGCGAGAAAGTTTGTTTGTCTATTCACTTGCGAATCGAAATTTCCTCTTATGGATTGTGGCTTGGCTCACAAGCAACACCACCCGCACTGGGGTACCCAGCAACTTGTAACATTGGGTCTCGTTTCTCCCATCCGATTTTTCATTGGTTTGCAACAGCGACGTGAGTTTGCATCGTATCCAGTTTTCATGTCTGCGGTATCGCCAGTAGAATACAGACGGCGACAGAGACCCCTACGCTTAGTATCTTAATCTGAGGACTGCAAATGTTTGATGTAGATATCGAGAATCTGTCATCGCTCGCAACCGCAACCACGCTCAAGAAGTCTACGCAAATAATTGAGAGATGGACAAATCCTGCCGCAAAGCCGCCGCCAGTAGACGATCTACTTTTTGATTAGCCCCGCAGACTGTGGAAATGTAGAAAATCGGGTGGAAGAAAACATAGCCTTTAAGTGCAGGGAAGACAGGCAAACCATACATGTGCTATTTCGGAATATCAATTTCCTGGTAAAATCGTACTTGTCCGCCGAGGGCATTAATGTGGTTTTAGTGACGATAAGAGGTGTAAGTTCACGAGGCCACAAGGGAAAAATAATCCATTTTGTAGTCTACATATTTTTCTACTGTTGTTTAGATAAGAAAGTGAACATTTGTAGCTGATTTCTAGTTCCGGTAAGTATTAATTCTGAAGTTTACGTTTTACGCAACTCAAAACTCAAAAGCTCTACCGACTTGCGGATGTTTTCCGGGTAAAGTGAATTTGAATTTTCGTATTTGAAAATATCTAGCTACGCTATTGTCTGATAATATCTTTGCATAAAATGCTGGTGACCTAACACCGCGGCGAAGTAAGTCTTTGAGGGATCCAACGTGTACTCTTATAAATTCCAAAAAAACTGCGGAAGATGCCGCAACAGTAACTTTTAACGGAGTCATCCGCTAATGTGCATTTCAATGCAACAACTTAAGAGATTAAAAATCATTCACCTTGACTGGGACCCCAGTCTCAGAGTTGGCTTTAACCTCGTGGACTATGGCGCGTCGCGCACGAATACGAATGCCGGTGACATTGTACGTACGGTATTTCGTCACAACATCTAGTTCCTTTAAAACCCCCAAAATTTCAGAGTTTAAGAGAACGCCTCGATAGCTTAAGTGGCTGAAGCACTCGACCGGATATCCCAGTCAAGGTGATTGATTTTAATCTCTGAAATTGTTGCATTGAGGTGTACTCTTATGTTACAATTTTAAAATCCTCCTAACGCAACTCTAACTCATTATGCGCTCGAAAGGTTTCGATGCAATAGGCCATCATTTGAATCGGCATACTTCCTCTCTCCCTGCATTCCATCGAACATGCCCATTCCTTTCTTGCCACTAACTTATTCACCCAATTCACCCTTATTCTACCCTCTAGCAATCTCCAACTCGTGAAGGATTCTCGGGTCTTCCACCGGGTCAAGGGTTCCATATTGGCCGACGTTTCGATGCCCGACTCGTGCATCGTCTTCAGGGTTGGTGGCTGCCATTCCGTATTTGGCCGTCTTATATACCTGAGCTCCCGCCTCAGGTGACCTGTGATTGGCCCGAGGAGGGGGGACCTCCTGATTGTTCTCCAACTGTTCAGTTCCACTTAATATGTCCGACATTCACTTTTCCCACTTTTTTTGAATTTTTTCCAACTATTCATCTCTTTTACCCGACCCATTCAAGAACTTATTCATTTTTTTATTTCTTTCAATTTCACTTTTTCTATCCTCCTCCACACCTACTCCTCAAAAATCCTCCAACCCACGTTTATTCTCCACTCTCAACGACCAATTTGCCGTAACGTACAAGACAAAACTGCGTATTAAATTTTTCGCAAATTATTGCTTTGAATTTTTACTAATAGTTTCTGTCATCAAGTCCCTTCTCACTGTAAAATATTTGCTGACTTATTTATTTTGCTGATTACATTTAATTCTACTTTTAACGTTATCTATCTGCTCTGTTTTATCCTCCCAAAATATCATGTTTAACTTATTCAAATTTCTTTTTCTATTGTCGCAGGTGTAACTTTATGGAATTTGCATAGCAAATTGAAATGGAATGAAATTATTTACATTGTAATTCCACACACTTTATTTTAAAAAATACGACACAGGTTTCGACGTTGAACGTCATCATCAGGTGGTCCTCATAGAAGCGAACTTGGTATACTACCTTGATCAAAAAGTTCCCGGAATAACCACCGTGTGGCGCTCCCATCGTTCCGATTTGAGTTCTGTTTTTTTTGTTAAATTGGTACATCTGTTGTTGATATTCCCTTTAAATCTTAGTGTCATAACTTGACATTTGCAAAAGTTACGTAGCCAAGAGTACATCTATCTCTGTGTGTGTTGGCGATTTTTTACAATTTCAGAAATGGATTTAAATTTGCAACAACGAACTTGTATTAAATTTTGCGTAAAAAACGGATTTAGTGGCGCGCGGACGTTGGAAATGTTGGAAAAGTGTTTCGGCAACGATTCTCTAAAAAAAACGGTCGTTTACCAGTGGCACGAGCGGTTCAGAAGTGGTCGTGAGTCAATCGAAGATGATGAACGCAGTGGCAGACCATCGACATCGAAAGTCGGTGAAAAAATTGATAAAGTAAAAGAAATGTTGGTCAATAACCGCAAATTAACCATCAGAGAAATAGCGGAGGACTTGAACATTGCCTATGGATCCGCCCAAGACATTGTGGTTAATGATTTGGGTTTCCGTCGTGTAGCAGCAAAGTTGGTGCCAAAAGACCTCAGTTTCATGCAAAAAAGAGACCGTGTTGACGTCGCAAAAGACATGATTTGCGAGGCTGAATCCGATCCCACATTCATCAAAAGGATCATTACTGGAGACGAGACGTGGGTTTATGAGTACGACACGCAATCCAGACATCAGGCAAGTGAATGGCGTTCACCAAATGAGCCGAGACCAAAAAAACCACGTCGTTTTCAGTCAAAAAAGAAGGCAATGCTGACGGTTTTCATGGATTACAACGGTGTAGTGCATCATGAATTTTTGCGAGAAGGCCAGACAGTAAACAAAGAGTATTATTTGGGCGTTATGAGACGTTTGCGTGAAGCAATTCGCCGAAAGAGACCAGAAATGTGGGCAGAAAACTCGTGGATTTTGCACCATGATAACGCACCGTCACACAGTGCTATCATTATTCGTAATTTTTTGGCGAAAAATGCAACAAATACCATCCAACAGCCACCGAATTCACCTGATTTGGCTCCCTGTGACTTCTTTCTGTTCAATCGAGTTAAAAAACCATTACGGGGAACGCGTTTTAGCAGCCGAGAGGAAGTAATGGAAAAATCGCAGGAAGCACTGATGGACATACCGAAAACCGACCGTAACTTTTGCAAATGTCAAGTTATGACACTAAGATTTAAAGGGAATATTAACAACAGATGTACCAATTTAACAAAAAAAACAGAACTCAAATCGGAACGATGGGAGCGCCACACGGTGGTTATTCCGGGAACGTTTTGATCAAGGTAGTATATACCTTCTCATCAAGGGAGGGGTAAAAAGGTTGCTTCGCCCAAAAGCTTTCGGCATTTCATGCAATGATCCACCGTTTAAACGCTATTCCTAAGTCAAAATTCAATGCAAATATGGAACTGAATGTAATTAAAATTTATGCATTAAACAATGGCTATTCTGAAGATCTAATTAATAAAATTTACCGGAATAAACTCACACAAATGGCCTTAAGCCACATTTACAATCCTGAAAATTTAAAAGGCCCCACTACCAAATGGCGAAGAATACTCTATCTAGGGACTATTTCTCAAAAAGTAATTAAAAGTTTTCCTAAAGAAAAAATTAAATGTACCTTTCACAGTGGTTCATACCTTAAGAACCTGATCTCTCACACTAAAGACTAGGTCCCCAAAAACGAGTGGAGAGTGTAGGAGTTAAAGTGTTCAGAATGTAACACAAAGTATATTGGGCAAACAGGACGGAAATTTAAAGAAAGAATAATATAACACCAAACGTGTAAAAAATTAGAACATAACACCCCTATTTGCAAAGCACCTCATCGAAAGTGACCACAAAAGTGACTTTGTGACTAAAATAATTCATTTTGAAAATAATGGTCATATGCTCGATGCTTTGGAGCAGTTAGAAATTTTGAAATGGGTCCGTTGCAAAGATGAACTTGCCAACGAAATTTTGTATCCCTCTCACTCCCCACTCCTAGGCCTACCACTCTTCCAAGTCAACAATTGACACCGAAAGATGTAACTCTCTTTTCTTCCCAGCTACATTCTAACCTTTTCACCCCTCCACCCTCCCTCTCTGACCAACCCCCCCCCCTCCCTTGATCAGAAAGTATATATACCAAGTTTGCTTCTCTGAGAGCCACCTGATAATGACGTTCAACGTCGAAACCTGTGTCGTATTCTTAAAAGAAAGTGTGTGGAATTACGAAGTAAATAATTTCATTTCATTTCAATTAGTCAAATTTAATGCTAATCCTTCTATTTTTCGAGAACCAATAATTGCATTTTTTCGAAATCTATTCATATTTTAGGATTGAAAAGAGAAAGTATACACGTCTTTAGTCCGGGGAAGTCAGCGTAATAGCCAGGTGGCCATTGATTGAAGAGGAAGCAAGCAGTCTCCCGATCAACAGATCGGAATCCTCCAATTCAACAGCGGCTCATCCGTCTCGACCATGAATATGATTTTTTTCCATTTACTCATCCTACCGTTGATGCCTCTATGCCTTGGAGAAATAATATCTGTGCCAGACACTGAAAAAGATGATCCTGACAGAAGTGACACCAGCACCATAATCATATGTAAGTATTATTACTTCATGTGAGGTCAATAGCCAAAACTTATAATCCCTTAAGTATTCAAAGAAAATTATAGAAAGGGATACGTCCGGTAAACAAACTAACTGGGACGCTAAATCTTTAAAAAAAAGTGTTTGATTTACGAGCAGAACTTAAGGTATTTTGGCAATATTTTCACTTTAAAAAATTAGAAATGCACTTCAAACGAGATTTGATTGGCCAAATGTGAAAATTTGAATCTCTTGAAATAGTACCTTCAGTACTCATGCTTTCAATAAAAATAAAAACACTATTGCATTAAGAACATTGTTCCAATAATAGTCTCTAACTCATCGCATTTTTGGAAAGATAAATCACACATGTGCTTCCAATGAAATGAAGATTTACTTCCATTTCCAACGTCTCGAGAAAAGAATTTTGAATGGACCACTTGAAAAGGAGCCTTGACTGACATCTTATATTTTTATTCGATTTTTCTAATTCCTTTCATTTCATTTAAGTAAGATTACGTTCAGAGCTTTTTATAATAAATCGTTAAAATCGATCGGACTTGAAGAGGATATACTTGGGTTTAATCTACGCTCTTCGTATCTTTGATAAGCTGGATTACAGAAAGGTAGAAATGAAAACTCCTATGCCTGTTATAATATTGAAGCCAAATGGGGACTGCGCAGCGATTTACGGGGAACTGAAACCGTCTCCAGGGATCAATATCCTATAAAAACATCCTTTGATCTTCACGGGGTCCTATAAGCTAAGGTGAGGTACCACCGGTGGTTGATTTGTGAGTAACCTTTGGTTACCACTGGTTCAGAAGTTAACTACGAGTAAATAACCATTAGGAGAGGTTTCCATGAACACTTGTATGAGTGCAAAATTATATTCCACTTATTTTAACTATTCATTTATTTTGCTTTTCGGTGCGCTTAAGACCCACGTAGGCGTAGGAGACTGCGTTTATAAGTAGGCTGTTCACAAGAAACTTTCCATCTTACATCGATGGATACTTGCGCTGATTCAGACTTATTTTCCAAATGAAACTGTCTCTTTCCATAAATTTGCGCCTATCTGAAAGTAATATGTCAGTCAACTCGACGCCTAAGTCTAATCTCGGTGATGGACATTGAGAGGAGTAGAGCAGTAAATCTTCATACTTGTGATGGCCTTTTCAAGACACCGCAATCGACCATCGTTAACATGTGCGTCACCAACTTATCAGACTTGACTTAAATGAAAATAGATGCGAAGGACGTAATATTTTGACCTTAAGCGTGGACAAAAACGATTATAATCAGGAATTAACACACCTATACGTGGTCTTTTTGGTGCCCTCACTGGTGTTCACAGGTCAACGATAGACCCCAGCCAAGGCATCCCAGCCAGCAGGGTGAAGGAGGATGCACTTGAAGCAGGCTAAAAGAAGGCAATTTCCTAAGGGTCCGTCCCTCTAATTCGAACTCATGGCCCGACAGAGCGATGTCACACGGTGGCATGCATAGCTAACCTGGAAATACTACCCTCCAGCAATCCACGGCTATTTTGGACCGAACACCGATTTCATACACATTAAACAGGGTCGGCACTTAAATCCGGACAAGCACGCGTCTCCTCGAATGAGATTCCTCGCCGGGTTCGCGAAACCTTCTCCAGACTTCTCCAAAGCATTATACTTAGCCACAATATCGTAAACAGTTGATCTGGGGTAACAGAAGAATTGAACTATTTCGAAATATAACGCCCGGTGCGAACACTTTCGATAATAGCGGCTCTTCGATTGTACTCCGCACTTGTACGTAACATCTCGGCCATTTGGAGGTAATGACTGTTAACTAGATGCCTAAAGCTTTCAAGAAGGCCAATTGCGACCTCCAGTGAAATTACGATATGGCGGGATATTGGGAAATTCAAATTGAAATTTTTCTGGATTAAAGCGCCGCATGGATATGTTCTACACATTATGAATCATTATTGTTGGTAATCTATCAGCTAAGGTAGGATTTGGATGGGCAAAAGCTCCTTACAGCGACGATTCCCTTGTCTCTCCCAACAAAACACAACCCGACATCCAGCATCACAACAAGCCCCTCTTCAGCTTTCACTACTTCCCTTCTCCATTCATTCCGTTCAACACGCCTATCCTATTCCTCCTCCTTCTTCCATTGCATAACATTTTCTCCTCTATCACAGCATTCAACACCCCTTGCCATTAAAAACGCTCTCCATCCAACTTTCCTGCCTCCTTTGGATGTCTCCCAACAATTCGCTCTCCTCTCCCACCATGCCTGGTACTTCCTCGACTGTTTTCCTTTCTGTCCACTTCACATCCATCCTACTCCACTTGCACAATTCAAAATCTATGCCTATGATTCCGCCTCAATTAACATGTTTCTACGCCACGCCGTTCAGCAAATCAAAGGAAGTAGGAAAAGTAGATGCATAGTCTTTTACTGTGGCCATCGAATGTAACTAATAATAATGGCATTTTATTTGTGGGCATTATGAAAACCTATGTCGAAATTGAGATGTTATCTCTCCAGTTCAAGTAAAAGTTTAAATTTAAAAATAACCCATCCATCCTCTCTTAATAGTCACTCCTTTTCAGGTAACCAGAATCACTCCGGCGAGAATGAAAGCAGCGTCAATGATCTCGATGAATCTATTCAGGATTATTCAAGCTGTTATGAAGGTATGACAAAATTTTGATATCACATTAAAACTAGATGAACTTCTGATGTAACTATTTAAACACAAAAGAATAATTTGATATTAAGTACAATGAATAATATTGGAAGTATTATTTTACTGACCCTTGACTACACAGTTATCTGTTCGAGAATAGCCAAACACGTACTATATACTTATTTGTCCCCACATTTGTTGAGTCATTACATCATTGAAGGCAAAATTAAATTTTAATCGATGATTTAATTAAAGGGCATCATTGATTTTAGCATCTTTAGTGTTTTCAGAAACTTAGAATTTCATAGAATGCACCAGCTCACATCTGAGCCACTCGTATAATCAATTTAAAATATTAAAAATAGATTCAACCAAAATTAACTGGTACGAGTACGCTATGGTGGCAGTAACAAACCACATCAGCTAAGAAATTTTCAATTACAATTCTATTTGCGTTTGGTTTCAGTTATAATAAAAGCCTCTTTTAAAATGAAAACATTTTGTCATGTATGTTTTGCGTATTCTGTAACTTCTATCATGTAGCTTTTGACTAGAATGAAAGTCAGCACAATATAGCCGTCAGGAAAATATGATGTACCGACGTTTGTCATCACTGTCGGAAAACGCTTTATTCTGCATGAATTCCAGTATGGTCATGCCTAATGTCAATATTTCTTCCAGGGTTATGGAATAAATAATAAATATAAAATTATTCTCAGTTATAATTTACTTGAAATTAAACTTTTCCGTATTTTGAGCGGATGAGTTTTAAAGGTCCATGCATTATTCACCAAAGTAAATCCCTGAGTTCCTCTGCCTAACGCAATTCTTCTCCTTACGACCCTACTACTTTGACCACTCTGGTCCAAAACACTTCCGAGATACGTAAACTGTTCCACCTGCTCTAGTTTTTGCCCTCCTATTTTAACGTTTAAATTTGACTTTCTCTATCTGGAAAACCGCATGTGCTCTACTTTATTTACATTTATTCTCATCCCATACCCATCGCACAAAAATTCCAATTCACTCATCAATGCTTGCAATCCCTTGGATGATTAACCAACTATAGTTAAGTCATCAGAAAAACTATCAGATTATTTTAATTCCCTGCCGATTTTTAATCCTACCTACATTAAATTCCTTGCCTAGTCCAACATCATCAAGTGAAAACGTGAAAAAACACAGGTAATAATGAAAAACCCAAGCATAATCCTCTTCCTAACAACGCCCATTCGGACCCTCCGTCCCCCATTCCCACTTGAGAAGTCTGTGACATGTACAGCGCGTGGATTAGCCTCCTATCCCTCAAACCTATCAGTATTTTCTGCAATATGTCCAACATTTTTCCGAATTCAGTCTGTGAAAAACCCTTTTGAAATCTATAAAATAGGAAAATACGTTCTAATTGTATTTTATATTACTCCATATTAGTGATATCATTACTGCAATGCCATCACGCGTGCGTCTACCCTCCCTGAGCCCGGACTGATCATCCCCTAAGTAATCATTTGACCTGCTCTCTATCTTTTTGTTTATGATCCTGAGCAACGCTTTTGCTGGGTGTGAAATCAAACTTATTCTTCTGTAGCCCTCACATAATATTGCTATTAGCGGTTTTGGAAGATAACTCTATGGTAAGGAGCTTAGGCCAGCTAGGTTAGAGACATGACGTAGATGAAGCTAACTTAGTTCCAGGCATACGAGGTCTGTTCAACACATATAACGACTTTTGTGTCTTTTCAAAAATTATTTATTTATTCATAAATATCTATTTTTCCCCTCAAAAGTAATCCGCATTAGTATAATACACTTATGTCTAAGTTTTTTCCAATCCTCGAAGCACTTCAAAAAATAATTTTTTGTGATCTTGTTCAGCTCTTCCTTAAATGCAGTCTTTATCTCGTCAATCGCAGCGTAGCGTCGTCCTTTCATGCGCCTCTTCAGTTTCGGGAACAAGAAAAAGTCACTGGGGGCCAGATCTGGGGAATACGGTGGCTGCGGCATCATTAGTGTGCTGTTTTTGGCCAAATATTCGCGCACAAGTAACGATGTCTGAGCAGGGGCGTTGTCATGGTGCAAGAGCCAATTTTGTTCTTCCACAAATCCGGGAGTTTGCGGCGGATTGCTTCGCGCAAATTGCGCATAACTTGTAGGTAATATTCCTTATTTACTGTTCTACCCTGTGACAAGTATTAATTATGCACCACGCCCCTGCAATGGAAGAAAACTGCAAGCAAAACTTTCACATTCGACCGAACTTGGCGTGCTTTTTTCGGTCTTGGTTCGTGCTGCAGCTTAAATTGGGCTGATTGAGCTTTAGTTTCCCCGTCATAACCATAAACACATAATTTGTCCCCAGTTGAGTCCAACACCTTAATAGCAATGTTAATGCGTTGGTCGAAATTGAGAAATTTTGGTACGAATTTCGCGGCGCCATGCCCAAATCATTGGTAAAATTTGAATGGTACGAGCCAATCAATAAGTTTAGGTCCTCATCAACTTCTCTAACAGTGATTCTAATACTATTTTCTTCACTTCATCAATGTTTTCGTCTGTCGTGGACGTGCTCGGGCGTCCGGCACGTTCTTCGTCCTTCACATCTTCTCGGCCCTCTGAGAACATGTTGTACCACAGATAAACGTTGCTTCGGTCCAATGTAACTTCTCCATATGCCAAAGGCAACATTCGGAAACCCACCGCGCACTTAATTTCGTTTTTCACACAAAATTTGATACAGATTCTTTGATCCATTTTTTGGAAGAGGCAAAAATCGAAGACAAGCCAAAACACGTCCAAGCAAAACAGATGTCAACAATTAACTGAACATTCAAACTAGCCGAACCTTTCGGAATAAGTGAGAGACATAAGTACCAACATAACGCCAACAAAAAAATCGAAAATCAAATATACGTAACCCGCGAAAATTCAAAATTCGTGATACTTTGTGAACAGACCTCGTACTCCACGATGAAAAAGAAAAGGCATTACGGGAAATTATATAAAAATCCGCTGGGAAATACTTAAACATATATATTATAAGGTAATCTGCCGGTTAAGTTATGTTTTTGGTTGGACACAAATACCAAAATATATTTTGCAGCTCCTAGCAAAACACAATCCAGCCACCTACTCAGGGTCTTGATCACGACTTTGTAAGTTGAAACCTGGGTCTCGGATGTTGCAACAGTTGTGGTGAGCAGATTGTTTTCTTTTCCGACTTTGTGTCAATTCCACCTCCTCCCTCTCACTCCTTCCCTATCTCCGCTCCCCTCGAGCCTCTCCTTACCCTTTCCTCTCCCCCAACCATTCCTCTCACCCCTCCTCCGCCTCCCGTTCTCCCCTTCCTCTGCCCCCCTTCCCTTTCTCACGCACCCCTCACCTCTCCTATACCAGCATTCATTACGTCTATATATATATATATATATATATATATAGACGTAATGACTGCTGGCTATATATATATATATATATACACACAGGTATATATATATATATATATATATTTAGTTATACATAGGAGGGTGGCTTGAAAAGTAAGGTCTCCTATATTTTTTTCATGAAAAATCAATTTTATTCTCAACTTTTAGTAAATCGTAGGAAACGCTTAGCATTTAGCTATTTTTCTACTTAGTCACCTTGACGATCAGTAACCTTTTGCATCCTTGCAAGCAGCTTTTCAATACCAGCGTCTTACCTTTCTCCCGCCGCGTCTCACAAAGTCAACTGACGACTGCTTCTCTGATGTAAATTCATCGCCATTTAATGGAAGTGTACGGTGAGAAGTGTATGGACATCAAAAACGTGCGGAAGTGGTGCAGGGACAATTCGGTGCCCGCGGGCATCGAATTTGCAACACCACAGCCACTCTCAATAAATACCTCGACAATCTAAACCTTGTACTCCACAAACGCGGTTATCCAGAAAAGCTCCTACAAAATAAAATCCGCCGCTCCACCCTACAACACACACTACATAAAAACAAGCCCACATCTGACGCAGGACTCAACCTTTGCACCACCTATTTCCCCGGATCACACAGACTGAAAACCTTTCTTGAAGAACTGCTTCCTATTTTACACGACAATGACGCGACCTCATCCGTACTACCCCAATGCCCATCCCTCGCATACAGAAGATCCGCCAATCTCAAAAACCTTCTGAGATCCATCAACCCTTTGGCGCCCCCCCCTGACAAATTTCCTCATTTTTCCCTTACTTGCAACCGCCCCCGATGTAAAATATGTCTACTTATCAGATCTGCTCCCCTCTCCCCACATCCCCTAATTGCCCCCTCACCTCGTTCCCACGCTAATTGCCTCTCAAAAAACATTATTTATCTTTTTTCAGGCAAACAATGCACTTCATTTTACATAGGCTAATGCATTACCCCCTTATCCATTCGAATGAACAATCACCGCTACTCCTGCAATTCTGCCTCACTCTCTTCTCTTCCTATCCCTTCACACGCAAATTCTCACAACCTTTCATTCGACCAGTGCTTTGCTCTTACCATCCTAGAATCCCTACACGATTCAGCCACCAATATAGAGGTGAAAACTCGAAAATCCGCGTCTATACTAGCTTCCCGGTCTTTTAAAATTCCCACCCTTTACCGCCATCTTTAACTTCGCTCCCAGCATTTCCTACGACTCCCTTACCCCCTCCCCAGACCTCTAACCACTCTTAAAAATCTTCAGTCTTACTTGAAGAAGGCCTCTGAGAAGGCCGAAAGCTCAAAAAATATACAATGTGAGTGTCCTTTTGAGTGTTATCTATTTTATTAGTGTTCTATTGTGCCGTCCGAATGTTATATATATATATATATATATATATATATAATATTTATACATATATATACACACGAGGATGCTACGAGTATGAATGGCTTCTGACCTCAGAAGATTTCAGGAAAAATATCTTATATCTTTGTTAGGTCGGCAACTTTTCAGACCACCCTCGTACATATGTGTGATCAAGTCACCTTTCTCAAAGAAGAGAATCCTTTTTCCCTGTTCTAATAACTTAGTTGAGTATTTATAATATCATTATCAAATAATAATATTAGTAAATATCAATACAATCGAAAAATTCAAAGGAATATAAAATTACTCACGCGCACTTCTACTTTAGAAAGAAAGTTGAATATAATAATTGTTCTAAAATCGTTTATTTTATTTCACAGATGATCTAAAATACGAGTACTACCCAGTTACCATTCAGAGGGATTGGTATGCAGATCGGAATCAACCCATGAGATTGGATAGCCAAGCCGAGTTCGTGGTGATAACTGATGGGGGCGGAAAGTGTTTCACTAAAGAAGCCTGTATAAATATTCTCAGATCCCAAACGGTCAGAAACCTAAGGGAACCATGCAATTTTCTCGAAAACTTCTACGTAGGAGAGGACGGAAAGTTTTACGAAGGACGCGGGTGGGAGATAGCTCCTTACTGGTACCTCAGTGGATTGAGAGCAATGACAATCACGGTGAAATTAATGGGATCCCACAATACACGCACACCGGGGAGAAGAGCGCTGAGTGCCCTAAACTCTGCTCTCGCTATTGGCGTATGGGAAGGTAAACTCTCCCCTAATTACACTTTTGTCTCCATTAGTCAGCTTACTAGTGGAAGGAAATACCTGGGAGACGCGTTGAGTAAGCAAATGATGAAATGGAAACGTTGGGTGAATGACTCAGTACCAATTTCCCGATGGGAATTCCATACAAGAGAACCGCTGAACTTGGTGCTGCGAAGGGAATGGAGTGACAATATTAGACCCCTAAACGTTAAAAGAAACAAAATGGAAGTCGAATACGTGTTATTAAACAACGCAATGAATCGATGTAATTCCTGCGATGCATGCGTTTCTCAATTAAGAGAGTTAGAAAAAGTACAAATGGATACATTCGGGGATCTTTTAGAAAACTTTTACATCGGGGAAGACGGCAACATTTACGAAGGACGAGGTTGGAATGTTCTCCCCCATTGGCACATTGAAGGTTTCAATAAGAAATACGTTAGCGTCAGCTTCCTGGGATCATTCAATTCGGAGATACCCTCCTACAGAGCGATTAGCGCCTTCAAGGCGCTAATTAACGTTGGCATTCGGCTCAATAACATATATCCCTACCCTAAAATTACTTCCCTTCGTTTAATTTATGACGACGACGTGTTCCTGGGGGATGAATTAACACGTTACGTGGAGAAATGGACTCCTTGGGCCAAGGAGTTCGATTCAATGAATGCAGACCAGCGCATAAAAGAAAAACTGGTGCCGTATTCAACCATGAGATCTCTAAAATATAATCCGTCCCCATATCACACTGCAGAAATTGATCACGTGCTTTATGGAAGGCGTCCACCAGTCGATTATGTCATAATCAACGAGGGTGGAGAAGTTTGTTACACATTGCAGGAATGCACTGAGTCCATGAATTCGGAATTAAATATGCATTCGAATACGTATGGCAATCTTCTCGAAAGCTTTTACATCGGTAGTGACGGCATCATTTACGAGGGACGCGGATGGAATGATGTACCGCATTTGCACTTGAAACACCTCAACGATTCACACATCACCGTCAAGTTCTTAGGGACATTCCATGCATCACAGCCCAACGATTTAGCTCTCCTAGCATTCCGATCACTCATCAAACTAGGCATTAATCTCGGAACCATATCACCCTCCTACCAGATATACTCCTTCCGTCACATTTACAACGATTCTTCCTTTCTGGGGGATGCCCTCAGTGAATACGTGGAAGGCCTAGAACATTGGTCCACGGCAATGACTGTGGACGACGACAGAGAGCGTGAATCGATGGGTCTGTTGCCCTTCGTGTCTCGCGATGAGTGGAGTGCCACTTCACCTGGTTATTCCCTCGATAATATCAACGGGAGTGTTCAATACGTGTTCGTCGGCGAGACGGGAGAACGGTGCTTCAATTACTCCCAATGCGTCCACCGGGTGCAAAACGAGCAGGATCGAGCAATCAAATTATATGGTTCCCTCACTGACCATTTCTATATTGGAGATGATGGCAACGTTTACGAAGGTGTGGGTTGGAAAGAAATTTCACCCGACAGCTCTGGTAAAGAGGAAGAAAACTCTATTTCCATAAAATTTTTAGGTCGATTCGAGAACATGTTACCATCTCAACTGGCTACCGCAGCTTTTCACAGGTTAATTAACTACGGATACAATACCGGAAAATTGTCCCAAGACTATTCTATCATTACCATTGCACAGCTGTGTAACGACAGCAAAGCGTTAAGAAGCAACTTTCAGGCAGAAGTTGAAAACTGGAAACAATATTTAATCGATCCTCTTATAGATACATTTCCGGAGGCCCACCGCGATGCATGCCTAACCATTGTACCAAGAAGACATAAGAACTCTATTCAAAGCGTATCAATTAATGTAAAACATAATGCCTCTCCAGCCGAATATGTTATCTTGTTTGACGGCGGGAAACGCTGCTTCGATCGTGAGCAATGTGAGCATGAGTTTTCAAAAGGGGGAAACACATTGTCGACACTTAACAATTTCCTTGTAGCCGAGGACGGTCGCTTATATGAAGGGTCTGGCTGGGAAAATAATCCAATGTGGGATTCATTTTGCGAGAACTGCTCTCTCATATCTGTCAGTTTTCTCGGAAACTTTAACTCTGACCTACCCTCTGGATATGCAATAAACGCCTTCAATACTTTTATTAACTGGGGAGTGCGCGCGGGAAAGATATCGCCCGACTACAAACTCATCACGAGTCGCCAAATCTGCAGCGATTTCTCATTACTTGGGGACGCTCTTAATCATGAAGTGCAACGGTGGAACAATTGGTCTGACAAAATAAATATAACTGTGAGCTGCAGTTTTCTATGTGGCAAGATGATTTCACCTGAAACCTGGGGTGCTCTAAGACCGATTCGCGGATCCCCAAGAAACGGCAAAGTCGGATTCATATTTGTCAGAGACGGGCGTGAGCATTGCTACTCGCCCCAGGAATGCACGGCCCTCATGGAGGAGGAGCACACTCAGGTGCAACGCAATTACGGCGTTCTCGAAAATTTCTACGTTGGAGACGACGGGAACGTTTATGAAGGCCGCGGGTGGCATCGGGATCCACAGTACGAATTTCATGATCATCATCGTTATGATCACGATGAGGATAGCGATGAATACGACGATTACAACACCAAACATTCAAGAAAAATGGAATCCATAAACGTTCTTTTCTTTGGAAGATTCGAAAACGAGAACCTATCACAAATTGCAATTTTGGCGTTCAAAAATTTAATTGTGAATCAGGGTATTAAGTCTGGAAATCTTCACCCTTCTTTCAAACTAAGAGCAGTTCCAGATGGCACTTATTCGACAAATGTTGGAAAAAAGTTAAAGAACAATCTCCGTTTGTTGCTTTCAGATTAACTTTTCTTTCCATTAATTTATTTTTTCCCATATTTTCACTGAATGTGCACACTCTCCAGGAGAATCACGTGTAACTATCTTGTGACATATAATTGTGAGCTCTACGTTCAAAACACCTTTGTGGACGATTTAAAGTAGTTAGTAATAAAACCATATGTTTGAATCTCAATGGTCGTTTTAAAAAATGGTATTTTTGGGCACAACCTCGAAGTTTTGACTCACTAATTAGGAGTTGAAACCCCGTTAACTCAATTAAAACATTTACCTTGTAGACTACCGAGATCTATGTATTTTCGTTTTCATGTTAAAGGAAAAACGAAATTACCAAAAACATTCCTACTTCAGTCAGTAAAAACAGCCACCAAATTAGCCATTTGGTGCTTCCTACAGAATTCCCCATCGAACTTGAGGTTTTGGATCGAGTAGTTGAATCCTTCCTCCACTCAAGGCTCCCACTTCTTTACCCAACTGAAGTATTGCATTGCCTATCGTCCTTCCTAATGATAACACTAATCATCATCATTATAATGGGACTTGCAATATCAAATTCTAGCTGCTGTCATTTCCTGGCTTGTGCATGGTATGAACATTCTAATAGATTATTTTTCATCACTATTACTGTATTTTTTATTAATATTTTAAATGGTTAAATGAGATTTTAAATGTACTCAATAAAATTCCACATAAAATAAGAAATGGAGAGTCTATCAATCGCGTTTCAGAGAACTTTCTGCAGCCTTCACAATTTCCCCTTATATATATATATATATATATATATATATATATATATATATATATAGTGGGAATTTATTTTTATATATGATGTATATAATGGGAAATTTTATGTATATATATATATATACATATATAAAATTTCCCATTATATACATCATATACAAAAATAATTTCCCACTATATATATATAACTTTTTAAAACTTATATGTAAATATATATAATTTCCCATTATATACATATATATAAAATGGGAAATTATATATATTTACATATAAGTTTAAAAAACCATAAACCCAGTAATCAACCCGAAGGTCGGTTTGGCAGGTGATGGTAGAGTTCACCCAGTACTAAGGCCGACGGCGTGTGAAATACACACATCAGGGTAGGGGGGCCAGTTCCTTCCCCTTTGCCGGTTATGGTTTCCTCAGAAGATCTGGCATCCGACAAATAACATAGCTTGGTTGGAGCTGCAGGTACCGTGAGTGACTTGCCCGGGAATCGAACCCGGGCCCTCCAGTCAGTATTACAACGCTCTACCCCCTGGACTATCGGGATAATATATAATTATTATTTAAATTACAAGGGTAGTCTACCGGTTAAGGTAGGTTTTTGGATGGATACAACGACCAAACAAATAAATATTTTGCGACTCCTAGCAAAACACAAAATCCAGCATCCTGCTCTACATCAGGTCCCTCTTCATCTCTGAGTACTTCCTTTCTCCCTTCATCCCGTCCAATATCCCTATCCTGTTCCTTACCTTTCCTCGTTTGCCAAACATTCTCACCTCGATTTCGGCTATCAGAATCCTACTGCCAGTCAACACGCCCTTCCAGAGGGGTGGGAAGCCAGTACGATCGCCGTCGGATTTGAAGCCACCCGGGTTTAAATCCCGGCGGTGATGAATATTTTTCATTGGTATCCCGATCCTTACTTGAGGTGCTTTGTGGAGGGCACTTTGAGTGAGTACGCCGTCCGTCGGATGGGACGTTCAGCTGCGGACCTCTGGGCGCCTTTCGTAAAAAGTAGGCTAATGCCAACGCCGGATTTCTCTCCACCCATCATCCTTTCCCGTCCATCCCTAATGGTGCAAATTACCTCAGCTGTCGGTCGCCTCCCCTAGACACTACTACTGCCAAGGCTAACGGTTAAAAAAAAGTGGTAGCATATTGCGGGACCTTACAGCGCTGCGCTTCATTATTTTTCTTATTTAGGTCATGGTGTTTTAATGCTTTTTCGCAAAACTTTAGCCTACCATATAAAAATTAACACTGACCTAGAATGCATGATTTTAACGCCTTTAAATAATTCAAAACTGTTTGCCTCTACTTATTAGTTCCACATTTTTAAATTCATTGATATTGCAATGAATCCGAAGGAAACATATCCCACCGCGCAAGGGGAGAGGAAGTTTTTTCTAAGCAGTTTAATATGTTACCATTATCCCATTTACCTTTATTTTTTATCCTTCTCGATACTAACACCTCCTCTCGTATGATTAAGTGCATCACACATATATGAGTGCATTTGTCTGCTGTCATCATGGTCTACAATATTAACTTTAATTTTGTCCACACTGTAGCTAAAAATTAAAAAAAAATATTTATGGAGTGCATGCCTGGTTTGAGTCGTACCTTGTCACATACACTCTGGGTTCTTTTGAGTGATCTTTGAGGCCGATATTTTGTGGAAATCAATTTGTAAAGCACAAAGAAACAGTCAAAGACTTTGTGTTTCCACAGGAAAGAATTAATAAATATAATCATAAATTCATTCCTGGGGATGAACTATATAATATACAAGAATTATAAATTCTTGCCTTTGGAAACGAAAAGTCTTTGATTCCTTATTCCTGCTTTATGCAGAAAATAGAGTACTGGATTTGACACAAATACTACAGTATTAAAATTACTGAAACTCGTATTGGACATATCACGTTTCAACTAAAAGAGCATTTATGAGATATATTAATTAGACAGAAAAGGAAGAAATATAACTAAGTATCATTTCTGCCATCTGTATTATTAACTTTATGCATTCAGCACAACAGAAAGCATGCTTCTACTTATACGAGGTCTGTTCAACAAGTATCGCGAATTTGAATTTCCTCGGGTTACGTATACTTTAATTTCGATTTATTTTATAGCGTATTGTTGGTACTTATGACTTTCACTTATGCCGAAAAGTTCGGCTACTTTGAATGTTCAGTTAATTGTTAACACCTGTTTTGCTTGGACGTGTTTTGGCTTGTCTCCGATTTTTGCCTCTTCCAAAAAATGTATCAAAGAATCGGTATCAAATTTTGTGTGAAAAACGAAATTAAGTGCGCGGTGGGTTTCCAAATGTTGCCTTTGGCATATGGAGAAGCTACCTTGGACCGAAGCAACCTTTATCTGTGGTACAACATGTTCTCAGAGGGCCGAGAAAATGTGAAGGACGAAGAACGTGCCGGACGCCCGAGCAAGTCAACGACAGACGAAAACATTGATGAAGTGAAGAAAATAGTATTAGAATCACCATTAGAGCAGTTGCTGAGGACCTTAACTTATCGATTGGCTCGTGCCATTCAAATTTTCCAATGATTTGGGTATGGCGCCGCGTAATTCGTACCAACATTTCTCAATTTCGACCAACGCATTAACATTGCTAATAAGGTGTTGGACTCTGTCAGCGATGGCCCAAAATTAATCCAGAGGGTCACAACTGGGGACGAATTATGGGTTTATGGTTATGACGGGGAAACTGAAGCTCAATTATCCCAATGGAGGCTGCAGCACGAGCCAAGACCGAAAAAAGTGCGCCAAGTTCGGTCGAATGTGAAAGTTTTGCTCACAGTTTTCTTCCATTACAGGGGCGTGGTGCATAATTAGTACTTGTCACAGGGTAGAACAGTAAATAAGGAATATTACCTGCAAGTTATGCGCAATTTGCACGAAGCAATCCGCCACAAACGACTGGATTTGTGGAAGAATAAAAATTGGCTTTTGCACCATGACAACGCGCATGCTCACACATTATTGCTTGTGCGCGAATTTTTGGCCAAAAACAACACACTAATGATGCCGCAGCCACCGTATTCTCCAGATCTGGCCCCCAGTGACTTATTCTTGTTCCCGAAACTGAAGAGGCCCATGAAAGGACGACTCTACGCTACAATTGACGAGATAAAGACTGCTTCGAAGAAGGGGCAAACAAGACCATAGAAAATGATTTTTTGAAGTGCTTCGAGGATTGGAAAAAACGTAGGCACAAGTGTATCATATCTAATGGGGATTATTAATTATAGGCAGCTCCCCAGCTATGACGTTGCGGAAACACTTCCAATCAGCCGACGACAAGTGTAGGCGGCGAGTCGAAGGGAACACAGGAATACGTTTCCCCACTGCTAGGATCGTTGGGTTATGATCTGAGGACAGTTCAACGCAAGCGTACATGCTAAGAGACGTCCCCACATTTCGAGTGATCGCAATGTCGAGAACGTCCCTTCGGTCGTGCGTTGGTGTTACTGGGCCAATGACCGTGAGGCCTTCGTCGTCTGCTAGCCCACGCAGGTTTTCTCCCCTCGGGTTGAAGGACCGTGAATTCCAAGATGGGTGCTTGGCATTCAGGTCCCCCAGGACGATCGATGAGCCGCTGTTTTTTGTACGGTTTAATGAGATCCGGATCCCAAGGTTTCCCGGGTGGGAAGTAAAGCGATGAGACCCGGAGCCATCCTCCTCTAGTCCGTATGTCCACCGAAACAGCCTCCGCGTATGGGTGAGAAATTTCCCTACACGCACGGTGCTCGATGGACCTATGGACGAGTATGGCCGCACCCCATTAAGCACAGCAGATGTGCGGACGCAGCTCTCTGAGCTTAACGTTGCGGTGCGGGACGCCCTCCAGGAAGTCCGATCAGACTACTGGGAGGCACACCTGCGGGATGAACTCCTTTCAGAAGACGGCAATGACGACATAGGGGCGGTGTGGAAGATGTGCAGGAAGCTGCGTGCACCCCATAGAGCAGCCTCCGCCCATTAATAATGGACGGAGACAGCGTGGCACGATCTCCCAAGGAAAAGGCGGAAATGCTCGCTGACTACATAGCCAGGAGCTTTTCACCCAATCCTGGGAACTCCGCCTCTGCCGAAATAGAGAAGCAAATACAGGCGTCAGAGAGAGCTGAAGTCGCCGATCGAGAAGACACCTCTGAAATTCCAAGATTCGACGAGAAGGACGTAATAGGGGCAATACGTCACCTCCGCGTGAGGAAGGCCCCTGGAAGTGATAACATTCCAAATGTTGTCATCCGGGAACTTCCGAAGGCGGCGGTGAGGTACCTGACAGCGATATTCAATGGCTGTGTCAGGATTTCCTATTTTCCGACCACTTGGAGAAGAGCGAAAATCGTCTTTCTGCCGAAGTCACAAAAAATAGAGGTAGATCCCGGAGAATTCCGGCCTATCTCCTTGCTCGACGGCTTCGGCAAGATATTCGAGAGACTGCTGCAAAGGCCGCTTACTGACTTCGTCCGGGAGAATGAAATTCTTCCGGAGGAACAGTTTGGCTTCCGTGCGCAGCATTCCACAGTCCATCAGCTGGTGAGAACGACAGATTTCATCACCGACAGCTTCAACAGGAATATGGTGGTAGCCGGAGCCTTCTTCGACGTCAGTAAGGCGTTCGATCGCGTATGGCATCCGGCTCTTCTGTTGAAGATGAGGCGACTCCATTTCCCACCTTGGGCTATCAGGATGGTTCACTCCTACTTGAGAGACAGGACATTCACAGTACAGTGGCTAGGGGCAGACTCGGGGGTGCGTCGGATCTCCACCAGCGTGCCTCAGGGCTCCGTCCTTGGACCACTGCTCTATAACATCTATTCCCACGATATTCCAATTCGTGGAGGGAATCTTGAAATCCTGTCTCTTTATGCTGACGATGCGGCCCTCCTATGCCGATCCTGGCGGAAGGTGACTGCAGTGCAAAGGCTGCAGAACGCAGTGGCAGAGCTCCTTCAATGGTACTGGGGTAGTAGTAGTAGTAGTAGTTTTGAGGGGAGGCGACCGACAGCACAAAAGACGAAGGCAATCATCTTCCAACCTGGAAATGGTGGGCCGCCAGGAGTGAACATCTCGGTGAACGGAGTCGTCCTACCATGGGAATCTGAAGTTACTTACCTTGGAGTGCTGATGGACCGGAAACTCCTTTGGACGCCCAAGCGCTTCGGGTCCGTGCGAAGGCATACGCGGCGCTTAATCGACTAAGGCCGATTATTCGCCCGCCTGTCCTGAGTATGACCACGAAGCGCAGACTATATCAGGCGTGCGTGCTGCCAGTCATCACCTACGCTGCAGCGGTATGGTCAGGAGTGTCGCGAACGAGTCTCGCTCAAATCCAAGTGGTGCATAACTCTGCTCTTCGTGACATATTGGGACGCGGTCGTTACGCCCGCGTCTTCGAAATGCACGAGGACGGAAAGCTGAAACCCCTAGACGTCCTTCTGCCGAGAATCTCAGGAAAATTCTTTGAGAAAGCGGCAGAAGCAGATGCTAACCTTATTCGTAGGGTCCGTGAAATTAAGGTAAGGCCATGGGACCGCTTTAAGCGCCCAATAGCTTCCCTTAACACGGAGGAAAGCCTTCCTGTGAAGAAGAAGCCAAGGCTCCTTTAAGCGGGAAGGGGAAAAAACAAACGCCTGACGACGCAGTTGAATTCCCGTCGCCTTAGTAGCCTTAAACAGCTGGAAAGGCGCAGAGCAAGGACCACACAAAGCCTTGCAGTCAATTATGCTGGGATTATTTTGAAGGGGATAAAATAGGTATTAATGAATAAATAAATAATTTTCGAAAAAGCACTAAAGTGGCAAGTCATTTTGAACAGACCTCGCATAATTAAGACGGTATCATTACTAAGCTCGCTTTAAATGTATGGTTATCGATATTCTGACATAAAAACTCAAATAAAATGCTCTCAAAATATACTTATCCTACTTCTACATACCGTTTTCGCTTCTTGCATAATGTATATGCAATGTTTTCAAAACATAGATTACTAGAAATCGAGAGAACGAAAGATAAAGACGAGGAAATCAAAGGGGTGAGGTTAAACTTCCATTCATTTGATGCTTCAGCAATTTCTTCCAGAAAAGATATCGTGCATATGAAAATTGATATAAAGGAAAAATGATTCAAAGAACCACGCAGACTTAAGACGGAGGAATCTGAATGATGAGCTCGTGTCTCTTAGCAGATTCTTCGCATTGATTTCTACAAGTCGCAAAATACTGTGGAGCAACCAAACGTAAGTACGTTATTAGTTCTTGCCAAGTGGATCTTTATAAAGAAGTTATTTTTAACTAAATTATATAAAAGCTTTTGTGCACCTACCAATATCATTTTTAACACAAGGCAATGAAGAAGTCATCTGGTCATGGATAAGTCTTATTTAGTGTGGGTTTCGGAAACGGAAACCCACACTACCATTGGTTAACTCTCCCAAGCATACCAGACAATGTATCTAGCGCGGGTTTCTCGGAAACCAAGGCAAGACAATGTCCGCCTACCAAATTCCCTTGTTGTTACAATGTTTCTACCCACACCATTCCCTTCCCGACTCCTAGACCCCCGATTCCCATTCCTTACCGATACCTCATCCGATACCCTGGCTCTGGGCCCGTCGGTCGAGACACCAGAGATGGGCCCGCCTTTCCCCGCTCCCTCGTCCCTACTCCCCGGTGCCTGAGCCCCATTGCTTAAAGGGTTAAGTAAAAGACGCATAAGCCGATCACGACTCTCTCAATCTGTGCTGCGCTCCCACCAATGATGTTGCGGCCGCCAACCACGCGACATCATTGATAATCACATTTTATTGGCATGGCACTGCTGATCAAGACATTGAGGTTAACCTGAGTGAAAAAATTGATGAATACGGCTTTCAAGCGCAGGGATAGAAAGCCGCTTGCTACTATACATGAATCATGGCATACTCTGCATTATTACCTACCGCATAGTAAATGCTTTGCATTTAAGCATGGCGTTAACTATGCCAGAGGTTTAATCTGTAGTTTTACTTTTGGTTTTATTTAGCATCATTCCAGTCACCACTAGGGTGCATGGCAGGGGTTGATTAACACTCCTAGCGTGGTCAAACAATCGCTTTATTTTTCTGATCCCCTATCTTTCGTGGGAATTATGACATCATTCAATTCATTAATCATTCATTTCTGCACCTATATTCTCCAACTTTACTGGCATAATCTCTCATACCGTAATACTATGGGGTTAACAGCACATTTTCAACATCATCGCTGAAGAGACATCCTTCACATTTATGCAATAGAATCACTTTCTGATTTAGCCTTCGATCCATGGGTGATTACCAACTTAGATCCTCTAATAATTTTGATACGCTCAATTTGTCAAAACATCGTTTCACAAATCTAGCTCACCCACAATGCACGAGATCCAATTCGACAATCGAAACAAGAATTAGCGTTGCTCTTCAATCTTTTCAACACATTTCGCCAAACTCTTCTAATGAATCCTAATTTTTTGTTACCTTGGCCATATATTTCCGGATATGTTTCATCCAGGAGAGGTCGCAATTGACAGTAACGCCTAAGTATTTCATCGAGTCTAAACTTTATATTTCGGTGTTTCTGATGCACTTAAGGCACTTCGGCAGTTTGCCCCTACCTTCCTACTGGAATCCACGCTCACAATAACAGGTCCTGATTGCTGGCGGCAAAGAGGCGTTATGCCACGAAGACGAAACAATCACGAGACCACTCTAATAAAATAAATGCACACTAATAAAATTAATGTCTTATCTTTCCTTAGCTGGCCAGCAAAAAAGTTACAATCGTGGTCGAACCCAGTAGAAAGACGGTGTAGTGGGTAAGGGAAGAATATCATGGTAAACAAAACCAAGTTTATGACGTTGTCGAGGAAGAGGAAGGCTACGTTAAACGCGGTTGATAAATTCAAAAAAATAAGTAGATTTAACGTCGCTTTCTTTTCTTTCAGTTTCAATTTTGGGGTCACAAAATACTGCAAGAGTCGCGTTTTATCTGTTTTAGACGTTTTGTCGTGAAGGTTGTGGGGGCTTAAGAGGAAAAATTACTTTAGGCAAATAACTTTCACAATAAGGAAGGAATACATGATGAGGATTTTGCGATAGGATGCTATGAAATAATTAGAGAACATTTTTACATGGAGCGTAGTTTTATACGGTGCGAAAACGTGATCGTTGAGGCAAGATGGCAGGCGTAGATAGAAGGCTTTCGAAATGTGGATATCCGGAGCATTGGAAAAATTATTACAGTAGGAAAAGAAAACAAAAGTGGACATATAATTGGTGTGTGTGTGTGTTATTAATTCTATGAGCACCTTTATCTGACTATATGAAAATATTAAAGCATATTAACTAAAAATCCGTCAAAATCTAAAAAAATAATATCTAGTCGGGAAAAAAATGTCAAAGAATGAACTTCGTCTTTTAAATGCATTCATTAATTGTGTCTCTAATCTCAAATTTCAAGACAAGGGTTATATCCTAGCTGTGGGAACGTTATCTCAAGTCTTGGCCGAAGATAGATACTTCATATGCCAAGACTAGAGACCTTTAAAGTCAATCAGCGTTTTTTATAGAGAACAAAGATTTATATTTTCTTCAAAAACATGTATATTAATTTTTTACAAATTTACACTGCGACCGCTAGGGTATGAGGCAGGGGTGATTATGATAAAGACTACTTTCAACCCAAAATGATTATCTTTCCTAGCACGGTCGGACAACTTTATTCTGATCCCTTATAGTTCGTGGGTAAAATGACATCTAAAATATATCTATCTTGCACTCAATCGCTATAATTTTATTCACACGATCTCTCCTGCGCTAGTGAAATTGAGCTAATAATACAATTACAACATCATCTCTAAACGGATATCCTTCCACTTCATGAAAGAGATTTAAATTTTGATTTAACCTCAACTACAAACTGTTCTACAATTTTGTTTACATGACCTCTCATAGCACAGTATAATGGTTTGTAAAGAATTCTTTACACCTCATGGTATAGTCTATAATGCTCCAAGGAAATATCACAAGGAAACGTACCCTAGGTTAATATGAAGAGAATATTGCCAAAGTCCGAGCGGCCAGAAGCCGCGGTCGCAAAACAATAGACATGTCTTCCTCCAATTATTTTCACGGGTACTGGCATCCCACCCAGAGGACCCGTGTTCAAATCCCGGCGGTGTTGAATATTTTTCAGTGGTATTTCAATCCCTACTAGAGGTGCTTTGTGGAGGGCACTTTGAGTAAGTACGCCGTCCGTCGAATGGGATGTTACGCCGTCCGTCGGATGCGATGTTAAGCTGCGGACCCCTTGGCGCTTTTTGTAAAGAGTAGGCTAATGCCGACGCCGGGTTTCTCTCCACCCTTCATTCTCTCCTATCCATCCCATATGGCGCAAATGACCTGAGCTGTCGGTCGCCTCCCCTAAATACTACTACAATTTTCACGGCAGGGGTATGTTTAAAGAATAGAATTTTTTATGTATAAATATATTTTTTTTAACTTCCACGAGTCCTCAGGGGCAAGAGGTCGTCCACAAAATTTGTCTTGTGATTCACAGGTGAATATTTGAAAATTGAGGTATTAACAATTCTCTCTCTAACAGTGTTGAAAAAATATCATAGCCATGTTCTTTGCGATGACGAGGTGGATTTCTGTCTAAACAGCGAACAATCTGTAACCAATTTATCTTGATAAATTTCCTTAAGATCCTTAATAAGTTCTACAACAGATATCGTCGCGAAGTTAGGATGGAAGGTGTAATCCTGGGTGTTGATGAAAGAGGACAAAAAAGCGGATTGGTAATAAGCGAACGAGAAATATAAAATAAGAAGTAAACAGAGAAGAAAATCTTGAAATGAGAAAGTGGAAGAAGCACAAAGAGCATTTGGTGATATCAGGCAAATGCAGGCAACAGAGGTTCGGATATATTGCACGCAGATTCGAAATTTGAACAAAACCGGGGTCTAATAGAGATTAAACTTTCAACAGACTGCTCCCACCCACTACATCCTAGTTGTTTACCGCAAAGCCATATGCGAAGATTTCAGCGGCCAAAATCAATTGGGTCTACCCCTGAACACAAATACAATTGTAAATAATATTTTTGTCGTCTTGTGTGGAGATTATGAGTGTGGTAGGGCCTGGATTTATCAAAACCTACCTTTATGGGTATTTTGCTGTTGCTAGTAGTTTCCAGGAAATAAAAACAGTGAACATCACTCTCTACCATTTTCAAACAATATAAAGCTGGGAACGAGAGCTAAATACATTAAAACGGATTATTTACTTCCGACAGGCTTGGTCTTCAGCTGAAGAATAACGGGATTTAATATGGATTCGATCGTATTCCGTCTCCTGACAATATCCCTGCTTCCTATGTGGATTCACGGCTTGATGGTGGCTCCTGATCATCCTCTCGTTTTCCATGGCGAGCCTCCGGATTACTACCCAGTCCCTGGTAAGTCATTTTTATTATTATTGCTAATCTACTGTTTAATGTATCATTTGGCTGGAAGCAAGCTTCACAATGGTTCAAATATTCCCTCGCCTTTCCTAGCAAAACAAAATCTGACGTCAAACGTCACAATAAGCCCCTCTTCAACTCCGACTACTTCCTCGCTTGCCTGGCTTTCTCCTCTCTTTAAAAATCTCCACATCCCACGGCCAATCAAAATGCTCTGAATCACTCTTTCCTGCCTCTTTATGTTTTCTCCGAAGAATCCTCCTCTTCCAACATGCCTCGCACTTCCTCGCTTGTTTTCAATTATGCTCATTTTTCCTTTCCCATCCACCTCCACAAACACATTTCAAAAGCCAGCAATCTACTCCTATTATCCTGCCTCAATGGCCATGTTTCCGCGCCGTACAAAACCACGCCATATATGCTGAATATTTTCGTAAAATAAGATCTCTTTTCTCTTTATTTCCCTGCTCTATTGTGTTTGTTCATGAATTTATCTTATGCAAATGGGAAAGGATACCCCGATTGAGATGAACAAACTGCTTGAAAAGTTCTGTTGTTAATACCAAAATTAGTCAAGTGGATAAAATTTTCCGCGATCGGCAAAGTGATGACAGACTGAGATGTAGTTTCACCCACGAAAAGGTTCTTTAGTATACGACAAAGGAAGGAAGAAAAATGAACCGCAGCATTTTATACGATAGACCTCCACCATACAGTATGGATCATGTAGAACTGAAAAGTAAGAATGGGGAAGTTCTATTAATTCACTGTCATGTAGGTTATGGTTCCCACCCCTAAAGTCAAAGCGTGTGCCGTTTGCAACGGGCGGCATACACATCATCCCCGAAGAGAGGAACGAGGGATAGAACGGGAGCTTGAAAATATAATAAAGCAGGGCAGAAAGTTTTGCAGGATGCACAACGTTAATTGTACGTCAGACCCATGCGTTCGTGCGGGAAGGGTTTCGCCAAGAAAACAAACTAAATTTGGATTTGAGAGATGGCTGAGGCCGATTCTTCTTGGAAATTCATTGCTAAGCACGAGGGAGGAATTAAAGACTTTGCCTTCCCACAAAAAGGCAAAGTCTTTGATTTGATTCTATCTTCGTGCTTTGTAAACTAAATAATGTAAAATGTATGCGTATAATTAACACTGACTACCTGTATTCCCTAGACGTTGCGGGTGGCAAGTGGGACTTTTTTTCCTCCAACCTTACAGTTACTATCCCGTATTGTCCGTGGGATATAGTTATTGAGTCTGTTAAGTAATATTCTACCCACTTGTCCTCTAATCATCCTATCCCATTATCCTTAATTTTCTGTTAACTCTTTCTTGGTATTTCTAACTTTTATTCCCATTAAAGCCTCCATGGGTTCACATTCGTACTGTACTAGCCCATTAATATCTTATAGATATTTAAGTACATTTCATAATCATTTAATTCTGTTCGGATTCTGCGTTCACCCACGTGTGTCCGTACGAATCGATGGCGCTGTTCCTAAATGCCTACGTAATCAAATCTCAATGTAGCCCGTAACTTCGTACATTTCCCGTCATGTTACATCTGCTCCTAAGTAAGTGACTTAATAAGTAGCAATTAGTATTTAACTCTTTCTCCTTCCAAGCTCGATATCCCTATCTTCGTAGTCATTTCCATTCCCTGATCTTACAGTCCTACTTCTCTCCCCAAAGTCTCTTCGCTTATCGCTGCGTAACAATTCGGTATCACCAATATTTGTATCCTTTCAAACGTCTGCAATAATTCATTCCATTATAATATTCTATTTACTTCTTTCACTTTTCACTTTCTGTTGGTATGCACGCCTAGATTATCACTAGTTTCATTGGTTCTGCAGTGACTACCGACAAAATTCTATATGATTCTCATATAATTGATACCCATAAACTTTCTCCCAAATCACCTATTCAACACAAGGGCTACTCTCTATTGACACTTTCCCACCTATCAAAAAACAATTCTGAATAACGCGCCACTAATCTTCGGGATCTACCAATCTTACCTCAAGCAAATCGTACCTACCTTTGGGTATCTCCAAAATTTTTATTCACACATTTCCTAATACCTCTTCTTAATTCGTCCTGGAAATTCTAAACATTGCTATCCGCTAATGTGGCTTATTTTCTACTTCTATCAGCTCATCGATTGGACGATTTCGTGTGATTACGACAGCGGGGATCTTGCGTCAGCCATTATGGCGGGTACGACACTCGCCATAATCCGCTGTCGCTGCGATCTCCCTTACGGTATCCAGGGTCTAGAATCCATTTTTGTGAGCCCGAATACTGGTGACTGTCCTCTTTCTTCTTCTTAGTGCTTTCAACGTGCTAATTGGGCACTCAACTTGAGTCAGACGCCTTTCCAATCGCCTCACTGATAACAAACACCCCGCGGGTCTATCGTGCGTCTGGATTTCACATTTCTACCCATCTGAAATTGGTGGTCGAACTAGAATCTAATTCATTTCCCTTTCCGGTGCAACTCCAGGGGTCATTGCCACCCCCTTCCATCACGTCAAGTGTGTAGGGAATAGGAAGTTCCGCCTTTCGGCTACCTAAGCCCCAGAAACTAAATCTTCATTACTATTACAGGTTGAGGTAAAGCTTGGCCACATTCACTCACTACCACTCATACAGCCATTATTATTCAGGGTGAAATCCACAAGATTGCGTTTTCTTTAACTCCTGCCCCACAATTATTTCCACATTTATTTTCGGGAAGACAATCTTTATTGAAGATGACATTTGTGTTTCAGATGAGGAGGAGTGGGAAAGCGGTTACCCAGTGATCGAAGGCGACGATGAAGCTAATAGATATTTTAACAGATGCTATGAAGGTAAGATGACCGCTTCCTCAGGTGAACAGAGCCAAGAAATTAGCATTGAAGGAGCTGAACTCCGAATTTACTATTGCTGATTGATGAGTTACTCTAATGCTGTCCGAGAAAAAAAGTATGAATAGGACTCAAAAAAGTCAATGATATGCAGAAATATATTTTCAATTAAAAATTCTCGATCTGTTCAGCTGAGATGGGTAGGACGGTTGCCATACATTTAAAGTTGCCGTTGAATCACATACTAGCGTGAGAGATTTGTAATTAATCATGATAGCGATCGCAGATTTGATGAAGCAATTTGTTAACCTTTAACTCTACGCAATCTAATACCTTTAGTAAAGGGTAAAATGAAAAATCCTAATTATAGAATTGCAACACTCCACGTGTTCAGAACCAGCAATAATTTTCAAGCGCACATACTAACCGTATGAGCACTACTAAATGAGCTTGAGACAATTGCTCTTGAAAAGATTGAAGATCGTATTATTAGCTACGTTTCTAAAATAAATTTGGATTTAATTCGCAATACATTTGCGTAAAATAGAATATCTCAAAGAGTTCATTTACTGTTAGTCCATGCAACGGTAATATAAGAAAAATAACGATGCCGTTTCCGGTCAACAAATCACATAAATATACATATATATATATACATATATATATATACATATATATACATATATATATACATATATATATATATATATACATATATATACATATATATATATACATATATATATATACATATATATATATAATATAAAATAATAATCAACTGCACTTCACCAATACTTCAAATGGGCCTTCTTCTCACATGAATAATTATAAGACTGAGCTATTTTTCAATCTACCTCAAAAGCTTGTTTGTTTTACATTTACAAAATAGTAATATAAACTGTTGCACGACATCAACTGAAGCTTACTTCTCTAGCTCTCTTAGGTATATTTCTTGAGTGAAGGCTTGCCTCTGGTGAAACGATGTTGAGATATCAGTTCATCTTTGTTATTCATGCTAATGTGCCATAAAGGATACATTATCAACTTCAATAAGACATAAGACTTTTCATACTGCACAAAAATTCTATACTGTTATAATTCACAGAATTCATGAATTTCTTTTGATTGATCACCTCCTACGGTAGTCAGGGTCTAATAATTTTTTTTCTTTAATTCCACTCAGGTATATTGGCACCACTTTGCACATCCACATTTAGACTCTATTTTTCCTTCCAGACGGAATTCAATGGACGAATATGAATCTTTGGAGAAAACAGAATTCAGAACATAGCCAGGTGATCCCAATTAAAAATCCAGCCGAGTTCGTAGTGATTCAAGATGGAGGGGAGAGGTGTTTCTCAAAGAATGACTGTCTCAATAAAGTCCTCTTGGAAAGGATTCACCAACCGAGCAGTGTATGCGAACTCAAAGATAATTTCTACATAGGAGATGACGGAAATGTGTACGAGGGACGTGGATGGGAAGTGGCACCCTATTGGTACCTTAATGGATTAAGAAACGAGTCAATAACAGTGAAATTTATGGGAACCCACCAGTCACAGGTCCCGTCCTACAATGCCTTGCGAGCCTTAAAATCTGCTCTCGTCAGGGGAGTTTGGTTGGGAAAAATATCGCCTAATTACAAAATCGTTTCCATTAGGCAACTAGGAAACACAAGGGGTCTGGGAAAAGAGTTGGATAATGATGTGAGTGAATGGAAAGGTTGGGTAGATTTTTCCGTCCTGTCTTCAAGATGGGAATATCATGGGGCAGAAGGACTTAATTTCGTGTTCCGGAGGGAATGGACTGCGTTCACTCCTTTAAGAAATTTTGAAAAATTGGAAATACCAGTCCAATACGTGTTGTTGAATAATGGGCACGATAGGTGTTTTATGCGGAACAAGTGCATCCTCCAGTTGCAGTCACTTCAGAAAAATCAAACGGAGACTTATGGGGACATTCTAGATAATTTTTACGTCGCGGAAGACGGTAATGTTTACGAAGGACGAGGTTGGAACGTTCTCCCCCATTGGCACATTGAAGGTTTCAATAAGAAATACATTAGCGTCAGCTTCCTGGGATCATTCAATTCGGAGATACCCTCCTACAGAGCGATTAGCGCCTTCAAGGCGCTCATTAACACTGGAATCCTGCTCCATAAAATATCTCCCCACTTTAAAATTACTTCCCTTCGTTTAATTTATGACGACGACGTGTTCCTGGGGGATGAATTAACACGTTACGTGGAGAAATGGACACCTTGGGCCAAGGAGTTCGATTCAATGAATGCAGACCAGCGCATGAAAGAAAAACTGGTGCCGTATTCAACCATGAGATCTCTAAAATATAATCCGTCCCCATATCACACTGCAGACATTGATCACGTGCTTTATGGAAGGCGTCCACCAGTCGATTATGTCATAATCAACGAGGGTGGAGAAGTTTGTTACACATTGCAGCAATGCACTGTGTCCATGACTTCGGAATTAAATATGCATTCGAAAACGTACGGCAATCTTCTCGAAAGCTTTTACATTGGTAGTGACGGCATCATTTACGAGGGACGCGGATGGAATGATGTACCGCATTTGCACTTGAAACACCTCAACGATTTACACATCACCATCAAGTTCTTAGGGACATTCCATGCATCACAGCCCAACGATTTAGCTCTCCTAGCATTCCGATCACTCCTCAAACTAGGCATTAATCTCGGAACCATATCACCTTCCTACCAGATATACTCCTTCCGTCACATTTACAACGATTCTTCCTTTCTGGGGGATGCCCTCAGTGAATACGTGGAAGGCCTAGAACATTGGTCCACGGCAATGACTGTGGATGGCGACAGAGAGCGTGAATCGATGGGTCTGTTACCCTACGTGTCTCGCGATGAGTGGAATGCCACTTCACCTGGTTATTCCCTCGATAATATCAACGGGAGTGTTCAATACGTGTTCGTTGGCGAGACGGGAGAACGGTGCTTCAATTACTCCCAATGCGTCCACCGGATGCAAAACGAGCAGGATCGAGCAATCAAATTATATGGGTCCCTCACTGACCATTTCTACATTGGAGATGATGGAAACGTTTACGAGGGTTTAGGTTGGAAAGAACTTTCACTCGACAGCTCTCGCAAAGAGCAGGGAAAGGCTATATTCGTCAGATTTCTTGGACGATTCGAGAACGTGTTACCGTCTCAACTGGCCACCGCAGCTTTTCACAGGTTCATGAAGTATGGCCTCAATGCCGACAGGTTGTCGATAGATTATAAGATTTTTTCTGTTCGACAGCTGTTTGACTACAATGATAGACTGGCAAATAAATTACAGCTGGACATTGAGAAATGGCATCGATATTCAAACGATCTGACTCCATTTAACTTTTCAGAAACCATATCTTACGCACATCTCAGGATCGTGCAGACTAGTATATCTTTTAGGAGTGTTACTGGGCGCGGAATAAAAAACATTCCCCCAGCAGAATATGTTGTCATATCTGATGGAGGGGAACGCTGTTTCGACCACAAGCAATGTGAGTCACAAATACCATATGTATCGCAAAATGTCGATTTGAACGAAAACTTCTTCGTGGGCGAAGACGGCCGGTCGTACGAGTCATTTGGTTGGGGATCCAACATATACAGCGAATACTTTTTCCCCAAAGGCAATATGATATTTGTCATATTTTTAGGTAAATTCAATTATGAATATCCCTCCGCAAATGCCACTCGTGCCTTTAAGTACCTCATGAAATTTGGAATCCGAACTGGAAAGATAATCCCAGACTACAAATTAATTTCAATTCGCCAACTTTGCAGCAATTGCTCCTTCGTTGGCGACGCTCTCAATCTTGACTTACGCCAATGGGCTAACTGGTCCGAAAAAATAAACATTACTATGGACTGCGGACCTTTTAACAACAAGTTGGTGAATGATTTACAGTTGAATCCATATGGTAATCATTATGGGCATCGCTTACCATCATCTTTCTACGACAGTATACAGGTCTCCAATGAAGATTTTACATGCTACACGATGGATGAATGCATTTCCTTGATGAACAGTCATTATTCCCCATCTGAGATGAACTTCTATATTGATGGCAATGGAAATGTTTACAGGGGCCTGGGGTGGCATTGGTCATCAAATCCGCCAGTGTCAAACGGGAATTCAGCTGCAACTTTAATGATTTCCTTCATGGCAGACTTCGATTATGATTTTCGGTCAAAAGAAATATTATTTGCATTCAAAAAATATATTGTGCATAAAGGTATTAAACTGGGGTACCTTGATCCATCTTACGCACTGTACGGACATCTTCGAGGCATTTCTGGAAACAAATTTTTTGAAAACCTAACTGTAGGCCACAAATAGGCCTGTAGTACTGTAGGCCAACTGTAGGCCAAAACTTTCGAGTTATAATGCTTATTCTCCACTGAAGTAATACTCATTTTGTATACTTTTCTGGCTGGTTAATAAATGTATTCTCGCAAAATAATTTTTTGTTTTTTTTTATTATTATGAGACCACCGTCTAAAACGCAAAGGGGGTCCATGTCCAGGGGGGCATGAAACAAATCGTGCTATTTTCAGCACCCATGTTGCTAATTAAAAAAGGTTCCAGCAGCAAAGTGTCTTACGTACAGTTGTGTGCGTATACATAGCCATAAGACAAACATACATATGCTTTACATATCTACATATGACGCCTCAAGGGCAGGGGATTCTAGCCTTTATGTTTGAATATTCGCTCAGTACTTGAATACACATATTCACATATAAACGCACTCATTTGTCTATCACGTCCATGATACAATTGAGTTTTCTTGCATAGGGCTTCCAATTTTAACATTTGAATTAAGAAAGCTGTATTAATAATTTCTAATTTTTTGATAAAAAAGTATTGTGCGAGGGAGTATCGTGTATTTAAATCTCACAGAACTAATATCCCTTTCTATTATTTTATTCTGATGTTTTAATGTGGCAATGTAACTTGAGGCCATTATAATTGACTCTTTCTCATACGGAACCTTTGTTCTGTATTAAAAGTCTCCTGTTACCACGAGCGTCAATCTCCACGCACTATTGTGACAGAGATAATTTTTTTACCTCAATAATTACGCCCACTTTCATTTTATCATACCCTTATTCAATTCCAGCACTACAATTGGTTCACCAGTCAAATTTCACAAATAAATCTTTCAGCCGAGCTAGACAAAAAATTGAAGTCAGCGACGTATCATATTACTTTGAGTTTGGTCCAATTGTATCATATTTCAATGAATTTGGTGCTCATATTTTCGCCTTTTATGAACTAAGCCCATTAAGTTTCCACAACTAATGCGAACACTTAAAACTAGTAGCATTGAGTCTTGCTCGATTACTCGTAACTGCCAACGAAGAAGCGTCAAAAAGTCACCCTTGAAAGAGCTTTATTATTATGCTGCGTAAAATTATGTGCATGAAAATTCTGATTACATCAATATATCCTCTGTTATCCCGAAGATGAGCACGACGGTCTACTGCTTAAATCTCTGTCACTACCAGCGGGAACCAGGTAGAGTCGTAACTATTGGTCATAAGAGGTCAATTAGGGTGGTTGTCCCAGGGCAGGGGCAACCATGCACGGAGTTTAATCTGCCTTTTTATCTCATTTACAAAGGCAGTTCAGAAATTAACTTACGTTTCGGCCTAGCATGGCGGTGGATGGGTAGGTATAGAGCCCATTTTGGTGTCTAAACGTCTCTTGACTCAGTACACATACTGCTGTGGTAGTGGGAAAACTATGTTTCTTCCACTTTGCTCAATGTAGCCTGTTAAAATTTGACGAAATAATGAGTGAAGGCGGAATGAGGCGGTGGCGCATTCAGTTTAAAAATTACCGCACCAATGCTCATGACGAGGACCACAGTGATCGACCTAACCTTGTGACAAATGTACTGATGGTGAAAATCAACGAAAAAATTCGTAAATATCGCCGATTTACGATTACGAATCTCTCGCTTTATTTTCTCCAAATGTTACGAAGTCTACTGCATGAAGTTGTTGCGGGGAAGCTTGGTATACTATGAGCAGAAGAGTATACCGGAAGCAATATCCCTGTGATCCGCTTTTTGACAGTGGAACGATGGATGGCCTATTAATTCTCTTTACAGTGTTGGTGCCGGAGAGTCTCCTGCTTGAGGAATATGGTCACAAAAAGAATGAGTATGACAGCCGTAAATTTTCGATTCCGGTTTACATAGATAAACACCTCCCGCGCATAGAGCGTTGAGATGGAGGGAGACCGACTAGGGAGTGTCGCCTTCCCGTTTTGAAGGTTAATGGCTTAATTAATTCGTTCACCCCGTTGACGCAGCGGAATTATTTGTTGGCGGGATCATTATCATACCTCTCGTTCAATATTTGCATGGGACGAGGCGTGCTGACCTCCAGCGAGGGTTCCGCTTTTGACGGATACTTCGAAACCATGCCGATATCTATCTCGACCAATTCGATATGACTTATTCTCCGGAATAGATTTTGGGAAAGATCGACAAAAATCATGACCAAATTGGAAAATGATCTCAACTGATTACGTTGTTTAATAGAGGCTAGCACTATTCCTCACCAATTCGATATGTTTTTCATTTCGGTTGCTATATTTTACCAAAAAACATTTTTTCTAGGCGAAACTTGGTGTTACTTGATTATAAGTCTAAAAGAGACTTGACAGAGTCCACATAAAAAATTATTATCAGTCCAATATGTTTCATGCAGAATTAGCCAGGCCTCCCTATTTTCTTTGATTTCTCTACTCGAAATATATATAGCACGCCTGAGTAACCTTCACTTTCTATGCCTCTTCATCCTCTGCGATAGAATTTTCATTTTTGCATCTTTATAACCGCTGTCTCTTCACATGGACAACATTGCCCAACTTGCCCAAGCTTGGTCGGATGCCAGGTAGATCGAAGAGCGGCTGCCAGACGAAAGGCAGTCCGCGTGGCGTCTGCTCATTAGTGATGCGGCTGCAAAAACGTCTAGCCAAGGTGGCCGGCCAATGAAGACCTTAGTGATGAAGAGATATCGTATGGCAGCGGCGGTTGATACCCCCCAAGGATTAACCAAGCTCTAAGTGAAGTGGAAGGGAACGATTTTTGGACTTATTCGTAGAATTTATGAGCAAGGTGTTTGACCAGAAGATTTCCCTGAATACATTTTAATCCTCATTCAAAAAAAATGAGTCAAGGGGAGGTTATTGAGGACCTAACGGGGCATAACTTTAATATTACATGCGGTATATAAGGCCGTGAGAACCATTTTTTTTAAGGTAATCTACGGGTTCAGGTAGGTTTTTGGATGGACACAACTACCAAACAAATATTTTATTACTCCTAGCAAAACACAAAATCCATCATCCTACTCTATATCAGGTCCCTCTTCATATCTGAGTACTTTCTTCCTCCCTTCATCCCATCCAACATCCCTATCCTGTTCCTTCCCTTTCCTCTTTTGCCCAACATTCTCCCCTCTATCACAGTCTTCAACATCCCACTGCCGGTCAACACCCCCTTCATCCACTTCTCCTGCCTCCATAGGATTTCTCCGAAAAAACCTCTCTCTTCGCCCACCATACCAAGTACTTCCTCATTTGTTTTCTTCTCGGCCCATTTCACCTTCTCCATTCTCCACACCCACATTTCAAAAGGCTCCAATCTACGCCTATCCTCCTGCTTCTGTGACCATGTTTCCGCGCCGTACATAGCTACGCTCCAAGGGTAAGTTTTTACGAGTATTTTCATGATATCTTTACTCAAGGTCCCTTTCATCGACTCCCTCCTACTTGTGAAAGACTCTTTGCCTAGCGCAATTCTTCTACTTACGTCCCTACTACTTTGAGCGCGTTGGTCCAAAACACTACCGAGATACGTAAACTGTTCTACCTGCTCTATTTTTTGCCCTCCTATTTTAATGTTAAGCTTGGCCTTTTTCTTTCTAGAAAATCGCATAACCTTTGTTTCATTAATATTGATTCTCATCCCATACCTGTCGTACTGAATTTCCAATTCACTAAGCAATGCTTGCAGCCCCTTGGCTGACTGACAAACTAAAGCTTGGTCATCAGCAAACCTAACTGATTTTAACCCAAACCTTCCTAAACCCAAACTGATCATCCCCTGAGTAATCATTTGCCCTACTCTCTATCCTTTTGCTCATGACCCTGAGAACAACCTTAGCTGCGTGGGATATCAAACTAATTGTCCTATAGTCCTCACATGACGTGGCCTCGGAATCGGAACTAAAACTGCTCTCACAAAGTCTTCCGGCCTGATTCCCTCCTCATAAATGCTACGGATCAGCCCATATAGCCTCTTCCTCCCACATTTTCCTAAGCATTTTAAAAGTTCCACGGGAATGTTATCTACCCCCACGGCCTTATTTAGTTTCATCTCCCTTAATGCCGTTTCTATCTCATTGTCTAGTGTGCCTGGACCTAAGCTGTCTTCCTCTACGTCATTTTCTTTTTCAATGTCTAACTGTGTTGGTCTGAGTTCTTTACTATACAGTTCTTCTATATACTCCTTTCATCTCTCTTGGATCTTTCCTGCGTCAACTATTACCTTACCCGCCTTATCTCTAACTGTTAGCATAGCTCTTCCTTTCTTACTTCCCGATAACGATTTAACTTTGCTGTACAGCGCATCGATTTCACCCTTCCTCTGCAGACTTTCCATATCCTCGCACTGCGTCTTCCACCATGCTTCCTTTGCTTTATTTGTTGCCCGCCTCAATTTATTGTTCAATTCTTTGTACTTCATTTTGCCTAATTCTGTATTTATATTCTTCCATTTTCGCCGCTCATCCATTTTTGTAATCATCTCATCCGTGATCCATTGTTTCCTAGTCCTTTTAGCGGACTCAAAATATCTCTATTGTCCATCATATTTTTCTAGGGAATGATAATTGAGGTGGTTTCCCGTTGCCTTCCTCAATAGTGTTTTTAACGTGACACCATCACTTACTGGCCGCCCCACTGGGGTTAGACGCCATTGCAGCCGCCTCACTGAGGAACAGACGCTGCGTGGACTACCTTTCGTCTGGCTCCTAACCTTCGACCTATCTGGCATGGGTGACCCTACCAGGAGCAATTTTTATTACTCCCGCCAGCACAGCTCTAGGGGTCATCGGAACGCACAAGACCCTCCACCACGTCAAGGTTGTAGTCCGGGGAAGGGAGAATCATTTATGCATGACAATATAATAATGCTAACTTCTACCTAGTTGAACAGCAAGCTGGATATAAGGCGACGATAATACTGTAAGTCGCCGTTGGAGTATTTGGAGTAATAACAGAACATACCAACGGACAAATAATAACACTTGGAACGGAGAAAAGGAAGTGGGTTGAGACTTCTCCCTCATATCTTTTCCTACCCGATAAAAACGTATATAAGATGAAAATCTTACTCATTCTGCACCCGAACTCTCCACATACTTCATTTCCCGGCGGATAAAAATGTACATAACATATCACTCTTATTTTGTACCCAAAGATGATGTAGTATATCGAAACTGGGGCGATAATTATTTTCCTGAAGATCGATAAAAGGTAATTTTTTGGTCTTTGATATATTTCAATTCCATCACATCACGACTGAGACTAAGATATTCATAACAAAATATTTTAAACCATGACCTCGATGCCTAAGCGTGCTACATGGAATTCAAAGAGATAATCGACAAAGTACTTGGACAAATTTAATTGAAGAATTGTGGAATATTTTCATTTAATAAGTTTTCCTGCATTTATCTACATCTATTAAATCCATCTTAGACAGACAAATCATAACTATTAATAATAATTTTTACCGTCTACAAAAATGCATAGAGGTATTCAAATATTCAATTAGGGTTCAAAATATACTTACACTCGATGTACATACCATCAACTTTTTCTTAAAACTCAAAACAAATTTCAACCAGTGATTTTTGAGTATGCACCAAATTCAAAATTCATTACGGAGAGAACATTAATTTATAAAGTGAAGGCCATTTCCCAGGATGATGATACCTGAAAAAAGTGTATTATTTCATCTTCTTGGGTGGCTCAATCCAAATTTCTCTTTCAATCCTATGTTCTTTGAATCCTAATTGCTCCCTTCAGTTCTTTGTGCTCAAAGTTTACGATATTTTTTAACTCTGATATTGATTCAATCTTATCTTTCTTACCGCACACGTCAAAGAACTTTTACTTCGATTTTTGATCATTATTTTGTAATTATCCTTCGAAAAGTATTACTTTTCATAATGGGGAAGGGAGAAACTAGGCATGTCGCGTGGGAGGTAGAAACTATGCAAAATTTAAGATGGGTTTGTGTAGTTTTACGGTGTTAGTGTCGTTCAAGGTGTGGTCTAGAAGTTTAGCACATGTGGTGATTGATGTGTCTTCGCCCGCCTTATTCAACCTATTCCGCCAACACCTATTCTAACCGGTACACTACCATAAATGATTATCCTTCACTAATTGAGATGAATGTACGTCACGATGAAATACATTCGCTCATAATTAGTACTCAGATTTCAACAGGCGAAAAGGACGTAATAACATCTCGTTTGGCATTTGGAATGAGTTCATTGAATTCAATCGTTACTACGAGTTTGGTGTCCCTTATTCTCATACAATTTCTTAATTAATACATTTCTCATGGATCATTAATACTTTACGCCAATTCCAAATCTGGCATAAATATAGCAAAGGAGCACTTCTTTTTCACCTTGTTGTTACATTTTCCTCCATGAAACATTATTGGAAAAAAATATGAAATCTATGCGGGATTAGTCCAATTCTTGGGGACCGTCCAATTCATACCTTAAAAAGATGCATTACCTCTGAATGAATAAGGACCAAAATCATTTCGATATGCTCATATTCATGAAAATACAGGCAAAACTGAACTTCCCCTTTACCATTTTTATCAGTTAACTGATATAATAAACATGATAATTCCCGGGCAACCATTTCATCGAACAATGTACGAAGTCTGTCGTATTTCTCCAAAATTACAACATGCAATAGGTATTATTGTATTAAAGCGTCACCATATGTATTACAGTCATCCATTCATATCAAATGCATGAGACAGTAGTCCAACAAACAAACTATCGATAAATTTGAAAGAAATTAATTCTCTGAATTATTGATAGTACAACTCCATCAAAGCATGAGAGTTGAAGATCGATAGGAGTTTTCTAAAGAGTTTCTCTTCTAAATATGGAGACAGATAATTCCACGCTGTGTACTTATCGCTGAGTACGCTTGACCTCGACCTCTGGATGATGTACGGATAAACACGAGTCAGCATAATGACTTACTAGCCGACTAAATATCAGACTACGCCATTGGGATTAAAGGTTTTCACGGCCAAAAAGGTTGATGGTGTTTTCGCAAAGGTCAATTGCGTGCTGCTGAAGCATCCTAGCACTCATTTTAGATATGGATACTAATGGAAAACAGAAAGTGACGGGCAAGATCGAGAATACGTTCCCCTCTTACTGACCTGCTGAACCGAAAAAAGAATGAGCATTTGCCACACTAATCTTAATAAATGGATGAACGCCGATAGAAGATGACCGCTACGCATTATCTACAAATAACAAAATGTTAAATGCAAATTAATACAAAGTGGGGCAGGATTAGAGGAGATTTTCATTTGGAAATACCAATTTTCATACATATAGATTCACTGAAAGACGTGTCGCGTTGTTGGAATAAAACTTTGACCGATATGTGAAGAATTAAAATCAATTGAAATCAGGAAAAACCGAGGAGCAAGAGAGGCAGTACTTAACCAAAGGGTACTGACCGAAATATGTATGCATGCAAACAAGCGGAAATCGTGAACTTAAAGAAGGCATTCAACACCTTCGAGTAAAACAAGGTGTTCTATACTAGAATCGCTTGTAATGGACTAAAACGACAGTAGAATCACCTCTACTCGAGGCATTTGGCTACCATACAAATGAAAAACGGAAAGAGAATATAAGTCAAAACAAACAAAGTAGCTGGACAAGGATACAACATCTTGATAACATTACTCAACGTATATCTAGAGGAGACAATAAAAGAACAAGAATTGGGCATCAAAGGAGTCAAGATAAATGGCAAAGAAAGTAATACTCTCCGGTTCGCAGATGACATCGCAGTTGCAGCAGAAACGCGAGAGTACCTGCAACTCGGAATGCAATCCAGGGAATTTGAGAATGCAATATGATCATCAACAAGAAGAAAACCTAAATCCTCGTGTGTGGAAGAGGGAAGCTGATTATGATGAGGGTAAAAAGAAACTTAAAATTGCCACAATAAAATTCAATATTTTGCCATTTAAAGATTTAATAATGCGCAGCATCGAAACCATAGTCGTGAAATATTAAATCTTTATTGTGGCAATTTTAAGTTTCTTTTTTCCCTCATAATGAAGTAATTCCACAAAATTAAACCTGAAACTGTTATGTTTAGGGAAACTGAGGGCAGAGATCTGAATACGAGGCGTGATAATAGAGCAAGCGGAATCCTTTATCTAGCTGGGTGGCAGTATACACTGGGTCGTAGAAATTCGACCGACATCAAACGAAGAATAACTCGAGCTAAGATGGTGTTCGTGAAAAAGAGGCAACTGTTTTGTTTAAAGCACACCTGCGGTTGCTAACAAGAAATTATTTCTTAAAAATGTTCGCATGGAGCATGTAACTCTATAGATTAGAGACATGGAACAATGGAAAAGTGCACTAGCCAAGAATTTGGAGCCTTTGACCCATTGTTCCGGAGGAGAATTCTGAAGAATAAATGGACAAAATGATAAACGATAAATGGAAGAGCAAAAGAGGAAAGGACCATTTGGAGAGCTCTACGACAAGGAAGAACTAGATGGATTGGATACATCTTGATGCACTAAGTGTTAGTTAGAAACATTATATAAGGGAATTTTGGAGGGAAGATCCCGCGAGGAAGTCCAAGAGACAAGTACACAGGACAAATTAAGAAGGAAATAAAACAGGAAAGCTATCAGGGGGTGAGGGATTTAACACTGAATAGAGAGGAGTATAGGGTGTCACTAAACTAATCTTCGGATTGAAATACTGATAGCAATAATGTGAAGATAAATGGCATTATTGATGAGAATCAATATCAATAAAACAAAGATCATTTGATTTGCCAGAAAGAGAAAGGCTAAGGAAAACACTAAAATAAGAGGGCAGAAATTAGAGCAGGTAGAACAGTTTATGTATCTAGGAAGTGTTTTGGACCAACACTGTCAAAGTAGTATGGACTTAAGGAGAAGAATTGCGCTAGGGAAAGAGGCTTTCACAAGGAGGGGGGAGTTAATGACAGGGACGTTGAGTAAGGATATCAAGAAAATACTCGTAAAAACTTTGATATGTAGCGTAGTAATGTACGGCGCGGAAACACGGTCACTGAAGCAGGAGGATAGATGAAGATTGGAGGCTTTTGAAATGTTGGCGAGGAGAACGATGTAGAAGGTGAAGTGGACCGAAAGGAAAACAAATGAGGAAGTGCCAGGTATGGTGGGCTAGGATAGGGGATTGTTGGGAGAAATCATGGGGAGGCAGCAAAAATGGATGGGGGGGGGGAAGATTAAGATTATGCTTGCTAGAGAGCAAGAAGACTGGGCTATACACCTTTCACCCACTTGCAAGTAAGATACAACACCTATATATTATTCCCTTAGGGGTATCTGTATTATAGTATTACTCAGCTTGTAGCATCATTCATCCCATGTAGTGTTGTCTCTTTCACTTTCATTCTTAGTGGTATTCATTCCTTTGTCATCCTTGCTCTGTCATTTTTTAATCATCAAAAAACAGCTTCAATTTTTATTGTTTTATTCTCTTTTGTACCCAATCCAAGCTAAACACCCAATTTCCTTAACCTTGATTTCCTTCATAAATTCTCTTTTATTCTCTTTCTTTTACCGCATCAAAGATTTACGGCACATTGCGCAGGTGTGGGACCAAGAGTGGAGCCGTAACTTCACCTATTGGGCAATATTTTTAGCTTTAATAAAATTCCAAATTAATATTATTTATATGCACGAAACTAATTTTGGATACTTGCTGGTGGCAAAAAACAAGAACAATTCAGGTATATAAATTGGTCTCTCGATTAACTATGCCATTAGTTTCAAATTTAACTTGGTTTCATACTTTCTTTGCATGAGAAGTGGTTATAAAATTATCATTGTTCGTATATGAAAGCGCTCCCTCCTGAAGATTTTCTAGATACGCTAATTTACCTAAAAACCTTGCACACCTTTCCTGTTCTGCAATACACGTACTCTCGTCTCTCTGAACTCCCTGTTTCATCCCATTAACACCGAATAAATCATGAACTATGAACAGAGTAGAGATTGAGGTATAATCTATTAGGCAGATGGTTTAACGCTCTTCCTAGAAGTATAACCTCTTTGGATTCCAATGGGTAAATACCACCGAAGCAGAAGGCCAGCTTTTTGTAAGCATATCAATATAGAGCAGGCTCTGGAGTGGAAAATAATCCCCTCCCACTTATTTTATTCACTGTGAGTTGTAGGAGTCAAACTATTGAGGATTATAAAAATTTTAAACTTACGAGCACATCACAGATTAATTCACTAGATTTCAATTACAACAGTTATGAATCTATCGTATTTTTGTAATAATGGCGTCAGAGGCAGAATTGATGGATGTGGTTTTAAATCTGTGCTACCGAAACATTCCTCTTGTCCCTCAATAAAGATGAGCAATTTCTGTCTAGTTACAATGTAAAAAAACGCAGGCGTCATACTGACGTTTTTCAGTGGTAAATACCGCAAACAAGGCTATTGACCCATAAAATACGGTTAAAGTATCGAAGATTTTACTTCCACAAATTTGGTCATAGGAACTTTTAATAGGTTTTCACGCATCTGCATGCAAAAAGGAATATCTGCTGGACATATTCCCGATTGAGCATGTCATGAATGGGATTGTGCATGCATGGCTGCTGAAATAACACCCCCCGCCACATGCCCTTGCGGGGTATTATACAGATGTTCCCAAAAAATAAAACTTATCATGTAATTAATGTTATATCACAGTTTATCAAAAGACAATAGGTATAGCATTTATGGCCTAATGTTTTCTACCTTTGAACGCCAATTAAAATGCCTACTAAGCATCAGTTTAATACCTACCAAGTATTTCAAGAGCATCCATCCGCAAGAGTAAATTTCACCAACGGAGTCACAATAATCTAAGCAATGTTACTACGGTTACACTGGCAAAGTGGAGATCATCACATTCTGATACCATAATAGAACTTGGGGAAAAAGTCATTCGTGAAAATGGTATCCGGTAATTGGGTCCCGGAAAACTGCATTCGGGAATAAGTTATCAAGGGAAAAGTTAATTGGGGAATATACAAGGAGAGTCCTCATATTATAATAGAAGAAATGAATCTAATGAGAACTCTGAAAATGAAATGGGATTTTTAATAGTTCTGTAAAAACGACCAGTATGTGTTGTATATTGGTGAATTTATCATTTTTTTATTTTTTCTTATTGCCCCCTATGAATTAATTTGACAAATTCAAGCTCAAAATAGCGCATATGATTTAAATTCATTAATTACAGCGATGGTGTACTGAAAAAACGATCAAGCAATAAGAGAAAAGTTTACAGGTCATTATCATATGCTAAATTTTATGTCATCTTAGTGAAAATATGTCACGTTTTGTTAAATTAAAAATTGGTAGATTTTAATAAGAGGAATTAAAACACAAATCTTTTTCGTGCCAAGTCTATTTTAAATAAGAATATTCTTATCACGCAGGAGTCCTTGGATTCCTTTCAGTGGAATGACCTGCTCTTGCCAGCTATTTAGATGCCTATCATGTTAGTGGTTACGACTCCCATCTTGGGAATGTCTTATAAGCTTACGTTACGTAGGGGAATGTCTAATAAACTTACGTTACGTTGGGATCGAAAAGAAAAAGGACATATCTTCGTTTGAGACCGTAGCAAAGGAACTTCCTCCAATTACTATTATTACTAGGGCGCATTGATCCCCTGAGACGAATGAAAAATGGTACTCACTGTAGAAATCACTGCGCCAAATAGTCCAATGAATAAAATATACTCAGCACCGCCACTTACCTGCAAGAAAGAGAAGAAATATTAGGTTTATGGTCAAAATGTCAATGAATAATGAAATATTTTATTTGAATTAGGTATTTACTATTTAACGCTAGCATTTGTATTCTCAAAATAATAGTGCAGCATATAAAATTTACGGCAAAATTTACACCCAGATGTTGTTGAAGGCACACTATAATATGACAAAAAGAAAGAAAATTAAATAATAGCTAAGAATATTTTTAGTTGGTTATTTTAGTACCCTGTAAGCCACCGCTAGGGTGTGTGACAGGGAGTCAATATGAACCGGACTAGTTTTGACCAGAATATGACCCTACCGCAGTCGGACAATGAATATTTTTATAGTTTTCTATCCCCACTATTATTCTTGATTAAATTTCTTCAGAAACTTAATTTACAGGGAAGCACCCAAAAGTGGTAGGACTGATTTTCTCTGGCGCGAACGGTGCGGTGGAGGGGGGTCTGCCTGGCAGAGTAAGGTGGAGGGGGCTCTTAGCAACAGACCGACACCAACCTGAGTCGCCTGCAGGCTGTCGTTGAGTGAGGACACCGTTTTTAGTGAAGCAAGTTTTTTGTCCGCGTCCAAAAACAAAATGAATCTGAATTTAGAGCAACGTTATTCCGTGAAGTTTTGTTCGAAACTCGGGAAGACGGCAACTGAGACCCTCGATATGATCAAGCAGGCTTATAGGGACACTGCCTTAAGCCGTTCCACAGTATTTGAGTGGCACAAGTTGTTTAAAGAGGGTAGGGAGCTCGTTGAAGACGACCATCGCTCCGGACGGCCGTCGACGGCAAGAACCGACACGAATGTGGACAGAGTGAAGACACTACTGAACACAGACCGACGCTTAACCAGTGAAGAAATTGCAGACCAATTGGGTCTGTCTGAATCCAACGTCCAACGCATTATTTCACAGGATTTGGCCATGAGCAAGGTGTGCGCCAAGATGATGCCGAAAATTCTGCCATGGCGCACTCGTCGTCAGCTCCTGGCCAAATACGGCGTTGCCACGTTGTTGCACCCGCCCTATTCTCCCGATCTGGCACCACCGGACTTCTTCTTCTTCCCCCTGATGAAAAGACAGCTCAAGGGACGACGTTTTGACTCGATAAAGGCCGTTCAAGAGGCTTCGACGAGGGTCATCAACGGCATCCCCAAAGAAAATTTCCAGCGGGCGTACGGGGAATGGGAGCAACGTTATACTAAGTGTGTAGCAGCTCAAGGAGCATACTTTGAAGATTATTAAGTCGATGTAAGTATATCGTCAATAAAATTCTTGTAAAAAAATCAGTCCTACCACTTTTGGGTGCGACCCTGTATACTATCGATTGATAAAATATACTTTTTTTATAAAATTAATAAAATGTAAATAAATTATCTACACTTTTCGAGTGCAGAGGTGATTATCCTTGTCCAATTGCTCTCAGCATGGCCTTATTTATCTGACCGGGGAGTGTTAGCGGAGATATTCTACAACAATGGGTGATACCTAGAAAAAGAAAGTTCCATATCTCGAATACGTCTCTACTTGCTAGAAATAGCACACACTTGACTTTATTCTAGATAAATAAAATATTTGCATTGTTTTTGTGGCTATGGAGTCCGAAAAGGCGTTCAGTGTATCTTTAATCATGTTTGGTAGTGAATCACCGCTTAGGTGCCTAGTAATATGACACTATGCAGTAGTTTTTATGTCAATTGCTAACGTGGAATGAGTAAACGTCGTGAAATTTACAAAAAAAGATATTAACACGGTAATACCGGTTTCATTAAATAGGTCATCTTCTGGTAAAAAATATTGCTACCGTGTTATCATATTCAGGGATTACGTGGGCTGTTCAAAAAAGACAGTTGATATAATTGGTATTTACATAATTTACTTTTCAAAAATGAAATTCTAAGTTATATTATATTGTTTGAGAATGTTAGGCAAGCTAAGAAATGTTGGACGAAATAAAGGGAGAAAACAAGCAGTCAGAATCAAAGAGGGGCTCATTTAATGCTGGATGTCAGGGTGTATTTTTCGAAGATAGACAAAGGAATTGTTACTGTACCGTTGTGTAACTTATGAACACCCAAAACAGATCTCAACCAGTAGATTACTGAAAACAAATATTTAGCAAGCTGAACATGTTTCAACTTGCAACTGCTGCCGCTGACGCAACACTGGAACCAAAATTCAATGGAACTAGTACCACATATTCTTGTACATTATACATTAAGCTAACGATAACATATAATTTATTTATTTTTATTTATTTCCTTATGTACCCTACAAGAACGCTAGGGTGTGTGGCTGGGGGTGAATACACACCAGACTTATTTTTACCTGAACATGACACTACTACGGTCGGACGATGTTATTATGATCCCCTATCAATTGCGGAAAAAATGACATCCTAAATCTATCTTTTCTAAACTTAATCTCTCTAATTTTACTAACAGGATCTCTCCTACCGTAGTACGATGGAGGTAATAATATATTTCCAGCATCCTTGCGAAAGAGATTCCCTTCCAGTTCAAACAAGACCTTCAATCTGTAATTTAACCTTCGCTCCGTGAGTGATTCCCAGCCTAGCTGGTCTAATATTTTGGATACGCCACTAAGTTTATCATAAGAACGTTTTACAAATCTAGCTTCTCTACCCTGCACGCGATCCGATTCGGCGATTAATACAATTTTACGTGGACCCCATATACTTGCATCATAATCCAAATGAGGCCTAACCAGCAAAATGTAACATTTCTCTTTGAATGTTTCATCATATCATCCAGGAGAGATCGTGGGTGTTCCATTTCGGTGTTCCCAATTCAGTAGGTGTTCGGGAGGGAATTCTTCTTTTTCCAAAAATTTATGACTACGCACTTTTTTAAGTTTAATTCTAATTACCAAGTGTCGCACCAGCGTTTTACAGCATTATGGTCATCTGGAAAACAAAGCTGCTATGCCCTCAGGATCACGGATATCACGGTAAACCACTGCATCATCGGCAAACAAGTGTATATTACTAGTGACTAAGTGTCAACGTCGTTAACGTAAAGTAGGAATAAAAGAGGTCCGATGGCACTTCCCTGGGGAACACCTGAAATAACTTCTATTGCATTTGAACAATTCCATCTTCAACCCCTCTTTTTACCCGAGCATTAAAAAAGTCTTTAATCCAACCCCGGATATTTTTATATATGTCAAATGCTTCTAGCTTTGCGCATAGTTTACTATGAGGTGCTTTGTCGAAGACATTCTTAAAATCTATAAAAATCAGGTCCACCGGAACATTGCTCTCTCCCGAAATAAGAATGCCATTAACAAAAAGCGCAAGTTGTGTCTCGCAGGATCTATCTTCTCGGAAACCGTGATGATTTTTCATTAATAACTCCAGATTATCAAGGTGTCTCATGATCGAACTAGCAACTATATGTTCCATAACCTTGCACGAAATGGATGTGAGAGAAATAGGAAGTAGGTATACTACCTTGATCAAAAATTTCCCGGAATTTATTCAGAAAATTAAAAATACAAGTTTATTCATATAAATCTATATTGTCCCCTTCAAAGTAATCCCTATCGACTGCAACACACTTATGCCAGCGCTTGATCCAATCCTCGAAACATTTTTTATATTCGGTTTTCGGTATGTCCATCAGTGCTTCCTGCGATTTTTCCATTACTTCCTCTCGGCTGCTAAAACGCGTTCCCCGTAATGGTTTTTTAACTCGATTGAACAGAAAGAAGTCACAGGGAGCCAAATCAGGTGAATTCGGTGGCTGTTGGATGGTATTTGTTGCATTTTTCGTCAAAAAATTACGAATAATGATAGCACTGTGCGACGGTGCGTTATCATGGTGCAAAATCCACGAGTTTTCTGCCCACATTTCTGGTCTCTTTCGGCGAATTGCTTCACGCAAACGTCTCATAACGCCCAAATAATACTCTTTGTTTACTGTCTGGCCTTCTGGCAAAAATTCATGATGCAATACACCGTTGTAATCCATGAAAACCGTCAGCATTGCCTTTTTTTTTTACTGTAAACGACGTGGTTTTTTTGGTCTCGGCTCATTTGGTGAACGCCATTCACTTGCCTGATGTCTGGATTGCGTGTCGTACTCATAAACCCTCGTCTCGTCTCCAGTAATGATCCTTTTGATGAATGTGGGATCGGATTCAGCCTCGCAAATCATGTCTTTTGCGACGTCAACACGGTCTCTTTTTTGCATGAAATTGAGGTCTTTTGGCACCAACTTTGCTGCTACACGACGGAAACCCAAATCATTAACCACAATGTCTTGGGCGGATCCATAGGCAATGTTCAAGTCCTCCGCTATTTCTCTGATGGTTAATTTGCGGTTATTGACCAACATTTCTTTTACTTTATCAATTTATCAATTTTTTCACCGACTTTCGATGTCGATGGTCTGCCACTGCGTTCATCATCTTCGATTGACTCACGACCACTTCTGAACCGCTCGTGCCACTGGTAAACGACCGTTTTTTTTTAGAGAATCGTTGCCGAAACACTTTTCCAACATTTCCAACGTCCGTGCGCCACTAAATCCGTTTTTTACGCAAAATTTAATACAAGTTCGTTGTTGCAAATTTAAATCCATTTCTGAAATTGTAAAAAATCGCCAACACACACAGAGATAGATGTACTCTTGGCTACGTAACTTTTGCAAATTTCAAGTTATGACACTAAGATTTAAAGGGAATATCAACAACAGATGTACCAATTTAACAAAAAAACAGAACTCAAATCGGAACGATGGGAGCGCCCCACGGTGGTTATTCCGGGAACTTTTTGATCAAGGTAGTATAGTATAGGAAATATTCTTTCGCCTTTATCGTTTTTGATTGAATTAACAGTTGACTTATTGCCCTGAACTTCTCTGACGCATGACCAAAATACTTTCGGATTCTCTTTCAAATTTTCCGCTAATCTTTTCCTGAATTCCCTTAACGCTTTCCGAAACTCATTCTTGTCATTCGCCCTAGATATCTGATAATCATAAGTGATCTCATTCCTTTTTCCGCTAGTGATATCATCCCTAATATTTTTCATTTTGGCATGACATAGCCTTTGACGTCGCAATGCCTTTCTAACATCTGCGTTCTACTATCTAGGTTCTGTGTAATCTTTTATAAATTGACTGGAAATGACCATGTTGACTGCCTAGCGCGTGATCTCAAGGAAGTGATTCCACGTACCCTCAGTATTTCGGTGATAATTATTTTTCTTAAAACTAGAAAACTGATTCTGTAGCACGCACTTTAGGCCATTGTAGTCCCCTTCTTTGAACAAAAGAATTTTCCTTTTAAGGTTCTTTTTTCGGAGCCCATGGAGCGAAAACTTGGGATTTACTGCCTTGTGATCACTGAATCTTTTTATAGTTTCTATAGTTAAGACTTCGGGATATTTGTTGCTAACAAATCAAGAATATTATCGCCCCAAGTTGGTGAATTGACAAGTTGATTCAATGAGTTCAACATAAAAGAATTCAAAAGCGATTCGCAGATATCTTTGTTTTTACCACCAGTTTTGAAACTATATGTGCTCCAGTCAATATAATTGATATGTCCACCGATCATAACGTCGCGATCATTGTTTTGGGATAAGAAACCTTTGATTTTCTGATCAAATTCTAGTATTTAATTGTCTTTATCGACTCGCGGTCAGTAAAACGCGCATACATCGATTCTTTTGGAATGAGGACTTTTAATTGAGCCCTAAACGTTTTCCAAACCATTACCCGAAATTTATTTTTTACAAATTAGGTTTAGGCGCATAAAAATGTATGACATGTTCTTATTGAAAAGTCGCCGTCCTTGATAAAGCCAGATACCACCATCATCAGATGAGATTCGCAGGATATGTTCCTGTATTTGTCACAACAGAAGCGATGCGTCACTCAAATTCGTGTACGCAGTTTATTAAATGGCTGCGGGATGACTCTCCCTTCCCCCATTTAATCATTCCGATCCGGCGGCAAGGAGATTCGAGGCCCTCACTTCACCTGAGACATGAGAGAATCAGTCTGATTACCATGCAGGAGTGGCTGGCAGGATCCACACGCTCGACAGCACGGCGCGCGCTCGTCTCGCCTTAATCCTGGTTAATTAGTGCCCATTCTCCTTCCCGGTTAAGTCCCCCGTAGGTACCTCCGCCCCATCGCTTCTCCTCCGCAACGCCCCCGGCTCCAGTCGAATCACCGACCCGAAATCGTTCCGGTGAGCTTTTCTCCAAGGAGGGGCACGGCACTGCGCTGCTTATCTCCCTTTCCCTTCCCCACCGCCCGACCTGTACACAACCCCCCCCCTCCGGACACCCCGATCGCATGCGTGGGACTCAACCGCAATCTTCTCAACCCTCGCAGCGATGGAGGCCGGAGGCGATTCGCCGTCGGTCCCTTAGTTCCCTCGCTCATTTTTCACTCCGATGGTCCCCTCCACCCACGTGCCCCCCGCCCCTTCAGCCCGCCACGTATTACTACGCGGAGTCGATTGGCGCGGATTGCGCGATATCAGTGATAGTGAGGTGGTGTGCCTTGATGCGGGGGTGGCGAGACGATGTCGGTGACCGGATGTATATGAGAATACCTCTCTTTTTCCGCTATAGCCGTCATTAAGCGTGGTTATACGAGTAAGTAGTTTTTTTACCACAACATCGCAATCGCTCATTAGATAATATTCTTCGACACAATTTGCGAGCATTAAGACTCGGCCTGCGAATGATTTGTGGTAGCGGAAGTAGTCGCATAATCTCTACTTCCTTGGCGCGAGTTTATCGTTGTAGTAATCTGCCGTTTACGGTAAGGTATGGATGGATCAACATACATACCACCGCCACATATCCCAGCCTCGCCTATAAGTCATAAAATGTCACCTTTAACCATCTTCGATTTCTCATTCTTTCCTCCTCCCTTCACCTTGTGCAACACTCTTAATCATTTCATCCCCCTACTTCTCCTGTCCAACTTTCTCCTCTCTATTGCGGTCTTAAGCGTTTCATACCCAATTAAGACGCCCCGTATCCACTTTTCCCGACTCATTTGGATTACTCCAAAGAAACCCCCTCATGCTATGCTGCAACTTTGTCGCTCTTTTTCTTTTCTGGCTATTTTACTTATTTCATCCTCCTCCACATTCACATCTCAAAACTTTCAATTCACACTTATTTTCTATCCTCAACGTTTATGTTTTCGCGTCAGGCAAACTATGTTCCATTACAAAGTTTTCACTAATCTTTCGTCAACCTCCGTACTCAGCGTCCCTGTCATCAACTTCCTCCTCTTTGTGGTTGCTTATGTGCCTAACGCGTTTCCTTTTATTCATCACTACTGATTTTTCAGCCTTAATTTTCATACATTTCCAAAATATGTATTCTGAGAAGAATAGGAGTAACGGAGGGAAACTAGGCACTATGACGAGTACACCTCGCAAGTAACGCCCGTTACGAGCGCAATGGAGATCCGCGCCTCTCTTTAGTTCTATTTTTGGATGGATTTAACATATAAGTACTCTACAGTCGCTTCCTCACTTATCTGAGAATTATCCGTCTATCATCTTCTATTCTAAGAAGATAAATTATTTAATACGTCTCAACTACCTATCCCACCATATCCCCCTCACTACCTCGCCGCCGACTCTCCATGACTTCCTTTCTAACAGTCTCGCTCTCTCCAACCCCTTGTCCACGACCCTAATGCCTTCAATCTCTGTAAGACTTCCATCATTTGAGCTTCCGTATCCACTGAGAATATTATAACGCATTATTATTTCTTAATTAATAAAATTTATGCTGTTTTATCCTGCCAGCATAATCGCCGGTGACGTCAGAAATTCTATAATGGTTTGATATTTGATCTTTTAGTACCCTGCAAGCCACCGCTAGGGTATGTCGCAGGGTGAATACACACCAGACTAACTTTTAACCGAATATCACCCTACCGTGGTCGGAAAATGTTATCCTGATCCCCTATTGTCCGTGGAAAAAAATGATATTTTAAATCTATTTGTTCTACACCTAATCTCTCCCATTTTATTGGCATTATTTACCCTACCCTAGTACGATGGAGATAAAAAATACATTTTCAACGTCACTGCTAAAGAGACGTCCTCCCAATGTATGCAAGAGATTTAATCTGTAATTTAACCTTCGCTCCGAGAGTGATTCTCAGCCTAGCTCTTCCAATATTTTTGATACGCTACTAAGTTTACCAAATATATGTAAACTAAGTATACCTAAGTACTGTGCATGGTTTGTATGCTAACTGAACTGACTTTGGGTAATCGAAAAGCAGCTAGTTTATGGTGCTATATAAGAAAAGTTGGAAGAAGACGCCTTTTTCAAGAAAAATTTTCAATATATCCTAGCACCTTAATTTTCTCGTTTGAGAAAAAGGTAAAATAAGACAACGGACAAAATATTCCATCTGAGTTCTCCAATTCGACGCCTATATTCATGGAAAATATTTATTGGCTCTTAAAAAGTGGAAAAACAAGAGCGAAGCGTTACACAGAGCTGGTTTCACTCACATTTACAACTAAACCTACGTCATATTCTAAGAGCTTCCATGGCAACGCGAGACATATGTTATATGTTATATTAGATTTCGGTATTCACAAATCGTTCGTAAAACCGATTTCAGATGAAAGGGTAATGTTTTTCCATTGATACTGCTAAGGTATTATAGCTGGCGCAATGTATAACTCTGCAGTGATCGCGATTTGTTGGAGATAATTATTCAAATATTTCGATGACGGAGTCATCTTTCTTTAATACTACTCGAGTTGGTGACTTTCCGATCTTTTCCCTGAATTTATGTGACTCTCCGATCTTTCGACTGAGCGTCCCAATAATTCCACCGGTGCCCCACGTACGTTAAATAAGAGGACCCTGTAACCTTCCAAAGGTCCTACAATTAATCTCGCTCCCTTCCTGGACTCATCATAGTCCCTTTTTAAAACCTGTAACTCTTTAGTTTCTTTCGCAAGATTTTCACAACTCTCAAACTCAGCCCATCTCTTTTTCATGAAAAGAATTCACAAATCCAGCTTATCTTCCTTGAACTTCTCACTAACTCTCTGGTTTTTCAAACACATCCGTCCAATGTGATCTTACCAATGTAGAAAGTCTCTTCCTCTTAACATTTGGATCGATTTTTCTTCTGAAACTCTTATAAAAAGGCCAACTTTCCTTGAGGTGGGACCGAAAGGCTAGATTAAACGTGAAAATAGAAATTCATAATCTAGAGCAATTAAAGTAGTTTACCGATCACGGAGATGTTTTGGATAGTAATGTTAAACATAGTACGGACACAAGAAGAAGAATTGCGTTAGGAGAAGAAGCTTTCATTAGGAGGGAATCGCTGATAGGAACGTTGAGTAAGGATGTTGAGAAAAGCCTCGTTAAAACTTTATGGAGCATGGTTTTGTAGGAAACATGGAAATAGAGTATTTTGATTGGCGTTGAGATGTTGATGGCCGTGATAGAAGGAGAACGTTAGGCAAGTGAGGAATGAGTAGGAAAAGAGTAGGCGTGTTGGAGAGAAGTTATTTTTCGTTGTGCCGTCTGTTTCCATCCAAAGCTTATCTTCAACGGTATACTACCGATAAAAAATCTGACAAAACATGCCTTAGCAAAGGTTGGAATTTCAAATTAGACAGATGCTGTTTGAATTTACCGCTCCTAATATTACAGTCTCCATTATTTTCATAAATTTTCCGTGGTTCTACGAAGCCTGTAAAACTTGAACGTAAATATTGGGAGATAATACATATGAATTGGTAACAGTTTGAAACTAAGCGGGGATCGGGACGGTGCGAAGGCTTACGTACTAGCTTCCAACCCAGAGGGCCCGGGTTTGAATCCCAGGGGCGGCAGATATTTTTCAGTGTTATCCAGATCCCTACTTGAAGCGCTCCGTGGAGAGCACTTGGAGTGAGTACGCCGTCCATCGGATGGGACGTTAAACTGCGGACCCCTTGGCGCCTTTCGTTAAGAGTAGAGTTTCTCTCCACTATTTATCCTTTCCTGTCCATCCCTAATGGCGCAAATGACCTTAGCTGTCAGTCGCCTCCCATAAAATTAGGACTATGAGACGCGACAAAGAAATCCTCCACAAGTCAACAAATCAACAACCTCCTATTCCGACAACCTCCTATCCAAGCCCCTTCCTGTCCATTCCTAATGGCGCACATCACCTCAGAAGTGGGTCTTCTCCCCTAAATAATACTACTACTGAAACTAAGTTTACGAATATGCACGGAAATTACTATTGGGTATTTATTATGTGGTAATGGAGGTGGGTGTGTGCATGTGTATACATGTTTTAGGGTATGAATATGCATGTTTCCATCTATATGTAGTGTCTACTGCATCTACATCTTTAAACATATGTAGCGCATATATGCGTACATATATTTAAAGTAGTTGAAGAGATATTTAGCAAGAAACATGTCACTCTTGTTGCATGCCTTCACATGAAATAGTGGTGGTACAATGTGCACTTTTCTTGTTTATGATAAGTGCTTACTAGTTCATTGCATGTTAATTTTTTCTGTAGTAAGGCTCATGCATGGTACGTGACTTTGCTCGTGTGCTAAGCATGCTTGGTGAAAATACACCCCTTGCCACACACCTTAGCGGTAGATTGCAGGGTACTATGAAGATTTTACATGAGAGTCATAAAAATTGTATTGTTATGACCTTAAGTTGCACCGGGTATATAGTTTTAAATATATTATAATATAATTTTTTATATAGTATAGTATAATTTTTAGACTGAAATCAATAGCATGGTAATCTAAACTTAAGTAAGAATGCGGATTAAATTATTCTTGAAAATTGATATCTTAAGATGTGTAATTTAAAGAGAAGTAAATGCGCGTATAATGTGTGAATTAGTATGCATGAATTAACAATGATGTAATAATATGGATATAATAAATTGTACTGGTTCTCATGCATTAATTTAAATTTCCCGATTTGGAAAAAGGGCAATATACTTTTAATTTACATCAATATTAAGATTATACCACTGAAACATGACTTCTGTGCAACGGTCACCTAGTTCTCCGAAGCCCATTCCAAAGAAAGTCTATGGTTTATGCAGGCGAAATGTACGTCATCTAGCTATACATCATCCTCAAGGGCATATGGCAGGGTGTGTTAGGTCACCAGCCATCATATAGTAACGGAGTCATCTAAATAAACCTGGATAAGAGGAGCTCTTCACAAGTGTTATTTGAAGATAAATGGTATATCTCATTATATCTATCTATTACTTTTACTAGATCGGAACGTTTTTTTGTAAATAAAATAAAACTATTAGAACTTCATAGTCTCCAATGCAATATTTAGTACCTAATACATGAATCACATTAAAAATAAATGAAAACCATTTCTTAAGATATTGGAACATAAATGTTATTTCCTAATGACGAGTTCGACTAGCACATCTGAAAACTTCGGGGTGTGATTTTTCCAATGATGCATTAATTTTCCCAATAAATACGATCAATCTTTCAAAAATGGAAAAAATATCGTCTGCCCTTCCTTGTGAAACAGACTATCGCCGCGCTGCCGTCTCCATCCCTAGAAGTGGCGCTGATTCATTGTGTGGAATTCCCAAATCTGCATTGGGGACCTGAGCGTTACTATTCTTTCTCGCTCAAAATTCCTTCCAAGGTTCTCTCTTTCTCTCGCTAAGCCCTGTGTCACGTCCGGAAACGAATCCTGGTAGAGACTGAATTAAAGAGCGGAGTGCGCTCATATCTTATCCAAGGGCCGTGTTAGCCTTTTGTCTTAGGTCCACGTCTACGCGAAGGACCGCGATTCTTATTCCGTGAAAGCGTCAATAGATGGATGATGCTACCTTGAGAGCAAGCTGTTGATGGGATCCCCGTCGCTCACCTCCCTCCGCAAAACCCCCCGGTTAGTAAAGTGGCTGGAAGCTCGAGGCAGTCCGGTTCATTCGTCAGCTTTTGTGAGAGACTCAAAGTATCAATTCATCCGCGGAAGCCGGTCATTTCCCGCGCAAAATATCCCAAAAAATTGGAAACCATTCTTCCTGAATATTTACCCAATTTCAGAGCCGTAATTTCTTGAGCATTCCATTTGGTTGCAAAAGGTGGAGAAGGAACGCATTACTACACCAATTGGTCGAACCCAGTGGATCTTTCGTGATTTTCCACCTAAATGCCGTACATTCTAAACCTGGCCTTAACAATGAACCACAGAAAAGAAACTATCTTTTCATCGTTACAAAACATTTTAGCTACTCGCCCGAAGGCTTCTTCATATCATGTTTGATTTCCATGAAAGGGTGGTGGCAAGAATACCCGTTAAGTACTTCATAGTGTTTATCTTCATTTAATTTAATTCCATCGATTTATACAAAATACCATGTTTCCAACGCGATTTCTATTCCAGATCACACGAGATATTTTTGATCTCATCAAAAGAGTTCTCAGTACTTTTCTCATATCTGCAGCCCGATAAGACTAGTCATATTTTCATTTGCCTACATCCATTAAGCAGATGCTTACAAATAAATAGACAATCAACTTTGCGTGAAGTAATCCTAAATAGATTAGGATATTACCTTAAAAACACGGCATTTCGTCAAATATCCCTTCGTCCCTCGGGTTGCATCCCATCATTTGAATGAATACATTTTAACCGCTCTCAGGGTGTACAGGTAAACAGATGTACCTGTAGGCAAAGGTGAAAATTCATCGGTTGCCGTTTTAATCAGGAGAGGAAAAGCAGCCTCCTCTTTGTTCAAAGGTCGCATGTTCGAGTCGTTCTCTGGGAATCGATGTGGTGTATATTCAGGAGGTTGAAAATGTAACTGAGTAGCTAATATTTCCATATTGAAATATCCAAGGTACACCCGAGAGAGCATAAGTGTCAAGAAAGTCATGCTTTTGATTTCACAACCCATATTTTTAAACCCATTTTCCAAAACTTCATTGAAACCTTCAGCCGTATGAAAAAATATTTGTTCACAAAGCAATAGGTGCATTTAAAAAGCATTGAAACTAGCCTGGAAAAGTTGTAGCCATATCATTTTTCGATATTTAGAGAATTTTATACGTACCAGCGCGTCGTACTAAGGCACACAATTTCAAATGTTGCTTACAATAGAAATTAACGTAAAATTCTCTATGGTCATATCACTCGCTTAAGGCCACATTTTAAAGCAACAGGCTGGATGCTGCACCACAATAACACAGCAATGCATCGAAATGCTTATTTCTGAGAATGGCATGATTAAGTGATGTGAAATGCATTCCTCATCCTCCCTATGGTCCAACCCTAGCCACATGTGAGTTTTCCTGTTTCCCAACGTGTATAAAAATGTTTGTAGGAAATGCTTTTTATTATTAGATGCAGTGTTGAAGGCTGCTGACGCTATTACGAAGGACCTATTAAATAATTGCTTTTAACCTACCTCCGAGGACTGGTAAAGCACATGGGGCAAGGGAATCTCGTCAAATGGGGGCTACGAGTACTTTGAGGGTGGCATCAATATTAGGAGGATAAGTAACTGTGAAAGGTATGTGAAAAAAGGTATGATAATTCTTTACTGAAATTTCCTCGTTCATCTGTGATGTGATTTTTGTATTGCCGTAGAGGTTTTTATTATGTAACCCATCCCTTCACTTTTTCCATATATAATTCTCTAATTAGTCAGATCTCTAGTAATTATCAACATGCATTAACAAATATATTACGGCATCGTAACACCTCGAATTTATTCCTGTAGTGTTGTATAAGCTTAAGAAAAATGTCTTACAAAGCCAAAATAAGTTTGCGCCTTTATGCCTTTCTCAACATTAAAGTAGAGCCTTGAAAATTATGCCTCATACAAAATTATGTTGAAGTTTCTTGACTAAAGAAGCATCGGGGAAGATACGTCAAGGCAGAAGGCGCAGCATTGTATTGATTTCGCTCGATCAACTTGTAAGAGTAACTTCACAATTAGTAACTTAACGCAAGTTTTAGTTCAAAACTTTCTTTATCTTCCACGCTTTCATATGCTCGTGATTTCCCCACCAAGTAAATACAAATGTCAATTCGTGATCTGACTAAATATTCTATGAATTCTCTACGGTTCCATTAATATAAATGGACAGTGGAAGAGAACCCCAATCTAACTCCACTATCAATATAAAACGGCTCATGCATACAATAGCGGTATGTTTTTATCGACCTTGTTTTCTTGCTAGGGATATTGAGTGCCATGACCACATTTGTTTTTCATAAATACAGGTATGTATATCACACACGTTGAACCAATGGCAATCTACATATGTTCTACTTTACTGGATAAAACTACCTTTAAAAGAATTGTAAAAAGCGCAGTACAATTTCCGGTGAACAATTTAATCGACGCAGTCATTCAGAACTTCGCTGTATTGTGAGGTTTGCTCGGGTCATCCACCAGGTCAGGAGTTCCATGTTGGCCGACGTTCCAAAACTCGACTCTCGCTTGTCCCCAGAGAAGATGCTCGAGTCGAGCTTCAAAAGGTCGGCCAATATGGAACCCGGTGGAACCCAGACCCGAGAAATCTTCATGAAGCTGATACGCTGGAAAGGACCAGATCATATTTCGCTTAAACAAATTAGTAACTGATGCTCGCAGAGAGTAAATCAAGGAATTAAAAGACTACGTACGGCATTTAAAGCTTTATATTTGGTGTACAATTAATGTAATACGCCACTCATCTCGTACCCATCGCTTTAAAACACTAATCATTTCAATACTTGCTCGTTGAAAATGATAATAACCTCAATCACCCAGGATTATGAGTTTCTTATTTCCTCTTGAGTTTCAGGAACATATCTAGCCTTATCTAACCTTTTACTCTCATGTTAATTTAGCATGATGAAAGAAGACACTTTGCTTTTCTACATAGTATTTTTTTATTACGACCTAGGTCGTAATGAAAAAAATTACAGCGTAACATCTTCAGCGCCGGAAGTTATTACGCTGTAACGAAACCTAGATCGTAATAAAAAAAATTTACGTGGAAAAGCAAAGTGTCTTCTTTCGCCATGAAGAAATTCGACCAGGTCACGCCTGAAAGAGTGTCATTTGTTAATTTAACAGTTATCAAAACCTGTGGTCATTCTCAGTCTTAAATGAAATCGACTGAGTTTCGTTTCTCTCTTTTTTGTCTTTCTTTGAGGCATTTCGCCAAAGATCCATATTTACCCCTATGCCGTGTTTTCTCCATTTCGTTCATTTTCCACAAGAAATGTTTGGCGTTTAACCCAGCCCCCTACCATTTCCTCTTGTCGAACATCCTGGAGTGCACATGAGATTTGCATTAGGCGTAGTATAGGGAATAAAGCATTGTGCGCGGATCTTTTGTCATCCTCACGTGTGATTTCATTACCCAATGCGTGGGAAGTCGGCCAAAGACAACATTTTATCCTCGGCTGATGACGTTGCGCGGTAACCCGGAGGAGCCGAAAAAAATAAGATTACGTCTGCCAAAACGCAACAGCTTTTATGGAGCTCGGGTATCGCTAATGAGATCATCATCAATGACGCACACTTTTTTATGCACCACGCAAATTAGTTTCCAAGTTCATAAATATCCGGTTCAAACACATCAGTTCCATCTAATAAGGCACAGAGGATAATTATCATTTTCTCGGTTGAAAATATCAATTTTAATGCACCGAAAATTTTCTGTGAACCAAAAAAGAATGTGGTCATTCAGAATAATATTTCAACAATCCTACGGACTGCTCTTAGGAGACCGATTTACTAACAGAGCTCATGCATTGTACACGTAATATCGCCGACGAAAGATATTCTCTCTCAACGGCCACACTTTATGCGTCATAGTTTCTCAAGCACAGCATGGCCTGGCATATCTACTCGCCATAAAAACAAAAATGCTTCCGAGAGGACTCCCTGACAACCCTCCACGTTGCAGGAAGTCGATTCCTCTTAAAAGGATTCTTCGAGAAGACAAGCATAACCTACCGTATCTCACCCTTTTAGAGAGAAAACCGGCACAGCAAGGAGATGGCCCAGAGTAACTATTCATCCGGCTAGGAGCGCCTATTTATATCCAACTTGGAGGATAGCGGGTAGAAGTTTGATGAGGACTACTTCTCACCCCCTACTCACCCCACCCCCACCTCACCCACTCGTCCGCGCATTCCTCAAATAAATGTTGCCTGTCCGCTCGGATAAAAAAATCGGCCGATGAGGAACGGGGCACTATGCGCGACTCTGACAGACACATATTTCACCGCACTCGCCCCATGAGCTGAATCTTATTAAGCCTCAAACAGAGGGGGGGAAATACATTTTGGCGATGAAAATCGAGGAAAGAATGTATTTACGCGTTCGGAAGTGAATGTAACCACACGCAAATGTTTTTCAAAAACATACATCCTCACAAGATGAACTATTTGAAAATGATATACGATATCCAACAGTCGTAAATAAAATTCCAGGTCTGAGGGGTACCGAGAATAACGATGGAAAATCCACAGATCCTGCGTTTCTTTCAATCTTTCAGTCATATCATTCCTCAAAAAAGTTCCCTTAAATAGTACTTATCATCGAATTCAACTTAACTAATCCTTCAGTAGACTTCTTTAGGTTGTGAGGCAGTAATTACTTACATTAACTTAACCAAACAGCCGTATGACAACTTATTTTTTTTCAGAATGCCGCAAAAAAGCTCAAAGGATGCTTTGGAAACGGAAAAAGTGTTCACATGGCTAATTTTATTGACATATTTCTCTCTGGATCATTATCCAATATACATATACAATACTTGTACATATATGCCGACTATATCACACAATGGTCCTTTTTAATTGTGGGCCTATTAAAAGGTCCTATTAGAACACAAGGGGGATTATTATGGCCCCACACTGTTTAGACAACGAAGATAAGTTTAGGGAGATAGACTCAAGTATAGAAAGATACAAATATTTGTTTTTTCCTAGGGAAATCGGAATTCATAATAGTAAGAAATCGAATCATAAGTCATAATGAAAGAGGAGGGACATTCGATTTACAAGTGAGCATATTAAATGCTGCGTAGGCATAAGATATATTAGGCTGTACATATGCATGAATGCGTTAGATACTCGTAAATTTATTTGCATGTGTGTCAGTTAAAATTGATTTTGCATGAATGTATACGTCTCTGTTGGTGTGAATTGGCATACGTTTGTTAATTTTGCTGGTAGATTTATTCTGTTTTATGGGTGGTGACCTAAAATCTCCTGCCACACGCCCTTGCCGCCACCTTTGGGGTATTATTTAAAGGTATGTAATCATCCATACGAATTTCAGCAGATATGAAGGTATAAAAAATTTAAAACGATAGACTAGAGAGGGCTTAAGGTTGGTAGTAGCATTTTTTATCTGCCGGCGTAGTACTTTGGAGGGTAGAGCTAAGTTATCCAACATTCAGTTACTGACCACGGAGTTTCCGGCTAAATCCGGCCCTATTCGTGTGGGGGTGGATAACATTCTTGCAGGACTACTAAAGGGTTTAGGAAAATGTGGGAGGAAGAGGCTATATGGACTGATTCGTACTATCTATGAGAAAGGAATCCGGCCGGAAGACATTGTGAGATCAGTGTTAGCTCGTATTCCGAAAAAGGTAAAGGCTACATCATGTGAAGACTACAGGAAAATAAGTTTGATATTCCACGCAGCTAAAGTTATTCTCAGGATCATCAATAAAAGGATAGAGAGTAGGGCAAATGGTTACTTAGGGGATGATCAGTTTGGGTTTAGGAAGGGGAGAGGTACGCGTGATACCATTGCAGTAGTTAGATTATTAATCGAGAGGAATATAGAACACAACCAGGAGGTGTTTGCCTGTTTCGTAGATTTCGAAAAAGCTTTTGATAGAGTGAATTGGGAAAAACCAATGAGTATTCTGCAGAAAATAGGAATAGATTGGAGGGAAAGGAGGCTAATCCGCAACCTGTACATGTTTCAGACTGCTCAGGTGCGAGTGGGGAATGGGGAGTCCGGATGGGCAGCGTTGGGAAGAGGTGTAAGGCAGGGTTGCCCATTATCACCGTTGCTGTTCAACCTGTATGTTGAGGAAATGATTTAAGAGGCATGGGAAGAACTGGAGGTAGGAATGAAAGTGGGGGGGAATTCGTAAAATCAGTTAGGTTTGCTGATGACCAAGCTCTAGTTTGTCATCCAGCCAAGGGGTTGCAAGTATTGCTGAGCAAATTGGAAGTTCAGTGCGATAGATATGGGATAAGAAGCAATATTAATAAAACACAGGTTATGCGATTTTCTAGAAAGAAAAAGGCTAAGCTAAACATTAAAATAGGAGGGCAAAAACTAGAGCAGGTAGAATAGTTTACGTATCTCGGTAGTGTCTTGGACCAACACGGTCAAAGTAGTAGGGACGTAAGGAGAAGAATTGCGCTAGGCAAAGAGATTTTCATAAGTAGGAGGGAGTTGATGAGAGGGACGTTGAGTAAAGATATCAAGAAAATACTCGTAAAAACATTACTATGGAGCGTAGCTATGTACGGCGTGGAAACATGGTCAGGATAGGTGTAGATTGGAGCCTTTTGAAATGTGGGTGTGGAGAATGGAGAAGGTGAGATGGGCCGAGAAGAAAACAATTGAGGAAGTACTTGGTATGGTGGGCGAAGAGAGGGTTTTTTTCGGAGAAATCCTATGAGGGCAGGAAAAATGGATGAAGGGGGTATTGATCGGCAGTGGGATGTTGAAGACTGTAATAGAGGGGAGAATGAAACGAGGAAAGGACAGGAACAGGATAGGGATGTTGGACAGGATGAAGGAAGGAAGTACTCAGAGATGAAGGGGGACCTGATGTCGTGTAGGTGCCTGCATTTTGTGTTTTGTTAGGAGTCACAAAAAAAATTTATTTGGTAGTTGTGTCCATCCCAAAACCTACCTTAACCGGTAGATTACCTTATAATAATAGTAATAATTTAATCAATACTAAGGCAATTACTCCAAGAAGTACTTGGGATTTTTTTATTATATTGGCATTAAAAATATTTACTCGCGTTTACAACTATACGTTATCGAGGATTTCGTAAAAAGCGTTCATGCAATATTGCCCACCAAGCTCCAACAATCATAGACATGTCAAAGTTAGGCATGCTCTAATAGTAACAAAAAATTATTTGAAAGAGTTTTTTTCCAAAATCACTTCATATTTCAAAATTTCCAGTAGCTTAAAGTTTGTGTTCCGCCTACACCAACCAGTGAAACTAATTTTTATATAATTTTTACTGTTTAACTCCACTTACGATTAAAATAAATAAACTTTGGAGAATATTTTCTGTTACAATAAAAGTGACAAAGTTTGCATTAAAATAATAACAGGTTATATTTTTACTTCCAAGGATTACTGAAATACGCATACTAATACCAAACTAATTATGCACTGACCAAAAACATTGAAATAGATGGGGGAGATTAAGACACTGACCATTCATTTTAAGCATTACTGAAAAACGTAGCGTATAATTGTAACGTTTACAAAAATCATCTCATCACTACGATTTAACGAATAAATCGTTTCTCTATTTTTTGGGTAATATCGAATTGGCATTACCACAAATCAATTGAACCATCAGTTGTGATCAACTTCTCCATTTGTCACAGAACTTCAAGATGATCTTACGTCGTTTTCCGAGCGCCCTTACTTTAAAATAATGTATCAATCAAATGGAAATGTATTTTTTTTAATACTTTCGGGAGCATATCCTCTTGTTTCAACTACCGCATTTCCTCGCCTTACAAAATCACAGTCCATGTCAAAGGTTTTACTATCATTTCATTAACATTCTTAATCAACGTTCGAGCTATCAACATCCATATTCGTGAAATGATTTCATCAGGAAATGTTTTGTTCGTACAAAGTCGCCCACAAAAGATATGAGGGTGTTCAATGTGTTTTTGCGTAGCTCCCCTCATGCTGGCTGCCATTGGAACTTGGGGGTGACTGGAAAACAATGTTATCATAAGCAATGGAGCCCTTAAGGTGTTTTCTTAGGAGATGCTGACATCGGGTTTGTCTACATCATCCTTCCACAACTTTAAGACCCTACATGCATTCCCTTAATGTTTGTAACACTTTCCTCTAATTTATAGGATTCTCGCAGGTTTTTCACACCCCTCATCTCCGTGGGTGTTTTTTTGCGTGTTTTTACTAGGTGAGCAATGCCACGCTCTCCGTAGCTATTCCCACAGACCTCCTTTTTTGCTTAGAGCTTCCCTATTTTATTGTTCTCCTTTCCTGCTTTGAGTATGCGTATTTTTAGGTGTAAACTTAATTTATATATGTATATGTATGAATATATATATATATAAATATATATATATATATATATATATATATATATATATATATTAGTACAATACACAGTAACACACAAGCTCCAGGCGCGCCGAGCGGTGCTGGGCGCGCCTGGAGCGGCGGGAAAAAATCAGTACACTTATTTTCCGGACGAACCCTCTAGAAGTAAAATCATTACTCCTATATCTTTAGATGAAGACGGATTGTTTCCGTCGAAATATCAAGAAATAACGTGTGAGTGTTCTTCTTTTTTTGTGTTTCTATATTGTGTGCTACTGTGTATTGTACTATTCGGCACTTCCGCGCTACGCCTACGAAAGCATATATATATATATGCTTATAGTGTATATATATATATATATAGCATATATATATATATAGTATATATATATATATATAGTATATATATATAAGCATATATATATATATATATATATATATATATATATATATATATATATATACATTCAAACACGAAATCCTGCCAAACGGCGAACAAATGCTCGTTTTTATAGAAACAGATATAAGGAAAAGGAATAGGAACACACATAAAGGACAAACACAGGAGAGGTGGGGAAGGCGGAATCAAGCAGATCGTGGATGTAAAAATATTTCCTAGACCGCGATGTGAACTCCGGATCTTTCCACTTGTCGGGCGGAGGCTCTTAACAACTTGAGCTATCCAGGAAACGTTTCCTTATTAGATATATATATTTATGTGTATGCATGTAATTAAAAATTTAGTGCCAAATATAATACTATGTATACGACGATGGGTTAAATGGAAGAAGGGGCCATTAGGTCTCAATACCACCCAAATGAAGACATCTATCTATCTACAACAAAGTGGTGCGCTTGGATTGTCAAAGCTTTTAAAGCCCTAAGCTATAAAAAAGCCACTGCAAGGCCACGACAAACCACAATTTTGAAAAAAAAAATATATATATATATATATATTTATGAGACGTAAAAGATTTTTTGTTAATTACTCGCCCCCAAGTTTTGAAAATATCAGATGAAAAGCAGTGCTCATCATCAAGAGAGTAGTACACTCTTAATTACGCGATGGTCCGAATACGCTGAAAATTGGGAAAAAAATGATGCGCCAAATACCAACGCTCTGAGCAATACGAGGAGATGTGAAGTGCAAATGTACTTTGAAATCAGGGCAAACACACTCGTTTTTGTGTATATCTCTCCGTTTCCCCCGCCACCCCGAGTGGCCCCTTTCTTTTATTTCTTTCTGAGGCCCTGTGCGAGGGAATTGGATAAAATGTCAATGCAACGAGGTCCTAAGTTGAAGGAGCTCTTTCCTTAATTAAAGATGGCGGTGCAAATAGAGATAACTCACAGCTTTCGATGCAGTCGCAAAAAGAATCGTTCCGCCCCATTACCCCAGCAGCCCAGGGACAAACAAAAGGGATATCGATTTGCATGGAATTAGACAAAGTCGCGTCTAATTCGCTTCCTCCCCTGTGTCCAAACAAGGAATATTAATATGCAATCAAATCAATATAAACTTACAGTGAATCAATTCAATTTTCATCCCAAATGTGTTCTTTCGCTCATCACGACTGATTTTTATCGGCAAATTACACCATCTGAGCGAACGATTCCAATTACTATACTTGAATTCAATTGAATGGTGCTGAAATTTGGCATTATGCCTAGTGGCACAGTAAGGATTAGACACAAAAAAGCAAATCATGAAAAAAATAGAAGAAATTTTTAAATGTGCTACGGTGAAAATCTTTTCAGAAATTAAGTAGCAAAAAATTAATTAAATGAGTTACCAGGGAATAAAATTAATTAACAGGGAATTAAAGTAAACACCTCGTGCATTTCATATCAGAATGGGTAAGAAATGTTTCCAATTCGTCCGGATGGCATATAAATTCTTTACATGGAGTTGGGAAAAATTGAATGAAGAACAAGGAATGAGGAGTGAAACGAAAGTTCTACTCATTTTCACGCTTGCATTTTTTGCACACTCACGTGATTATCCGTGACTTTTACAAAAATCTCGCGGCTGGGTTACATTTAGGAATTTTCGATTAAATAAGTGTATTTCCTCTTATTTCGCAAGAGAAGCCATTGAGAATATATTCGCAAATTCGCAACTCCGTGTCGTTGATTTGCCATAATTTCATTCGGGAAAATCTATATGCAAAAGAATCTTGAAACATTGAATGAAAAAATAAATATCTCACTTGGCGTCACTGATAATAAAAGTTGCCAGTTCATTCATAATCAAATTTAAAAAGCCTAAAAGATCGAATTACTACGCGATAAATCTTGTTAGATTTATTTTCATTCTTCAAATTCATTTATTTAATACTTTTTCCAAATTTATTTTAATATTTTAGATATTTTTTACATTTCAGACAGTTTAATTTTTCAAGTTAGTTGATGAAATTTTAAACATTTCCTTCATTAAAGATTCATACATAATTTATTACTTATGAGTTAACCCGGTTAATTTTATACAATACTATTCCGAGTATTAAACATTTCAACTGCCTCATTTAGCCCATCTTTAATAAGGAATATTATAGCGAAAAGGTAATCCTATAACTTTAACAAACAGATAGTTCACAAAAGGAAAAGTATATCTATATAACCATTTCTGCTTGCAATATTTAATTACCAAGTTTTCAATACTTATCTACCTTCGAACTTCTCTTCAAAGCTTTCTCTGTTTTGGTAAGCATAGCAGTTAGTAAACTTTACCGCAAGTTGGAATGTAAGGTAAGATATTTCTTGGGACGATTTCAGAAAATAATTAAGTAACTGTAAACTCCATAATCTAATTTAGATACTACAACAAAATTTGATTTATTGAAAATAGTTTTAACTAATTAATCAGAATTTTTGTACCTTGAATAATAAGTTGCCTACAAATTATCTACAAAATTAAAATCATATTGTTACTGTTCCAATTCAGTTCATTGTAAAATTACAACTGCTAGAAGTTCATTCGTACAAATTGGGAATATCGAAGCTTCTTTAAACTTCATATTTCCTTTACATCTTAAGTACCAAATATTTAATATAAAAGGCAAATTTGATAGGTCTACTTTTAACATCAATTATTTAAATCTAATATAGTAGGGCTATGAAATTGAATTTTTTATTTCATTAATTCACATCCCAGGTTAGTAGTTAAAAAAACAGTTTATGCCATCCGCAAATTACTTTGTATGCGTTTGCGATGTACATATTTTCAAAGCAGCAGCATACAAGTAGCAGTTAACAAAGAATGAAAATAAATTAATGTAATTTAAACGCAATATTTTCTGTGCTGTAGAGTAGATCAATGAATCGACAAGGTCAATTTCAGTGAATCTACGAGCAAATTTTAACGCCATGAAGTATTATAGCCACATTCTCATTTGCACAGAGCGATTAAACCGCAAATCGCTGGAGTTCGTAAAGGAGGGAAATTACTACCCAAGGAAAATGGAAGAGCGATCGGGTCTCAGGTGATTTTCCGCTAGCTAGGTAAGTTGAACATTTTCTCTTTAATCGTTTCAAGATCCTGGAAGAGGGGAAACACGATTATTTCGAAACAGGCAATGTGAGTCATCTAAACCGAAATTCTACGAGATGCATATTGTAACGATACTCGTAAATTCTCAAGCTGACAGCCATTTCATTACATTCGTGTATGCGAGATACGTTGCCTAGGTGCAATCATGCCGTGTACTATCGTCGGCATAGGAGCTATTTAATATATCCCATGAAAACGAAGCCGAATTGGGCGATATTATCTCTTCCGCTAGCTAATTGTCTTCTAGTAGTAGTAGTTTTGAGGGGAGGCGACCGACAGCTAAGGTCATTTGCGCCATAGGGGATGGATAGGAAAGGATGAAGGGTGGAGAGAAACCCGGCGTCGGCATTAGCCTACTCTTTACGAAAGGCGCCAAGGGGTCCACAGTTTAACGTCCCATCCGACGGACGGCGTACTCACTCAAAGTGCCCTCCACAAAGCACCTCAAGTAGGGATCGAGATACCTCTGAAAAATATTCAACACCGCCGGGATTTGAACCCGCGCCCTCAGGGTGGGAAGCCAGTACGTTAGCCCCCGCACCATCTCGATCCCCCTTGTCTTCTAGTTCCTCTACAAAATACCTGCTTACATAATTGGGCAAGCGAAAATAAATGAGTATACATACATACTTTCATTTCCTTTAGGTTCATCCAGAAAAACAGCCTTCAAAGATTTTTACCCGCTGGACAAATACTGGGATTATGTTTTCCATATTCCCCGCCGTATTCTGATAAAAGAGTCAAGTTTCCGTTACCGCATCCATACTAGCGTTAATCATTCGTAAAATACAAAAGAAAACGTTGCATCAAAAAGTGGATTTTGCGTTAGGTGATTTCATGCATGAAATTTTATAGCAATATAGTCGCCTGGTACTTCTTTTAATAACTACAACGTAATCTTTGGCGAAAATTATTTCTATCAATATATTTTTATTAAATGCCAAAATTCTTCATTCCAATTTAACAATTTAGAAACGCAGGGATATTTGTGAAACAACAGCCATTGAGAAAATTATTTTCTGAAAAATATTATTCACAAAAAACAAATAAATGATAAACTATTGGTAGTAAAATATTTTAATGTGATTTCTAAACAATTCTTTAAAATGTTTATACATAAAAAGTAAAGGTTTGAAGTGGTAACGAAAAACAAATGTAGCAGTCAAATGATCCTTTAGGATAGTGTACCTTATAGTTGGTAGTCAGCTCTACACTTGTTAATAAGTGAAGCATTAAATTTATTGCTTTTTTATATCGATAGTTAATGAGCGATCCTGCTCACAAAATTCCCGACACGCACGTGTTTTGTTGGAACTAGCACAAACCAATTCATGGACAGACACCATTTCGATCGAGCCACCCTCTGGGAACAAGACATGTTTTTGTAGGAACACTAGAACTGATTTTTTCATGAATATGACACTTTCCCTTGCTCTCCACTAATACCTGTAGATGAGGAGACAGTAGCAACATTTTTAACATAAGCTTTAAAAAAAATGTCTTTGAAAAATCTAAAAACGCTCTTTTAATGATATCTTCAATACATTTCAATGCAACAATTTCAGAGTATTAAAATCCCAGCCACGATACGAACCCGGATCCCTCGATCCCGGTCAAGGCGGATGATTTTTACACTCTGAAATTTTTGCATTGAAATGCATATTAGCGGATGACTCCGTTGTTAAAAGTTACTCTTTCTTGGAATTCTTCAATACATTGTAAGATTTTGACAAAAAAAGCTATTTTTCTAACTCAAAACGTAAAGAGAGGAATATTAACATTTTCATCAAACAAAAAATGTAGCCGAGTACCATTTAAGATTATTTTCTCACCAATTTTTTGCAATAAATGCGCTTCTTTGGAAAGCATTTTTCTCAAGAATGATAGAAACCGCTGGGAATCAAATATTTACTGCCACAGAAAAGCATTTTAAGAGATGGAAGTAATACAAAAATGTTCGTATTATCAAAGGTAATAACTGATGAGCTTTCTATTGCTCGAAAATTAGGGCAATCAAATACGGGCTGCTTTTATTGAGACTGCAAGCTTTCATCGCGAAGTTTAGGTGAATTTTGGAGAATCCATACCAACTCGGGAAAAAGATATCGTTCAGAAAGTAAGTGTTAGAATTCCTATTGTTGCAAGTAATATTTCCGATATTAAAGCAGAAATGGTAAGACCAACCACATAAGAAAGGCCATTGGTCATAACAACTAAATCATAAATCACAGACACGGAAAAACACAATAGGTACATATTTTTTTCAATTTGAATCCTACTGAAAGGGAGCGTGATTGAGGTGCCGTGATTTTCCCTGGTGTGGAATTAATATCTCCGCAAACAACCAAGGATGATTAGTGTGTTTTTGGTTGTGTGTGTGTCGTGTGTTTGTTAATCACGTGAGTTGATCCCTAGGGTAAGATACATTTCCTCGTTTATCATCACGTAATTTCAAATTGAATGTTTAATACATGTACATCGTGTTTCATTAATTTTATTTTCCACTCTTCATAGGGTATTAGAAATGACATATTGCCAAAATCGACATCCACGGTACATATGTCAATGAACTATGAAATCAATCATATGTTTTGTTTCCGCAATTCTTCCCGCATGGCCGTATAAGAATGCCATTAAAGAATGGAGAGCTCGTTAAAGTATTGCTTGCCCTGCTTAGTTTGTTTTCTAGCTTCTCCTTCCATCCCTCGTCTCTCTCTGTGGGGGATCCCCCCCCCCGCTGCCTGCAGCGTTGTCACATTCCTACCAGTGTCCTTGGGGCTTGGGGGAGGAGACCATTGAATATTGCATGCCCATGTGTTATTGGAATGTCGCCTTCTTACTTTTCAAATTCTAGATTGCACGTTACTGGATAATTTTTTACTACATTCTAAAACACATGTGTTTTTTAGCTGATAGTATATGTATTTTCATGCGTGTAAGTTAAAAATATTTTTGAATGAACGTTCACGCCACTATGGGAGTAAGTTTGCATAAATATGTCGATTTTGAATGTAATTTTGTTCCCTTATACGGGTGGTGACCGAATACCCTCCGCAAACCCCGCCACACACCCTTGCGGAGGCATGCGGGGTTATATGTAGATTTAGAATATTGTAACATTGATTTTTCTTTTTCAGGCTATTAGACTCATGAGAAGGAACATGACGTCAACACGAAAGTCATGGGAGCGCCAAAGGGCTCTCAAGCTCCCCTGGAAAAAACCAATATTTCGCCGATGAGTGAGGGAGAAGTGTTTTGGAACTAATAAATTAAGCAGAACGCCTATGAATGAAAGAAAGGATCCATACGGAAGAGTAGTAGGGAGTAGAGGAGATATTATCCTATGTCGGATACATATAACCTAAGGACGATATTCGTTACGTAGTTGACGCCATCCTGAATATTCAATTGATTTTGTGATTAAATACACAACTAATTCTTTCTCGGAACGTTCCATGGAAAGTTTTCAGCAACGCATAATTTGAACAGTAATAACATAGACTCGTTTTGACAGAAAAAGAAGCTTCATTCCTAAGCCTCAGTTAAACAAGGTTTGTCTCAAGAGTGGTAGGACTGAGTCAATTAAAAATGTATTTCCAGAATTGATACAATCACTCTTAAGTCTTCGAAGTAGAACACTTGTGCATCCACACCCTACTACTGGCGGGTTTTCCACGCCTCGTACGCATTCTGGAAGGCGTCGCCCGTAATACAGCTAAGCTCCTGCATCATGGCCTTAGTGACGTTTCCACCGAGCCGTGGTGACGAAAAAAAGACAGGATTAGCTGTGGGCGTCCATAGAAATTCCCCAAATTGAACTGAAAACTTTTCGGTCCGCCGAATACTGTTTCACTTTACACTGCCACGCAAACAAATACGGAGTATCACACTTGTAAGAATTAATGTCCGGTTGTACACTAAATTATTTAACTTGAACAATTCATCCGGTCATGCTTGACTTTGCGCACTATCATCGAGGAATCTATTCAGCTTGGATGCACATGTGTTAAATTACAGATTTTTCGCTGATGATTTTGTTTTGCTTTCATTTCAAATTATCTGCGGATGATGTATATTTGTAATTAGATTAAAGCGTGTTGTTTGCGCGTTCGATCGTCCCGAGAGAATCGGATACTGTTTCGCTGCCCGCAGATATAAAACTGTGATATGAGCCTGGAAATTAACGCGTCGTGGTGATTCCGCAAAAAGCCTCGGGGTGACCGATAATAATTCGAAAATCCACGCCGTGAAAGAGACTATCGGACCCCAGAGATACAGCTAATATTCGTTTATTCACAACGCCCGACGAAGCCCACGCAAGAGCACAATATGCCAGGGGGCAATTTCCATATCACTAAGTTACACTCCGAAGAACTGAAAAATCCACAAGAGCAACGGCATTGCTCATTTAAAGTAACTATCGATCCAAATGTAGGTTTTGGGCAATCTTTGGAAGCTTTATGACTTTATTCAGGATTTCTCAAAGCTTTATACACAAGTTACGCTCTTTTTTACACAAGCAAATGCCTTCACTAGTTCCCCATAGGTTCCATTAACATGTAAACTCAGTTATTTAAAGTAAAAGTATATTTTATATTGAATTAATTACTTGAGTTCCTTCTTTAAATACCTATTTAACATTTCTGATTTTCTGGCAGTCCGCAGTGGTCATTTGACCAATTTTCTTTCTACGTTTATTGATAACTTTTACATAGTAGAGCGTATTTTCGTTCGGTAGAGAAAAATGATCATTGAGGCAATATGCTAGGCGTAGATAGAAATTTTGAGATTTTGCTGGAAAGAAGGACGGAAAAAGTAAAATATACGGGAAGGAAAATAAAGAAATACTATGTTTAAAAATATTCGGCGAGAAGACCGTTTTAATTAGGTGAACGTTCATCCTTATTTTGTTTGACTTGGTTCATAAGACGTATGCTGTCATATTGTAATGGCTTTGCACTCGTTTGCCGCGTATCTTCATTGCCAATACCTCGCGGTTATGTAAGTATTACCGTAGTACTCCAATAGCAATTGTTAACAACAAATATCTAGTTACGAATAATTCGTGAAAATGAATTAAGTTAGGCCCAGGATTTTTTTTTCAACCCAGGTTTCAAACAAATTATGAAAACAAATATCAGGTTTAAGGTGAAAGATACTTGGCATAAATCAAAGCCTGGGTCGGAAAATTATACATTTTTTGTAGACTTGATTTAGTTTACTTCATTCAAAAAAAGAGGTACCATTAGTTGCCGCCCTAAATAAGTGAGTTCATATCTGGCTACTTCTAAGGTGGCATCTCCATGTTGTGTTTCGATTTAGGACAGTACTGGTGATGAATTAGAGGAACGCACCCAAACTCACTCCCTCCTACTACTCGTACTTATGGCTTGATTTTGCTTAATATGGCTAACATGGCTTAATTTTACCATTATTTTGCATCCATACATCCGAAATTCAACCTACTTTCCATTTTTCTCCAAGGCTCTTTCTCAAGTTCCTATGCGATAAAAAAGTGGGCTCAAAGTCTTTGCCAATCCTCTCTTCACGTCTTTACTTTCCTGCCCTGGTCTTAGCCCTACTCACTTTGATAACGTTCTTCTTCAGATAAAATTTCTTCTTCTATTTTATGTTCCATTTTTGCCAAATTTTCTGCCGAAACAGGCTTTGTGTGCAAATAAATTGCTCAAAATTTCCCTAATTTATTTACATAATTTTAGCACAATTGAAATTTAATAAAATCAAGCATCCATTCCCCGATTACCCTGAGGTGTCAGCCGTTATTTAAGTATAACGGTGAATTTCATTGGTGATCATTTGGACCACTTGCGTGGATGTTTTCAGCAGGATTCTACCGCGTTAAATAGATTTTTGATGGGCCCTGGCACGAAACACCCCTTAGGCCTGACTGACATGTCACAAAATAACCATAAATCCACGCATTTCTAATTACACCTACTACATATTGAACCTAAAAACACAAAAGTCAACCCGAAGGTTTGTTAGATGAGTTAGAGTAAGATGAGTTGGTTAGCCTCATCTCGTTACTAAGCCCTAGAGCGGTGATATTCACGCATTATCAGAATATTCACGCAGAATTATTTCTTTTAAAATATCACTACCCAAAACTCAATAGTCAGTCCTTGGCAAATAAAAGGCATTGTAATTTTCAATATTATACAAAGATACTCGAGAATACTGCTTTGGATAAAAAAGGCTATTTTTATAAGTTCTCCCGAGAGACAATAGCTAGGCGGAATGCAAAAATACGATACGTAAAACAAATTTAAATGATTAATTTCCGGGTGAGCCCTCCAATTTCAATTAAATATTCTAGGTACGACTAATATTTTAAATCAGACCACGATGATAACATTTAAAAAATCAGATTCTATTAATTCTGACAGATAATTTATATGAATTAGTTTTTCTGCAAACTGTTTTTAACGGTCATGATTAACAAAGTACACATTTCTAAACCACTTGCTACAAAAATGCCCCTTGGTTCAATCCCATCACCATCATGCCAATCACACCTTACGGAACCCACATGCAGCGTATGAAGGAAGGATAACAACCTCCTTTAATTAATAGTTATTAAGATTTTGTTTCACCGAAGTTTTGCATAATATAGGGGAGATGAAAACGAGAGCTTACTTTAAAAAAATTGAGGTGTTTACCCTCAGCTGGCTGTGACCACGATCTGTGCGAGAAAAGGAGTTCTATTTAAATCTTCCGGCCAGGGAGTTCTTTGAGCTTAATCCAGAGATAACATCTGAAATTACATTGTAAGGTCTTAATAACCCCAGCTTCATGATATCATCCTAAAACCTTGATTGACTTGCTCTCTTTGCAAGCGTAGGGTTTCCCTTCTCGATTGCCGTAGTAACCTCGAAATGCTTATTTTCCACAGCTCTACTCTTATGAACTTCATACATGTACTTCCCATGACACTTCTCTGATGTCTGGAGCCTCCCTTGCCCGCTTAGGAGCATGCAGGAGCTATTACGTGGGCGTGGAGTATTTTTAAGCACTTGCCGCATTGAAAAGGGAAGAGCCGGCGAGGGCCTACGTGGTTCATGTGAAGGAATAAACGACAAAATAAATATAACTTTTGAACGTTCGATCGCGTTCGAGGGTGCGAACGGAAAAGGACAAGAGAGCGGTGACGACGGTTGCGAGATGCTAATCGGGCGTGCGTGAGGGTACACGACTCGCGGTGAATTGCTGGGGTCTCCCATTAAAATCTCCAGTGTCTACCTCCCGGTGCCGATCAAGGAGAGGAAAGGGATAGGGGAGAGGGAGGAGGAGGAGACGGGACGTAGATAATGGCCGATCACGACGCGTCGTAGTTAGTTTGCGGAGATATCGCGGGGAATTCGATATGGACGGGTGGGAGTGGATGTGCGAGAATATTGGACCACGGACTGGAGTCATGGAAAATCGCAATCTCTGCCGAAGAGGCATGAATTACCCACAATCCCGCTTCCTCTGCCCTAACCTGATTTCGGTAGTGATGGCAGTACCTAAATTTCGAACGAGGCCATAGTCTAATAGATACCCTGAGGTTATCCTGATTGCTGAGGGTGTACAACCACTGACCGGAAAGTTACTGATTCGAATCCGAGTCCCTGATCGTCCTCCTCCCCCCACGCCCCCAGCTATCATATCTAAGACGTATTTACCAATCCTGGAAATTTCCCTGGGAATCCGAAGTCTTGTTTTTCCGCAAATTTAATTTTAGCTAGCAAGTTTTCATTAACTTTGACACTAATGCGAATGATGTTTGATTTGATGCTCGGCGTTGGAAAAGAGCTCCCCTCGCTCTGTTTTGTTGGGAGATTATCCATTGTTTCCTTCTTCAAGTTGAACGTAAAAATGGAAAGTTGTTTCACCGTCGTCATCATGAGTTATAAATTTCAGGATTGTTCCGCAGTAGGATTCCAAACAGCCCTGTTAGGTGGCCTCTCACTGTTACTCTTCCACTACATGCTTTCTTTAATTATAATTCAGATAACTATGGTGATCCCGGACGTACCAAACCAATTTTCTTCTCCTTGCGAGTGTCCCCAAAAGTATTCTCTCATCACCCACTGCCAAAGTACTTTTTTATCCATTTTATTTTAATTTTTCCTTTTCAGAACTACATTTCCAATACCTCATATCTCCCTTTCTCTGCTGCTTCTCTCGTCGAGGTCTCTCATCCGTAGAAAAATGCCTAAACGATTCCATAGCTTTTAATAAATTGCTTCCTGTCTATCTACGCCGGGAACTCTTTACCGTTAATAGTTGCAGATGCTGTTTTTCAATTCAAATTAATAGCGTTTTACATTCGTAATGGTAACAGTTGTGCATGTAAATACTTTGTTGGTAGTTGGAAATTGTTGTGCGACTAACCCACTAGATGAGCGAAGAAAATAAACATACCTAAAGAATGATTAGTATAATTTTTAATTTTACACAGCTTTAATCCTATGTGAGATTTACGAATCCACGGAAAAACCAGTCAATGTCCTGGCCAATCTGCAGTTTCTAGAGAGTCCTGGTGTTCAAAAAACTGCATTATCGAATTACGCCTGCAAATTTCAGATGTATCGCTCGGATTTGGACCAGGGACTCTCCGTTCAATAACCGAGGGCTGCAATTAGCCAGCTGCCAAGACGCTCAATTAGGACTGATGAATGTGTATATGTGCCGGCACCGGTGGCGGCAGGAGCTAACCCAGGGGGCCTCCGGTTTGATTCCTGACTGGTTTCCCTCCACTTATTCGCTCGAGTGCCTTTGATTTTCCTTTCTAATATTGTATGTTGACCTGGAGTAAAACGTTAAGAATTTTTTTGGCTGTTTACGAACTAGTATTAAATGAAAATATGCATATATATATATATATATATATATATATATATATATATATATATATATATATATATATAGTAACACACAATATAGAAACACAAAAAAAGAAGAACACTCACACGTTATTTCTTGATATTTCGACGGAAACAATCCGTCTTCCTCTGAAGATATAGAAGTAATGACTGCTGGAGTTGTTGGGGTGAGGGGTGCGAGAGAAAGGGAAGGGGGCCAGGAGAAGGGGAGAACGGGAGGCGAAGGAGGGGTGAGGGTGGGCTTCCACAAAGTAACAATTTTAGGCCACTCCCATCAGTGAACGACATTGAGGCCCGGATGCTGATAGGCCATACAGATGTAAATGAATGCCATTTCAAGTGTTTTTAATTGTATAGGGTTATCGGATGTGGGAAGGGAGGCCAGGACGGAAACATTGTAGCACAGGTTGAAAGGGGTATTATGATGGGAAGCATGTTTAGGGATGGGGAGACCCGCGGACGGGGAGGAGGGATTGCACGAGGCGCGGTGGTTATTAATCCTAATGTTAAGTGGTGTGGAACATTGGCCTATGTAAAATGACGGGCAGAGTTTACAGGTAAGAAGATAAACTACATTCTTGGAAGTGCAAGAGGAATAGGGGAAGGGCGGGAGAGAGTTAAATGGTGGGATGGAGTGGGGTGGAGTGGTGAAAATAGGGCAGGTTTTGCATCTTGCTCGATGACATGGAGTGGGTATGGCTCTGGGGGTGTGAGGGGATTTTGAGAGCGGCCTGGTGGATTTGAGGATATCTGCTAGGTTGGCGGGACGTTTGAAGGTGACAGAGGGGCATTTGGGAAGAAGGTTGGAGGAAGTGTTGTGATTTTTGAGGATGGGGAATAGGTCTTTGAGGATGAATTTGAGAGACTGAGCACTTTCTAGCGCCACGCTGAACGAGCACCATACCTCACTTCTGGGAAAAGGCCTCTCATTCTCCCCCACCCCCAAGGTTAATCACGTGAACATCCTCGCAGACGTCATAAATTTCGCCAGAAATCTTAGATGGCGACATTTCTGGGCCATGCAACCCGCCACTCTTCAATCCCCCGCACACACACACAGCGCCCTCACCAAGTTCCGGCCGCCTTCCCACCTTGAACCTCCACCGCTCCCTCCCAATCACCCGGTCGAAATCTTCATCAATCTTCTCCTGTCCAAAACATCTAGTCCTTCTTTCCTTAAATCTCTAAAGACACATTTTTAAATTCATTTACATACATAAATGTATATATAATATGTTATTATATTATATTTATTTATTTAGGGTGGATGGCCGAACTGCGTTTGAGAAAATTACTATACTAAGGAAACAGTCATAATAATCGTAATCTGACGTTCATAGCTGCTTGCTTGGCTAAATGAATGTTCTCGAATACATGCGGGGGTCGGGATGATGAGGTGGCTAATGCACAGGCTTCCCGGGTTCAAATCCTGGAGACAATAAATATTTTTCAGTTGTATCGCGATCCCTACTTGAGGTGCTTTGTGGAGAGCACACTGAGTGAGTATGCCGTCGGATGGGACGCCTGCGTACGCCTGCGGACCCCTTGGTGCCTTTCGACAAGAGTAGGCTAATTCTGACGCCGAGTTTCTCTCCACCCTTCGTTTCCCAACCATCCCCAATGGCGCAAGTGACCTTACCGTCGGTCGCCTCCCATAAAAACTACTACGATTACATGCAAAGCAACGGTAAGAAAAAAATGACACGGCCGTAGACCGGTCGTTTCCTCTTCAATCTTGAGGATGTAAGCAATTCAGTTTTTTTAAATAAGTGATTTGTTTACAATTTGAATATTAAATTAGAACGCGCGGCATAGTGCGGCTATTTAGTAATTTTTTTAGACACAAGAAAAGGAAACATGATAAGCCCTCCTTAACAGCCACAATCGGACAGACTCGTAGTAGGATGAATGAGTTTTGATTTTGTTATCTTGGTTGCTGGCAACTATCATTTCAGTCAGGGAGTACACTTTTCAAAAAGTCATGTCAGTGCAATATTATGAATGAAAACATTTATTTTGCACAGGAAGAAATAGAGTTCTCAAAAAAACATTTCTGTTGCAATGCATTCTTCTGTGCTTGCCTCATCAAATACTGTGTTTCAAGTATCACGCCAGACGGAAGTGTCACAACAAAATCATAGCCATTGTTCATTTTATAGTTACATTTAGAGGCACCAGCAAAACATGTATCTTGTTTTTATTTCTCGATTCCTCGGTACCCAAAATTAGGCTTGGTAGATTCCCACCTTCCATTCAATACACTTTCCCTAATCTTTTCATATCAATTATACCAATTTTTATTGTGATACACCATCTTGAAAAATTAAGACATGTTTAAAATGAGTAGGGGCTGAATTTCCAAATACTTCGTGTGGAAAAAGGACGACGGTCATTGAGTAAAATGCAAGAGCAAGCAATGTAGAGTGTGATTAATTGCGTTTATGGAGAGGAAAAAGATGGAGAAGGGTTGTCGGAGATAAGGGATTTTGAATAATAAATGCGTAACTTTACCACTACTAGAAAGAGCAAAGGAGAAAGCATCGTCTTCAGTATAACCTCTTCCCCTTGGTTCGTAGAATAGTAGGAACCTGTTCTTACGCAAGTAGCAGTTTACATTTCGCACGCCACGGATGTTGTGACGCCACTGGTATCTAAGCCCAGCACTAGAAAATTCAGAAGAGCATGCATACGAAATGCGAGATATTTAAAATCGCAACTAACATACTTTCCCGAAGCTTTCGCATTCCTGTTAGAACACAGCATTTCTGAACCAGACGAAAGTCGGGAGCGTAAAATGAATGGATAAAGATGACTGCTGAATACGACTGGCGTTTTGGTGTAATCGTACTATCTATGCAACGATTATTCACACGTCAATTGGTGCATCTAAAACCATAGGTCATTGAGAATTCAGGCTCATTTCGGTCGCTAAAGGTAAAGCTAATATCTAAATTGTCCAACATAATGTTTTCATTTATTCGAACGCAGTTTCGATAAACCATACAAGTTCTAACCAAGCCTATCTCAATAAATTAAATGTGAATCTGGGAAAAAAATTACGGAGTATCTTATTGCCCGAGAAATTCATGTGTCACGGGATGAAAACGAACATTTTTAATGTTTTGAGGGGATCTAATACGATGCTCAAATTCGTAAAAATCGATAGTTTCACTCAGAGCCAGCAAGCGTTGTTACAACCATTGAGAAACGACGCAATGACGTCGGGCCTACAGGTAAAAAGATCCCAAGGGCGCAGGCTCCGAACTGATACTGCAAATGTTGTGGGAGACGTGAAGGAGATTCTTGACTGTATCCAGATCGACGTCAGAAGGGAGCAAACATTGGACCTACGGCGTATTTGCATTCCGATTGAATGGGAAGCGTAGATGGCCTCGAGGGAGAATTTAAAAGGGAAACACTTTGTAACTGCCGTGGTAGAGGGCAAGTTGACGTCGACTCTAGAGGGTTGTCTGACGCCCGATTTGCGTCATGAATGAAGAGTGACGTCCCTCCTTGCTGGCAGAGGCTCGCCTGGAAACAGTGCCTCGGATACGGCTTATACTTAGAAGTGAAAGGTGGTTTATTGAAAACATTTTTTTGAATCTTTTGGTAGTGGTAAGGTAGCCTGGTGGTTGAAACGTTCAGCTATTGACTGAAGGGCCCGAATTGAAATCCTGGCGGCCCTGAAGATCTCAGACTCCATTCAAGTTGTGTGATTTTTTGGGTGCATACCAGGTATTTTTGAGAATCCACTGGCGACATAGAGAAAGGAACAACCATTGCCCTGATTGCCTGAATTTTATACGCAGTAGAGTATTTATAGTATTAATTGAGCTTTAATCACAGCCATTAGAGTTTCGGGTAGATTGTTTCGTTTAAAATCTTTCTCTGCAATATTAATTTTACGTAAATCAAAACAAATGATTTCAAATTTTATTTGTAATACTTTTTTTGTGTTTACCACAATACTTTCTAAATATTCTAATATTTGTGAATGCTTTAATTATCATCTAAATTTTCCGATAACTACAAAAGATCTAATCATTTTTGCACTTTCCTCGAAAGGTTTATCAAAGATTATCGAAATATGAGAGGGTTAAGTCATTGATCAAATACCTTATTGAGAGATGAAATTCAGACGAGCTTTGTAACGAGAATTAATTTTGCGATTTTCACCAAACTGAGCGCGATAGAACAATGTAGTTTTCCATTTAAAACGCCACGACACGAAGGGTTCTCTCTTTCTCTCAAAATCATATTATTTCCAAGGTTCTAAACATTCTGCCACGATACTCATTCAAATTTTAGCATCAAGTTTAAATCTGAAGTTCGCCATCGCATCATACGATTTCATTCTACCGAGGTGCGAATTCCCCAAAACCGCGTCTCGTCAGTCAAAAACTCCTCTCCTAAGTCTTAGCCTCTTGAACCCAAATATCACTCTCCTACGAAATAAAAAAATACAAGTACGACACTGTTTAATCCTAATTAGACACTTTATTTTCAATTAAAATTTTTATGTTTTTTACAACGGATTATTAACTATAACTGAACATACTTAGATAAACGATTCATATTTAAGTACTAATAAACAGTCTACAGGTATGTAAGCTCACATTCTCTTATATTTAATGATATTTTTTATGTAATGCATACTTTAGACCTACTTTTATCGGAACAGTCACCATATAAGAGTTAATTATTTGCTTTACGTTTATGTCGATTTTTTTTGTTCGTATCTCTTTGATTTCTTCCATGTTTTATTCGCTTATAAATATAGCACGTATAAATATATTGTAAATATATTATCTCATTGCCATTTGGATACCTGCGATATTAAATAAATTTTCTTTCTATCACTCAGAATCAAGTTTTCAATTGAGCCAAACATGCAAATTTCATCCCACATCTCTCTCTCACTCTCTGTCTGCCTAACTCAATTTCTTCAGTTTTGGAATGTGCAGACCGTTAACTGACATAACCAATAAATATAAGCACTTTTGAGAGAATTATAAAATTAACTGAAAATAAATTCATAAATTTTTGAAGGCAGCACTTGTAGAGATTTGCTTCGCTTACTAACGCTTCCGGATACAATCCATGTCAATCCCCACCTATATGAGTTATGGTGTATAAATAAACCAATACACGCGAAATATCTAGTTTCTATGAATACATTTGGGAAAAATAACAAGTAAAGTAACGCAAACCTTACTTTATGCACACCCCTCGCATTATAATAGCTCTATCTTTGATATTTCACTCTTTCTATTTCCCTAATTTCATTCAAAATCCTTTCCGCACGAACCTCGCTTTCCCAACATTCTCCCCTCTGACACAGTCTTCAGCAACCCATTTCCTCTCATTATCTCCTGCGCTCATACCCCGACTTCGAATTTTTATCCTAATCCCCGTCCCTCTAACCCTACTTATAACTAGGGCGTAATCTTGAAATTGATAAAAACAAACAACTTGGCTTTTCCACATAGAATATTTTTTATTTAAGACTTAGGTTTCGCCGTGGTATAACATATGTTATACCATAACGATACCTAGGTCGTAAATAAAATATTTTCTACGTGGAAAAGCCAAGTTGTTCATTTTTCATTTTCAAAATGAAGATTTTCCACCAAGTCACGCCAGAAACTGTTTTTTTAGGACTTAATCGTATGCCTTAAGTATGTCTTATCATATGTCCAGGTAAGTGAATATCTCGACGCACATATCTAGGCTTTAAATATCTATTTTTACGTCCAACTATTGTTAATATTTCTCAAAGAAATTCGGCATTCACGCAACATAGATTTAGAATATTCCTCTTTGTATAATTCATACGGCTAAATGTCAATCGGTAAATTACATCAAAATTACTAGGCCAACACCATCAAGAGAGATGTACACGCCCCTACCACAATGATCAACCCAAAGTGGACTTGACATATTCATAGTTGGTGTTATACAGACATGCGCATCGACGCAAGTTAATGCTAAAATAAATACTTCGCTTGAATAAAAATAATAAAATAAGTGACATGGATTTTACGTCGTGAGATTATAATTGGTGAATAGCACGCAGGCACCTGGAAATCGGGAGTATAAATATTCCCAGGAGAATGATATGGAAAGAAAGAGTCTTTGAAAACCGAGATGGGTGTATTAAAACTGTCACGGGAACAACTATGATTTAATTAAGTTTCAATTCATGTTACGGAGAACGGCGGAATGACGTTAAATGTAAATACGCACGTTTCACTCACATGTCAAGGGTTTTTTTTAATGAAAACCCCAATGAATTCATTCATTTTTTGCCACTTTGATTCACTTTACTTTTTGAGACTGCGAAGAATCCATCTCCGTAAATTATCTCCACGAATTAGGCATCTGCAATTTGATTCTTTGCTGCGAGTCAGCTGGCTTGTATTTTGCAATAAAAATAATATGGTTATTAATGGCAATTTAAAATTTGGCAACATCTTGAATGACATTCGAAAAATTCGATTGAAGTTAGTATCATTAATATGAAATTTCAATGATTGCGAGAGTAACTAAATTATTAATATGGTATTAATCATGGAATGTATTGCTTTCTTTGGGCAGTTGTAGAGAGAACATTTTTAAAATTAGCTCATGATGTGTGTCAAATTAGGCTATAAAAAAATCCTATTTAGTGCTAATTCTTGCATCATTCGCACGTAGACTCGAAAACTTAAGGGGCATCAAATCGTTTGTGTGTGTAATTTATTCATTTGAATAATGACATTTTTTGCTGGATCCGTCTTTCATCAAATATGTTACCCAGGTAGCCATTGTTATCATTTTTATGAAAACAACCGAGGGCTGAACGGCGATGATTGTGAAAATGTATCATAACATGAAACAGAGTATAGCATTTAGTCTTAAATACATTGTCTATGCAAGTAACGAACAAGATATTTTTTTTAATCTTTCCTGAATTTTTAGTATCCAGTTTATTAGTTATACCCCTCTCAGCAGTCGATTTAGAAACCACGAAGTTTTTATATTTAGTATCCCGTCAAGATATAACATAAACCTCCTTTTCAACTTCATACTTCCAAGAGTATAACAATTTCCATGCCTCCCATTGTTATGCTTAAAATTTTTAATACTCGCAGGTACAGGTGTAGTAAACAAAGAGAAGATATCTGGATTGTACAAGTACCGATTTTTGCACGCGCACTTAGTATTTTTACTGTCATGTCTACTGGTTCATTAAAATTAAAACCGTGAGCTTCCGTTCAGGTAACAAAAATCAGAATGGGGATTAATTAAAACTATTGTTCACTCAAAAAAGATAATTTCACATTCATATCAGAATGTGTATTTTCACCAATTTGTCTTTTATGTCAAGATTGAGAAACGATGAATGAAATCAACGGAAATGATTCAGGAGGAAAAAAACAGAATATTGCGTTTTGCCAACAATCCAGTTGCAGCAGAAAGAGAATGGGATCTGGAGATGATGGATAATTTAACCAATACCATCTGAGTATTAAAAGATAAAAGACAAAGCTAATGGTCCATAGCATAAGAGCAGAAAACAACATGAGTTTTGAACATGGGAATCACGAGATGGGGGAATTGAGAAGTTTTGTCATCCGGGACATAGCAACAGCAGCAATGTGAACATTTGTAATATAATCCTAAGCAAAGAAGAACTTCTTCCTGAGTATAGGTCTTCAATAATCCGGCAACGTAAGCTTGAAATTGCGGCAGCACTCCATCGACAGGAGCGTTCTCTGGGCGTCAGTGTGACCAATAAAAGCTGCAGAGAAATTCCAAAGAAACTGCGGGAGATGCCGCAACAGTAACTTTTAACGGAGTCATCCGCTAATGTGCATTTCAATGCAAGTTTCAGAGTGTAAAAATCATTCGCCTTGACTGGGATTTGAGGGATTGAGGGATCTGGGTTCGAATCCCAGTCAAGGCGAATGATTTTTACACTCTGAAACAACTGCAGAGAAGTTTGATAATATTGGAAATTCAGTTGGTGCAACAGGATAAAGACGAAGATCAAATGCTCGGATCAAATAATCAACGAAGAATTTCTACGAATCGCAGGATAAGAAATAAATTTGACAAAAAACTCTGAAAAGCAGGAGAGATAACTTTATTGGGCACATTCTGAGACATAATCGTCTGATGAAGACAGCCGTCGAGGAAGAAGTGAACAGGATTACGCAAAGACGAATGACCCGGATCAGATTCATGGACCAGGTAATTAAGGATTCCAGAGAGAAGGAATATGTAAATTTGAAGAGATTGGTTGACAAAGGAAATATGTGAAGATTTGAATTATTTAAATCCATTTAAAAATGTTTAGCATCACTTCTGTTATGATTGAAAATTGTGCCAGGAAAATAACTCAATATACGGATGCGAGGGTCTATGCCGCTTTCCTTAGCCTAGGGCTCAGATTTCCGAATTGTGATATATATTTTTTTGACCTCCTGCCACGTTAGTAGCCCTATAGCCCTTTAGACAAGAGACCGATATCCCGCAGTAATTTGTTCGGGCCGCGGAGATCAAATGCCCTCGCTCAATCTCACGTGTGATTCCGGAAGGACAGGGGTGGCGCGGGCGGCGAGAAAGGAGGGACGAGGGGGAGCCGAAGTGGGCGGTTGGTCCAGTAAATCTGACTGCAATGAAAAATATGGTGCGCAACTAACATCGTCAACCTCACAGTTCACGTGCGTGTTTGAGTGTACGTGGACGAATACATTTGGAGAGGTACAGAGGTCATCAAAGGGCATTCTTTTTTTATTTCAACTTTCTCCTCTGTGCCCACTGTACCTCAAGAAAAAGTTGAGATGCGAGAACTTTTAAAAAACTAAAACTCAAAAAAATAAATAGCCCTTTCGGTGACCCTCAAAAGAACTTTCCACTTAGCATTCTCGGAACTCTTTTGTGCACACCTTAAGTACGGTCAAACAAAGGAGAGGGACTGAAATTCGGCGGAACTCCACTTGCTCGCCGTTTAAAAAATTACAAGTTTAAAAATAAATTAAAGAGCAAATTAACAGAATGTTGCGGAACTCCTATGGTCTCCTGTGTCAGACCAGGTACTGGAGACCACGTTTGGATCGGCAGCAGTTTCATGATATTACCACAGAACCCGGTTTTTAACTTAAAAACTCAAAGCAAAACCTAAGTTTCGACGTAAGGCACATATCAGCACCAGCTCATGGGGAAATATCATTATGAATGATTTCTACAGAGTGACGTTCGAAATGACCTCAAAGACTTCTCAATAATTTTAAAGACGCCACAATCATAGGAATAATGTATTAAACCGATGACCTAAAATAAAATTAGCGTTATGTACTCAACAATACAACAGTGACATAATAAATCAAAAATGAAATATTATTTTTTTTTATTATTTTAACCTCGTTAGCCATCATTTCATATTTAATGATATTTTTCTTTGAAAGAGGAACAAATTTAGGCACAACTAAAAATAATAACTTACTCTACGATTGTCGATTCAGATTATAATTGAAACTTGTGAGACCAAATATTGATTAACTTGTCTAAATTTTCCTCAAATCAGAAATAAAATTAATAAAATTATAAGATTACCTAATGCAGAGCACACAATAATGAAAATTCAGTTATGCAATCACATTACATTGAATGCGCGGAGAAAAGAGAAAAATCATATTTTAAAGGAAAATGCTAACAACTAGTTCTGTTATTAACAGTAGTCTATCGATAAGTTTCAGTTCATGAAGTGTACAATGAACTAAACACTCCTACACTTCTTAAACCCTCCCAACACCAATTTTTTTAAAAATCCTTAGAAGAGCGCTCATTTGGTTTACTTTTAATGTAAAATATTAAGCCACAAACGTTCAAAGCGATTATGTAAATGTCACATGTGGTAAAAGATATTCGGCACAGCGGTTTGTGGCATTCATGCTATACTTTCAATAAGTAAGTAGCTGACTTATTAGAGCTACGTTTGGACCGTAAGTACACTGCCACATATATTTACAGGCTTATACATATATACATATTGGCAGGCAGTTATAGTGGTGTTCATTACCGTTTAAATATGTATCTCATTCTTATCATTACTCCTGCGCGCTTTGCTTACACTATAACTTGGATCACGAACCTTACAATTCAGCGCTCCAAAGCCGTTCAGCTATTCTGTAGCAGTCTTTTCCCCTTCTTCGAATCTCACCAAGCTATTTCCTCTTTTCCCTTTCCCATTTTGAAAAGTTCGTCCCTAGTTTTTCTTTTTGGCCAAATATATTTCCAGAATAGTTCGTGTTAAATTTTTTTGTCAAGAGTAGAAATTCCATTTCTATGTTCATCAACCCACTGCCATGAATTATTGTCAAATACTTTTTGATTTAAATTAAAACGTTCTCATACATTTCATCACTGCTGGTAATAGTAGCAAAGATATCATTTTTTGAATTCATGCGTGAATTAGTAGAAAACCACTCCTTTCAAAAACACCCGGTCACTTTCCCTTTACATTAACAAGTTGAAATAAAAGCGAGTGCTTTCTATTCCTTCGTTTAAACTTAGAGCTAATTACTGTTTTCAGGGCAGATGTTTACTCTCGCAGTATTCCATTATGTGGCCGAGCGAAAATCAACATTATTTTTTGAAATAATTACATTTTGAAAATTCTTCGTTCTCACAAGGTACTGCAATCATTACAGAGGTTGGGATTGGGTCAATTTAAACAAAAACGAAATTGTATTAATTAAGTGACTTAATAAATCATTACAGTACGTCCTATTGTTTAACATGAATTCCCATTTACGTCACCGCGTAGAAAAATTTTGCTTTGATGACTAAATGTTTAGTAGCGATCACGGTCGTCGTTAATATATATCCTGAAATATAAAATATTTATCTGTTTGAAAGAAAAATGTTTTTTTCTTTCAATACCTTAGAGAAATATTTATATTATTTTTATATTGATATACCTTGATCAAAAAGTTCCCGGAATAACCACCGTGTGGCGCTCCCATCGTTCCGATTTGAGTTCTGTTTTTTTTGTTAAATTGGTACATCTGTTGTTGATATTCCCTTTAAATCTTAGTGTCATAACTTGACATTTGCAAAAGTTACGTAGCCAAGAGTACATCTATCTCTGTGTGTGTCGGCGATTTTTTAAAATTTCAGAAATGGATTTAAATTTGCAACAACGAACTTGTATTAAATTTTGCGTAAAAAACGGATTTAGTGGCGCACGGACGTTGGAAATGTTGGAAAAGTGTTTCGGCAACGATTCTCTAAAAAAAACGGTCGTTTACCAGTGGCACGAGCGGTTCAGAAGTGGTCGTGAGTCAATCGAAGATGATGAACGCAGTGGCAGACCATCGACATCGAAAGTCGGTGAAAAAATTGATAAAGTAAAAGAAATGTTGGTCAATAACCGCAAATTAACCATCAGAGAAATAGCGGAGGACTTGAACATTGCCTATGGATCCGCCCAAGACATTGTGGTTAATGATTTGGGTTTCCGTCGTGTAGCAGCAAAGTTGGTGCCAAAAGACCTCAATTTCATGCAAAAAAGAGACTGTGTTGACGTCGCAAAAGACATGATTTGCGAGGCTGAATCCGATCCCACATTCATCAAAAGGATCATTACTGGAGACGAGACGTGGGTTTATGAGTACGACACGCAATCCAGACATCAGGCAAGTGAATGGCGTTCACCAAATGAGCCGAGACCAAAAAAACCACGTCGTTTTCAGTCAAAAAAGAAGGCAATGCTGACGGTTTTCATGGATTACAACGGTGTAGTGCATCATGAATTTTTGCCAGAAGGCCAGACAGTAAACAAAGAGTATTATTTGGGCGTTATGAGACGTTTGCGTGAAGCAATTCGCCGAAAGAGACCAGAAATGTGGGCAGAAAACTCGTGGATTTTGCACCATGATAACGCACCGTCGCACAGTGCTATCATTATTCGTAATTTTTTGACGAAAAATGCAACAAATACCATCCAACAGCCACCGAATTCACCTGATTTGGCTCCCTGTGACTTCTTTCTGTTCAATCGAGTTAAAAAACCATTACGGGGAACGCGTTTTAGCAGCCGAGAGGAAGTAATGGAAAAATCGCAGGAAGCACTGATGGACATACCGAAAACCGACCGTAACTTTTGCAAATGTCAAGTTATGACACTAAGATTTAAAGGGAATATCAACAACAGATGTACCAATTTAACAAAAAAAACAGAACTCAAATCGGAACGATGGGAGCGCCACACGGTGGTTATTCCGGGAAATTTTTGATCAAGGAGTATATATACGTATGATTACTAAGAGCACATCATAATTTTAGCAGTTGTTCCGCATTTCTAAGAATTGGAAAGGTGTTACTGGCCTGCAAAGAGCCCTTTGGCTCTTTTTTAGCTTTAGCATTGGCTGCCCTTGACTACGCCTCAAAATATCGATATTTTCAAGGTTTACCTTTCTCCGCTCAAAAGACCCTGGATATTCCAAGATTCCGAAAATTCAGAAGCAATATTTACAGAAGATAAATTTTTCAAGCTCGACCTTTTACCCCACGTTCTCATCCCTCCCCGTTTCTGAGTTCCATTCTCGAAAACAGACTCTGTGACAAGCACAATATATGCCGTTTAAGCCTATACTTATGGAGTACTCTGGTTCATCATTCGGAGTCTTTATATGATCGTAGATCGAATGCAGTTAGCCGCAATTTCGACGGTTCATTCCATTTCCATAAATGGTGGGAGTTGGTTCTCAAATGAAAACTAAAAGACAGAACTTTTCAGCTCCCATCCATATTGAGGTTCCAATGTGAGTGCACGAACTTCTATTCTCATCCCCTTTCATACACACGACCCGTGCCCCTACAAATAGCGAACCGAAAGGGCTTGGATCGCACGAAGGAGAAATTCTGAATGTTTAATTGGAGCGCTTGGAATGAATCACTTTGAATTAGAGCACTCGCCTCGATCGGAACGCCTTTAATGTGTGGGAATCACGTTAAGCAGTACCAACAGAATAACTTCCAAACCGACCTCTGACATACTTGCTCCCAGAATTGAACTGGACGTTATATCATAACAATTGATGTGGCAAAAGAGAGTCACGATGCAATCAGAGATTGACATTACCGAAAATGCATAAAACTGAGTCACGTTTTCGTTCTTTTTGATTTTACATTTGTCTAAGCATGGAAACTCTGTTCGCATTGGCATTTAGTTTTCTCTATTATTTTATATTATTACTACTATTTCAAAATTTATGTTAGGTAAATGCTATTTTTATAAAACAATTTCTCAACACAATTGACGATGCAATGCTGTTTGTCTATGATTCGATTTTGAAATAATTGTAATGATTATATATTGTGTACTATACTCCGTGGAAACTTAGCAATTCCTTTATAATTAAAAATTTTACCCTTATTTGCTCTTTTTTAACTTGTTCCATGAAGGGATAAATAATGAATGGAGAGGTAATAAATGAGAAAGTGGAAAAGAATAAGACTTCTGCACAGATGAAGTGTAATGGAAAGTACCTATGAATAATTGAACAAGAATACAATTAAGGAGATTAGAGGTTAGTGTTTTTGGTGCTTATTCCATGGTTAATTCCTTATTTGCCTTAAACAGAAGACGAGCATTATTAAAATATTATTAATCTGAGTTTAATAAGGTGGGAAGTTTTCGATTTTACTCGGTAGTTTTCACTGGCTATATTAAAGCTGCCGCTTGTCAAAAAGTTGGTAATACACTTAAAATATGACAATAATGAACCATTATTCGCATTGGGTTAGTGCGGTGACTAGTTTATTGTTTTCCCACTTGGAAAACCCGGATTCGAATCTCGGAGGTGAAAGGATTTATCAATGATATCTCAATCCCTACTTGGGGACGAGTATATAGTAGAGATTACTTCAAGTGAGTACGCCGTCTGTAGGATGGGACTGTTAACTGTGGTCCCCATGGCCACTTTCTGTAGGACGTGGAGTTTCTCCATACCCCCATTCCATAAATATTCAACCTCTCGCAAATCACTAACATCATCCTAATGGCGCAAATGACTTAGACTATCAGTTACCGTTCCTAATAACTAATGCTACTCTAAAATACATTCCAAGGAGATATTTTTTACATTCACTTTAAAATAATCAATTTACATTATATTTTTTTTATTTTCAAGGTTCAATTTCGAGGGTCAAAACACATATCTACGGGTGCTTTCACCAATTAGCCACTTTAGCCCGTTTCTGTGTCCTGGGAATAATTTTGGTCGCTTTTTCCACTTGCCTCATCACTGACAGCATTTTCCATGAAGCCTTTGAGAATGGAAGACTCGTTTTGAGGTTTAAAAAATAGGACGGCCCACAGCGATGCGATTTTCAATTTCTGATGTAAATTAGAGAATAGGAAAGTCAAATGGCGTAATTTTGAACTTTGAAATAGATAACCATTAGTTCGGTAGAACATTTTCAGGTTTAACGTCCCACGAGATTTATAGATTGCGCCTTGAAGAGAGATGAGTATGAAAGATTAAATCTGTGGACCCAATCACAGATTTCGCATTCATTCTGCAATTATATGTCAACCCTTGGATTCGAAAAAAATACACTTTCCCCTTCAGAATACTTAAATAAGAAATTTAATGAAAGTATGATTACAAGATCGGCAAGATCATCGGAAGCTAAAGCAAGAAAAACCTGTATCATATCATTCATTTTAAAAAGACATTAACCCTACACTTTTGCTGTTATATTTTTCCTGATTCCAAACTAAGAGATGAGCGGATTAAAAAGTAAGGATTTTTAGTTATAGAAGCTCACAGTTTTCGAGAGAAAGGAATCGCACAAGCACGAAGATTTCCTTTTCGATAATTAGTTTTCCATTAAAATCGGCAGACAATGCCGCTACTTCGCAGAAATGAATAATGTCATCCATTTACATATTGAAGTCAAACTATTCAAAATCCGCCTCCAACAGAACTATCGCTGTTCAAGTGCAAACAGGGTAATATTAAAACCACCTCATGATAAAAGTTTCAAATGGAAATTGATAATTACATTTGCTGATTATTGAGCTGTGGGTATATTCGCTATATCAACACTCAGCTATCCTTAGAACACACAAGCCAAACTACCGTATTGAATTTAGTCTCCCATTTATAAAATGCAAAGATTATTCTGCATCTATCTACATCTACATAATAACCCGCAAGGGCGTGTAGCGGGGGGTATTAGCTCACCACCCGTAAAAGAGAACAAAACCAATTTCAAAATCAGCACATCCACGCAAACCTAATTCTTATGGGGCATTAGAATTTCATTGAAATGGAATTTTCACACCTACATTTGTTCATAGATTTAATACGATAGCAGCGGACCTGGCAGCGATTTTATAGACTTTAAACCAAATTAACCCTAGATTTTCGTAATGAAACAATGCAATTTTAGTCCATGGAGTTGAGAATACTAATCGAGCAAATTTTCTGACCGCAGTTGTAAAATTATTGTGTGACGACATAAAGCAGAATGGAAGATGTGGAGCTATTGGCTGTTAAAGAAATAATCTCGAGGAAGAAGATCCTAAGGCCAATAAAAATAATTACGAAGAACTCCTCGTTCTTCGTAATTATTTTTATAAAGCAGAAGGCAAAGGCAAACAGTGCGGTTGCAAATTTTGATAGCATTATGATGGATAACTTGGCATATGGAAAACGAATCCTCTTCTAATGTTCGCACTTAATGTAAGTCCCCAAGGAGCATTATTTTGCCAAAAAATAGGAATAATATTTCAAATACTGTAGTTGTTCTTTATGATACTACATTTCTCGGAGCTATTAATCATTGCAAAATTTGACTTAGGTGTACCTCAGTTCATAATATAATAATAATCTGGCAACCAACATTTTTATCGCATATCGCCTGCATTAGGCGATCTTAAAGTCCTATCCTTTCGTGCCGGATTTTTAATATGAAAATGACAAAAACTAATTGGAATTAGAACCAAAATTACGCACAAACCCCAGGTGACAGAAAACCCAAATAGAAGAGAATCAAACCCGCGACTTTTCGGTTGCCAGGCGGGGACTGTATCCCGTAGTCATCAGGGACAGCAACTAGATTTCATCACCCAGATTCCTAGACAAGGCTAATCGCTACACTGACTAAACTAAAAATTCACTTCGTTTGTCACGATTATTTTTCTGATTATTATATGTTCAATGTGAGAGGTGCCGGTTGGAGATTAAATCGAAGAAAACAGCATTAATAGCGAAAAGTGAAGAGTCAGGCGTGATATTGTGGAATCGAGACATAATGAAAACTTCGTTGCAATTTTCCACAGTTAAAACTTTATTGCCGACCATGGTTTCGATACACTGTATCATCTTCAGGTGAGGAAAAATACAAGTAGAAGGGATATATATACACAAGTTACAAGAAGGGGTGGCAGGGGAGGAGGGAGCGGGGGGGTAGGGGTTCCATTGGTTTTTCCTGCCTTTCTCTTTTTATGACAAACCCCCCCCTACCCCCCCGCTCCCTCCTCCCCTGCCACCCCTTCTTGTAACTTGTGTATATATATCCCTTCTCCTTGTATTTTTCCTCACCTGAAGATGATACAGTGTATCGAAACCATGGTCGGCAATAAAGTTTTAACTGTGGAAAATTGCAACGAAGTTTTCATTACAGCATTAATAGAATTCATGAATAGTAAGTCAAAGTGAAAAGAGCAGATAATACATTATAGATGGCCACGCAGTCCAAAGTATTACCCAATATGTTTGATGAAAATGAGCGCAGTGCTGCGGACGTTAGAAAAGGCATTGTTTTGGCAAGAGAATCATTTCCAAAGGAAATGATCATATGTTACATTGGATATAGACGTAAACAAAAGATTTGTATGGACTGCAATAAGGAATATAGAGTTTTATGGCTCGGAAACGTGGGCTTCATGACAAAAGGATGAGTGGGAATCGTTTGAGATGCAGGTATGAGGAAGAATGGAGAAAGTAAGTTCAATTGGTAAGAGGTCAAAAATATAAGAGTTCTCACTGATAGGCAAGGGTGGACAAGAAGTTGCAAGGAGAAATCGGTATCGAGAAGAAAAGTGGAGGAAGAAGATATTGAGAGAAAGTAATTTAATGAAGGCTGTGATAGAAGAAGGAATGTTGAGCGAGTGGAGAAGAGCTAGATAGAGGAAAAGGTTTTTGGATGGTGCGGCGTCAGGTAGAAAATAGAAAGAGCTGAAGGAAATGACATCGTAAAAATAAGATGTATACAGTCTGTATGGTTGTTCTTGATAATGTCTAGTGACCGTCCAAATCGTATACCTAATAGGTGGAGATATATAGATAGATATAGATGGATAGAGGTCTTTATTTGGGTGAAATTGAAACCTGATGGTCTGTGGAGTACCTACGACGAGGAATGTGAACAAATCAGCTGAAATTTCACATCGTGAGGCATATATTAAGTGGAGGTCAGCATCCTACGGTTAAAATAAATTATCTTGACCACTCTGGCTCACACACCCTGAGAAAAACTACTCCGTCACTAAACCTGAAATAGTAAGTAGGTAGTCTGGTGATCACAGGGGAGGATAAAAAAATAAGGGTTTTCCGCAAATGCCTGTCGCCTTGAATTTTCTCCAACGGCGCGAGGTCAGGAAAGCAGCATTTATCGTAAATGGGGCCTCGGCTCATGGGGACGAGCCCAGGGATGAAACACCGCAGTTTGTCAACTAACGACCGCCTTCTCTCACTCACACTCTCACTCTCTCTCTCCAGAAAAACACTCGTGGGTTCGAAGCACTTCACTTCCCAAGCGAAAAACGGAGAGCTATACTCCAATTCCCCCTCCCCCCCCCCCAATCTCTCTTCCTTCTATCGCTCTCCTTTCCCCCACGGAGCGTGTGAAGTGAGGTTGGCAGGAAAAGTTTGAAAATCTACCTCCAAAGGGAAAAAGTGAAGTTGTGGGCGAAAAAAAGGTGAAACTTGGTAGGACTGCGTACTTCGTAATTGAATCAAAACCTGAACTTTTTAAGTTAATAATCTAGAGGAAAGAGTTCTTAGACAAAAATTTATTTAACCCTAGAACTATATGTTAAATAAATTCATGTTGGGAGACTTATTAACGCGTTTTTTCACTTGGAATCCCACCCGGTCCCTTGTGTAAATGCGAATTCGGGACTTAATCGATATTGAGCTCTCGCAAGCCTACTAGGAGAAAGTATCTCATTGGAGTAAAAATTAACAGAAGAGGAGATTTAAAGCAGGTATATTCTTTAAATTTTTGCACAAAGATTCGTAACGATGAAAGTATATGATTTCAATTCCATGGTTCGAAATATACTGTACATGTATACATTTGCATGCATGCCTGATAAGAGACGACCTGACATAATGAGCAACAAAAGACCCTTATACATTCCACCTCCATGTTTTTCATTCAAAATAAATATTCCTTCTGACATGCTTTAATCCTTTACCTCCCTCTGCTTCGTCGGCCCAACGTTTTCCCTTCCGCTATACTCGTCAACATTCCATCAAAAATCAAAATGCTCTGCATCCATATCTCCTGCTCCCTTTTGAATTTCTCCCAATAACCCTCTCTCTCTCTCCACCATTCCAAGCACTTATTCTTTTGTTTTCCGTTTTCCTTTCTGCTTATTTTACCTTTTCTATTCCTCCCCACACCCACATTTCAAAAGTCTCCTATCTCCTAGCTTTTACCTTGCTTTAACGACTAAGTTTCCGAACTGTATAGAACTACGCTCCATATCAAAGTTTTAACTAATATTTTCTTAACAACCTTACTCAATGTCCTTGTCATCATTTCCTCTCCCCCCGTGAAAGTTTCTTTGCACATCGAAATTCATCTTGAAAGGTTTCTAGTAATGTGACCAATTTAGTCCAAAAACCACCAAGATAGCTTAACCGTTCTTACCTTAACTAGTTTATAACCTACAATTCGAATGCTTGACTTAGGCTTCCTCTTCAACGAAAATCTCGGAGCCTTTGTTTTGTTTCCAACGATTCTCACACCATACTTATCACGCTGATTTACTAATGCGCTCAGAAATGATTGTGACTTGGCACAAGTGCCATATTTTGTTCGGGGTTTAAGTCTTCGACGGATAATGAATTAATAAAATCCTGAGTCTCAGTCTCCCAAACTCATGAGTTCTCTGTTTGCGAACGGCTCTCTCTAGGAAACAGTTCAAGGATGTTCTAACAAAGGGGTTTGAGAAGTGGGCGGTAAATATTTTCTCGCCGATATCTGAGGCGACCACTTCCGCCAGCCTTTTCGCAGAAGTAAGTTTCTCAATCGAGAAAGAAGAATCCAATCACGGAAGGAGTACGCAATTACAGGGACAAGAAGGGAGAGATAAGAGCTGAATGTCTTCCTCGAGTAGATTTCGACGATAGCGGTACCCATTGATTTGTTTTCCACCGCTCTGCGCTTTACGACCTGGGAAATTTATGGCAAATAAACCAAGCTTTACCGCTATTCGTCCCCACTTCATGATTTCAAACTGGGGCAATTCCATTGCAAAGATTAGAATTTGGCACGTGTAATTGAGTGACCCGCATGTAAATAGCTTCCATAACATAGAATACTTAATTTTAATGGGCGATTCACCGTCATTTAGGAAGTACCTTTTATTTTTTTGCTAAAATAACTAAAGCTGTATTTTCTTTGAAATCTACGTTACGACTACCCGCCTCAAGTCAATATGCTGAAGAATTCGTTAATGGGATAAGAGTTTTACGATACGTGACGGCTTATTTTCTAGCAAGAAGTATTACATACATGTTTCTCAATTGAATTCTATTACTGGTATAACATTGATGTATACCAGAGGGCTACATAAATGAAGGAAAGATTTCAAACTTGATTTTGTTAACCATTTTGCAATTACGTTTTTAATGATTGATTATTAATAGGCCAACTTCATACTATTTTATGCAATGTTATTCGGAATTAAACGTACCGAAGAAATTAATATTTTAGCCTGGAACTTAGTTTGCCACCTTTATTATATACCGCAATTTTTCTTTCCTTAAGACGCCAATAAAAATCCACTTTTTTAAAATAATAGCTAATAGTAGTAAGCAACCGTGAATCACATTGGGTGCTTAGGAGTAAACTTGTAGTGAGCTGAAAACGATGGCCAGGAGTAATGCTCACGCTATTTTTAAATTTATGGAATTAACAAAAACCTTATTTGAGGACAGTTACTCTAGTAACATAAATTAAAATGTCATGGCATCTGGCCATCTTTATCAAAACATGCCAAGTTTGAGCTATTTGTCTCATCAGTGGCAGTTTAACACGAGGAAGTGCATCGGCTTACGATTTCATAACATGGTTTGTTTCCGCTGTACAAGAGGACTCCTTGCTATCTGCCTCTTTACCCTACCTACATGATATATCTATCTAGCATAGGCCTACACGGCAATACAGGGGCCTCCCTATTTTTCTAATAATTGTTGCTAACAATGCAGCGATATTTAGTCTGTGTCCACTCAAAGCCAACCTTAAATAGAATACCAAATAAATAAAATGCCACATAGCTACCTAAAATTTCAGTTAATCGCGAAAAAACTTTGGATAACGAACACGGATTTCATATGAATCTCTTTATAAAAAAATTAGCAAATGGTGTTGGAATAATATCTTTTTTACTCGCAGAATCCTTCGCTTTGAAATACGAGTCGCTAGAAGATAAATATGCATGCATTTGTATAAGACATGATATTCTTCAGCATATTAAATGTATATTAACACATATTAAACATTATCAGCATGCATATACTAAATAGCTAGAGAGTGAGGGCTATCGTTTTACTTATAAATCTTGTATTAACTCAGATATGGGCTTAATTCACTTCGTTTCTCTTTAATTACATTCATGTAAGATTACTGATTAGACTTTATTTCCAATTGCTACGAAAGAGTTTCATTAAATGCATTAATGTTAGGGTATTGCAGTGATTCATATGGGCATGCTGCGTAGCTAGAACGGTATACTCCGCGTATAATTCTGATGTTTGAGAGAGTATGCTCCTTCCGATAGTGTTTATATCTGTGAGCAACAGAGACATCTAGGGACCAAAATAAACATATTGAGTTACTCAGAAAATGCTCTTCACCGGTGCAAAATACTCGGAAATTTTCCCTATATCTAAAATTGAGACGTTCAAGACAAATATTGATCTGTTAAACTAGAATGTTTCAGGAGATACCAATGATTACACACAAAAGACAAGCACTGCACATAATACAGAGAGATAGTCGTCAAAAGTATTATTGCAAAACTTTGTAAATTAAGTTCAAAGGAGGTTCATCATAATACTCATCTGTGAAACATATTTTGGGAAATTATGCATTTAGAAGAAATGGAGCAAATGATCATAAGGTTTTTTTTCTCATTCGATCGTCATTAAATTACGAATGTTGACCTTAAACTTCTATTCCCATGTAAATCCGAAGGAAGGCTTTGTTCAGGCTGAAGTCACCTTCAACCCAAAAGATAAAGGCCAATAAGAGTTTTGATTAATCCAAAGACATTAAGTGAAACATTAAAAAAAAAATAACAATACAATTTAAGTTCTTGAAAGAGGTTATTTTTTATTTTACTCATCTATTTCGTAGCATTTTACGAGGGTTGTCCAGTAAGTAACCTTCGTTTGCGTGTAGCGAGTGAAGTAATGGGGGGAGCCGAATGTTTGCTGTATTGACACACGCACTAGGGTAGTACTCTTCGATCTGCAGTGTTCGGGAGGCTGTGCCGCTTGTCGTTTGTTTACAGTAGCGAGTCAAAGTAAACAATACAATTGGATATCCCGCCAAAACTAAAATCCGTTTTGTGATAAGGTTTGCACTGGCAATAAACTTCAAAGCTGCTGGCATTCATCGGGAAATTTGTGCTCTGTACGGAACAAATATGATGAGTGACATGAGTTGTGCGTCAGTGTTGTCGTTCGTTTGAGAGTGAACACAAATGTCCATGATGATGACGGAATTGGCTGCCAGTCTTTGGTGAACAATGGACTTCCCCACAAATTTTACGAAAGGTTCGTGAAAACCGGTGTTTTACGATATCTGAAATATGTAGAAAGTTGTCCACAGATTTCTACGACTCTGTTGCATGGAAACGCGACTGAAAAGTTAAGCTGCTGCATGTTTTGTGATCGTCTCGACGAGGAACTTGAAGATACCGTCTTCGGTTGGCTGCGATCTCAGGCGGCAGAATTTTATGCTGAAGGAAGTTGAAAACTAGTTCAGAGATATGACGAATATGTATAAAAGCAATAGAGATATGTAGTTTTAAGATGAAAATGATAAATTTTCTGTATCTATTCCAGTGTATTTTTTATAGCATAACGGAGGTTACTTTTTGGACAACCCTCGTAATTACACTCAAATATGATTAAATTCATTGGATGACATCGGTCAAACATATTCTTTTACATTTACAGGATATCTACGTCCGTGGAAACTCTTCCTCTTAGAACTTCTCAGTGCCTCTCTCAGAGATGCAAATGCATTCACTCGGTAAATCTTTTAACACTTAGTAAGTGCGGTTTTTTCTATTTTACTTAGACAAAAGTAGCTAGGATTAAAGTGCTTTCAAATGGTCGAAAATACAAAAATAATCAACAGAAATGTTTATTTTCGGTCGCTTAATGAGACCTGTAGTCCACAAACTGAAATAATTTTCTTTTAAAATACCATTTTTACTCAAAATTCACGATAAGTAGTCGAATGAATATTTTTCAATGCTCCAGTGATACGTTCAAATCTGAATGCGTTCAAATCTAAAAAAGTTAAAATCTAATAATATTTAATTTTTAGAAAAAATTAGAAAAATTATTTTCCGCCATGAATTCAACTGGCAAAATATTAATAGTTAAATATGAACCCTATTCCGCTCGAAAACAATATTTTTGGCTTTTGACGCCGACACGAGGAAGCGGTTGGAGAAGAAAAGCGAAATAATTGGAAAATAAACCATTAACCTAATTGGATGATTCATTATTTTTTCAAATAGCGATAATTCATTCGCCAATACGGCGTAAAGAGAAAAACATATCAAATAGTGTTTCAAGGAACCTAATTGTGTAGGTTCTGAATTGCTTGAGCTTATTAAGATGGTATTATTAGGACTTCACGGCAAAAAACGTTCGACCACAGTTTACTGTAGAGTTAATATTTATTTTGATACTACCTAAACTATTTGTAACGCCAATTTGAAAATTTTAGCACTTGACGATATGATGCTTCGCACCGTTTTCGTAGCATTTCGTTCTATTAAACTCAAATGTGAATAGAATCATTTCAGCATATTACTAAAATATCTCCTATTACATTTACAGTTTATCTAACCCCGTAAGAACCCTTCCACTTTGAACTTTCCAGTCCCTCCTGCAAATATGTAAATTTATTCACTCGACAAATCTTTTAGCACTTCGTATGCACGTTTTCGTTGAAACGGGCAATTTCCCTCACAGTCCTCCCAGCCAACTTCAAAGCCCCTCGATCATTCCTCAACGTGACTCAGAATAATATCCCGTAGAAACTCGGGAACTTTATCAGTTAAGTTTGCACCACACGCCGACCAGGAAAAATACTTGGCAATCGAAAATGAAAGCAAACGAATAGAGGAGATCCTTTCTCCACAACTTTGTTGAAATGCATACCTTAATAGCTGGAAGAACAACCATAAGTGAACGCTGCTCAAATAGCGAGCACAAATCGCGACCAAGTATGTCATTTCGTCTATGCATGTGATAAAATGATATATATAAAGAAATATTCATAGAACAATAGTAAAATATGCATTATATTAGGAAATTAAAAAATCAACTTGTTAAAAAAATATTGAGTATCAAGCAAGAAAAGGCACAGTTTATAAATACAATGTTAAAAATTAAACGCATTTGAATAGGTTATAGTGTTTCTGGATTCTGTCAAAAACTTTTGCTAAGCTGGCAAATTAATCACAGCATTTCATATGAAAACAAGAAAACAATAAGGCAATTCGCATGTTAGAAATTGGGACCTCCAGTACAACATACTCCACTCAATGACTAAACAAGGAAGTATTTTTGCCAAATACAGCGAAAATGTGTATTCTATATTATGTAATGAGTAACTAATCCGTATGTGTACGATGCATTATCAATACAATTAATAAGTGTTAATTACTACATTGAAAAGTTATCAAAAATAATAATAAACTTTTTATTCTAAGTTTTGTTGCTGGAAATATAAACAAAGAAAACACAATGTGAAGGTTTCTACATTAATGTTTCCATCAAATAGAAGTCAAAAAATAGTTCAAGTAAAATTTTTTGAATCAATTGCTAACAGTAAGCCAAATTGGATCACTTTGAGATTAGTTGCCAAGAATTCAAGCCTCCATGGAAAGACTCATTTCCATGAAAACGTGAAAGCATTCTTTAGCCAAGGTTAACAAACACTAATAAAAAAACAACAGTCCTGTACTGTTGACATCATCGAGGGAAAACGTCCTGAAAAGCCAATTAAAAGATAAATGCGCGCCTACTTTTAAAACGACAACAAATTCAGAGTCTAACTGGTACGGCTCCATGCGAAAGTTTGCAAACACTCCAAAAATACAAAAGAGATGATAACGCCCGAGGAATAGCACCGCCTCATCCTTCAAATCGAGGTAGGCCAGGTTCTTTCCCCTCTTCAAGGAACGAAAAATGGGAAACCCCAAACAAAAGTCGGCCGCACTCACCCCGTCTGCGGCGAATCTGATACTCCGAGACACGTCGCGGCAGCAGTAGTAGTAGCCAACGTTCCGAGAGAGGCGAAACCACGATCTGGCGGGCAGAGAGGCCGTGTGCGCTGGGAGGGAGGAGGAGGAGTACCCCGGCATAGGGCCCGCCACAATCAGCCGACGACGTCTGCTCCCTGCCTCCACCGGCGGCCGGAGGAGGGGGCGAGTGGGAAGGGGGACGGCAGGAGGAGGAGAAGTGTGCGCGAGAGAGGAGTACGTGTTTTGCGAGTCGTCAGGGAAGGAGGGGAAGGATGAGTGGAGAAAGGGTTTGATGGATACAGGGTGGGGAGGGACGGGAGCGTAGCGGCGGCCCGTCCGACGGGGGGGCGGAGCAGTGCCGTCAGGGGAGGCACGAGGAACGGCGGCGGGAGAAGTCACGCGGACGACCGCTCCCCGCAACGGCGAGGAGGACGTCGTCTCTCGCGAGCGGCGGACGCCCCACGTTGAGCATTCCGGCCCGACGGCCACTTGACCTCCCCAAACGCGCGGTGAAATGTAGCCGTCGGCGAGCGACGCTCACACCCTCGCGTCTCGTTTTCCCGCCCGTCTCCTCTTCATCTTCGCCTCCACAGAGCCGGGGGCATCCGACACTGTGCTACACTTTACGTCGTCTTCCGCCGATTCCCTCATCGTCGTTCCCCCCTTCTCCGCCCACATTCCGTCAAAGGAGAACCGTTTACGATGAAAGTCGGTACAACACGGGAGGGTTGCGGCGCGCTTACGGATTTCATTTTTTTTTTATTTCAATCTTTTCCACTACTCTTCTTGGGGGCGCACGCGCCTTCTCGGCAAAAAACGTGCACGAGATCGCTCACTCAAACAAGCACACGCACGATCGAATCAGAACGGTGGTAAACACGCCTCGAATCTCCCCCTCCTCCCACGAGTTTTCTGGAGAGGGGCACTCCTCCACCCACTAATGTTCCCCCATACTCCCCCTGTCCGCCCCCCTCAGCTCTCCGTCGCCGATCACCGCGCTCTCCTGCGAGAGGGATAGAGAGCGAGCGAGACAACCTCCCGGACCGGCTGCACGGTTAGCAGTGGCTCTCGGCAAAGGCCATGCCGGCACCTGTGCGCCCCCCCTCCCCGCCCCAACACAACCCAGACTTCCCCCTCCACCTCCACGCCGAACCCTCGTACCCCCGCCCCCGTGCGAACCCTTGAACTCCCCCCCCCTTTCACTCACTACTTCCTCCTCCCCAGCCACCTTCCGTCTCCCTTAACACAGTGCGGGAGGGGTTTTCTAACCTCCCCTTTCCCACTCCAAACCCCACCACACCCCCGCCGTTCCCATCTCATCCCACCGTCGCGTACACACACACACTCAGCACCACGAAACCCCTGCTACGGGATCGATCCCCCGTTCACCTCTCCCCCCCCCCTTCGTGGAATCTCGCCCTCCTTCCCTCACATCCGTCGCCCGTATTCCTCTTCCTCCTCACCGAGACACCCTTCTCCTCTCCCTCGTACACCCACCACTTCCCATCCGGAGGCCTGAAGAACTACCTCTCTCTCTCCACTAGGAAGAGGAAGGTGTGGAAGAGCTTTCGGGCAGGCTGTACGGAAGCATTGGGATTGACGGACAGGGAAGGATTGGTTAAGATTGGAGGGTGTTGCGAGTGTTCGAAGGGGTGGGAGGGAGGGGTAAGACTGGTAGATTGAGGTATGTATTTATGTCTGGGTGTGTGTGTGTGCATGCATATATATATATATATATATATATATATATATATATATATATATATATATATAACTTCTCTCCAAAATTTTCAGTCTTACTTGAAGAAGGTCGAAACTCAAACAATCTACAATGTGAGTGTCCTTTTAAGTGTTACCTATATTATTTGTGTTCTATTATGCTGTCCAATATATATATATATATATATATATATATATATATATATATATATATATATATATATATGTGTGTGTGTGTGTGTGTGTGTGTGGTCGGGGGAGAAGGATGCAGAAAATGGAATTTTTCGCCAGATGCGCCTGCGCGAATGAAGGAGGGGAGGGGAAGAAGGGTGAGAGAGCGTGTGAGGGAGGGGGGTTAGAATGAAGGCGCCGGACGAATAGTGCGAGGGTGCGCGAGGGAGGGAGCGAGTGGAGAGGGAAGGAGAAAGATCGTACACTGGAGGGAAAGCTCTCTCCCGCCGTAATCCATTCGAAACCGCCCGGCGTGCCATCTCGCGTCAACACTTGGACGCATGGCGACCTGCTTTATTCGCAGCCCATCCAATCCTCCCCATCTCAGAATGACGGCCGACGGTTGGGGAGATCCGCCCTCTCATCGGCCGTCCCGAATTGTTTCGGGTGAAATATTGAGAGTGAAATTGCCGGGCGAACCGAATCCAACCAACGGAAGCTGGGAGAACGCTCGCTTCAAAACTAATGGCGGAAATGTTGTGACCGAATCAATCGCGAGTATTCAGCTCCTACAAATAATAGTTGTAAATCTACTGATGAGAACAGAGGAGACTGGAATCGGAATTATAATGAAAACGGACAGAGCGTGATGTAGTAACCAGGGTGCAATAAATCTTCGTCACATCGGCGTTTTATACTTAACGTGGTTCTCAACGGAGTGTCGAAGTACGAGCGTTGTAAAGCGTTCGAATAATGACCGGACCATGAGGTTCAAATCCGAGTGTCCGTAAACTGGACAAGCTTCACCTAAAATATGTGATTCTCCAGTCACTAAATCTTATCGAGAAACACAAGGTGGCACAGGTGAAGCTGCCTTCCATTCAACGATAGTCCACGTTCAAAAGATCTTGGGCAAGTGAAATCCACTTTGGCTGCTTGTATGTACTTACCTTCCCTGATGTAAAAATTTTTAAGTGCCGTACTCTTTCGTAGCCTTTACACGGTCGAACCTTAAAGGGATCGGGATGTTGCGGTAGTTAATGTTCAAAATTCTCACTCTGATGGCTAGGGTTCGAATCCCGAAGGTGGCAGGATTTTTCGTAAGTATTTCGATCCCGAAATGAAGAGCTCTGTCAGGGTATAGCAAGAGGAGTACGATGCCCGTCAAATTGGGCGTTGAACTGTTGACCACTTAACGCCTATCTTTAAGAGTAGACCAATGCCGACAACGGGGTTCTACCCACCTTTCCTTCAGTCCCTGAACATCCTACCTCAACCTAATTAGCACCTATTCTTAACGGCGTAAATGCCCTTAACAGTTGATCGCCTTCCTTAGCAATGACTATTATTACTAACCCAATCTTAAATTTCTCTCTTTTAGCGGAAATGTTCTTTATTTAGGGTTTAGCCATAAGGCAAATAAACACTGTTATTTGCCATTAACATTGTTCACCCTTTAAATTTACGGCATCAGAGTCACAATTGAAAAACACATGCATTAGGTTAACACAGTTTACTAAATGCATTCCGACGTAATTCGGTAGACTTCGTCAACCTTATGCAAAGAAAGAAACACGTAAATCCAGAGTACATTTAAAAATTACCGAAACAGGTTATTGTCATATGAAACAGGCATTCAAAACTTTACAGCCTGAAAAATTACTTTAAAACGCAAGAAATGAAATCCTGGGTCGATGATTCAAAAAATAGATCTGCTTTTGTTTTTTTCCTTGAGTATTCACAATCCATTAGTTTTACGAGAAATCAACAAAACAGCACGCTGAACAGTGCAAAAAAAACACCTTTTGGAAAGGAGGTACCCATATTTTTGTTACTTACGTTTAAATTTATGAATAGTGGTTTTTGTTTACCCGCTCTCTGCAAATTTTCCTCTCTTCCCAATAAATTTATGGATAAATGTGAAATAAAATTACAAGACGATGTGCATTACATAAATATGATAATGACTAGAGAAACGGTATGAGTGGAATAAAATTTGAAAACTACGCACGAAAAATTTTAAAACTTACACAAGCAGCATTCCTAAAATAATGCCAAGAAAACACCGAATAAAATGATTCTTCTTGAATAAGCATGCTGCTCACGGTTTGCTTTTAGGTAGATCTTGGATATTACTTAAAGATCTGGGTGCATGTCACAGACTGAAAGTGATAAGAGTAAGCCACCATTTTCATAGCAGACAGGGAGGAGAGTAGAGGGGAGGAAGCTAGCTGTTCGTGAAGAAAGAGTACACTCACGCTCGCCTGCATGGGAGGGAGTTTGCAAGTCGGAGTGCGCTTATTATTTTCCCCCCTCGCACACAATTCGAGAGCGTAGTCGCTTAAAAGTTGCGGAAAGGGGGACTGCGAAGGAGGGGCGGAGAGTGATGGGAAGGGTATTTCTCGTGGGAGGGAGGGAGTCGAGAGCGACGAGGCGAGCCAGTCGGGAAGGAGATATTTTTTTTCTTCTCCACAGCATATTGCTTGAATGCGCCTCAAATGGGCGGGAAAAGGGGCGGGAGACGAATGCGGTGCGTGGAATGAGGTGATGCGTCGGTGTTCATTCAGACGTGTGCGTGCTAGGGTGCCGTTTTGCGCCTGAGACGACTCCATAAATGCGCGGTGAAAAGTCAGGGCTATCGCGATCGTGTGTGCTCATGTGAAGATGGAAAATTAGGGACGGGAGGGTCGAAATATCATTTAATTCCCCTTAAAATTAAAAACCTCGATTGAAATAAATTTCCAAAAGATGGTGCTATCAATGAACGTACGTAGGCACATTGGCCACCGTTAGCAGTTGCTATATTTTTTTTTAAATTTTATGCATAAATCTCACATTAATAGTCTCAAAAGTCCAGGTAGTCCCATCTCCAGATTTGTGAAAAGTGAGTTATGTGTATGAAGAGGAGTTGGTGAATTAGATGGCTGCGCTGCGCATGCTTGTCTTGTGTGAATATTAAATCAATTGCAAAAGATATGATAATGACTTGGAAATGAGTAAAAGAGCATAGCAATTTGAGGACAAATGAAGGCAGGAGGAAAAATATAAAAGTAGAGTTGTTGTTTTGAACGAATTCAGAGTTGGTGACCCAAGGAGGGATAGAAGTTGAGGATTTATATGCATGGGCCAGAGATGCGTGCCATGGAAGCGAGCCAAATATATAGTGCAGTGAAATTGAATCCGAGAAATTTGATAAAAGTGTAAATGACTTATTGGCAGCAGTGAGATTTTGAAAAACAGAAAACTTGCATGTGTATATCAATGGTAATTTTTAATTCTAATTTCGAAATACTGATAACTACTTTGTGCAAATCGGGTCAAATTTATGTCCATAAATATTTATCTGTTCAAAACCATTGGTGAAATGCGATGGTTATAACTTTGTATAAAGGGAAATGGAATAACATGGAAGGGCTGTAAAGCAATGAATACGCCGTGGAGCGTTTTTCATAAGTTTATATAAAAATAACGTAAGGTTTGAAAAAGGGCGCACACTGTAAACATGATTACCCAATGCTTTCATGGGAAAATGAATGAATGGTGAATGCAATAATAAATTTTAAGTTGTATGGATTAAGATGCAAATACTTCTGTCCTTCTGTGCGACATCGATGCTCAACGAGATATCACAAGATCCACAGGGTAGATGATGCACCGAATATTTTAAATGACGTTAAAATAGAGAAAACATTTGAGGGTATATGCAAACTAAATAAAAAAGTCGCAAGGAGTATGGGAAGAGGGGTTGCATAGGGAACAAACGTATGGCATTATTCTACCAATAAGAAATGAACAAAGAAAATTCATGCTAGCAGATATCCCAAGTCACTAGTGCTAGAACAATTGCCACTCAATTCACGCTCAGGTGAATTTTCGTGCACACGGGGTCAGATGCATCTTTGAAAACTAACTACCTCATTTGAATGCCCTTGAAACGTTGGCAATTATCCAAACTTCAAAATAATATCTCTTGCATCACAAGCTTGTATCTCCTACCAATTCACCTCGTATTTTCCTTATCATTAAACAAGTCTTTATTTCGTCAGCCCTTATGTCTGCTTCCCTGTTTCTTGTAGTACGTCTTCATACCATACCTCAATTACACATGCTCTGAGCTCACGACTTTTCAATACTCTCCTCAGATCAACAGTCAAAGTAATGGAGATGATTCAAAGCTTTGAAACCGATCATTCGGAAAAATCTAATTTGCAGAACTATTCAAAGGTAGCGTTTATGTAACAACAATCAATGGGTAAATTTAACAGAGCTGAAAAAGGTTTGTTTTAATAAAATATAATTATTTTTTATGATATACCCCAGTTCCTGTAATGGAGGGTTTAGAAGAATGTGTTGCTTTTCTCGGCTCATACTAATACAACTATATCTTTATCACACGTATGTTAAAATCAAATGTGAGCAAATGTCACTTCCTCTTTATACGGATCGTTCCAAATGAAATATATTTGGTCGATATAAAATGATTTGAGCTGGAACCATAAGGTCCCAAAAATTCAGCCATCAGTTTTAAAAAGCACAAACAATGATATAATTAGTCTGCACAAAGATGCATGATAATTCTTATTTGGCCGCAAATTATAAATCGATCGCTTACCGCATTGTTCTGATTCCAATATTCCACGACTTTTTCATATTTGCCTAACCAACAGTCATGTTTTTTCATACTTTTCCTTAAAATTTAACTTAAATCTGCCATTAATGCAATTTCTCCAAGAAAATGTATTCTCTTCTTTAATATTGCTCATGTGCGTGAGTTTTAATGGTGCACTTTTCCAGCATTGGTATTGTAAAAAAGCAAAGAAACAGTCGATGGTTATATTGGCCGAATTACTGTTATAAATTGGTATACTCGTATTTACTAAAAAAAATTATTGAACGAATACATTGTGTTCCTTATTTCATCAGGTATATATCAATAACTAATATGCCAGTGTATAATTCTGGCAAGAGAACTTTAATTCTGAGCTATTTCTGCAATCAGGAATCGTCCAGTGTCATAATGGTACTTTGTTTCCTAGTTCAAAACATGATAATTCTAGTTTTTTCCCTCCTCATGTGAAAAAATGGGCGTCGAAAAAGAGAGCAACAAAATTTAGGTCCTGAAATTTTTTTTAATGAGTACTTCAAGTAAGTAATAATAAATTTTCCTTGCTGAAAAATTACAGGCTCGAGCTTTCTTAATGAGACACCATGCATAGATTAAACGGTATCCTGCCGAAGAGGAGAAAGAAAAATCCAAGAACAATATTTTTCTGTTATTTTTCCTATACCTCTCGTATTCCCTCATTTTCCCCGTATTTCATACTCAAATAAAAATCCCTGACTCTTCCCCGTTTTCCCTGTTTTCAAGTTAGGTGGTAGCAGAGTGATGTTAAATGAAAATCGACCGGATCGCAAACTTCTCATCCCGCGCGAGGCTCGGCTTGCGGTGGGATACGCTTGAGTGCAGCAGAAGGCTCTTATGCACGTGCCAACTCTTCACGCGTGGTAAAAATTCAACCACACTCCCTTTTTTCGTCCTCTACATATTCCGCGATACCCTCACGTTTTTTCAGGGGCTTTTGAATTTCAAAGGCACCTCTAAACGCAATGGCAACGGAAAAGAAACGTTTTTGTAACATTCTGGGAATGCGTCCACAAATCTCGTTCCCCGTTGTTTCGATGGGTAAGGTTTCTAGAGAGATAATGCATTCTGAGAAAAAAACTGGCTTCTACAAAAAGGCATTCTCCAAGCGGTAGGAAAGTGTCTTTATAAACTATAAAGAAGATAATTTTCCACCATGATACTGAAAATAAAATTCACCCGAGCGTATTAAAAAAACGGGTTTGAAATACCCAACGGGGAGCTGAATTCGCAAGGATATCGCCATATGCAAACATTAACTCGAGGGCCGCTTGTGGAAGTATCGATTAGAGTGAATTTTGCTTGTTCTACTAAATCAATGAAACTATCCATTGTGTAAAAATAGCAAAAACTAAAAAAAATAGTCTTAAAGTGCCGTACTAAAGGCAAAATTAATTTTTATCGTTTAGTCTAGTCCGACGGGAATAGTTTACTGCTACGAGAGAACACTTTAAAGAGAAAATTCACATGCTCCATAGGAAAATGGCATCATATATATATTTTTTAAGCCACTATACTTAACCCCATGAGATTAAGTTCATCGATTTCTCTTCAAACACAAGAGTTTTAAAAGACTATGTACATTTTGATTTGAATTTCAGTTTCCAAATGTTGTAATGATATTCAAATAGCAAATCAAACGAACGTGACTGCAAGTAGAATGCAGGTGAGGGAATTTTCAAGGTATGCCTGACCAAAGGTGGAAATTTACTTTAATTTAATTAATAATTGCACAAATTGCGGCAAAATAAATGAATCCAAAAAAATATTAATAGAAAAAATACAGCAATACCTTAATAGAAAGAATGACGTCAACTTACTCGCATTCCATGACATTACTGTACACAACACGTGTTAGTGCGTTAGTTTTAGCAAAATATATTTTTCATCCCACAGCATCTCTTCACAATAATTTAATTATATTATCCCCCTTATAAATATATCATAAATCATCTAACTGAGATTATTTAATGGAAATTGTGGATTTCCAGGTTTGGGATTATACCAATTCTCGTTGAGGAATCACCGAAATTCCGACTGACTAGGTGATTAACTTGCTTCACTAAATCTACGATACCATTACTCCATTATGACAATCATCCTAAAGACTATTTTCAGGGGAGCAATTAGAAGGAAGGTTCGAGATTTCGCGAAAATGTTATCCCAATTATCTCCTTCTCCGGTTACTGGTATACATTTTGTGAAGCTTCTGACTGATAAGAGTGACCAAAAAACGGGCCTTTTACCATTCTTGACGAAGTAGAACAACGGCAGTATGCCAAAGGATATATAATTCATATTTTCATTTTCCCTGAAATATTTAAGGAAATGAATACACGTATACCGTAGGTAGAGAGTGAGAGATTGAATTGCCGATGTAAAGGGAAGGAAAATCGGCAATGGCTTTAAAGAACTGGATCGAGAAGGGCACTCGCTAAAACAATGCTATCACCTTTTCTTCAAGTTCTGGTGACCAGCAAAATGAGCCTTACTTGTTAAATTTCACTAAATAAACTGCCCAAACGGGCTTCGGGTTGATTATCGTGACTTTGGAGTAACGTTGTCCACTTGATCCCGCATAATTCGACTATTCATTTTAGTTTTTCATAGATTTTAGCATTTTATCGGATAACCTATTTTTTACATATAAAACACAGTAATCAACCCAAAGGTCGGTTTGGTTGGTGATGGTAGAATTCACCCAGTACTAAGCCAGACGGCGTGTGGATTTCACACATCATGGTAAGGGGACCAATTCCTTTCCCTGTGTCGGCTATGATTTCCCTGGAAGATCTTTTACCCGAAAAATCACAGGGCTTGGGTGACGCTGAGGGTACCCAGAGGGGTATGCCCCTCTGGGTACCCTATGGAATCACACCCGGGCCCTGCGGTCAATAGTCCAACGATCTACCCCTGGACTACGGCGTCCCCCGTTTTTTACATAATGAGTCAAAATGTCTCTTTCATATCGCTGCACTTCTAATAATTAGTTCTAACATTTTTTCTTGCCACTGGGAGTAGAAGTAAATATGTGTAGTTGTGCTTAAAATACGTAGGTACCGTTTATGAATATAGACCATAGATGACAGCACAATACGGTACACAGGGTGCTAACTGATGACGTTAGAGAAAGAAACGTTTTCTTTCCCTAAAATGGCGTCGTACTGTACAAGAACATAATAATGTAAACGTCCTTCCTCACTTGCGTGGCTTAACAAACGTTGAATTTCATCATAAATGGAGTTAGGAATAAGATGACATTATTTTTGTGAAAAATGTACTCACGCGAGTGCGACTGCTTAACGAAGGCCGAACGTCGTGTGACAACGAACCGGATAAGCCTCCGCCATGGACCAGCCGGTTTCCCAATGAGCAAAGGGGGTCTAAAAGAAGCGTCTCCTAAAGAAGCGTCTTCGGGGGGGATGGGGATGGTGCGGTGGCTGTCGTATTGGTTTCCCACCCAGAGGGCCCGGGTTCAAATCCCGGCGGTGTTGAATATTTTTCAGAGGTATTTCGATCCCTACTTGAGGTGCTTTGTGGAGGGCACTTTGAGTGATTACGCCGTCTGCCGGATGGGACGTTAAGCTGCGGACCCCTGGGCGCCTTTCGTAAAGAGTAGGCTAATGCCGACGCCGGGTTTCTCTCCACCCTTCATCCTTTCCTATCCATCCCCTATGGCGCAAATGACCTCAGCTGTCGGTCGCCTCCCCTAAATACTACTACTAGCGTCCACGGTGGCCATGGAATCATGGCGCCAATGTTCTCAAAAACGTGTATGACTACGGGAAGATTGCGGTGAGAAGTAACAGATATTAAAACTATTTGTTGCAAACAGTGGATCGAAAACAATAAGAAGATCTTAGAACTTGAAGGTACTTTGTACTACTATCCGTATGGTTTAAAACGATTCTGAAATCCAATTAATAAATGAAATGAGAAGCAGCTGAAGTGTATTTTATTTGCATTTAAATCAGTAAGAAAGTAGGTGAATTCAGCATCTCAGGCCTACAAAGTTACAAAAAAGAGACGTTTCAGGCACGTTATGGTGGACTATCATGATTAATTAAAAATTGGCAATTTTCCACAAAATAAAATTTAATGCGACCGGTTTCAATGTAACTACATCATCGTCAGGTGATGATGATGATGTAGTTAAATTGAAACTGGTCGCATTAAATTTTATATTGTGGAAAATTGCCTTTTTTTAATTATCTGCAAAGTTATGCCTACGCTACTGAATACTGACGATTATGTACAGTAAATAAAAGATATTCAGCCCAGACCATAACCTACAACAAATCCTAAAGTATTCGACTCAACGAAACGGGCGAAATAAATGATCCACCCGATGCATTTTGGAGAGTTTTAAATGAATGCTATAAAATTAGCTCAAACCCCACAACTTTCTTCAGAGGATATATACCACATCAAATGAAGCTCATTTCGAGGAGAACAAATTAATCAAAGCCTGAGAGGGTTCAAAGAGGATTCAGGGAGCGGGAGGTGGAGAGACAACTCCGGCATCATCAAGGGGAGGAGCAACATATGAAAAAAACTTTATTTGAGAGAGACGCAGGAGTTAAGAGGCTGTTTAAAGTAAAGAGAAGTCCAGGATGTTTACCATGGCTTCTCTGCAGTTTTATTTGAGCGAGGGCAGGTCTTTATTGCATGAAAATGACTAGCCTTGGATATTTCCACAAATGGCGAGCAGAACTTCACTTTGTGAAAATACTACTGGATTTGTCAAATCAAATATAAATGTCCAGTGAGTAGCTGAATCTGACAGGAGGCGAGTAAGCGAGTGGACGAGTTAAGCCACTGTTATAGCAGGCCAAATAACCAAAAAGCACTAAAACATTTGGTACTGCCTTTGAGATACTTGGCTTTATTTTTAAGTTTGGGGTTAGTAAAACAAAAAAGGAGAGGTTTCATGTCTCAACTGTTATGCCATGCGCCAGCGTGCGTCATTTTTAACGATATCTGGATTTTATTTCATGTTCCTTTCTCTTCACCTGCACCTGAGCGATTGAAAAACTAAGACGGCTAACCACTTAGGAGAAATAAATTAAATGGATGAATAAATAGTATGGCTAAAGAAGCAGTGTAGTGTCATAGAGTTCACAGAGACAGTGAAATGGGATCATTGCACAAGTACTACCAGTAAGTAAGAAAAGAAAATCCTTTAACACTATCAGAAATACTTACGAAAAATTTAATCCTACCGTAAAAGATTCATACAAGATACAAAGAATATCTACAGAACTACAAGGTACGAGATTAGGCGAATGAGGTCAGGTAGATAAATAAAATATGAATTCGACGAGGGCAGTTTTTAATCCCAGACAGACTTAACAGCGAGATAGAAGAGTCACGAAATAAAATAAAATCGTTCAAGGCTGTGAAGATAGATAAACATGTCCACGGGACTGCGAAAGAAAGATTTTTATGAGCTCAGTTGCAGTATCTATCAGAGGGGAATTTTGGCAAAGACTCTTTGATCCTTATTAATTCCTGACCCAAAAAAGGGAATAGCAGCCTAATATTTATGAGGATTAATAAGTTTGATTTCGCAGGCAGAAATTTTAATAATACTTAGAATAGCCAACAAAAGGATTAATGGGATAATAGTAAGCCAATGGGAATGATTGTGGGAAAATTACCACTAAAGGAATTATCAGATTGGATTAAGAAAGGGGAGAAGCAGACGTGACACCACAGCAAAATATGATTGGGTCACTGATAAAAAGAAATGTTAAATACAGCCAGGACCTATTTATTTCCTACGTGGATTACGAGAAGGCGTTCGGCATAGTAAATTGTGTTAAATTAATAAGTCTATAACAGAGGATATGAGTGGATTTGAGGGACAGACGATCTGTAAGAAACCTGCCTCTACTGCGATGAGCAGCGGATGGTGAGTCGTAATGAGCAGGGTTAGCCAGTAAGGGTAAGAGAGGGCTTTCCACCATTACCCATGATTTTCAACAGATGGAGTAAATCAGAGGTATAGATGAGTTCGAGAAAGTAATCAAAGTATATGGGGAATCGATAAAATCATACTATAACTCCAGATTATCAAGCTATATTTAGCCCCGCAGCCAAAAGATTAAGACCATTGCAGAGGGCGTAACAGAATCAGTGTCACGTGTTTGGGATGAGAATCATATTAAATGAGATTCTCAAGAAATGGGAAGGCTAATTAAAACAATAATTGGAGAGAGTAAACTAGAGTCGGCATAGTAATAGTTCCCTTACCGAGAAGGTGTTTAGGACAAAGATTGCCAGAGTAGTGGGGAAATCATTTCGGCTAAATAAAACTCCGTTCGTCGAAGAAGCTTCTGCTAAATGGGAGGAATTTATGACAATGAAATTATGTATGAAAAATAAGAAAATATTCTTGAAAATGTTTACATGGAGCGTAGATTTTCACAGCTTGGTAACCTGTTCAATGAGGCAAAGAAATAAGCGTAAACTGGGGATGTAGGAGGTATCGGTTTAGAGAAGAATTGGCAAAGTAAAACTGATGGAAAGAAAAGCAAACGAAGAAGTGCCTTGATTAGAATTGTAGAGGTAGATAATTTTTTTGAGAAAATATAAAAAAAATCTATATTCTTTAAATGTCGACGATGGCATGCTGAAGACTGTGATACAGGGAAGAATGTTATGGAAACGAGAAATATTTAGCAGAAGATTAGTCGCTTTGGACGAATTGAAAGAAGTCAAAATGTACGCGGAATGTACGATGTAAATAGGTTTATAGTGTACACCACAATATGAGTACAATATAAACCTATTTAAATTTTTTGTTTCTATGTTTTTAGTGCCGTATTAGGTGAGGCATAGAATTGTAGTTTATTCGCTCATTCAAAACCTACGTTACCTGGTAACTACCATTGATAAATAATTATCTGTATCATAACCCGCGAATTATAGTATGGGCTCGCTTCAGGGGGTGCCAGGACACCAACCTCGGGAGATAACACGAATATATTTCTGAACACGTGTACGCTATTGAGGGTAACCGTAGATGGTAACATGATATTTATTTAAACATTAAGTTATTTACTTCACCTAACTTTCAGTCTTGAGCTAATTGTTTTAACTTAAGTCAATTGTATTGACCTTTGGACTACTCCCCTTGCGTTTTAAGGCATTATTTTTTTTGGAAAAAAGGCGATGCAATAGTTTTTAATTATTAAAAAATCCTGTTTTTTCCTCTGAACATGCGTTGCATTTACATAATCACAAAACAACTGCAAAGCAAAACTCTGATTTAAGAGTATATTTCTATTTTCTTGTTCATACTACCTTGATCAAAAATTTCCCGGAATTTATTCAGAAAATTAAAAATACAAGTTTATTCATCTAAATCTATATTGTCCCCTTCAAAGTAATCCCCATCGACTGCAACACACTTATGCCAGCGCTTGATCCAATCCTCGAAACATTTTTTATATTCGGTTTTCGGTATGTCCATCAGTGCTTCCTGCGATTTTTCCATTACTTCCTCTCGGCTGCTAAAACGCGTTCCCCGTAATGGTTTTTTAACTCGATTGAACAGAAAGAAGTCACAGGGAGCCAAATCAGGTGAATTCGGTGGCTGTTGGATGGTATTTGTTGCATTTTTCGTCAAAAAATTACGAATAATGATAGCACTGTGCGACGGTGCGTTATCATGGTGCAAAATCCACGAGTTTTCTGCCCACATTTCTGGTCTCTTTCGGCGAATTGCTTCACGCAAACGTCTCATAACGCCCAAATAATACTCTTTGTTTACTGTCTGGCCTTCTGGCAAAAATTCATGATGCACTACACCGTTGTAATCCATGAAAACCGTCAGCATTGCCTTCTTTTTTGACTGAAAACGACGTGGTTTTTTTGGTCTCGGCTCATTTGGTGAACGCCATTCACCTGCCTGTTGTCTGGATTGCGTGTCGTACTCATAAACCCACGTCTCGTCTCCAGTAATGATCCTTTTGATGAATGTGGGATCGGATTCAGCCTCGCAAATCATTTCTTTTGCGACGTCAACACGGTCTCTTTTTTGCATGAAATTGAGGTCTTTTGGCACCAACTTTGCTGCTACACGACGGAAACCCAAATCATTAACCACAATGTCTTGGGCGGATCCATAGGCAATGTTCAAGTCCTCCGCTATTTCTCTGATGGTTAATTTGCGGTTATTGACCAACATTTGTTTTACTTTATCAATTTATCAATTTTTTCACCGACTTTCGATGTCGATGGTCTGCCACTGCGTTCATCATCTTCGATTGACTCACGACCACTTCTGAACCGCTCGTGCCACTGGTAAATGACCGTTTTTTTTTTAGAGAATCGTTGCCGAAACACTTTTCCAACATTTCCAACGTCCGTGCGCCACTAAATCCGTTTTTTACGCAAAATTTAATACAAGTTCGTTGTTGCAAATTTAAATCCATTTCTGAAATTGTAAAAAATCGCCAACACACACAGAGATAGATGTACTCTTGGCTACGTAACTTTTGCAAATGTCAAGTTATGACACTAAGATTTAAAGGGAATATCAACAACAGATGTACCAATTTAACAAAAAAAACAGAACTCAAATCGGAACGATGGGAGCGCCACACGGTGGTTATTCCGGGAACTTTTTGATCAAGGTAGTATGACTTCTATAATGTTTCTTGGGATTGATATTAAAATCTTTCTTTGACTGGTAGACTGCTAGGTACTTATCATTCATATGATATATGTACGCTGGGAGTTTTGTCTTCTTTATCCTCTAAGTACGTCTTTAAAAAGGAAAGATCTTGTCGGAAACAGAAACCACTTGTATATTCTCTCTCTCTCTCTCCCTTCTTGAAGTCATGACTTAAGCATTATTTGCAACGCCCGAGATGTGGCAACTATTCGTTCTTATCCCACTTCTCTCTCTCTTTCCTCCCAGAGGTCACGATGACTATGAATTAATAATCCAGCGCAACACTCTGTAACGCATATTTGGGGACCAATGTTAGTGCACGTTCCAGAAAATAGCCTTTCGTAATTTAACGACGATTGAAGGTAATAGGAAACATGAACACGGTAGAAACCTGGATTTTTATTTTACTTTACCTATGAATGAATATGGGTGTGACTTAGAGAGGATTGTTTCCAAATTTTACAGAGAGGAATACAATGCAATAATAAATAAATCAAATTGATTATCTTAACACGAGGATATCCAATATCGCATCCGTGTGAACTTGACCCTACGCAAAAATACACCTGAAGAAACTTCTTGTGTGAACTTACATGTTTACATTAGAAATCAAGCACGAGATTCAAGACCGAAAAGTGGTCCCTATAAATCAAATTGATATTCTTGTAGGCGTATGATCTTGTCACAAAAAACCGATGGCTAACTGTAAACCATCTAATTGGGAGCATACAACTAAGTGTATCTCGAAAACAGTAAAACCTCACCAGAAAATATCGCAATATCTCAATATATGCTTGCTGTTACGAAGAAATTACCATTTAAATTTTGATTATCGATAATGCCAAACGTTTGTTTTTCCTTGGTCTTCATCGGAGATCTCATAGTCTTGACAGCACTGCAAAAGCAAATTCAACAGTAGGAAAGACAGGAATTAATTCCTGTAACTTCACTCCGGAGATAGAGAATAATTTCTATTTCACACGAGATTTCAACGTCCACCGCGATTAAATGGAGTACTCGCGGTTAATAATGTACGAATTGCTTCCCCAAAAACAATCCCATTGTAACTTCAAAAGGACCACATGGAAGAAAACTTTCTAAACGTGAAAACTCAACTTATTATTCCTCGGTGGCAGAAGTGGAAAGTACAAGGATATGAAGACGATTGAATATAACGTAAGCAGCTTTTATATATGTAGACTTTTAGAAGCATACAGAACACCTAAGTTTCCGTGTGACACCGTGGGCATTTTCACAGGAACCAACTACGAGTAGATTCGACCACTGAGATAAAAGAGAGTGAGACGCCGTCACTGATAGGTTCAAGCTCTCGTTCTTCCCTCGGAAACCACGCAATAATAGCACAATGGAGCCCAAGAACCCGAATATCTCTACTTAAAAAGAACTTTTTAGCTGTTTAAACAAACATTATTGCATAATTGTATATGTATACGCATATTTTTGCATATGAGCAAATGTATATTCATATAAATGAATGGAATTATTTAAATTTATATTGTTCATAAATGCCTGGTGGCCTAACAGCCCCTTGGGCAGCTTTCGTAGGTATCTATTATTTTGGTGTAAACAGTACTTGGTAAGCATTACACCGTGGAACTGTTCAGTACCAGGTATCACGAAATTGAGCTATGAATTTCAGCAATCATCTAAAACCTAATTTAACCAATATGACATTCTTAATGACAACCGGCAAAAAAATGAGTAAAAAGAGTTATCCACGTTTGTGCGTGTCAAGGTTATCGTATATTTCGAAGAAGGAGATGAAGCTATTGTGTGATAACTTAAGAGGAATTTATTTCGATCATCGTTCTAGGATCCTTCGTTTTAAATTTTAAAACTAAAAAATCATTACAACTTGGTGCCTCAAGGTGATTTAAATAACTTTTGACGCAAGATAAGTGCTCATACTCACGATTGATTTGCATGTAATTGCCAAGGTATCATATTACCGTTATGGAAACACGTCGAATGTCACGAATGGACACTTGGCAGAAATACCATGTCTTGTTACCTGTCCTACGTATTGAGTATTTCAAGCTTTTCCCCTTGCATCATTATTTCAGAGCCAGCATAACTTCAAAGAGAAGGTATGACGACAATTTTCCACATTCGCTCCAACCAAAGGATTAACGTCTTATTCAATGCATAAATTTATAAGGTGAGGAAACGAAAGCGAAGTTTTACGATATGTTTCCTAATCATTCATGTCCATTTCTCATTTATCGACCGATGTGCATTTTTCCTTCTCATATATTCAATTTTACCGTCTCATTCTTTGTATTTAGTTCATTGTAAGATATTCAGGGTAACGAAAGCGGCCAGGACATGTTCCGTAAGCACTTGCATTAATGTCATGCATTTCCTTTTCGCCTGCTTTCCGATCTTCTTTCAGGTTTTCAGTTTGTACTTTGTTTTGCCATTTACGTGCTATCTTACCATATCTCTCTCTCTCTCGGTCTCCCTACTCATACTCTCCTGCTAGGAACATCATCAATGCACATCTTCGCGTTTCTGTTAGTTTTCCATTCCATCTGTGTACCTACCCAATTCTCTTCTTTAATATAATGAACATTCTCCTACAGCTTTGATTTCATACTCCTGTCTTACATTGAACATGGATCTGCTCTAGATTCTGCCCTCATATTACGTGCTACGTTAAACGTTAAGTTTAACGTCCTCTCCAAAACCTAATTACCATTGTTTTTACATTTAAATATTGATTCTCACACCATACCTATGAACACTGACTTTATAATTCGATCGCTCTTCCTAATGTGATTGTAAACCCTTGGCTGAAAAACTACGTGTATTATTTTTCTTTGAACAAAGTTTACCCAACATTGCTGTCCTGAATTATTAAATTTTTGCTGATAATTTATCACATTCCATGCAGTCTGGATTTGTTGACATAATAATGTATACCTTTTAAAGATAGTTTATAAGTCTTAGAGATATGTGTCGTTTACGAAATTCATTAGCAAAATTTGACAATTTTGCTATGAATTATGAGCTAAATCGCATATAATAGTAACCATTTCAAAAACTATTTTAACATAATATTGTAACTCTTTTTGGTTAACTCATCTCATTAATGCCTGAAAGAGTAATTACTTTAGTGGGATAGCTTTGAATACGATTTAGATTTAGAACTAGAACACAACACTAGAGGTAATCGTTCGCCCTTATCGTTGTATTTCAACGTTTTTTATATTTCTTCAGCTGCTTGTTCGTCTACCACTTTTTATTTTCATAATCTCGATATTTTAAAAAACGCATCCTGTGAAATGAAGACCATAATATCACAGCCGCATTATTTACTCTATGATGGGATTTTTATTAACATTATATGATCGATGATTTGGCTGATTTACTAATATTTTGTTCACAATTACTACTAAAGTAATGGCGCGATTTGAGAGTTTACACCCTGCCTTTCTTCAATAACCCTTAGTATGAAGCCGGAATATATTTAAAAATATTGGCAGTTTCAATATCAAGCATTGATATATATTTACGGATGATGCATTATTTACGACATGAGCTAAAATGAAGTATTTAAAACTGGAAGGAAATATGCATGAAAATATTAACTTCCTCTTCAACTAGTGTCTTCAGTTTTTTACTCATAAGTCCATTAAATTTTATGTAAAAGCTGACCGCAGTATATTTCTGGATGCAAAATGGTAGCTGCATTTTCCCCTAACAAAGCTCTTGCTATTTTTTTGGTAGGAATAGAATTTAGGATCTTTAGAATGAACTATTTTCCAAAATAATACTCATTGAACCCAGATGTACCACTTAAAATCATTTTGGTTTTTTTAAGACTGATTTTAATGTGCTCTGACAAGTAATGTCACATTGGACTCCAAACTCAACATTATTGAACCCATGCGAGTCAACAAACGATCGTATTAACGACATGAATCACTCAAAATTTCGGGGAATTACCAATTTCCAAGTGATCTTTAAAACTTAAATATCTGGACGGAATCCTTGATAGGTGAAATGCTCTACTAACTCTTTTTCCACCAATTTTAACTTTAAACTGACCCTTCCTATTTCCTGGGAACCTCATTACCTCTGTTTCAATTATATTCGCATCGTGTACCTATCACGCTGATTATTTATCGTGCAAAGACACGATTGTACAGCACAGAATCTAAGTTATAGGTATGGTAATCGATGCAAAACGAAGCTTGAGATTCTCGGATAAAGGGAACTGTAAGTTACAGGATAAAATTGAAAATCAAACCCTTCCCCGTCAGTCCCCTTCGGCTTGGGAATTTGATGTCCTCTACCACGACGCAGGTGGTCATGGCGAGCTGCTCCGAACGATGCGATTTTTGCAAACCGCTCACAAACCTTGGTGTCGATGAAACGACGCAGTGACGTAAGTGGACGCCGTTGGATTTCTCGTCGAACATCATCACGTTTTGCATTAGGGTCGAATGTTTGACGACATTTTTACGACACTCGGACGCGGGCCCTCTGCCCTCCACACACCCTTAGTCTCCATCTGAACGATAATCGATATGGAGGGTATAACCCATTTGTGCGTTCTATACCCGAGGTGGGAAGTGGGCCCCGCCGTCGCTTGTGCTTCCAGAGCACTCTCCCCATCTGGCCATGTGTGTGAAGATCACGCCAGCCGTCTCCTTCCACGCGGTATTTCAATCGTATTGCTCCATCATAAGTCGCACTTAACCTTTCCTTTTTGCCTTGGCTCCCGTCAAAGCACCTGCCCGTGCGCCCATGTGGGCCCAAAAATACTCTCTACACATACATCTGTAGTATATTGCCATCATCTCCATATTGGATTGTATCTCAGTTCATCAATTTAGACGCTCGTATTTTTTTTCAACGCGTAACGCCACAAGTTTTCTGTAATTCAGGACTTTCATGCACGGAATGTGGCAGCAACTCTTAGCATACCCTGTATTCCTGGGGTGGATAAAACCCCCTGCCATCAACCATAACGGTGGTTTCAGTGTATCACGTAAATGTATTTTGTCAAGCAATAGTCTACCGATTTAGGGTAGGTATTTAATGGACCATGGCTTCACCAATTACTGGATTCCTAAGCCCCAACTAGCAGGACATTAAATATCCTTTAATACCATACTACATGTATATATTACAGTACATAATTCGTTTGTAAGCTCTGCATACTTTCTGCCCTACATAGTGCATGTTTGTGATGATGCTCTTGACCAGTCAGTTTTAGCTGGCTGAATCAGGTCACCTCGTTGAACCCCTACGGGGTGTTGATTTCACACATCAGGCCAGCGAGGGAACAGTCTCTTGAAGATGTCACAGTGTAGAGAAATACATTGAAATAAATAGTTAATTCTTTGGACGCAAAATTTTCATAATTTTTTCTTTCGTTTTACCAATCACAGTTGTGTAAAAGTCTTTTACGAGACATTTACAAGGAGAAGGAAACTATGTGGACACATTTGGAGGAATCAAAAAAGGGAAGAATTACAGATAAAGGAATAACTATTTCAGGAAACGGAAAATTTCGCCGCAAGAAGGTTTAATGGAATGAGTAGTATTGGTATTTATTAGGGCGATGGGTGGCGATCGACAGCTGGGGTTATCTACGCCGCAGGTGGGAAATTTGGTGGAAGTAGGATTTCAAGAAATGAAGGAAGGGTGGAGAAAAACCATCAATGTCGGTTTTAGTCTAATCTTATCCGCATACCCTAAGGAGTCACAAAAATGTAACTTCCTATCCGACGAACGGAGAGATTCGCTAGACGTGCTCTCTACATAGCACCCAAATAATGATCGGAATCCCTCTGAATTATTCTTCCACCATCGGCCCTCGAGGAAGGAAGCAATTTCACTGTTAACGAAACAACCCATTTGGCACACATCGGCAAGGAACATGATAGATTGGTGATCTACCACAAACCAATCTTCATTGATTGATAACCTATGGTGACACTAATCACAATAGAATTCCGCAAGGCTCGACCTCAACCATCACTCAACCGTCATCTCCGTTTTTTCACCCCACTTTGCTTGGCTCCAACCTTCTACCCTCCCACACCACCCCTTCACCGGGAACGGTTGCGACTCGCCCCATTATTACCCCGCGGGGACCAACGTTGCCGCCGTGAGATGCGCCGGATTCGACGAATCCGGGTGGTAGACCGGGCAGACTGACCGCGGTGGGAGAGCGAGTGAGAGTGCGGAGAGATGTGAGGGATCGAGAACGGTGGTGGCGGGTCGGGATGCGGATGCTCGTGGGAGAGAAGTTTGATATCAAGGGAGACGAGATCAAAAGTGGAGGGATGGCGGGTCGGAAATCTCGCCTGCGGAGCGGATTATGCAACGAGTGGGGAAGGAGGGTCACAGCTCACACACAGACACACAGCCTACCGCTGAGGTACGTGTGTGATTTAAGGGAGAAGTGGGAGGGGGGGATCGCACTGTGCAACGGGGAGGCAAGGGTGGTAAGGGGGACGGGAGGGTGAGGTTTCCAAGCGACCCATTTGAGAGATGCCTCGAGGTTTGCGAACGTGATCCGTTTAAAGACCGCCCGGATACGATTGCGTCGCCAGGCGGCGTCGGAAATGGGTCCGTTCCCACCCACGACATGCGGCGAACGAAATTAGTGTTTGTCCACATCTTCCCTCGCGGCTCCCGTAGAGGTAATCCTACACTCCGGACACCTCCCTCCCTCCCTCCAAGCGTCCATCCTCCCTTCTTTGCATCCCCCTCCCCCCCCCTTTGCAGCAATCCCGGCTTCCTTCGAGCGGGTTGGCGACAAGGTTAAACTGCACTCATTAAGCTGGGCAAGTCGACAAGACGTACTTGAGAGCGGCATATTTCAACGCCAGCCTAAGATTAGGCACCAAAGAAAACAGCAATATTTAACGGGGAACTGAATGTGATTAACCATCGTTCTCATCGAATGTTTGTGTGCTGCTCTTTAGTTGATTTCAGACCTCAGGGAAGACGTTGTGAATAAATGTGAAATTTATAGTTTTTAACGGTTTGCCATTGCAAAATTTAACATTTAAATGGCAACTGTCCAGACGATACAATCCACATCAGCCTTCAGCTCGAGATATTTGATGGGCCAAGAAGCACTACCTTACTCTTCACTCGATTTAAAGGATTCCGCCTTAAAGAAACACGCTTTCAAAAGACCTTTTACGAGAAAAAGCAATACGAAAGTAAAGGAAAGACGTTATTTCACAAACATTTGGACACATTTGACATATGCTACAAATATTGCATTCTTTGGAGAAATTTTTATCAAAGGGATTATATGAAATTAGATCTGCTAAATAAATATTTGAAAACAGCTAATAAAATAAAAAAGTAATTTTTTGACGTGGTTAACAGGAATTAAGTTGATACAGGGTACCTGCTAACTGTCCAAAACTGGGCGTACCAAAAAGATTTTAATTGAAGATTGTAGATTGGCTAGAGAACAACATATTTATTGTTGATTGAATAGTTTTAATGGACATATTTGCAAATTTACATTTTTTAAAGTTCATATTTGCAATACCTGTCCTCTGTAATAACAAATATTCGTAAGTGTATCTTAAAATGATTTCATATGAATATATTACTACCAAATCTTAGCTGAAACTTTGAACTTCAAAAATCTCAAGCCATATACGAGGTAGGTATTCAATAAGTCATTCAGGCTTATGCAAACTGTATTAAGACACTGCGAAAATGAGTATCTCATCATATGAGTTTCCATAGAATATGAGAAACGCTTCTTTAAAATACTGCTTTCGTTACAATCAATACTCCACTACTAGGAACGAACTTAAGTCACCCTCTTCGGCATGGAAAACTGCATTTACACAAATTAGTTTTCATTTTTCCACTTCATGCGGTTATTGAAACATTTCTCGAGATAAATATTGATTTCCGAAGAAAAACGGTTTGGCCGGTGCAAATGAAAACAGATAAAATAATCATAATATCACCAATATTATATAAAAAAACCATAAACACAGTAATCAACCCGAAGGTCGGTTTAGTAGGTGATGGTAGAGATCACCAAGTACTAAGCCCTATACGGCGTGTGAAAATTCACATATCAGGGTAGGGGGCCAGTTCCTTTCCCTGTGCCGGTTTTGGTTTCCCAGGAAGATCTGGTACCCGAAAACTCACTTTAGCTTGGGTGGAGCTGCAGGTGCCCAGAGTGCCTTGCCCGGGAATCGAACCCGGGACCTCCCCCCGGGACTCTGGTCAGCAGTCCAACGCTCTATCCACTGGACTACCGCGACCCTCTATATTATATATTATAGTTATAATATGTCTTTATTAATTATTATGGCCGGCATTAGCCTTTAGCTCAAAAAAATTTTCTACTTTCATGCTATTTCTTTTACAGCAGAATATAAAGTGGCTTACATCGGCATATCGTTATACGTGGTTAAAATTTTAAGCATTAGCTGCCACTTTTGTTGCTAATATAACGTAAATATCAAACCGCATTGGCACAGGGTAGAATTTGTGAATTAACATCCTTTTCTACACCACATCACTTGTTATATTCTGCAATATTTCGATGAGATAGGCACTCACTTTCAGTTAGCCAATAAAACATATGAAATCATTATCGCTGTAGACACGCAAAAATGTTTTTCTTATTCCATTCACTCTTCCCAATTTTACGCACGAATGAAATAAATGAAAAATATGACAAACGCCAACGTAACACCCCTCCATAGTTACCACACCTATATTGGGGATCCAATCGATATGCGAAATCAATGGATGCAAGTTCCATGAAAAACATTTAATTTGACCGGGGTTCAGACTCTGGATATTATAAAGGAAAGGGTATGATGCCAAATAATGTTTGCCGCCGAGCGATATCAATTAGGGATTAATTTGACAAGACAATTATAATGATTACCATCCATGAACTTTTAATGGCATGAGCTTATCCAAAAATATTTCTCTCCTCTTTAGGTTATAAAATTGCATATTCATAGTGCCCGTATTTATTAATAATTATGATTAAATGACATCCATTTTTATTGCTGACATAAATAACTGATTATACTCCCAGGTTTTTGGCGCTGAAGCATTATGATAATTATGTTTCACAGCCACTTAACTGCGATCGATTGCGTTAATCAGTTCACAAAGTGAATTTCCGTGTGGATTCATGCCGGTTCAGAGGTGTCAATGATTAATTAACACAACCGATTAGGGATGAGTTAACCAGGTACCAGGCAATCAGCAACCAGGTTATTGAAAAACCTCGAGTTAGAATGTCGGATGCTAATAACTTAATGAAGTATCTCCACAGAGCAGCGAATTTATTTTTAACTTGGATTAATCGTCCTGTGATTTGCATACTTCAGAAGTCTTGCAATGGTTTGATCTGTATTATTCTTCCCTCGCATGATAAATAAGCATAACTAAATCAAACTCCTGTTTCTATGCGCATATATCTACGTATATTCATAAGAGAATATGTAGACAAAGCAGATTAGTACCCTAAACCGGCAGACTGCATTGAATTGGTTACATATACACTTGCGAGAACTGCAAACCCGATTAATTCTCCTCTATCAGCTGTTAAATCAATTTTCCAGATACAAATCAAGAGGTCGGTAAGTTTCCACGAGTAATTTTTAAAGAATGATAACGCTTAGAAGTGTTTCTTTTTCACGGCTAAATCCCAACGAGTTCGTTTTTAAAACATTCTTTAATATTATTTAAATGTGTCAAATGAAGTGGACTTGTCTAAAACTACCATAAACATTACCTCCATTGACAATGAAAATCATGCAAGATATTGATTCTTAAAATTTATTGACACTGTTCAAAAGCATCTTGTGACTTGGATGTTTCTAGGCTAAGAGAACACTTGATAATCCACGACGTTTTCTTATTTGAAAAAGTGCAATTTGCCCATGGGCAGCGCACGATTTTCCCCAAGGCAATTTCGCTATTTAGAGTTCAAGGAATCCCTAATCCAAGCAAGGCTTTTTGCATATTGAAATGACTTCGTAGCGGAGGTGGACAGATTCCTCACAAAAGGAGGGAGGGGATGGGATTATTGGGGCGAGAGGGTGTCCAGCGTGAATTCAAGATTTTCTCAAGGAGGAAGTGAAAAGATCTAACGTCTCAAAAGAGTAAGTTCCTAGGTCTAGGTCTTGCCCCTATTCCTATTTTCTTCAAAGCCAGTTGAGTGGAACGACACATTTTAAAACCAATTTATTTTGATGCTGGCGATGTACGATCGGTCACAAAGTTCAATAACGTCAGACACATCGTAAATGCTGGCGAGGGGAGATTTTTGAGACGGTCAGAGACTTTGTGGTTATATGTTTTGCAACCCTACAACAGCGGCTAATGCGAGTTAACTTGCGTTATCATCCACGTATCTGTAATTAATTCTCTAATAACCGAAATTAACTTTCCACGGCAATATTTCGCTACTCCTGTTGAAAAATATGATTATGAATAACTTATTTATTAAATATAGCATATTTGACTACAGTTTTCCAGTTTTAACAAAGTTTTCGTGGTCAGGTGCTTCAGATGAAAGTAATAGTGATTACGCATTGGCATTTGAAGAAAGAGCGTTTATTTGAATATATTTTAAGAAAGCCACGAGTCAAAGATTTACGAGGCTATTTTTAGCATTCAAAACAGATGTTTCAAACTGGCAATATAATATTTTTACAAAGATTTTTATTAATACCACTCTCTCTTTTCCTTCTAATTCAATGAATTGATTCGATACCAATGCTCCAATATTAATAATCACTGTTCAGTGAACTTGTTGCTAAAACGAATACCGCGGATAACGTTGAAGAAAGATGGTACAGCAAACCGAAATTTCCTCAATTACAGTTATTAGAATAATGAGTTATTTCGACCTAAACCATACTCTTCCTTTCTCACAAATGCATAGAGACAATTCAGCAAAACACTTTCTAAAGGTATCTGCATATATTTATGAAAAAAGAAAATTGTGAGCTTTGACTCATTCCTTCAATTAGTAGTTGCATTGTCGGGTAAAACCAGTACAGAATTTAAATATCCTATAAAAACCAGTCAACTTTTTTACAAGTTGAGTAGTTAGATTATCTCGGACATCAGCATTTTATACCTCCACTTAAACAAAAAAGAGGTGAAAAGCAGTTGGTGAAAAATGTATGCATTGCAGATATTTTTGAATAATGTGAGGCAATCTTAGACATTGGTGATTTCCACATTTTTCGGGCTGCGTCCGCGTATGTCGTTTAAATGTACAACAGTTTCGCCAGCTATCCTGCTGGCGTCCTCAGGTCAAGGATGAAAAGAAGCTTGTTGTCCCGTCTTATATAGGAAAAATCCGGCGCCAATACCGGGAAATTTCTTGGCCAATCATGGAACGTCCTCATATTTTCGCGGAATAATTCTTTTCCACGCACTGTGGAGTGGATATCCATCCTCTCTGTTAAAATTTTCTGGCCTTTTAACGATTTCAATGGCCTCTCTGATTATTCTCTGGAAGTATTTTCCTTCTTTCGCTATTATTTTAGCGTCGTCGAACAGAATAGAGTGTCCAGGTTCACTCCAGGCGTGCTCAGCGATGGCCGATGCTCTAAACTGTTTGGCCTTGGTTGCCCTCTGGTGTTCACTCATGCGTGTTTTCAGCGCTCTGCATGTTTCACCGATGTACCATTTGCCACAGTAGCATGGCACTTGGTACACGCCTTCTGATATTAACGGTGAAATTCCATCCTTGGGTCCGGGTAGGGTGTCAGCTATCTTGGTGACGCAGTTGAATCTGGTCACCACATCATGTTTCCTTAAAGCCCTCGCGATTCTTTCCGAAGTCCCTGCGATGAAGGGGATGGTGACGTAAGCCTTCGGTCGTGGTCTGGAGTCTTCCTCCCTGTCAGGAACAGCGGTGGTTTGTCTCTTCTTTTCTTCCTTCTCGGTCCTTTTTTGGATCATATGAGCGCTGTATCCATTCCTTTGTAGGGCATTTGTCAAGTGTTTCTTCTCGTTGGCAATAGAATCGGAGTCACATATTTTATATGCTCGGTTGACAAGTGTGTCTACCAATGAGGTCTTCTGACTGGGATGGTGGTGCGATGCAGCATTAAGGTAGCGGTCGGTGTGAGTAGGCTTCCTGTATACTCTGTGTCCAAGCCTCCCATTCCCTTTATTTCTCTTCACCATGACGTCCAAGAAGGGCAGTTGATGATCCTTTTCCACCTCCATAGTGAAGTGGATGGCTTGATGCTGTGAGTTCAGATGTTTCAGGAACTTTTTTAATTCTTCCTCTCCGTGTGACCAAATGACAAAAGTGTCGTCGACATATCTTAGCCACAGTGACGGCCGCTTGTCGCAGGATTCCAGTGCTTTCTTTTCGAAGCTCTCCATGTAGAGGTTGGCCACAACCGGGGAGAGGGGTGAGCCCATCGCAGCTCCTTCCGTCTGCTCGTAATGGTCACCATTCCATAGGAAGAAGGAATTGCGGAGGCAATGCTCCACCAATCCTGGAAAGTCCTTAGGGATTCCGCGGGAGGTGAGTTCCTTGATGATATTCAGCGATTCCTCAATAGGGACGCTGGTGAAAAGCGATTCAACGTCGAAGCTGACCATGAGATCGTTGTCGTGGATGGTGATGTTTCTTATTACGTCAATGAAATGCGTCGAGTTTTTTACGAAGCTGGGTGTCTGTCCGACGTGGTCCTGCAGAGACCGCGCCAAGTACTTGGCGAGTTGGTAAGTCGGAGCGTCAATCTGGCTCACAATCGGTCGGAGAGGTACATCCTTCTTGTGAATTTTGGGCAGGCCGTACAGTCTCGGTGGTTTCGGTGCAGTCGGAAGCAGGCGTCGTTGCTCTTCTTTTGGAATAAGCGATCGTTTAATGATAGCCCTTGTGCTTCTCTCCGTCTTGGCAGTCGGATCGCTTTTCAATTTCCTATAAGTCGGACTGCTGAGGATGAGCGATATTTTCCCTTCGTAATCCTCTCTGTTTATCAGGACTGTTGCGTTGCCTTTGTCAGCTGGTAAAATGATTATACTCTCGTTGTCCCTTAGCTCCTTCAGTGCTCTCCTTTCTTTGCCGATGGTGTTTGATCTTGGTGGTTTTGCGCCATGGAGGATACGTGCGACATCTTCTCGGATTTCGTCGGCGGCCGCCTTCGGAAGTCTCCGGATCGATGACTCTACCTCCGCGATGATCTTCTCAAGTGGTATCGTCCTTGGGGTCAAAGCGAAGTTCAGACCCTTAGATAAGACTGCGAGGGTGGCTTCATCTAAATGAAGGTCCGTCAAGTTCACAACCGATTGGCCATTGTCAGCCCCATTAATCGAGGTCAGTGGATGCTGCCTACAATGAAGTTTGTTGAATTTGTTGACTTGCTTTTCCCGCGTCGCCATTAGACTGGCTCGGGAAGAGTCGTACGTGATCCGCTCGGTTGTGTCCCAATCGTCAGCTTGTAGGGTGGCAGCCAGCTCCAAATGAATAGCGTTTATTTGAATATATTTTAAGAAAGCCACGAGTCAAAGATTTACGAGGCTATTTTTAGCATTCAAAACAGATGTTTCAAACTGGCAATATAATATTTTTACAAAGATTTTTATTAATACCACTCTCTCTTTTCCTTCTAATTCAATGAATTGATTCGATACCAATGCTCCAATATTAATAATCACTGTTCAGTGAACTTGTTGCTAAAACGAATACCGCGGATAACGTTGAAGAAAGATGGTACAGCAAACCGAAATTTCCTCAATTACAGTTATTAGAATAATGAGTTATTTCGACCTAAACCATACTCTTCCTTTCTCACAAATGCATAGAGACAATTCAGCAAAACACTTTCTAAAGGTATCTGCATATATTTATGAAAAAAGAAAATTGTGAGCTTTGACTCATTCCTTCAATTAGTAGTTGCATTGTCGGGTAAAACCAGTACAGAATTTAAATATCCTATAAAAACCAGTCAACTTTTTTACAAGTTGAGTAGTTAGATTATCTCGGAAATCAGCATTTTATACCTCCACTTAAACAAAAAAGAGGTGAAAAGCAGTTGGTGAAAAATGTATGCATTGCAGATATTTTTGAATAATGTGAGGCAATCTTAGACATTGGTGATTCCCACACAATACCGGGAAATTTCTTGGCCAATCAGGGAACGTCCTCATATTTTCGCGGAATAATTCAAGTGGCAAATGGTACATCGGTGAAACATGCAGAGCGCTGAAAACACGCATGAGTGAACACCAGAGGGCAACCAAGGCCAAACAGTTTAGAGCATCGGCCATCGCTGAGCACGCCTGGAGTGAACCTGGACACTCTATTCTGTTCGACGACGCTAAAATAATAGCGAAAGAAGGAAAATACTTCCAGAGAATAATCAGAGAGGCCATTGAAATCGTTAAAAGGCCAGAAAATTTTAACAGAGAGGATGGATATCCACTCCACAGTGCGTGGAAAAGAATTATTCCGCGAAAATATGAGGACGTTCCATGATTGGCCAAGAAATTTCCCGGTATTGGCGCCGGATTTTTCCTATATAAGACGGGACAACAAGCTTCTTTTCATCCTTGACCTGAGGACGCCAGCAGGATAGCTGGCGAAACTGTTGTACATTTAAACGACATACGCGGACGCAGCCCGAAAAATGTGGAAATCACCTACTCATCGCCGCGGAAACCTTCGAACGAACAAATCTTAGACATTATTATTATTGTAGGTAATTTACCGGTTAAGGTTTAGATGGACACAACTACCAAATAAATATCTTGTCTCTCCTAACAAACCACAACCCAACATCCTACTGTAGCGCATGCTCCTCTTCATTTCCGTATACTTCCTTCCTCCCTGAATTCCCTCCAACATCCCTATTCCATTCCTGCCTCTTCCTCGTTTGTCTAATTTTTTCCCCTCTGTAATTATGTATGTATTTATGTATGTGTATGCATGCATGTATGTGTATGTGTGTATGTATGTGTGTGTGGATATGTATGTATATGTGCAGGTATGTGTTTGCATATATGTATGTATGTGTGTGTATGTGTATGTATGTGTGTGTATGTGTGAGTATTTGTGTGTATATATTTTTTCTTTTTTCTTTTCGATGTGCAAATCTGTGCTAAATGAATTTATGTCTGTCTATATGTATCTATTTGTACATATGAATTTAACTATAAGTTTAATGCCTAATATAATATGTATACGACAATGGGTTAAATGAAAGAAGGGACCATTTGGTCTCAATTTCGCCCAAATAAAGACCTCTATCTATTTCTCTATCTCTATCACAGTCTTCAACATTTCATCGCCAATCAAAATTCTCTGCATTTATGCCCCCTTATGATTTCTCCTATCAATTCTCTCTCCTCCCCCACCATACCTAGCGCTTACTCTTTTGTTTTCCTTTCTATTTCATCTTCGCCATCCTTCTCCACACTCCACATTTCAAAATCCTCCAATCTACGCCTATCATCCTGATTCAATGACCATGTTTCCGCACCGTACATAACTACGCTTCATATCATAGTATTGGCAATCCTTTTCTTAACATCCTTACTCAACGTTTCTGTCATCAATCCCCTCCTCCTTGTGAAAGCTTCTTTGTACAACGCAATTTTTCTTCTTATGCCCCTACTTCTTCGCCATGTTGGTCCAAAATACTTCTGAGATACGTAACCCGTTCCAACTGTTCTGCTTTATGAGCTATTTCGATTATTAACTTGGCCTTTCTCTTCTGGAAAACCTTAGCCGATTGGTTTTGTTTACATTTATTCATAGCATAAATATCGCGCTTTGCAGTGCACACAGCAATGCTTGCAACCCCGTTGGCGGACCAACAAACTAGAGCTTGGTCATCAGCAGACCTAATTGATGTAACGAATTTCCTGCCGACTTTTATGGATATTATTTAGCAAATAGCTGCTATTCCGAATCTCAGATTCGAGGTTAGCCAGTGTGACAGATTGTGGCGCCACAGATAGTTGGAATTGAGAAATGTGTACCTTTCTTGTTGATAATAGTCCTCTATTCTTCATACTTGAAATGCCATACCGCAGAACAATTGGCTTTAGTTATTTTGTGGTTATACTAATAATATGTTAATCCTTATATACCTACTCCATACTCTTCGAAGAAAGATAGGAAACATTTACATACAACGAACAAATTTCATAAACACGTTCCATAACTTAATAATCAGATAAATTCAACAGTTTTCGAATATATTTCGTTCCGCACTTTAGATGGTTTAGGTACTCCGACGTATTTTCATAATCAACATCTACCAACCCTACATAGAATTTCTAACAAAAACAGCTAAATAACTATTGAAAATATATTTTCTCTGAATTTCGATAACAATAAAATTAATAAAATCGATAACATAGTATGAGATGTAGCTTTCAAATTTGGCGCTCTTCCCGATGCGATTAATACTTTTGCACATCATATCCATTCATTACTGGAGGGCAAGCTGGAAAAGGCTTGCCACTGTCATCCGAGTTTTTCAAGTTATTGGAACAAATCTGCGTCATAATTAAAACCCAACTCCCATATCACTTTTATGATAATAAAAATAAAAGCAAATTTCAACGCAATAATGCGATGATAAATTTATCGAATTAAAATATTAAAGCTTTTAACATATATTGGAAAAGAGAACTCTTATTCGAGATCAACAATTCACATGTAGCATTTTTTAAAAGGTCTCCCTCTTCATTTTGGCTTACAAAATCCTTTCAAAATAACTTTAAAAATCAGTATTTACAGAATAAATAATTTTATGAAAAAGTTAAACACAAAGTTATGAGCGTTTCGGTATTTATCAGGCACAGAACATATCTGACGCATGGCGTATTAATGATTTCAGTTCCCTGCGGCATATTAATGACGCAATCAATTATGCAACTCTCGTGATAAAAAATGTTGTGCATATCATCAAAATGTGACGGTTTTAATGGTCTACGTTCCCTCGGTATCCGAAACCACATGTCAGAGATGGTGGTTAGAGTCGACGCGCTATCCATATGAATTTATACCCAATATGCATTACAAAAACTCATGGAGCAATAAAACTTCCCAGTGGAAGTCCAGGAAATTTGCAAAATTAAAAAAAACTGGTTCCCAATTAGCATGAGGAATAAACCGGCATTTAGTTAAACTAGAACGATGAATGACAAGTAAAATAAACTGCCTAAAGTGGAAAAAGGAAGAATAGGCAAGAGGGAAATAGATAAAGTAGACAAGGGGGAATATCTCTACAATATTCATTTACGCCACCATTTTCTCATGTTTATTATTATTTACACAAGATACATAGGTTTAAAACCGCTTAAGGCCAAATTTGTTAAATTTTATGCCTACTTTAATGTGTTTGTATTACCTACGAGGTAGTAATAAATTTTACTTGCCCTTGCTCGTCCCGCTATTATTCTCCATTTTAAATTGAGGTAAATATAATTTTCACGTCCCAACAAAGGTTTGCTGATAACGAATTCGATGAATAAGGTTCAATTATTTACCACTCGCTTGGAAATAATTTGAAATTAAATTCAGCGAATGGTTATGTAATTTAGAAGATTCCATCAAAATCATTAATAAAAATTGAAAGTAAAAATCGAGTCAAAATACAATTAAATCAATTCAAGAAAAACTTTCTGCACCTTAGGAACGGCCGAAAGTGTGATGAGGAAAATTAAACCAGAAGAGGTTTGTTTCAATTAAAACTATACTATCGAAGGGAAACGAAGAAAACCCAACGTCATAAATGGGAAGGTTAAAAATGTGCATAAAATAATCAGCCGCCAAAATAATAGATTTAGCGGCAAAGGAATGCACAAAGGCAAAAAATTTAATGATGGGGGTTTAAATGGGAAAAAGAGGGCTAAAATTCCAAGAAAAAATAACTAATGACTAACAGATGGTGTTCACAATATAATGACGTCGTTATTGAAGGAATTACTGTTTCAAATAAACAATAAATTAGAAATCAACAAAGACGAAGGGAGAGCATATAATTGAGAGTGCGTTTAGAACTAGTGCGAAGACATCCACGATTAGAGTGAAGACATCCACAGAGATTGAAAAAAAACCTATACAAGAAGGGAGAAGGAATTCGCGAGGGGACCGCTGGACCAACAGCGCTGAGGGAGAAAGTAAAAGAATGAAGACGGAAGTGCACAGCGACTTGGAATGGGGGTCAGTGGAACGAGAGGGGTGGGCCGGAGAGGGAGGAGAATAAGGGGAATGCGCCTGAGCGCGCGTCTTGGGAGCCAACTTGAGACCCTCTTCTGAATCGCATCCTCGATAGTTGGACACACTTCCCAACTCTCCTTCCCCCACTGTTATCCCTCCCACCTGCATTCTTTCAGACCCCCCTCCTCCTCCCGATCGACTTCCCGATAAGACTCCAGGAATAGACGCCTTGATTCGAAGATGCGTCCGTGCAGATGTGTGCGCGTCGACCTTGAATGCGCCTTGCTCATTTCCGTCACCTCTCGCAGACATGTCTTGCCCCCGATTCTGACCTTATTCTCACTATTGAGGATTCGACTCGGTCGCGACTCGTTTAAAAAAAAAACTAAAAAAATGTGCAAAAAAACCAATGGGGCACGTATTCGTAGGAATGGCCGACTAAAAGCTCCGCTCCGGGTTGAAGGCATCATTTTCCTTTACTGTGAAAGGATAATGAGGTATTTCAAATGAACGTTGCATCCTTTTCGACGAATGGATTGAGTTTCTGAATCTTAAAGAGTAAAGTGGAGGGTTTTTTGCAGAGCGCTAGAGGTATTTTTTTCGAGTGGTATCGAATAAAACTTCCTCGTGCTCTTAAAATCAGAGCCGTTTGAAACGGAAGCGGCAGATTCTAGAGTTAAAAAAAACACTTTAAGCCAAATGCAAAGACAAATAAAAATATAAACTCTTAAGGAAATAATAGCATGAACTCGGGAGAGAAGTGAAAGAAAAATTCATGAAATTGAAATCCATTGTTGACGGACAAAATAATTCGAGACTTCCATACTCTCACGTAATTCAAAATAAGAATGTGTACTATCTCAAATAACTAAAGGAATTTCTAATGGATCACCTCAAAAGAGGAAATTCATTTGCCGTACAATGATTTTTATGGAAAACATAATAATATTATTTAAGTATCATAAAGATTTTAAAACTTTCTAGTCCTGATAGTCCCATTTTATATTCGAATATGATTAGAGGCTTTTGATTGTGGGTTTGGAGAAGGATGGAAAAGGTGAAGTGGTGGACAAAAAGGAAAAGTAACGGGGAAGTGCTAGGTATGGTAGGAGAGGTGAGGAAGAAATTCGAAGGAGGCAAGAAAGATGGAAGCTGAGCATTCAGATTGGCGATGGCATGCTGAAGACTGCGATAGAAGGAAGAATGTTTTGCAAAAAAGGAAAGGGTGGGACTAAGATAGGGATGTTGGACGGTGTGGAGGAAGTACGCAGAATGAAAAAGCGGCTTATTGTTGTAGTTGTAGATGTTGGATGAGAGTTGTGGATGCTGTGTTTGTTAGGTGAGGCAAAGAAATTGTTGGTAGCTTGTGACATCAAAAACCTACCTTAACCGGTAGATTACCAATAATATTAAAATATATCCGTATCACATCCGGGCACATTTTTTGATAGGATTATTTGAGGGGGGAATGAAGAACGATTTGATAAGTTAAGTGAGTCCTCAGTCCAATTTTTTAATTTTAACAACACTAACTTCAGGTAAGGTATTCTCAGGTTTATTATCATTTTCAAGGCAAATATATAAAATTATTCACCTGAATTCGGAATTAAATTATTCTGCTGCAACCGCTACACCACAGTGCTGGTTAATACAACCATGTATCATGGTCCTTGTGGAAAATTATCGAGTGAGCCGCATGATTTTTGTTTTTCAACCTTGAACATATCAATCGTTTATTTTAGAAAATATTCTCTTCTCTACTCGTTTAACACTTTAAAATAACGATTTAAAATTATTTCAATGTATTTAACAAAGGGATGATTCATCTCTGGTCCGCGCTCTGATCGAAGATGCTCGAGGTTATGGGCCATTAAGAGCTGTAAGCGAAACGATTTTGCTGCTACCTAAAGCATCCAAAGGTCTTCGGGCTCTCCTCCAAAAGCCCTGCTTAGTCATGTGAGTCGAACGAAAATAACTACGTGACCTGAATTAACCGTTGCAAGTTCCAAACTAAATGTAATCGTGTTCGCTTTTTGTGTGTACATTCCATACGTCTCAAGGCTGTTTACCTTTCTTACCTCTGAGCATTTTTATAACCGCAATCAATACAGTCAACAAAATATTCACGGTATAGTCAAACTTGGCATGAACACAAAAAATAACTAAAACTATGGTTGTAGATAAAATAAGCTCGTTCCACCTTTGATTCGATCAATATCGGATCAAAGGTGGAACGAGCAAAGAAGTTTTGTTATTTTGGAAATAACAAATGAAAACATAACCGTGATCGATGTTAAAAGAAGAATGGTCGAGACAAAAGAAGCCTTTAAAAAAAACAGACTTGGGAAACGAACGGCTCTCTCTCCATGGATACCAGGAAAACGTTTGTAAATAAATTATTTTGGGGTGTATGTTCTAGCTTATGGTAGCGAGACATGAAAAAGGAAAGCACGAAAAAAATAAAACACTAGCTGCTGAAATGCTGATTCGTTAAAAATTCACACAAACAATTTGGACCCAAAGAAAATGTAACGAACAAGTATGGAAGGAATGAAGGGAAATCAGAACCCTTTTAGATACAACTGAAAAGAGGAAATCAAATCTTATTTTCCATTAAATAAGGCATTAAGAGTTGATGTATAACATTTTTAAATAAAGAATTTCAGGTAAAAGAACTTGAGGTCGGCCCAGAGTTCCCATGCTTCGGAATACTATGCACCGAATGAATTGCGGCTCTTTCCATAAAAAAGAGTAAGTTGGGGATAGAGAAATAGTGTTGTAAAAACAGCGGCAAGGCAATGCCTTTAATTAGATAATGATGATGGAATATTCATATAGTGTAAACATCCGAAAAAATGGTCAGTTGCAGCCTAGAGGAGATGTAAATTGGTTCGGGAGTAAACTGGAAAAGGAGCTCAAGAAATTCTATTCAACATTCGTTACCATAGGATTTCATAATTCAAGGGTATATAACTGTTCTTCGTTAGCATTAGCCATCCCAAACAGTACGTGTGTTGTCCCCCGAATGGACAGGTCACAAGTCTCTCTACAGACATACCAATACAAAGGTCCCTCGATTGGTAAGGCGCGTCACTTTGTGACTTCTGTTTCTCCTGACGTGGAGGGCATAAATCGGTAGTCTCATCCAGATATTACATAAGCCTTTAGAACAAGACTGAGTGGGGAAACCATAGTACAAGTTTACGAGCTCGTATGTCACACTCCACCACCCAAATTGGTGCGAAGCAGAAAATATTGTTGAATCGGCCATTGTTTTGTAATGGTAATTAGGATTCACTATATCATCCATGATACCCTAGTCAAAGTGTAACGAAAGAGAAAAATGAATTCAGTTTAAAGACAACTTTTGAGGTATTTAATCTTATTTACGATACCTTCTTGAAAGTTTATGAGAAATAAAGGTAATTTTGTCAATTTAATAATATTTTAATCGGGCAATTAGATAATATGTTCCCCTTCATTTTATTAAATTCGCCTTATTTATCGATAGGGTGAGAAATTTCAATAACCCTTCAAGTGCAAAGAAAACTAAGGCACCAAAACACTAATTCCGTGGCACGGCTGAAATGCACTTTTTTCAATATTATACTTTCTCACAAGTACATAAACGCTAATTAAGATCTTCGGTTTTACATATTACGAGCAAGATAAAACACGGAAGGTAAGTTTACTACTGACTTACTTGAGAATGCAAAGAAACAACTGAATAGAATATACTGAAAGACTGCTATATCTATCACCCAAAAACTAAAGCAAAAGAGAAATTCAGGGGAAGAGGAATGACAAAAATAATTAAGGACATAAAGGATTTTTATGTTATTTTAGGCAATCTATTATTACAAACAAAAAATAAATGTTACACGAATCAATTGACCGACAGTACCAATAGGAGCAACAGTAAAATCCGAACTGATGAAACAAGGCAATAATAATCCAACATTTTCCTCGCCCCGAAACTATGAATCCCGAAAACCACACTTATTTGGATTAGTAGGCTGAAATACTAAAAAAAACCACCCCGTTTCACCTATGGTTCTATCTATTTTAACTATATTTCTTAGGCGAGACTGAGATTATGATACCGAGTAAATCTGAGCTACGTGAAGCGCGAGACATTGCCGCTTGCGAAGGACCAAGAATAGATCTCTATTAGGTAAACACTGCCTCACAAACGTAAATCGCCCTGCTTTAAAACAGAAGAGTTGGTATAAGAAAACGCACCTAAAAATACGCGAAATACAATGCATTAAACATTCCTAATAACAAGGAAAATAACGAGTAAGAAAAAAACTTTCCATTGAATTAATTCCCGTGAACAAACTTATTGGAGTTATTTTGCAGATGAATGGTCGACCATTTTAAAGAGTAAATATTACGGAATGCAATGCGAAAGATGTGGCAAAATGTTTCATTTAAACCAACCATTTCCAATAATGTTAATAATGGCGAAATATTGAAAGGACTGATTAATGAAACTTTGCAGTCAATTTTGAAATCTCTTTAATTTTATAAGAGGATGAGTCACCTAAAAAACTAATTTTCACTGGTTAGATTGTTGGGCATTCAATAGGATGGTCCACGTTCGAATATGGGTGACAGATTTTGGCTAAAATTGGCTTTCTCCAGATTTTATCCCGTGCCAGACCTACTGCGGTTTTATCTTTTGTGGCCAAGACAGCATATGCCATTCAACATCGATGATAATTGCTTATCTCGAATAATCAGAATCATAGCCTTATATTATCTAACTCATCTCATACAAAACTTATGTGAAAGTCTCACGGATGTGAATAATAATGTACATATAGGAAGTCAGCACTAGCGAACAAATACAAAAACATAGATACACACAAAAAAGAAAAGAAACTCACACGTTTTCAAATTTTCGGTGGTAAAAGCCACCTTTCCCAAGTAAGAGAAGGTAGTTCATTCTTCTCTTCCTTGAGAAAAGTGGCTTCTGACCTGAATTAGTAGGTACCAATAAATAGTTCAAGTATGTGAGAAAAAATAGCTAAAATGCCTCATCAAAAATAGTGTCCCCCTAATGCATTCCATTGAGATGCTCGGATTAAATGAGGACAGCATATAATCAAGGGGTGATTTTATAGTTAATTTTTTAATCAATTAAGCTCTTTCACAGCACACGGTCATTTATTTCCATAGAAATCCAAGGTAAGGCAGTCAACATAGATCGAATGATACATTTTAAATTATCACTGCGACCATTTTCAGGAAAGCAGCGTTGGCAGCCATTCCCGTATATATCCACCCACCGCTAATTTAGACAATCACTTTTCCCGTCCCTGAGCGCGGACATGGAACTTCAATTCAACTGATCAGATCGCACGTCACCTCCGCGGCAGTAAATAGCGGCGATGGTGACGCGAATTTTTCCTAATACGAACCAAAATAATTCAAGAGAACGGCCAATTATTTCCTCTCCCCTTTTGGAGCCACTGTTGCTATGACTACCACTACGAATGGCAAAATTAACTTGCAAGTCCTCCGATGCCCAGCAATTACTCAGCATCGGCATATATCATTACCAAAAACATAGAAGAGCATAAAATTGCACGGGATAGCGATGGTACGGGAGTGTACCAGGAAAATAATTTAGATATCCGAAATATCATAGGAATTATGAGATCAAGCACTAATATTCCTAGGGACAGGGCATCGCAATGTTCAATTTCCTATCAACAAATCTGATATTAAAAAATATCAATATAGTATATTCATCATCATCATCTTCTAAAGGCGGTTCCTTGTCGTTGCGGCCATTGGTCTTCCTCCATTCCCCTTCTTTTCAGTTCCTAATATGTTGTCACTCTCATAGTACTTTTTATGCCATCCATAAATTTATTTCGTTCCTCTTCCTTTTTTACCTGTTATTTATCCCTGCACAATATTTTAAAGGAAGTTACTATTCCTAAGAACATGTCCAACAAATTTAATTTTTCTTTTCTCCATCCCTTTGATTAAATGTCCCTTTAATTTCTCTCAATACTTCTACCGTTGCTTTTCTTGTCCGTCCATCTTGTTCTTGTCATTCTTCTCCAAATCCACATTTCCATTACTTCCAATCGAGCCCTCTCCCTCTTTCCCAATGTTTAAGTTTTGCATCCATTGCATTGAATACAATTGACCAGAAAATAATATTCTGTCCAATTTTAATTTTAAAAGATTTTTGAACCCCATCAGTAGTCAAATTTCAGTTCCATTAGAAAAGTACTTGCATTAACCTTTAATTCAAGGTACAGGTTTTTTTTAAGTTCCATGCGTTCAAGCTACGATCTACAGAGTCAAACGAAAATGCGGTCAAAAAAGTTAAAGTTGATATTTTATTCATGATTTGCATGCATATCTCGTTAGAGAAATGAATAATATCCTTTTCCATTGCGAGTTATTTAAGAATATTTCGTCCTTTTCTTATGGTAACGTCATGATATTTTTCTGCATCATTGCTAAATACACAAATCAACTCTCTTTGAAGATATTTTCTGTGTAAAAATTCACGACGGATATTTTTCAAGTTTAATTCATCACTCTAATTTTTATGCTTGAAAACAAATTTTTAAACTAATTTTTCTTTCCCCGTTTTTTTCCTAATACTTTTTGAGGCACTTTTTAGTAGTAATTATTATTAATACATAACAATGGGAATCTGTTTTTTTTCTTATATCACGCCAAAACTAAAAAACGTATTTAGCATAAAGTCGTAATGACAAAATCATATTACAATTGTGAGCAGAAGGAGTTGATAAATTTTTGTCCTTGGCAATGGGAAATAAACTTCGGATGAGGGGTCATATTTTCCATTATTAAGTGATGCATACCACTAATAATGTTTACTGAATAACGCTTTATTAGACAGAAGGAGACGCAAAACTGTTTGAGCCTTGTGTAGCGTAGTAAGGTACGTCGAACTCAAAGCTGCATTTCACCAAGCAGAGACGAGAACTTTTACAAATAAAAAATAATTGGCAATATTTAATTGCTGTTTTTCTATATCTAGATTTATGACTCTCTAACTCACATCCACTCGACATCATCAGGTGATCGACGCACGATGATGTCGACTGTTCAACGAAACCAATCGTTTTACATAATTTTAAGGTGAACATAAAATATTTTAATTTTTTAAGTTTATCATGAAGTTCCATAAAGTTAAGCCGAGTAACATAGAATGTATCAAGGTTGCAATTGAACGAGAATATTAATGCATATTCTGCGGTCACCCAAATTGGCCATCGTCATGAGAATGCCTTACATTATATTTCAAGTGGAGATGAACATACTGAGATAAAACTTCAAAAAAAAGCAAAAGTAAAATGGAATTGCTTCGAGCTCCCGATTAACGAAAAAAATACAACGCCGAAAGAATTTAAATGCCCCTCTATTTCGAGGCATTGCGATTTTGCAATTACCAATATTAAATCTATAACTTGAAATACTGGTTATGATACTGACCAGTTCCAATCTCCACTAAACCATGCCTCACATTCCAATTTCTTTCTTCTTACTCATTCCGATCCATCTGGTCCATTTTCCGAAGCTTTCCCATTTTCTCTCATCTTATCCCTTTCATTCCCACAAGTATTTCTCAATCCGACTATGTCACGTCTTCATCCGATTCGGATTAATCAACGGGCGCAAACCGCACTTAATTGGGAAGCGGAATAAGGAGCTAACAAGAAGGGAGGTGCCACCCATTTAATCACATCTGGTGCAGATGGGCCATCCTTAGCCCCTTCGCTAACCCCTCCCCCCACCCATACAGACCCCCACAAGCATCCCCCTACACCACTTGGGGGTGAATCCATTTCGAAGTGAGAAACCCATTAGACGGAGAGGAAGGCGATGATAGAGCCGAGGGCCCGAGATATTGGCGTGGTAAGGGTGGAGGGTAGCGACGAAGGAAAATGAAACCAAGGAAACCAGAAGGCCACGTAATCCCAAAGGAGAAGTGCAGAAAGGTTTCCTTGGGATAGACTCATTTTTAAATTCGGGAGTGTCAATTAGAGGTATATTTCGCCTTTCCCGCTCCCCACTGTCCATCATTCCACATCTGAACCATCAGGAAAACTACACCCTCCCCCCTTCTCATTTCCCTCAACCCTTCCCTCCGGCGCACCCAAATTTGAAACAAAGCCAAAAAAATAAACAATAATCACTAATATTTAACAAACAATTATAGACAAGGATCAGTAATAAACAACGTCCAATAATGAGCTACGAAAAATAAACAACAAACAACATTAACCAACGAAACTTGGAACTATAATTATTTGAAGTTTATTGAGCAATAGCTAATTAACCTTAGCTTAAAATGATATCCAAATAAATAATCACCTCCTCTCCCTTCCCTTACTCATTTACTTTCATTCCATACAATCGCTTTACCTTCCCATTAGCCCCTAAAAAATCCTGTTACCACCACCATCACTAGCCATCACTCGCCTCAGTTTGCCCCGCATGATGCTGGACACATATTTTTTACAGTTACAGCTGAAGATGAGAATGTTATATTTAAAACAATTTGTTAAATAAAACATTCACTGTTGAAAATGGGTGAAATTTTAATATTTCCGATTGCTCCTTTGTCTTTTTCTTATTGCGGAGAGCGTACCTTCCGGACAATTTGAGAATCAGAGGAAATCGAATAAATATCTCCGTTGCAAATAAATTGAAGAGACTCGCGCAACATACTCTGTGGATTAGCTGCATTTCAAAAATAAGAAAATAATTAATGAAATAGAAATAGTAAAATAAATAATAAGTTGAATAATAAAATTGGTGATACGAAATCGGGAACTTCCGACGTCAGCTTTCAAAGTTGCAATGCAAACCGTGATAAGATTATGGCGGCAAACTGATTTTTTACCTTACCAATTCATTTTTATTATTCTATATTAATATAAAAATTACTCCGTCCATTTTCTACACTTCGTTATAATATAATTGACTCTAGACGAATTCGGTCTAGGTTAACTTGACAGTGGTCCAAACTATGGTTGTTTATCTTGATGAAGCAAGGTAAAAAATGTACCAAGTTGTTTTTTCTATTTTGATGAAAACAAGAAATACTCAAATATAAACGGTAGACTTAATATATTTCTTTTTTACTACTTGCCATAAAATAAAAAATAAGGGTTTTTCGTGTACGGATATTATAGTTTGCAAAGCTTAAAATTGTAATAGTGGTGCATGACACTACCTTTGATCACACTTCTGAAGACGACAGCCGTGCTGTCGAAACGTAAAATAACAAATTGTGAGTGTCCTTTCTTTGTGTCTCTATATTCTAAAAATCTAAATCTGTGTTTTTTATATATTTGTATATATATATATATATATATATATATATATATGTATAACGTTGGACACAATTACAAACATCCAAGCCCTAGGTGAAGGATAGAGGCGGGAATTACCCGGGACCTCAGGGTTGGAAAACGAGGACGTTACCCCGCCGCCACCGGGGCCGGCGAAGCCTTCTCTTCTTTATTCATCTTCTTTGATCCATGTACACGTATTTTCATTATTCCCACCTATTCCTGCACGCTTTGCTTGCATATTACTGCGCTTATCTTCCTTGAATTTAGCAGTTGACTCTACACGGTAAATGCCTCCATATCTTGAATTAATTCGTTTTGATGTCCGTCAAGCTCCTTTCGTCCTTATTTATGCTACTTCTAAGGCAGTTGAAAGATTCCACTGGTTCTAATTTGCTTCTCTTAACGCGACACCCGCCTACATTTTCTCTCTTTCAAATGTCAAAATTTTAGTTTTCTTTATATTTACCATCAAATTAGGTCGTAAAGTAATTGTCCTTTGCGTTCAAATTTGCCTTTAAATCTTCTGGATTCTCCGCTTAGTCATCAACGAAACGGAGGACGTTAATTTCTTCCCCAGTCAGCTTAATTCCCTTGATTTCCATACCTTGCTTCCATCATGGACTCTTTTGAACAAATTTTGAACAGTACTGGTTAATGTTTCAATCCTTGTCTGATTTCTTCCTTAAGTTTCCCTCGTTTTTTTCCACGATCCGTTTGCATTTTGGCGATATGATGTTTGCGCATTTGTTGTATTTTTCTCCCTTCTTAGTAATCCATGCCATTTAATTCCATCAATTGAAACATTTTGTTCAAATTGTCTTTGGCAAATTCCTTCTACAAGTCTGCGAATGTCACCCAATGACTTGTGGATGTGGATCTTTTTTTAAATAAGCATCGTTTAATGCATGATTACTTACCTCGTTCCTCCGTTTTTCCTGATTCCAAATCGGATTAAAAATAAAAGTACTTCGATTTTTCCTTTATTTGCGGGTTATTCCTACTTTGTAGCAAATCAGAATCGCATTTCATCAATTCACGTGTCGAGTGCACGTTTTAAATAGCAAATCCTAGGTAAACAGATTTATTTTGAAAAACTGGCAAAACTTATGAGCAAAAATAACGTTTATTATTCAATAAATTCATCTGAAGTAGCCAATAATCATGTTTTCGTAAAATGAGAAGACCCTACTTTAAAGTTTCATTTAATACTCTATTTTGAACAATAAACACTGAGGATATGTTTTCCAAATATGATGTTATGTACTGGTCTAGAGATGATAGGACACTTACTGAGCCCAAAACTCTTGGTATAAAATAATGAGGACTGTGACAAGTCAGGTAGTATAAACTTGACTCTCCAAAAATCCAGACTAAGATAACAAAGCTCCGTTGTCGGAAAAGATTTAGGACTCCCGACACCATTAATTCAAATAGTACATACAACTCTTATCTCCGTAACTGCCCACATAAATCGTATTTGAAACTCTTGTGTTAACCAAATTGTATGTTATCACAAATTTGATAAAGTCGCTTGGAACTGACCAAAAATCGCGTAGATACCGTAGCACAAAATGTTTTTTGTATATAATGGCAATAGTCAGCGAAACCTAATACCCTGAGGAGTAATTGTTTTAAATCAATAGCCTCACAAGCCAGATGAGTTGATATCTTTAGCAGTCTAAAAACAGAATCGGAGACAAGAATTATTTTAATCACTCTACAGAAAATAAAAAAGGCAAGAAGACAGTTTTTCTGAGTCCAAAGAACTGATTATATCTTTAATTACCGTCTCAGGTACTAATCAAATGGTTACACGAGATCACGTAAAATAAATATGAAAAATAGATGACTACATTAACTTGTAAATTAATGATATTTTTAAGAGCTGGAAGCAATTATTAATAGTTTGAAAAATAATGGATAGAGTCAATAGCGGAGAACGAATACTGTTTTTGGACATTCATTTTTGCACAAGAAAAAGTTATGAGTATGCCGTCGCATTAGTTATCACGGCAAAATTAATGTCAATTTTTCGTTAAATAATATATTTTGTGTCACAAAGGCCGTTGCAGATGAGCATACTTTCTCGTTTTCCTTACAATTACCAACCTATAATTTAATTAAAACGAATTAAAACATTATTTTTATTGCCTCCGGCGTAACTTTATGGAGTTTGCATACATATTGAAATGAAATAGAAATAATTGACTGTGTAATTCCACACACTTTGCACAAAAAGTGTGTGGAATTACAAAGTCAATTATTTCATTTCATCTTATTTCAATAAAATATATTTCATGAGAGGTGTGAAGTTTTTCACTCTGCAGTAAAATGATTTTTATTAAAAAAGGTTAGCTGTTAAAGGCGTGAAATACTAAGAATTTTCAAGGGAAATGTAGTGAAAAATAACGCGGAAATTTAACTCCAGTGCTCCGAATGTAATCATCTGGGCTATGTTTGTGAAACTGCGCATGCGACCTTGGCCCATTTCTGCGTTTACATGGGGAACGGAGAGCAATATATTAGCTTCGAAAGAGGAAAGGTGTAATAATATTTGCTAACTGTATATTAGTAATGAATAGATCCCAGAAGAAAGGTCTTTGATGCGAAGAAATTCTACTTACAGACACACCAGGGCGTCTGGAAAGTTTCAGTAACCAGTTTAAATTTCGCACAGCAAGTGGATTTTGACGCCGGAAATTTAATTCTCCAAGGAGTTTTGGCAAAATAAATCATTCCAACTAGTTCCGGGATATTTCGCTCTGCCCAGTCATAAAAATATGTTCGCAAAAACGTTTTAGGATGTATTTCGAGTATTCACTTAGCGCATAAAAAATTAATGTAAAATGTGATTCGATAAATAATTATTAAAAGTTAAATTCAGAGATGGATACATTAGTTTAAATGCGTGGTGTATTATTTGTACTTCGTGGAGTCGTCACTCAAATATTATGCTTCGTTAATGTCATAGTTTTAATGACCTTTTGCTATATACATTTCTTCCGGTAGATTAGCATAACCCAAATAGTTACGAGTTCGAGGAAGGCATTGTCGTCGTCTGGGAAGTTTATGTTCAGTCAAAACAATTCATTTTGTAAAAGCAGTTTCATACGGTCCACGTTTTTCGTCATGACGGATTTAAGTGAACAGGGCGCCGCTGTAAAATTTTGCTTCCTGCTTGGGAAAAACGCCGCAGAAACTGTTGTGATGCTAAAGATGGCTTATAATGATTGTGCTATGGGAAAAACTCAAGTGTACCAATACTTTTCTTTTTTCAAAGAAGATGAAATGTCTCTTGTAGACAAACCTTGTTCAAGACGTCCTTCTACTTCAAGAATTGACGAAAATGTTGAAAACGTTCGCACAATCATACTTGAAGACGGCGGAATATTGAAGAGATTAGTAAGTTATCTGGAATAACGTGAAGCTCGGTTCAGCAAATTTTGTCGGAAGATTTGAAGATGAAAAGGTTTACTGCACAATTCGAGCCTCGGGTCCTGGCTGAACAGCAAAAAGAGAATCGAATTGAAACTTGCCTTGCATTGAAAGTCCATCTCTGAGCCGACCCAGATTTTTTTCAAAGGTTTTTTCTCACTCCGTGCGATTTATTCTTGTTTCCGTGAATGAAAAGGGACATGAAAGGTCAGCTTTTTGATTACTTGGAAGAGATAAAGAAAAAACGAGGCAGGAGCTGTCGGGCATAACTAACAGACGAGTTTGAAAAATGTTTCCTGGGGTGGAGTCGCAGATTGGACCAATGTATTCAGTGTAATGGAGAGTACTTTGAAGGTGATAAGGTTGTTTTGTGAAAAAATCAAATACAGAGCATTTATATAACAAATAGACTCGTAACATTAACTGTCATACACAAAAAATATTGCTAACTCTATATTATGTTATGCCTAATGGACTACTGAGAGGATAAATTAAAGGTATTTTGGTACCCTCTAAGCCACCGCTAAGGTGCGTGGTAGGTGGTAAATATATACCAGACTATTTCTGACCAGACTAGATTTAGCCCTACCGAGGTCTTACGTTATTCTGATATCTTATTGTTCGAGGAAAAAATGACATTTTAAATCTGTTCTACATTAACCATTCTAATTTTATTGACATGATCTCGCCTACCAGAAATGGTAAAGAATAGATGGGGCTTATAATACATTCTCAACATCATTACGAAAGATACATCCTTCCAATTTATGCAAGAGTTATACTCTGTAATTTAACCTTCGCTCCGTGAGTGATTCCCAGCCTAGTTCCTCTAATAATTTGGATAAGGGTAAATGATCACCAGGAGGATTAGTATCGCCAATGCCTACAGTCACAATGAATCTCCGTGGGCGTCGTACACGCGCCATATCTAAATACACCTGGACAACATCCAGAGGGAAAACATCTTGGATTCGCTTACATAGCCATCACTCAATTGTCCCTTTCTCATCGTCAGAGTTTGGGTGTACATTTAGGGAAGGGTTGTATTTGCCTCCGCGGGCATGTGTCCAGTGAAATCTTTTTTATTTTCCCGATAGCCTTCGACCAAAAATACGATCCGCGCTAGCCTCACGAGACAATAAGAAGTTCAAACACCGTGAGTCAAGCCATGTGTATTAATGAAATGGATCAATAAACAGTGCCTCCGCCTGGCGTGGAGCTTCCGCAACAACCGACAACAATCACGACAGATGGTATCCTCCAGCATGGAAAAGATGTAAACTCCCATAAGTACAAAACAGACGATGTCCGATATTTTGACATATTCCGTAGGATGCGAATATCCACAAAGGCGCGTTTCGGCCACGTAGGGTTAAGAGAATAAACATGCACACTTCATATCAGGTAGGTACTCTCACATATTTCAAGAGTAGTATTATGTCATTCTAATCTTTGAACACACGTGGTTAAAAGTCCGTCACAAGTCAAAGAAATTCGTGGCTAGATATGCCAAACACTGCTCTGATTTTGATAAGGTGGGAAAAAGACTCATTCGGTGAAATTTCACCGAAAAAGAGACTTCAAACGTTTTAATTCTTAAACCAATCGTATTCGACTTACGTCAATTTACATTTGGGCTGATTTAATTTTAAAGCCTCTGGAAGACAAGTTCCAGTGAAGTCTTAAAAAGAATTCACGCAGAAACATTAATTTTTACCGCAACGCGATATCTATGCATATGAAGTTGGGCCTGAGGCAAAACTTTCCAGCTCAATGCTTCTCCGCTAACGGAGATCAGTTTTTCTTTCCATATCAGGAGTTTTTATATTTTTACCCTATATTTTAAAAATGATCTGCCATAAGATGAATGAAATTTGCTTTTTTATTTTATAAAAATATTTGGGTCTGCCTCACAGTATGGTTGAAAAAGTAAAAATGTAAAAAAAATGTACAAATTCATTAAAACTGAGGATTAAAACATTGATGAGCAATACATTTTGGTTCATCTGTTGCTGCTTTCACAAAACTCACTCCATTTTCGTAAACACACCTAAACGAAAGATTTCTAATCGCGAACGACTAATCTAAACGGATTTTAAGTAACTTTAAATATAAATTCCTATTTAGCAATGGAACAGAGTATTTCGGGTTCAAAGGTATTCCACGAGTAATTTCCAGTGAAAAATTAAGTACTTATAATAACGTAACTTTATTAATCAAAAGCAATCAACCATTTACTTCCTACAACTGACAGAAATAGTTTGATCACAAATATTTCCGAATATTTATCACAAATTTGATTACCATAATACTCGTTCAATGTCCGTTTTCCCCCAATCAAATATCTTCAACTGCCCAAGTAGTGGAATCCATAGAATCCCAAAAGGTTGCTAAAGCCAACTGGTAAAGTATACCCCTATGATATTGTTCATCCTCTACCAAGAAGGTACTTTTTCTAGGTAACACGATTCAACCGAAAAATATTCGATGATAACATACCTCTCCCAAAGCCTTCATATATATATATATATATATATATATATATATATATATATATATATATATATATATATATATATATATATATATATATTTTTTTTTTTTTTAAGGTAATCTACCGGCAAAGGTAGGTTTTTGGATGGACACAACTACCAAATAAATATTTTATTACTCCTAACAAAACACAAAATCCATCATCCTACTCTATATCAGGTCACTCTTCATCTCTGAGTACTTTCTTCCCCCCTTCATCCCGTCCAACATCCCTATCCTGTTCCTTCCCTTTCCTCTTTTGCCCAACATTCTACCCTCTATCACAGTCTTCAACATCCCACTGCCGTTCAACACCCCCTTCATCCACTTTTCCTGCCTCCATAGGATTGCTCCCAACAAACCCCTCTCTTCGCCCACCATACCAAGTACTTCCTCATTTGTTTTCTTCTCTGTCCATTTCACCTTCTCCATTTTTCTCCACACCCACATTTCGAAAGCCTCCAATCTACGTCTATCCTCCTGCTTCAATGACCACGTTTCCGCACCGTACATAGCTACGCTCCATGTCAAAGTTTTTACGAGTCTTTTCTTAACATCCTTACTCAAAGTCCCCGTCATCAACTCCCTCCTCCTTGTGAAAGCCTCTTTGCCTAGCGCAATTCTTCTCCTCACGTCCCTACTACTTTGACCGTGTTGGTCCAAAACACTACCGAGATACGTAAACTGCTCTACCTGCTCTAGTTTTTGCCCTCCTATTTTAATGTTAAGCTTGGCCTTTTTCTTTCTAGAAAATCGCATAACCTTTGTTTTCTTAATATTGATTCTCATCCCATACCTGTCGCACTGCATTTCCAATTCACTCAGCAATGCTTGCAGCCCCTTGGCTGACTGACAAACTAAGGCTTGGTCATCAGCAAACCTAACTGATTTTACGAATTCCCCGCCCACTTTCAATCCTACCTCGAGTTCTTCCCATGCCTCTTTGATCATTTCCTCAGCATACAGGTTGAACAACAACGGTAATAATGGGCAGCAACCCTGCCTTACACCCCTTCCTAACACTGCCCATCCTGACTCCCCGTTTCCCGCCCGCACCTGAGCAGTCTGAGACATGTACAGGTTGCGGATTAGCCTCCTTTCCCTCCAATCTATTCCTATTTTCTGCAATATACTCATTAGTTTTTCCCAATTCACCCTATCAAACGCTTTTTCGAAATCTACGAAACAGGCAAATACTAATAAATACTAATAATAATACAAATAATAGTACCTCCTGGTTGTGTTCTATATTCCTCTCGATTAATAATCTCATTACTGCAATGGCATCACGCGTACCTCTCCCCTTCCTAAACCCAAACTGATCATCCCTTGAGTAATCATTTGCCCTACTCTCTATCCTTTTGCTCATGATCCTGAGAACAACCTTAGCTGCGTGGGATATCAAACTAATTGTCCTGTAGTCCTCACATGACGTGGCCTTTACCTTTTTCGGAATAGGAACTAAAACAGATCTCACGAAGTCTTCCGGCCAGATTCCCTCCTCATAAATACTACGGATCAGCCCATATAGCCTCTCCCTCCCACATTTTCCTAAGGATTTCAAAAGCTCCACGGGAATGTTATATACCCCCACGGCCTTATTTAGTTTCATCTCCCTTAATGCCCTTTCTATCTCATTGTCTAGTATGCCTGGACCTAAGCTGTCTTCCTCTACGTCATTTTCTTTTTCAATGTCTAACTTTGTTGGTCTGAGTTCTTTACTATACAGTTCTTCTATATACTCCTTCCATCTCTCTTGGATCTTTCCTGCGTAAACTATTACCTTACCCGCCTTATCTCTAACTGTTAGCATAGCTCTTCCTTTCTTACTTCCCGATAACGATTTAACTTTGCTGTACAGAGCACCGATTTCACCCTTCCTCTGCAGACTTTCCATATCCTCACACTGGGTCTTCCACCATGCTTCCTTTGATTTATTTGTTGCCCGCCTCAATTTATCGTTCAATTCTTTGTACTTCATTTTGCCTAATTCTGTATTTATATTCTTCCATTTTCGCCGCTCATCCATCTTTGTAATCATCTCATCCGTGATCCATGGTTTCCTAGTTCTTTTAGCGTAAACGGTTCCAAAAGTGTCTTTTGCGGCTTTAGACTACCCTTTCTTGATCATTTCCCATTTTTCTTCGATAGTGCTAAGCCCTTTACCATCCTCCATGATTTTCTCTGCCGCCCGTTTGTATTCCTTCCTTTTCAACCCATTTAATGCTTCTACATTCCATTTCAAACTCGCCACCCCTGCCTTATCTTTTTGAAACGTACGCTACATTTCATAACAACTAAATTGTGGTCTCAGTCCGCGTCCGCTCCCGGGAAGCTGTGCGAATTTTTCACACTGTTCCTAAACCGGTGTCTAACCAGGATATAATCTAGCCGATATCTTCCTGAGTCACCTGGCATTTTCCATGTATACCTGCGTCTTTTGTGGTGTCTAAACCAAGTGTTGGTGATGACTAACCCCTGTCTCCTGCAGAACTCAACTGCTTTCTCCCCGCGGTCATTCCTCGTGCCTAAACCGGAGTCCCCCTCCTCATCACCATCTCTTCCTTCGCCTACCGTCGCATTCCAATCCCCCATCACTATCAAATGTTTCCCTGCAGGAACACACGCGATCGTGTCCTCTAACTGATCGTATATCCTATCGACCTCTTCTTCCTTATGGTTGCCCGGTGGCATGTATACCTGAATAATAACTAAGTTCGTCGGTTCTGCTTTTATCTCCACTAGTAGTATTCTATCCGTTACCTGCTCTATGTTGACTACGCTTCTTCCTACCTCTTCATTTAATACTATGGCAACCCCTCGTTGGCTCTCGTCACCGCCGCTGTATATTATTCTACACTTATCACTCTAGTAATCCCCGCTATCTTCCCATCTCACCTCGCATAGACCTAAAATATCTATATTTCCCCTTTCCATCTCTCGCTTAACATTCTCCAATTTCCCCGTCCTCATCATTGTCCTAACATTCCACGTTCCTATTCTAACTAATTTGGTCTTCTTCTCCTGCGTCTTCTGTCCTGCTGCTGCTTGTTTTCCCTTGCAAGGGTTTCGTGGGATGACGACCGCGGAAGCCTTGCCTCCCCCGCTGCCGGGCACGACACACGGCCGATTGGGCCGAGCCCCGTGGTTGCCAGGACTCAAAATATCTCTATTGTCCATCATATATTTCTTGGGAATGATAATTGAGGTGGTTTCCCGTTGCCTTCCTCAATAGTGTTTTTAACGTGACACCATCACTTACTGGCCGCCCCACTGGGGTCAGACGCCATTGCAGCCGCCTCACTGAGGAACAGACGCTGCGTGGACTACCTTTCGTCTGGCTGCTAACCTTCAACCTATGGGTGACCCTACCAGGAGCAATTATTATTACTCCAGCCAGCACAGCTCTAGGGGTCATCGGAACGCACAAGCCCTTCCACCACGTCAAGGTTGTAGTCCGGGGAGGGATATATATATATATATATATATATATATATATATATATATATATGTGTGTGTGTGTGTGTGTGTGTGCGTGTGTGTGTGTTCATATATGTATGTATATATATATATATATATATATATATATATATATATATATATATATATATATATATATATACATATATTTCCACAGTTTTTGGAAAATACGCTGCTCAAGTCACGGTAGTTAAAATGTGAATACGAATCCGCCGATTAGAAACCGTAGCGTAATGAAAAATTGAAATGGAAGAAAATAATGGCGTCCGTATTTACAGTTTCGTTTCCATGACGATGATTAGATTATAGTTTCCATGAGTTTCACCAAAATAAATCAATGTGATATGACTAGAATCTCTCATTTTCAATGGCAGCAGAACTTTTATATCGTTCAATATGAACGAGAGAAACACATCCTACATTCTAGCCTAAATACATTTGATTTTCCAGCCACTGATTGAATTTTTCAAATAAAAATTTTATTTTTAGATTTTAAATAATCAGCAGAATCCACCACTAAATCTGGGACAACGACTGACACAATGTTTTCCATTTATTTATTTAAATTCAATTTGTAAAATATGCATCATATTTCAACTGCCACAAATTTTTTACACCTTTGTTATTTTTTTGAAATTATGAACAGGTAGAAACTACTCAATTACTCTCATATATCAGAGGTTAAAATCCGCTGGCCTTTTTCATAACATGAATTAAATTACGAACGAATGGAAATTACTGAATAGGCACGGATATCGTGAACGATTTAGTTTTTAACGTTGACATGTGTGACAAATTATTCTCGTTGCCATGGCATTTTCTTGCTGTATTTCCTCGTGTAATATTCCTTCCTAATAACTTGGGATGGCATAAGCCTCCAGCAATAAGAAAGACTACTGTGATCACTCACTTGAAAGTGAAATTTTACGCAAACCATTTGTATTACACCAATCGAAAGCCCTGAATGGTGGTAAGAGGAGATGCATTCCGTCTCATCCCATTCAGGCTAATTAAAATAAATAAGTATCGCATTTTAGGCAAACTACATTAATATAGTTCAAGTATATATACCAGGTATATTGAATTTTATATTTAAAGGATCATATCAGCGAGCTTATAAAATATTTCAGCTCGTTTTATGTACATTTTAGTTGCGTTTAAACAAACCGTTACGGATACCATCAACTGACTTTTCCAATACTTGCTTTAAAACAGTATTTGCTTTCTTATGAAATGCTTTATTCCCACTTATGACATGCTTGGTGACCTGTCGCACTGTTTCATTTCGTAATGAGGAGATCGTACTGATCTTACTCCCAAATCCGAGGAATACAAATTTCTCCAGTGCCTCAAATCTCCTCTCCTTATTCCTACTGTCATACTCTGTTTTACCTTCAGTCTTTCAATGTAATTTTTGCTCATATTCGTCGGTCATTAGTGCGTGAAAGATACTTTTTAGAATATTTACGTCTCCTATAAGATTTTGTGAAACTTTAGGTGACTCTTGGTGGACATATTGAAAAAATAAATAAAATTCGATGGTATAGTAAAAAGAACTTTTCCAATCACTACAAGCTACCCTGGATGAAAATACTGCAGAACCCGTCGCTTCATTATTACCTCGTTACATTTTAATCTTTAATCCTTTGCCCCTTATGTTTTCTCATCACTATACCCCTACGTGCATAGTGGCGATCGTGTGGGATAATAATAGTAATTATTATCGTGGATAATCTACCGGTTAAGGTAGGTTTGGACACAATTACCAAATAAATGTCTTTTCTCTCCTCACAAATCTCAATCCAAAATTCTACGCTACAACAAGCCCCTCTTCATCTCCGGACATTTTCTTCCACCCCAATTCTGTACACTCAATTTCTGCCCCCCCCCCCTCGTTGTCTGAGATTCTCCCCTCTATCACAGTCTTCAACATCCCACTGCCGATCAATATGTATTTATTCCATTTCTCCTGTCTCTTTTGCATTTCTCCCAACAAACCCCTCTCCATACCTAGCACTTTATTCATTTGTTTTACTTTATGTCCACTTCATCTCCTCTATCCTTACGCCCACATATCAAAAGCTCATAGCAATATTAATGTTTTTATTATAATTATGTGGGAGCGTGGCAGTCCGGAAGGTAGAGCTCAGGGCTGCTGGCCGGGAGATCCGGATCCGATTCCGAGTGACGCCTCCGGGCCCCCTCAGCTTCACCCAGGCTGTGTTTTTTCAATACCAATTCTTCCTGGGAAACCACTGATGGCACAGGGTAAGGAACTGAACCCCTTACCCTGACATGTAATTTCATATACTGTTGGGCTTAGTACTAGGTCTACCATCACCTATCAAAACAACCTTCGAAGTGATAACTGATGATTATGACGCTACCTTGAGCAACATCGAATTGGAGGAAGGATTCACCGAAGCGATAACGACGTTGGACAGAATATTCTGAGAGATTTGATATATTAAGACCATGAAAGGGAACTCAAGATAATCAATAAGATCCCTAATTAAAATGAATAAACATTTTTTAAGCACATTTGGTCCAGTGATTACCACAACTACCAGTCATTGTGATTGATATTGTTTTTAACTACTTTCTAATAAATTTTCCTAAAGCTTGATAAAAAGATGATATTTAATGCATAAAATATTTGCGAAAATTAAATTTATCGTCTTTCGATATCAACTTCCAATAATTGAAATGATATTTCCTCATTCCTCCCAATGAACGCAGTGGAGTTTTGTTTATTTATGAACGTAATTCAAACTATTTATATTTAATACAACAATTTATTTTTGACGGTAAAAGTTGAACTTAACAGCAAACTATAGAGCCAATCTTAAAAATTAATGGTTCAAGAGGAAGATGACCTTAAACCGCGATATCGCGAAAACATTTTGTCGAACAAAAACATTCATAAATTCACACTTTTATTTTGGAGATAAGAGTAGCCGCCTTCCAAATAGTTGGACTACTTTTAACGTAAGATAATTCGTCACTGAACCGTTCGGTAAATTTCGTTTTATCCATATTCTACCGCTGCGTCCCCTTACGCGTAAAGAAACGTTTTCCACCCTTGGTTCTCTCCCCTGAAAAAAGCGCCAAAATAACTTCTGACCTCAAATTTTGACCCTGTATTACGAATGGGTGTTACCGCTCCAAGGAACTTTTCTTCATTGGTACGCATCTCAGAACTCAACACCCTCAATACTAGTGCGCTTCACGCCCACCAATTCCGTTGAACCATTTCGCTACGATCGCTAATCTATCGAATGCCTTCACAATTTTATCGTCAGTCTTCTTGCCCTTGGCCCCCTCTCCACAGGAAATACCTCCCATTTCCCACCCAAAACGTCTCCTGTGATAGTAATATTTTTTTTCGTGTCTCCTCATGTGATGTGCTGCACTGTTATTGCTCTATCTGTAATGCAATTACTGTTTTCCATTTTTGATTCATCAATGGAATCCAAAACAGTACGTGATACCCGTAAAAGACGCCTGTTATTTTATTTTTGGAGTGCCTATGCATAAGTGAATTGCGAATCTTATCTTTTGTGCATGCATTCACAAAGTATAAAAATGTCATCTTTCCTGGTATCATTTTTTTATCACCGTTGTCCGAATCCGGTACCTCACCACTACCGGTCGAGTGATCTACCGACTAAGCTACCGGACCACGTGCAAATACTTGCCCTTGAAGTTGGCCGACACTTGACGGGCTGTCACGTTGGTTTTTTAAAAAATAGTAGGAGGGAATGAAAGAGAAGGGGAAAGAGATAAGTACGCGACACTTCCTTCCTGGAGAATAAACATAGACGCATAAATGGACAACACAAGAAGACAGAAGATGACCATGGCCAAATATTCCACGTAGAGAAAGACAGAATGAACTTTTAAAAACATCGGCACGCTTTACCATCTCAATGCATCTCCTGTTCATTGTAGTCTGCACATTAAGGTAGGCTTTGGGCGCGCACATTAACTAACGCTAAATTTCTACGCCTTCTCTAGCACGGCACAGTCTGACACCTTACATTTGGCATTCTTTCCTTCTATTTCGCAAACTTTCTATATCATCCAAACCCGTCCAAATTGGCTATAATCTACCTACCCCTACCTCTCCTGCTCTACATTTGTTTCTTCCATGACAGTCTTTAACATTCCATCTTCGACCAGAATGCTATCAATTCACTTTTTTGCCTCTTTAAGATGTATCCCGACAATCCCCTCTCCTCCTCTGCTAGTATGTCTAGTATATATCTTCATTTTGGGAATAAATATTTGTTAAAAATAATAATGCACGTCAAAACATTCACATAATATATTGCTGGGATGCATGCATAACTTCTGTCAACTAGCTTTTTTGTAACGCATAAATGATTACCAATTGCTCTTCTTCTAACTACATGTCCTAATGCTATCTTCATGCTCATAGTTTTCGAATTTTATATTCATAATCGATTTGAAATACAAGTTTTCCTACTAATAATCGCCACTTATTCCGATGTGAATATATCTGATCTAACCTATTAAAAATTATATGAAAAGCAGACATCTGTTTATTCTACGTGTATAATCTGGGTATAGATATTAACTTTTAATTATTTAACACCTTATAACCAGCATTGAATGAATGATTTTTGAAATATTATTTTTAATTAATAATATTAACTCTTTTCATTGGTTTAGCAATTTTCTTTAATGTTTGCGAGCTCTGCTATGCCGCTGTCAATCAGCATGTTGAAATCGGGAAGAAGCATCGATCAATCAGTTCCAAAAAAAGGTGAAATGAACATGCGGAGTTTGGACTACAGTAAGGTGGTAAAATATGTTTTAAGACGTTTAACGAGCGCCAAATGATCAAATGAAAAGGGATGAAAATTTTGGAAATCTAAATGGACATCAGTATACAAACTAGCGGTTATGTCTGGCTTCGCCTGAACTATTTGTCCATATAGTTGTAACTGGCTTTAATTCGTATTATAGACTTTTTTAAGTACGAGGGCAGTTTTTTCATCACAGTGCCGTCTGTGGGCACGCGATACTACAGATGGTTTGGACTAATATGATTTGGTTTTGACGCTAATGAACACTGAATTCGAAAGAAACGAACTGATGAGATTTAAAATGTAACTCAAGCAGAAAAATTTCGAGACCATCGTGTTTTTTTCACATTCACAGTTGATTAAAATAATGATAACCTTGAAAAGTTCAAAGAAATAATCCAAGACCATCGAATCTTGCAGCAGCTGTTTACACACAATACATAAAGCGTCTTCCCAGCTGTCGGCATAAATACACGCTATTAATGATACAATAGCTAGAGAAAAATGCGACCGTTTAATGGTTGCTCGTCATTGAAGTGAATGAATTGAAATCCTATATTAGAGTGAAAAATGAGCTCCTATATGTGTGAGAAAAAATATTTAATGGTTTTTTCGATCTCAAAAATGTTCGGAGAAGTATATCCACATCGAGCTACGTTACTTAATGAATATGAACCCTATTTAAATATTAAATCAGAACCCCTTACTCCGTACTGTCTTGACGTGATTGACCCCAAACAAGCAACCAAATTATCTTCATAAGTATATATTTGGGATTATGATAAAGGTAAGATTGCTCATCAGTGACTTTGAGCGTTGTAAACGTCTTAATATCATCTACCAGTTATTTAGCAGTTTAACGGTTGGTTTTGAAATTAACTAGCGGTCATAAAACTGACATTTAGACTAAACCGGAGGTTAAATTTAACCTCCAGTTTTTCAGTCAACCTTCAGACATCATTAAGCCTATCCTAAATATTCCGATCGAAATGTCAAACATGATTTGATTCTTCATTGATGATCGCTGGTCTTATATTTTGTGCAATTTATACATTTAGTGCAGATTATAATATCAAGAGGGAAAGCTCTGAGCTCCATTTCTGGAGCCAGCATCGAGAAAACTCCACCGTCATTCTACGCCTTAACGGATAAGAATCTTTTTTCATTCCATTGCATATCACTAACTTCCACGAAGTCGCCATGACACATTAAGTTTTCCCTCTGAGGCGATTTCGGAATGAGGGAGAAACATCCTGGAAGGGTGAAAGGAATGATGGTCTTCCTCAGGGTGATGTCACGCCAGCAACATCTCCCATGAGGTGGAAACGTGGGTGGTTGGGTAGGTGGCGGGGATGGACTCCCGAGCGGGTGGGAGTAGTGAAAGGAGGGGTGAACCACGGCAGTACAGATTTGACGTCACTCAGCACCACTCTCCCTTACTGGAGCAACTCACATGTCTTCATGAGACCTCCACGCGTGCACGCGAACGTCACACCTTATTCTCCGGAGAAGAGTTGATTGACGGAGGAAATGCTGCGAGGCGAGGAAACGAAAAGTAAAGGAATCCCCGGTCCGCATCAATGCAGAGGAGCGAAAGCGAAGGAGAATGCCTTTAATGTTTTTAATTAAATTTCAATTCTATTTACTTTACTTTCATTTTCATTTTTTTTTATTTTTTCCTATCACGACATTCTGTTTCAATGAACATGTTTCCGCACCGTACACAACTACGCTCCATTACAAAGTTTTAACGAGTTTTTTCTTAACATCCTTACTTAACGTACCTGTCATCATTTCCCTCCTACTTGTGAAAGCATCTTTGCCAAGAGCAATTCTTCTTATTATGTCCTTACTACTTAGACCATTTTGACCCAAAACACTTCCAAGATAGGTAAAGTTTTCCACCTGCTCTAGTTTTTACACTTATATTTTAACCTTTAGCTTAGCTTTTCTCTTTCTGGAAAACCGCATAACTTTTTCTTCATTTAAATTGATTCTCATTCAATATCTATCTCACTGAAATTCCAATTTATTGTTGAGTGATTTCGAAATCCAGTGCAATAGATATGGGATGATAATCAATATAAATAAAACAAAGGTTATGTGGTTTTTCAGAAAGAGAAAAGCTAAGCTAAAGGTTAAAATAGAAGTGTAAAAACTAAGTTAAATACCAAAATAGGAGTTTATAAACTAGAGCAGGTGGAACAGTTTACGTATCTCGGAAGTAATTTGGACCAAAATGGTCCAAGTAGTAGAGGCACAAATAGAAGAATTGCCTTAGGCAAAGAATCTTTCACAAGGAAGTGGGAATTGATGACAGGAACGTTGAGAAATGATGTTATGAAGAGCCCCGTAAAAACGCGCGAAAATGTAGTTACTGAAGCAGGAGGATAGACGTAGACTGGAGGCTTTTGAAATGTGAGCGCGGAGAAGAATGGAGAAGGTGAAATGGACCGAAAGGAAAACAAATGAGGAAGTACTAGGTACGGTGGGCGAGGATAGGAGTTTGTTGGGAGAAGACAGAGCAAATGAATGCAAAGCATATTGATGGGCAATGGGATGATGAAGACTGTGATAGAGGGGAGAATGTTAGGAAAACGAGGAAAAAACGATATGGGATGTTGGACGAAATGAAGGGAGGAAGAAAGTCTGCGGATATGAAGAGGGGCTTGTTGTAGATTAGGATTTTGGGTGGTGTTTTATTAAGAGATATAAGATATTTATTTGGTAGTTCTATCCATCCAAAAACCTACCTTAACTGGTAGAGTATGTATAATAATGATGACATTCACGCAGTAAAGACCCACTACTAGAGGACATTCTAGAGTGCATATGAGCATTTACTGTTAAACCTACAGGTAAAGTAACCCGTATCAGGTAAATACGTAAGACCGTCATCGACGTGAAAATACTGCCATTTCTGAATTGGTGGAAGCATTTAAATTATTTGCTCTACTGAGTTATAGTTCTATAAGATTATCTGAGAAGGGAGCCTGGATGTTCTTCATAAGACTAGGTGCTATTTTTTTAAACACAAATGGACACTACCATGAAACCCTAGGAGCACTTAAACATGTAAAAAGTGTAAGTAACTCGTTCATTTGAATTCTCATGCATGTGAAGGACCGATATATTACCACACGAGATACTTCCGGGTTTATATCGCCGGGGCACTCATTTCAAGTGGTTGAAATGTCCCGGACTGACAATCAAGGGGGGGAAAAAGAAGCAGGCGCGTAATTTTGTGCGGATACAATGTCAAAGGAGTGGAGGGTTCGGGCTCAGTTGTCGTCTCTGCTTCGTGGTGCTGCCGCTTTTGGCTAGCCCGCAGCAAGGTGCATTAAGGGATCCAAAGTTTACCTTTCCATCCGATGGAATGGGCGCTTCACCTAAAATGCTCACCTAACGGAGCCCAAAATCAGAATGCCCCCGAAATTTCCGCCAACATGATGTGTCTGATTGAAATTAAATTTAAAATACTTCGCCTTTCCACGTGGAAAGGCGAAGTATTTTAAATTTAATTTCAATATGAAGAATTTCCACCAAGTGACGCCAGAAACTGTTTCATTTATGATGTGTCTGACTCAAAAAAAAATCAAAAGAGTTTACCGAGGGTCTCCTCTCATTTTTCCGATTACGTTTCCGATGTCTGCGATGAAAATTGATTTGACGGAAAGAGGATTACCTGCTACTCTCCGGAATTACAAAAGAGAATAAGTGGAACATGAGGAAGGAAAGTGACTCCGTATGCTACTGCTACACCTTAAGCCTGAGCGCCGAAAAACGGAACGACAGAAGGTGAACGGGTCGATGAGGAAGCAAACGTATAGTGCACCGCATCATATAATTAATCTACTATTCGAGGACAATTCATCTAAAATCAAATAGTAATTACAAAATAATAAATGTTTACACTGTCCGAAAAAATAATGTTCGCGTAATATGGAGAAAACTACACACAAAAATATTGTGGGGTGGAAAAGTTGTACGACGCAGGATCTGAATATTTTCTAACTTGAGTACCTGGTAATCCACATGTTTCTAGGTGACTCGACTCCATATTTCTTTTTAAAGGCAACGTTAAACGTAACACGATCATGTTATCTCATCTGTACCGAGGAATTAATTGATTTCGATTCCATTTTAGGTCACTCAAAGTATCTTTTATTTGCCCATATGTGGACGATCCAGACATGGTGGGATGATAGCATTTCAAGCATGCATGCATTTCTGTTCATAAGTGTCACTTACTCGTATTACACACAAACCTTATAGAGTAAGTTAAAACCAGTTATTATGTTTGAGTGTGCACCTGAGTGACAATTAGACCCAAGAATTGATTCTCTGTCGTAGTTTCCAAGAGAGGTCACAAAGGATCTCACGAGATATACGTAAAATGGGAAAATATATGAAAATGTATGTCTGAATGATTTTTTCAATTCTATTCATGTTCGTACTTTTAATACAGACTTGCCTAGTAGGCCTTTTCTAAGGCTGATTACATTAAATAATATTTAAGAAATATTATTTAATATAGTCAGACTTACCTATTGTTCATGTGCAAAGCCCTTGCCACATCCCGATAGATGACCAAGGTAAGCAAAATAGGGGTGGAGGTTGGATGTATGACCTCCATAGCTTTACCATGGTGCCCTTGTCCCATTTATTTATATGGCAGGTAGGTTAAACATGGGTTGGCACAATATAACAAGAGGTCTACGTGCCCGGGGCTCCAGTCGTAGGACTCCAGAAATCATCAATCTTCATCAAGACCGCATATTCATGAAAATATCGTTTGTATCAGAAAAAGTTTTATTCCAATAAAATTGATGAATACGCACATGTTTTACACAAAATAGCTATCAAAATAAATATACCATGCTTTTCTCATGGGCTCCTTTCCATACAAACCGAAAGAAAGATACGAGGTGTGTCCTAAAAGTATCCGACCTGCGTTTTTAATTGTTTATTTTATTGTGAGGGTGTTGCGCACTACGAATTTGTTCCAAGAGGTCAGACGATCAACAAAGAATATTACGCTGAAGTTCTGAAAAGATTGCGTGATGCCGTGAGAATAAAACGACCGCGTCTCTGATGAAGCGGTGACTGGCTTCTTAACCACGATAACGCGCCAGCGCATTAATATAACCTTGAGCGGCAATTTTTGGCAAAACACAAGATTGTACAGCTTTGCCAGCCTCCGTACAGGCTCGACATAGCTCCCTGCGACTTTTGAATGCTCCCAAAATTGAAAATGGCGCTAAAAGGACGATATCGAGATGATTCAGAGTAATGCAACGCGCGAGCTGAAGGCCATTATAAAATCTGCGTTCGAGGAGTGCAGTAAGACGTAAAAGCACCGCTGGTAGCGCGTGGTTCAATGAAATGGGGGCTAATGCGAAGGATGCCACGGCCCGGATGTCGCCGATTAGCACCAATGCGGAGATATGAACGCAGGTCGGATACATCAATAATAATATACATACTCGTAAAAATCTTTATGAAGGGGTTCCCAGGGAAATGAATATTATTTCAAGAATTTTGCAAGAACGAGACGGTTGAGAAATGTTGGTTTATCGTATGCCAGTGAAACGAACTTAAATTTTTCGAAGGTGAAATGCACCCGAAGAGTGGTCTCTATTCCACGTCGGGCTTCGGCACAAAATGTGAAGTATTAGAGCAGTATCTCCTCTCAAGTAACTAACCTTCTCCAAAATGTGATTGTCTCTCAGAGCTTCTGAATTGAATGAATTTTCCAGTTTAATGCAGCCCTGCAAAACTCAAGCGTGAAGGAGATAAGAAAAACTAGCGTAATGTATTGGCGTAGCAGCTAGAGGTGTCGTCTTAAGAGTCGTGTTTCCCGATGCAGTTAAAGAAACACCGCAGTAGGACAAAATAACATGGGCAGACGATAAGGGTGAGGGACACTGTGCCAAGAACAAGGAAAAAAAATGAACGGACGTGGTGGGAAAGGAAAGTAATCGATCACAGAGTGAGGGGAGAAAAAGTGAGATTTTTTGCTCAATATTTCTCCTCTCCGAAATCCTGAAACACGAGTGCGACGCTGCGAAGAGTTCTCCGGCAATCCAGAGGGGAAAGAAACTGCGGGGAAGACGGCGCACGAGATGAAGAAATGTTACTCGCGCAAAAAAATAAAGCGATGTTACTCGTGGAGTGATTGCCAGCGTGGCACCTGTCGGAAATGAGCTCCTCATATTCATGACCGCAATTAAGAACGCTCGAGATTCCGGAGTAAAACGGATTAATGACAAGAGAGGCAAAATTCTCCAAGGTCACGGAAGGAAAAGACAGCGTAGAGGAGGGGTCTGCAAAAGTAATTGGGGGAGTGAACTGTGAGGTGGAATTAAAAAGAAATTATCTTTGGAAAGATAATTAAACAAAACTAAGAAGAAATAAATGAAAAACTCCAATAGCCGTATACAGTTTACCTTTCTAAACAAAGTACAAATGAATTTTTCATTTATTTCATATTACTAGCCGTAAGAGCTCAATTCTATCAAAACAATCAAACTAAGTTTAACTTGGAATGAACTTAAAATAAAATTAGAAAAATTCAGCAGAAAAGTAGAACGAAGTCGAATTGTCGGCGTATACGAATTATCCAGATGTATTATCATTAGCCCTTCTTTCAAATTATCAATTACTCGGAAGGTGCGAAAGGGACGCTTTCACGATCATGTTTCCTTCCCCCTCAGTAAAATGTCAAGAAATGCCCATGGAAAAATACTGCTATTATGATCCATAACATAGTAGCATAAAAATGAGCAACTTACTTCTCCACAGAATAAAAAAACCAGAGGTAAAGCACGATGTTGGTTCTTCTGTTATGGTTATATAAAACGTTCATAAATTGAAGCCTGAAACCTTGAAGTTTACTCGTGTTACCAATATGGCAGTCCAGGTAAAATAATACTTGAAACTTTCGGCCAAGTACAGCATTGCCTATCTCAAAATTTTGTTCAACTAATTGTAATTGAAACGGCATTAATATGTATCCAAATGCTCTTCTATCTGATGATGCCGCACCACGGTGAAACGCGTCGTAACAATAAAACTTCGTGTAAAAAAAGCAAAATCTCCATATATTATGATACATTATGGACATATACAAATTATACGAAGTTAAGCCTGAAACCATAACGCTTAGATACAAAGAAATTTGTTATATATCTCGGGAAAGGTAGGTACAGCTTACTTACCATTCATCTTTACGAGACTTTATTTTCCGTTTTGATTAATACTATGCATGTAGTAGGTACATGAGCAACAGAGGGATCATCATTTATCAATACGCTACGTCTTTTTATTTAGCTAACGGGATATCGAACACAAATGACCTCAGATGTCGGTCGCCTCTCCTAATAAACACTACTTCTTTAGATATGGAAGGAAAAATAATACTACCTTTACTCCAGGCTATTCTACCTCAATACTACCTCTATTCCAGGCATTTGCTACATTTTAATTGCTAAAATATTGATTAATTTGATCAATCAATTTCCTTTCACCATTTTTAACTTTTCTCTAATTGCTCTCATTAAAATTAATTATTATATCACGATTGTTTCCTTGTTTTTTGAAGACCATTTTTGAACGCCCCCCCCTATTTGTTTACTTTTAATTATTCCTTTAGCGTAATGATACAAGAGATTAATTAGATAAAAAAATACAAATCAATCCCATGTTAAAGTTCAATTAAACGATCAACGTGTCTTGCATAAATAAAATTTTACATGGAAACAGTGCGAGGTTATATGTTTACCTCTATCGCGAAGGAATTTCACAAAGCCAAGTCGGAAACAATTTCCATTATATTGCATTCTCAAAGACGTTGAGACCAAATATGTGCGTCCGAGGAGTTCTATCGTTCTCTCCCCTTTGTGCTCGTATACTCGTATTCCACACTCACCCATTGTGAATTTCCAGGGCGTACGCCAACGCCTTTCTTCCGCCGTCGTTTCTTTTCAAATTACGTCCTGAAATCGTCATACTATACTATTTTTCTTGTGCCTAAAACAATGCCCGTATCGAATTCCAGGAAAACCGCGCGCCAAGGCGTGGGATCAGGTTTAGGCGCACAGAATTAAGAGGAAGGGGTTGGATAACGGAAGAAGGTTTGCCTAATTTTAGGGAGAGACGAATTACATTGAATACACCATCAAAGTCAACACAGAACTTGGCATTCTCAATTAATCATTTTCTGTACCTGTTTCACTGAATATGTTTTGACGACTTTCGTGTGTGTTTTACGCTGAGATTCATGATAAACCATGCGTATATTTTGGACTCCATACTCACCCGGTTGTGACTTCTGCAAACCCTCCGATGAACAACAAGCAAATACATTCTAGTATATTGCGTCCTTATACCATTTCTTAGTCTAACACTGAAAATTATTTTGCGCTTTTTGTCCTTCAATTGTATTCATTTAACTTTCAACAAATATAAAAATGGAGAATAGAATTTATACAATACAATTCCCTTCCTCGTGAGAAACATTCTTATCAATATACCTCATTTCTTCTCACACAAAAATGATGGTATTGTCCTACAACTTTTTAGAGATATAATCCTGTTTGGATTGCTTTTGAAATGGTATTTCTCCTCATCACTTTAGCTATAATCGTAATGCATTAAGAAACAAAAGGCATATTTAACTTTTAATGATTACTGTAAATTTACTGACCTGCCTATGAGATGTTATCATCTAAATTGAACTCGACTAAAACCACCGCATGCAAGTCAAATATTTTGCATGTCAGGTAAAATATGAGAATAGAGCTCCCATATTTAAACATATTACTGTTTTGTATCAACATTGAAAAATATCAATTTTGTTATGCTCTAATATATGTAATAGAAAATCGCTTATGACGTAATAGTAGTTTTTAGGGGAGGCGACCGATAGCTAAGGTTATTTGCGTCACTAGGAAAGGATGGGAAAGGAGAAAGGGCGGAGAGAAATCCGGCGTCGGCATTAGCCTACTCTTAACGTAAAGTGCCAAGGGGTTTAACGTCCTATCCAACGGACGGCCACTCACTCAAAGTGCTCTCCACAAAGCACCTCAAGTAGGGATCTGGATACCACTGAAAGGGATCTGCCATCACCAGGATTTGAACGTAGACCCTATCGGTGGGAAGCCATACTTTAGCCACCGCACCATTCAGATCCCCTCAGTTATCTCTCATCATAATTTTAACGCTGACAAAATTTGAGCCATTTCCTTCCGTTATCACATATTTTTTTCTAAAATTGATTAACGTCACTGCAATAAAAGATCGGTGAAACGCCTTTATTTAATGCAATCACTTGGTATATTAATGCCATTAAAATTAGTCTTAAATAGTTTATAATACCTAATGCAATTTTCTAAGTAAAAATGGCGTGATTATACAAATATGTGGAGTTTTTCTGGTAAAACTAAAAAAAGGAATTGAGAAAACTGATTTTCGCTATAGGTTGAAATATTTGTAGAATTACCTTTTCCAAGCCGTTTTGAACGGATAAAATAGTATAAAATGTCAGAAGACTTTAAGACAAAAATATGTTTAAAATATTCGGTTAAACAGTGGAGCACTTATTTTTCTACGGTAACGCTTAATTATATTTTTATATGAGTCTTGATGTGCGCATGCATTCACATATATTTAATCTTTACTTTTAGTGTAACAATAATATTAATTTTCGACGAAATAAAAACAAATTCTAAACTTTCTCTATTATTAAGCTACATGTACATAATTAGTGCAATAAGCGCGCTACGGCGCAAATTATTGAGTTCGCTATAACCCGTCTGCCATCATTTTGCCAAATTTTGAAATAAAATTTTGCATTCAGCGACTTCAAACACGTTTGGATATAAAATGTCATGTTTTAATAATAAGTTCTTTATATTTTTGCCATATTTTCGGGATTCCGCGCCAAAGAGCAACGTCAGAAAGCCTATTAATTACATTATCAAATTGAAACTAAAACATGCTCATCATCACTGTCAAAATCAGATGAGACTTTTTACTTTCTTAATGCCACATTATTTAAGCAGCCTTCTAAACTTATCCTTTAAAAAAATAATTTTTCGTTTTTGACCCGATGGTTTTCTAAAAACACTGGATTTTAAGCAACAAAATTATATATGTCGCAGCCATAGTAGCTTCTGGTGCATGCCCTTGATGCTGAATTTAGATTTTTATAACAGTAATTATAAATAAATTGGGATACGTTCACACCAGCCAACAATAGGATTCACAAAGTCAAGGTCTATATAAAATTATCGGGAAACTTTTCGGAAAAATAGATTTATTTCAGGTACAATACCTCATAATTCTTCAAAGCGAAACCCTTGAGCGTCAACATACTTTTGCCAGTGGCTTTTCCACGACTCGTAGGCTCCCTGGTCCGCGGATTTCAGAAGGCTATTAAGGGTATGCGTACAAGCTTCTTTGACGGCACTTAGGGGCCCATGGTGGTGCCCTTTGAGGGAGGATTTCACTTTTGGGAACAGGAAATAGTCCGGGAACAGGAAATAGTCTAATATGGAAACAAAGACTTTTTATCACAGTACAATTTGCTTTGTATTCGGCGCCGCAAATTCGTCAAGATAAGCGTTTTTTTCTTCCCTCTTATTTATTTCGTCAAGTTTTAGTCAACGTCCCTGAGAAAAACCATGCAGCTTTAAGTTACACTTTATTGATGCAACAACATTTTTATCATTCAACGAAATAAAATTAGCTCAGTGTTTTAGTCTAGTAACGATTAAACACGCTCTTTTTGAGTAGTAGTAGTTTTGAGAGGAGGCGACCGACAGCTAAGGTCATTTGCGCCATAGGGGATGGACAGGAAAGGATGAAGGGTGGCGAAAACCCGGCGTCGGCATTAGCCTTCTCTTTACGAAAGGCGCCAAGGGGTCCGCAGTTTAACGTCCCATCCGACAGACGGCGTACTCCCTCAAAGTGCCCTCCACAGTGCACCTCAAGTATGGATCGAGATACCTCTGAAAAATATTCAACACCGCCTGGATTTGAACCCGCGCCCTCAGGGTGGAAAGCCAGTACGTTAGCCCCCGCATCATCTCGATCCCCACGCTCTTTTTGAGTTAATGTAACGTTCCCTTGAAGTAACTCAAATTCACTTTTTCACGGAAAATTAAAAAAAAAGGAAGCGTCTCTCCGTAAAATGAAGATCGCAAAAGATACAGGTAACATTAATGTTAAGTGGGGTTTCATTCGGTTACATTTATCAATTATCTGACACGTTCCATCTCGAAAATGTCGTCTCTTTTTGACTGGTGAGTTAAAACAATTGGCATACATGACAAGTTGCGCCTTAATTGGTAATTACAAAATGATGACTTATGAAAAGTCCCCAGAAAGAATACGCATGATAATGTGTAAATATTTACCTTAAACGGTAAATTATCGTAAATATAAAAATGAAGAAATATCCATTGACAATGGCTGTATAATGTTCTAAATACATAGGGAAATGTCATGCACAATTTTTTCTATCCTGCTACGGCACTAATATTGCGTAATTTAATTACTTGAACTCAGGCCAACCTTTTTCACAAAACTTCCTCATAGTGTACTGCTCCACATATTTTCATTTCATTGGTAAGTGACTAGAAAAATTAACCAAAAGGCAGTATTTTTGTGCAACCGGAAGCATAACTAGAAAATCCAATGCTCAACATATATAAGGCAGATAGGAATGAATTGGAATGAAGGAGCTCGAAAGATAACCGAATAAACGTAAACAATATGAAGAATCAAATAGGCTGGAGATTACGAGAGAATCATCATCAGGAATTAATACCACTAGAAACTTTAAAGAGGTAGAATCGAAGCGAAGATAAAATGACTAACGTTAAGAAAAAGGAGATATTCTTAAAGAAAAATTAATAAAGATGTTATTTCCAGACAAATTTTCAGAATAATTCAGACATGATGAGGAAGAATATTTTCAAAGGTTTAAACTTAAGCCTTAGAGTCTAAATTGAGGGTTCTTGAAAGTTTACCCTCGCTACTTTTGAGAATAATTTTTTATGCCCTGAACGCCCCAAAAATTAATTTATCAAGCAATCAAGAACACTAATAAGCAGCAGAGAAGAACCTCTTTCTTCCACAATGTCATTCTTACGCCTTCTCTGTGATGAAGCAAGTCAAAGGTTACGAAACCTTGTCTAAAGGAGTAGTGAAATTGATTAATTATAACATTCTCATTGAAAATTAATGACGATGATTTAATGATTGATGGTTTAATCATACCTTATACTTAATCCCGTGTACTCAAATTCAGTTATCTGGAGGCTTGAAATAAAGTTCTGACTTTAAACTTAGCGCCATGATTAGCACAATTAATGAGTGACTGAGTGTATCATCACGAGATGTGCCGGAGTTGAGAATGGGAACAAAGCCCATGAGGAATTAGTTTTGGCTGTTTTACCATAATCGTAGCTGACTGAGTCCCTTATTCACCGGTGTCAAAGCGTGAGCTTCATAGCCGAGACTTTGCCCTCATCTATTTTCCTCGTCGACAATGATCACTCACAGGCGGTGGGAGGTGTTTAACCTTCGACTGGAGATTTCCCCCTCAGCAGCTCTGTCTCCATGACAACTCCTATAACCCGCAAACCCAGCTAGGCATTTACCTTCAAGTTAATAAGCCACCTTTGAGATTTCAGTTTTAGTTTCATATCTTAATAATTATTCAACTAAAAGGTATATTTTATATCATTGTCAAAATATATAAATGAGCATTCGATGTTTGATATTTCAATGCTTGAGAAATAACAGTTTCAATAAGTTGGTCTTTAAAAGTTTCCCAACACATTAGTGCCGGATAACTGGAGCTACGAGACTAATGAGAAAGACATCCATTTTTATTGCTACCTCCATAGACAAAGTAGCCGGTTTCGTACATAATTAAAATATAACATTACATTTCCATTTTTCAATGACATTTTAAAATCATCGTAATTTTTAATAGAATGCCGTAGGTATTCCAAATTCTCTACCTTGGTTTGGACTCTCGTTTTTATTCCATATGCAAAGTATCTTTTCATAGCATGAGTTTTTACCACACGGGCCAGAGATCAACGCTATTGCGTTCATTAAAGATTCCATAGGGCATAATTGCGAGCAAATTGATATTATGTCTTCCAACATCCTAGCTTACCTTCGTCAATTACCGCTTTTTATCCTCGCAGCATTTATCCCTGAATACAAACAATCCTCCTCTTTGTCAAATTCCCTTTCTACATCTCAAATGAATAAAACTCTTTTTGTCATAGTTTTTTACGAATTCGTCATTTACCCGTCACTTATTATGCATCGCGATTTTTTTTATAACCCATGGTATTTTGGTTTTGTTTGTATTTGTATCTGCCGTCTTGTTCGGCGGATTCTCATCTCAAGAGCTTTAATATTTCTTCAATTCGTCGTGCCTTTATGCCAGGTTTTCTTCTTCGCATTAACTGCGCGACTGCTTTCGTTAATTTATTCTCTAGATTTCTTCTCCTTGAATCCTCGTTTTCAATCTTCCTCTTCGATCCATTTTCCATCTCACATCATTTTTCCCATCTCTTAAAATCCATGGCTTCCCAGCTCTATTCGTTCTAGCTTCATTATTTTCTTTCGTGTTTCTTCCACGGGTCTTCTTGTGCCTTTCTCTGGATCTTCCTACGACTAGTTCAATGTTCCATCCCCCATGTCATCGTTTAGCATTTCATTGTGAGCCTCTCCGTATTCTTTCCTCTTCTCTTCCAGTTAAAATTTCTACGGTGCACTTTCACAACACCCATCCTCTTTTTAACTATTTTGAATGTTGAGCTGTTAACATATGATTACCGCCTGCAACCGTCTGAACCTAAAACCGTCCCCGGGAAGCTGTGTAAATACAGGACATCGTTCCAAAATCTACGTCCAAGTATTATCCATGGCCCATACGCCTTGGTAGCTTAATTGGCAAGAGCACTCAGCTGGACATCGAGGAAACCAGGTTTGAATTCCGGTCAAGGCGAATGATTTTTAAAATTGTTGCATTGCAATCTAACCATAATGCTTTCAAAGTGATATCTCCTTTAGTTCACCCAGAATTTTCCATGAGAACTTGCAACGTGCAATCAATTATTGTCAGGATGCCTACAAATTTTTGCTTGGAATTTTATTTTACGAAACATCTTCCTGTCTATATTTTCAAGAAAAAACTAATGCGACAATTCATCAAAATCTAACTGCCTGTGTTGGGGGCATATGCAATCGTTTGATCAAAGTTTAACGTTCGATACGAAGCTGATGAAACGAAATACCTACGTCCTTTTATCCTGTCTTTTTTAAGATGGGTAACTGATATGAGAAGGAGGTTCGAGGATACATACAAAATGAAGCCGACTACAAGGGCCGTTATAGTGGGTTCGCTTAGAATAGAACCAGCGCTGCAATTTCCCACAGCCCCTTTTTGGAGTGGCGGTTTCCCCAATTTCACCCCAGTCTCGCTTCCCGTCCATCTCTCACTATGATTATCTTAAAACTGCTGTCGCATTATGCTCTCACCTCTAGATTGATACTATATACGTAATTGAGCTTGACTTTTGCTATTATTCGCCACATACATGTAAGTTTGGGGTCAATTTGGTCTTTTTTACTGGTTCGGAAAATCACATTTTAATATTATAATCTAGAGTAAGCTAAGACTCTCAAGTGCGCTCTTGGAAATTAGTTGTTTGAGTTTACCTCGCACATAATGAGGAGAATTGGCAACACGGCATGACCCTCCCTTCGAAGCCGCGAAGTGGGATGCAGCCTAAGGATATATTCCGGCGTGAACGGACAACAGCCTGCCCCACACTGCATATCTCACCAAGTGCGCCCCAGTCAATTCAATCACACACATTCTTTTATAGGGACCAAGCTGCCGAAGAAAGCGTTAGCTTCTGAAAAAGCAGACAGTTCAAATTATTTTTCAACATCCTTAAAGAAATGATCTATAGATGTTTATTTGGATACGCCAACTGAAGTTTTCACCTCAAACGTACGTATGAAAGGACTCGGAATTACCGCAGATACAGCACATACGTACTTTTGAGCAGCAGTCTACTTCAAGCAGGACAAATAATTTGAAGATCTCAAGTTAGAATTTAACGATGAAGAAGCTATGACCACTGACTCTTTGAAGGTCCCTCTCAACCCAGGCCACTGACAACAGAAAGGGCGGCGGTTTTAATGGAACATACAAGGAGCAAATGGAACATAACTGTAGCGTACGTTTAAGTTCAACGAGCGCATTGCTTTCATCCGGCCATAAATTTTTTCCCGGGCCATTAGAATGACATGCGCTAATGCACTACTCCGACAGCTATGAAATTCGAAATCGCGTTCGTTCTCTTTCCCCTTGCCATAAAAGTCGATTAGCATTTGGAAATTGAAAAAGTGAAGTCACATTTGGCACACTTCTGTAAAATCATTCGAGATTTCAATAGGACTATACCAATTAGCCTATACTATACAAATATACTGCTCGCGGAATATTTTTCAATGAGGAAAGCATTTTCAGTTATCTTTCCTAGCCCCGTCTCAACTTAATTTTATTGTGATGGTAGAATTGACATAACGTAAATCCAGGAACATTTTTTTCAATAAATAGGAAGCCATCCATAAAATTCAGAGAACTCACCAAGCTTAAACGAACTTGAATTTTATATAGTAGGTATATATATGTAGGTATACCATATATGTAATCATTACAAGTAAACTTATTTCTATACGCATAAAAATATTACGTAAGCTAACTAGTTCCCACATCTTACCATTTAATTTTTCATACTCGACTAATTTATTTTCTACGTTCAACCACAGGTGCAAACAGCTTCAGTTTATTCAGATAAATTATAGATAAACAACGACATTCCCGAAAAATAAAAAAATATTTTAAACGAGTAATATCACTTTAAAAGTACATTATCATTTACTATTTCCGATAAAGAGTTAACTATTCTGTAAAATGATACGCTGACCCTGCTTAAAATGGCAAGCGTGAGATTTATCAGGCATGGTCATATTTTGCCCTGAGGCAGAGAAAGAAATCGGCCAACAAGCAGAAGAATTATACTGGTTGTACGTCTCTCAAAAGACCCAGGGCAAAAAAATGGGATTCCGAGTTTACTATAATCTCTCCTCCCAAATGAATCGGTGTGAACCTTGACTCACTGCCGTTAAATCAAAGTTCCCCAGTTACGTAAGTTCATCCCACACTTTATCATAGGTCTAATAAATATCTGAAGCACTCGTCGCCCTGACTTGAATTCACAGAGAAAGTATTCGACAAGGCAAAACTTTATTATACGTGTCCACCCTGGTATTTATTCGCCACGCTCGGTGCCAGCGTCGGACGCATTCGATGTCCTCCCACCGTCATGCTCCGTTCGAGTTAATTACTAAATCCATCACCCACGGTGTCAGTACGACCGCAGGCTTTCCAAATAATTGAAATCCATCAGCCAAGTTTCATGGGCGACGGAAAAAAATAGAAGAATAAAATCATTTTTTTGGGATAAAATAGCATTGTAGCATTTCAAACATATCGAAATCCACATTCCAAGTTTTACGCGAGGCAAAATAAACAAATTTTAGAGTGAAATTCGTTTTTGGGATAAAACTAGATTTTTTCCTTGACAACAAAAATAAACGTTCGCCCTTATTCGCCAAAATATTATCCGTGAATCAACGATAATAGTTCAAGAATTTTCTAAAGTTTTATTGTGTCGTGAACAGCCTTTTTTTCCCGAATGAAAAACCTACAAAACTTTCTAATCAGAATGGGAGGAGTACGAAAAAATTAAATGAGCTCAGCTACAGTTACTCCTTTAATTTTTTAATCAATTACAAGTATCAATTACACTACTTCAAGCAACTGGTATTGATTAGAAGTAGAATAGAAGTTACTTTCAAAAGCAATTTTACGGTGGGTCTTGGTGATGAGTTCAATCTGATAAGACGTCCTATTTTTACTATAGCAGATCGGGTATCAGACCCACTGCAATGTGAAGCTTCACATCTTATAATATAGCATAAAAGCTCCTTGAAATGCCTCCAAATGACGCCTCGCAAGTGACCCGCAAAACGTTAAGGAGATGTCGTGAGATGTTTTTGTAAGCTCCTTCTGCAGGTATTTTATGGCAGAGTTTAAGTAGCTAATAAATATGTTTTCCTCGGCCTGTCAACTCCAAGAGTTCTGGAGAACCATTCCTCCAATGTAAAGTTTGCGTCTAATGGTTATGTTTTCGCTACTCGTCTCTTACATCACATTAAAATAAGTTTTTATTCACCCAAAAGGAATCTTTTCGTCCTCAGTGATGGCAATTTATTAATGGTGAAAGACTCATATCGAAAATGAAACAACTTCGTGAATATACTACCTTGATCAAAAATTTCCCGGAATTTATTCAGAAAATTAAAAATACAAGTTTATTCATCTAAATCTATATTGTCCCCTTCAAAGTAATCCCCATCGACTGCAACACACTTATGCCAGCGCTTGATCCAATCCTTCTTCTTCTTCACAACCAGACTATCGACTCTGCTTTTGGTCGTGCGTCAACATCTTCTGGACGAGTCAAGCGCAGACCCATCGCATCGCCAAATTTTAAGTGATAATGGTGTGAAAAGTCATCTTATCAATGTCAATAATATCTGCCATCATGCGCATACTCAACCGACGGTCTGAATTCAGCACTTTACACACGTTGCACGTTAGCGTCGGTTCTTGACGGCGACGGCCGTCCAGCGCGGCGCTCGTCCTCCACACTTTCTTGGCCATCTTTTGTGCCGCCTAAACACAGCAGTTTGTTTTATTCTTTCATTTTTGAACACTAAGCAAATCATGCCAAACGTCTCCGTATCCAATATCCCCAGTTCAGCACAAAATATGATGGCTTACTGCTGTTCAATCGTTTGTTGCATTATACGTTTGCACCGAGTCACTGCACAGGGTTCCATAAATACACGATCTGACCTAAACGAATGCCCGCAGGCGATTGGCGCTTGGTGCATATTTAAGGTCAGATCCCCACCACCGAACCTGCGCAGTGCAAGGGCGCTACGACGCAGAATCACGTCAGGCAAAAACTGTTTCTGATACTTTTTATACAAACCTTGTATTTACAGGGCAATGGTTCACGTTTAGTGCTATAACGGTGAAGCAGATAGCACGAAAGATTGTGTGAATCCTACCAGATTGGCGTTTTAACTTTAATAAAAAATATAGGCTGTCAGTAATGACTGCTCTTTATACACGTATATAAATGCTCTATATTTTAAAAGCCGCTACTTGGTGCTCATTTTCTTGCTCTAAAACCAGTTTTCTGATTCATGTAGCGCTACTTACTGTACTGAATTCTTCAATGTCTTTCCTCTAAATCTCACCTAACTGCTTTCGGATCACCCTTTCGCAGAGATGCTTCTTTCAAAAATATGCATCTTCTCCTAATGTGCCTACTGCTACGCCCATTTTCCTCCAAAATAGCAAATCCCGAAATACGTGAAGTGCTCAGTCTACTCTAGTGTATTCCCTCCCACTTCCATGTTTAATTTATACATATTACTTCTTTCGAATCTCATCACTTCGGTATTCTTTTGAAAAAACCATACAATTCATTCAATTTTGCGTTGATTCCACAAGACACTCAGCAATAACTGCAATTACTTGATTGATTGACTGAGTATTGATCAGCTGCAACTAAAACTGGCTTAATCACCTCGCCGCCCACTTTCATTCCAGGCCCCAACTCTACTCATGCCTCCGTCTGCACGTTACGTACATTAAATGTACCGGTGCTTTCGGATTATTCCGTCGCACACTCCTACCTATCACGGTGCAAACCAATTCTCATTTCGCTGCTTCAGCTATGGGTTGGATTGAATTATCCCTATGGGGAATATTTTCGTATTAAATAAAATAGCAAAATATTATTATTATGTCCGAAACTTACTTTGGATGTCTTCTTCAATCGACAAAAAATGAAATACTGTAAAAAGCGTGGTGGTTTCTAAATCAGTGTGACTAGTTTCAATTTTAACATGATTTTCTTCACCTGTAGGAAAAAGGTATTATTTATATATGTATACATATATAATATTCTTCGAACTAGCATTTTCCTCATTTGAAATTAACGTATGATCCCATAGTTTTCACATACTGCTGTTTTCCTTTTTTTTGGAATGAGTATCAAAGTGATCCCAAGAGAGGAAGACAAACTTCGAAGTTTTAAACATGGTAGGCGAAGAGCAGAAGCTGTTATTAGAATTTCGGAAAAGGCAGAAAAAGTGAATGGGGGAAATATTGTGTAATAGTGAGTACTTGAATGCCGTTAAATAAAGTGAGATTGTAGGGCAAGCGGGGTAGAGGAAGTAAGAGAGTATACTTTTTAAACAGTAAGAAGGCAAGTAGAAAGTACAACGAAAAAAATAGTGTGGAATAAAGAAAAATTTATGGAATAGGAATAAAATGGAGAATTATTAAGAGGATGTCTAACGTGGTACAAAATTGGTATCTAAAATCGCCAAGAGACCGTACAGCAACTTTGGTAAGTATAATACCTTTGAAGTTGAGTAAACTTACGTTAAGAGATTGGTGCAAAAGGGTTGTCTTGAAAAACAAAACGTTTATGGCACGAAAAACACTAGCAGTATTATTTGTGAACGTGGAGCCATTTTTAGTCTCTCTAACTCGATCTAACTACGAGGGTCATCCGGAAAGTAGTACCCGTTCGTGCCGCATGAAGTGCTGACGACGCGAGTAGCCGCTGGACGAGGTCAGATAGCTTCAGTGGCTTGTCTGCCTTCTCTGAGCCAAGTTGCGTGACGCTAGCATTGCCTGTGTTGTTTCTGTGATTGTTTACAATGTTTAAAAAAATTGAGAACGCCGCCAGTTGTGAAGTGAGGGCAGTGATTAAATTCCTCAATGCAAGAAACGTTCGCCCATGTGATATTCATCGCCAATTAAAGGAGGTGTATGGAGACAATGTAATGGACGAGTCGTCTGTTCGGCGGTGGTGTCGCAACTTCAACATGGGGAGGGGGAACACACACGACGATGAGCGTTCGGAGAGACCGTCTGTCATTACAGACCAACTGGTGAGCTCAGTTGACGAATTCGTGAGGAACGATCGGCGCGTCACAATTGATGACATCTGTGAGCATTTTCCCAATGTTTCTCGAACAATTGTTCATGAAATTGTTAAACACCATCTGCATTATGCAAAAATTTGTGCAAGATGGGTCCCTCGCGTATCTCAATGAGCTGGCGGCGAAGGACTATGCAGCAGGAATACAGAAACTTGTCACACGTTATGACAAATGCCTTAATTTGCTTGGAGATTATGTTGAGAAGTAGTTTAAAGTATCCTCTTTCAAATAAAATTTTTTATGTTTGTTAATATTTACTTTTGTGTCTTTATTTCACGAACAGGTACTACTTTCCGGATGACCCTCGTATATTACTATTGGTAACCAATCAGTCAAGTTCGGTTTTAGATGGACAAGCTACCAAGTTATCACAAGGTACGGCAACAATATCTTGGCTCTCCCAACAAAACGCAGCCCAATATCAAACACTAAACAAGCCCCTCTTCGATTCCGCATACTTCCATCCTCCATTCCGTCCAACATCTCTATCCTATTCCTACCCCTTGCTCGTTTGTCTAACCTTCTCCCCTCTTTCACATTCTTCAACATTTCATCGCCAATCAAAATGCTCTGCATTCATCATTCCTGCCTCCTTATGATTTCCCCCATCAATCCCCTCTCCTACGCCACCATACCTAGCGCTTCCTCATTTCTTTTCCTTTCTGTCTGCTTCACCTTCTCCATCCTTCTCCACTCTCCAAAATCCTCCAATCCTCCCTTCGCCTATCACCCTACTTCAATGACCATGTTTCCGTGATGTACATAACTACGCTCCATATCAAAGTATTGACGAGTGTTTTCCGAACAGCTTCTTTTAAGCCTCCTTTGGATTTCTCCCAATAATCCCCTCACCTTTTACTCCTTTTTCTCGCCTTTCTGTCCACTTTACCTTTTCCATCCTACTCACCCACCTGTTAAAAGACTTACGAGGGTCATCCGGAAAGTAGTACCCGTTCGTGAAATAAAGACACAAAAGTAAATATTAACAAACATAAAAAATTTTATTTGAAAGAGGATACTTTAAACTACTTCTCAACATAATCTCCAAGCAAATTAAGGCATTTGTCATAACGTGTGACAAGTTTCTGTATTCCTGCTGCATAGTCCTTCGCCGCCAGCTCATTGAGATACGCGAGGGACCCATCTTGCACAAATTTTTGCATAATGCAGATGGTGTTTAACAATTTCATGAACAATTGTTCGAGAAACATTGGGAAAATGCTCACAGATGTCATCAATTGTGACGCGCCGATCGTTCCTCACGAATTCGTCAACTGAGCTCACCAGTTGGTCTGTAATGACAGACGGTCTCTCCGAACGCTCATCGTCGTGTGTGTTCCCCCTCCCCATGTTGAAGTTGCGACACCACCGCCGAACAGACGACTCGTCCATTACATTGTCTCCATACACCTCCTTTAATTGGCGATGAATATCACATGGGCGAACGTTTCTTGCATTGAGGAATTTAATCACTGCCCTCACTTCACAACTGGCGGCGTTCTCAATTTTTTTAAACATTGTAAACAATCACAGAAACAACACAGGCAATGCTAGCGTCACGCAACTTGGCTCAGAGAAGGCAGACAAGCCACTGAAGCTATCTGACCTCGTCCAGCGGCTACTCGCGTCGTCAGCACTTCATGCGGCACGAACGGGTACTACTTTCCGGATGACCCTCGTATATGTTTTCCCATTATGCTGCTTCAGTGTCCATGTTTTCGTACCAAAGTTCAAAAAAATACATTTAGAGGATTTGAAACAAAAGCTTGATCATTCGCAAACATTGCTGATTTCATGAATTGCCCACCGACTTTCATTCGTATCTCTAGTTCCCTTAAGCCTCTTTAAACATTTCCTCCACATATACGGGCGTTGAACAGTACAGGTGAAAATAGATAACCCTGCCTTACACCTCTTCCTACCTCTGCCCATTCCGGCCTCTCCATCCCCCACTCGCACCTGAGCAGTCAGAGACGTACGGATTGCGATAAAAATATATTTCAATGTTGTCGAAGGTATTTAAATCAAAACTTTATTTATTTTCCTTTAAAGTCAATAGGAAACAATCATAATAAATTGAATCACGCCAATACAACGCATACACTTAGAAATAAAACAGAAAGTGCATTACCATCATTTTTTTCGTGAATCAATCAAAAGTCTGATTGATGTACTGACTGACTGAGACTAAGACAACGTTCGGCCGTCGAATCATTACTCAGGCTTCTCTCCGAAAAAGTTTGTCTCTTTTCTACTGCGATTAAGGTAGATGCATATGTAAATTTTAAAATGCAAACATTTTTACCGATAGTTAGTTAATTTTAAAGACCAAGTAAACTTAATAATTCGGGCAGTAATGAATATTTGACACATCAAACAGAGAATTGGATACAAAGTTTTCCCCACGATCACATTGACTTATTACGCATATCGAGCTTTTGCTTTTCAAGGTGACGACGAACACCACTTATCGTACTTCCCAAATGCAAATTATAATAACGATAGACCAAATGCTCGAATTTCAAAATATTTTTCCCTAAATACATTTCGGAGAACTTTCGGGAAAATGTACCTGAAAAAACTTGTTTCTATTTGAGCGCTGTCTGTCGAAGTATAGAATTCACTGGACTCCCCCCCCCCCCCCGCCCCGCTAGACTATAAGCCCCCGGCAGTAACCCTACCTCATTTTCATAAGTCAAGCGTTGCTTTAAGCAGGGAAACTCTTTTAAACTCCAATAAAATCCAATGAAGCAGCAATAAATGTGGCCAAATTTCCATAACGCCGTAAAGTTTTTGTTATTTTCATAGCAAAACAGACCTTTCAAAGGTGAATTTGAAACATTCTTTTGGCCCAGAGACAAAATAATAAATTTCAATGCCAATAAACTTCTTCATTTCCAAAATCGTAATTCTGAGCATTTTCTCCCAAAACCACAATTTTTCACGGGTAATTATGGGTTTTCAGGGGATACATATATCATTTTTATACCGTATTTCGATAAAAGTTTGCACATGCAATTATTTAGAATATTTCAGCTCATTTAGTGATTCAAAATACAAAAACTACAGCTCAATGAACGTACTCATTTGAAATTTGATACGTCTGATGATTATTTCGAAGAAAAAAGTCACTGAAATCTGTTGAGCTAAGGGAGAAATACTGAGAAGTTCCAGTCTCTACTTTTAAACATAAAATGAACAAGAGTTGGCGGAACGTTATAGGTTTTCGCTGATACGAGAAAGCCCCTTTTTAATACCCAGCCTTTATCTAAAAATAATCACCACCATCGCCTTTGCAGTGCTCATGGCTTCAAGCCACATTTAATAGTCACTCTTAACCATCCATGCACTTCAAAAATAGTTTAACTGCCATTTAAGCTTGCACTGCCTATTAAAAAGACCTCCATCATAAAATACTCCTTAAAAAATTACCACAAGTGTTCAAAATTTTATCAAATAATGAATATTTTATGGTCGAAAATCAAACAGCTATAAAGAGTAATAATCAGCGGGCAGCGAAAAAACAAAATTCCGAGTTTGGCAACAAACTCAATTTATGGGTCAGTGTTGTAAGCGTTTTCATGGTCGCCATCCGAGACTCCATGAAGCATTCCAGACCCATAAACACAGCTAACCTTCTAGGCTAGAGATAACGTGGCTCATAAACTGGTGAACACATGACAGGGATGGGAAAATTCCATTTGCGAGCTCGGTGAAATTTTTCTGACAGGTATTTTTTCCGGGTCATTATTTTGAAAGAAGATTCATACTGCCATCCAATATTCTTTGTTGCCATGGACGATAACAGCAAGAAAATTTGGATTTAAATATAGTTCCATCTCCGTTCCCCGTTTGATAACTAGCGGGGAAATACATCTTTTCTTGAAACAATAATGATAGAAGATTAAATGACACTAAATTTGAATAAAATTGTCTGAGGCGTCACTTTGTGGAAGCGATTCATATCGGAAAAGAAAGAAATACTTAGTTGTTCCACATATATTTTATATGTGGAACAACTAAGTATTTCTTTCTTTTCCGACACTAAATTTAAGAAAAGGATTCCCATTACGCTCCAACGGAAGGAGGAATATTTCGCTGTAAAGTTTAGCCGAAAAAAACGCTGATTCATTTACAAAATTAGCATTTGGTTTCAGTTTATCCCTCGGCTAACACATTTTTTTCAACTTTAATGTGGTGCTTAATTTTGCATGCCTCGCAAACTAGGTCGTTGAGGTAAGAGGGCTTCATTAGATCGGAGGCTTTCGAGAAGCGGATTTGGGGAAGAATGAAAAAACAAAATGAGAAGGAAAAGAAAACCAACGATTTTATTCTGGGATTGATAGGGAGAGAGAAAGTGTTGAGAGAAATTCGAAAAAGGCAGGACAAGCGAATGCAGGAGATACTGAGGGGAGATGGGAGGCTGAAGACGGCAATAAAGAAGAGAATGCTGGGAAAGCGAGGTAGAGAGGAGAAAATGATGGGCATTGTTGATGGAATTAAGGGAAGTAGAAAGGAAGTTTGCAGAATTAAATAATGAGTTATAGTAACATACGGTTTGGGGTTTAATGATATGTTTCTCATGTTAGTTTAGGGCTCACGAATGAAGTAGTGTGTACTGACAGGGTCCATCAAAAACCTCCCGTCAAACCATTACTTCACCGCTACCAATAAAAACACATTTTATCTCAAGCACACAGTCACTCATGAATGAAATAATTTCGAGACGGTAGAAAAGGGAAGGCATGGGTGGATGAGGATTATTGAAAAATTAAGTATAATACAAAAGCGAGGAAGTAGGCTCCGTGAAGTTTTTAATTTGTTCAAATTTTCATATCATCAAAAAAAAGTCGTCTCTCCGGAGGAGACCGGCTGGGAAAATTTTTTCCCTTCCTTCGCAATCGGTCACCTGAAATTAGGCAGAAAAAGAAACGCACATCCAAGGAGAAATATCATCGACGATGAAATATAGAAATTATATTCAATAAATGTAAGATGGCTGACAAGAGGTCTCAAAGGAAAATCGATACCAGAAGTTGGAAAAGAATACGATGTAATTAACGGCACTCAATCAAAAGTCATTAATCTCCTTGGAATTGAGCGCAAGAATTCAACGTAATATATGGGCATTTGAGATCAAATTTTAACGTGCTGAAATGATATTTAATACGACATTGCTTTTGGTGTAAGAGTTTCTTCGATTCGTAGTTAGATATTAATTCGAGCATTCTCTTGCTGGGAACTACTTTCTTCTGAAATTTTCATATACACAATCCCTTTCCCTATGCATCATGTCGCAATGCGCGCGTGTGAGTACACACTGTCCATACAATGTCGAGAAGCTCCTGAGGGTCGCAGCTGAGGGATGCGAAGGAAGATGAAAAGAGTCTAGACGTGAAGGAGGAGAGAGAGAACTGAGCCAGACACCCCTTTAAGCGGGTTCATCTAAATGGGTGCACATGCAACCCTATCTCCTAATGGACTCTGACTTGAGCTTGAAATCTGTGTCTGAGCTATCTTTATCTCCGCCCCTTCTCCAGATAAGGGACAGAAGGTTTCACTACACGAAAAAGGTAGGTGATTTAAGAAAAGTCTCTTTCTATCATCACCACCAACGCCTGTACACCGAGAAATTTTATGCCCTCGCCAAACGTCTGAACAAGCAGACAATGTCGAGAGGCAGCCGGGAACTACTTCCTTTTAAGTCTGTGCTGATGTTAATGGAATTTCTGGTACTAGATCTCGTTCGCGTAATTGTTCTTCTGAGCCTATGCATTCCTTCGCCATTTAACCACTCAATGGTTCGTCGTTCAATCTTGTTTACGTTTAAAAGCTGAGGTAACAAAAAAATCGTATAGATTTTTAATGCGTTCTCGTTGGAAGTGTAAACAGCAGTTTTACCGTCATTTTCATTTGTCTATGTTCAATAACTTTCAGCAAATATTAAATTGATGGAGATAAATAGAAGCAGTTGAAGACAGAGACTCAGGTGAATTACTTCTGAGAAGAAGAGACAAAGTCGTGGAGGGATTTCCACGGCACATTAACATCCGGGAGAAGAAGATAACAAAAGGAAATTCAGAAGAGAATATAAGAATGAATCACGAAAATACGTAAATAAATGAGCCAATTAAATTTGAGTAGGTTAAGTATATCAGAGAAAAGGGAAAAGATAAAAGAAGAAAGGAGGCTGGAAAAAAAGTACCAATACAAAAAAAAATTCTCAGATGGCAAACTGCTTCATTAATCTTGCCATGGCACTTCAAAAGAAATTTAATAGAATATTGCAGTAGTCTACCGGCTTAATGTAGGTTTTGAAGGGCCCTGGCTTTACTCACAAATGTACTCGTAAGCCCTAACTGAAATAACACCAAAATATTCTTCAATCCCATTCCATATACCACGATAACTGGTTTTTTAGCACAGCATACTACCTGCTTACCATACTTCTATTAGAATTGCCTATCTTTCTCCCACTCTACCTCTCTTACCCAGCATTATCCCCTCTTTTGCTGTTTTCTTCAGCATCTATTTGCCTCACATTTTAGTATCCCTTGCATACAATTGTTCAGCTTTAGAATTGCTCCCGACAGCCGTCTCTCTTCCCCTGCCTTGCCTAAGACTACATGTTTGATTTTCCTTTCAATTCATTTTTCCACCACCACATCCTGACCCTCCAGTCTACGTTTAGCCTCTTCTCTCAACGACTAGGTTTTCGAGTCATACAAAACTAAACTCCATGTAAAGTTTTCACTAGCTTTAATGTCAATGTGGGTTGGAATTTGCCTACATCTTCCTCCTCGCGTGTGATAAATGTAATGAAGCGATAGAGTTGATGGTCGTCCTCCTCAACCATGACTGAAGAAGTTGCGCTGTTTCTCATCAGTTTTGGTTTTTGAGATTGGTGGGGGAAGAGAGGAATGCGTGTTGGACGGAACGAAGGGAGACAGAAAGTATGTGAATTTTAAGAAAAGTTTAATGAAGTATAGGATGTCACCTTGTGTATCGAATCAGATAGATTTAATACAGCAACGGCTAATCAGTCAGCCAAAACCTCTCTACTCTTATTTGATAGACTACCATTAATAAAAATGTCGGTTTGGTAATGGGTTTATGTGTACCTGAACCCTAACATCCCTAGGGCAGGCAAGCAACTCCCGACGAAGCGCGTCCATCGTCCCATAACCTCCAATCGAGAACTGAGAGAACCAATCATTAGTAATGAGAGTCACCGTCGAGACTAGGATATCAGGGGAAACTTTGCAATCCAAACAGAAGGTATGACAGTTGGCATCCGTATATTTTTCCTCACTTCACCTCCGAAACGACCTTTCCACTCGATAGAAGTAATTACGTTGGCGGAGATGTGTTCGACCTTCCGAGTCCTTTTGAACTTTGCCAGCAAGAGGAGACGCCTGCGTACGAGGGGTATGGGAAAGCGGAAATGTCAGGTGCACGAGGCACACCCAGAGGGATAAACAACGAGCCTGACCCTTTCCAATCGGGAGGTTCTCACGCGGCATAAATTCACAGAAACATAAGAAGAAACATCTTCACTTCCAGAAAAAACGCCGCGGGCCATAAATTAAACTTGACGGCATCAATGTGAGAGAAAAATCTGACGCGACCTACCGATGGCCACTCCCCCCACTCTTAGAAACGATGATAATACAAGTATGCTCCAGTTAAGAAGCCTGGCGACTGAACGAGTCATTGGGTCACCTTGTGTTCATGTATCACTGACGAGTGATAAAATTAATTTAAAACCCATTTGGGTACCTTCCGTAAAAATATTTGAATGTACGAGACTTAGTTCAGTCTAGTTCGGAGGTGGTAATTTTTCTAATTATGTTATTTCCGCTGTTTTTCCGACTAATTACTTAACATCATTTAAACGAACTCGGGGAGGTGTTGTTGTTAAATTAGCACAATTACAACTCTTATATAATGGTGAATATGCTATTTTTTCGTGAGAACGACATGTATTTTTGCCCCATTAATCCACAATAATTCTGGTGGTAGATCTCCACTGCCATAAAAGTATACATAAAATCTCATATTTCCGAAGTCAATTTATATGAAGACTAAGATCATAAGACCCTATTTATCAACGTCATTTCATCGAGTGCACTTGGGAGTTTTATTAAAATGTCATATATTTTGACTTGTGTCCATCATAGAATCGTGGTATAAATAATTAAGTTGGTTTCGCGTTGCCTCCCTCGATAGTGATTAAACATGTGTATGGGATGAGAATGCATGTGAATAAAACAAAATTTATGAGATTTTCAGAACAGAGGAAGCCTAAGTTAGACGTTAAAATTGGAGGGCATAAAAATAGAGAAGTTAAAACAGTTAACGTACGTATCTTAAAAGTGTTCTGGACCGAAATGATCAAAGTAGTTGGGACAGGAGAACAAATGCGAATAAATTAATTGGAAATTCCATGTGATTGATGTGGGGTGATCAATGTAAATAAACCAAAGGTTATGCGGTTTTCCAGAAAGAGGAAAGCTAAGTTGAACGTTAAAAGTTAAGACCAAAGCTAGAGTAGGTGGAACCGTTTACCTATCTACGCTGTCTTCTAGAACAAGACGGACCAGGAGTTATGGACATATAGAGAAAAATTGCGTTAGGGAAAGAAGCTTTCATAAGAAGGAGGGCATTTATAAGGGACGATATACAAGTAAACAGCCTTGATCAGAAAAGGGAAAACTTTGATATGCCGCTGAAACGTGGTCTTGGAAGCAAGTTGATAGGAGTAGATTGGAAGCTTTTGAGTTTTCGGCGCGGAGATTCGATGAGATAAAATGGATGAAAAGGAAAAACGAATTACTAGGAACGATGGTGGAGGAGAGAATTTTTGGGAGAAATCCAAAGTAAGCAAAAAAGGTGGAAGCAGATAATTCTGACGGGCGATAGGACGTTGAGGATTGTGATTAAGGGGGGAACGTTAGGCAAGCGAGGGAGGGAGAGGAGACTGGAAATTCGGTTCGGGAAAATTTCCGGCAACGACTGCTATCGATAAACATTGTTCAGTCTCCGTTTTCACTCAAGCCTTCACACGCTTATATGGGAAATGTGGCTTCCTAAGCCAGGGGTATGAGTACGAACATTTGGGGTACTTCATTCATCAAAGGCGAATATCAACACTGGGTTTCACGAGGCCCTTCCACCGTCCTCTTATCAATCCAACCTACCCTACCTAAGGATATCTGGTGACTTGTTCCACACCCGATTGAGTTAGATGGACAATTATTATTCACTTGCAAGATTAGTGATTTTGAAAATTAGTCAGAACTGTGACTACGATACCACGGCAATGCCGTAATTTTCTTATGAATAAGTTATTTACAGAAATAGGTATAATCGATTGCTTTGTTCGAGAGTGACGAATTAATGGCATTTATGACTGCGGTAGAAGTCAGCGGAATTCGTTACGCATGCTAACAATGATGGTCGTGGTAACCGTGGAGCATATCCAAAGGACGTTCGGAACTCGATGCAATTTTTCAGGATATTCACACAAACAGGAGTTAAACGCTGATTTTCAAATGTGAATCACACACAGTATCACCCGATAAAACCAAACATATGTAGGTGCAATTTGAAAATCTTCTGCAGTCACTGAATAACTGCAGTGATACAGTTCGTGATTTCTGTTTCCTAACAACACAAAGATACAGGAAAATGTCGGTGATCGTAACTTACACTACAATAGCGTAATAATCTATCACTTTTCTACAATTGGTGGTTAACTTATTTTAGTCAAAATGCATGATATTTCACAGCTCACCACGAGTAGGCTTTTGTTTGGCCCCGGCATTATTACGTATTGGTTGCCTCCAGTGTAAAATCATGTTCGTCCAAGTAATCAAAAACTACAAACATTTGCAAAATAGATCCCTCTCAATCGTAACTTCGTAAAAGTCGTCTCATAAATCGATTGCCTCTCGTTATCAGTAAATAAACTACGGGGTGTCCACTTGGCTTTATCCCCATGCCATTGACAATAAACATCACTGAAATTTTCTAACGCCGATACGAATTAAGTAAATTTTTTTCACTACTCACCATGTTAGCCGTTTTGAAAATGTAAACCATGTCTGACTGGAGACCTAGGCACCTTCCAAACAGCTTTTCTGGGCAGACTTCAATCTCTCGAGTTTAATTCCCTCAAAAACAAGGATGCCGGGTAAAATGAATAACAGTTGCGCAAATTAAGTTTTGAATTCCACATTATATTACATCTTGATAAAAATACAGCTACACATTCCTGACGCTCCACATGATTCCATCTTTTCAATTATCGTCATGCTAATTTATTAGGATTATTTTGTTGTGATTCGCAACTTAGACCATATCATGGATAATATTAATTTACCGATTATTTTCGCTTAAAAATGCTGCAAGGTTGGTACATCCAAGTTTTTCGTTTGAGAACAATAAAGCAAAATGATGGACAGGAAAAAGGTAATAACCTTTAATTACGACATTATTCGCCAATAACCGAGTCAATTTTAACTTAACTAGGGAGGAAGATTAAAATAATACCTTTGACGAACTACAGTCAGAAAAATGCTATTTCCAATTTTTTTAATTAAACTGCATAGTCACCCAGTATTTGGAAATATTCCAAATATGACCCCTTTTCCTGAATCAATCATGATCAACTTGACCGTGTCTTTGGTATGGTAGCTCAGCTGAATGCCTATATTTCTATGAACAATCCAAGTCTATTAGTTTACCTCATTTTTATTAAAAATATTTTACAGGATAAATATTAAAAAAGGAAAGAAAAGATAGCACATGAATTTCATTCAGCATATAAAAATTGTTTCATTTTTCATATAGAATTATAACCTTAGTGAATACTTTTTCAGGTAGTGAGTTATAAATCCTTCCTCATATTTCTTGAAACAGTCTGAAGAACCTTCTTAATATTTTTCCCAAGTGAGTGACAAAATAACATCTATGACAGTAGTCTTATTGACCTGGCCGTGCAAGTGAGATAGGCTAAACAGCACCTAAATAGTCATAATCTTGAGCTAGAATACAGAACAATCATTACGGGAAGGTGTATGTGAAAACATTTAGAACTTTCCCAGTCGCAAACATACAAAAAGTATCTAAAAACAGAAAGATTTGGTAGCATACAATTCTAATAGCCTAAAAGATATAATATTGTGGAATGTAATTCTAAAGATCCATTTAAAGTTGTGAATGAACCAAAATAAACTTTTGCTGGAAACTCTTGCAACTAAAAAATCAATTTTCAGTAACTTTTCTTTCAGCTCACAATGAGTTGAAAACAAGCAGTAATCATGTATACACTTTTTCATAGTAGAATAAAAATATAGGTCACATCCACTTCCTCACCATCAGTCGGACCACTGAATCAATACGAGAAAGGAACCTGACAGGGAAATGATAGATAGAGATCTTTATTTTGGCAAAATTGAGACCTAATGGTCCCTTCTTCCATTTGACCCATAACTGAATAGGAAATCAAGCGCCTACAGATTAATGATATGTATGCCAGCACTTAAGGATGTATGATTCTAATCTTTAACCATGTTAGATGAGACTGCAATGAGATAGAAAATACAGAGTTTGTTGAATAATACAAAAGGAATTCTTCTCATATTTTACTATGTGATTATGACTATGGAAAAAATGGAACGATTAAATCACAGATACAATAGAACTTTTCCACAGATCTTACAGGAATAAGGTAACTCAAGAAATGTCATTGTAAATGTTTTACTATGTATAACCAGAACCGTAAAGCCTGATGCCGGGTTTATTTAGAATGAGTAGAAATCAAGCAACTTAAGAATAAAGTTTCACCTAATTTCATTATAAAATGATAGATACCCCTTATGGGTGGGAAGGAGTGCCACTTTACAGGCTCTTATCAGGACTACCAATACAGAATATGCCTGGCTGTTTTCATTACATAGGATAGATTACTTAATAATTAGTTTCTGGGACATATATGGAACTGTACTTACACTAATGTATATTAAACAATAATATACACCCTCAGTTAAGGATGGAAAAAATTCATATAATAAGTCTCAAAATTTTAGAAACTTCTTCTTTCATTAACAAATGATTGCATGTACAAACTGCAAAAATCATATCATGTTCAGAGTAAATCAATAATCATAACAAGATCATAAACTTACAAAATGCAGAGGATGTCAGAACAGTAAACATAGTAAATGACACAAAATAGTAAAAACAGTAAATATACAAAAAGTAGATAAAAACGATTCTTCATAAAAAGGATGAAAAACCTAAGCGTACGAATATTTTGGCAATATGAAATTCTTGCAATACAAAACATTGCACTTTGTCTCACAAACAATCACTTTTATTATTGCTTTCCAAAAGAAGCACGAGCACAAAATAATTGACACTGAATACACTAGTCCAACCATTGGCATTACACAGTACTAATGTAGAATGAAAGGATTCTAAAATATACCATCAGAGAGAAGAGTCCATATGGTTAAGGGCCACATTACTCCAAAAACTCTTAGGTAATCCAAATCATATAGATCTAATTTTATAAATCTTGATATCTTACATGCAACATGTTTGTACATATGTATGCATACATGTTCGAGAAAACCTGTCCATTAAAAAAAATGAGAAGATTCATGATTATGACAAAGGAAGTGCATGTATTACAGCATTCCGCTACATTTCAAACAGGACCAAAGGGAATACGCTGGCATTCAAATTTAGCAGCCATAATTTACCAGCAGTAAAAGAGGATACCAACTAACATCAGATGTTTAAATGTAGTTTAAAATCTTTTTTGATCAAGAATTGTTTTTAAGGCCAAATTAATATTTTTCATCGAGGTATTAGATGTATTAATTCTATTATAACCAGCTCTCGTTATGTACGTATACATTTTTTTCTGTTTTTGTGGGATGTATCTTATATTTTACCATTGCAAAACAACAAGAAGAAATAATAATGAATTAATTAATTAATAATGCAAGTAGTGACTCCACATTTGGGCAAGAAATATTTTTCCAAAGTAGTAATCAGCATTTTGCATTATTGGTTTATGTATACTCTCTTAATCACAAGTAACGGGCTGCTCTCATTCTGTTCCCTCTTACCACCTCCCCCTCTTGTAGCCAATACAGGCCTGAATATCAATTTCATGCAAATGAAAACAACCACGCTATTTTAAGAAATATTTTTTTATTCTTTCTTTATATATTTTATAACATAAGAATAGAAAATAACTAATACAATAAATTTAAAATGATTTGCTTATAAACAAAGGAAAATGTTTTCTTGCGTGGCACATGACAACAAAACTTATGACTTTACCTTCCTGATTGGCACATCACTATAGCCATTCTCTTCCACTAGTCTGAAATTAAATTAAAAGGATATGGTAAATTCAGAAATTCATATGAATCAGGTAACCCCCCACACAGAAATTGAAACACAAACTAATATGGTATCACTTACGCAGTTCCAAAGACTGGCCAGGTTAGCCAGAAAATAAAGTACTAGTGATTATAAAAACTCCAAATCCAAACAATTTAAAAGTGGTTCACCACAGTTTCATCATTAAAGTCATAACCAAGTCTTCACTGGGGCATTTATTAGCCTTCAATTACAATTTATTTATTCAAATAATGGTGTATAGTCATGAACTAAAAGACCAAGTTTCTTTCGTTTCTGTTATACATGATTAACAACTCCACTTACCTATCTTAATTGTGAATAAATTAAAACATTTTCATATTAAAATTTCTTAAAGAATACTAAAATACCCAGGTCTAATGAATTACAGACAGATATTCAAATTAAGTCGCCAAATCGCAATTCCAAAGATACTTTTTTCAAAAACAACAACTCCAAAAGTGATGCATCTAATAAAACTGTACAAGGTTGAGAATGTCACATCCCTCCAATTATCTCACACAATGGTCCCCCTTAATTACATTTCCAGTTGAAAATCCTACCTAACAAACTTTAATTCAATTAATTATTATTCAACTGTAATTAAAATTTCAATTTATTAAGAAAGGAATATTTGAAAATATTTGAGTTCCATGAGATATGTTTTCCCAGTTGAAACAGGAACGCATAACGATGTACATCTTTCCTGCAACTAACTCCAGTGTAAGAGTTTATACAAAGACAATCGTGCATAGACTTAACATATGATGAACAAAAATAATTATGTACCTTGAATCGAATTCAAACGGAAAATATACTTATTCTAACATTTTAAAAAACTACCATAGGTTATTCTACATTTATAATTCACTCAGAAATAAAAATATCAATGTCCAGACCATTTCATCTTTATTGTGAAAAAAACTACAGTAGATACAAATAAACAGACATATACTTCAAAAGACAAAACAGAGAAGAACATATACCATTAAATTTCCATGCAGGAACACAAACAGATTAAGCAAGGAATGTGCAGGTTCTATCTCCATGCATACATACACACTAATCACAATCAATTTCACAAATAAAGCAGTGAATAGGTAAATGTTTACAAAATCATTACAACAAGAAAAAAGTATTATGCATGCAATACAAGTATGGCCTTTTGAAATATATTGGCAAACGCTGATGATTACATTTTTCAGGACATCAAATAGTTGCCTCTGATTGAAAGACCTCCAAAATCAGCACCAACCTATTGGAGATCATATTCAGATAATATTTGCATTTCCCATTCTTATTATGACAAAATAAAATTTTCTGGCTCTTTTATTCACTTTTTTGACAAATACTACATGAAGTTTTGATATTGTAAACCTAAATATTCACAACTAAAAATTGTTGATATTGCCGTGCGAAAACACATGCGTTAGTAGCAGGGTTGGAGGGGACTTTAAGGGTAGAGAATATGAAGAATCATGCAATGTTTAGTTCTGTTTTGTAGCAAACAACTTCAGTAACACTTGACGAAAGATGTCACTGAGCAAAGCAAATGCAAAAAGAGCAAAGGTCACCGACAAAGTTATAGCATACCTGTACACTGTTACACAAAACTTCTGCAAAGGTAACGTAATAGGAAATTTGCTTTACTTCATTTTCTTCACCGAAAATGGGACATTTATTAAATACAACTCATTATATTACAAATGTGGTCCGAGTACCTTTTGAATGAATGAAGTCCTTAAAAAATAATCCAGTGAAGTGATATACCTGTATCTCTATCCAAAATCACAAAAAGAAAATATAACTTGATATCAACACAAAAATGGGAACAATCATTTTTCACAAACCCATTTCATAGGATCAATGCCTGGGCTATTATGTTGTTGACTCTATGCAGAATAAGAGTTCACCATGTTAGGCTATCTTTTTCCTTGGATTATATAACATAGGCAAAATATTCAATTTGCAAATAGTCATACATATTTTTAAATGGTGGAACAAAGGCAAAAATTAGAAAAAATAATTCATGCTTCACTCAAAGACATTTCATGCAAATGCTTAGGAGAATTTAAACAAAATTAGAATTATTTTTTAAAGTGATTTTTACATGCATTCAGAACACAGTATTTTTCAGACTATAGCCTCCCCTTTTTTGCCCAATATTTTGTAGTAAATATAACATTCGCACCCAAAAAATAACAAAAAATATCAATATCAGCAATGATGATGGGAAATAACTAATGTTCTGACTTGATTTTAATGTTTTATGAATAATATCTACGGGCAAAGGCTTTCAGAGTTAGAGCTTTAGCTGCTATATGACATGAAGAATTTTGCAATTCAAATTGTTCCTGCATAACTAACGAATTTCAAAGGTATTGAAATGTAATGAAATAATTGACTTTGTAATTCCACACACTTTATTTTAAAAAACACGACCCAGGTTTCGACGTTGAACGTCATCATCAGGTGGTCCTCATAGAAGCACGCTGGCTATATATACCTTCTATATATACGCTGGCTATATATACCTAGAAGGTATATATAGCCAGCGTGCTTCTATGAGGACCACTTGATGATGACGTTCAACGTCGAAACCTGGGTCGTATTTTTTAAAATAAAGTGTGTGGAATGACAAAGTCAATTATTTCATTACATTTCAATTTGTTATGCCAATTCCATAAAGTTATGCCTGACACAACGAATTTCAAAGGGATTGGATGGTTGTGATGGTAATTTACTTCTTTCTTACTTGCTTAATACTCGCTTCCAATTCCAAGGCCTGGATTCAAACCTCAACTGTGGTTTGCCATTCCATGGTATTCCCACTTCTGGGCACTTGACGATGGTTAGAAAAAATAATGCTCACATTTCATGCATAGCGTGCGTTCCAAATGTAATGCAATTGAATTTCCTGCACCACTCCTATTGGTCTGAGTGGGATCGAAACACTTGGATTAGATGGGAGGGATGCTAAGCTTTGCCGCGAACCGGTCTCAGTGCTCTTCAAGCTGTGAAAGGGGTGGGACGTTAGTTACAGTAAACCACTGTGTGCCGACTGTGTCACGAAAAAAATGGAATCGATGATCAAGCAACGTTATGCGATTACTAAGTTTTGTGCTTAACTGAAAAAATCTCCTGAAAAAACTAACAAAATGATTCATGAGGCTTACAAGGACCCGGCTCCGTCTTACTCAAAAGTTTTAGGGTGGTTTAAGGCCTTTAGGGAGGGCCAGAAATGGTTCACGACGAACAACGCTCTGAGCAGCCATGGTTGCCAATTAACTGAACTTGTCGTCTACTGTTGCGTTTGCATTGTTACTGGAGATTTGGCGATGAGGAAAGTGTGCGTCAACCTCATGCCCCAGGTGCTGTCAGATGACCAAAAGACTAACCTAGTGGAAATTTCAAGTGAACTTTGGCAACAAATTGAAAATGAACCTGATTAGTTGGACAAAGTAATCACTGATGATGAAACCTGGGTTTTTGAATACGACCCAGAAACAAAGCGCCAAAGCTCTGAATGGCACACCGACCAGTTCCGCAAGCCCAATAAGGCAAGAATGAGCAAATCAAAAGAGAAAACAATGCTCATTGTCTTTTTTGACAGTAAAGGAATGGTCCATTAGGAGTTTGTTTCTCAAAGACAGACAGCGATGCCTACTGCATGGATGTGCTTGAAAGACTCCAAAAAAGGGTCATCAGGACAGGAAAAGACATCTCCGCTACCTGGCAACTCCATCACGGCAACACACCTTGCCACAACGTGCTACGAGTCCTTGAGTTCCTGGCCAAACACCAGGTGCCAACGCTGCCCCACCACCCTATAGTCCTGATGCCACCCCCAGGAGACTTCTTTTGGTTTCCTTGGATTAAGGTAGCCCTAAAAGCAACCAGTTTTTCATCCATAGAAGAGATCCAATCAGCCGTGACAAAGACCTTGCGAGAGGTCCCCGAAGACGCCTTCCAGGGCATGTACCGGTCATGGCAAAGTCGCTGGAAAAAAATTGTCAAGGCCCAAGGACAGTACTTCGAAATATTTTTAGTGTTTGTGCAAATCTGTTCAATGAATTAGTTTTAAAAAAAATAATTGCATTACTTTCCAAATGCACCCGGTACAAGAAGCTACTTAGGGGGAAGGAAATGGCCCTCATCTTCTATGCATGAATGGCAAAGAGTTCAAGAGAAGCTTTTACTCTATCAAAACCACCCTTCAGCTTGATTACTATTGGATAAGCATAAAAGAAGAGAAAATGTACTGTTTATGATGATACAAAGGACTCACTTCTGGGTAATTTCAAATCTAGTGTAAACTGCCTCACTGAACCTTTACTTCACTAATTATTTTTGGTTTAAATATCACATTAAATAAGAAATGAAAATAAAAGCACCAATAAATCTAAAAAATTGTCAGCTTTTGTAGGTCACTACACCCATTAGTAATATTTGGTGCTTAGATTTCAAGACCTACTGTTGACTAGAAAACTATCCTATCATAGTTGTGGACTTTTGTTGACTAGAAAACTTAAATGACTAAGGCAGCTGTACTGCAAAGTGTGGTATTCTTAAAGATGTTACAACATCTTTTTTAACTTTCTCCTTCCTCAGGAGCATCCTGAATGGATAAAGATAACACAGAAAACAGTAAAGTTCATTATCCTAAAAGTATGAAATAGCATAATATACTAAACTGTATTAAGTTTTCTCATTCAAATTCCCTGAATTATGAATCCTTGAAAGAAGCTAATGAGCATTGGCAGAATTCCAAAAAATTCCATCCAAACATGCTTTTCTTTGCAATCATTACACCTATAAAAATATCAAATTCTTAACTGTGTACTTCAAAGACATTTTTACCACACAAATATATAATTAGCAGCAGAAACATCAACATCATGATCTTTTAAATGAAATAAAAGTATCAGAAAGGAGTATCTACAGTGAGAAATGAATGTCATTAGAATACACTTTGCGTGCAGTGGATGTGAGCCATCAGACCAATCATTCCCCCTGTTTTTAGAAAAATAATCGTAGGAGGAAAATTGGACAGTCACACCTTCTCATAAAGGGAGAATTAATAAAATAATTGGCTTCCCGTAAAAGGACAGAAAATAAAAATTTCAAAAATGAAAATATTTAAATCAAGCTGAAAAAACATGAAAAATGGCAAAAACATTCTCATTAAAATGAAGCAGAGGGGCATCCTTTGTGATAGGATCACATTTGCCAATAATTACGAAAAATCAAAAAGTTTTCCAGAAAATAAATTGTATGCCAGCCATCTTTGAGGCAAGCCATAATTCTATTTTTTTGCATTTTTTCTTCTCTGCTCTCCTTCCTTTTATATTTGATGGAAAATCAGTAGGGATTCTTAAATTAATCCTTTGGTGCTCAACAAAGGATCACATAAAATAAAGATTTAAGTGACTATTTAGATCCAAGCTCAGCTCAGCACAACTACCAACAGAATAATTTCAAAATACTAATTATGTTAACCTTTCAAATTTACCGCCATCTTTGCTTAAAATTTGCAAAATAGTATTACCATCATAACAAACACAAGATTTTTTATGGTAAGCTATATGCACTCATTTTCCTAATTTATGATGCATGACCTTGGGTAGGTCAGAGGCTGATATACCTAGCATACTTTGCCAAGCAGATGTGCACCATGTAATGGATGGTTTTGTTTCTCTTTGACAGCATTGGTGCTTAATTCATTACATTGCCAGCATAAAATATGTTCAGAAGAGTGCCCACAGGCCAAACTTAATGCAAATTAAAAATCCAAAAATGGACCCTATAGCCAATTACCAATATTGATATTTGATGAAATTAATTCCAAGTAATATAATTGTACTGTTATGCATATTTTATTGACTCAGTTCTCTGCTAAGATTACATTCCAAATGATGGAACACAGGTGTGCGGAAAAAAATGTAAGATGTTGATTTTACATGTGCCCAGTCTCTAATTTACAGAGGGCATGTTTTAAGCTATAACTGACATTTCAACTAGTGTATAGTTCCAAAGGCATTTAAAACATTTTTGATAGAATATTAATCCACTGTTAATAATTACAAGTTTATTAGTTTTTACTGATCACAAGCATGTTTTTGAAACAGTCAACAGCAGAAATAAACAAAAAGAATATGGTATTACCATGATATTATAGCAATAATGATAATAAAACTGAATTTAATGTTTAATTGAAGAGTAAATAATTTTCAGTCGCAAATAATTAACAGTTTAATAATTCACCATAAATTTGTTTTTCATGAATTCAAATCAAACACTTATGTTCCCGGTTAACCACGGAAAAATTCTAGCCAAAGCATTCCTTAAATCAATGGTCCTTTTCTGAATTAACCAGTTACATCATAAATTGCAAAAAATTCAAAGGTACCAACATACATGTATTTGCTTATGAATTACTTCAATGCACTTATTATCCCTTGCAATTTAAAGCAACTTGGAACCCCTTAATTTGCAAACTAATTATTTTTCTAATTTTCTCTAAGTTCAAGAACAGGGCCGTTTTTACGGCAGTTTCCTAATTATGAAGTTAATCCCATCAAATAAACAGCACTTGAAAATCAAACAGCCAACATGGGCAAAATATGTGAATTTACATGATAGTATCCTATTATTCATAAAAGAGAGAATAGTTAACATGCATGTCTCAGGAATATTTGAACTGGCTGAAATTTCCAATCAAATGTTACCGCATGCACACATCATGATTTAAAATATTGGACACTTACTGAGACTATGAGAAGGTGTAGAAAACCAGTCAACCATTAAAATAAAAACTGTTAACCAGAGCAATTATTAACCAAGGGTCCATTGAAAATCCACTTGTTTTCAGATTAAATCTACAAATTCACACACTAATTATGACAACAGTAAACAATATCAGCGGACAACAAATCTAAGGGGATATTACTGGTTGCCTCTGACATGGAAACAATTGCATGAACAGAACATTATTAATCCTATCACATCATTTTCAATTTTTCAAATAAAAGTTATTAAGATATTACTAGATAGCCTACCTCTCCTGGTAGGGTTTGCATGGGCGTAGAATGAACACAGCTACATGTCTAAGCCTTGCCTGGCAAGGCAACCTGACACTTCACATTACAATAAATCAGTATTGCATTCCACATTATATAAGCATTAGGATAATAGACATGCACAAGCTGACATGTTCATGCTTTAATTCAAATAATCACCTCACACAGACATGGGATATTGATATACCCTCCACCGGCCTTTTTGGATTCATTTAATTACCTGTGAAATTTCTTCCTCCACTGGACCTAATTCTTTACTGGCTCCAGAGGTTGCAGGGGCTAGCTGACTTTGAAATGGTGTACCTGGTATCCGATCATAAGGTTTGGATAACTTTGCTTTGCTGAAGTCAAAACCAGGATTCTATGAAAATAAAAAAAATACGTTAAATATTGCCCAGATGACCCTAAAACATGCAGATAAATCTTACACTTTCAACGTCAGACAACAGAGAATTACAATGTTCTATTACAAAGAAAAAAGAACTTGGTATCAAAGGACACATTGTGGAGTTAAATTACCCCTGCTACGGAGTAATTTGTAGTCAATACAAGGGATTCGGGTTATTTAGGACCCTGGGGAAAAGAACATTTTAGCCTAAATAAGCTGTTGCTCCAATAATTAAAGTTTCACCTTCATTTGTATATGCATACATAGATATGCACATGAATAGCTGAAACGATATATAGAAGATAAAGCTCATCTTTAATGAGAAAAAGAGTATTTCTTCAGTAACATATTTATTGCACCGTAAATTGGAGTCATATTAAAAAAACAAAAATCTTCTTGAAATACTTTAATTCTTCCCTTAACACCACTTATACCCAGCAGTCAGCCGGTCAGTTATAGTCAGCAATATGCCCTCCTATGCCATATCGTTTCTATCCTTCTAAATAAATAAAAGAGACCTTTGCAACATTTACTTTACAAAATACATGCTTGAACTTAATCTTAAATTTGTAATTAGATGGGAGGAAGTTTTTTAATATACTCTACACCATCCTCTTTCCCATCATTAAAGAATGAATTTTGCTGTAAGCCTTAACAGTCAATTTTTCAAATTGATAAATATGAAATTTTCATGGGCAATTTTCAATTTTATTAATTGGTAAATCAGGTATCACAATTTGTTCAAGAATGATTAAATAATGCAAGACATGAGGAGTCATTTGATCAAATTACAAGATAGGAACATACAGATCACACACTCACAGAACCTAATGGTAAAAGTTAAATAATCGTTTCAATGCACATTAGCGGATGACTCCGTTAAAAGTTAATGTTGCGGCATCTCCCGCAGTTTCTTTGGAATTTTTAAATAATCATATTACCTGAAAATATCACATGATCTAAATGATGAACCTGAGTATTTTTTCAATCCCATTCATTAATTATCCAGTATCAGGGTGGTTACGATGACAAAAATATTTCACCTGACTTTTCCAGGACTTGCCGATTGGGTCTGAGTGCAAAGGGGAGGGAGTGAATTCCAATATGGGGAAAGGGAAGAGGCTACATGGATGACATCATATGAAAAACACCACAATGGTAGGACATGTATGCACCAATATTACAGGTTACCTCTTCATTCTCTCCACCACAGACAAGGGCCATCATACAACTATTAAATATACTTGAATGAATCATATTTGAAAAACTTGGATCTTGAATGGAAGAATGGCAGTTAATAGATTGTTTTCTTCTCCTCTGCAACTTATATGAAGCAGGAATAATGAAAACCATTTCAAGCAATACCACCGCACTATCCCAATACTAGTACTCTGTCAACTCCTCGCGGATTACGAATTTTGACTTACTTCTATTTGAAACCATTCCAAGTCCATTTTCTTCCTCATTTCGTGCAATGTGAATGGGTCCGCTGCATAATTATCCTTCAAAAGGGCTTCCCAAATTTCATCTTTCCTGTTCTGAGGAATTTTCGAAAGTATAATCCATAACTTATTTCCATCTTCAATTGTCCATATCATCTCATCTGACCGGACAACTCCAAATAGTTTTCCCTGAAATTATAAAGAAGGTGTCGAGTATTACTTAACCTGTAAATTCCTAGTAACACACCGGCATGAAATGTATCCTCTATTCGGTAACAAACCACCTTGATTTTACCATTTACATAATCACAAATTATTTTCTCTCGAGCAGGTGGTTAACAAATCAATTTCTTCCAAAGTTAACAAAAATACGAAAACTTGGCTTACTTTGAAGACTAGTTGATTCATAACTAAACATTCAATTTCGTTTGAGGAAAGTTTAACTTTAATTTCCTTGCTTTTCGTTCCATTGGGTATGTTTACTTCAATGTTAACTTCTTGAACTGTCTGCCACCATCTACCCCATGGTGTTGCGCATGGAACAATACCGCTCCTTTCATCAAAATGACTTAAATCTTCTAAAGGCATTGTCAGCTGGAACAATTATAATCTTCAATTTACTATTGCCGACTAAAATGATATCAAGATAACTCAGAACCTACAAACGTACCTGTAAAACAAGATAAGATTTGATATAATTAAATTATGGAAGTCATTTGTCACGATACAATTCGTCACCACACCCAAACATAACAAATTCTAAAGTAACAAGTAAAAAAAATGTTCACCAGGAGGATGACATACTGGAGAAGATACAGCTTTCAATCAATTCATACTGATTAAGCCAGAGCAATACATCTCATAAATGAAGAATTAATCAGAAAACCTACAACCGGAATTTTGACAAACGGCAACACAACTCTGCCATCTATTGAGCAGGTCGACTTCCGGTTAATGGAGGCATTGTTGTCATATTTTGCATCGGTGCTCTCGTACTAATGGCTTGTGTGTTATTACAGACAGCTATTTTCATCAAATAAGAGGAAATCAACATTTACAAATGTTCTAAATTTAATTGGTGCTGTAAATTAAAAGGTAAGCATTGCCTATATCCGCAAATATAAGTGTCAGTTTCTATGATCATCCTACACAAAGTGTGACCTTGCAACTGCACTCGTTTGTCAATTGTTAATTTTGATGGCTTTCTTTGGGCTACTCTACACGTTATGTCAATGTTTACATTATGATTTTCAAAATAAATTTTATGCTAACATCAAACCTCCCTATCTTGACTATAAATATATGAAATTCTCAATTATTGAAAAGAGATGCCAAAGGCAACTAAGTGAAGATGGTTTTGCCTCATCGCTTGGTTTTATAATTATATTTACTGTAATGTCACTTGTTAGCTCACTACTATGAATCATGACGAGAGTCTTACAGCTGATGATGCTGTTTCTATTATGATATTTTGTTAGAAACTTGAACCATGATATTACGGAAGGGATTTTATGTTTTAGGTCTATTGGCCATTCCAAGATTTTTATGGGAATGAGGACACCAGAATGGAAAATCCTGAGAGGTCAGGCGAGTTAATGACGAACGTGCAACTTGTCTCTCACCTTAATGAAGAAGTAAAAATAGTCCATGATGGAGTGAAAGGTAGTCGAGAGGTTGGTCTCATATCATCACATGATGTTGGCTCTCAGTATATAACCATTCATCCTGAGCCTAGTATTTCGAAGGAACCCCAAGAATCTTTGGGGGATTGTGATTCGCAGTCCGACACTTTGACAGCCTCAACTCTGTCCGGAAATGGAGGACAAGGAGAAGAAATGCTTGCTCACGTTGTGCAGATGCCTTTGGGCCAACATGCCCTTGTTGAGATTATGGAAGCTGTTCCCAGTGAAGCCAATAAGAATCAGCCTCATGCTTCATCACAGCTTAAGGAGACTGCTTATTACACCACAGTTCCTAGCAGTGGAACTTCTGTCAGCAATCGCGTGACACTCCTTAGTCCTGTTTCTGCAGGGAATACTGACCACCACATCCAACACCATTCCGTGCATCACAGTACTGAATCTTTGCCTGTCGTCTCGCGGGCCTACATTCCAGATACAGATGGTATGGTTGTGGCCACCAGTAGTCATTACAGCGAAACAGCAACAACGGGTGTGGTAGAGGAAGACATATTAACGCATGACTTGACAGATGATGATCGAAGATTGGCTGCTGCATTAGTTGCCGTTCAGTTAGTGCAACAACAAAAACAACAGCTTCATCAGCAGCAACTGCTGCAGCATTTGCCTGTTTGCGTTTCTGATTCCACGAATGTCATAATGAACACCGCTGAGATTCAGGGGTTGATTGGAGTTGGCAAGGGTCTCCACCCAGAAGACACTCATGTAGTGGTCACCACTGATAAACCAGTGTCGTCCGCAATGGTAGCAGATTACATTCAGGCTGTGGAAGATGGTAGTGTTGTGAGTGGTAATCATGACAAAGCTGATGAAATGGTGGTTTCTTCTCCGCGTATTCGAACGAGGGATGTGGATGGGCCTTATGGTCAACCTCATCAGGATGACAACACTTATGCAAAACTTCATGTCATCCTGCCACACCCAAAGAAGGCCATTATGGGGCATGGTTCCGCTGTTCGTAATCGACTCAAAAGATTTCGGACTGAAATTGAAGACTCTTCCGTTGTGCATATGTTAGATACTAACTCTCCAGTAGTTGATGGTGTTCAGTATGTCACCGTATCAAATTTAGGGACCACCTTAAAAAATGAACACGGGGAGGTCATGGAAATGATGGAGGTCGGTGAGGAAACAGATGAATTGGGCGAGGGGATTGTTGAAGAGGGAGACGAAGAGGAGATATTGGAGGAACTGGAGGACGAAGATGAAATGGAAGAGGTTTGCACAAGAGAAGATCTTGAGGCTTTAGATTATGAAACGGGGGCCTCCGAGGGCATTTTGGGCCCCTCTGATCGAAGTTTGCCCCATAAAAAGAGGATCCCGCCTAAACTCAAGGGAAACACCTTGGTCATGGACAGCGACGAGAAAAAGAAGCTCTCCCAAGTCCACGTCAAGTGCTACAAATGTGAGATCTGCGGTGAAGGACTGGCTTCCCAAGGTGACTACGAGGCACACAAGGAGCAAATGCACCCGCAGGAACAATCCATCGACGGTGTTAAGAAGAACCCATTCACATGCCTACTCTGTGGCCAGACTTTCCCTAGCCAATTTAAGTTCTTCGAGCACCTCAAGTGTCATTACGAGCCCCTGCTCGAGAACGACAACTCCCAGAGAAAGGTCAAAGAGGAGGACACCGAGGTGAAGCACGAAGACGAACCTCTGAACCAAGTCGAGGGAGTGGAGATGACCCTGGTGGACGACGGCCATCACAGCGTAAATCGTGCGCCGGAGGAGATGGCTCAGAAAGAGATACACATCATTCACCATCAGGAACAGCCCCCTGGCGTGGAACTGCCGGCCTTCCTGTGCACACACTGCAACAAGACATTCCGACGACAGAAGGCTTACGAGACCCACATGAATCTCGTGCACGGCCCGGAGGATGAGGACGACGAGGAGGAGCAACAACAACAGCACACCATCACCCACGGGACTGTCATGGAGGAAACCGTGGTCGTCTCCAAGAAGGACCAGCAGACCGATTGGATGCCGGAGTTCCTTGGCGACGATGATGATGATGATGACGACGAGGAGGACGACTGGGCGGACAACGATGTGCTCGACCGCCCCGTTCGGCGCCGCCAGCAGCACTCCGGGAGCGGCGATGCCACCAACGACGGCACTGGTGACGGTCAAGGCATCGGGCTCCATCACCACGTCTGCGACATTTGCGGAGGCGCCTTCCAGAGCAGGGCCCAGCTGAACCATCACATGCAGGAGGAGCACCCGGATGCGGCACACTCCGGAAACCAGAGGAAAAAGGCTAGGAAGGGCGGCGGCGGATCGGCCGGGAGTGGCGGTAGCACCCGGAAGATAGAGCACATGACGTGCTCAACTTGTGGTCGTGTCTTCAACCACCGAAACTCCCTCGTCTATCACATGAGGAGCCATACGGGCGAGCGCCCCCATCAGTGTGAGGTCTGTGGTAAGAGTTTCTTTGCCGCAAGTGCCCTCAAGGTACACATGCGACTCCATTCGGGCGACAAGCCGTACAAGTGCGAGTACTGTGGCCGCCACTTTCGCCAGTGGGGTGACCTCAAATACCACTGCATCTCCATCCATTCGGACGAGAAACAGTACCAGTGTGAGTACTGCGGGAAGGACTTTGCTCGCAAGTACAGCCTGATAGTCCACAGGCGAATTCACACTGGAGAAAAGAATTATAAGTGTGAATTTTGTGATAAAAGCTTCCGTGCCTCGAGCTATCTTCAAAACCATCGCCGCATCCACACAGGTGAGTTGTTTTTGCTGTGCTTTTAGTCAGCTGAACGATTGGTGTGTATTCCTCTAGTCATTACCCATTTATTGTCTGTAAAAGAAATAGAAAGCATCATTTGGATATTTGATACCCCATTCAATTCATATTTAAGTAATTGGATCCGTACTTGAGAAATTTAGTACCATATTCTGGTATCTTGTTTTCAGAAGACACCTAATTCTTTGTTTAATTTGATTTGTCCTCATTAGTAAATAGTGAATAGTCATTCATTAAAGGCCAGTCTTGCCAGTCACTTCTTATTTCATTGTCAGAAATGCTGATGTCTGCCATTCAAATCTTTTGTGGAGTTTTTTTTATCAGGGATTTTTTTCATTCATACCTTACAAATTTTATTTGTTGCAAATATAAAACTTCTTCCTAAAGCTATTATTTCTCCTGAAAGAAGACATTCCGATCTTTCTTGTTAACAAGCAAGCAAACACTCGACTCAGCTTTTGGTCCTCCATCAAGACGTTCTGGACGTTAAGTGCTGTTACATAAAACCCATCTTCTATTCCACATAAATTCTATCCCCCTACATGCCATCTAACATGTTCATCCTTTTCCTCCCCCTTTCTTACTTGCATAATGTTCTCTCCTATGTCACAAACTTCAACATTCCATTGCCAATCAAAGACTGCATCCACATTTCCTGCCTGCTTTGGCTTTCTCTCAAAAATCCTCTCTTCCCTCATGCCATTGGTACTTGATTAATTGGCACTATTGTGACCATCTTGTTCTGAAACACTTCCAAGATATGTAAACTTTTCCACCTTGTCTTGTGTTTAACCTCAGCTTGAATACAAAATAACAGAATACTTTCAGTAAAATTGAGGATGCATTGAATGAATGACAAAAAGATTCAGTGATGGGTTGTGTAATTCAGGGCATTTGGTTTGATGCTGTGATAAACTAAGAAGAATGAGTTTAAGAAGCTATTCCAATGTTTTTGCCTTCCAATTTTATTAAAATTACCTGATGTAGAAATATGTAGACATGAAGAGGTTTGCAATAGAAAGATTATCTTTGAGTAAAGAGCTGTATTAAACTGTCTTAGAATTGGTCTATTTTTTATGATAATATTTGAGCCCAAAGAATATTTTGCCCCTCTTAAATATATGGTATATTTATTTCACTAATTTTGCATTTTCATTGTTACTCCCTTGTGAGTTAATATAATTTGTGGATTATTTTGGATAGTTATACCAATGTAATGCTATTACTAATATAGCCTTATTCAAAAATACTATCTCCACCATAATGAATTAAGTCAGGAAGGTGATTAAAACTCCTCCATGATTGTACATGTGGAAGTAAGAGTTAAATAAACAAAAACTCACTAAATGTTTTTGACAGAACCTAAAGCATTTATATTCAATGTGTAAACCAATTCCTGGCATAGTTCAGGCCTCATGAAATGCTTAACATAAGCCCAGAGTATTAAATGTTTGGTTTGAATGAGCACTTCTATCAACACTCAGAAATATTCATTAATATGACCTTTCAGAGCAGCAACAACATTTATTCTCAAGGCTTTCATGACATTAAGCTGGTGAAGGCTCAATTTCTCTTCTGGGAGTTTCCTTCACACACGTTGTGTGACAAAAGAGCCCACGGTCGTGAAGTCGTCTGCTTATTTAAGTAGAGATGAAAACTCCTGGAAGAAGGATTGAAGCCTTCTTCAGCAAAGTTATTCATTGCATAATTCTTTTAATCCTTGTTTCCACGAAGCTTTAATTTTACTTAATAATTCACAAAATTTAATGATGAGAACTCTGTGAGCCAATGAACTGGTTTTTACGAAGACAGCTCCTATATCTGTATTTTTAATTTCATAAAACCATCAGCTCTCCTTAATTTCATTCTCCAAATCACATCTGACCCAATAAGGTGGCCATTTATTCATGGTATCACGATTGAAAATATTATTGAGTGTGGCATCACAAAACTATCTCATTCCTGCTGAAAATGAAGAAGATATTTGGCTGTAATGTTTCGAGTAATTACTTATTGCTAATCATAAAATCAATAAGTTACTTTTTACTCATTCTGATGAGTGATTTTATAAAACTTAATCTCCTCTCCTTGCCAAAGTAGACAGTTGCCTAGTTGGCTAAATATTCTGGGCAATTCATAGTATTTGTTGATTCAGGAAAACAATAACATTAAAATATATAAAGCAACAGCCTGACTGAATCATTCACTCCCTTATTTATTCCTAGGTACTTTTACTTAAGTTAGAAATTTTCAAATTTCAAATTATTTCCTTATTTATCCATCTAGTAAGGAAAAATATAAAATTCTAAAGACACCAGGGTTTTAACTCATAAAGCAGTACTTTTTCAATATTAATATATTAAAATACGTTGCAATATTATAACATAAATGAGTGAAATCAGATAAAGTTAGTCAAGGTTGGGAGGTGATTCCTCAGCCAGACGAATAGCATAAAGATGTGTCCAACTGGAACATGCTCTATTCTAATTACTGTGTACTTCCCGACATCTTGAAAGATAATTAGTGAATGATTTGTCGATGCTAACTCCTTGAGGTTTCGTAATCATTTTCAATGGTTAAGGATTTCACGTTCTTAAATTACTTTCACCTTATTCACAAAGATTCATTAAATTTTTCGTTAGTTGACATTTCTTAATTTGCTATGCCATTTAATTATGACTCATGATGTCTGATTCTGTCACAAAATTTAAATAGTGAGGTGATAAATTCAAACAGTTTTTCACAAACAAATGGCAAATCATGTCAAAATATTTCTGTGTCAAGAACATAATGAGATTGCAAAATTCGATGAAGCTAGCCGAGGAACTATGAAGAAATTAAACGTTGCCCAACGTATGTATATCTTTTATGAATGCTAATAAGTGATGGCTTCTTACCCTCATACCCTCCTATTAGAATTGTGATTCTCCGGAATTTTTATGTCAGTAAAATTGATAGGGATATGGTGATGTTGGCAATTCACCATCCCAGTACACCTCAGAGAGACCTAATTTGTTATAACCTTGGAGCAGGGAGTAGGAACCTTGGGCATTCACCGTGTGGTGAATACCCAAGTTAATTGTACACCAAGCTTGTCCTTGATGAGGATAAAAAAGAAATTTTACTCTGCCGCAATAAAGATTTAATATTTCACGACCATGGTTTTGATGCTGCTCATCATCATCAGACAACATAAATCAAAATTCTTCAACTTATTTAGTCTGGCTCAAGAGGGGAGTAAGGTAGGGGAATTATGGAGAGGGGGTAAGTTGCGTGCAGATGTAGCAACCTATTATTGATTAAAAATTTTGATGCATGTTGCCTGAAGATGATGCGCAGCATCGAAACCATGGTCATGAAATATTAAATCTTTATTGTGGAAATGTAAAGTATCTTTTTTACCCTCATCATGAAGGAGTAGCATAAAGCTAAACCTAAAACTGTTATGTTTCAACTCGTCCTTGCCTTTGAAAGTTGGTGCCCTGAGTGGTCACCAACTTAACTTTTCCTGCTGGCTCTCAATAGACGCATCACCACTTTGCCATTTGGTGTATACAAATGGTTTGCCCTTAAAACCATTTGATTTATTCTATGAACTATTTTGTTTTTACAAAATAATTCTGATTTACCTCTCATTGTGTAAAACTCTTGGCTTATTGTCATTGTCACACGTTAAGTTAGTCTTCTTATCACTCTTGCAGGGGAAAAGCCTCACCCATGTGAAGTGTGTGGCAAGCCATTCCGTGTGCGCTCTGACATGAAGCGGCACATGCAGACGCACAACAGGGAAACAGTCCAGACCATGACTACCCACCCACAGGCAGCAAACGGAGGCCCAGCCATGGCCTCTGATGGTGATCCATCTCCACCCCCAGACAGCCAGGATCACCAAGTTCGCCATTCCAGCCTGACAGGGTCCCCGCACCACCACAATATTGACCCATCTGGCAGCCTCCTAGGAACCGAACTGGTTGTGACCACGGACACCAGCAAAAATGAGCAGATAACAGAGGAGGAGGTAGAGAGTATCTTGCCCGACGATGGTCTTGGGAACCACCAGGCCGTGACAACAACCGTGACCTCAGCTCAGCATACCGTCTCACAGCATGTTTCCACTCAACCCATTGACTTGAACTTGGTTCCAGGGAGAGCGGGCGTGTCAATCCAACAGAGTCACCTGTCAGCTGCCGTGACAGAGCAGGTTGTTCAGGAAGTGCTCCATTATGCCAGGGACCCCCTTGAACAAAGGGACACAGCCAACATCTATGTGTGGCCCATATACATGTCATAGCGTCGACCCCTCCCCACTCCCAAGTGCCAAACTGCCACACTCTCGGGTTCCCCATGCCAGAAGGGCAATGGGAAAGAGGTTGCTAGCAAAAGTGGACAAAAGGGAGGCACACTGAGGTGTGGAATTCTGCCGTCTTAAAACTCTCCGTCCAAGAAAGGGATGTGGGGAGTGCAGTCCCAAAACAGAATTTAACTTTCCCTTTCCAATATCACAAGTGCCACATTATATGTAGAGAGAGAGAGAGAGAGAATATCGAAGATAACTGCTACTTCAAAATATGTGATGCCTGAAGAGGTTATACACATTCAAATCAGTGTATTCATTGTATCCGTAACTAACCGAAGTGCTGATCTCAAGTGGTAATTCTCTTGATGAATATACTGAAAAGTGAATATTCAGAAATGGTAAGGAGTGAATTTTGCTTGAGAGTTTCAACAGCTTCCATCTTGACTAAATATATACTTCCCTGACTGGTCCTGAAGTCAGGGTACATCACAGACTTTATCACATGGATTTTTTCATCCAGGGTAATACAATTTGTTCCTGATATTTGCTTGAAATGTCTTCCGCATCATTCATAGTTTGTTGTAAAGTATACTTTCCCCATGATAAGGCTCTCCTCATTTGTTTTACTATTACATGCCACTCATGTAATTAAAGTTGAAACTTGCCAAGGTTAAGTTATTCCATAATTAAGCACAATACTCTTCAATTAAGTAAGTCAATTGTAATTGGCTCTTTTTTTTAAAAAAAATTATCCTCGGTATATTTTCATATTTAACATCACTTTATTTAGAAATTTAGAATATATATTAAATAGCAATATATAATTATCATACTTAATTTTGTATATATAAAATCTTGGTTGCATAGTTTTTGAACTGATAAAATCAACATTGTGTGTGGGAGATGACAGCTACTGCTAAAAAATGGCAAAGATAGTGGCGTGATAATGTTAAAATATCAATTAGATTTTAGGGTATTTTATGACCCCACTGAAATAATCAAGAAAGTGCAAGGAATAAGTTCTTTCTTATAATTACTTTCATTTTTTTCTATTTCAGTTGCGTAGTTTAAAATTTGCTCATATTTTTTTATTATATAGAAATAGCTTTAATACAGATGAAACTCATGGGGTGATTGATGACTTAAAAAATTAAGAAGGCACATTTTTTGTCACCTTTTGATGAATCTCATGAAATTCATTAGTGAGGCCCTGTTGACATTGGCCTAAAATGATAATCATTTTATTGCATGTTGAAGCTGTCAAATTCAAACAGTGGCAAAATTTACTTTATTTCTTGAGACTGATATTCGAATATTGTTAATAAATAAGTTATTCAATATATTTGTTAGGCAACAGAGCAATATATGACAAAATTATGTACATGAAAAATCATATTAGGTTGTATGCTGCCAACAAATCATGTATGTGCAAAAAATGGACACCGAAGTAGGACCAATATCATTTATTTATAATGATATTATGTGGTAGCAAGTTGAGCTTGCTGTCTGATGACATTTTCGTCAAAAACCTTCACTATGTAAAAGAAAATTTAAATGGTGTAATACATGCAAGGAATCATGTCAGAGGGGAAGATTTTGTAAAGAGATTATATCTTCTAATAATATAAACATTTTGGTAAATGCATGTTTAATTTATTTCGCAATAAGATCAGCACATCACTAACTAACATTATTTAATATGAAATACTTATCTCATAGAAAAACTTATATCTTCAATTGTAAAAGAAAACTTAAACTTGAAAATTTTTAGCATCCTTATGTGAATTCCTACTGCTAGGAGCGTAGGAACAGTGCTACACCAGCCTGAATCCACCTTGGTCGGTCTCCAGAGTTACAAGGAACATTGACATTGATGACAACTATCTCCCGTCTTTCATTCTGATAAATTGGGAGAGAGATGCTTTCTTCAGAGTAACTTCTCAGATTCTGAAATTAATATGCGAAAGATGAATAGCTGATACAATAATGTTTAGAAGGGTAGCGGACCATGGGCAATATATTGAAATCTATCATTAAATTTTGTCAGTGATAATCATTGTGGTAGTCATATATAAAATACCTCATCCAAAGGACATAAGTAATTGTTGGAAGGCAAAGGTTAAAAGTGCTTGTTCAGAGATTAATTGGATACCATTATCAAAATAAAAATTTTGCCTAGTCATAAAAGGTATGGGGATGATCCAAATTTAATATTTTGAAAAGGGAAGTTGGGGAAGTGCAAAGAGTAGGTCAAATCTAATGTCAAAATATCATGATGTAACAAAAAGAAGAACCTGTAAAATAAGTAAAAATGCACTTCGCGAGACTATTAAAAATAGCTACAATTAGCCTGGTGACTTAAACTTCTTATGAAAATTTAAAACTATTGTGCCACATTACTGCTTACATTTGAAAAATGGTGGTGTAGCTTTGCCCTAGAACGCAAGGGTGAGGACATTTAGAAGTACAAAGCAATAAGTAATTCAAGAAGTATTTCAAAGCAATCAGAAAGACTGCGGAGTGAGACTGTGCTAAAACTAAAAGAAAGAAGTATGCATCATAGCTTATGCTAAGGGACAGTAATAACATAAGAAAAAGGATACTGAAGTTAATGTTCCCTGATTAACTTAGGCTTAACAAGCATAGTGACTGACTAGTACCAAATATGAGCACATTTCGTGGAGTATTCAAATGATTAAGTTCTATAACACTACTTTGAAATTTCATACATATGTGAAAATAAAATTTATTAACTGGACTGTTGATCACACCAAATTGAAAGTTGACTTCAATTTTTGCCTAGACAAATGCTTTCTTGATTGCTTGCTTTATCCAGGGGTAGAAAATATTACATAATACATAGATTGTTACATAGGTTTGAATAAATATAGATAGTTACTACACCATTATAAAAAGCAACATATGGTCATAAATTATTTTTTGGTAATGTTGTGGACAGGGAAGTTAGCTTGTTGAGTGAATAAACATCCAAGTAACAAGAGGACTTAAACCAAAAAGGGTAGGTATCCTTGCAGTGCAGCATTATAGCTCTCATGATTATGATGCAGAAGAAGACCAAACCTGTTACCATAGGAATTTTAAATGTGAGGAAAACACTAATGACAGAGAAGAATTAATTACAGAGATTGAGTTAATAAACGCCTAAGGGAAATGTTAAGTTCATAGAATGCAGTGTAGTATCTTTACAATGCATACTCAGTTGATTCTGAGCTTTCTAGGATTATGTTACATACTTATTTTACCACATTTAATATGGATGACCCTTCTACGGACTAAAACCATGTAGTGGTGGAAGGGCTTGCACGTTCCGATGATCCATAGAGATGTACTGGTGGGGGAAATGATTATTAATCCTGGTAAAATCTCACCCATGCCAGGTAGGTCAAAGGTTAGGAGCCAGACCAAGGTAGTCCACCTGGTGTCTGTTCCCCAGAGAGGCAGTTGCAAAGGTACCTGACCCCAGAGGGTCAGCCATTATATGCTGGTGTCACGTTAGAAACACTATGAGGAAGGCAATGGGAAACCACCTCAATTATTATTCTTTAGATTTATATGATGGACAGGATAGAGAAAATGAGTCTTGGCAACAATGGGACTCCACCCAAATGGCCGTTGGTCGTGCCCAGCAGCGGAAGAGGCAAGGCTTCTATGGTCGTCATTTCATGAAACCCTTAGAAAGCAATTTCGACAGCCACAATAGAAGATGAAGATCGAATTACTTAGCATCGGAAATTGGAATGTGAGTGTCACATATAAAGGGTGAGTGAGAAAGAGGAAATATAGATATTTTAGGTCTATGCTATGTGAGTTGGAAGGACAGCAGAGATTACTGGAGTGATAGTCATAGAGTAATATACAGTGGAAGGGATGAGGGGTTGCCATTATACTGAATAAAAAGGTAGGAAGAAGCATAGCCAAATTAGAGCATATCATATAATATATCAATCGTAAGGGGAAAGAAGTCAATAGAGTATACAATCATTCAGAGAATATAATATGTTGTTTATCTGCAGGGAAATATTTGATAGTGATTGGGGATTGAAATGCGATGGTAGGTGAAGGAAGAGATGTGAGAAGAAGTGATGACATGGGGGATTATGGTTCAGGTACGAGGAATGACCATATGGAGAAAGCAATTGAATTCTGTAGGAGAGAAGGGTTAGTCATCACCAACAATTATTTCAAACACCACAAAAGACGTAGGTATACATGAAAAATGGCAGTTGACTCAATAAGGTATCAGTTCAATTATATTGTGGTTATGCACAGATTTTGGAACAGCATTATCAATTTGTGCAGTTTACCCGAAATGGATGCAGACTCTGATCACAATTTAGTGCTCATGAAGTGTAGGGTCGGATTCAAAAAGATAAGCAGGGGGGGAAATGGAATTCATAAACATTAACTGGAATGAAAAGGAAGGAGTATCAGCAGGTTGCAGAGAAAATCTTGGGTGATGGAAAAGAGCTGAGTCCTATTGATGAAAAATGGAATGGTATCATGAAAGGGAATTCAAATGCCACAAAAGAAACTATTGGAATTGTTAATATGAAAAGGACAAGAAAACCAAGGATCACGGATAAGATGATTAGAAAGATAGATGAAAAAAGGAAATGCAAGAATGTAAATGCAGACTTAGGAAGAACGAAGTATACAAAGAGTTAAATAATAAATTGAGACTGGTAACAAATAAAGCAGAAGAAGAGTGGTAGAAGACTCTATGCTAGGATACGGGAAGTTTGCAGAGGAAAGGTGGAATTGATGCTCTTCACAAGAAGGTTAAAACACTATCGGGAAGTAAGAAGGGAAGATCTACATTAACAGTTAGAAATAAGTTGGGTAAGATAATAGTTGACACAGAAAGGGTTCAAAAAATATGGAAGGAATATAAAGAAGAACTGTATGGTAAAGAACTTAGGCCAACAAACTTAGACATAGAAAGAGAATATGATGTTGATGACGATTTCTTAGGTCCAGGTATACTCAATGATGAGATAAAAAGGGAATTACAGGAGATGAAATCAAATAAGGCCATGGCAGTAGACAGCATTCTTGCAGAACTACGAAACGGTTTAAGAAAATGTGGAAGGAAGTCTGTATGGACTGATTCGTAGCATCTATGAGAAAGGAATCTGGCTGGACAACTATGATATCAGTGTTAGTTCCTATTATGGAAAAGATAAAGGCTACATCATGTGAGGAATACAGAATGATAAGTTTAATTTCACACATTGGGAAGTTGTTCCCAGTATCATCAACAAAAGTATAGAGAGGTCAAATGATAGTTTAGAGGATGAGGGGATTACTTATATCACTGATTGAGAGGATTATAGAATATTATCAGGACATAATTGCCTGTTTTGTAGATTTCGAAAAAGTTTTTGAAAGAGTGAATTGGGATAAACTAATGAGTATATTGCAGAAAATAGGAATTGACTGGAGGGATAGGGGGCTCATTCGTAACCTGTACATGTATCAGACTGCTAAGGTGTGAGTGGGGGATGGAGAATCCTGATGGGCAGTGTTATGAAGAGGCCTAGGGCAGGGTCGTCCATTATAACCAGTGCTGTTGAATGGATATGTGGAGGAAATGATTAAAGAGGTAGGTGAAGAACTGGAGATAGGAATGAAAGTCGGCAGGGAATTCATAGTTGGTTCGGTGTACTGTTGACTAAGTCTGGATTGTCAGTCAGTCAAGGGGTTGCAAGCATTGTTGAGTGAATTGGAAATTTAGTGCAATAAATATGGGATGAAAATCAATATAAATAAAACAAAGGTTATGTGGTTTCCCAGGAAGAGAAATCCTAAGCTTAACATTCAAATAGGAGGACAAAAACCAGAGCAGGTGTGACATTTTACACATATTGGAAATGTTTTGAACCAAAATGGTATTAGAAGGGACGGTTTGGAGAAGAGTAAGTAGTATGGACGTAAGGAGAAGAATTGCACTGTGCAAAGAGGCTTTCACAAGGAGGGAATTGATGATTGGGGCAGTAAGGATGTTAAGAAAAGGCTCATCATAACTTTGTTATGTAGCACAGTTATGTATGGCATGGAGACATGGTCACTGAAGCAGGATGATAGGCATAGATTGGAGGCTTTTGAAATGTGGGTGTGGAGAAAGTGAAATGGACCGAGAGGAAAACAAATGAGAAGTACAAGTTATGGTGGGTGAGGAGAGGGGATTTGTTGGGAGAAATTATGAGGCAGGAGAAATGAATGAGAAGCATATTAATCTGCAGTGGGATGTTGAAGACTGTAATACAGGGTAGAATGTTAGGTAAATGAGGGAAGGGAAGGAATTGGATAAGGATGCTGGATGGAATGAAGGGAGGAAGGAAGTACACAGATATGAAGAGGGACGTGTTGTAAAGTAGGATGTTGGGTTGCGTTTTTTTAGGAGAAACAAAATATTTATTTGGTAGTTGTGTCCATCCAAAACCTACCATAACCAGAAGATTACCAAACAATAATAACTTATTGCATATGAATGGTCAAATTAAAGAGTGAAATAGAAAGGCAAGGTGCATACCTCAGGAATCCAAGCGATAAAACAATCAGGAGCAACAGAAACACTCGGAGAGTCTTCACCACATGGAACAAGCCCTTGATCATTCAGTACTGCACCCTCAATTTGGATACCTGTTACTTTAACAGGAAGTTTTGCTGATCCAGTGAGACCTGCTACATTTTCACCCCATGTACTAGCCAGCTTCAGAGTATCAACAGTTGTCCCATATTCCCTAAAAATAAATGAAATAATTGTTATTCAGAGCAGACAATATCACCATGGCATAAGAAGAACAGTGCACTGAAAACATTTAGGATAAGAAATTTTCCCATCTTGCATTTAATGACCTGCAACCATTCATTTTTTTCCTTAAAGCAGAGGGTAACCAATTTTTTAATTCCTTTTTTTCTTTCATGGCATATAAAGGAAAACTCTGATATAGTTTCAATACCTCAATAATAAGCATTTCCATAGAAGCATGCTTATAATAGAGTTGTCACAGAATGATTAGAGAACCCTAACATTTGAAATACTTCAGAAATTAGAGAGCAGTTTATTGGTCAGCAGCTAATATAGACCAAGTTCAGCAAGCCAAGTTCTCCAGCTCTATGATATGAGATACCTATGATGGCATCAACCCATTTAATATCCATTTTAAAACACATATCCAATCACAAAAACATTAACGCAAGAGTCAATTGTGTAACTGGAGATGCATGTCTGCTAGATGCGCTTCTCACTCAAATGGAAAATAGATCCAAAATTGGGTTTTCAGTTGCTGAAAGGATCATTTGACTCTGCCTAGAGACTCTCCTTTCATGATTTTGACTTCTGCCTGCTTTTGAATCGCTTCCCTCCTATTTTTCAATCATCCGCATGGACCTTCTTACTTTTCTGTCATCGACCTTCGTGCTTCCTTGGACTCTCAGGAGAGAAAAATGAAAGGTATTTGAAGTACTCAGGTGAGGTGACTAGCAAAGAACCACCTTCTATCCCTGAGTGGCACTCTTTTGCCTCTACAAACCCTGGTCACCTTGTTGAAGGAAGAGGGGTTGCATCTCCAAAACACACCCTTCTGATCTGGTTGGGACCACTTGTCAGGACTCCTACCCCCCCCCCCCCCCACTACCCTTTTACTACATTTGAAGAGATAAGCTGTTAATTCTACAGAGGAAAAAATTGGAACTCAAGAAGTTGAACACATAATGCTCAACTTTTTCAACGTCAATGGATCATAAATCTCCTGGTTCCCTGGCTTCAATAGCAAGTGACAACTCTTCATTAATCAAATTCTTGCTAAACACTGCCCGAAACTATGGCACCAGCATCATTTGGAAACTGGGGGTCAAAACATGGCAAATTTCCCCTTATCTACCCTTTTCTCACTCCTACCCAATGTAACTCCTTCATTAACAACAATGTGCAACCTAGTAACTTTCCAGGTGCCGACTTACTTTCTCAGTGACCCCAGGGGATAAGAGTTTGTAAAACCCGACGACACCACGCCGCTGATTATAGACCAAGGCTCTTTAAAGAACTATTTAGCTGGGGTGTGTATACCAATGGAAAAACCAGCAGTGACTTTAAAAATCTAAAATTTAACCAATCACCATCAGGCAAGAACTCATAACACCCAGTGCAACTCCATAGTCTGTGCAAGAAATCATGAAAGCCTAGAATGATGATTTCATCAGGCCAAACAAGTGCTAAGCTGGATGCCTCTTCCCCAACATCCTAGTTAAAAAGCTAATTACAATGGCAAATTCTTTCATTGTTCTTGCCGACCAAATCCCATCTCCCTCTAAAGCTAACCTCTCTCATTCAATGGCAATTTCTAGTACCTTGCCTCCTGCCTGTTATATAATCAAAAATCTTTCCATATTCCTTAAGGATACGAGGAGCTGGCCAGAAAAAAACGAGGCTATAAACACTAAATGTGTATACACGCTAATAAGTTGTCTGACCAGGAGGCAAATTGAAATTCAATGCTTGCATATCCCTGATTTCAGGATCATTGCAAAAATGTTTACTGGGAAAGGCAGGGAGTACTTTACCTACCAGTTAGAAGCTGATAAAGAACAATTTCTCATGCTCTGAGGTCTGCTTGAAGACACATCCATCCAAGATATTATGGACAGCTTTGCTTCTTAAGGACTTCAAGTAGATGACATCATTCAGATACATACCACAAAACCAGCCCATTTAATCCAACAAGAATGCAACAACTTAAGATTGCTAGATCCAAACTGCAAACTTCATCAGTTTGCAGTCAGCCTTCTCCCACTATTCCTAATAAAACTACACCCCAAACTAAATGAAGAAAAATTCCTCAATGTCACAAACATCTTAAGCCTGACGGTCACATTAAAACCTCCATCTGGTGCACCAAAATGATCCAAGTGTCAACGCCTTGGCCACACCTACAAGACCTGCGGCCTTGAACCAAGATGCATCCACTTTGGTGGACCACACAGCCATCAATCCTGCCAGGGTCAAAAACCTGAGCCCACTAAGTGTGTCAACTACCGAGAAGCACACCAACAATTATCAGGGATGCACGCATTACTGAACCTGTGCCAAAAACTCAGGTTTTAACTTAAAGGGCCGCATGGAACTCTGAACCCAACACTACACCAACTACCCAGCCACCACCTGTAACTAAATCCCCCTCTCTACCAAACACACTGCAACCCTTCCCATAAATTAAGTTGCATGTTCATGAATGTTTACTTTACAGCATGTAATAAGAATAAAATCTTTTAAATAAATATGATGAATACGGCTATACATGGTAGTACTTTACCTTGCACTTTTTTGCTTCAAGGCACTTAGAAACCCCACTGGATGAAGAAGATTAGATAGATCGATTGACCCAGATATGCTAGAATTAAGGTCCTTAAAAAATTTCTGGGCAATAGCAGTTCTAAGAAGTAATCCTTGTAGGTAGAGAGAAGGATCTTTGGGACCATCCCATTGGGCCAACCAAGATGAAGGTATCTGAAATTGAAAGCAAAATAAGACATCACTGATAACTAATAAAATTTTCATATGAATATTGTGATAGGAAACTTTTTTACATTAAAAGATAATCTATTAGATAAATAAGAAAAGCTAAAAATTATTAATCAGAGAAACAAAAAAGAATATTTTTCTTTTTCCACCACCCTCCTCACTGATGTTTCCTTTACCCATAGACAAATAGCATCTCCTCACCCTTACAGACCACCACCCAGATCCCTCTTCCCCCAACCAAAGATCTGAATTCCTTCTAACTACTTCATGCAAAACCCAACCATAGGTTGCACTAAACTCAATCCATTAGCTCCCAACACTGTCCAACCCACCCAGCATGCTCGCCAAGGAGTAAGGTGGGGAGGAACCTTATTCTACTGATTACAAGTATAAATGCCACATCAAGAAAGCAGGGGAGGTGAGTAACCACAAGACAAAAGGTTGTCCGCAGCATTATTTATACTTCTAATACAGAACTGCAGATGGCCATAATGTGATATCGTTGCTATTTATTATACACCTACAACAAAGTACAGTTGAACATCAACATCAGTATTGCAATTCTATGAACATTAGTGCACTGAAACCCTCTATTCTTCTCTATTCGCTTATTCCCTCACCCCCTGATATTTTCTCTTTCATGTCTTCCTTAATGTATCCTATGTATATGTCCCTTAATCTTCCCTTCTCTTTATTTCTAGCGCATCCATTAAGCTTGTGTCCAATCCATCTATTTCTTCTTTGCGGCATTATTCTCTACATTGTCCATTCCTCTTCTGCTATCTCATTTATTGCAAATTAATCCGAAAACAGTAATTTGGCATGTACATCAGACTTTTAAAAATAATATTTATTGAAATAATTTAACAATTGAATTAATTACAAACACCCACCCCCTAGTTGGAGAAAAACCCACCACGACACTAATCAAACCTGTGGCCTCTGTCTTGAGGTGAGGATGTTACCTCTGCGCCACCGACGCCGGCACATATACTTCCTCTTTCTTCACTTTCTCTGTCTTTTAAATGCTCAGCACCATATTTCAAAGGTTTCTTCTATTCTTTGCGGGCCCATTTTCCAAAGTTTCATGTTTCTGATCCGTAGAGTGCCACACTCCATGCGAATGTTTTGATGAACTGCTTGATTGATTTCCTCATAGCAGCTTTCTATCCATTCTTCCCAGACCTCCTCGCATTCCCTCATGATTTGGCTCCAAAATTTCTTATAAAGTGTTTCCATTTCTTGGATCCTTATGTTTTCTATACCTCTCTGTGAGGTACCTTATTTGAGCTGTCATTCATGGCTATTTCGATTTGACCACCTTAATCACGAGTTGCTCATCTGCTCCTTTGATTGTGTTATACATGGATATAAGAAAATTTTCTTATTTCACTCATTAAAACAGGGATGTATTTACTATTAATCCCTAGATTTTCATGATGGGCAATATAGGAAAAATGAGTCCTGGTGACTAAGGAACTAGGCCTAATCAGCTGTGTGTTGGGCCCGGCAGAAGAAAAGGAAAGGCTTCCAAGGTTGTCATCTCACAAAAACCTTGCAAAGCAATTTCGAGATCAGCAGCACAGACGATGCAGAAGAAGAAGACCAAATAAGTTAGGACTGGAACTTGGAATGTTAGGACAATTTTGAGAACTGGAAAATTATAGTATATAAAGGGTGAGTGAGAAAGAGGAAATATAAATATTTTAGGTCTATGCAATGTGAGAAGGATAGCGGGGAGTACTGGAGTAACAGATATAGAGTAATATACAGTGGAGGGGATGAGGGCCAACAAGGGGTTGCCATAATATTGAATAAAGAGATAGGAAGAAGCATAGTCAACATAGAGCAGACAATGGATAGTGTATTACTAGTTTAGATAGAAGTAGAACCGACGAACTTGGTCATGGTTCAGGTATACATGGCACGAAGCAACCATAAGGAGGAAGAAGTCAATAGAGTATACAATCATTTAGAGAATATAATAGGGTGTGTTACTGCAGGGAAATATTTGATAGTGATGGGGGATTGGAATGTGACGGTAGGTGAAAGGAGAGATGCTGTGAGAAGAAGTGATTATGTGGGGGATTATTGTTTAGGTATGAGGAATGACTGTTTGGAGAAAGCAATTGAATTCTGTAGGAGATAGGGGTGAGTCATCACCAACACTTGATTTAGACACCACAAAAGGTGCAGGCATACATGGAAAATACCAGGTGACTCAGAAAGGTGTCATTTAGATTATATTATGGTTAGGCACAGATTCAGGAACAGTGTGATCAATTTGAACAGCTTCTCCGGAGAGGATGCGGACTCTGACAACAATTTTGTTGTTATGAAGTGTAGCATCCATTTCAAAAAGATAAGGCAGGGGCAGCGGGTTAGGACATGGAATGTAGAAGCATTAAATGGATCAACAAGGAAAGAGTATCAGCAGACTGCAGTGAAAATCATGGAGAGAGTTAATTGCTAAGTACTACTGTGGAAAACTGGGAATACATCAAAAAAGGGATATTGAAAGCCGCAAAAGAAACTATGGGAACTGTCAATGGGAAAAGGACAAGGAAACCATGGATCACCGATGAGATGATTAGAAAGATAGAGAGAAGGAAATGGAATAATGTAAATACTGAGTTAGGCAGTAGGAAGTATAAAGAGTTAAATAATAAATTGAGACCGGTAACAAATAGAACAAAATACGAGCGGTGGAAGACGTGATGCTAGGATATGGAAATTTTCAGAGGAAGGCTGAAATTGGTGCACTATATGGGTTAGAGATAAGTCGGGTAAAATCATAGCTGGAACAGAAAAGATTCAAGGGAAATGGAAGGAATATATAGAAGAACTGTATGGTAAAGATCATAGGCCAACAAGCTTAGACATAGAAAGAGAATATGATGTTGATGACGATTGCTTAGGTCCAGGTATACTCAATGATGAGATAGAAAGGGAATTACAGGGAATGTAATCAAATAAGGCCATGGCAGGATACAACATTCCATACGGAACTACTGCAAGGTTTAGGAGAATGTGGGAGGTAAAGTCTACATGGACTGATTCATAGCATCTATGTGGAAAGAATCTGGCCAGAATACTTGGTGAGATCAGCGTTAGTTCCTATTCCAAAAAAGGTAAAGGCTACATCATGTGAGGACTACAGAACAATAAGTTTGATTTTGCACGCAGCTTAAGTAGTTCTTAGAATCATCCACAAAAGGATATTTAGAAGAGCAAATGATAACTTAGAGGATGAAGGGATTACTTAGATCACTGACTGAGAGGATTATAGAATACAATCAAGACATAATTGCCTGTTTTGTAGATTTCACAAAAGTTTTTGAAAGAGTGATTTGGGATAAACTAATGAGTTTATTGCAGAAAATAGGAATTGACTGGAGGGAAAGGGCGCTCATTCGTAACCTGTACATGAATCAGACTGCAAAGGTGCGATTGGGGATGGAGAGTCCTGATGGGCAGTGTCAGGAAGAGGTGTAGGGCAGGGTCGTCCATTATCACCAGTGCTGTTGAATGTATATGAGCAGGAAATGATTAAAGAGGCATGTGAAGAACTGGAGATAGGAATGAAAGTCGGTGAGGAATCCAATAGTCACTTAGGTTTGCTGATGATTAAGTTCTGGATTGTCAGTCAGCCAAGGGGCTGCAAGCATTAGTGAGTGAATTGGATATTCAGTAAAATAAATATGGGATGAGAATCAATATGAATAAAACAAAGACTATGGGATATTCCAGAAAGAGCCTAAAATTAGAATGGGACAGCAAAAACTGGAGCAGGTAGAAAAGTTTATTTATCTCGGAAGTGTTTTTGAGCAAAATGGTCAAAGTAGTGGGAACATAAGGAGAGGAATTGAACTAGGCAAAGAGGCTTTCACAAGTGGAATTGATGACCAAGACATTGAGTATGGATACTAAGAAAAGGTTCACTAAAACTTTGATATGGAGCGTAGTTATGTATGGCACAGAAACATGGTCATTGAAGCAGGATGATAGGCTTCGGTTGGACGCTTTTGAAAAGTGAGGGTGGAGAGGAATGAAAAAGATTAAGTGGACAGAAAATAATACAAATGAGGAAGGGCTAGGGATGGTGGGGTAGGAGAGGGGAATGTTGGGAGAAATGTTATTGAGACAGAAAAAAATGGATGCAAAGCATATTGATTATCAATGGGAATTTGAATACTGCGATAGAAAGGAGAATGCTAGAAATTCGAGGAATGGGCAGGGAAAGGATAAATGAAGGGAGAGAGGAAGCCTACAGAGATGAAGAGGGACTTCGTTGTACAGTAGTATGTTGGGTAGGGTTTTGTTAGGAGAGACCAGATAATTATTTGGTAATTTGTGCCCATCCAAAACCAATCTTAACTGGTAGATTATCTAATAATAACCTAGGAGATGTTCCAATTGCAGTATACATACTCCATTCATCTATTTACCATTTACTTTTCAGCAAAATTTCATTTTTCAATCAATTCTTTCCATCCAATTAACAAGCAAACATTAGTTATTATATAGTTTGTATAAAATAATTTACCTGTTGCCTCATCAAGGAATCAGCAATATTTAGGGTTTCAGAGTCAGCAGAAGTGAAACCCCTGATAACCTTGCTGATACTTGTCAAACATCTATGAATTTCTTGGACCAAAGTAACACCTTGTGCATATTCAACGTGAAAGAAGTCCGCAATCGGGTCACCAACTATTTCTGGACTTTCAGCCTTAGCCACTGCTTTGCTAGAAAATATCTTCATGTTACTCTGCAAAAAATATTCAGGGTCAATTAATAATGTATATTCCCTCACAACTTTTACAAGAAAACCAATCAATGCTCTACTTGTAGCAAATAATTTAAGTGATAATTTTACACTAGATTCTTTTTTAGTTTTAAACCAGTTTTAATATTCAAGTTTATTTTACACTTCTGAAGTAATAAATCCCTGTTGAAAATAGTGCATACATTAAATGCCTGATGAGTGTCTTTAAATGCTCTTTTATACAATGAAAACGGGATAGCTAAGACTGTAAACTTGATTGGCACAAAGCTGAAAGGAGGTGGGGAAAAACAAAGTTATGAGTAAAGGGTGGGACAGGGAACACACACTAGGTCACTAGGGTGTGTTTAAGAAACAGTGACCTGCGTATACCTGAATCACACACTAAAAAGTCAAAATAAATAAAAAATAAATAATAAAAATTAAAACAAACTCACAGCCTCTCGATCACTAGGGTGTGTTAAGGATTAACAGCACTCCCGTAAATTGCATTCACACACACAATCAGGGTTTGCAAGGATCTCTCCTCTGACAGTGAACCGGCAGTCACACAAATGAATGCCAAGTAACAATACAGATGTAACAAAATAGGATGGGCTTAAGTAAATAAGTAATCACTCAATCACTCGGGTGTGTTAGACCTTTGTGAATCACATTTACACACATACTCAGGGTTTACAAGGATCCCTCCTATGGCAGTGACCCACCAATGGCACAGATGAATACAAAATAATAAAACAGATGCATGCACACTTTCACTCATTCAATCAATCACTCAGGTGTGTTTTTCTCCGAAAACAGTGACCTTTGCGATTCACAAGTACTCACTCTTTCAGGGTTTACCAGGATTCCTCCTAAGCCAGGGACCCGCCAAACATGCAGAAGTAACAAACGAAACAGAATGGACGTACATCAACACGCAATCACTCAATCACTCAGGTGTATCAGACCTTTGTGAATCGCACACACTCACTCTTTCAGGGTTTGCAAGGATTCCTCCTATGTCAGGGACCACCGGTCTTGGCTATCCCGTTTTCATTGCTTCAAGACCGTAGGTTCGTTCATTTTATATTTACACTCTTTTATACACTTTTTATTCATTCTTAAAATTTATATTTTGATTTCCAAAGCTCACTCATTAAGCATAATTAATATTTTTCGGATTCCAAGAAACTGGAGGAGATACCACATCAATAACTTTTAACAGAGTCATCCGCTAAATGTGCATTACAACGTAAAAATTTCAGATTGTAAAATTGTCTCTTCTTTTTCCCTCTTCACCTACCGATGATAAATTAATGAATGCACAAGTGTTGCAAAAAAATTACAACTATTCAGTAATATGAATATGTACAGTGCAATGTGATAAGATCATAATTTAAATTTAGACACAGCTTAAAATAATATATTCTCAATGATAAAAAACCAAGCACTCATAGCTATAATCCTTATTTAATTCAACCTCAAGTAGTATTGCAGTAGCTTCAAGAGGAACTACATCATGTATACCTATCAACATTTTCTCCATTAAATTTGCACACCAAGCTAATACATAAACTCACATTGTGATTGAAATGAATAATAAAAGAATTATTCTCACCTGAATTAGTTTCTTCCACATAGTTAAAATGGGAGACATTTGTGCTCTTAATTTATCCCTGTCAACATCTATCTCACTTTTGTTTGAGTGGATAAGACCTAAAATTTACATAAAGATGCACACATATTAAACAAGCTCATATTTTGCATGCATGGAAATTTTGTCATTCATAATGTTATGTTGTTGTTGATTACACTGGAATGATTAATATGGTATAGAACTCATAGGTAAGACCATTAGTGCAGAGATTTTATGCGGTATCATTGGAATTGATGAGGCTCCAAAATTCACCAGGGCAAATAACCACTGCAGCAAATGTATTCAAGGGCTGAATTAAAAATTCTAATGATAGCAATAAATGAATTAAATTACATATTACATGTCTATGTTAAAATTACCTTTTAGTTTTTCAATTATTTTTTGGCTTGCAATTCTTTGCCAGGAGCATTCAACATTTTTTGGCAAACCAAACTGTGAGGGGTTGTCACTGTCTGGGAGCTTCTGAACCAAATCCAAAAATTCCTAAACCATGTATCATAGAAATTGAATTAATATTTTGGTACACTTATAATATAGACCCTTTCATCAATAATTTTACAATTTTTTAACTGAGCAAATATTAATTGATTGTTACAATTTTGGCCAACTAAGAGTAAATTTCAAGATTAAATTAAACAGATAAAAAACTTCTGAGAGAGTAAAATAATATAATTACCTAATTACAGCTTTGAGAAAAATTTTCATAACACTAATAACTGACTGGGTTACATGTATAACTGGGCTCATGTTGTAAATTATAAGTTTGGAAAGTAAGCATATAATATTAATAATTATCTCAACCATAAAACTTAAAAGTCATGCATATTGCCCAAGACTTAGCAGTGCCTTGTATTTTTGCTATTTCAACTTACTGATACTTGGATTAATTGATCATTAAATTAGGTAATCACTATGAGGTAGGCTTCATATAAAATAAGTTGACAAAAAAAAGATTGACACACAATGTAAAAAGCATCATCCATGATAATTAAATCAATTAAACTGCAATCCAGCTCTTATTTAACCCTTGGTCCTCACTCCTCCCTTGCTCATGAACCCAACCTAGTTTGGACACTTAAGTTAAAGCTTTGAAAAGTGACACTATTGTTTATATGTTCCCATTTATCATTTTATTTGGTTATTCTAGATCAGTGAAATTTCAAAAAATTTCCTGACCACTCAGTTTCTATTCAGAGTAACTTAACATACAAGGATGCTCATTGTCCGAAAATCTAAGTTGCCAACTCTCTTAAGATACATACTCGATAATTTTCTTTCAAAGGCAGATCTAATGTAGGGCCAAGGAGCTTTTTTTGGCCTCTTCCTGTGAGCATGTTGTATTCAAAATATTCATGAAGGTAAGATAATAATACTTTTAGGTCATACACATTATCAATATGACCTCCATAAATAGCAGTTCCACATAGACCATGAACACTTTCCAATCCAACCTCCACATCTGTAAGTTGTAAAAATAAGAAAAATCAGGAAAAAACACTTGTTAGCTTTCAAATGGAAAAGTCATTTTTAAACTTAACATGACTTTTTGTCATCATTAAATTTAATCTCAGTATACATGGAGCATACTGTCACACACTTAATTTAAAATAATAATTACTATTATTTATAACTGATAATAATGAAAATATTTTTTAATTTAATTCTTACAACTCATTCATCCATTCTATTTCAATTCATCACACCCACCTTTGCTAAATATGCCATCGAGTATGAAAGAGGCAGCACGCAAATCACTATCGCCAAATTCATAGTGCTTATACCATCCTTGCGGTATGAAATTTCTTCTCTCTTGCACCACAGCATGAAACCATGCCAGTGTAAAAAGAGCTCTAGCTCTAAGCACTCCATTGCTGCCTCTTCCAGGACAAAGGAAATTGGATCCCCAAGTTGTGAGGGTTCGTTGCATATTCTTCTTCACTCCAGGAGGTGACTGAGGGTAGAAAATCATTAAATTTTACATATACTTAAGTTGTAAAAATATCAATTGCCATATTATCAGATGTTTGCCAATGTGCATTAGCAATTGGGCAAACTCCAGGCAGATCAATATAAAAGATGGTCCACATGCTCAATAAAAATGCTATGCTCTATTAAAAAATATGATCTGTAAACATATGCTCAGACATACTAATATTAAAATGCATTCACTGGAATAAGGGGCAAATAAATATTCAAGGGTATTCTACTCAACTAAATTGGGCTGAGTTAGCCACAGCTATGCAGTTCATTGCAGCCTCAGTTCATTTTGTTCTCAAAACATTATTACCATACAATTCATTGGCTCCTCAAGTAAACATTTGAGCAATCAAAGGGATAATTAGTTAATTAAGACTAACATGGCTTTATTTCTAATTTCAGAATGATATTTTTAGATATTCAGAGTTAAACTTGATGAACTAAGGGTTACCAAGAGACCATGATACCTATGGAAGACTCTTTTGGTTGGTAAATTTCAATAAACCATGTTTTTTCATACCACATGAATAGATTTATTATTGCTCATCTTCCGGACCCCCTACAACTATTGATTCATTATAAAATTACAGAGGCACTAATGCACATTTTCAGCCCAGTCTAGATTAATCCCTAAATATGCATAAATTGATTTGAAGTGATAAACTTTACCACCAAGGCTGTTTGGACCACATCACTCCGCTAAAGACATCCATCTAATCAGCCTCACAATTCTAGATGATAATTCTAAAAAGATTTTGATCCTTACCTCAAAGGTTACTTTCAAAGATGACCTTGCTAGAGTTTGGGAGAACTCTGGATGAGGTTCAGTAATCAACCACACTCTGAAATTCTCAGTTTGCTTCTTCGATGAGTAAAGGGATCGAAGTTCCCTTTCCAGAAAGGGAAGAAATTCAGTAGCTAGGTGCAGATTTTTTAGGCAAACCCATTCATCCATACTATGGGCTTCCCTCAGCTGCTGGGCCAAAGCAGTCCAACCAACACTTCCTTGCTGCCCCAGTGCTACCTGTGAGTTGATTTTCAATCCTTATAATTTATAAAGAAAAACCTTTACAGATTTGTGTGTGTGTGTATGTATATACACACACACACACAAAATAAATATATATATTTATATATATATAGATATATATATATATACATACGAGGGTCATCCGGAAAGTAGTACCCGTTCGTGCCGCATGAAGTGCTGACGACGCGAGTAGCCGCTGGACGAGGTCAGATAGCTTCAGTGGCTTGTCTGCCTTCTCTGAGCCAAGTTGCGTGACGCTAGTATTGCCTGTGTTGTTTCTGTGATTGTTTACAATGTTTAAAAAAATTGAGAACGCCGCCAGTTGTGAAGTGAGGGCAGTGATTAAATTCCTCAATGCAAGAAACGTTCGCCCATGTGATATTCATCGCCAATTAAAGGAGGTGTATGGAGACAATGTAATGGACGAGTCGTCTGTTCGGCGGTGGTGTCGCAACTTCAACATGGGGAGGGGGAACACACACGACGATGAGCGTTCGGGGAGACCATCTGTCATTACAGACCAACTGGTGAGCTCAGTTGACGAATTCGTGAGGAACGATCGGCGCGTCACAATTGATGACATCTGTGAGCATTTTCCCAATGTTTCTCGAACAATTGTTCATGAAATTGTTAAACACCATCTGCATTATGCAAAAATTTGTGCAAGATGGGTCCCTCGCGTATCTCAATGAGCTGGCGGCGAAGGACTATGCAGCAGGAATACAGAAACTTGTCACACGTTATGACAAATGCCTTAATTTGCTTGGAGATTATGTTGAGAAGTAGTTTAAAGTATCCTCTTTCAAATAAAATTTTTTATGTTTGTTAATATTTACTTTTGTGTCTTTATTTCACGAACGGGTACTACTTTCCGGATGGCCCTCGTGTGTGTGTGTGTGTGTGTGTGTGTGTATATATATATATATATATATATATATATATATATATATATATATATATATATATATATATACTCATTTACATAGAAACAGATATAAGGAAAAGGGATAGGAACCCATATAAATGACAAACACAGGAGAATTGGGGAAGGGGGAATCAGGCAGATCACATATGTAAAAATATTTCCAAGACCGGGACTTGAACTCCAGATCTTTCCACTTGCCGGGAAGAGGCTCTTAACCCGCCCGGTAAGTGGAAAGATCCGGAGTTCAAGTCCCGGTACCATTTTTTGCCTTGTCACACCCTCAACCCCTACATTCCCACTTACCACAACAGTAATCAACACATGTTTAATTAAGACATCTGGGGTAAAGGAGCCAGGTCCCTTCCTTAGGCCACATACTAGTTCTCAGTATATTCTTGGATCCACAAAACTGCACAGCTTGAGTATAACTGCCAGTATTCAGGGTAATCACTTAGCTTGAAACTAGGGACCCTCCAGTTAGATAGATAGTTAAACAATATCCACTGGGCTACCATACCCAGCCTCACTTAAGTATCCACCCATTGGGCTCTCAATCAGCCATACATTTTTTTTGCACAATAACAAAATATTATTGGCCATTTTCGGGTTATTAACAGCAAGGCTTAACAGCTTTTAACCATGGAACTTCTAGCTGGACATATTTCTAAGTCTCTTCAACATAACCTCTTCTGTTCAACACTACCATCAAGAAATAACCTCATCCAGCATTACCAAAATGAAACTAGTAACTTCCTCATACACCAAATCTTCCATTTCCTATTCCCATATCCCCCATTATTTTACCTCATCCGAGTGGTCTCTTTTGTCTACTGGAAAAACTGGCTGGTCCGTGGTTGAGGCTTTTAGGGTTCATTATCATACAATGTCCCACCATCTTTGAACTGTGGTACCCACAAATGTACATTTTTCTCATCCATAACATCACCACCGCATGCCTCACTCAATTGCTGATTGATTTCAATGGGCATTATACCACACAAGTAGAGAAAATGGATGATGCACTGCTGTTGAACTCTAAACAATGCCATTTTACAATTGAAAATGCTTCTCACTCTTGCAACAGCTATACAAACCCTGTGATCTGTATGGTGAAACCTTCTATTTCTTCATCGACATCAAACCACACAAGCTGCTGCAACAATATGTGGTAGGGGTGTCAGGGAACTAGCCATACATGTAGAAATATAAGTTCATGCGTACAATTTAATACACGTCTTCCACTCACAAAGATTATTTTCAGCTCACCCACAGTTTTCTATTCTGTCCTAGTCCATAGGATAAAATTAAGTGATCTTAGAACTTATACCTCATAATATGTCAATTTACCAATTATTAAACCCTATAATTCCATCAATAATGAATCAGAATCGTCAGCAGTTAATAAAAATGATAGATTATGAGATTGAACACATGCCAATGAAATTGCATAAATTTATTTTGGCAGAACAAAAGTATCACAAAACAAATTTACCTCATGGTAGTGACCATCTCCAACCACATCATGAGCAAGTGCTCTTAGCTCCTCCGATGGATCTGTTCCAGGGGAAACAATAAACAATATTGGCTCTGTAGGAAGGGCCTCTCTTAATAACCTTCGCAGGCTGATAGGAGGTGGAGAAAGGTCATTCAGCCCTGTCAAAACAATGGTTTTTCATTACTTAAACTAAAACTAATGATGTCAAAAAGAAAGGAATGATTGGCCAGTCCCAGGGTTAAGAAATCTGGTCAATATTATAAAATGAAAGAACAGCATACATGTTTAAGGGCAGAGTAACACTTTGGCAAATGCAGCTTCCAACACTGTAGATTAACATGATTTATATGGTACTTGAATGTATGATGAGCTTAAATGAACACAAGAAGTAATTTACTTTTGTGTGATTTCCTTGAAGTGAGTACCTATTTGCACTTTAAATGCCAAGCAATGGCTGCCAAGCCTACCAACTCTCAATAACAAATAATTCAGTGCTTTTCACGACTATTTTTAATTTCAACTTCAACCTGAGTTTTTTTTTTAGTTTTTATATCACATTATGCTTATCAGATAACTTCCATCATTAAAATGACATCACATTCTTAATGCCAAAGGATTTCTTAGTCCCAAGGATTACTTTGCGTTGAAAATATCTTTCTTCCTAAAAATGTAATGCAATTATTGCATACTGTATAAGTTGTCAAGGCTTACTGTGAAGGTACAATATGATTTATGAACATTCAGCACTTAGCAAGATGTCCAAAATGTTGGCCCACAGTGACAGCTATCCAGAGAAGCAAAGAAGTTCTACTCCAGAGCAATCCTAATATCTTTTTATCTCTTCCCCCTCCTATCTTCCTCCAAGGGAGAGAAATGGAGGGAGAAGAAAAATATATAGCGAGGAATGAGCTTTCTGCCCCAGAAATATGTAGTGATCGACAAATGGATGGCCCAAAACTAATGGGTGTAGTCATAATTACCTACCAAGAGCATGCTGTGAAAAATGTGTCATAGCAGTATGAAGCTGATCTGGAATCAAAGTTTGGGCAACAAGAACTTTCTGGAATGGTGTCAATTTGCTCATTTCATCATCTTTCTCATTCTGTTCCATGTTCAACTTTGGTTTGGAAGAATCTTTACTGAGATTTAACTTAGCATACAAATTTGGGAGCAGTACCTATAAAAAATAATGACAAGGTAAAAATTCCATAATAATTCTAAAGTTACATAAAAAAACACATTCAACACCTTGAGTACAGTACAAATTATTGCTAAGAAAGAGGAAAAGATTGCTATGCACACACACACACATACATACATACATATATATATATATATATATATATATATATATATATATATGTATATATATATATACACACACACACACACACACACACACACACACACACACACGAGGGTCATCCGGAAAGTAGTACCCGTTCGTGAAATAAAAAGACAAAAGTAAATATTAACAAACATAAAAAATTTTATTTGAAAGAGGATACTTTAAACTACTTCTCAACATAATCTCCAAGCAAATTAAGGCATTTGTCATAACGTGTGACAAGTTTCTGTATTCCTGCTGCATAGTCCTTCGCCGCCAGCTCATTGAGATACGCGAGGGACCCATCTTGCACAAATTTTTGCATAATGCAGATGGTGTTTAACAATTTCATGAACAATTGTTCGAGAAACATTGGGAAAATGCTCACAGATGTCATCAATTGTGACGCGCCGATCGTTCCTCACGAATTCGTCAACTGAGCTCACCAGTTGGTCTGTAATGACAGATGGTCTCTCCGAACGCTCATCGTCGTGTGTGTTCCCCCTCCCCATGTTGAAGTTGCGACACCACCGCCGAACAGACGACTCGTCCATTACATTGTCTCCATACACCTCCTTTAATTGGCGATGAATATCACATGGGCGAACGTTTCTTGCATTGAGGAATTTAATCACTGCCCTCACTTCACAACTGGCGGCGTTCTCAATTTTTTTAAACATTGTAAACAATCACAGAAACAACACAGGCAATGCTAGCGTCACGCAACTTGGCTCAGAGAAGGCAGACAAGCCACTGAAGCTATCTGACCTCGTCCAGCGGCTACTCGCGTCGTCAGCACTTCATGCGGCACCCACGGGTACTACTTTCCGGATGACCCTCGTATGTATATATATATATATATATATATATATATATATATATATATATATATATATATATATATATATATATATATATATATATATATATATATATATATATATATATATATATATATATATATATATATATATATATATATATATATATATATATATATATATATATATATATATATGAAAGAAGTCCGGTGGTGCCAAGTCCGGGCTGTAGGGCGGGTGCGGCAGCGTTGCCACGCCGTGCTTGGCCAAGAAGTCCGACACGACAAGCGCGGTGTGAGACGGCGCATTGTCGTGATGCAGCCGCCAGATGTTTTTGATCGCTGGCCGGACGCGGGCGACTCGTTTTCGAAGCCTGTCGAGCACTTGGACGTAAAATGCAGCATTTACAGTTTGTCGTTCAGGTACAAATTCGTAGTGGACGACTCCCCTTTTGTCAAAAAAGACAATGAGCATCGCCTTGGTCCGAGATTTGCTCATGCGAGCTTTCTTTTGACGGGGTGATGATGGGGTGTGCCACTCCGCACTTTGTCTCTTCGACTCCGGGTCGTGCTCAAAGATCCACGTCTCGTCACCCGAACCAACGTTTTCTAAAAAATGTGGATCATTTTTGCAGTGATCCGCAAGTTGTGTCGCGATTTCCAAACGATTGAGTCTTTGATCATCACTGAGCACTTTCGGCACCAACTTTGCACATGTTTTTCGCATCTGTAATTGCTCCCTAATAATCTCGTGCACTATTGTTTTTGGCACATTACACTGCTCTGCTATCATCCGAACACTAAGACGACGATCAGACTTCAGTAGGTACATCGCGAACTTTTCGCACATTTTCGTCGGTGAGTGTCGTTGATGGGCGTCCAGGCCGTGGTTCGTCGTCGACCTCTTCTCTGCCCTCCACGAACATCTTGTGCCACCGAAAGATCATGTTTCTGGACATGGCTGACTCCCCGTAAGCCTGGTTAATCATACCGACAGTTTCGGTAGACGATTTCCCAAGCTTTACCACAAATTTGATGGAATAACGCTGCTTCGGCATCGCGTTCCGTGACGTGGGTCGAGCGTGGAGGTTCGCGTTAACAGAGCTCCTCACTACACCACAGCTCAGAGCCGACTGCCTTTTTCAGCGTCGCTTGCCAACATACCCCCCTCCAATCGCAGCCCGTCAGAGCGGTGCTGGGCGCACCTGGAGCGGCGGGAAAAAATCAGTACACTTATTTTCCGGACGATCCCTGTATAGTTGCGTTAGGTAAAAAAGCGTTTACAGAATAGGGTAGTTACTGACTGGTGCTCTAAGTGAAGATGTAAAAAAAGACCCGTGAAAACTGTAATTTTAACAGTTCTCATAAACAAACATAACTTGGAAACTTGGTCGTTATGACGAAAGGTTCAGCCGTACATAAATGTATGTGGATGTATTTAGGAATGAAGCAATACATATTATGGACGAGCGGAACACAAGAAAACAAGTTTTTAGCACGTTAAAGGTAGACAGACAATGGGTGAATTTCGATGGGTGACGATAGTTGATGGTTTAATATATATATATATATATATATATATATATATATATATATATATATATATATAATGGGTTCGACATTAACGCAAATTGAAATGTTTCAGAAAAGCACTTCGATTTTTTAAATAAATAAATCAAATTGATCAAATTGGACAATATTTAGACAATGGCATATAAAATTACCTTCGACTGACATAAATTATACACTCTATCTTCTTCTACCCATTCAGGGAGGTTTAATTTCACTTTGGCCATTTCACCTTTGACATCAGCAACAGTCTGGCTGGTAAAAAATTCCCATTCCTAAATTTTTGGATAAAAATCAGGATTAGTGAGAGTGCATGCCTACACATGACAATTAAAATATGTAGCAGATGTCAGTGAATGATAATAATAAGCACTTATTAAAAATAAAATCACAGAAAATTATAAATAAAACCACAAATCAAAATTCCTGACCCGAAAACTAAAGTCGGTAGTACATAAATGTAGTTGTTTGCCTTGCATTGATGTCACACAAATATTTATCCATCCTTAAAATATAACTATCCAAAGAAATATTACATGAACATGGTATGGCTTGAAAAAAAAGAATAACATGAAATGAAGTTTTTGCAAAAAAGAGATTTAAAAAATTACTTTTACAATTTTCCTTAAGCATAACAACTGTATTTTACATGTGTGTGGAGTTTTTGCTCTTTGAACTTAAGATCACTTTTACCAATGTATTAAACTATAAAGTACTAATCAATCATATGATGATTAAAGGAAAGTCATTACATGCCACAGAATAGGAGTTTAGCAAAAAGTAATGCCTCTGAAAAATCAAGGGCTTGAGATTTTCTCAACTAGAAATTCATGATTAACATTACGTTTCTTCTCAAAAATGCTCATAAGACATAAACAGTAGCCAAAGAGGATAGTAATGATTCCAAAAACTTCACAACCATCTTGTTAATAAGCACCTAAATCTCCCGAGGACAGCAGACAAATCTAGATTAAGCTAGCAGAAAGAACAACTCTATGTATGACGCTATGCATATGTGACCAACTGCCAAAAATCAGGTCTGGTTGATACTATTCAGGACGAGTGTGCAAAATTTAGGACTGGCTACCATAATTCAGGACTGGGTGCCATTATTCAGAGTATACAGTATAAGAATGTCACGCTAAGTCCAGCTGGTACAATAAAATTCTATTTGCACACTAAAGGGAGGAAATATTCTGTTCATGTTTACTCACTTTTCACACCATGTCAATTATTTACTTGTATTCAACTAATTCCTAAAAAAAGGTACACACAAACACCTACATATGCATAGAAACAGTATAAAACCATAATTATACATAATGATGATAGGCATAGCACATAACATGTTAAGGCTTTTAACTAATGATTCAGTCACAATCAGAACTCCAAACAAAAGGAAAGAATTAGTACATGAGAACTTTCAGAATTGAGAGAGAATAACTAATACCATGATTTTCATGGACAAGAATTGACTTAGCTTCCATGATGTGGGAGAACACCAGTAAGAACTAATAAAAATCTCTAGGGGACTGTAATAAGCTCAGTATGTACTCTAAAATGATAAAAAATAGCTATAATAAGAGTGGGATAAACATAAAGTACACATTTGTAAGAACTTACCTTGTCCTTAAACATATACGGAAACATTTTGTGTGCCAAATGAAGGGCAAACATTAGCCTATCACATTTGAACAGTGAACGACTTATATAATAATATGAATGGCCAATTAATTTATTTTGAAGGTCCTTAGTCCTCAAATCTTCCTTGTCCTACATTTCAAAGAACGATAATAAATGAAAATCATATTAGTGCCATATAAATAATGATCACATTGCATTTTTCTAGCTCAAAAAGAAGCAATTAAAATCTAAAGTTTAATTAATATACACTTTTACCTCATTTTCTGCAAGAGCTTTGTTCATTAAAGACATCAATGCAGATGTGGAGAATTGATATATGGAATTTATCCTCCTTAGTTCAACAGTGGCAAAATACAAAGCACTGCCAAAATCTGCCAATGGGCAATAAACGTCATACTCCTTCTTGAGTTCAGCACGGAGATTTGAAGATGCTGAGAGAGACTGAGTCACTGCAGAACTGCTAGTTTTTGTTTCATTTAGTGAGTGCAGGAGCTCCTGTGAGTAAAGAAATAGAACAGAAGCATTTCTAAACTGAAAACTGAATTCCTACAACTCACACCTGTATAGCATAGTTGAAAATACATAGCCTCCACTGGCCACTTTCTTGGATCTTTTCAACTATTTCTTTCTGTTTCAACTATTATTTTTCCTGACTTATCTCTGATTGTTAACACAGATTTTCCCGTCTTGATTCCTGACGGCCAGTCTAATTATATAACTCAATTGGGCTAATGCCAGGTGCATAAGGTATCAACCAGAATATATGCCAAAATATATGATGATGTGTTATCATTATCTTTCAATGAAGTTATTTTGCCTGCACTGTTGTGGCTAGTTGTTAAGAAACAGGGAAAGAGATAAAACTATACAATAATAAGGCAAAGTGATCTACAAGATTTTTATGCAAAGGGCATGACAATGGTCAAATTCCTGAAAGACTAAAGAGATAAATATAGTGGCAATGATGGAATGTGATCTTGATGTTAATCAATGAAATGGAATATGAATACAAAAATGTAATAAATGGGAATGTATCAGAAAATTGGCAGAAAGTAGTTTCAGATTGAACACAGAGTTTTACGCATGAAATTCCAATATCACTAATTTACAGTGAAATGGTACATGATGAAAAAGGCAAACAAAAGTTCTCACAGCGACATCCATTGGTCTATGGCTGATATACTCTGTCAATAACATTCATCCATAGAAGCTTCACTAAAATTCAATGGAATCAAATGTCATTAGCCAAGTTGTGAAGCAAAATCAGAGATCAGCTGTAATATTTTTACATATTTTAGCAACAAAAACCAATGTTATCATATATTTTGATGGTGGAAGGCAAAAGTTAAGCATGCAGGAGATCATTGGTGAACACCCATTGCATCATCACAACTGAAAATTACAAAAGGAAACTATTACCATTTTTCTGAAGTTAAGCTCTCTTATATTTAAGACAAGACTTGAGTGATCAATTATCTTAGTATTGGAAAAGATTACATAAATAGGATTATTCATTTAAGTATGCACTATCACTATTATAAGTATGCACAAACATTATTTTTTCAAAGGTAAATAATAAATAAATCACTACTTGCTAAAGTTATGGAATAAATCAAAATTATATTTTATTTCATTTTTAAATGGGATCTTCTGGCACTTTGGGACTCTAATGCATCATATGGAGTCATTAGAAGTTGATGGAGATTAATAAGGCCAACAAGATTAAAGGGGGAAATGTTCCACGGGGTTAGGTGTCAAAATTCCAGATTATCTGGATTTTGCCTAAATTGGACAACCACCAGCCTGATATACTCTGGATTACTGAGTTTTTATAGACTATAATAAATTGTTTGAAATGTTGCCATCATACGTTAGGGAAGGATTACTGGAAAACACTATGACAACATACAGGATATGTTTTACGTACAAGGAACAGCAAAATTGATTTTTTAAATATAACTTGTGATACTAAGTTAGACATCTTTAAGAGTAAAACATTCACATTTCAAAAGGCTATGAGGAACCTCCAAAACCTCATAAAGTTATATATCAGAAATAATGACATTTTTTATCTGAAATTTTCAATGTCAATGACATTTTAGGCAAAACTGACTGGAAAATCTCGGGTTCTGAATCTTGCCTATGCTTGGAATCAGTCAAACATAAGACATCATGATGACAGGTATATTTGATCAGAAAAATCATTATTGTTAATCATTGATAAATTTCAGTTTCATCAACAATGCCTTTCCTGCTGATGGGATGATTTGACACAATAGGTCACAAGTTCCACATGTAGAGTTTTATGGATTTCAACAGACTTGGGCAAATTTTCAACATTCAAATGAATTTCAACACTTTTTTTATTTTGATGCAATTTGCCAAGGTGAATTTAATAACCCATATAATAAGAAAAAACAAGAAGAAAAAATCTTTCCACCAGAGGCATTTGAAAATTCAACAAAAAGTCAAAATTGATCCACTCTTATGAGGATGACATCAAGTAATGTAGTAGCATGAAACAACTTTGGCCATTGGCACTCATAACTTATATTTGTACTTTATAGGAACTATATTTTCACCTTATTCTGCAATATATCTCCTTGTGCACCAGTCAATTCCTGCAAGAGGTTTTCCTGAAGTCTCTCTAATTTTATATTCCATTGTTCTTCTTCCTTTAACAGCTGAACTCTTCGAGCATCCAGTTCTGGCTTCTCATGTTGCAGTACTCCATTGAGTAGCTTTAAAAAATCAATTGGGTAAGTCAGCTGAGCGTAAAAGTTAAGTTTTATCTGTAAAAATCAATGCTAGTTTTTATTACTAGAATTATTTTAAATTTTTAGGCTAAAAGAGAAAATTTGGAAATTTTTATGTTGAAACTGGGGGAAATTCCATTTTTCAGGGGTTCTCGGCTACAGCTAACCAGCTATTGAAAACTTCACTCTACTATCTTCAGCCACTTGGGTCCAAAATTAATATCCTCTTACCTCATGACATCTGTCTATACTGCAACAGAATAGAGATATGATTTTCTTTCCCTTATTTTTTTAAAAGTCAGGGTTTTAAATTTGTTTGAAAGTAACAGTTGGCATTATTCAAGATATTTTTAGAAATTAAATTTTCATTTCTTTTACTTTTTATATCCTTTGTTTCCATCATTAAAAAATATATCAAGTCAATATAAATGACAATGATGAAAATGTTTTTATCATCAATTTCTGAATCCTGATTTTAATCATGTTGTCAAAAACTGGAAAAATGTGAAAAATACTTTATACACATAAATTTTTTAGCTAGCCTCTAAGTAAATCATTCATGTCATCTTTTGCCTGAGTTATCCTAGTGATTTACCAGTAAATGTCATCCATTCTTATTAATGATCACTCCAAGTATAACTTATAAAATCTGTGCAACCTTTCATTCGTCTTAAAAAAAAATTTTGATCCATTTTCTGCCTGAAAAATAGTTCCATTTGGATGAAGTCTTAGAAATAGTCAGAGAGAAAGAGAGTAACATTTAAACTAACAAACATTCCAGATGTTCCCCCTCCTCTTTAGCTGTAGAGAAGTGGGACCATCATTCTACAAGAACTACAATACAAGTATTGCAATAACTCTGTGGTCAGTCAGCTTAATTTTTTGAGTCATATCTTTTCTCATTGAAATTCTAAGATCTTTTCATAACTTTTTCCAAAAACATTACTGAAAGGCATTTTTTTTAAATTCAGCTATCAGAGTTGTATTAGAAACAATGAGAAGGGATGATGAAAAATGAAAAAGCTGATTTCACAGTTATGAGCAGCTATGGTTCAATAATCTAGAATGTGGTCTGTTTAAAAGGTTCCCGAACTTTTTGAATAGTGCATCACCAGTTGGTTATTTTTTAATTTGCTTGGAGTGGGCCTGTTGAAAATTCCTGCATAACCACCTTCAACCACTACATTGATCTCTTGTTTTATTGATTAGTTACAGCTGTTTAGGTAAAGGGGTGTTTGTGGTAAGCAGCAAAAAATTGGATCTGTGGAAACGAGCTATTTGAAGGAGCAGCATTGTTCTGTGAAATTCTGCATGAAACTCTGCAAATCCTCGACGGAAACTTTTGAGTTGATTACCATGGCTTACAGTGAGGATGCTATGAAATGTGCCACATGTTATGAGAGGTTTACCCAGTGCAAACAGGGGCAAAAATCAGTGGAAGACAAGTAGCATTCCAAAAGACCAACAACGTCAACTCATGACCCCCACCTCAAGAAAGTCAATGATCTTGTTCACGCAAATAAACATTTCACTGTTGGAGAACTTGCAGAAGAGTGTGGCATCTTGATTGGTTCATATAATGAAATCCAGATTGAAAAATTGAGGATGCACTGAGTCAATGTCAAATTCGTGCCTTGCCTGATGACATCAGACCAGAAACAAGTACCTTGAGTTCAACTCTATCAAGAACTGTTTGATTGAGCTGAGAAGGATGAAACCTTCTTGTCCTGGATTATAACAGGTGATGAGTCATGGGTTCATAGGTATGACATCAAAACAAAAGTGCAATCTTCACAATGGATTGACAAAACATCCCCCTAGCCCAAAAATACTCAACAAGTTTGCTTGAACATCAAGGTGATGTTGACTGTATTTTTCAATGCAAAGGGGGCTGTGCATCACAAATGCCAACCTAAAGGCCATATGGAGTACTACCTGGGGTCATGAAACACCTAAGAAAGAATCAGGGGAAAATGACCTGAACTCTGGAGGAGCAGCGAGTGGTTCTTTCGTGTCTCAGAACTCATGAGTTTTTAGCCAAAAACAAGACCGCTGTGCTTCCTCACCCACCCTATTCCCCAGACATGGCCCCATGTGACTTTTTCCTGTTCTCTAAACTAAAAATCCCACTCAATTGAAAAAGATTTGCCACCATTTCAGAGATAGAGAAAAATTAGACGAAGGAACTAATGAGCATTCCAAAAGAATTGTTCCAGGACTGTTTCAAAAAGTGGAAACACTGTTAGGACAAGTGTGTACATTGGGGAGGAGACTATTTTGAAGGATACCCTGAGCAATAATTAGTTGGTGAAGTATTTTTTTGGAATAAAACGTCCGGGAACCTTTTGAACAGACCTCGCATAATGGTGATAAAGAGTTAGTTGAATTAGTAATACTCTATCCGATAAAACTTTGTGGAAATGGTTCATATTGAAATGAAAGTTGTAACTAAGTTTTTTCACATAAAATTTATTTCTCGTAACCCTGGATTTATTTAAGTTCCACATCATTAAGCCATGAGAAATATATTATTGGTATGCTAGGGATTAAGTTAGGTTTTGGATGGATAAAGACTATACAATGGTAAAACAATACAATTACTAGCCTCTCCTAACAAAATACAACCTGACACTGAACACTACAACAAGCCCCTCTTCAACTTAATACTTCCTTCTACCCTTCATTCTGTCCTATCTGCCTATCATATTCCCATCCCTTAGTCATTTGCCTAATGTCCTCCCCTTTATCACAGTCTTCAACTTCCCATTGCCAATCAAAATGCTTTGCATCCATCTTTCATGCCTCCTTTGGATTTCTCCCAAAATTCTTTCTCCTCTTTCCGCCATGCCTAGAACTTCCTTGTTTTCCAGAGAAATGTAAATTATGTAGAAATATTAAGTTATGCATTTCATTTCAATTGTTTGTTGAATGCCAAGTTGAAAAATTGTCTCCATAAATTTTTTGAGTCTCTTAGTTGGGTGTCAGGTACATCTTTTGCATTTCATAGCCTTCAACTAAGACCCAACCAAGACTAATTTAGGGACTCTCTTTTCTATTGAAAAGTGAGAATGATTGAAAAAGATTTCTCGGCACCCTAACAAAAATTCAATTTTTTTACTTTTTTCCTTGAAATCACAATGGAAGAAATCATTTTCAAAACTACAATATACTTATTTCTGGTGAATAATTCAACTAACATAATGATATTATTTACCGCAATGGAGTATATAGAGTTTTTCTAACTTGAGTACAATTAACCATGCTCAGTAACAAGTGAGTAATTCATCAAAATTTACACTTAATACTATGAAATGAAACAAACTGAGGACTTTGACATTATATACAAATAATTTAGAACTTTATTTTTTTTTGTTTTTCCAAAAATGACAAGCAAGATATCAATCTAGTTTTATTCATAGAGAGTTTAATTATTTGTAGCAATGGCATTTGAATGTTCAAGGTAATGACCAGCTCAACTGGTGTAGCAATATTCTCTGAGAAGATTTGCCATTCTGATTAGTTCTCAAGAGTGCTGCCAAATTCCAGAAATAATAAGTTTTGCACTAATATTTGCACCATTACACATTAAACCTAAAAAGAGAAAATTATTATTTGAGCATACACAAAAATTATTTCTCACCTGACCAGAAAGTCCTGCTTCTGTCGTAGTAAAATTCACATAAGTGATAACTGCTCCAACACTGGGCAGTATCTTTGGGGAATCATTATGAGTAATTAAGAAGAGCCTGAAATTTTCATTGAAATCCACCAGCTTGTCCTCAATGGGCACAACCCGCCGAGTACCTGAGTAAAATACATAACAATTTTACAATAAAAATGTCTAACCTGATAAAAAGTTTAAATAAAGACATTTTCATTTTCCATTACAACATCAAGTTGCACCATAAATTTGATATGTAATCGCCAAATATTATACTACAACCTTGATATATGAAATCCCTCCGAAGTATAGGAATGAGAAGGGGGTGAATGTATTCAACATCTTCCACAATCAGCACTTTCCCAAATCTGTAAGTATAAAATCACATTACCTATCGCATGTAAAAACACAAGTTATATCACATTAAATTCCTTTTTCAAGAGTATATTGCATTACCTCACTGCCAGTTCTAATGTTGTGTCAAACCTTTCCAATTCCTGAGAGACAACCTCAACAGTCTTGTCTTGCATATGTTTGGTCAGCCAGTCTTGAGCAAGTAAGCCAGGGTCAATCAAAAGAGGACACATTGGAATCTGTAAAATTAAAGGTTTCACTAAGAATATACTTTCCTTGAATGCACAATAGCAAAATTTCTCTCAAGCTGATTAAGGACAAAATTATTTCAAGTACACAACATTCCTTCATAAACAAATACATTTTTAAGTCACTAACATTGTTTTTCATGTTTGTTTGCACACTTATGTCTGCCCAAAAAAGCCATAAAACTAACTATCTTGATGAAAGTTTAAGCAGAAACATTTCAATATTCCGGCCCAGCCATTCATTGTGCCAGCAGAATACCAAATTTACTGAAGGGAGAATTTTCTCCAAATAATCAAAAAAATTCACTTTATATTATACTCTGCTGTTAAAATAAAGATCTCCTATATTAATACACAATTAATTCAATACATTGGCTGTTTGCGCTAAACATAAAATTTTACGGCAGAGAAAGAATGATACCAATGGCTATTTCCCATTCTAATGAGAACATCCATGATAGCAAAGCTCAGTAATATTTTCATTACCATATTTCTTATTCATTTATTGTAGTTCATTGGTACCTTATAGGTCAACTTACCTGCAAATTAAAATTTTTAATCCCTTATTGATCTAATAATATTGCTTTTATGGTATACCTGATAGGTTCTGGACCATCAAGATCACTACTTGCTAATTTATTTTGCACCACAGTAAAAATGTATGATTAAAGGGACCCAAGAAAAGACAATGTTCAAGAGAATGTAATCAGCATCACTTTTTGAAAGTAACTCCACATTGCTAAATTCAAATTCCAAAGTTAATTTTCTCATTAGATAATAAAGACTGATCACAATAAATGAAAACCAAAGTTTGATATTTATTAAACCTAATGAATATTAATTGTGTGATTATATTTAACCAATATGGCAGTATTTTCACAAATTTTCACATTGAGAAGGGGGTTGCACGTACATGGGTTTAGCTTTGTAATGCAAACATAAAAAAGTTGAATAACATCATGCAAGATGAGAATTGGTATGCCCCATTTATTAGATTTACATAGCTAATTAAGTTAAGAAAGCAAATCAACTGAGAGAGAGAGAAACTCATATTCACAGAATTTTAGTATCATTCATTCAATTAAAAGATTTGGATTTGTGAGCTCTGGATTAGGTCATAAATATTTTAAATAAGTTTTAGCACTCCAAAACTTTGATTCTATTTGCTAAGATGTAAGCCAATTGAAGTTTTTATCCTTCTAAATGGTTCAAAGAATGTTTGATCCTCATAAAAAAACAGAAATGAGAACCTTGAGAATAGCCACTGCATTCTCAGAGGAGAGAGAATCAGTAGAGAGTCCCTCAGCTTGCCACTGAAGCAACTCTCTTTCAGAAGACAGGAATGAGCAGAGATCAAACATAACTGCTGGCTGTCCTTGCTCTCCTCTCCATTGAGACACCAATTGTTCCCATCTGCTGGAAATGTTTTTACGCAAATCTTCTGAAGAAGGCAACAGGTATGTTACAAAAGCTGAAGCAAGTAGAGCTTTCATAGGTAAATCATTCAACTCTTGCGATAACTCCTTCACCTGTTAATCACAAGAAAATCAAGTAGATGATTAGAATATGAATATTCTATGAGGAAAACACTGAAATCAAAATTCCTTTACTTTAAGCTTCACCATACAAACATGTTCAATGCATTTAAAATTAAAACATGACTTACTTTTATTGAGGAAGAGTGGTAAGTAAATACATGCTATTTTCTTGAATTTTCAAAGGTATTTGACAAGGTTCCCCATGGTAAACTAATTAATAAATTAAAGCACACCAGCATAAATAGGAGTACAACAATTGGGTTGAAGGCAATGCCAGAACAGGAACAGAGTCTTTGAGGGCACTACTCCTGACAGCATATGATTGACCTTGGGTGTACCTCAGGGAAGTGTAATCGGGCCCTTGCTCTTCTTAATTTTTGTTTACAATTTGAACCATGAAGTGAAAAGCAAGATTAGGATGTTCGTGGATGAAAAAGTGATTTAATAGGAGATTTCTGGGCAAGAGAATAAACTAAAAAAAGCAGGGGATGTAGATTGTATTTTGAACTGGTCTACAAAGTGGGAATTGACACAAAAACATAACAAATGTTTATTAGTAAAGTTCTTTAAAGAGCCCATAGTATTTGTTTACAAACTTGCAGAAGTTGACATGGTAGTAGTTACTTCGGTAAAATGCCTAGGTATGATTATAACTTACAACTTATCATGGGGCCCCCATATACATAAAATATACAGGCAAGCAAATAAAAAATTGGTATTCATTAGATGCATTTTAGGTAGGAGTTATTTTAAGATCAAGGTTCATTGCTACCCTGCTCTGGAGAGACGCCATTAAGAATATGCTTGCAGTTTATGGGATCCAATTGAAAAATGCCTCTTTCAGGAAATTGAGAAGGTTGGCGAAAGGTGGCACAATTCATTAAAAGCTATTACAACAAAACAAAAAGCATCACAGAAATGCTTCTTGAGTTAGTTTGGGAATCATTAGAATAAAGGTGATTTATTGAACCGTTGGACTTATTAAATAAATTCAAAGTTACTTTTTTCAGTTCCAGGGTCTCATTAATTATTCATATTCCAACAAACATTGGTCCTTTAGACCATCAATATATAATTTGAGAAATAGACACCAGAACTTCTTCTTCCAATGGATAAGACAGAAGAGTAACTACTGGGTTGGAGCAAACAAAAATGCTACTTGCCACCTCCTTTGCCAATGGAATCATTAGTTTTACTTATATTCATGCATTTTACACCAATGTCATGTGTTTTGTTGGCAAATCCCTTCCTGCATGGGACTGTCACCTATTGAATTTGGAGCCCATTGCAATATTTCCTACCTTTTTTGTTGCTTTCAAATTCCCCCTTCCATCCCTCGTCCCCCTCGGTGAGGATGATGCCTCACACAGTCTACTGACAACAGCAGTAGTAATTTTTATTTGGGGAGGTGACAGCTGAGGTCATTTGCACCATTAGGGATGGACAGGAGAGGGATAAAGGGTGGAGAGAAACCTGGTGTTGGCATTAGCTTTCTCTTAACAAAAGGTGCCAAGGGGTCCGCAGCTAAACGTCCCATCTGACAGACGGTGTACTCACTCAAAGTGCCCTCCACAAAGCACCTCAAGTAGGGATCAGGATACCACAGAAAAATATCAATATCTGCCGCCGCTGGAATTTGAACCTGGGCCCTCTGAGGTGGAAAACCTGAGCATAAGCGACTGCTCTATCCCGATCCCCCCCAACAGCAGATTGTCACATTTCCTACTTTTGACATTAGGATGGGAACCATAAGTTGCATGGTCATGGATTAACACAACTTTTCCCCTTCTTACTTTCTATATCTGCATGCCCTGTCTTGGTTTGTGGTGGTCTATTGTGTAAGTGGTTGTAGTTCATTTTTATTCTCGCCATTTTAGTATACCTGAGAACTTATAGAGTGGATGAAATTAACACTTGTCTGGAAGAAAGGTTTCTGCTAGCATGTATTTGGATTTGGAACTTTTCAGGGTTTTTTAGTGAATGTTTATCTCTTTTCCTAGACCTTTAAACAACCTTACTCTCGCTCATCCCTGGCCAGTGAAGAATGGTAGGCAAGTGGATGTTATTTTTCTTGGATTTTCAAAGCCATTTCATTTCCAACCTAGTACTTTCACCCCCTGCCACACACATTTTTGATGGAACATTAGGTATTTATGTAGATGTAGATGAAATTTAGAATCAGATTCCTCCAATAGCTAGTGTATGGCTTGCCACCCTGAGGGCCAAGGTTCAAATCCTGGCAGTGGAAAAATTTTTCAGAGGTTTCCTAATCCCTACTTGAGTACCACCTGGGAATCATTTCACTATTTGGATAGGATATTAACTTATGGCCCCTTGATATTATTTGTGAAGAGTAGACATAATGCCAAAACCAAGTTTCTCTCCATTCCTTTACCAATTCCCTGAACATCCTATGTTCCTCATAACAAAAGACACCTATCGCAAATGGCACAAATTATTTCAAATATTGTTCTCCTATGCCAATAATAACAACACGGTATTTATTAAGTTTACAAAATTGAGCATCAGCCAGATGAATTTTAACCAACGACTTTTCAGGTTTCTGTCATTTTTGGGTTTATGATCTAATTGAGCATTATTTTTTCAAACTCAAATTCCTTTAACAGTGCCCATGTCATCACAATATAGTTTAACTTGTCTGGTATATAAGTGCCCTTAGAAGAAGAGTAGAGCCAATTTAATCCAACAACACACTTTGAAGAGATATTTCATTGAAAAATTATTTCAATATTTAAGATTATTATGAATACCTGTAGCTTCCAACGCTGGTATTCATCTTCTAATTGAGAGACCAATCCTTCAGCAGCCTTCAGTGTATTTTGAGCATCACCTAGTCGTACCTCAGTTTCAGCAGCCTCTCGTGAGAAAGTGCTTAGTTGAGCTTGCAGTTTTTGGACATTTCCCTCAACATCAGCCAATCCTGAGGCCAAATTAGCAAGTTGATGCTCAGCAAATTTCAGATTCCTGTAATTAGAGTTCATACACAGTTCATATAATGAAAATATGGGAAAATACAATCAAATCTTGATCCGAGTAAATGGCATGCACATCCATTTAGCGTAGAAGTATGAAGACTATGATGGTTGTATCAAGTTGTAACATTTCAGGGGCAAATAAAGTCTGATTAATAATTTACCAACTCACATCTGTGACCAATTGAAAAGGATTCATTCATGAAGACAAAGCAAAATCGAGTATGATAGCCTTGATTATATAAGTTTGACTGAGGTTACCTTGAATAACCAAAATAACCAATTATATGGATGGAAGGAAATTGTGTATGAATATAAATTATGGCATACAAGATATTGAAAAAAAAATTTGTCTCCAGAGTAACTTTATGGAATCTACATAACAAATTGAATGAAATTATTGATTTTGTAAGGGTGGTCCTCACAGAAGCCAACTTAGTATATATATCTTCTGAGCGGGGAAGGGGAGATTGATCAGAGAGGGAGGGGAAGGGAGGGTGGAGAGGTACAAAGGTTAAAATGTAGATAGGAGAGAAAGTGAATTACAGCTTTCGGTGTCAATCATTGGCTGTTAATGGGGGTTTAGCTTGGGAGGGGGATACACCTTATGGGGAGCACTGGACTTGAAAGAGTAGTAGATCCAGGAGTGGAAAGTGGGAAGGATACACAATTTTGTTGGAAAGTTCATCCTTGCAACAGACAAATTTTAAAATTTCCAACTGCTCTAATGTAGTCTATGTCTATGACTTTTACTTTTCAAATGGAGAATTTTAGCCACTAAGTCACTTTTGTGGTCATGTTTGATGAGGTGGTTTGCAAAGAGAGCTGTTATGTTCTTATTCTTTACATATATTTTGTGCTCTTTTACCCTTTCTTTAAATTTCGGTCCTGTTTGACCAATATACTTTTTGGAACACTCTGAGCACTTTAATTCATACGCTCTACTCCTCTCATCTTTGGGAACTTTGTCTTTAGCGTGGGAGATCAGGTTCTTAAGGCATGAACTATTTTAAAAAGCAAATTTAATTTTTTCTTTTGGTAAATTCTTGATTACTTTTTGAGAAATATTCCCTAGATAGAGAATTCTTCGCCATTCGGCAGTGGGATCTTTTAAACATTCAGGGTTGTATATGCTGATTATGGCTATTTTAGTATGCATCATCAATATCATACAACATATATTTACATTAAAGTAAAAAACATCAAAAATATCACCTTTAAAATGAAAATAATTCTCCTTTCTTTCCACCAAAAGCGTCTGTTTTCCTACACCCACTTACAATTTCTAACATTTGCTTGTCTGAATTGAACAGGCTTCATGCTGCCATGACAAAAATAATTTATGCACTATGCTGGCACACATGGGAAAAGATAAACCTATACCTCAGATAGCATAAATAGAACGTTGGAAAATTGGGACTCAAATAATCAAGACTCTGCACAATATTATGAGGATTGTTCAATAACCCCTTAGAAAATCCAAGAGCCAAGCTTGTAGTATCAGAAAAGTTTTCCTTTTAGTAAGCCTCATCTCTCACTAGACTGCTGTCAAAGGTTCAGCTATAGCCATTCCATGGTTTCATTTTCATAGTAGATTGAAGCAAGAAACTTTTGTCTGTTTATAAAAATTGTTAAAATGAGCTTTGTGCAGTGATTAAATACTTCTATTGAGAAGACTTAAAACTGAAAGAGATCAAAGGCAAGTTGAACAGTTTACATGTCACATCTGCAGCTGTGTTTGCGACTGTTTACAATTGGGTAAATGAGTTGGACTAAATTGAGTATATGAGACAACATCCACCATATTCATTAGATGGCCTTCAGAGACTTTTTTAATTTCTAAACTTGAAAGAATCACTCAGCTGAAAACAATTGATGCCAAATGAGGAGGTCATTGCCAACACAGATGTCTATTTTGAGGATCTTCCAAAATCCTACTTTTTTGGATGGCTTAAAAAAGTTGGAGAAATGTTGTCAAAAGTGTATTGAGCTAAAACGACATAATGTTGAGAAATAAAAAAATATCTACCAAAATAATTTGTTTTTCCATTTTGCCAAAGGACTCATTGAAAGATTTATGTGCATTAGTTACCAGCAGTTAGAATAAAATCGGTTAAAATTGTCTCAGTTTAAACTAGAAGTTCTCATGCATTTCCTAAATAATCAGGAGAATATAGAAATTTTGAGGAGACAAGACCTCACAAATACATAAGTGATCCATCTGAATGCTTTCTCAAGTACTATAAATTACAGACACATCAAAAATATTAATAATTACCACAGTGCATAAAGTGTACATGATTCATTGGTACAGGAATTCATGTCCTCACTAGTTAGTACCACAATACTGATGATTGGGGAAGTTCTGTAGGAAGTTTAGCATGGAAATTTCAACAGATTATATATGCAAACTCATGTACAGGCACACATCAAAAGAGTGAAGAAATTAATTGTTAAGTTAATATAAAAATTGCTTAAACTCCCACTAAAGTATACCGTCTTGAAAACCTTCCTCATCCTTTCAATTTCCTTACTTGCTAAGCACTGCTTGCTCCTTTTCAAGAGGTCGAATCTTCTCAAGGACATGGGCAAAGCGCACATTTGCTCGAACCCAAGTAGCTAATGGGGCAGCAGCTACGGAGGCCCTTTTGGCAACTTTTGGATTGAAAGACTCAGCACGTTCCTTCAACAATTCCTCTACTGCTTCACGATTGTCACGGAGAACAACATGGGCATCAAAGGCTCTGTGTAAACAAGCATGCCAAAAATAATTCAATTAATTAAAAATACCATTCATTCTTAGAGTTAAGGAATAAGAATTAAACGCTCTTTTTTAAACTCAGTTGTTTCCACCAACTCTTTGCTAAATATGGATAGCAAGAATGCCAAACCTATTCATGAGATGCCATTTAGAGCAAAACAACATAATTTTTGTACTCATAGAACCTGGAGCACATGATTTTCAGGAAACAAAGTTCTTAATTTTTCTTGTTACACAACATTGATATACACACTGAGAAATTTATGTTAAATCCTTAAAATTTTATCAAATCCTAAGTTCCCCATAAGTCTAGTGCACACACATGTATTTGACTAGCTAAATACTTGCATGTACATTTTAGAAAACCCTCAGATGGGCAATCTAACAAACATTTTGCTATCGATAGGCTGAATTTCAAAAGCATTAATTGGTAGCAAGGATGATTCAAATTTCCATACAGGAAAAAGGGATTTGAATAATTTGAAATGATTCGTTAAAATGTACAATGTAATATAATAGTAACTCAAACATATGCTGTCATTCACAGTTATAAATATTATTGGTCATATTAAAAGAAGCTGCAGGAGATGCCATGACAGTAACTTTTAATGAAGTCATCCGCTTAATTAATTTAAAATGTGGATTACAATGCAAATATTTCAGAGTGTAAAATTCATGGGCCTTGACTGGGATTTGAACCAGGAACTGGCCAAGTGCTTTAGCCAATTAAGCTATCTAGGCATCCTCTCACACTCTGAACTTTTGGTGGATTTAAAGGAACAAAAATTTCAGTATGTGAGAGGATACCTCAGCAGCTTAATTGGCTAAAGCACTTGGCAGCACATTGAGATTTCCGGTTCAAATCCCAGTCAAGGCGAATAATTTTTACAGTCTGAAATTATTCCATTGTAATTATTGGTCATCTTCAGATGTAATTCAAACAGGCCCCAGGTTTTAACAATCATTTTATGTGATACAACTTGATAAATAATCATCTGCCCTATTGGCAAATGAGGAGATTTGTCTAGTCCTTCTTGACTATGTGAGTATAAAAGAAAGGGGGAAACTGGATTTTCAATAATTCACTAAATGTTTGAGAATAGACATCATTAATTGGTAATTATATCATGGATGTACAGGTGGTTCCTAAACTATAGATGAGATGTTCCTATGAACATCTTTTAGTCAGATTTCTGTGTTAGCTGCATCCGTGATGTGTGTGCATATATGGTAGTAATGAGTAATAATGAAAGGTATAATGTATACAAACGACAAATATTAAATCGACTTAAAAAGGTATGTCTTTTACAGCAGATGTGCAAACTGCGTGATCACCTGATTTCTTCTTTTACACCACGTTTTGCCAAAAATATCTTCATGCTATTCCAAGATGTATCTTGTATTCCCATTAATCTGAGCACTCCTTCTAAGATGTCTCTCACCACATCTGGAGGAGCACGCAATGACCGAATCTCAGACAAAGCCTCCGATTTGATTTCACCAACTGCCTTTGAAGCCTCCCTGACAAGAGGTTCCACTTCTGACAGTTCACTATCAATTGCAGCTTTCCTGAAAATGGAGAAATTGAAATCAAGACATACATATTTATTCCTATTGGTCAACAGAAGTGTCTGTTGAAAACTGACACTTTTTCATTTTACATCTTTAAAAATGTTCCTATTTCATGCACAACACTGTCATTTTACTGAGAACAGTTCACCACAAAAATGCTAATTTTTATTAAAATAGCCACAAGATGCACATATCATTTAGTAGAATGATTATAAAGTCATGAAAGTCCTGAAATAGTGCTGACTTATGTGAGGGTCGCCTTCTGTGAGTAATGATGAAAGAGCCTTTGCTCAAGAAGCAATTTCAATGGAGGGGAGATTAGAACAGCGGAAAACATGACATAAATACAAGAAGCCAGAGAAGAAGCAACTTAAAAAATGAGTAGCTTCAATATATGCTCCAAAAACAACTGTGCTAATTTAATGATTTAGGCTAGTGAACATAGGTCTAGTTTACTTCAATTCACACTCATATCTGGAAGGGGAAAGACATGGTAAAGGTAAATGACTCATGAATCATCAGCTTTAACTCCTCCCCTTTAAAATTGAGGAGTTTTCCACTAGCAAATATTGCTGTTAGCTGCCATATTAACAAATCATAGTGCAGCTGAAATTTATGGGAGAATAAAAAATCTAAATGGACTTATGACCCCTCTATTGGAGGTCATGAATTGAATCTATAATATATGTACATCATATATAACTCTGTGGCATTTTCAGTAATACAGTGTTCATTTATGCACCAAAATGATACAATCATGACCTGAAAAGCCAATTGACTTGTTACTTCTCACCCATGTATTGATAGACTGGCATTATATTTTAACAAAACTTATTCAAAAATGAAACTTTTCACAGAAATTTGTTAGGGAAATCTATCCATGACAAAATGAAAAATTAAGAAATTTCAACAGGTGAAATGCTAGAAACAAAAAAATATTTGACGTTCATAAATCTCTAATCTCCTACCTTTCCACCAGGACTTTGTTTTCTTTGATCATTTTCTCCTGCAATGCTTCCATTTCACCCTTGTGAACATTGGCGCCACGCATAGTTTCAGCAATGGCCTGCAGTGCTTCACTGGCTTTCTCTTGCTTCTCAGACAATATGGTTTTCTGAGCTGCTGCCTTAGCTTTCAGGCCATCCACTACTGCCCTTGCCTCAGTTAGTTTGGCAACTCCGGCCTAATCTCCATAAAAAGTAGAGAGAATCAGAGGACCAACAAATTATGAAAAAATTGCTGAAAAGTAAGTTGGAAAAAACTATCAATGGATAATTGGCAATATTAATTTAATGTGTGCACAAGGCACGCCCCTTATGCCTTGCATTTCTCAATTATCTGTCCAACTCTGTACTTCCACTACCTATTTATCTACTGGCAACCTATCTTCAGATTAGCTAGCCGAAATGGTATAAGAAGGCAGGATGGTCCAGGAAAGACAATCAGTCAGATTCAACCAGGAAGCAACAAAACACTGTATCACACCAAGTAACTATTTTTTATCAATTCCAAATGCAATTTTACAAGGTCATGGTTTTGAAAGAACACACGCCAACCCTTAGTGCATAGAATACTGATTAATTGTCAGGATATAATTATGTGTACCCTGGAGCCATTGCCATAGCATTTGTTACGGCCATTGGAGCCAAAACATCCTTTGACATGGTAAATAACTCTCTCCTCATCAAATGTCCAGATTTTTACAAAATGAAATTCCACTAGCCATGGTGTGGTACCACTGTACACATCAATGGATATTAAAAAGTTGTTGAATGTAACTCTTTATGCCATATTTTCTAATCATACAGTATCTGTAAACACTTCAAATTCCTTTTAAACCATCTCAGATGAAAAAATATGGTAGCTGAACTATAAGGATGCACCAACTAATGACACCTGTGACTCTAGGACGGCTGGGAACAGTTGAGGTAACACTATAATGACATAGTGCAATATCAGTGTGTATAGTTTTAGGGGAGGAGACACAGTTTCATATTACAATATACCATATTGAAATGTAAGTTCACATTCAAGAGCATTTAAAAAGGGAAGATGGATGAGAAAATTTAACAAATATGCTATAAATGGGACAAAAGGGATAAGTCATATGACATACTGAAACATGGAAATGAAACCATAGGAAAGGTAAATAGGAAAAGGATAAGAATGCCGTGTATTACAGATGGCATGATTAAAAATATGGATGCAAAAGGTATTATGAATATCAAACCATAATTGAAGTTGAAAGAAATGATGCGCAGCCAAACAAAAAATAAACTTGAGAAATGAATAAGGATAAATAAACATGGTGAAAAGGGCAGTGTGAGGAGATTAAGTTTATAGAGACAGAGCAACACTTTTGAAATACACATGAAGATGTAGGAACTGCCAGGAAGTAAGAAAGTAAAAAACTTTCACATTATGACAGGCAACACCAGAAAAGTAAAATCAAACAGTAAAATATTTAGGCAAGATGGAAATAAGAGAGAGAACTACAGGTCTACAACCTGCCATAGAGATATAAGGCCAGGGTATATAGAATACAATATGTCAATGAGGACAGCTTATAACCAAGAATATTGAATTGCAAAAAAGAAATATTATTAAAGTAAATGAAATTGAGCAAGGCTGCAGAGCTAGATTATATAATATCTCTATGAAATTACTTCATAGTTTTGGAAAATAAGGTAGGAAGAGTTTTAATGGGCTGCTTCATAGTGCTTATGAAGAAGATCATAGGTCAGAAGACTTGAACTGATCAGCTTTAGTACCATCCCGAAAAAGGGGAAAGCAACTGTATGTGAGACTATATTCATAATGTATAATAGGGCAATAAGGTTGATTTCACATGTAGCCAATTTGTACTGAGGATCAGAGCAGTCACCAAGATTAACTTAAAAAATATCAATTACGTACAATGCATACTATAAAAACCCCATACAGTCATTAAAATGTGTGATTAATGACTATTAAGTTTCTTGGTAAAGTGCCATATCTAACACATAAAGTAAACACAGTGACGGCGACCCTGTCCTGAAAGTCAAGAGGAATAAGAAGTACTAATGATTAAAACAGTAATAATGGGTGCTTCATATAGTGATTTTTTAAGCATTGTGAATACCCATTATATCAAGTTTCAATGGAATATAAAGATGTGATCCACAGGAAAAGGACCATTTTATAAAACTTTATAGCTAAGCTCTCTACATATAAATATAAATCAGTACAGAAATATACCTACCTTGAGCCTCTCCTGCCTGGATGAAATGTTTTCCTTCTTGAAAGCAAAAATATGTTGAAATGTTTTGATTAGTGATAAATATCTCCATGGAGTAGTTAAACCTTTGGGAGCAGAAGAATGTATTGCACCAAATAATTCCCAAGGAACTATTTCCTGAAGTTCACCTAGTTTATTCTCCAATTCTTCAGCGCTTCTAAAATAAAAGTATTTATATAAAAAGAAAATCAACTTATTACATTAATTTCACCTAGAATTTACAAAATGATTAGCCTAGATTATAATTCTAAACCATATTCCTCATTTTCAGGATTTCAATCTCATAAAATCATGTCACCATTCAATAATAAAATACTTAAAAAATTAAGGACAGAAGTGAACTGTCACAGCTTGATTCTGTTTCAGATTTATATGGTAGAAATGAAGAAAGCAATTAAAGGAAAATTCAATAATTCAAAAGTTTAAAAAGCCATAATGGGTTTTTGTCACAATTTTATCATAGCAAATCTTCTACATTATATAAAACTACCTAGAATTGATAATAATAATAGCAGCAATATTGTCTTGATTAAGCATTATGTAGCATTGAATGATCATAACAAAATATCTATATCTCTCCATGGGAATCAATGCATCAGAGTTGAATTTTGGTGACCCCTAGTTGGTATAATGCCATGATTGGATCCCCTGGCACCTTTTTATCTGACCAATTTCCTGGAATCATGAGTCAAACATGCATTTGACTATGGACCAAGAGATAGTGCCATAATTGGCCTGACCAAAACCATTAATTTTTTCAATTGAACAAATGGAAAAAATGCTACTGGCTTGATATGCTTGTAACATAGAGCACTATAATATTAAACAATACAGAATGAAGCATGTATGATCAATAGTTTTCATACTGCTCAAGCTTTCCCATTCACATTACCTGGCAAAGAACCAATAATAATTTAAGTAGATCAGAAGTAATCACTCTAAAGATTTGCTAATTTAGCCAAACTTCAACCAGCAGCTTACATAATACTTATCCCTCGATTACAATAAACATATGACTGATCTTATCTAATATATAACATGCACAAATAGGAGATGCAAGTAATGGCACAATGTTCACAGTGAAAACATACACTTTATGAGAACTAGAACTACAATTACAGTTATCAGTTAAGTGATGAATAATTTTATACTGCGTTCAAGAAAATACAAACAAACTTAAGAAGCATGACCAAAATAATCACTACCTTTCACACATCATTCGAGGGATGGAGGCCATGCTGAAGTCACTCCAGCTATCAAGCCACTGCATGGAGCACTGCCTCACCAAAGCAGGATTGCTTTCTAATTTTGTGACAAAGGAAGGGTCTGTGATGTCCATTACTATAATAGCATGTAGATTACTTCTAACCCCTGAAAATATTAATTCAACATTGAAGAAATGCTAGTTATGAATAAATATTTTCAAATGCCATAAAACATGAACATAGTGGACATTTCAGTTTTCTTCTTTCCAGTTGAAAGTAGGAATTCATTACATTTGAAAGGTCATTAACATTGGTCATTAATGCTTTCACTGCAGGTGACGCACTAGTGCATCCCCCAATATCAGATGGTACATTCAGTGGGCAGCACCTCATTTTGAAATGCTATCAGAATTTTGGCAAGGGCACTCAAGTTTTCTTTCTGCACCTCATTTACTGCTCAAAATCTCAAGGAGTGGCAATGAGTTAAAGTTCCATGCTTGTATATATTTCCACTCAAGAGCTTATGAAAAAATTCTTGCTAATGAGGGAAAAAATAAATTTGGAGCATTTTGAAATGAAAGCATGTTCATAAAAGTTTGGAAGTGAAATTACTTCTCAACATTACTCCCCAAAGCTTTCATTGAAAGGGGGTTAAACTAAAAACAATGAAAAAGTATGAAACGGATGGGAAGGTTGCCACCCTACTGTCCGACACCCCTATTCAAATCCTTTTCTCCCTTCCCGTTACTATGTGGTCAGAGGCCGTGCATAATAAATATCTCATAATGCTTACAAACCTGTGAGTTTGCTGGAGTAGGGAGAGTTGGGAACCTGGGGAGGCCAGTTGCACCAGAAACTCACATATTAAAATAGTCACAAGTGATAATAGACACCCCTGTCTTACTCCTCTATGCAATACTGCCCATCCTGACTCTACATCCCCCACTCACACCTGAGCAGTCTGGGACATGTACAGGTAGTGGATTAGCCTCTTATCCCATCAATCTACACCTATTTTCTGCAACAAATTCATTCATTCCACCCAATTCACTCTATAAAACACTTTATCAAAATCTAAGAAACAGACAAATACATCTTGCTTGCATTCTATACTCCTCTCTATTAGTGACATCATTACTGCTGTGGTATTATGTGTACCTCTACCCTTCCTAAAACCCATAAAATTGAGGCTCTCTGAAAATGCAAATATTCAGGAGGAACTGGGAAAGAAAGTGTGCACACATATAAAGCCATTTGATAATTACTGCTGCACATTTTCAAATACTACTACTATATTAATAATACCAGTGGTAAAAGCGTCACCTCCATTTAGTTTTCAAATTGTATAAAAATCTAATTCTTCTTAGAGCCCTTGGTGACTAAATAAGAAGTGTCATCATGTATTATCATGTAATCATTACATACTCTCAGTAAAGTAAGATGGAACAGATCCAGGGTAGTCATCATTGTTAGCCAACTCTTTTAGAGGAGAAATAATAGATTCAAATTCTTCCACTGTATAAAGTCCAGGAACCTGAGAAAATGTAAATATGAAGTACCAATAAATAAAACAACAATCTAATGTCCAATTTTAATTTCCACACACCTAACTGGTATGAATGCATGAACTTACCTCACCAGATGAGAGAAGGCTATTTATCATATCCAAAGCAAGTGAATCCTCCAAATGGTGGTCTTCCAATAAAATGTACACTTGTTCCCCATCAATACCAGCCAACTGCATGGTCTATGATTATATAATTTGAATGAATCATGAAGTGAAAATTCAGGATGAAACATGCATCCAAGTCAAACAAGTCAAATAAATGGATACAAATGGGTAATTGATTTTTATATTTTCATTATCCTTATTTGACAGGGGATGTTATACAATTTTAGAAGTTGATAATGATCCCTAAAAATGATTGCACAATGTTATCTATTCCTATTTCTCTGAGATATTAAACTTCAAAGCAGGAGGGTGCATTCAGGCGAAATTATGTGAATGTGGAATTCATGCATGTGAATTTTATAGTTTTGCTACAAAATATTTGCTCATTACATGCATAGAGTTTGAAACATACATTTTATAGATATTTCATAATGTTCCATCTTTTTGTAATTTAAAGAGCAGCAAATCATAAAGAGCTAACCAATTTAAAACAAAGGCCTTAGCCCAATTAGGCAATAACTATCCACTAAAACATGTGACTTGATAATAAAAATTGAAGTTCTCCAAATATCATCATCAGAAAATGAGTCACAGTCCATAGGTAAATAGTTTGCATAGCAATACTTTTGAAGAGACTAGAAATAAAACCTGAAAAAAATGCTGCTAAATACCTAGCAACTTTTAGACTAGAAACATTTAGACAGCACATTTCAATCTTTAGACATGGCCAAAAAAAGTTAAGAGTTGACATTTGCCCATATTTATTTCATAAGGGTGTAGTCAACAGGATGCCATATTCTATAGTGTTGCTAAATATCAATAAGCATGAAAAGAATGGAAGACAGTGAAGGAGAATGCAAAACTTGTCCTGTCAAATAAAATGAAAGGGATAACTGACCAAAAAATGGGAAGTCTAGCAAGTATCCAATTCAATAAAAACACTCCTAATTCAGTATATATTAATCATGGTAGTAGTGCAAAAATCATGGACTCTAGGTGGACAATGATTTTTAAAAAATTACTGACTCTCATGGTCTTTGAATACAACTGGAAACATTTCAGTTGGTGTTTTAGGGAGGTATTGACAGGGTAGTGAATACTTGAGATCATAAATTTTATTATTAATTCCTTTTCTGGGGATGATTACAACTCCCACCTTCCCTACCTCATGGTCCTTATGACCCATTGGAATCTTTTGGCAGAGTGGGTAGAGGGGGGGGGGGGCATGGACCTTTAATTAGAATTTTCAAAGTTTCATGCAGTTTCATTCAAAGTTTTATCTCACCACATGTGTATGTATATGCTCCCAGTGACATCCTGCATGAAATCATTGATGTAAAGTGAAACATTAACATTGACACAATCTGAATTTATGTTTCAATCAGAGCTCAAATTCATGTTTCTGAGTCCAGAATTCATTAAACTGTCATGGTTTGGTGCTTTTCTGTCACAACCCTGAAGAGTTTCTTCATCAATAAATAACTGTAAATGAAACAAGGATATACCACTAAACAACAGGAACAAAGGAACAGTTGAAGAAGTGGGTCTCTAAATGTTATCCAGCTCCAAAGAAGGCAAAGATGGTGAAATCAGCTGACAAGGTTATAGCTACAGTTTTTTGGGATGCTCATGGAATCACGTGAATTAATTACTGGCAAAAAGAACAAATGATATTCATAGAGATTTATGCGTTGCTGTTGCAGTTGTTGAGCAAAAAAATCAAGAAAAAACATCCTCAACCAAGGCAATGCAAAGGTGTACACATGCACAGTTTCAATCACAAAGACTATGGAATTAGAGTCTGAATTATTACTTCCACCAAATTCACCAAATTTGGCCCCAAGTAACTTATTTTTATTCCCAAACTTGAAAAATGGCTCGGCGGAAAATTATTCATGTTGAAGGTGAAGGTCATTGCAAACACAGATGACTAATTTTGAGAACCTTCCAAAATCCTACTTTTTTGATTGCTTAAAAAAGTTGGAGGAATGCTGGGAAGTGGGTTCATCTAAAATAAGATCATGTTGAAAAATAACAAATGATTCAGCCAAAATAATATATTTTTCCAATAGACATTTTGATTGCTATTACAGTGAGTGAAGAAAGGTAGCTACGAGAGAATTCTGAAGGCGGCAGAAGGAGAGGGTGAAAGAAATGTTGAAATGGATGGAGAGAACATTGAATGGATTTTGGATGTTTAAAGGTGTAACAGAAGAAAGAATATTAGATGGGTGGGGTATAGAAAGGAAGGGAATATTCTTTTTAGACAGAAAGTAGAAGTTACAAAGAAATGAAGAAAGAAATAATGTAGGGCTAGCAAAAGAAAGTTCTCGCAAAATGTAGAAGATAATTGTCATTATGAACTATAGAAAGCCTACCTTTTTACATAAAAATACCTTGAAAGAAAGAAGTTATCTAAACTAATCCAAGTTTGAAATAAAAAACTAAAAACATGCTCCAAAACATACCTGCTTGAGATCCTTAGAAAAGCGACGTTGGCCAGATCCAGGGAAAATGAGCCTTGCTCCTAGTCTGGATGAAACAAGCCTAACTGCAGACTTACGACCAAAGCCACTCCTTCCAGCCAAAAGCAGTGATCCACCATGGGTCGTCAGAGCCCTTTCTGCTTTGGCTACTCCCTCCATGAGCTCAGGAATCATGAGAAGGTCAAGTGAATGGCTCTCACGCTCTGGTGTGATAAAGAGATTCATTCATGATGTATTAATAGGTAGTATGTCCTGAATGTACATATAGGCATACTAAAGCATGATTTGATTGATACTTAATACAAAAACATCATAATCATGTTCATATCAATTCATGCTTTTGCTTCTATAAAATATTTCATGAAAAAAGTATATGTAGTTTGGTATGGAATGAGTGAGGTCTTAGCAATAGGCAAATGCAAATAACTATTTCTGGGAATTACTTTTCTGGTATGCCTTAAATCTGTTCCACTTGAATAAAATGTGATAATTATTTTGTATAGATTATCAATTAATATAATTATAATTCACATTTTATAAATATGTTGCAAATCATGAAAAGTTTGTTGATTGTTACATTTTTCCAATCTATATCGGTAACTCCTGGGAGAAAGAGAAAATCCAATGTTGGATTTTGACCTTTTTTGCTTCATATATATAACAGGAATTTATATGACACATGATATATCACAAATATGTTGCACATCATTTGCCAGGAAGTTGCCCAGATTTGAAATTAAATAATAGCAGATCCCATAGAAGTTGTGGTATGTCTCATCACAGCTGTTTGGATTCATTTGGTTGGCTGCTTAAAATATCATTAAGTATTAGGCCATTATAATTTTTTGAACTTAATTTGTAGCAGATTTGGGCAAATATTTAGGACTATTCAATTGGTTTTCCATTGACATTTATAATTTTAACAGGATAGGCAGAACTTTCTTTTTCAATATCACAGAAACCCCAGGAGGATTCGAAGCCATGCTACTAAGGATAATAAAAACTTACCATATTGAGAGATTGCTTTTTTCACAAATTCTGACCAGTCATTAAAATGAATTTTGCTCAGAGGCAAACCAACTGATGTTACTCTTGTGCTCTGCCTAGGAAAGGACTTAGTGCTTTGGCCTTCAGTAATATAGAATACCCCTATATGAGGGAATAAACAATCAATATTAGTACAACCGATAAAATATACATTTAAAAAACCAAAACATGAGAGTTTTATACAATCAATACATATATCCAAGCTTAGAAAATAAAATAGACACCTACAAGACTATTCTCTTACTTTTATGCAAAGTTGAATGTAATTTTTTTAATTATTTACAGATATTTCTGAAAAATTCCAAAGAAACTGCGGGAGATGCCGCAACAGTAACTTTTAACGGAGTCATCCGCTAATGTGCATTTCAATGCAACAATTTCAGAGCGTAAAAATCATTCGCCTTGACTGGGACTCGAACCCAGATCCCTCAATATCCGGTCGAGTGCTTTAGCCACTTAAGCTACCGAGGCGTCCTCTTAAACTCTGAAATTTTGGGGCTTTTAAAGGAACTAGATGTTATGACGAAATACCGTACAGTTTTATTTTCTAATTGAAAAGATAAGCAAATGAAACTAAAAGTCAAACAGGATTTTTGGCAAATTTTTTCAAGTTAATTAATCACCTAACTGATAATTTTATCATGTATTTTCATTGATCATCTGGAACCAATGTATTTTGTTCTGAATCTGTTCTAGTCTTGTAAGTATGATGGAAATGGGAAATTACCAAAATGACCATCACAAGTAGAAACTAATCTAGTGACATGGTATATCACAGTTACTGTCAAAGGCATTTATATAAATTTCAAATTAAGACAGAGGGAATGATATACAGAAGTTATGATGTCAGAATCAATCATAATGGAAATTGTGCTACCAGGAGTTAAACTGATGCCTACATGCAAGTGGCTGACTGGAGTATGAAGGAAACCCACACAAAGGGAGTTTTTTATGCACACTACAGTGATGGAGGAGTGTGCGTAAAAATAAATTATATAGCTCCTGGGATAATAGAGGTCCAACTTGGAAGACCAGTGATTCAGGATTGAGGAATATTACACTGGATTGGTGTTATAACACTTAGCTCCGAAACACCTGTAAAGGCATTACCATCATTGTTTGATCGATTACACCCAGAGGAAAATGGTGGCCACATCTTAAAGAGTGTCCATTCAACTCTGGGACAAGGAATAACTAGAGAAGGATTAAATGGAAAAGGAAGGTGTTATCTCTCTGGTGGACAAGTTGACTGAGTGGTGTTCACTGATGGTCGCTGCACCCAAGATAAATCAAATGATAAGAATATATAATGATTCCCCAAGGCTAAGCATATGCATAAAGCATTAATGATACTAGTTACCAATATTGGATGAGATTTTGCCTCATCTTAGAAAAGCCAAGGTGATGAGTAAAATCAATTCCCATTGAGGGCATTTTCAAATACCTTATGAAGAAAAAATCAATAAAATAACCACATTCATAACACCATTCGGAATAAACTATTTCAACCATCTTTCAATGGGTTTTTTGGGAGAGTATTTTCAAAAAAGAAGGTTAAAAGAATGTCATGAACATAAGCTGGGCTAGAGGGCAACGTGGACTCACTTGATATTGTGCTTATTATCAACAAATGCCAAAAGTAACATGATAAGTATAAAGAAGCAATATCATGGGGATTGCTGAGGGAAGGACTTACGCTGACTGAGAAGAAATGCTATTGGATAGTAAACACAGAGCCCAGGCAATAACTGAATTGAATCCAAAGGATCACAAAAAATCACTCAGGAGAAATATCGGTTCAACTTCAAGCAATTCTAATCAGCATCTTAATGAAAATGTCAAAAAATTATTTTGCCAGAGTCAGCATTCACTTTGAAATCAAAGTCTCCAGCGCATAAAAATATGCAAAACCCCAAGCCACCTGCAATTACTTTAAATTAGCATAATATTACTTTCCATAAAATAATATATAAAAACCTTTTAAGTTGTCCAATAAATTTGGCTTATTCCAATCTTCTTTCATTATTTCAATGACAATATCATCAAATTTTGCTCTGTCATCATTAGACACAAGCTTGTCACGAAAAATACGGCATGCTTCAAAGATGAGCACCTGAATTAAATAATGTAAGGTAAAGATTCATCAAGGTGTTTAATAAATATCATAAAATTAAGTAAAGGTGTGTTGCTGAATTTAAGTAAAAGTATTACCACACTAAATTGAATACAAATTTAAATTTAATTCAATGTTTAGTTATTCAAAATGCATACAAATACCGAAAGAGATATTACCTCAAGAATTGGATCCATAGATGATGACAAATCTTTTTCAGATATTTGGTACCTCCTTAATGCTAAACACCAGCGAGTGATATCCACTGGCGAAAACACATAATGGCTTTGATCTACTGCCGAAAAATTATTTTTTACCTACAATTAATGTAAATGTACAACAAAGGAATTAATTTAAGACATATTTATCTAACTGTGAATAAAATATGTTGAACAAAATTCAATCATAAAACTGTAACAGTACTTCTCCCACGCATGCAAATAGTATTCATCATAAAGAGATATTAGCGGTCTTTGTTATCAAAAAGATCTATTCATTAATACCTTAGCAGTAGGTATGCCAAGTATATAATTTATTTTGCACAATATGTGCTCAATATTTAAAGGTTTAAATGAATGCATGGACCTGCTGAAAAGCTAAAATATTTTCCAGGTCCAACACTGTTTTATTAATATTATCTGTGATGCATTTAATAATAATTTTAAATCATGAAGAAAATTAGTGATAATACAGAACATCATTACTTTCAAGTTTAAGGTCCTTAGGTTTAAAATTACCTCTAAGTACACCCTTATAATGCACTCCACCATCAGTGATAGCTTTCCAGAAGATTTCAAATTAGAATGCTTGGGAAGCCAATCTCCAATAACATGTGACATGCAGGTATTGTAGATAGCTGACAACTGCTCTTTATCAGGATATCTAAGAGAGAATAAAAGATTTCACACACAAGCACACCTAAATATTAAATAATGATGGAATTACTTTTGAGTTTAGGTTGTAATAGTTTATTCACCTCATGCTGTAAATATTAACCAGAGACATGAACCGTGGAGACAGTGGAATCCTCTGAGCTTCAGTTGAATTAAGACTCATTGTAGCAACAATTTGCACTTTATCCAGTCCGATCCATTCCAAATTCCCATCATGAAAGCCACTGTATGAAATAACCTGAACAAAAACAAAAATCACATTCATGCTTGTATACACCAGTATGTAAAACTTTCTAGATGACAGAAATCAAAGAGAAAAGTGAGCAACAACAAGAATTCTCACCTGCTGCAAGAAGGCAATGAGCATACTTGTGCCCCATTTATCAGGCTTCACCATGTGCAAATCTTTAAAGTAGAGAATTAAGTTTTCTGTATCGCGAGGCCTATAAACTCTTCCACTGGGATTTGAAATGGCCATGCACACCTAATGGGTATAAAACGTAGTTTAATGATAAAATCATATTAAAATTTCAAATATCTCATTTCATTCCATTATCATATTTTTATAATGTTAATGATTAAAAAAAAACCATAAGCACAGTAATCAACCTCAAGGTAGGTTTTCTAGGTGATGGTAAAGTTCACCCTATACTAAGCCCAACAGAATGTGAAATTCAAACATCAGGCAACGGGGTCAGTTTATTTTCCTGCACCACTATGGTTTCACTGGAAGATCTGGTACCCAAAAAATCACACAGCTGGGGTATGGCTGAGGGTGCCCTAGGAGGCATACCTGGGAATCAAATGTGGGCCCTCTAGTCAGGAGTCCAATGCTCTACTCCTGGACTACCACATCACCAATGTTAATGTATAAGAAAATATAAAAAATTCTCACAATTTTAAAGAGACTATTTGCAAAAAGGTTCTCTTGAATTCAAGTAACACAACATTTTTGACATAAAATCACTCTTGATAATAAGTATTTAAGCAATTTTACATAGTATAACACTATCATAGGTAGACTTTGGATGGATGCATTGACCAACCACTGCTATATTTCTAAGTCATACCAAGCATATGAAAATATGAAACACCACCCAAGAATAATCCCTTTAATAAAATTAAGAATACAAAGTAACTTTCCACTGTCCTTTATTCGCGTACAACCGGTTTCAATGCTCAAGCGTCATCATCAGGTGCAATAATCCCTTTCCCAATTCTGCATACTTTCTGACTCTCTTCATTCCATTCAACATGCCTATTATTTTCCTCCCTTACCTCATCTGAGAAATATTTTTCCCTCAGTTAAAATTTTATCCAAAATTAAATTTGATTATAAAGAACATTGCACAAAACTATGACATTGGATACAGGGAGGATTATACAGGAAGATCATAGAAACTTTCATCATAAGGTAATGGGCTAGAGTACATGAGTTATAAGTTATTTTATAAAATAACTTACCTCTCTGAAGGATGAAAAGTTGCTCTTAAGTTTTAAAATGGAGTTGAAACAATATTTTAGAAATTGCTTTTACATAGTTGAAGAATTCTTAAACCAAGACTAATTAAATTGTATATTACTGTAATTTGTTCAATTATTCAGCATCAGTTGACTTGAATAATGATTATTATTGCTTAATAGTGTGTTGATTATTGCTAATTATCTTCAGCCATCTTGCATGGTGACAATTATTGACAGGTCCTATGTATGTATCTTTATAGCATCTAGAGAATATTTAGCTATTATCACCATTATATTCTGATTAACTCCACTTCCAATGATGAATAGGGAAGAAGGAGTGAGGAGAGGAAGCATGCTGTGAACTTAACATCACATGCAACAAAGAAATGGAATTTGAGCAATAACGAATGAAGAAGGATAAATAAACTGTTTCAATCCATGCTGATTTCATCCAAGTCAGTGAGTAATTTGATTGCAGTGGCATGAGAGACAACATTGACAGCACAGAGCCGTGTTGCCAGGGTCTACCATATGGACAAGTAATATTACCTAATTTAAGTAGGGGCCAATTATTTATTTCATTCATGGGGAGAAGAGTGAGCCATTCTCCACTGCTTTTTAGGTTTAGTATTATTGTCCAATGATTGTATGAAATTGTATCAACTCCTGCATAACTTAAAAACAAAGCATGAGAGAGCAAGCATATCAAATTTTTCAGAAAGGAATTAGGCTTAAAGATCAGTTTATAAATATAAGCTACAGAGTCAATGTAGGATATACATCCTCATTTTTGACAGCAATTATTATTATTATTATTTTTTATTTGCCCAGATATCACAATGCAAAAATAACAGGTGGGTGGTGTATGTACGTGATAAAAGGAACGTCAAATGTCAAGGAATGAAAAAGTGTATCATACAAATCTTTATGCTTTGACTATATATGTTGAAATATCACAAGTTAGCCTTACATAGTGATGACTAGAGTGAATTAATAGCCATATGAGCTCTAAGAATTCAATTTAATAACAAAATATAGGCGACTTCTAAGAATTAAAGAAAACATCATGAATTGCATTTTAATGAAAATGCAACAAATTATCCAGAGTGGGAAAGATAACAGACAACTACTGAGGTTAGGTGAGTTTCAGGGGTATGGTAATAAGCTTTAAACTCAGTAATAAAAAATACATTTATAGCTTAAATTTAGTATTTTCGTCACAGTTAAATAAGTAGTAAGAGTTCCAGGTAACTGATTTATTCAGGTTTCCAATTGGGTAATCATTTCTCATTTGAGATTTGTAGATAGGTGAGACAGCCACTGCAGAAGCTAACCTGACAATCACTAGGGTCTAATATGTGTAATAACTGTGAAAATTTTAGAAGAGTTTAGTTATGCTTAGCTGTGTAGGCAGATTGTTGGGTCTTTTTCAAGATAAAGGTCCAGTTATCTTGCATAATTGGTCATAAAGGGTAAAAATATTTTTATTTCATCATTATATAAGAATGCAGTAAGCATTATATCAATTATTGCAAAGTTATTTTACCCTACAATTTATGGTCCAGGTAGTCCAGGGATGGGGGTAGGGCTACTGACCAAAGGGCCCAGGTTTGATTCCCGGCCTCTCTGGGCACCCTCAGCTCTGCGCAGTTTTGTGATTTTTAAGGTACCAGATCTTCCTGGGTAACCATCGCTCCTACAGGGAAAGGAACAGGCCCCCCTACCCTGATGCATGAATTCCATATACCATCAGGCTTAAAGCTAAGTGAACTCTACCATCACCTACCAAACCAACCTTTGGGTAAATTACTGTGCTTATGGTTTTAAGTTTTTTACTAATTTTGTAAAATATAATAAACACAAGTGGTTATAGAACCAAATGTATGCATTGTCCAGAGTGAAGTACAGGAACTGAACCAAGAAATCTATATATTTCCGAGTTCATTTTAAAATATTTTGACTTTACAATAAGTTGTATGGAATGGATAAATATCATGAAGCAAAGGCACACTGCATTCACAACATCTCAATTACTTTGTCTAAGACAGGTTCTGACACAGTTACCTTTGATTTTCCTAGCTATTATGTGACCTACTACAGTCTTTGAGTGTGCCTATACATTAATCCACCTTGTTTTTAAGCTTGAGATTAAAGTATTTGAGCAAAAAACCCTGAATCAATTTATAGTGTTACATATGCAGTTTACATGAGGACAGTGAAAGGATTTGCTTAGGAAATTGTATTACAATAATGATGATAAAAAAATTATAAGCAGGAACTTACATGGTTCAATTTCTGTAGAACATGTTGTGGGGTTATCTGAGCACTACAATGAATGACTGCTACTTCTGTTGACCTTAGTTGGCTGAAACAGTGCCTGAGCAAAGAGCTGAGAATAAAATTTGAATTAATCAAAATCAAACTTTTCTTAAGTCCAAATATCATATTTAGGTACTATAATTTATAATGGTCACAATTATGACTGAAATGAAGAGGATGTGAACTATTGGCTGCCAGTTTGTATGGTGCCAATCCTACAGCCAATACTGATTGTGGTGGAACTCTGTACCAATATTTAAGTCAAATATTACTTAAGTTATTCACTATTATAAGTCAAGTTATTACTTTTTGCAAGCAGAGATCAACAGCAGTGGAAGGTACTTCATAACAGCAGTCAATGTAACACTTTAATTAAGACAAAAGCCAAGTTCATCGGCAAGAAAAAATATGAGATCTAAATTCTTCCAATGACCAACTAATTGGCTCAAAGGAAATGTACTTGTATGAGGGTGGGGTGAATAGAGATGGTGCCAGCAGATCTAATTTTTGTCTAGTTTCCATGGTACTATATTGCACTAGCTTGTATATTGATGTTAAGGTCAATTGCTTTTTTGGCATGCATTTGAGAGTCGACTGAACAAGATGCCTCGATTGCTTAAGTGAAAATGGAAAAATTGGAAAAGCATGCGGTCATCAAATACTTCTATTTAAAAGGACTAACACCACTTCAAATTAAAGGGAAACTGGATTCCACACTGAAAGACTTCTCCACCATATTCAATGGTTAAACAGTGGGTTTCTGAATTAAAGGTTTTGGATGCCCCGTTTAGGTCACAATTCCCAAATTGATTGAAAAAATTCATAAAATGGTGAGAGGACCATAGATCAAAAGTGAGTGAAATGGCTGAGATTACTAGGAGGTCAATACTATGCAGAGTAATTGCAATGTTTAAAGGAAGAAGAGAAAAATAAACAACCTCACTTAGTGAAGAAAAAAATCATGTTTCGCCATGACAATGCACCTGCTCATTCGTCGGTCTTTAAGATGGCTAAAATCTTTTAATTTTTCCCCCATCCACCATATCCACCAGATTTACCCCTTAGCGACTATCATCTGTTTGTCTACCTCAAAAAATGGCTCGGAGTAAAACCTTTGAGAGCAACGAGGAAGTCATCGATGCTGTAAATGAGTATTTGGAGGGACTTGATGAATTGGACTATAAATCTGGTATCACTACATTAGAACACTGTTACAAAAAATGTATTGTCTTGATGGAGATTATGTTGTAAGATGAAGCACAAAATGAAAACTTTGTCTTTCTTTATCACAATGGAAACTTTTCACCCCATCATCATACATAGAGAGCCAAAGTTTAGACCCAATATGAATGATCCTCAAACAACATTACATGATTACAATATAAGTACTCCTATGATATGATGAAAATAAAAAAGGGTTCTAAAACCTCTTTTCTAACAAAATACTTCCTAGATATGTGCTTCCAAAAGGATTATTCTGGTAATCAGAAAAATAAATTCTGTCATCCACCTTTGGTTTTAGATCTGCATTTCCACATTAAAATAAAGGTTGGCAAATTGATTAAATCAATTTTTTATTTCAATGTTTGCGCATCTAATCTTTGGTCATCACCAATCATCAGGCAGTGATATTCAAGAAGAGTAAGGCTTGGCACTAGATAGCAGTACTGCGAAACATATCAAGCAATGGATAGGATGTAAGTGATTGAAATATAACAGACATATGTTTCTATTTTGCTTGTGTCATTCAGTTAGTTCTATGGTTTGTTTAAACATTAATAAAAGTTTTCAATGTAGCTTTTCAATAGGTACTATTGTGACCGCAACCCCAGGCTTAAGGAATGTTTGTGTCATTAATATGGTGACAAATATAATACAGAAACATTCACCATACCATTTGACATTTTCAAATGTGAATGAATAAATTTAAAATTAAAGTAAAACAGTAAAAATTTTTCACACCAATATATAAAATTCTCAAACTCATTCTATGACACAATATATGAACTCAGGCCAATGACATGTTATGTTCATGGTATCAAATAAGTGCGCCAAGATCAAACATTAAAACTGTTAAAACATATGGCTAATTACAATTTGACAATGTACCATGCAAACCATCAAAAATTGTAAAAATGTAAGATAAATCATTATTAAAGTTTACCTTCCTGATATTATTACACAAGTGATGTAAAATACTTGAAGAGATGGCTTTAATAATTTGAATTCATGGAATTATGAACCTAATAAGTGATTGTAAAATCACTATCAGTAATAAAAAGAACTAGATATAGCATGTAATTTTCTTAGGGAATAACAACATGGGCTCTTAACAATTGTTATATGAAGAATCTCCACTATTTTCTATCAAGAGTTGGTTCAAATTTGGTATAATGTTGCCATTTGATCCAAAACATTTGGTGGTTTGGTTCATTTTGGTATATCATTAATACCTATATTAATTTTCTACAAAAACTGATCATCCTAGTAGTCCTATAATCTTTGGAAATTAGTTCTTAAATAAAACATTCAACCTGTTCATAACAAAATGCATACCAATGTTTGAGAAGTTTAATTATTGAACAATAGCAATTATTACTCCTAAAACTAAACAGATGTCACATTTTTTAGATAGCGAAAATATTTATGATGCATTATATTACTATTTTATTGTTATTATCATTTACAAATGGGGTAAAATTACAACCCCTTAAATAGTCCTTTGATTCCTTCAGAACCACCTTAACTTCCCTGTTTTTTATGATGCCTTCATGATGGATTTTTCATTTGAACAACCAATTGAGAATCTAGCTTAATGCATGATTGTTGTGATATATGATAATGAAAGCATGAAAATTAGGAATACCTGGGAAAAACACAATTACATGAACAAATAGGTGTATCAGACTTTAATCTTTCCTTTCGTAACACATGTTCTCTAAATTTTATTCAGTTTGGTATATGGTAATGCCATTTTTCTCCAATGCATACTTTCAAGAATGAAATTATGCTAATTTTAGTGAAAACTTTGAAATGACTTTAACAGAAGAGTAGCTATGGGAATAAGAATTTCAAGAATGTAAAGGGGATAATGTTGAATCTCAAAATTCATTCGGCTCAAAATATTCATGCACACATTTATTAGGTATACATTAGAAATGTTCTCATGGAATCAATGTAACCAATGAGTAGCTATATTTGAGAGTTGATAACCAGATGCCTCTCATAATAAACTTTGAACTGATAGATTTCACGAAAAGGATATTAAGCTAGAGCAGTCTAAGTCTGAGACAGTTTGAGTTTTCACGGGGCAACTGTGGTTCACACTTCATCCCTCCTGGGCCACAACCTCGAACCCCATTCACCGAAGCCACACAAATTTACCTTTTCCCACATCCTGCAGGTCCCACAAGTATAAAGGGATTTTTCCTGTCCGACTTGAGCCAAGGTCCAACTTGATCCAATGCACCCTTGACGTCAGCTGTCAAAATTAGAGGAAGGACTGCAGAAAATGCAGAGGGAGTGGAAGAAGCTGATGACAAAATGTTCCCAGGGCTTTGAAGCCTTTTCCCTGCTTCCCACCTTTCTGTGTGATGTAAATCAATGCAATCCCTTTCAGAGTTGTAGAAGCAATGCAATGACAGACTAGAATAGTCCATAGGAGCTGATGGATTCTCACCAGCCCATTCAAATACCTGAAAAGAGTAGAAAGGGACTTAAAATTATTTAATTGATCACAACAGTATTTTGCCCATAATTTTCACCCATAGTTATAGCCATATGACATGATTCTATAATCATTTTCAAGCATAATGCTAATAACTTCAGGTTATCCTCAAAATTTAACATAACTTATGTACAACACAAAATCTGAAGAAATCGCCACATCTGTTACCACATTGATTTTTTTACAAAACAATTTTTTGGCATACTGCAGCATAAAAAATGTCACTTATGACAGTGGCTGAAAATATATGTCTACCACTATGATTTACTTTTTATTTTTAGTTTCCCTTATGTCACTATTGTCTTTTATCAGAGTGATTTTGGTGATGTCATCTTCATACAAAACTGGCAGTGTTGATGCACGATGAAGTACATTTTTTACTAGAATGTAATGGAAATTGTGGCGGAGGGATAATGCCCTTGCCTGCCAACCAGGAGGTTATGCCTTCAATTCCCATCTAGGTGAGTTTGCCCCCAAATAGGGCTTGGATATTTATAAATGTCTTTAATGCTACAGTCTCATTAAAAATCTGATCTGAAGACCAAAAAATAAGGCTGTTTACAGATTAGTTCTGAATTTAAAAAAAATGCAAAATTATGCATTTTGCAATTATGTCTATGCAAACTATGATGCAGCCATGCATCCTGACAAAAAATAAACATCTTGGAAGCAAGAAATAAGGGCTGAATAAATGGCTATTTTATAAGCTGTTTACAATCTACCAGGGTCACTAACAAACAAAGAAATCGTCTTCTGTCCTTTCCTTTGCAAAAGGGATTATATTGATCTTTAATGCAAAGGAGGAAGAGGCTCCGCATGTACTGAGTTTGTAACTTTCCACAGACTTTATTTCACCATACAACGCGTTTTACCAACATGCAGCATCATCACCTGATGATGCCCAAAGTCGGTGAAATGCGTTGTACTGTGAAATGAAGTCTGTGGAAAATTACAAACCCATTTAATATGGATATCAAACAATTCCACGAAGTGAAGCCAGAAAGCGTAAAGTACATTCATATGTACTATGCTGTCCAGTATCTTGAAGTTTAATGATTGACTTCTCCCAAGGAGAGAGAGAGAGAGAGTTAGAGCAACCCCTTATTTCTCTGGGTAGAGCGTAGGATATTTTATGCATTACATCTGAAGATATAAATAAAATCAATAATATATAAAACAAATGGTGACAGGACCACCTTGCGATCATAAATCCTTATAGTCCAATCATCAGGTATTCTTCTGAAATTTATACGAAATATATGTGCCTATTGCCAACTGTATTTTGAGAGAAATGTAATGTCAACTTGAATCCCCCTTCACAATGGATGTGCCCTCATCCCACGGTAGCAAGTTTATTTGATTATTGCCAAGATGTTTTCAATATTATTATGGCAGTCTACCATTGAAGGTAGGTTTTTGATGAACACGGACAACTGCTATATTTCTAAGCCTCAAGAGCATGACAATGCACTACAGCCTTCTTCATTTCATCATACCTTCATTCCATCTAATATGCCCATTCTTTCCCTCTACCTCCCTCTTTTGTCTACAATTCTCCGCCCTATCACAGTCTTCAGCATTTCATCATCAATCAAAATACTCTGCATTCTCCTTTGAATTTCTTCCAAGTGTCCCCACTGCCAAGCACTTTTTTTCCTTTTAGTATCTCTTCATTGATCAGTAAAAAAGATATTTTGGATATATTACATATTTCATGTCAAGATGTATAGAATTAAGAAGGGAAACTAACTGCTTTCTCTGCCAATGGTACATGAGAGGAAATGGCACAGTGAGTTCAATGGACAGTAAGCACCAACTATTAACTGTTTATGTCACCTTGGCGAATTTCTTGGGACGGTTAGATAGTTCACTGTACTGAGATAGAAAAAGGACTGTGGAAGAGAATAGAAAGCTGTTGCGCTGAAAACTATTCTTTTATCATTGGTTTCAAGTGGGTGGGCCCTTAGAAGGGGTGAAAGTACCTCTCTGCCCATTCCCAGTTACTTTTTGGGTCAAGACAATTAGCTGGGTGAGCAAGCCTTTAAGCTGGCGAGAGAAGAGAATTAATGTTTGGAAGAAAGGGGAGGAAGGTATTTTAGCAAAGGCATTAATTCAAGTCAACCCCAAAGCGGTTGAAGAGGAAAATCTAAAACTGAATGAATTTAGTAATACTTATCTCATGGTTGTCTGCTTAAATACCAACCTGCTTAGCAAATGCTTCCCGACTGGAAAAGGACAGATTAGATCCCAATCCATGTACTAAAGCAATGGCAAAGTGAGCTTTGGAATTCATATCGCTATCCAAATGAGAGAGCCCACTCATTACAAGAGACACACTTTGCATGCTTCGTCCAACAGCTATTTCTCCTGTACTCATCACCCATTCAATTGCTAAATTCAATAAAAAAAGAGATATTAGACCATACCATTCACAATATATAGCCATTTGATATGATACACAGTTGTTAAAATGGCTCCATTAGGAGATTGTTTTAGAACCAAATTTTGAAAGCCTATGCAGATATCAGTTCTTATTGCTTATAATAATTAGTGATTAAGATCTAATAACATTTAAAACTGCTGTATTGAAAACAAGGAAAATTGTGATAGCACAAAACTGATCAGTAAAAAAACACCAAAATATTGCTTGTACCTTTATAGAAATAATCCTCGATATATCGAGGAAGAAACCTCATATGCCCATTATCATTTTTATTTAGCCAAGATTTAACAATCCCCTTCACGTTCACGTCATCATCACTGTAAATGAATAATAACAAGCATTAACTTGAAACTGCATTTCTCCAATTGACTTTTTAAGCCACACAATTTATAAAATAAGGCATAATAAATGACAATTTTAAAGCAAAACTAAAAGTATGCTACATAAATAGAAAATAAATGGTTGCATGAATATATTAGATTAAAAGAGAACTATTGAACTTAAAATTTTTATGTGGAAAAGCGAAGTGTTTTAAATTTAATTTTAAGTTCAATATGAAGAATTTCCACCAAGTGATGCCAGAAACTATTTTATTTACAAGAGAACCATTAAAAGTAATATTAGTGGCACTTCCGAGAATGAAAAAAAGATTTCAATAAAATGAAAAATTTTTCTTATTAGTCATACTTTTACTAAAAAAAAGAATTTAATCTTGAAATAATTATATAAAATAAATACACCCATAAAAATAAGAAATGAATGCACACAAATTAGAGTTTTTATGCATTGTAATAGTTACCTTAACAGAATGACTCCCATTCGTGAGACTGTAGCTGGAGAAGCTTGACTTAGATCATGTGTTTCAAAAAGAAAATTGACATTAGGGCCAAAACGGATCCTCCAACCAGAGGGCAATGTCAGAAGTCGGTTATCATCCAAAACAGAGTTCAAGCTTTCAATCCATTCAGGGTCTACATCACCATCAAGAACCAGCCAAGACCATACATCTTTGGAATAATTAGATTTTTAATTAGTTTTTCATCATCATGTAGAACAAATATCGAATAAGGTTAATAACAGCTCTCCAACAATTGATCATATATTTTTTACTAGTCAAAATTAAAAACTAATTATGCTACAAGAATATCTGAACTATGTACAGTGGAACTTCATACTACAAGCAAAATCAGTTCCGCGATCTTTCTCATAAAGCAAAACACTCTTTCGTAAAACAAATTTTTGCACACATGTCTAAATTAAAGTAAAATATAATAATTCCAGGCCTAAAAAATTAATTTTGTACAAGGTTATTTGAAGAAAATTATGTATACATTGTTTAGGATCATGGACCACACATTCACCTTTTCTTCTATTGTGTAATGAAGCAACCATGCTTCGATTCGTGAAAGCAAAAAAGAATCAAACTAAGTTTTTAATTATTTATGATATGCTCCTATTTCCTTTTTACTAGAAAGCTGTCTAGAGACATTTGTTTTTGCCAACGCTTCAATAATTGGGTAAAAATGCAACTCAGAAGGATCATTAAATAAATATATGGCATGCATGACCACTGCCTTATTAGGACCTGGCCTCGTGCAATTAGTACGATGCAAAATTTTCCTGTGACCTCCAAATCTCATTTCGTCTGCTGTTTTGGACTTAATACCTCCTAGAAGGCTCGCGGAGTTTCCGAATGGTAAACAAGCAGGGGTCTGATTTTCAAATTGCCGCTCACATTTGTGCAAAATCTTTCAACATCATTGAGAATACATAACCGTTGCGGAGGTACTCCTGTCACACTATTCAAAGCATCTATCTCCTTAGTTTTGTCTGTGTTCTTGAAGAAAGAGCCAATCATTGATGTCAACTGATTATTGATGAGCAAACTAGATCAGCCACTCTCAAACTTTGTTCCTGATTTTCAATTATTTTACCTTTCATTTCTACTGTATTTTTATTCTCTTATGGCTTTCTTCTTATGGATTCTTCTTTAGGGTCAATTTTAAAAATATGAACAAAATATTATTGAATTTTGCACAAAAAAATCACTAATAATATGTTTGAACACGGGTTTGGAAAAATGTATGATCACTAGTGACAATAAGATGCTAGCAGAATGAGTGCTAGAGACAAACCGCAGTAGCAGGCAGGTAATCAATCTAAGAATATCCCTCTCCTTGTCACTTGTCATGCAAAAAGTTGCTCGCTAAGCAAGTAATTTTTGGGATCAATATTTCTGCTTGATATGAGAAGTACTTGCAGTATGAGGTGCTTGTTAAGCAAGGTTCCACTGTAATAGTATATCAAATTTTAAAGAATTAAAGACAATTGCACGATTGAATTACATGTTTTCATTCCAAATCCTTAAATTCTTTAAATCAATCATACATCTTTTAATTTGTTAAAACTGCCATCAATCATTTGAAAAACTTTATTTTCATTATTATGATAACCTGCATGGGAATACCTGGTGTTTCAGCATATATCTGTTGAGCAGTCAAAGTAAGGATTCCATCAGACCACTCCCTGGTATCAGGATCTATGTTTCCAAGCAAGTGAATTTTTGGCATTGCCTTTGGGCTCAGTGTATGCACCTTGACAGTTTGACCCATTTCTACAAGAGCCTGCGCAATATGCATAAATAACATCAATCAAAATGACTTCCAGGTAATGAAGGCCAAAACAGTAAGCCTTCAGTTTTTTTATTAAGTTAAATCAATACTCAAAATATATAATATAAATATATAATAAAGATATTAAATTTACACAACAAGTAATTAGTTACTTTATAAAAAATTAAGTTCTTTTATCTGGAGAAAAATGATCAGAATTATTGAGCTTTAAATTATTTTAATAATGCCAGGAAAAAGTTTCCAGGTGAAAAAGATACCTAATATGGAATTAATTATTTACAAGAAGCAAGTTATTACGAAGAAACATTGCAAAAAAAAGCAAATTAACTCAATTGGTATTGGAGACTCCAGATGCTTAGATTTCATGGTTGAGAGATATTTAAATCTTCTAAAACTAGGGAACTGACTCACTGATTTTAAAAGGTGAAGAATAGTAGATTTCCCCGATCTTGGTGGGCCAACTATGACAACTCCCATCCTTTGTTTCAACTGCTCATAAACTTCCAAACACTTTCTCACCTATCAAGAAGAGATACAATCAGATATTCCAGTTGAATTCCTGTTACAGTTATAATATGAAAGCAAGTACTATTTTTACAGAAGAATTAAAACACAAAAAGTAGACGTACACAATTTAAAAAAAAGCCATGATTCAATTACTTAAAAAATAAGCCATTTTACTAAGGAAATTCCAAAAACATAAAATTTCACAACTTTAATACAGCTGGTCAATAATATGGTATTAATGCAATTCAAGTTACCAACTCTATTATGAAAAGAAAAAAATTACTAGGAGATGCTCAAAACAGGAATCAATGTTACCTGGCGATCATTTTCCACAAGACCAAGAACGGCAAAACATTTTCTAACAGCTTCTGAAATCAAGACATCTTGATGGTTATTGCTTCCTTGATATTCAAAGTCTTTGGTGCCAAAAACATCTGCAACAATGGAGTCAAATCGAAAGCAATCAGCAGAGGTTAGCTTTGAGAGTGTGTGCAGACGCAAGGACCTAATGGACACATTTTCTTCAGAGATGACATCTTCCTCTCTACTATCTCTCCTCCCCCGGCCATCTATTCCAGAACTGTTTAGATCAGAACCACATCCATGAAGAACAGTTTTCAATGCTCTAAGACCCCAGTCATAGTGATGTTGGTGTGATAATACAGAACTGAAAATATTTAAAAGATTACACATTTAAGAGTAACCATAAATAAAATATTCGTACACTCCTAATGTATAATTGTGACAAAAACACTAAGAATGGTACAAGTGGGAAATAAAAAATCCAATTATTGATAAATTAAATCAGGGAAATTATGTATTTGTCTTAATAGTATTCATATATTCTACAGTCATGTATGACTAGTTGAAAGTTTACTAAACTGTTGCTATCTACAAGTAGTAGTAGTTTTTAGGGGAGGCGACCGACAACTAAGGTCATTTGCGCCATAGGGGATGGACAGGAAAGGATGAAGGGTGGAGAGAAACCCAGCGTCGGCATTAGCGTACTCTTTACGAAAGGCACCAAGGGGTCCGCAGTTTAACGTCCCATCCGACGGACAGCGTACTCACTCCAAGTGCCCTCCACAAAGCACCTCAAGTAGGGATTGAGATACCTCTGAAAAATACTCAACACCGCCGGGATTTGAACCCACGCCCTCTGGGTGGGAAGCCAGTACGTTAGCCCCCGCACCATCTTGATCCCCGGCTATCTACAAGGGTACATGTTAGGGGTGGGATAATGGTAGCGTCAACATTTATATGGTGGTGATTCTCTCGTTAATTTAGGCTATTTTACACTAAAGAGTGTCAATTTTGTCACTTTTTGTGCAAAATGGTTAAGAGTATATTATTTGATCCTAATCACATTCTAATTATCATCAAGACCAAAACATATTTCATTTTTGCATCTGTTTGGCACCAATTCCACGTATTTTTACTTTTTATTTGGATCCAACAACAAATTGTGATCCCAATACATTATACTGTTATTTATTTCACAATACTGCAGTTTATGTATGCAATGGCTGTGTGAAATCAGATATGAATTTTATCTTTTTAATTTATCTTAATTTATCCAGCTGCTTTCTCGTTTAACCCAATTTTAGATTTAGGTAAATGAATACACCAGAAGTATGAAAAGAATCTGACTTAGACACACTTCTTCACTCTTCTTTCTTTCCTGATTACTCCAACTTCCTCCACTTTTGTACAGACATTGAATATGACTTATAAGTGAAGTAAGATCCAAAAGCTCCAATGTTCTCATGGCTGCAATGGGAAGACAGGTAGGTCACTGGTAGACCAGCACTGTCCACAGACTTTGGAGTTATGTTGACACATGAGCACTCTGTTGCTGAATTCAATAATGTAGTTTAGTGGTTGAGGTAGACACAACATAGATTGAATTAATTTCTCGTACAATGTCCTTGACCATTTATTGAAATGACATATTTTTACTCATTCCTTACTTTTTTATCTATTTAATTGGCCCTGTAAAATGCTAAACAAAATTTTGTTGTAACACATATCAAGGAAAATCATAATATATAACATTGAATAAATACCCGCATAGTCCCTAAAATATTCCACAATCTTTAGTTATGTGCATACTTACTAATTTACTATATTACAATGAGACTAAGCAAGAGACTTTCCCTCGCCTCTGATCACTCTTGCTCCCTACCCTCTTAACTCAATGTTAGCAGTTAGTAACAGTATAGAAGTTGTTAACGGGAGTACCTTTCCCAAATTAACTAAAATACTGGGCTTTTTGACCTTGCCTTCCCGAAAAAGGGAATAGCAAGAGGGGTATGTACGTATATTTATCATCTAATGTATAATGAATGATTATATTTGTATGCCTCCATTTTTTACTACACTGAATAGCACTGCCCTTTTAGATGATATGGCTCACTGAACACTGCATTTTATGATATCTATTAAAATATCTAAATACTCATACCTTGCCAAATTAAACACCTCCACTAATTTCTTTCCAATAACTCGGGCATTTTTAAATCCTTCAGTTTGGAGAACCACTTCAGCAATCAGATTACTATCTGGTTGAGACATAACAACAGGGCGGAAGAGCTGCTTCAGGTTATTGGGTAACTGACGGCGATCACCATAGCCTTTTCCAGCAGGATTCAATGTGACAAATATCCCACAGTTGTGATCAAGATGAACCTATAATGAAGCAATGCAATCAAAAATTTGAAAAGACCTTCTGTTGTTTCATTTAATCTAAACTTCTCCATGATGTAAATAGTGGATTCTATTCAATGCCTGAAACCAATGAATTCTGGCATCAGTTATAAATCAATTTTATAGTTTTACTCATTTTTTTCATGCCAATTCATTACAATTAATCCTGCAAAATGCTAATTGTTGGGAAAACACTAATAGCGAAGTTTTTAAACAGTAAAAATTATTTGGAGGTTGCCAAATGAAGATGAAGTTGCGTTACCCAGCTACTTCGTGAAAATATCGTATGAAATGGCTGTTGTATAATGAACAGAATGCATAATGGACAACCTATGGGAATAACATAATATCCAGAGAGGGGTTTCAATTATTTTATTAATGGAAAAAAATTGAATTAAATCAGTATTTTTGTTGTAATAGTTATTACAAACTATAGCTAAATGTTGAGGAATGCAACTAAGAATCTTGCCAAAACCTTGCCAGAGGGATCACACTCTCACAAATAATTCCTTTTTATCTGATAAATTAAATAGAAGAAAATACAATTAGCATGTTAAATTCATAAGTAGCCATCCCTTAAATATGATATAAAGCCATATAATCACTTCTAAAACCAAAAAATACCCTAAATTGATTAATTCATTCAACGCTCAATGTAAGACAGAAAAAGTCTTGATTATGATAATCTAAAATATACCTTTCTTTTAATTCAGGACTCTCCAGGAGGTATTCCTGGATTCCAAGAGAGAACACACAAAATTCCACCCCAGAAGCATACACAATAAGTTGAGTGATTCAATATTTTACTGCTCCTTTCATTCACAATAATAATAATAATAATAATAATCTTTATTTGCCCAGAAGACACTGACACAGTGTAATAGATACATCAGATAAGTGTATAGGACACGTCATATGTACATATAGATGTTAAACAATGATGAAATTCAGAAAAGCATGACACAATAATAAATTTTTTGCATAAAATATATTCCATATTCAGTATGGTTATTTTTTCTCCATGAATTCCATTACAGAATAAAACTGTTCTTTCCTTAAAAATGATATTAATTTCTTTTTTAACAGGACTGGATCCTTTACGTACTTAAAATCGTAAGGGAGCCTGTTCAGTGCAAGGAGGCCCATTGATTTAGGCCCCAGGGATGTATTTAAAGTCCTGCAATAAGTTTGATGCAGGTCTCTGCAGGCTCTGGTTTGGTGGCAATGAACGTTGTCATTTGTCATATAATTGGATATATTACTTTTAGCGAAAATGCATACGACATAAATGTAAATACATGGAACAGTCAGAATATTTAACCTTTTGAAGAAGGAAAGACAAGGTGCATTGTAGGGAGCATTGCATATTAATCGTATTAAACATTTTTGAGCTTTAAAAATTGAATCAGAATGAGGGGAAGAACCCCAGAACAGAATACTATAGATAATTAAAGAATAAAATTCTCCGTAATAAATTGAAAGTAAGATATCAAGGCTTACAGATTTCCTAATACTTCTAATAAGAAAGCAAATGGAATTTAACCTGCTACGAAGATTGCATATGTGTTCATCCCATGATAAATTTTTATTTATAACAACTCCCAAAAACTTGGATCTAGAAATTTGAGGTACACACGTTCCCCCTAGGTCAATGGCCAATGAAGCAGGGGCTTTATTTTTATTAGAGAAGTATATGAGTCCAGACTTGTCAGGGTTGAGTTTCAGAGAATTTTGTTAACACCATTCACAAAGAAGTTCGGAAACTCTAGCTGCTGTCAAGGTCAAGTTGTTTAACGATGGTGCTGATACAATTACGTTAGTGTCATCAGCATATAAAATTGGCTCGGCTCCTGGAACTGACTGCAGAACTTTTGGTAAGTCATTAATGTAAAGTAAAAATAGGATAGGGCCCAAGACTGAGCCTTGGGGTACACCTAATGTAACTTCTTTACTAGGAGAAGTAAAATTAGTACCGTTCTTTGACAAAATAACCTGTTGGTGCCTTGCGCTGAGGTAAGATTTGATCCAGTTATAAGGGATACCTCTGATGCCATAGTGTCCTAATTTGGACAAGAGTAACTGATGATTAACTAGGTCAAAAGCCTTGGAAAAATCGAAGAATAGTCCCAAGGTTTCAATTCTATTATCAAGATTTGAAAGTATTAGGTTTACGAGGTGATAGGTAGCTGTAGATGTAGATCTGCATTTCCTAAAACCATTCTGTGAGCCAGACAAGAGATTAAAAGATTCAAGAAATGATGTAAGTCGATTATGGAAGACCTTTTCAAATAGTTTCCCTATCTGGTTTAATAAAGATATAATAACTCCAACATATTTCACGTTGACCATTAACTTCACAAGAAAGTATGGAGTTATCTACTTACTTAAGAGAAAATCAATTCCACCTATTTGAGGAGACCCGTTGCATGAAGACCATTATTCATGCACAAAACATTGCTTTAAGCAAGAAATTCAAGATGAAATCCAGAAGAAATGTTAAATAAAACAATATTATTACATGCCACAGGGCCAGATGATGGTTTCAAATTTTGCTAAAGACATAGTTCCATTCTAATTAAAAAAAAGACATCCATACTAAAAAGTACACTTAGTCCTTTGATTTTGGTTGTGGACTGCTCTTAGCAACCAATTACATGATATTTCAAACTAAGTGGGATAAAAATAATAAGGTTTAAGAATTTCTTGGAATTTTTTAGAGGTGCCTTTCAGTATACTTTCGAATTTATGCAAATAAATGGGTAAAGGCAACTACATATCTAAATTCAGAGTCATTACTAATAAAAAAAATGACATATTTACATAGAAAAACATCCAATGAAACATAAATCATGTTGTCCTGGGATCATCCAAAATATTAGGATACATTCACTCATGAAACATTTGGGTCATCAGATTAGAGAATAACTTGATGGTAAGAATTGAAAAATCAATATTACCTCTTGCTCCATAAGTCTTACTGAGGCTCTCTCACTACGCAATGCTGTCTGGATTAACTGGATCTGGGAAGAAACTGAAGACATGGTGGCCTCTTTCAAGCGATTGAATTCATCAAAACAACCCCATGCTCCACACTTCACTAAACCAACAAATATTCTCTCCATTGACTTCACATCAATGCCCTGCAATAAATAGGATTTCTATATACATTCCTCTACCATACTAAGAGTTAAATAAGTAACTATAAACACAAAGTTTAATTTAACTTATTCATTGTGACACTGTTGTATAAGAATACCATTTTAAATAGAAGTAAGCCATCACTCACAACCAAAACTGATAATAATGATAATGTATACTTAATCGAGGGTAAACCTATTGCCCATGCAAATGATAGTCCAATGGTGAAGACGTATAATGATTTAACAGAGATTATTTGATGCCAATGAAGTATCTTTGCTGCTTGAAGTGTTGAAGGTATTCCATAGAATACATGGGAATGAAAGCATTGGATACATTTCTGTATTCATGATGCTCCAAAAGTGATATAAATTGGCCCAATTAACCTTAAGATTGACGTCCCAGAAAATGAAGGATATTGGCCTAAATGCAGTGAGTGCATTGTTCATAATCATAAATTTGTATGAATCCATATTGGATTAATATGCATACTTTATGAAATTTGCTGTAATGGAACTGTCAGTTATACACTAGTTAGAATAAAAAGAAATCCTCCTCAGAGTATGGTAACATTCACCTTGAAACACAATGCTACTTTCTGAAACTTAATATCCAACATAGCCTTTTATTCTTGTAGAATACAAATTAAACATTAGACATCAAATGGGTACAAAATTTGATGCATGCATATGTACCTGATCACAATTGAACACCAAGACTTGTCTTCCAAATAGTGACCCTAAAGCTTTCACAGTTTCAGTCTTACCCGTGCCAGCTGGCCCATAAGGATTTCCACCCAGTCCCATTTGCATTGCCTGTGAAAAAATTCATATTATTTTATAATAATACTGTGTGATCCAACATAAAAATTAAAAAAAATGATTGTTGTACAGCATAATGAGCCATTAAAAGTTCTTACCTGTGTTAAAGTAAGAAAGCACTTGTGAGTCAGAGGAGTCTGCACTAACTTGGAAGCATTGCCCTGATACTCAAATGTGTACTCAAAATCAGCCTCAGCCATTTTGGCAAAGACTGAACCATCTTTTCGGGAGTAAAATCTAGAATAAAAGATATCCCATGATAAGTAATAAGTAAATATGCATTTCACCAAGAAATTGGTCTAACTTGGTATGCAGGTGAGGGTTTCTAATTCACCAGCCTAATCTTAATATTACATATGTTCTATGATGGTGTTACCACTTTTGTGGTAATTCTAAGGTGGCTTTCAAATTCACGTTACACAAATGACACCCTTGGTTATAACATGAAGGGTGTGGTATTACCAAGTCAATAATTTCATTTCATTTCAATATGTGATGTAAAGTCCATTAAGTTATGCCAGAGAAAATAAATTGAAAAAAAAATAGAATTTTCATTTTTGAAAGACTAAAACCAACTTTACTGAACATATACCTGTACAGCTTTATTGACAACTTTATGCAAAACCTTTTAAGCGTGTGGCTATAAAAGATTTTTTTAAATCATTGCAGGATTCCTTGAGTGAAGCGACAGCAAATACATCAACTTGACTAATTAGAAAGTTCAAAAGAAAATCTTGCACTGGTGATTCAAAGTCTTATATACCTGTATAAATAAATCAATTAAGAGAGTTTCATCCACAGAGAATTTAAGTTGTAAAAACTATCGCTGGGTCCACCTCGTACGAACATTAACTTTTTAAGGAATCGATCATAACATGAACCCAATAATACATTGAAAAATCATTAGGTGAACTCAATAATACAATAATATCCTGTGATTAGTTCTGAATGATCCATTTGGTCCCAAAAATTCAATCAATTGAATTCCAAATGACACAGTCAAAAATAGTAGGGGGATTATTGGTAAAAGTAAACAAACAGGTGGAAACATATAATGCTTATTAAATACTTATTTTTTAAATTATGGTCCATTTTAAATTGGGTGGGTGTAGAAAGACAGTTACTGAGGTTCATTAGAAAAAAGGCAGAGAGAATGGGTAGAGGAAGTATTGAAAGGTAGACTCGGACTTGGAAAGTTAGTGAATTGAGTTCCAGTCCCACTCAATCAGCAGCAAAAAAACTGTTTGTTGATGTAGTGGAGGATTGCAATGAAGACAAACCATCAGCTGAAGTGATTAACCCCAATGAAAGTGATAACTTCAAGATAGTTCCAAACAGGAGGAGAAGAAGAAGTCCTGCGATTGTTGGAGCAGTAAGTGATGATTCCTCGGTGAGAGGGGTCCCATGGAAAATACACATGCATGTATGGAATTTTTACATCAAAACTACTGCCTGAGATATAAAAAAGTATGTTGAACAAGAGTTGAACAACAATGAATTATACAATAAAATACACAGTCCAGAGGTTGAACAGTTAAAAGTGACAAAAGGGCTGTATGTATATTTTTTGATTACTGATAAGGACTTAAAGAACATCATGTTAGACCCTTCCTTTTGGCTGAAAAACTTACTGGAGAATAATTATCTTTTTTTCCTGAAAGTTCACCTAGCAGAAAGACAGAGTTAACGAAAGCCAATGCAACTATAATTTACCCCTTGAATATTCAGGGCCTCCAAAAAAAAGTAAACGAACTTGAAGTATATCTTCAAAGTAATGTACCAGATTTTCTATGCCTATCTTAGCATTGGATGAGTAAGAAAGAAATAAGTTCTATTCTATTCTCCACCAAAATATTCAAAGTATTAGAAATAAAACTTTCAACATGGAAGCTTAACTGGATGTATTGGTTTTGTGCATAAGTGAACATTGGTGCTGAGAGGAAGAAAAACTTTCCACTCAAATAACTAATTATAAGTTAGCTGACTATTATTGTTGCTCTGTTTTTAAAAATGGTGGACCATGTATTTATGTCAAAAATGCATGCCAGTTCAAAATTTTAGAATTTCCTAAGTACATTACCAAAGAAAAAGTATAAATTTAATAACTGTCATACTGAATTTCCAATTCACTCAGCAATGCTTGCAGCCCCTTGGCTGACTGGCAAACTAAAGCTTGGTCATCAGCAAACCTGACTGATTTTACGAAAACCCCACCGACTTTCATTCCTACCTCCAGTTCTTCCCATGCCTCTTTAATCATTTCCTCTGCATACAGGTTGAACAGCAACGGTGATAATGGGAAACCCTGCCTTACACCTCTTCCTTACGCTGCCCAACCGGACTCCCCGTTCCCCACTTGCACCTGAGCAGTATGAGACATGTACAGGTTGCGGATTAGCCTCCTTTCCCTCCAATCTATTCCTATTTTCTACATTATACTCATTAGTTTTTCCCAATTCACTCTATCAAATGCTTTTTCAAAATCTACGAAACAGGCAAATACCTCCTGGTTGTACTCTATATTCCTCTCGATTAATAATCTCATTACTGCAATGGCATCTCGCGTACCTCTCCCCTTCCTAAATCCAAACTGATCATCCCCTAAGTAATCATTTGCCCTACTCTCTATCCTTTTGCTGAAGATCCTGAGAACAAGTTTAGCTGCGTGTGATATCAAACTTATCGTTCTGTAGTCCTCACATGATGTAGCCTTTACCTTTTTCGGAATAGGAACCAACACTGATCTAACAGTCTTCTGGCCAGATTCCTTCCTCATAGATACTACAAATCAGCCCATATAGCCTCTTCCTCCCACCTTTTCCCAAACATCTCAGTAGTTCCGCAGGAATGTTATCTAACCCCACCGGCTTATTTGGTTTCATCTCCCTTAATGCCCTTTCTATCTCATCGTCGAGTATGTCTGGACCTAAGGTATCTTTATCTAAGTCATGTTCCTTTTCTATGTCTAGCTTTGTTGGCCTAAATTCTTTACCATACGGTGCTTCTATATATTCCTTCAATTTATTACATATATTTAAGTCATAATCTCTGGACAAATCAACATCATTATTATTATGTAAGGCCTTTTCATTATTGAAAAGGATATATACCTATACTAACCTTAACTGCTTTTGCCATGCCCACTGGCTTAATAATGTGGTTCCAGCAGCAATAAGTTCTTCAACAATGCCCAAAAAGTGAATAATATCAAGAAGAAGGGCTTTAATCTTGATATTATACAATGATATGTGTCCAGGCTTTTCATCATTTGCATGGGTTTTTTTCGAAACATTTAATTTGGTATATGCATCAATTTTAGCCTAAATGAAAAAATAAGGATTTTTACAATAGCAGCACTCAAACTCACCACTAATTTTGCATAACCACTAATACTCTTGGAAAATAGGGTACCAAAATGTAATTAACTTACACGTCCATGAAGATTTATGCAATGCTCCACTTACTTTGAGACTTGACAGGAGTGAGGGCAATGAGCCATCCATTATTGAGCGTTCACATCTTCCACAAAAGACAATGTATTCTGCCATGCAATGGATTTGTGAAGGGTATCGGGAAGGATCCAGTACGTTATCTTGAAGATCCAAACAGTCTAGTACAGAATCTTTCATCATGTTCTTTAAAGTATTCTTCATTTCAGCCAAGAGTGCTCCAAGCCACTCCTATAAATAGATTTAAATAATGTACTATAAATCATTCAAAATGCTGGTTAAGACAAACATGGTGCTTCTGAAGTTTCATGACAAATCTTTTATCCAGTTTAATGGACTCATAATTGAAATATTATACCAAACCACAAGTTAAACAAGTATTTTTTTCTAAAGTTGACCGAAAATGTTTACGCGACAGGAATTCAAACATGTATGTGCCAATGTTTAGATATACATGCTAAACAACTAGCTATGCCACAAAACCATCTTATTTCAAGGTAACTAAAACAGTTAATATTCTGGGAAGAATGCTAGTCTGCTGGCCAAAAGGTCACCAGCTTGAATACCACCTAATGTATAGATAACAGAGACAAAAACTCTTGCAATTTTCCACTTACTAAGTATAATTATTAAGAAAAATAAATACTCGGTTATTCCACATATATTTTTATTAAACATGACCCGGGTTTCAACTTACTAAGTCATCATCAGGTAAAGTACAGAGAGACACAGAGTGTTATATAGTAGACAGAGAAGAAAAGGGGGAAGGTGTTTCAGAGGTGGGAGGAATGGAAAGAGAAGTAAACTATTATGCATGTTTGGGGGGAGGGGAGGAAGGCGGTTGTGCATGGCATCTGGGTGGGAGAGGTCGGTTGGGTAGGGCGTCAGGGGGGGAGAAGGGCTGTGGAGCAGAGGGAGGTCCCGAAAGAGGGAACGGGAGGAATAAGTTAGGTCATTACCTAACATACCCTTATGATGACTGTTCTTTGAAATTTCCAACCGTTCCAAAGCATCTAATCTTAAGCCTTTTTTCTTTATACATAAAATTTTAGGTACAAAGCCGCTGGAGTGGTTGTTTTCTAAAAGGTGTTGCGCAAAATAGGAAGAAATATTTTCGTTTTTAAAACAGGCATAATGTTCCTTTACACGGTCACTGAATTTCCTCCCGGTTTGCTCAATGTAGGAGGCTGAGCACTCACAGCACAATTGATAAACTCCACTCCTTTCTATTATGGGAATTTGGTCCTTGCAGTTTGATAAAAGGTTCCCTAAGTTGGCTCTATTATAGAAGGTTGGTTGTTGTAATCCTGGACAAACCCGGGTCGTGTTAAATAAAAATATACGTGGAATAACCAAGTATTTATATTTCTGAAATGAATCGCTTCCACAAAGTGACGCCTGAAACCATTCTGTTTATAATTATTAAGTTAAAAATTGCCAGAGTTTTTATCCCTCTTAAAAAGGAACAGTTCTACCGCACCACGCCTGAATCTGTAATGTCTATTATGTATAATGTTATATTGTCATCATTTTGTGGTTTCATCCCAGTTAAATGTATGTTATAACAAGATAGCTATGTACCTGAAAAAATAAAATTAATATTTCTTCAATCAAATTTTAGAATCAGAATGATCTCATTAACAAATCAACTTAAGAGACCAAGTAAATGTGTTACATCAACTAAATTTTAGATAATAAAAACCACAGTTTGCTACTAAGCATGATGATTTATCAAATCATTATCTCAAGACATATATATACCATAATATTGTACTTTTTCATGCACACTGATTTTATTTGCTGTGCAGTAATTCACCATGAAAAGAATTATTTTAAACAATCAAGATATCCCTACTGCCACCTTTGCCATAATTTGATACCCAAACTTTCTCTGAAATAATTTGACTAAAAAAGAATTGAGCTTGCATTAACTGAAATATTGCCCATAGTTAATAGTAAAACATAATGGTCAACAATTGACCATTAGCCACTTTTATGACATCAGCATCTCTAGCAGTATGTTATAAGGCTGGCCTGCCATTATTTAAAAAATATTTTTATGCCTGAAATCAACTATTATCCTCACTAAATAATTATCGTTAGAAGTAAGCAACTGCTGGTGGCTGGCTGAAAAATATAATGAATCACAATTGAAAACTTTATAATAATGAATTATATATCCCATTCCCATTTTAAGTAATGAGTGATCAAGGATATCTGCTTTATTATTAGGTACAAAAAATCATCATGTGCATGTATAAAGAGAAAAATGCTCCATAGTGAAACTGGGTGACAGGTATACATGGCACTTAACTATTTATTCAATTGCTTCCATTCAGTCTGACCCAAACCAAAATTTAACACGATAAGGGTAAAGGAAGAAACTTAGCACTTCCACAAACAGAGTTAACATTTCACAACCATGGTTTAGATGTTGCGCATCATCAACAGGTGATGATGATGTGCAGCATCAAAACCATAGTCTTGAAATATTAAATATTTATGTGGAAGAGCAAAGTTTCTTTCTTTACCCTCATCATGAAGGAATTCCAAAAGGTTAAACCTGAAAATTTAACATGCTTGAAATTGCAGAAGAAAAATGGGCATATCAGGAGTTATTTCTTCAAACCATAAGAAAATTTACATGAATTTTCTGAATGAATGAATACAACTATTCTTTTACATAATTGTCTTGCCATTTGTAGAGGACAAATAAATTATTAATGATCGTATGAAATAAGTTGTCTGTAAATTCAATAATATCTAAGAATTCAAAATCAGATAATATCTGCCTCATCTCCATAGCAACATAAGTCTCATGTAATAGTAAAAATGTCCCTCAAAAAAAGTTGAAAAATTTCCAGGTGAATTCAATGATCATTTTCTAAGCAACATTTTTATCCAAGAACTTGAATACCTGCTTCCAATTAATTATTTCTACACTTTGGAAATGAAGGTAGATATCTGCAAATGTGAGGAAGGCAACGGGAAACCACCTCAATTATCATTCCCAAGATTAACATGATGGACAATACAGAGATTTTGAGTCCTGGCAACTATGGGGCTCGGCCCAATCGGCCGTGTGTCGTGCCCGGCAGCGGGGGAGGCAAGGCTTCCGCGGTTGTCATCCCACGAAACCCTTGCAAGGGAAAACCAGCAGCAGCAGGACAGAAGACGCAGGGGAAGAAGACCAACTTAGTTAGAATAGGGACGTGGAATGTTACGACAATGATGAGAACAGGGAAATTGGAGAATGTTAAGTGAGAGATGGAAAGGGGAAATATAGATATTTTAGGTCTATGCGAGGTGAGATGGAAGGATAGCGGGGATTACTGGAGTGATAAGTATAGAATAATATACAGCGGCGGGGACGAGAGCCAACGAGGGGTTGCCATAGTATTAAATGAAGAGGTAGGAAGAAGCGTAGTCAACATAGAGCAGGTAACGGATAGATTATTACAAACAGAAATAAAAGCAGAACCGACGAACTTAGTTATTATTCAGGTATACATGCCACCGAGCAACGATAAGGAAGAAGAGGTCGATAGGATATACGATCAGTTAGAGGATATAATCGCGTGTGTTCCTGCGGGGAAACATTTGATAGTGATGGGGGATTGGAATGCGACGGTAGGCGAAGGAAGAGATGGTGACGAGGTCGGGGACTATGGTTTAGGCACAAGGAATGACCGCGGGGAGAAAGCAGTTGAGTTCTGCAGGAGACAGGGGCTAGTCATCACCAACACTTGGTTTAGACACCACAAAAGATGCAGGTATACATGGAAAATGCCAGGTGACTAAGAAAGGTATCAGTTAGATTATATCCTGGTTAGACACAGGTTTAGGAACAGCGTGATAAATTCGCACAGCTTCCCGGGAGCGGATGCGGACTCTGACCACAATTTAGTTGTTATGAAATGTAGCGTCCGTTTCAAAAAGATAAGGCAGGGGCGGCGAGTTTGAAAATGGAATGTAGAAGCATTAAATGGTTTGAAAAGGAAGGAATACAAACGGGCGGTACAGGAAATCATGGAGGATGGTAAAGAGCTAAGTACTATCGAAGAAAAATGGGAAAGTTTCAAGAAAGGGTTGTCGAAAGCTGCAAAAGACACTACTGGAACCGTTAACGCTAAAAGGACTAGGAAACTATGGATCACGGATGAGATGATTACAAAGATGGATGAGCGGCGAAAATGGAAGAATGTAAACACAGAATTAGGCAAAATGAAGTACAAAGAATTGAACAATAAATTGAGGCGGTCACCAAATAAAGCAAAGGAAGCATGGTGGAAGACGCAGTGCGAGGATATGGAAAGTCTGCGGAGGAAGGGTGAAATTGGTGCGCTGTACAGCAAAGTTAAGTCGTTATCGGGAAGTAAGAAAGGAAGAGCTATGCTAACAGTTAGAGATAAGGTGGGTAAGGTAATAGTTGACGCAGGAAAGATCCAAGAGAGATGGAAGGAGTATATAGAAGAACTGTATAGTAAAGAACTTAGACCAACAAAGTTAGACATTGAAAAAGAAAATGACGTAGGGAAAGACAGCTTAGGTCCAGGCATACTAGACAATGAGATAGAAAGGGCATTAAGGGAGATGAAACTAAATAAGGCCGTGGGGGTGGATAACATTCCCGCAGAACTATTGAAATGTTTAGGAAAATGTGGAAGGAAGAGGCTCTATGGGCTTATTCGTAGTATTTATGAGGAAGGAATTTGGCCGGAAGACTTTGTGAGATCAGTTTTAGTTCCTATCCAAAAAAAAGTAGAGGCTGCATCATGTGAGGACTACAGGATGATAAGTTTGACATCACACGCAGCTAAAGTTGTTCTCAGAATCATAAACAAAAGGATAGAGAGTAGGGCAAATGATTACTTAGGGGATGATCAGTTTGGGTTTAGGAAGGGAAGAGGTACGCGAGATGCCATTGCAGTAATGAGATTATTAATCGAGAGGAATATAGAGTACAACCAGGAGGTATTTGCCTGTTTCGTAGATTTTGAAAAAGCATTTGATAGAGTGAATTGGGAAAAACTAATGAGTATAATGTAGAAAATAGGAATAGATTGGAGGGAAAGGAGGCTAATCCGCAACCTGTACATGTCTCAGACTGCTCAGGTACGAGTAGGGAACGGGGAGTCCGGATGGGCAGTGTTAGGAAGAGGTGTAAGACAGGGTTGCCCATTATCACCGTTGCTGTTCAACCTGTATGCAGAGGAAATGATCAATGATTAAAGAGGCATGGGAAGAACTGGAGGTAGGAATGAAAGTGGGCGGGGAATTCGTAAAATCAGTTAGGTTTGCTGATGACCAAGCTTTAGTTTCTCAGTCAGCCAAGGGGTTGCAAGCATTGCTGAGTGAATTGGAAATTCAGTGCGACAGGTATGGGATGAGAATCAATATTAATAAAACAAAGGTTATGCATTTTTCTAGAAATAATAAGGCTAAGCTTAACATTACAATAGGAGGGCAAAAACTAGAGCAGGTAGAACAGTTTACGTATCTCTGTAGTGTTTTGGACCAACAGGGTCAAAGTAGTAGGGACGTAAGGAGAAGAATTGCGCTAGGCAAAGAGGCTTTCACAAGGAGGAGGGAGTTGATGACAGGGACGTTGAGTAAGGATATTAAGACTATGTACGGCGCGGAAACGTGGTCATTGAAGCAGGAGGATAGACGTAGACTGGAGGCTTTTGAAATGTGGGTTTGGAGAAGAATGGAGAAGGTGAAATGGACAGAGAAGAAATCAAATGAGGAAGTACTTGGTACAGTGGGCAAAGAGAGGGGTTTGTTGGGAGAAATCCTATGGAGGCAGGAAAAGTGGATGAAGGGGGTGTTGACCGGCAGTGGGATGTTGAAGACTGTGATAGAAGGGAGAATGTTGGGCAAAAGAGGAAAGGGGAGGAACAGGATAGGGATGTTGGATGGGATGAAGGGAGGAAGAAAGTACTCACAGATGAAGAGGGACCTGACATAGAGTAGGATGTTGTGTTTTGCTAGGGGTCACAGATTATTTAATTAGTAATTATGTCCATCCAAAAACCTACCTTAACCGGTATTACCGAAGAAAAAATAAAAATCTGTAAATGCTAATGGCATAACAACAGCACCACTTAAAGAACAGCAGAATCACTTAAACTGTAGGTTAACTAGAATACATTAAAACATAAACAAGTGATCTTCAAATGCAAAGGGACATGAAATATACCTCAATCTGACTGGAAACTTTTACATGGTTCTTGAGTTGGACGATTTCCCCTTCCTGAGATTTCATGGCAACAATACTTTGGCCACTTTCATCAAAAATCACTGAGTGAATCCCAGCAAATAATTTCTTCAGGTGAGCCTGGATGACCTTCTGTTTCATAGACTGTCCCAAAATTTCCAGCAAATCTTCATCGCCAAGGAAATAGAACCTGGGGAAGCATGAGCGCTTTTCCTGAAAATAATTTTAAAAATTGACAAAACTTACTAGGTGATGCTGAATAATAATGTACCAGCAAAGGTAATTTTCAAGTATAATTTACGGTGGTGCATTTGTGCATTTTTAATCAATTATTGTGCAGAGTTTAATTTCAATATGCAAAATCATATGGATATTTTTGGTGCCATCACTACAATTAAAATTAACATGTGAAAGCTTAAGATTTAAATTTCAGGACAGGAACCAGAAAGCCTACCTTTGCAAGCCTATGTGTCTGGGTTACTTGAAGTTTCAAAGATTTTAAGAGCATTATGGTCAATAAATACAATATATTACTAGTTTTCCATCTGGCTAGAGTTCAAACAGAAACCCTTTTGGCCAACGAGTGCAAAAAGAAAGTTGCCCTCTCATCCCACCCCTATTCTTCCCACTTCATTATCATTGGCCATTTATTGCTATCTTCAGAGGACAAAATTCTTACAGAATAACATATTGTTGGTTTTATAAATTTGGGACCCATGATTGGAACATAACTTATTTTATAGATGCCAATAATAAGTTCACAAAAGTATAATTCGCCTCATTTGATTCATGACATTATATCCAATCTGGAAATGTTGTAAAATAAAAAGAAAATAATGCAATCAAATCTTAAACGCAGCAAATTAATTTGAATTTTCTATTTCCTTCACTCAGACATGATTTTTTTGTTTCTTCCTTTAAATTGCAAGTTAATACTTATAACTCTTTCCTATTTTAATACCATTTTTTGAAATATACATATTTTAAAATATTAAAACATTTTTAATAACTTGTGAAATTTAAAAAAGGAGAAGTGAATAAAAGGATTTACAAGACTATTGCAAAAATTAAAAACAAAGTTTTTATTTTATCTTAAAGCAGTATTGATCCCCAAAGTGAGAGCCACTAATAAATGTGCAGCAGTCAACAACTTTCCACCAGGGACATAACTGAAAATTTATACCAAACATATATTTGGTGTCTAAAAACAAATTGAAGTATGGATTCCAAAAGTAAATTGTGGATGCAGGTGCAAATGTACGAGAGGAAAATGACTGCAAGATATCAAAATGCATTTTATGACTTAAAATTAGTAAAATCCAATTTATCTCTGTTGTGCCGATCAAAATAAGAGTGCTATCCATAATTTTAAGTAAAATTTGCACCTCAAGGAATTCATTCAAACTTCGCTGGCAGCGTGCCAATTGATCAACCAAAGAAGTCAAAACTTGTCGAAGACCAGGAATGCGACAGAGAGTTGACACTCGAGTACCTCGGCTACCTCCAAAACCTTCCTGAGCTAACTCCTTAGCAACCCATCGAAAATCTGAATCAATTCGACTGAATCGTGCACCTTCACTAGCCAAAACACCACTGCCAAAAATTGGTTCCAAATACAACCACCTGTCAAAAGATTTATTAATGATTAACAAAATTATGACTCTTACTATTTGGTAGCTCAACAACAAAAATTTAACACCTATGATAGGAGATATTAAAGGAATTCTATCACAAATGGCAAACTCAAGTCATTCCTATCATGTATTATTTCAAAAATAATGCCCTTAATCTATTATTCCAGAAATTATTATTCAAATTCAATATTTATCTAACCGACACATGCGTCATTAATTAATGCGAAAGTCCAATTCAGTGATTCAGGGCTAAAACCACAAAAAACTGACTAAGCATTAAAATTATTACTTAGTTAAATATTTGTGGCAATGATTGGACCTTTGGTTTGAAAAACCTCAAAACTCCGACTAAAGGAAATATCAAATCATATTTTATGCATTTATATTACTCTTATTGGATGCAGTCATCATTTTTGCAATAAGTACAAATACATTTAGAACCATATTTATAAAAAATGAAAGATTTCCATTATTAATTATCTTTTACAGGACAGCAGAGAAATGAAGTTGAAACAAGATGTTTCCTCCCACCTATGCCAAATCTGCTTCAAACCATTTTTTTGATGTAATATTGTACATCTCTAAAACAATAATGAGGTTGTTGGTGATTTCCTCTCGGATACCTCAGCACTAAATGTATGTGACCAAGTATATAATGGACCTGGTTTCTTTGTAAATGCCTTTTATTTTTTCAAAAATTATCTAATTAACCTAAAAATAATTAGGATTAATCAATCATTTCAAATCTGATTCTCACCCCCACATTCTATGGCATGCCATTTTTATTCCAGATACATAACCATATTATCTCATTAACCACTGTGGAAACATTTGCCTTGGAATGACCAAATAAATTATCTTTGGGCAACCACATGGTAAATGAACTTATTATTCTTCAATTTTGATTCCATAATTCTAACTAAATTGCGGTTAATGTTTCAAAAAAGATTATGAAAATATTGTCAGAATTCATGATTATCCATAATGATATCAGTGTCCAGCAACTTTAAAGTAATGCATGTATGATCTGTGAATAGGATTGATCTTAAAGTCAACCCAATAGCACACCAAAGTCCTCACTTACATTCCTAATTACCCATTTTTCTCTTAAATTGGATAGTAAGCATTAAACATACATACACAATCAGGCAAAAATTGTTGGGGGAAGAATAGTTTGATTGAAACTGATTAGATGCTCATTTCATACTGATTTTAATTTTTGCTCAATGGATACCTCTGGTGGCTCATATATCCCTTGGGATCCTGATAAACCTTATGATAGGTCATTAGGTTTCCCATAAGTCGAACTGCTAAAGTTGGCAAAACACCCATGCTCAAGGTTGGACTTAAAACCACAACCTTCGGTTTGGCAGGCAAGCAAGCTTATCTCCTGACCAACCCAGCAGACAATAAATGAATTATCATCAATTATTGATACCAATTAATGAATGAGGACATAATAGTATAATGACTTTTTGGGAATGATAAGGTATGTAGGATCTTCTAACTCCTTTCTTGCTGTCAACTTGGCAAACTGCCCAAATAGCTAAGCACAGCAAAACTCTTCTGATTCAAAGTCATCAGATATATTTAGCACTGGTGGCAGGTAGGCTGACTTTTACAGTAGCCAACTTTCCTCTCCATTGGCCGACAAATTCACTGACTCAAAAGAGCATTGATCTTGAAATACACTCAAAATTAAATCTCTGCATTAATGCTGAGAATTACTCACATGAACATCATAATAAAGTCAATTATATGGTATTCAGCTCAACTTGAAGAAACTTCATGATGAATTGTGAAAAAACTTAAAGAGCTCTTGTTACTTAAGTAATTAATTGTAATGAAAAGGCTAACAAGTATAAGTTATTAATTTGTGGATGGTTCTTGAGTGGAATTAAGGTTTAAAACCTTACCTCTGCAACCCTTTTGAGTATTCTGCTATCTCCCCTAATCCATATTAAGAGTTATATTGTTAAGAGATAGGCACTGGTAAAATAACTCACAATTAGGAGATCAATTGCTGAGAAGAGCAACATGTTACCAGAAAGAGAAGAAAGAGAGTAATAAGAAAGAATGCTATCTCTTTGGAATATTTTAGAAACCTTTCCTTAAGTAAGTTACTCAAATTAGGCACTCAAAATATGCATTAGAAAATGCATTATTAATCCTAACAATATATTCACCACCATATTCTTTGCATAGGTCCAGTATTATTACTGAATTACCAGAATAATGGTGCTGGTGATGGTACAATTGGGGAAAGCCTACCGTAACCTCCCATAGCACCAAGCAGGCAGCAGATTGATTTTTTCAATTCATTTCACAAGCATTAATGCATCTAAAACAGGAAGCTATCCATTGTAACACCTTATAGAAAACAAAAATAATTTCATTGATACATTAATACTTCAAGTGAAGAAATACAATAAAAATTCAATTAAAATGAAAAGACAGCATTATCTCTCCATCAAAATAAAGTTATCGCCACCGCTATCTTTAAATGATGATAAATTGAGCAGACATAGCCATCACTTTGTTGAAATAATTCATATTAAGAGTATATATGGGTAGCTTTGTTTCCATTTCCACACAATCTTTTATTTAACAGAACCAGTTTCACGGTTACACGCCTGATGATAATGTTGTAACATTGCAACTGGTTGTGCCAAATAAGAAGTATGGAAATGGACACAAATGAATTTATTTCTCAATTGAAATGAAGAGTTCAACTCATTTCCTAGTGATAAATGCTATAATAATTAACTGCTAAGAATTTGGAAAATATATTTTTAGGACACTTTTGATAGACTATTTTAAATTGGAATGCTTCTGCATTACCCCATGGGCACATTAAGGGTTCAGTGATTTCAAAGAAAGGGTTTTATGACTATCTTTTCACTAATGCCATTTAGCAAGTAATCCATTTTGTTTAGCATTGCCACACGATCAATATCCTCACCATGATCATAAACAGCCCTGATGGCTGACAAAGATCTCAAAATTTACTTTGCAATCATATCCTGTGTCATCTTGCTAGCAGTTAGTAGTGCTCATCATTCAGTAGGAAAACATATGAGGTTAAGAGGGCAATAGTCCCTTCTTTTACCCTCTAAGGAGTATACTTGGTCACAAATGGAATTTCCCTATTCTATGGGAGGCTGATATAACCTGCATATTTCAGATTTAACACTCTCATGAGAGCAATACTTTATTCACCACAACTAGTTATTTTCACAAGAGATGAAATAATTGCCATGAATTTTCATATCAGCATAGGTCCTCAGACTCCTGAACCCACCAGGCCAAGTTCCTGAAACAATGAATTAATATGCACTTACTTCCTTTGGATTATGGTCAGTTGATGCAAATAGTCATCTAAATCAGAAAGTCTTGATTCCCAAATGGTAACACGATCAGAGAATCCTTCAAAATTTGCACTATTCTTGACAGACTGCAGCAAGCACTGATGATCACCAACCTGAAAAAATTCCACGAAATTTTACATTGAGAGCCAAAAAGCAAAAGACTAAGCAGAAAGTATTTTAGCATCATTATTTCTCGTTTCAAAAAGTATTTTCAATTTTGTCAGTTTTTGGTCTTCATTATTAGCAAGCTTTACAAAGAAATCCTTCATAACCATAACAGCCCACTCAGTGGCATCATTGGTTTCACTGAGGGTTTTGATCTCTACTTAATTTCCTATTTAATATTCCAGGTTGTTTTCCCAGCTCTTGATGCCAACTTGCAATAATGAATGAGAAAGTCCCAGCTATTCAAAAAATATTGTTGACTCCTTGCTGGTATTTAGAGATTCTTTTTGTTAGTACTATATTATTTGATGGCATTTACAGATTCTGTAGGAATTTGAGGATGAATTTCTATTCCATAATGTTCATTTTCTGCAGCCCTTGATCACACAGTCCTACTTTCTCCAAACTATTTCCTAGGATATATAAGATTTGTAATTTCTGATAACTTATGATGCTGCAACATGATGAAATCCAGGCCAATGTGAATAAATTTTATGAGACAAACGGAACTACTCATTTCTTCTGAGTATCAAAGAATTCTAAAATGTGATGCCACAGATTATTAATCATTGGTCTATTACAAAAGTATAATAAAAAAGGCACCTACATGCAATTGCCTTTTGAGGACCATCCACACAAATGTATTCTTATAGATATCACAAAACTTAGTGGCACACAGCTGCAAAAACATGAAGTCAGAGAGGGAGATTTTAATGTACACAGTAATTATGAATGTTGAATTACTATACCTGCACATCAATACATATGCTGCCACATTCCTTTCATTCTTGCAGTTTTATTGTATCCTTTATAGCCATTATTCATATGTGTTAGTATTGGTATTATGGTTGTTTAGGTATTGGTATAAGTGGAAAAACCTATGTCAGATTAACTCAAAGTTTAACTTACAAAAATCAGATGGCTTATTTTCATTTACAAATTTCAAAACTTGTTTAATTCTCCTAGTGGATATCAATGTTATGCCTTTTGATTGTTGTTGTGTCATTATTTTTTCTATCATTTATATTTTTAATCAGCCCCCTTCCTGTATTTTTCAATGTTATATTTACATCAGTAAAAAAGGTTTTGAAGGATAGTTATCTGAAATGCACACAAAGTGTGAAAACAGCACTAAGCCATCGGACACCCATCCTTAATTGACTCCCGATGTGGAGATTGCTAGATGTTGATGAATACATTTTTGTGATCTAGTTACTCATTGTAATGAACATGTTGTTTACATAAAATTATTCATTTATATCATTCCTTTTTTATATGAGAACAAAACATTACGAAGAATAAAATTAGGATTATTTCCACCACATTCTTCTTGTCATTGTTTCGAACTTCAAAGACCAGTGAGGTGCATCATTAAGGATACTACAAATAAGAACTTGAAATAATCTTATAAAAAGAGATCTGCCATATTATAATTTTTCATATTGATACTTTATATCTTCGGATATATTTTATCATTTTTGAAGTGATTATTTTTATTTAACAATTATTCAGTACTTTTGCAATTTATAATATTCACTTCGAAATACATGAAACTTCAGTTAAAAGAATAAGATAAAGGGCATTTTGAACATTGCCAATTGAGATAGAAGCCTCAGACATCCTGTATGAGTATATAATTATGCATGTAGATACAATAAATTGTACTGGTACCACATATTAATACCCATTCCTCATTTTGGAAAAAGGGCAATAGCCTATTAATAACCATTATTATTATTCCACCGAAATGACCTCTGTGCAAGGATCACCAAGTTCTGCGAAACCTATTCCACAAAATTCCTATGGTTTATGCAGGTAAATATGTATGTCATGGAGTCATCTAAGCAGACCTGCATAAGAAGAGACCTCTACAAGTGGTACATGAAGATAGGTAATATGTCTTATTACCTCCTCCAACTATACACCAAGAAGAATAAGATCAGTATTGAGTGGTGGGGAAATGCCTTGATGGCCAGGTGCAGCAATGTAGCAGTATAATAAACCATCATCTTAAAGGAATATCACACCAAATCAAATTTATAAGATTAATGCAAATGCTTGCGGCAATTCCAATACAATCTCCTAAAACAGGGTGTTATGATGAATCCCAGTCAGGGTGCATGGAATGGAATGATAGAGAGAAAGTGAAATAGACATCAATAATAGGAGGTAAAGTTATGCATAGGTATGAATTCTCCACAGAAAAATAAACATTACTTGAACCTATCATCGGATTTTCATCTTACATGATGATATTTTTCCTTTGTGGCAGGATGGAGTCTCTACGTCTTCACATATTTTCTAAGTTCAATAGCACATGGACACAATGGTGTAAGGGAGTAAATCACATCACTTACTGTCAGGGCTAATGCTATTCAACATTTGAGCCTTTATCGATGATAACTTACTTTATTTAAGATGTCCTTGTAATCAGTAACAATATACACAGTCCTTCCTTGTGAATCTCTATGTTCAGTCAATGTGAATTTAGATTCCACGTCCCAAATATCCAATTCATTCAGGGCCTGCCTTATAACAATCTCACTAGCTGATCTTGCATTCAGTTCCTAAAAATAAAAACAATGATTTAAGCATTTAAATTTACAAATTATAATTGGCTCTTGTAACATAAACAATTAAGTTTTCAGGGTGGTAATAGTAATGAATGACTTCAGCATAAAAATGGTCATGCTTTCCACACGAAACTAACAGATAATATTCAACAAATAAATGTCCAACAAGATATCATTGATATAAATATTAATTAAGCAGATTCTTTCATCTGATCTTTTTACCAGCACTGAAGAATTGAAATAACCACCATAAATGATTACATGTTAAATATTTTTCTATGAACTACTACAAAGTATAACAATGAGGCATGCAAAATTCCTTATTCTGAAAATGTGTCAAAGATCAACTTTCATATTGTCATATTGAATTGTTTTGACACCATGACCAGCTCACCACATGTCGCAGCCCACCTAAGCATTAGCCAGTTCTATACTTTTCAATGAGTATGACCATTAACAGAATAGCCAGAAAATTTGTTATTCATTCATGCCTTTTCAAGCATTAAATTAAAGGAGTCTAATATACAAACTATGTAGCATCACCTTTAGGGTTTCTATGTGTTCAACAATTGCAAGCCTTGCATTTAAGAAATCACCAAATGTTATGGAATCTGCAGGTTTTTCCGGTATCCCAAGAATTTTCAGCAACTCATGCCAATGGCTGTCACTGAATGTTTCTCCTCTAATGTACTTAAGAAGTGGTATTATATCCTGTAATTGAAAAATTAATGCATAAAAAATAAATTTATCAGTATTTAATATCCTTTGTGATACTTACAAAGATGCATGATTTACCATAAGCTATCATTTGAATTAATATTTAAAACAAGAATTATCCTTACGACCAAAGATATTATATGGGAAGATAGTGCAGGAGTGATGGTTATTAAGACTGGTTGTCCTTCATAGCATGAAACACCAGGTTATCAGGTTGTGAGGGCCAAAATGAATGCCCAGACCTTCAGAATCTGAGGAGGTGAAAATCCATTTAAACCATTGGATTATGTTCATGAAATCCAAAAAACAAATGTTTTTTTTAGCTCTGAGCAAAAGTATACAACCTGTTTCTCTTGATGAAGAAACCATAGATCGTTGTTGTGTCTGGATACACTTGAAAATTTCCTCATTCCACAGACTGAAATTACTAAAATGAATTGCTTCATTACCAGCAAGATGGGACATTACCTAATTACTGGAAGTCTGGATAAGCTCTGAAGATTCAGGCAATACAGCAGAGAGTTACCAGTAATGAGCCATCACAACAGATAGTCGAGCTCAGAACAAGCAGAGGGAGACAATAAGATGTTTTTGTCATGTATGTTTTCATTCATATAAGTTATATGTTAATCCTAACCTGTCCACCCCCCCTGTACCTTGGCCCTTCGACCATCTCTTCTCACATCCTTCAATTGACCACCAATGACAGTCCATTCCCAAGTTTCCCCCTCCCTCTCATTTCCACCACCTCCCTTGATATTCTGGTGGTTGCATGCTATACTAACCTGATGATCCAAAAATAAGCATAACTCCTAGGTCATATAAGGTCAAGCCTAGTTCATATAAATAATTAATTTGTGGAAATGCACTTTTTGTTATATTTTGTGACCTTCAGTCCTTGATATGTGATGACCAGGACAGTGAATTGGTTGTGCAAGGCCAATTTCAAGGCCCCCACTTCCCAGATTTGATCCCTTTCGATTTTTTACAATGATATAATAATGCAAACACATATTCCCAAAACATTACAATACTATACCCCCTGAATACATCACAATAAATTCATAATCACATAAAAGACAATGCACAACATAGCAACACCTCATAAGGTCACATAACAAATCACCTTAGACATTGAAAACTTCTATAATCCACTGCTAATTTTGTATGAAATAGACTTTAAGTGGGTAGCTTACCAAATCACAATTGATAGTCACATCAAACTAAAATGACTAATGAAAAACTTAATGAATTTTGGCTTAAAATGACAGCTCTACTGATTCTGTATGCTATTTTTATAATATGCCTTTAAAATTGTACATTCCGTATTGAAACACCTAGTATTTATTCAAACATTATTTGGGAGCACACCTAAATTTGGGTTCAAATATACGAATTATTACCTTATGACTTTCAATTTCTTGATATATCCTAACAGTTAAAGATGTTGCACCACCTTCAGGCAAATCAAGTTTTTCACACCAATGAAGAAGGAATTCCTCAAATTTGTAGCACCTACTTCGAAACACTATCCATTCCTCCTCACCCAGCTTTTGGAGTCCTAAAATGATCAAAGAATTTAACAACCACTTGAAATTACACCAGGCATAATAAATAAATTTATAATATTAAAACAGACATGTTAAAATTATCCTCAACATTATCATCATATTAAATTTTAAATGTGCTCTACATAGGTTTGAGAGGTCAGATAACTTTTTAAGGGAGTAAAAGCATTTGTTTTCTCATTTTCCATAATAAACAGAATTTTCTGGAAATTCTAATAATATAACTTCTTTAATGTAAAAAATGGCTGAATAATAAAAAAATAAAGCTGTAGTCCAGTATATGACAGTTATCAGCTATTTTTCCCAATATTCATTATTTATCCAAATTGTCATTCATCTGTTTCTGTGATAGGCTATCCAGTGTCCAACAATATAATAACCAGTACATTTTCACTTAAAGGCTCCTCTTTTCTTATTAATATCTTGAATGTCACCAAGGTCTTCCTCCAATAGCCTATTTCTCCACCAACTTTGATTACTTTTAGTTTTTTTACTTTCCATAAAAGCCCACTACTTTCTGCACCTCTTCACTTCAGGAACTATTCTCAACTACATATATGTAAATGATTACACAGTGAATTTAAAACTTCACTCAGCTGCTAAAAAAATAGTATTTATGAAACAAATACAAATCATCAGTGAAAGAGTGTTAGTAATAGCCAACATGTGATAGCATTTAACAGCAAGAAAGCAAATAGAACACTCCCCACCCTAATCTCATGCTGTGCTTCAGGGCACAGGAGGCAGAGGAGGGGTTGACTTTTCTTACATCAGGGACTTAAGAGAAGGGCAAAGAGATAACGGAGGGCTTGAACCTATGCAAGAATCCTCTTTTTCAGTGGCAGTATCTGATAAAAAAATGTGGGCATGATATGGATGTTTATACAGTATTTTGAAACAACACAGTCACTTTAAAATACATTGTTGACAAAAAAATAAAAGAATTGAGTTCTTCACAACTTCATTCACATGTGGCAGAGTAATTTGCACACAAAAACAATACATACCTTCCAACCCAAACATTTTCTATATCTCACCGAGTAAAAGACAGAACTTCTTCCCGAAGTATTCCAAATATCCAAATTTGCAATGGGAGTTGCATTGAGTTGGGAAAGGGAATGCGGTGAACAAAAATACTAAAATTACAAATGGCTGCATATCAGAAGGAATGGTTACTCCCACATTCTCAATACCACAACTCACAAATTAATCAAATTTATTAATACTTCTGTGGGTAAAATATATTTTTTCTTAACTAAGCACATATCATTCTGCTCAAAAACAAATTAAACTTTTTACATACTAAGTACTGTACTGGCAAATATATTGATACTTACCAGTGTTAAATTCATCGAATAAGGACCACATGGATTCAAATTTCTGGAGATCATTTTCAACTTCAGAGCATTCTGGTATATCAACAGCCTCCATTCCCATGCTAACAAAGTCAGAACTGGAAGATACAAATGTTTTTTAGGGCAATAACTTATTCATAATCATACTTTACAATTGAACACTCCATCAAACAATAAGTGATATAGAAAATATATTTTTTATTCCCAGATGTTTTGTGAGTAACTGTAAAAGTAAATAAGTCCTTCCATGAAAATTTGCATTAAGAATTACCTTCTGTATAAGACAAACGTTTTGGATGAACACCTTGATCAATATATTATCTCCTGTGCAAAGGACACAGGAGGTTCATCAGTGAAAGGAGAACCATGACAGCAGTCAGTTAAGTGTGGAAGCATAATAAATTATGGGATCAAATTCAGAAACCAAAATTAAGGGATTAAAAAATCCTGTTTGCAATGATTTTGAGGGGATATATGGTGACTTATTATTGGCAAATGATGACAAATTCACAAAATCAGTTGTATGCTAAGCCATATTAAAAGCAAAAAATTCTTAGAAATGTGACCCTAGTGACTAGCAAAAGCAGAACCATAGAGCATATCCATTCATCATGAATGATCAAATAACTATCCTGTTCACATCACCATTTCTACCTAGTCACAACAATGAAAGAATGGTGCATGGCCCTCATCCTCTTTTGTCTTCTTTTAACTGAAGTCTGGCAATTTTTTCTTCCTCTGACCTTGCGTCACTCTTCATTTTCTTCACCTCATCTAAATATTAATTGTGCTACCTGTATTCTCCTTAAGTCCTTCTTTTTCACAGGATTTAACAGTTAATTCCCAAACCCTTCCAAATGTTCAATTGCAGACTCTGTTTTTCACTCACCTTGAGAAATGTTCACATCTTGTCTGAATTTTCACCCCAAAATTTTACACTGTCTTCGAGTTCCTTTTCATGATGCTCAAAATCCTTCCATGATTAATCTATTTTCTTAAGTTTCTTCTTCTGGAGCCTTCTATTATCTTCCCTTTGCTGTTGTGCAATATTTCCAACCACTTCTCTTTTGGTTCAAAAGTGCATCTTGTATTTTCTGATTGGGAATCTTACTGATGTCATTAACTTTGCATAGGGAGACTCTCTGATTGTCTGCCCAGCCTTTTCACAGTGGTGTTGACAGTAAGTTTAACATTCAATGTTCCTGCAGACATTCATGTGGTTTCTAGAGTTTGTTTTGGCCCAAACATTTAGAATGCTCTTCTTATGTCTGAGCTACCATGGGCCAGAGTCAGAGTAATATTTATCACTTCCGCAATAGAAAGATATTTGACTTGCCAACTTTGCAAACATTTACCTCCAGGAGTGGTCAATGGTCTAAATGTGCCATTTCGGTGACAAAGGAATATCTACAAGTAATATAATGTACCACAGACCCTGAAGTCAGCACCCCAATATAAGGTCTATTTGCAATTTACAATGTGAACAACCTTAAATCATTCATGAATACAACGAAAGACAAAGTGGAAAGACAAAATAAAAGTGGCATTTGTAAGTTAACTTGAAAGGGCTGTAATGGTATCTATAAAGACTAAATGGGGAGATCATTAAAAACATGAGCGGAGGAACATAAAAGCTATTTCAGGAAATGTGACCTTCCGCAATCTCACTTTGCTAAGCATATGCGGGAAGAAAATCATGGGAGCGATTTCAACCTGGAACTGATACACCAAATGGACAAAGGATGAAGGATGAACAAGTGGGAAGAGCTGGAAATCAAAAAGAATTTGAAAAAGGGTCATTTGGTCAACAAATTATTGTTTAAACACCTCTCCCCAATCCTGGAAGCATCCCTTTCCTTCACAGTATGACCTAATTATCCTTCCCCCCTATAAACCCCTCTAATTGCCTTTCCTGATGCTTAACACCCCTCTCCTCCTTCCCATCAACGCCGATCACAACCCTTCCTTTTGACCCCTCCTCTCCTTCCTCCCCTTTATCCCTCTCTCACTCACCCCTTCCCCCACAAGAATGGTATATAAATGGAACGCAACTTGATTAATTTGTACCTGATGATGACACCTATGCATTGAAACTAGTAGTACGAAAATAAAGAACAGTGGAAAAATAAATTAAGTTCTTCATTTAATGTACCATGATACAGTGTTGGAATGATATGTTATGGCCACATGCTTGCCAAAAATTAATGTCACTATCTCCGAAAACATGCACTTGCAGCACTTTTTATTTCAACATTACTACGTAAAATTTTTTTCAAATGATATTTTAGGATACAATCATCAAATAATATATCTAAAAGATGAAACAAAATCTAATAAAGCTTTCCTTGATTTTAAAAATATGTAATGCCTTAAGTGTGATACGTAGTTTTTTCCCCACTGCAATATCTCTTAAATCAGCAAAAATGCTTTGGCAAATTTTAGCATAGACCCTATGACATTGGTTATCACTCAAAGGGTTGAAATAGAGAAAAATGAGGAATTTGGAGATAACAAATGAGAGGATTTTTGAAGATAACAAAAAAAGTGAACCAGCAACCTTCGAGCTGAGTACATAAAAAAACTGAATTCTTTTAAATTGTTTTATAAGTTTTCATTTCCATAGCCCGAGTGAAAGTTTTGCAAAATTTTACGGATAATATAACACTATGTAAGGTCCATTGAAATTATTTCTCTCTAGAAATTTAAAAAGTGCATCCTTTAAACTGGAGTTTAGAGTTAATTACGAAAGGATGGCTTTGATAGCATCACATTTCATTTACATAAATTTTATTATGTTCAATTACATTATTACAGAAGGATCTGAGGCAATTAAAATATTTTCATTGACAGAAAATAGAATTTTGAAAGAGTAAATTTTTTTCTACAGTTCCTTATTAGAAACGAGTTGATTCCCATGCATATTATATTTTTCATAAATAGTGTTTCCCACGATGAAATATAATAAATTTTGTGATAAATTTTAAAAGTCATATTTCCCCCATTATATATAGTATAACCACTATAATAGCTATATCTATGTCATACAAGTCTACATTCTACTGAAAACATTAAATAGTGATAAAGAAAGAACAACATTGAGTTTAACAACAAAAGTTTGCCAAGTACACTAGTCACTAACTTTTATGAAAGTTAAATACGATGTCAGTTATCTATGGTAGTGTAATGGGATTTACCCGTTCAATAAATAATTAAATACATATTAGAACATACTTTAGTTTCTCAACAGACAGCATTAGCAAATTCCATTCATCTCTTTTCTCTCTCAGAAGATTGAGAGTGTTTTGCAAAGGTTTTTGACTGGTATCCATTCCTCCCAAATTAACTAGTGATTCTTCACGGGGGCGAACTTGCTCCCATCTCAAAGCAAAACGCTTGACCTCACCAGCGAGGTTTTCAGCTTGGCTGTGCAAACAGGCCTTAATGGTATCCAACTGAAAGAGAACAATGTGAAATATTAATCCTTTAACATTTTCAAAGAATTGAGCTCATCTTATATATTATTACAAGGGTAGTATGTAAGGTTCTCAGAATCACCACCTGATGTTAGGGCTAGCGCAACGAGTTTCCCTCATAGTAATAGGTAATCCTTTAGGAGTACACACATTACGCATCAACGCTCCAGGGAAGTGACATTTGAGCAGTGATTAAATACTTACTATAGAAGGTAGAAGGTATAAACACAAAGGAAATTCATGCTGACTTTTAGAATGCTCAGGAGGCCTCTGCTCCTTCATATTCAACCATTTACACATGTAAAAATGAGTTTGGTCAGGATAGCTTACATCATGTTCTACGTAGTGGTCAACCAATACATGCCAATACCCCAGAAGTTATCACAAAAGTGCATAAATTGGTCATAGAGGATCGCTGACTGACAGTGCAAGAAATCGCTGAGGTTCTAGCAAATGACATCTGAATTGGAATATCACATTTCAACAGCGGAATTGGATATGAGAAAATTATCTGCTAGATGATGGAAATTTCTGAACAATTTTTGACTGGTTTTAAGAACAGCCTACAAGATTTCAGGCATCAGTTTGAGACCACAGATGTAACTTGGGTCAGCTAATATACCCCCAAGACAAAGCAGCAGTCAAAGCACTGAAACATGTTGATCCACTACCACCAGAAAAGAAAGGTGATGGCTTCAGTTTTCTGGGATGCAAAAGGGATTCTGTTGATAGATTATTTTTCCACTGGCCAAACGATTACTGGACAATATTATGCTAACCTCCTGAACCAAGTACAGCAAAAGATACACAAAAAAAAGTCACGTTTGGCATAGAAAAAAGTCATCTTTCATCAAGACAATGCACGCCCATACATAAGTGTCATTGCCTTTGCAAAAACACTTGAACTAAGATATGAATTGTTGCCACAACCGTCTTATTCAACTGATTTGGCTGCATCAGATTTCCATCTCTTCCCCACGCTCAAAATTTTCCTCAGTGAACGGAGATTTTCTTCAAACAAAGAACTATCAGCCAAAGTAGACAGGTATTTTGCCTGTCTACTTTGGCTGTTTCTGAAAGTCTGAAGGAATCTCATTTTCAAGATGGGATGAAGACATTGGTGGACCAAGTGCATTAGAGTATAGGGAGACTAAATTGAAAAATAACAAATTTTCACTGAGGTAAGTTGTTTATTTCTATTCCATTTTGAGAACTTTTCAAATTACCCTCACACTATTATAGGTAATCTAATAGTTAAAGTAGGTTTTGGATGGACAAAAATTACCAAATAATTATCTTGTTTCTCCAAACAACACACAACCCAACATACTACTCTACAACATAGTGCCTCTTTAACTCTGTACACTTCTTTCCTCCCTTCAGTCTGTCCAGCATCCCTATCCTTTTCCAACCCCTTTCTTGTTTTCCTAAGATTACCTCCTCTTTCAGTCTTCAATCTCCCATTGCAAATCAATATTCTTTGCATCCATCCCTCCCAACATCCATCCATTTCTCCAAACACATCCCTCTCTTCTTCCACCATACCTAGCATTTCCTCATTTGTTTTCCTCTCAGTCCACTAAATCTTCTCCCTCCTTCTCCACACTCACTTTTCAGAAGCCTCCAAACTAAGCCTATCATCCTGCTTCAATAACCATGTTTCCATTCTGTACATAACTACACTCAAATTCAAAGTTTTAACATGCCTTTTCTGAACATTCTCACTCAATGTCCCTGTCATCAATTCCCTCCTCATGAAAGCTTCTTCGCCTCTAGAAATTATTATATTTTAGTCTCTACACCTTTTTCCAAAACACCTCTGAGATATGTACTGTTCCACCTACTCAAGTGTTTGCCCACCTAATTTAAACTTTGACTTAGCCTTCCTCTTTCAGGAAAACCACATAACCTTTGTTTTATTTACATTTATTTTCATCCCATATCTATCACACTGAATTTCATATTCACTCAGCTATGCTTGCAATCCCTTGGCTAACTGACAAACAAAATTATGTAAGATCTCATTGAATCTAAAGACATTCTCAAGAGCATATCTCATTTGTAATTTGGGGAATACCCAAACATGAAATTCCTATAGTAACTTGAAGTTTGCAGTTATGAAATTTGAGGGATTAGCGTGTTTCATATTGTTATTATACCAAAGGAATGTAGGTCATTCAATGAATATTGGAAGTGATTAAGAGTCATCATTACAGTGAATTAATGTAAAAGAAACTTAACTTTAACAGCTTAACATTCCATCCGATAGACGGCGTACTCACTTAAAGTGCTCTCCACAAAGCACCTCAAGTAGTTATTGGGATATCTCTGAAAAAGATCTGCCTTCTCCAGGAGTAGAACCCAGGTCCTCTGGGTGGCAAGCCAGTATGCTAGCCACCACATGATCCCAATGCCCCTGACCTTTGTTTTTAGCTTTATTAGCTTGGAACGAGCTGGGGCAAAGAGGATTAGAGAACCAATCTTATGTACCTAGAGGCCCTGGAAAGTCTTAATCTGCCATTGACTAAATTACTGTTTTTTCCTATAATATTTGAACATCCCTGCTATTAATAGATATTTTACTTGAAAAGTAAGGCAAAAAGCAGCTATGAAAAAAATTAGGGAATCTAAAGATCAACTCGTGTGGAAATCAACCAACCTGCTTGCTAATGATGACTTCATAGTTGTCTAAAATGGACTGAACACTATCCCACATGGTTGAGACATGCCTCACACGATCAACTCTTTCCTTTGTCCAACTTGCTAGGGTCTTGTTCTTTTTCTCAGTCTCCAAAAGCAACGCATGCATCTGTAAGTAAAATCATGCATTCCATCGAAATTTATCCATCTAAATTCATCCATCTAAATTCACCCATCAAAATTCATCAGAAAAGAAGGAGATTAAGTTAAAACAACACGTTATACATGTCAGAAAATATTCATAGGACTGGTGGTTATTCAAAAAAAAATTAATAAAATGATCCATTGCATAGCACACACTTATAATATTTCAAGCATATATGAAATTTACTGTTAAAGGGGCCTCAAATGTTTTCCAAATGGGAAAACAACATGCCCTCCTAATATTATATTTAAATGTTCAAATTCTCAACTTATAGGTCAAAAGACCGAGTAAAATATTTACAATTAATAAAAAAACCAAGGTACAGAGAGCTATCTTTCTGCTAGCCTAATGAATGGGTTATTATATATGAATAACTACTGCACATCTTCAAGTAATAGTTGTAGTAATTGTAATTATTAGGAAATGCAACTGACAGCAGAGGTCATTTGTGCCAGAAGGAATAGGTGGTTAATCTGGTAGGGGTAGAATGTTTCAGGGAAAGGAGGAAGGGCGGAGAGAACCCCAGCATTGGTGTTAGCCAACTCTAAGTGAAAGGTGTCAAGGGGTCCACAATTTAATGCCCCATCCAATGGACGACATACTTACTTGGTGCTTTCCACATAGCACCTCAATTAGGGATTGGGATATCACTGAAAAGTCCGGCTACCGCCGGGATTCAAACCCAGGCCCTTGAGGTGAGGAGCCAGTACATTAGCCACCACACCATCCCAATCCTGGCTCATCTTCAAGCACAAGCCTGGTATTGTCTTCATTTTAAGATTAATGAAAATTTACTTAATGTGTCACAAAAGGTGACTTCTTTGTCCTAATTTTAAACAGCAGTTTTAGTTCAAATACAAAAATAATATAATTTTCTCACATTTTGAATTTGATTTAATGATTAATTGCCACAGAAATCTTTCATTTTATACACGTCCATTTTTAAAGGTTCTTCTTTTAAGTATGGTAGTGAAAGTGAATGAAACCTATGGCATTGGCATGATTATTTCGTTAACCACCCAAGTACATCCTGGAAAGTAAGAGCAACCTTTTGTTGGGGAGATGCTTACCTTGCATTGGTGAATGAAATGAATGTTTATTGTTGGCAAACTTCAACAGACCCACAGTAAAACAACGTCGCATGACCTAGGTTTCAATGCATCATCATGATTTGACCGTGATGATAATGCATTGTATCCTTTGAAAAAAATTCCCAACGATAAACTGTTATGGATTACCACCAAGTTTCAAAGGAGAAAGCTTTAAATATGGAATGTATCAGTCTTGCAGTCCTACTCTTGATAATGGTAGAATATATGCAACAAATCAGCTAATTAAACACTTAGTTAAGTTGAGACTTCAACTTGTTCCTTGTTTTTATTTACCCAAATCGATTATCATTGGGAAACCCCTTACGAATTGGTGTCACAAGTGAGATTTTCCCTGCACTTTGAGGGAGATGCTACATCGATGCCATTGTGCAGGTTAGTCAACACGATGCATCAGGTGAGCACATTAACAGGTGATTTTGAAGTACAAAAGCTGATGGATAAACTATGTGAAGTTGGAAACAAGGAAAAATGAAAAATTTATGGCCTGAGGAGAGTGAGATAGGATTGCCAATAATTCAGGCTCAAAGAATAGACATGCAATGATTGAGACTATTTAATACTTTCAAGGGGCAAATTAGGAGGATGTGGAATTAATTATAATTTACACAAGTAGGACAAACAATCAGATTATGGGTTGGAGTGAAGAGGATAAGTTAAGTGACATGATATTTCACAAATGAGGTGGAGGAGCTCATAGTAGAAGACTTATTAAGCAGCTTATCACATTACAGATTAATCTATTGAAAAGAACAGACTCTACAATGGCCAAAGTTTGAATTCAAATCCATTTATGAGGCACATGAGACACTGGAAAGTATGTACGATTGGCAACAAAATATGTACACCATTTTAAAATTTCCATTTTTAGAGAAAGGTTAAATCATTCATAACATATAATGACCACTATGAGCATAATATTCAAGCTCAGCTATAACTGATTTACTTGGCATGCAAATCAAAGGGTAATGCCAAGAAACTGCAGGAGATGCTGCAACAGTAACTCTTAAAGGAGTCATCTGCTAAGTGTGCATTGCAATGCAAAATTTCAGAGTGTAAAAATCATTCAAATAAACTACTCCAGAAATAATATATTATGTCTGGAGATTATCATAATATGCCATACTGGGACATGCTCAGTACATGGGGAGACTGGTTGTGACCAGTTTACTCTATCAGCTAAACAATCACCAATTAAAATACTTGAATTTTATGTTATCTTAAGATTACAAGTCTGTAAATAGATCATTGTTTCAGTGAATATGAAGTGCTCTCAAAACCAAATGCCTTCATTGAAAATATAGCTCAATTTACATATGAAAAAACCGAAGAGTTTAACTATGTTGAATAATGCACAGTGGACTCATACCCCAGGGGCTTCTTTGAGTATTTGGGCATGATGAGCACTAGCTGTGTTGACATCCTCCAATTTCAGTGAAGGGGATGAATGCTGCAAAACTTCAATGGCACCACTGGCAAACTGCTCTACAGTTGCCACATCATGAAGAATTGCAGCCTGGAGAGAAGATGCCAACAAATCCCAGAAACGACGGTTGTGCACCTCAATGTCTGCTCGCACTGGCAGTACATTCACACAAAAACATTCAATTTTCTCTTCATTACTGCAATAATGAGAGAATTACAGATAAAAACTCCGAGCAGTCAAAATACTACAACACCCAATCATTAAAAAAAAAGCCATTATTATTTGTTTTTTAACAAACTAATAGGGAGGAATTATTGCATAACAATTAATTTACAGAACATATGTACAAAAACTGAAGATATGGACCCCCCATGGACCCTCCCATCCCATCCCATGAACTACTACCTTGTAGTGGTGGAAGGGCTTGTGCATTTTGATGATCCCTGGAGATGTGCTTTTGAGAGGAATGATAATTGCTCCTGGTAGGGTCACACATGTCAGATAGGTCAAAGGTTAGGAGCCTGACACAAGGTAGTCTATGCAGTATCTGCTCAACAGCAAGGTGGCTGCAAAGGCATGTGACACAAAGGGACCATTTGAGGGATGGTATCACATTAAAAACACTATTGAGGAAGGCAACAAGAAACCACCTTTATTACTTATCTGAAGACTTTCATTTGTCATTTCAAGAAATTCTTCCCAAGCAAAAGCAAAATCAAAAGCAGCAACACAGAAGAAACAGAATAGGACTGAAACAGTTAAAATATATACTTGGAATGTTGACACAATGGTGAGGTCAGGGAATTTAGAAAATATAAATAAGGAGATAGAGATAGGAAATATACCTTGTTTTTTTGAGAGCAATGTTTATAGAGTACTATATGGTTGAGGGAACGAGAGCCAGCAAGGGGTGACTACAGTAATGAGCAAGAAGGCAGGAAGAAGGGTGGTAAACATAGAGCAGGCTGTTGAGAGAAAATTATTAGTAGAAATAGAAGAAAAATTAATAAATTTGGTCAATGTCTAGGTCTATACGCCAAGAATCAATCAATGGAGGAAGAAGATGACAGGGTATACAATCAATTAGAGTATATAATCATAGATCATCCTGGAAAAAAACAGTTCAAGAGATAGGAGGTTGGAACACGACAGTAGGTGAAGAAAGATATGGTGGTGAAGTAGGGGTTGTACTTGTATAAACCCCTCCTTAGATGTACTTGTAGGTAGGAGTTTAGAAACAAGGAATTACTGTGGGGAGAAGAAGAGAGAAGGAAATGGAAAAATGTAAACAAAAGAGTTAGGTACAAGGGTAACATAAAAAGTTCTCCGAATGGAATACATGACTTACCTCAGTGAAACGTTTTTATTATTAAATGTCTCCCTGTACACTAACGCACTTGGTTCAGCAATGTTCCAATGCCTTAGTCCCATCTCAAAAATTAGATTCCTTCAGGCCTGCAAAATACATGTCTACTTCAGCTGTTGGTTCTTTGTTTGAAAAGAATCTCCATTCACTGAAGAAAGTTTTGAGCTAAGGGAAGAGATGGAAATCTGATACAGCTAAATCAGGTGAATGAGGTGGGTGTGGCAACAATTCATATCTCAGTTCACATATTTTTGCCATGGCAATGACACTTCTGTGCGGGCCTGTAATGTCTTGATGAAAGATGATTTTCATCCTTGCCAAACTTGGCCTTTTTTCATGTATCTTTTGCTGCAGTCAGTCCAGGAGATTAGAGCAGTGTTGTCCAGCAATTGTTTGACTTGTGGGAAAATTATCTGTCAGCATAATCCCTTTCACATCTCAGAAAACTGAAGCCATCACCTTTCCAGCTGACAGTACTGCCTTTGCTTTCTTTAGTGGTGATCAATCAACATGTTTACACTGCTTTGACTGCTACTTTGTCTCTGGGGTAGAGTAGTGAACCCAAGTTTCATCTGTGGTCATAAACCAGGGCAGAAAATCTTGTTGGTTGCTCTTATAATGGGTCAAACATTGTTCAGAAATTTTCATCATCTAGCAAATAATTTTCTCATATCCAATTCTAAAGCTAAAATGTTATTTTCCCATTCAGAAGACATCCTGCAGCCTCAGTGATTTCTCACACTTTAAGTCAGCAATCCACCATAACTATTTTATGCACTTTTGCTATAATTTCTGGGGTAGTGGTACATTTTGGCCGAACATTGCCTAAGCTGTCCTAACCAAACTTAAACTCATCTGTCCACTTGGCAACAGTTGAATATGAAGGCGCAGGGTGTTCTGAAAGCCTGCATGAATCTCCTCTGCTTTCATACCTTTCCCTGCAAAGTATTTAGTCACTGCTCTAATCTCAATTTTTTCCATCTTCAAAAATCACTACACGGGAACAACAACAGAGAGGTGACCGCACCACAGATCACATCCCAGAGCACTGATGCATTACGTGTTTACTCATAATAATATATATCATGACAATATACCCCACCACCACCGAGGCTGGCCTCAGTGGCAGCAGGTAACATCATTGCCTGCCAACTCAGAGGTCATGGGTTCGATTCCCACCTAAGTGGGTTTTCCTCCACCAAGGGCTTGAATGTTTGTAATTGTCTTTAATGTAATGTTTAGGTTAGGTGGAAGAAGGGACTATAAAGTCTCAATCTCACCCCAATGAAGTCATTAAATAAAGAAATAATGGATTACCTAATACTTACATGGGAAACTCATTGCACTAGCGCTGATATCCAGCGGTAGTTCCGAGAACCTTTCAAACTACCCTTGTAGAAGAGTGTTCAAAGAGTCGAATAATGGAGCAAGGTAGGAAAAAAATTGGATGAAATAAATGGTGGAATAAGCAGTGCAAGGATATGGATATAAAGAGAAAATAAGGAAAAATATAATAAGAAATGAACCATAGCACCATTGTGCCCATCCAAAACCTTCCTAAAATGTTAGAATACTGATAATAATCACACACATTCAATAAAGTTAATATATGATTAAAATTACATGTATACTGAATGAAAGGATGCCAAAAATATGTGAAGTTAAAAAATGGAGCCTTGTAATGTAGGGTATTACAATACATATTTACAGATGTGTTTGCTGGGACTAGGAATGAAAACCTATCCTGGGTTTTTCACAACTATTAATTAATATGATTGAAAATGATTCCATAAGTTAATGTTATTTTTAACAACGTCATATATTTTTCTGAATTAGATACATTACAGCAGAGCAAAGCTCATTTCATATGGAGTGTTTTGGTCCAAATTTTCACTTAAACTATTAAATTTTATTTTGTCATGACATACCTTCAAATAAGTACTTTAATTTCATACAAATTAGAGGTATTTCGTGAAATATAATTTGATACACAAATATTTTCTTGATATTTTGGAGTAATGTGTATTAATCATAATTGTCAGGAATTTCTATGTCCACTAGAGGATTTGATAAACTTGGTACATGTATTATGTCATCATGTGCTTATTTTTGACAGTCATTGGTTTCAAAAGGCAAAAAAATGCTACACTATGACATTCTAGCATATATACTTACCACGGCAGCTTGGCAATTTGCTGCTCCCATGCTTTGGAAGCTTTAAAATTCATATCCCAATCTTGCCAAGTCAACAAATTTTCTCTAACAAGACGATCAACATCAACTGTTCCTAAAGCAACCCAATGTGCAAACTTTGCTTTAACTTTCTCTAGCTTGCTCAATAGGAGTTCTGCCTTTTCAAATACTTTTCCAAAGCAATGAGCATTTCTGAAAAAAAGGGAGAGTGAAGTATCAGAGCTAATCTACCTCAAACTTCTTTTAAAATATGCAGTATTCTTTTCAAGCTAAATCCAATAATATGTAGAGTTCTGCTACCTCTTTTCCAAACATTATATAACATATTTTACATTCAGATACTAGGCATTGAGAGTACTATGTCCCTATTTGCTTCTATCAATATTAACTGCAATTAATTAGTTAAAAGGGGTGAATTAATAACAAATAACATATAAATACTTCAAAATATTTGTATGAAACCTAATGCTAATATGATAAAAATTAATTAATAAAACATTAACAACATTCAAAAATTGATTATTAATTAATTAAAACCCCTCTTATGCATTCAAGCCAAAAATAAAAGAGAAATCAAATCGATTGATGTCATTTCCACATGCTCGAAAACTTGTCCAAATTTCATAAAAATGCCCAATACCCATCCCTTATGCATCCAAGCCAAAATTAAAGGTAAATCATATCGATTGACGTCATTTACAAATTAAATCATGACTTTCCTTTGACTCTTATCAAGAAAAATTCAACAGTATTATTCTTACCTCTCTATCATGATGGGAAACAAATGTTCTTCACCTCCAGCACCACGAAAAGTGTTGGGAATAGAAATGAACCGCTTTATCTGTCCATAGTAGCGTGTACGAATTTCTTCAATGGGAGGTTGGAATTGCAGCTTCTGCTGACTAAGTGCACAGTATTATATTTATGTAGCAAGCAGCAGTAAAATATAGCAATAAAACACCAGTTAATTTCACAGAGAGAACTGCTTTTTTCCAAAAGCAAAACAACTGAACCACTATTACTGAAGAAACAAATGAAAAAGAAGCACATGCAATTAATCGGGAGTAATGATGGAAGCTACCACTCTAGTATCAAATTGAAGGAATAAAAAGAAAAATAAATTAAAGCCTCCCAAAATGTATTCAATGGTTTCTGGTTTAACTTTGTGGAAGTAAATGTTAATTAAATGAAGAACACAATTTATTTTTCAACTGTTCTTTATTTTGGTACCGCTGGTTTCAATGCTTAGGCATCATCAACAGATACAAATTACTTAAGCTGCGGTCCATTTATATACCATTTTTGTGGGGGATGGGGTGGGTAAGAGAGGGGGAAGGGGAGGGAAGAGAGGCTATGATCAGCATTGATGGGAAGGAGGAGTAGGGTGTTAAGCATCAGGAAAGGCGATTAGAGGGGTTCACAGTGGGGGAGGGGGGAGAAGGGTAGTTAGGTCTTTCCGTGAACGAAAGGGATGGTTCCAGGATTTGGGAGAGGTATTTAAACAATAAATCATTGACCCAATGACCCTTTTTCTAATTCTTTCTGATTACCAGCTCTTCCCACTTGTCCATCCTCCTTCCTTGTCCATTTGGTGTATCGGTTCCGGGTTGAAATCATGATTTTCTTCCAACAGATGCTTGGGGAAGTGAGATTGCACAAGGTCACATTCCCTAAAACAGCATTTATGTTCTTCCACTTGTGTTTTTAACTATCTTCCCATTTGGTCGATAGAACAGTGGAAAAATACATTGTGTTCTTCATTTAATTACCTCCCATAATGGTTTGTAAATGACTTTTATGCCTATGGCATTGCCAATATAACCATGAGTGATGCTATGTTTAAAGTACAATTTCTCATAGTCACCAAGCTGGAGTTTATCTTTCCTGAACTCATTTCAAAATATCTATTGGGTCTTTTGAGTAAGATGCAGTTTTGATCATCATAGTTGAAACACAATGTCATTTTTATACAGGTTATTCATACTAGTTACAGGTTAGTTAGTCACAGTCTCAGTATGAATTGGCTGGGACACAGGATATGATTTTTATATTTTCAATATCATGGATTCCATTATGATCCATTATGTTGTGAGAGTGGTTTATCGCTGAATAAAAAGCATCAAATAAATACAAAAATATACATACAAATAAAATTTATTGATGTGAAGATTGGTATTTGAGTGGTTTTCTGCTGAATAAAAAGCATTGAATAAATACAAAAATATACACATAAAGAAATGTTAGAGATATGAAGATTGGTATTTGAAGGAGAATTGCAAACTACGAAACATAAGTAATTATACTGATATAAATGATACAGTCAATAATAAACCAGCCAAAGAATCAGTAGTGATGGAGAAGTGCTTATAACCCTGGGAACAGTCTTGAGTGAACAGCTCACCACCAAGGTAGGAGGGAAGCTAAAAAAATCTTAACTCAGCAGATATGGTGTCCAGAGCTAGGGGAATCCAAGGTCTAGGTTTATTGTTTGATAATCCCCAGATAAGGAAGGTTCAGCCCAGTGCATCAAAATGGGTATGGGGAAAATAGTCCTTACAATAGTATTACACACTCCAACCATAATCATAGAAGGAGCACGAGATAACTCAAGTGAAGGGGAACTTAAGTTTCCATTCGGCCAGCAGGACCCAGTTGTTTGATAAAGGTTAAGAAAGGCCAGTAAGTCAATGGTGGTGGAATGGAGGGTCAACATAACCTGCCTGAGTACACCACTGGCTGATAGAGGAAAAAAAAGCGATTCTCAGAAAAATTCTGTATTGTTGCACTCAATAAGGAATTTTGCTCCATGGACAATATTTCAATTTACACACTTAAATACTAATAAAAGTTAGTATGAGTGAATGGGAAAACAAATTATAACTATCACAAATATATTTTTAAGTACTCACCGAAAAACTAAGTCCACTTTCATTTCAGGAAGATGCTCATTCAGCGCCTCCAAACCTATCTGATATTGATATTCAAGCACTTTGTAAAATTGTCTATCCCAATGTATACGCCATGATTTCATGTTGGTAAAACCCTGAAATTAGTATGCTAAGTTAGCTTGGTTTACAGAACAGAAGCACACAGGGGCTACATAAGAATGAAAAACTATTTAGGCTAAAAGTTCTCAGTATGTCATTCAATTCCAAAAGGAAGGGAGATGACAATCCTGGAGTGAAGTGCATTCATCCTACAACATATCTGAGCACTGTCCTCAAATTGCCTCATGAAGTCTAAATTTTTTATATTGATCGACAGTGCTTTATGTCACAGAGCGAAAATTGTTATAATTACATTCCGAATATTATATTTTGCTGCATTATTTTTTATTATAAAGGCCGCATCATGTGAGGACTACAGAACAATAAGTTTGATTTCCCATACAGCTAAAGTGGTTCCCAGAATCATTAACAAAAGAATGGAGAGCAGGGCTAATGATTTCTCAGGGAATGATCAGTTTAGGTTTAGGAAGGGAAGAGGCATGTGCAATGCCATTGCAGTGATGAGATTAATAATCAACAAGAATATAGAATACAATCAGGATGTATTTGCCCATTTCATAGATTTTGAAAAGGTGCTTGATAGAGTGGATTGGGAAAAACTCTCAAGTATATTGCAGGAAATACAAATAGATTGGAGTGACAGGAGGCTAATCCACAACCTGAAAATGTCTCAGACTACTCAGGTGCGAGTGGGGGATGGAAAGTCTGATTGGGCAGGGCTGTCCATTATCACCGTTGCTGTTCAACGTATATGTGGAGGAAATGATTAAAGAGGCATAGGAAGAACTGCATTTGGGAACGAAAGTAGACAGGTAATTCGATTTGGCTAGCTGATGTCCAAGCTTATGTTTGTCAGTCAGCCAACCGCTTGCAAGCATTGCTGAGTGAATTGAAAATTCAGTGTAATAGATATGTGGTGACAATCAATGTAAATAAAACAAAGGTTATGCGATTTTCCAGAAAGTCAAAGGCTAAGTTTGATGTTAAAACAGGAGGGCAAAAACTAGAGCAGGTGGAATAATTCACATATCTCAGAAGTGTTTTGGACCATAATGGAAGAAATCATACGAATACAGGAAAAATGAATGAAAAGCATATTAATTGGCAATGGGATGTTGAAGACTGTAACAGATGGGTGATAGTTGGTCAAACGAGGAAGGGGCAGAAATAAGATAAAGATGTATGACGGAATGAAGGGAAGAAGAATATACAGAGATGAAGAGGGGCTTCTTTTAGAGTTAAATGTTGGGTTGTGTTTCGTTAGGAGAGACAGGATATTTATTCGGCAGTTCTGTCCATCCAAAACCTACCTTTACTGGTACATAATAATAATAATGTTTTTCACAGCCACAACCTAACCTTTAAAGTGCTGAGCGGGTCATCCATTGGCATGTTCACGCAAAATTTTGCTACTCCCAAATATTTATTTTGTTTATTTATTATAATTTTCTCTTATTATTTTACAATGGTAAAATATTAGATTGATAAATACATGTACCGATAAATAATATTGAAAACACAATTCCTACTCAGTGGAATATTTTTAGTGGAAAAATTACTAGTTATGAGGGCAGGCTTTATGGGTATTTTTGCCATATTTTCAACAGTCAATCACATTTCGGCAGGGTAGGATATTTATTGGAATTTGATTAAATTTGACATGATTACCTATCAGAACAGCTATAACAATTTTTCTGCTTTATGAATCTGGAAATTAAAAACAAAATTAAAATAAATCTATCATACTGAACAATGGTCATCACAAAAGATGTAGGTACACCTATTATAAAATATATTTGTAGAAATAATCAGTGATACTCACAACTGAAATAAGGGTAGTTAAAATAAAGGCCAATATACGAGGGTCATCCGGAAAGTAGTACCCGTTCGTGCCGCATGAAGTGCTGACGACGCGAGTAGCCGCTGGACGAGGTCAGATAGCTTCAGTGGCTTGTCTGCCTTCTCTGAGCCAAGTTGCGTGACGCTAGCATTGCCTGTGTTGTTTCTGTGATTGTTTACAATGTTTAAAAAAATTGAGAACGCCGCCAGTTGTGAAGTGAGGGCAGTGATTAAATTCCTCAATGCAAGAAACGTTCGCCCATGTGATATTCATCGCCAATTAAAGGAGGTGTATGGAGACAATGTAATGGACGAGTCGTCTGTTCGGCGGTGGTGTCGCAACTTCAACATGGGGAGGGGGAACACACACGACGATGAGCGTTCGGGGAGACCGTCTGTCATTACAGACCAACTGGTGAGCTCAGTTGACGAATTCGTGAGGAACGATCGGCGCGTCACAATTGATGACATCTGTGAGCATTTTCCCAATGTTTCTCGAACAATTGTTCATGAAATTGTTAAACACCATCTGCATTATGCAAAAATTTGTGCAAGATGGGTCCCTCGCGTATCTCAATGAGCTGGCGGCGAAGGACTATCCAGCAGGAATACAGAAACTTGTCACACGTTATGACAAATGCCTTAATTTGCTTGGAGATTATGTTGAGAAGTAGTTTAAAGTATCCTCTTTCAAATAAAATTTTTTATGTTTGTTAATATTTACTTTTGTGTCTTTATTTCACGAACGGGTACTACTTTCCGGATGACCCTCGTAAATATAAAATTAAAATTACAAACATTAATATTTGATTTTAAAAGGCCTATCTCTAGCCTATCACAATGTTCCCCCCATTATTTTGTGCCACTGAATAAACAATTTTATGGGATAATAATGAAAAATGATACACAATAAACTAAGCATTTCTGGTTAGTCTAATGTTATTAATTATCATGCAGAGTGCGCCCAATTTTAAATAAACTCACCTATTTAATAAAACAGTAACTAACCTGATTTTCCACTTGGTTCATTATACTTCTTACTTCAGACATAGCTTCTTTCCATTTTTGCTGATGATGCAGTAGGTCAGTAGACATCAGCATAATAGCCTGGTGAAAAAACCATGCAGCAAACATAATTTAATTCGCAATTTCTAGAAATCAGCAAATACTTAGGTGCTATAACTATAGACTCTACACATCTAACTATTGCACTGTACTCTCACTATGAAAGGCCTTGGATGGCATCAGAAATGTCGTGAATTTTGATCTCATACATTAACAGGCTGTAAATTAATTGTATTTACCATTAGGGTATAAAATTACATGAAAATTTTCACTTGATCTACTGTTGAATTCCAAAACAATTGAACTCATTCCAAGTTTTTGAGTTAAGCTAGCCATTTTAAACAGTATTTGCTTTGTATCTGCACAATTTTATGTAAAATTCCAGATTAGTAATTATATAGCCGCCCACTCACGGAATCTTTGTGGGTGTATAGAACAAAGCGATTTTTTCTAGTAGATAGCTTTCACTCGACATTAGGAATATCAGGCTTTGGAATCATTTTGCATGATTTCAATTCTCACTAAGTGCTTCAAAGCATCAGCATATCAGGCTGGTATTGCAGTCCATTATTCTTACTTCACAGTACCCTTATGTACAACCACTTCAACCCTTGGACTGGAGTGTTGGGTACAATTTATGCAAGGATAAATTTTTTCTTCAGAGCCATGTGATGTGAATTTTAGAGCATATTCACTTGAGAATCAAAATGCTAGCTAAATACTTGACACACATTAAGCATAGATTGGAATATATCCTGAGAATAGATTTTCTAAAAGCTAGTCACTGAATGCGTTTAAACTTTGTGTTTATATTTTGTGACCGCACTTTTCTGCCTGATGCTTATGGAAAAAATACAGGTTCCCAATTATTTAATAATTTTTACACAAAAAAAACAACTTTAAAGGAGAATAGAATGAGTGTTCTGCGTGAATTTCAACAACCCAATCAGAAGCCCAACAAAAAGACAATTAGAGAGAAGACATGAAATATGGTGAAACAGTGACACCTAGAACCCTACAACATAGAAATATGCTGAAAACAAAATTCAATTAAATTTCTGTTTAAACAGCATAGTTCAGATTTTTTCCTACCATTATGAATATTATCTAACATCTAATACTTAAGCAAAAAGTACAATATACATAATTTTCATTTCTAGTAATTCACAGATTTACGAGCTTGAAATATCAGATTACTTACAGTAAGGAACAAGTAAATTTTCAAAATCATATTCTATCAGGCAAATTGAACAAAGACACTTAATCAATCAAAAAGATTACCTTTTCTTGAATCTCCAAATGATAGGCAGCCAAACGTGTATTTTCTTTTGAGAGTCTGTCAACTGCTGATTTGAGTTGGCTGAGATAGTTGTTTACAGCTGAAGTATCACTCCAAGTCACCTTCTCCACAGCATTACCTTCTCCTTGAACAAGCCGAGAGAGTTCTAATGCTGCTTTCAGCATCATTGGTCGTTGTGATGGTATCATTCTATCTCCAATTGTATTATGGAAATTGGCAACCTAAAATATGCATGTAGTCATGAAATTCATCTAACTCCATAAAGGTAGCCTGGGTGAATTAGATTTCTAAGTCTTCCAAAGAATTAAAATATGACACAGACTTAAAAAAAAGTCAAAAGTGTAAAGAGGTTCTTTATGGATGTAAGATCAGAGTTAAAAGGAACTCTAATCTCACCTCATCCTATTCTCATAGTATGCCTACTCTGGTTAAGTCTACTAGTAATCAAGTTAATATAAAAGCATTGTTTGTCACTTGTACGGAACATAGAGGATACACTTAAACATGAGATCCTTGACATAATTTGAAGACCTTGGAGGAATGTACAAATGCAGAGGTGAGGCCAAGAAGTAAACTCTGAAAATGTGCTCTACTATTCTCCATAAGATCACCAATTGTTACTCTTGTTTCAAATGGGTTAATGCCAGAACAATATGATTTCCTGTTAAAACAAACTGAGAAAGGACTATAGTTTAATATATAGGTCCAACCCATCAATAATTTACCTAAATAATTCATATAATTCCTTTTGCTAAGTTTGGTATTGCCTCCTTCAAACATCAGTAGGTTTAGTAAAACTGTTACTATTTTGTTGGTCAATTACAAAGAGGCAAAATGTGAATATCTTTTAAAAAATTAATTCTTCATTGAATTTAATAGAGAAACATGAAATAAACAGCAATGAACAAAAGGTAATCCTTCAATTATTATCTCTTTTATCTGTATCCATTTCCCAAAGTACACAAGTAGCATCTAAGCAACAGTAATATTAAAAGAGCCAAACCTGCTCAAGTGCCTTGGCTTGATTGGAGAACTTCTTTGCCTTCTCAGACATAGCTTTGATTTCTGTAGGGATTCGAAAACCAAGAAGAGAGAGCTGCCTGACTTCACGTATAAGTCCAACTAGCCTTTTGTTATATTTCACATGCATGAACTGATGGTTTTCTTCAAAAGTTACCACAGGCTCATCAGTTCGGAGACTTTTGCAAATAACAAGAGAACATATATTGGTATAAGAAACATGATGAAAATTGATATATTTAGGTTGGTTCACAGATAAAATTTGAAAACCATTAAAATTGCAATTGGTATAACATGCTTTTAAAGAATCTTATAAAATAACATCCCAAAAAACCTATAAACTCAAACATGAAGGAGTAACAATTTGCTATAAATGCAGGGTAGAACTTTGATAAGAGCGGTATTATAACTGATAACTGAAATGATTTTTACCAATGACATATTCTTATCATTTTATGTTTCAATCACAAGTCACTGTTAAAGAAGACAATTCAAATTACAAAAAATGTAGCTTTCACATGATACACAAATTATTTCTTGAAAAAAATTATGCAAAAAAACAGCTCAACTAACCTGAGTACTTTCTGCTGCATTTCATACATTATGTCTTGCACCCATTCATCAAACTGGTTTTGAGAATACTCCCTCAAATCCTTTAACACCTCACTAACTTTTACCTGAAGATCCCTGTAGCCATTCAGATCACTCAGTATTTTGGAACTGGTAGCATCCACATCAACTACCTACATGATTGTAAGTCATGAAATATGGAATAAATTATGTGCATATTTAAACATAATACTAATACATAAATAGTGATTAATTTAAAGAAACTTCAAGGAATGCCATAACAGTAATTTTATCTGAGACACCCTTTGATTTGCGCACACATGAAAGAGTTTCACGGTGCAAAAATGACCCACTCAGACTGGCATCCTGGTCTAAGTGTTTCATTTTTGCACTGCTAAATTCTTACATTCAAACAGTGATCAGTTCAGTGCGGATATTAATAGCCATTTCTTATCTTCCTAAATTGGAGCAATACAAGAAAATATGCCACATTTTTAGATGAAAATTATTCCTCGGACATGGCTGTTTTAATCCATAAGTAATGTATGTAAGCAATGAAAACACTATCAGTTAGTCAAATGAGCAAATCATCCCAACAGTAATAAGTGTGAAAATAAACTGGTGTAACAGAATGATAAAGGTGGACCAATGTTTTACATGATAATTAAAATAACCTCAGTATTGAAGGAATCTTCTTTCTGTACACTCACAGAAGCACAAAACCACTGCACAAAAGAAAATATTCCCTGCCACCACACACCAGCCTACTACACCCTTTCAAAATGCTCTTCTGCATGTTTATTTGGCAATTAACCATGAGAACTTGTTCAACTTTCGAAGAACAAGTCATCAAAAGATGGCCATTTGGTGGCCTCACATGAAATAGTGCCAATTGTTAATAACAATTAACATTGGAATTTCATTTGCAAATGTAAAATCCAGGGTGTAAAAATTCTCTTGTCTGAAAATGCTTTTTTGATATGGAACACATAAATGAGTCTGTCATCATTGAACTTGGGACTTTGAAGTAAAATAAAATATAAAACTTAAAAATAAAAAGAAAACTTGATGACATCCCAAAAAATTAATTACAGCGATCACCATTAATATCTGAAAAAGATTTTAATAACCAAATAATATTGATCATGAAAGGCTTTTCCCAGAGATCTTTCAAAACCAGAGGGAAGTGATTCTCAAGGGAGGACATTATTATTTTTGGTAAACCACATTTTAATTTGAACCATACCTTCCACATTTCCTACTAACCTTTGCTTCCAACTGCCGAGCCCAATAAATGCTTGAAACTACTCTTGGCATGTGAGGGAGTGAAAGGGGGGCAGCTGAAGATGAATGATGTGTCTCACTTTTTCGGAGTTCTATTTCCACAGAATTGACATAATCCATTAGAGAGACAAGTAGATTCTCCCTTAGTGGTAAAAGAGCTCGTGCTATGCTGGGCCTCTCTACTGCACCTAGATATCGCTTGAACTCCTGAAAACAAAAGAAAACAAGAACAAGACTTTGTGAAAGCTGTCATAGAAAACTGATAATATTTGTTTGAGTTCCATGTATGCAGTGCATTATGTTCTTCATTTATTTTAATTATTTAACGTCTTTATTGGGGCAAGATTGAGACGGTATAGTCCCTTCTTCCTCTTAACTCCTAAACATAACTTTGAAAACAATTAAAAACACCCATTCCAATGCAAAAATTTCAGAGTGTAAAAGTCATTCGCCTTGACCGGGATTCGAACCTAGATCCCTCAATGTCTGGTCGAGTGCTTTAGCCAAAATTTCAGAGTTTAAGATGACACCTCGATAGCTTAACTGGCTAAAGCATTCGACTGGAAGTTGAGGGATCTGGGTTCGAATTCTTCTCAAGGCGAATGATTTTTACACTCTGAAATTGTTGCATTGATTTCCATATAGACCTTGGATCTCACAGGATTATGATAAAATAAAGTTTTTAAACCCCAGGAATTTGTTTAAACAACAAATTGATTAATACAGTAAAAAAATGATACACATAATGGACAATTTGTAAGTGCAACTCGGAAATACAAGAACCATTAGAAATGCATGTTTAAGGAGAATACCATTAGTTCAACCAGTGATGAGAGATCATTAATGATGATGTGCATTTTGACCAGGACAAGGATTTTCAAAAGCTGTTTTATGAATCATTTCCATATACATATCTGATGCATAATTATTTTTTTTACAATTTTACCTGAAGGAACTGCAAAGGTGATGAAGGTGCCAAATTGTTCAGTTGGGTCCTTAGCTTAGAGGCAACTTTTGCCTCAGCCGGCGCAAGCACATCTTCAAATCGCTTCATTGCCACTTGCCAGAGTGGATCAGTATATGGATTAAACTGCACAGGATTCATGCCTAGAAAAGGGAATTACATAATGTTAATTTTACATGATCACACAATGAAAAAGGAAGGATTGAGAGCGGTCCAAATCAGAGAGTATCGAAAAACAAATGTGAAGGATCTGAGACAAAAATGAGACTGCATAAAGTGGTTATCAGATCCATCATCACTTGCTCCTTGGGAACAACAGCACAGGTAAGCCAAACAAAACAAGTAATGCAAACTGCAGAAGTGACTGCATGAAGAAAAATAGTAGGAAAGACAAGGAAGAGTAAGAGGTGAGAAAGCTAGAGATTTATATGATACCAACAGTAACTGAACACACAATTAAAACAAAATATGAATTGATTGAATGTGCCAAAAGAATGAATAAACCAGACAAGAAAAGTAAACGAAACTAAACGAAATGAAATAGAAGTATTGACTGATCACACAAGAGATGGTCAGATGACCTGGACAGAATAAGGCCAATATCAGAAAGAACAGGAAAAACAGGCCTTTGGATAAGAAGAAGAAGACCAAAATAAAGGCTACCCATTAATCACTGCAAGCTGAAATTTTCTAAATTGAAGAATTCTGCTAATGAGACTATAAGGCACATAAATTTCTCCAATAAATAATTAATGATTGTTATTAATACTGCCCAAGCAGATGAATTCCAAATAATGAAGAGAAACTTGTTGACAAAGGTAATTTAGCATTAATATGGTTTGTGGTAGTTTGGTAGTGGTATGGTATGGTTAATAAGTTGAGGAAATGCACTTTTTCAGTGATGGAAATTTTTCATCTTCTCTTGGGCTTTGAAGAATGGCCATTTTTACAAGTTACTTTTATCTCTAAAATCCATTAAAATATAATAATTGGTACGATTCTGATGAAAAAAAGAACTGGTCATGAGCTATTATTATATAAAAATATATAAAATCAAATGAAAAGACATTTGGCTCATTGTTATAAGTTTTAGGTGCAGGGATGGGTTTCACCACGCATAATGTATTTGAAACCATTTTGATACTTCCAATCAATATTTCCAAGGAGAGTGAACCATTGAAAGCTGAACCTGCAGACATGTCAATTCTGCTCTCAATAATGAACGAACGTTTTATTCTTATTGTCCTAAGCACTGAACAAAAGTCCAAAAACAAATTGTTACACTAAAAATCTTACCTGAGAAAGGTAGGAAGGCATCTTTGGTCCTAAGATTTTCCTGCTCACTCGAAGATAAAAGCCTTACAAGCTGGCGATGCATTGTACGAACCTGTAAGATCTAATACAAATATGAATTTACAAATTTACATTATAATTTATACATTGATATGCACCAATTCCAAAATTTGATTATATTATGAACTCATTTTCATATTTTACTGTATTTCTTACAAGGTTAAATAATTTTTTGTGGCACAAAGTACTTAATCTCATTAATATGGGGCTACTTTAGTCTGATGCTCTGGGCAATCTGCTCTATTGAACATAACACACAATTTTGCATAAGACCAATGCACTTCCTCCAGAAGGAAGCCCTAAAATGATGTTTTCAAAGCAAGACTACTGTTTTCAGAATGGGGATTCTGGTTAGAACAGTGGCCATTAATTTACCCATAAAGCCAAACTCATTGTTCAATTTCTGGTTTTAAAACTTTTTCAATGTACTCATGTACATTCATTGGATTTCCGTACACATTATTTTAAAGGGACCAGAAATTTCACACTAAATAGTAATATACAAACATTAATTAACAGTGGCACAGAGCAGTTTAATTTGCACTTCCAAGGAACTACTAACATTATACAGCTTACACAAAACCATGTGTGTGCTGTACTCTCAACCCATTTATAGAAAGTTCCATGTGGATCCAAATTAATTATTAACATTATTGGTATTCTAATGGTTAAGGCAGGTTTTGGATGGACAATGACTACAAAAAGGTACAAAAATACATATACTTGCCTCTCCCAGCAAAACACAACCTGACATTCGACAGTACAATAAGCTTCTCTTCGATTTTATGTACTTCCTTTTACCCTTCATTCCATTCAAGATCCCTATGCTATTCCTACCCCTTCCTCATTTGACTAATATTATCCCCTATATCACATTCTTGAACATCTCATTGCCAATCATTATGCTTTGCATTCATTTTTTCTGTCTCCTTAGAATTTCTTCCAGCAATCCCCTCTCCTTCCCCACCATGCCCAGCTGTTTTCCTTTCTGTCCACTTCATCTTCTCCATCCTTCTCCACACCCACTTTTCAAAAGCCTCCAATCTACATTCATCATCCTGCTTCAGTGAACCATGCTTCCACACCATAAACAACTATACTCCATATTGATGTTTTAAAGAGCCTTTTCTTGACATCCAGGACTCATTTACTCTATACAGTCCATTATGAAAATCTTGGGATTAATAATTAAGGTGGTATCCTGTTGCCTTTCTCAACAGTGCTTTTAATGTGATACCATCACTTAATGGCCACCCCATTAGGGCCAGATGCCTTTGCAGCCACCTCAATGAGAAACAGACACTGCGTGGACTACCTTCCGTCTGGCTCTTAACCTTAGGCCATAGCTGGCATGGGTAATCCTACCAGGAGCAAATATTATTTGTCCCACCAGAAGAGCCCTAGGGGTCATCAGAACTCACAAGCCTTTATGCCAAAATAACCAGGGTTGTAGTTCATGGTAAAATTACAAACCTGCATGAAAATAAAATTGCTTTGAAAATAATAGTAATAGTAAATACTTTTTAAACCATTACAGTTTTCAAAATAATAAACCATTTCAACCTATTTAGATGTCTCAAAATATCATGAACTACAATTCATTCATTCTGCAGCAAACATGTTGTGTTGACATGAACTTCTTATCAGCAACAGAACTTCTCAAGTGATTCAGGTGCATTAAAAATAAAAACTTTACTACAAATAATACAATACTGAAATGTTTGAAATATTTTGCACCAAAGAGAAAATACTAAACTGCTACATTTTTACAACTCTTTACCTAAATGAATATAATCATAAAAAGTGATTTTGATATTTTTTTTATGAGCATCATTTTTATGCTTTTTTTACCCTTTGTTTTGTCAACTTACATTTGGACAATTTTCTTTTTGTCAAGAATACAAAATAAGTAGCAAGGGACTATAAATTAAATATTTCTAAACATGAATGTTTACCAAACTGATAAAGGATTTAAGTAAAACTGGAAATATAATATATATTTGAGTAAAACTGGAGACCTCTGTGCACAGGAAACACTTTTACTGACCAATTTTACCCTTTCACTAAAGATAGGTTCCAACAAATGCCACTCCAGGGCTGACGCAAGAAACTCAGGTTTTAATCATTTAGGACATAGTAGTAATGAAGCTCCACTTATTCACCCACTGAGTATTAACACATGCAACACAACAGACCATGCATGTAATGAAAGATTATTCTTACTTCTTGGAGTCGTGTTTTCAACTTCACAAGAAATACTGGAATGCAACAACTTCCACGCCACGGATGGAACTTGTAATTAGGCCAAAATAGAGTAGTAAGATTTTGACATGCTTCAACCCACTTGTCGCAGACTCCAATTGCCTAAAAAGAAATTCATTCTATCAGTCAAAGTAATCTAGAAATTCTTTAGATTACATGAATACATAATTTCTAATATTTCACTATGCCATTAGTTCAATCTTTGAAATTTTAACCATCACCTCCGATATGTAATCTACCTGTTTAAGCCTCTCAAATCATCAATCCATGATCAATAACTTTTAGAGTACCTTGAATCCAAAGCCTTAATACAACTCGTACAATGCTGCTTCAATTTTAAATTCATAAATATCCCAGTTCTGCTAAGCTTTTCTGACCAATGTTTTTTCAAAAGGGTATTTTAGTTGAGTGATTTACCAAGGAAGGAATTCGACACCATAATAATTGAATTTTGTAACTCATAAAACATTTGCATAGATTTTAATCACAATGCACAATCATTATGCACCCATGCAAACCCAAATATATCCCAAATAAAGGGAAAAATCACTCAAGAAATGAAAAATATTTTCGTCTTTTTGGTTAGTTTGCATTGCATTTTATCAGATGAAACATAGTAAGAATAGCAAAATTGCTTGATTTTCTACAGTGATCAGTTTTCTAGGATATGTCACCAATACAATTATTGAAGCTGTATTTGAGGTAGAGTTTGGTTAATAATGCCTTAAAATGGAAAATAATAATGACTTGAGATCCAAGATTATTCGGGTCTCCCACCGGGTCCACGTTCGTAGGTTTGCCGACGTTTCGATGGCCGAGTCGTCCATCGTCTTCAGGGCATGTCGGTACTCAGGTATTTGGCCACCTTATATAGTTTGGTCGGGAGTTCAGGTCACGTCTGATTGGTCGGACGCTTTCCGCCTCTTGTTTTCCTTGATGTTCCTCAAAATGGGTTTCCACGCGTTACTGAGGGAGTATCCGCTGTCTCGGTTAATGGATTTGTTTTCGAGCCGGATCGCTATTGCTTCCTTAGTCAATCTTTCCCAAAATTTCTCTTCTAGGCAAAGGACCCTTGTCTCCTCCCACCGAATGCTATGGTTGGAGATGATGCTGTGCTCTGCAATGGCCGACTTCTCAGGTTGGCACAGTCTGAGATGTCTCCGGTGTTCTTTTAACCTTGTAGCAATGGTCCTTATGGTCTCTCCCACGTAGACTTGGCCGCACTCGCAGGGTATTCGGTATACTCCAGGGGTCATGAGGCCACAGGGGTCCTTTGCCCTTACTAATTCGTCCCTGAGTTTGTTACAGGGACGGAAGTAGGTGTCGATGTTGTACCTCTTCAGTATTCTCGTGACCTTGCCCGAGACCGTGGAGACAAAGGGTAGACCCGCCCTTGCCAGTGGTTTTGGTTCGGCTTCCTTCGGTGTGGAGGCCCGAGGCTTGACGGTCCTTTTAAGCGCCAAGGCGATTTCTCTCTCGCTGTAGCCATTTTGCCTGAAAGTCTTCTTAAGGTGCAGCAGCTCCTTGCGAAGACTTTCTGTGTCAGATATTGCTCTTGCTCGGTGTATAAGCGTTGATAGAACCGCCATTCTCTGGGAGTGGTGGTGATGGGGGTGATGGTGACTTCTTCCGTTGAGGTAAAGGTCTGTGTGCGTCGGTTTGCGGTAGACGTTGTGTCCCAATGACCCGTCTGCTTTCCGGTGGATGAGTATATCGAGAAATGGAAGGCTATTGTTGACCTCCACCTCCATGGTGAACTGTATATTTGGGTGCAGGCTATTCATGTGCTCCAGGAACTGCTTGAGGGTCTCCGATCCATGCGGCCAGATGATAAATATACCTGAGTACCTGAGTACCTGAATACCTGAGTACCAACATGCCCTGAAGACGATGGACGACTCGGCCATCGAAACGTCGGCAAACCCACGAACGTGGACCCGGTGGGAGACCCGAATAATCTTGGAAAACATTATTCGCCGGGAAAGTACCAGATCATTCTTCAATGACTTGAGACTTTTCTAATAAGCTGGCATCATATGATCACAACAATTTTATTAATAAAAAATTATCATCAAATGAATTACTGTGATCATCAAGGAAACAAACTGATAAAATATACAATTAATGGAAAATTAGAAGATATTCTAATTATAGAGTCTACCATGTATGAGTACTATCTGTTTTCATTAGTACCTATTGTACTACACAAATCAACATGCCAGGCCAAAATTTAATCTTAAGAGGGATCAAAAAAATGAAATGTTTTGCATAAAATTCCATATAATAGTTGAAGATTTGATTTTAAAAAACAATTCTTGACACTGCATCTAATTATGAAAGCAGATTCCAATAATATATACAAACGGTTTACATGCATGACCATAAAAATGGCAATAGGTCATGTTTATCTTCGGAAATGAACTTTTATTTTATTAGTAAAATAACATGTCAATATTTACATTAACCTTTTACATGGAAGAGGTATAGGCATGGAATGCAATTTCTATTCTCTCTTTGAGCACTTTAATGAATCAGCAACAAGAATGCTATTCCTTCTGTATCCTCATTTTGAAGTGTTAGGTGTATACCTCAACCACTTGGGTCATCAGGCTGGAGCCTTTGGTGCATTGATGCAAGGATATATGCTACATTATGAATGCATCATGAAAACTTCAAAACCCAGTCGATGCAAAAGACAGAGAGGTACCAAAGTGCTTTCATGTGCTTTTAGTGAGGAATAGAATGCACCCCAACTAGTTGCTCACGATGTAAGGAAACTTGTAAACTTAGTCACTTCTCCACTACTTCCACCACGGGATCTATTTAGACCTTTTTAAGACAAACTCTCAGTTCTGATTCTGAAGCCAAGAATTGATAAGCACTACCAACTGTTCTTTACATTTAATTGAGTCAATTACCCGAAAAGTGACAACAATGTGTTGATGACCCTCAGTAATTGAAGAGAAGATTCCAAGTGACAGATGATCAGAAATATGACATAATTTATGATTTTTTTAACATAGTTAAAATCATTCGCAGTTGATTACTTACAGTTCCAACACCCTATTACAATGCAGAAAAATTGACTGGTTTATTCCACAGGGGAATATTTACACTTTACTATGTGTAATATAAGAGGCAAAATTCATGCTAATAAAACTACATAGATTTACATTAATCTGGCAGAAAGTGCTTTGAATATTAAATGGTAAATGTTTGCACATATTGAATAACATTTATTATGTATCAATTGGAGAAACAGCCCCACTGATTGGGACTCCCAAAAGTACAGTTACATATATATTATTGGTGCAAACTTGTGTTACTGATGTTACCTAGTAGTGTCCACTTCCATCCTCCCAAAATCAAATAATTTGGTGCATATGGCAGTAACAACCAATGGTCTCCAGCATTGATGGACAATGGAATAAGGTCCATTGTGAGCTGGCCCAGATCCCAGTATTCCCCAACATTCACAGCCCATAATCCTCTTTGCCACAACCCTCTCCCCTGGTGCAAATCTAACAAATTAGATCAATGACCAATACCCCAAAAATTTGGTTAGGATTGCCTCAATCCACATATTCCTGGAATACATCATTTTTGTGAGATTAAAATTCAATGAATGGTTTCCTCATAATTTTCATACTAATTTCGGAAATAAACCTCCTCATTTTTCAATAATTCTGAAGTAAATGTACTAAATATTGTGCAAAGTTGGTTCTTGTAGCATACAAAGTCACTTTCTCAGGCCATATTAAAACAGAGTGATATATCATATACAGAGTAGCTTGGGAGACATATACATAGCAGAGGAGAATGTCTCTTGCTGGGCCCTATGAATCACCCAACTAAAAATTAATGAGACATCAGATAATCAATATTCTATAATCAGTTCAAGATATATCTTGTACCCCACCTGATTCATTAATTCTTCTATTTCCATGAATGAGTCATTCCACAAGTTTCTCTGCTTGAATTTTGACTGAACGCATCCAGTTACTTCATTCCCTGTAAAAGTATAAAATGCAAAATTATCAAGTTAACACTACTGGCAGGCTTGCATTGAATGATGAAACTTCACCTATGAATTATGATACATGCACAAAAGACTGTATAGAAAGATGAGCAAATACTTACAATACCAAATAAAACATGCCTAGACATTGAAGAAAACAATGATACAGAGAAACCTTGAATTTACATTTGAAATGGGGCTGGTAAATATATTTAAAGTCAAGGTTTTCGAAAAAATGAGGTGAGGAGCAAAAAAATTCTAAAAGCATTTCTTCATGTTTTACAAATAGCACACAGGATCATCATTAAATGAAGAATACAAACCTCACCAATTTATTTATATGACCAAAAGCTAAAATAAAAAAAAAACTCCTCATGCCAAAAAAATCTTATGACCAACTACTCAACAGGTATAAGGGATAGGCAGACATATTTGAGAAATACCCTGTCATCTTGCATGCAGAAAATAAAGAATGCCACCTGGACACACTGGAACAGTTAAAAATCCTACAGCACACAATTCTAGAGTAGATTTTTTCACCAATGAATTTCTTCATCCCTCTTGCTCCCCATTATTGCATTTCCCTAGGACCAACCCTTTAACCTTACCACCCCCACCTAGCACATGACCAACCCTCCCTCCAGCAGGCCATAAGTATATTCTCCTTGCCTTCCACCTAAACACTATGCCATTAATTCATTGAGTCATCCTTTGTCACACCTCCGACCTTCCTTCCTTTCTCCTTTTCCTACCCTCCTCCCAATCCAGCTTCCCTCTCCCCCCCCCCTTTAGCCATTGGTTCGTTTTCTCCTCCCGTTCTCTCTTCCCTAACACAAACATACATTCTCTAAGGATTGTAATTTACCTGAAGATTTCACACTATAACAATACCTAGATCATAAATAAAAGTATTTTATGTGGAAAAGCTAAGTGTCATCTTTCACATGAAAAAAGCTACCCAACTACATTCATGCCAAGTTACATACATATGAAACAAATTATTTCATATATTGTTAATGTTTCATATGCTCATAACTTACAGGCAAGTAAACACTATTTTATTTATATGAAAAAATTCTTCTAATGAAATGTCATGTGTTTTCATTACACATAGTGCATCAGGGTTATGGACTCTCCAGTAGTTTTTCCACACCTACCTATACTACAATTATGGCAGATGTGGCTATAAGGTTCCTAGTAAGTACACAGGGCATCAGCATCACCAAGATCAGAGTATTCAGAAAGCCAAACAATTTGGCCTAATTGTAAACTATCATTATACATCAGTCAAAAACATAAGTGAGGTTTTAACTTGATAATAACAACAAGAGAATGCAGAATATAAAGCTGTGGCATTAGTGAACAAATCTATGTCATATACACAGGATTTTATACCCTGATTTCAATTATTTTGTAATGAAGTTCCATCCTCAACTCAATTTAGTCACCTATTATTTCCATTAAATGCTCCATTCGTTGCTGTGGGTAATACATATCTTCCAATTTCCAAAGGTCATCCAAAGCATTTTGAATATCATCTAAAACCCGCTCTCCATCTAGCAAAGAGGCAGATTCAAGAGAACTGAAATAAAACATTAAAAGAAAAAAGGAATGGATAAGAACATAATTTCCTATAACTTGCACTTAAAAAATAACAGAGTGTAATCATAATTTTAAAAAAATCTGATGATGAAATATCATTAATTTTAACTAATTACTCTTCAATATATTACCTCATGTCTTTTTCAACAAGCTTCAAGATTTTCAAAAAACTTTGAGCTTTCAATTGTTCTTCCTTGATATCAGAAGTTCTGGCAAGAGCAGACCAAAACTGAACTTCATCTTCAATAGTGATTATTGCTAAAAGAGAAACATAAATATTGATAATACGTATTCCCTTCCTCTTGGATCTTGATGTGGTGGAAGGGCTTCTGTGTTTCAAATTAAACCTAGAGCTGTGCTGGTGGGAGCAATGATATTTGCTCCTGGTAAGGTTACCCATGCTAGTTAGGTCAAAGGAAGAAAGGTTGATCATTCAGCATCAGTTCCTCAGTGAGGCAGCCAAAAAGGCATCCCCAGTGGAGTAGCCCATTCAGTGATGGACTCACATTAACAAATATTATTGAGTAAAGCTACAGTAAAGCACCCCAATTACTTATCAAACAAAATTATAGAAATATTAAAGAGAAAAGGGACAATGAAACCATGGATTAAGGACAAGATAATTAGAAAGATAGACAAGTGAAGAAAAAGGAAGAATGTAAACAGAGTTAAGTAGTAAGAAGTATAAAGAATTGAATAATAAACTGAGGTGGGCAATAATAAAACTGAGGTGGGTTACTATTAGAGAGAAACATTGGATACAATCAGGATGTATTTGCCTGCTTTGTAGATTTCTTAGAAAAGGCATTTGATATATTGAATTGGGTATAATTAACGAATGCATGGTAGAAAATAAGAGTGGATTGGAAGGATAGGAGACCTATCCTTCCCATCCACAGTCCAAGTGTGAGTGGGGAATGTAAAGTCCAGATGGGCAGTGTTAGGAAGAGGAGTAAGACAGTGTGCCCATTATCACGAGTGTATTTCAAGGTACATGAAGAGGAAATGGTAAAAGAGGAATGGGGATAACTGTAGATAGCAATGAAAGTCGGTGGGGAATACATAAAATCAGTTACGTTTGCTGATGACCAAGCTTTAATTTGTAGGTCAGCCAAGGGGTTGCAAGCATTGCAAAGTGCATTAAAAAGTCAGGAGGATAGGTATAGCATGAGAATAAATGTAAAAATCAAAGGTTATCCAGTTTCGAAGAGAAAATTTAAGCTTAATATTAAAATAAGGTCTTAAAAAATTGAGCAGTTGGGACAGTTTACAAATCTTGGGGGTGTTCTGGACAAAATTGGTCAAAGTAGTACGGAAATAAGAGAAGAATTGTGTTATGCATAGGAGCTTTCACAAGGAATGAGAATTGATGAATGGGACATTGATTTAGGATGTTACGAGAAGACATGTTAAAACTTAGATAAGGAGTGTAATGTATGGCATGGAAACATGGTCATTTATGCAGGATGATAGGTGTAGATTGGGGGCTTTTGATATGTGGATATGGAGAAGGATGGATAAGGTGAAATGGACTGAAAGGGTAACAAAGAGGGAAGTGCTAGGTATGGTGGTTGAGGAGAAAGGATTGTTGGGAGAAATCCAAAAGAGGGATGAATAATTGATTCTGAGCATTCTGACAGGCAATAGGATGTTGAAAACTGCGATAGAAGGGAGAACATTAGACAAGTGAAGAAGAGGTAGGAATAGCATACATGTATGTCGAATGGAATGAAGGGAGGAAAGAAGTGTATAATCTGAATTTAGGGACTTAGTGTAGTTGGAAATGTCAGATGTTCTATTGCTAGGGGAGTCAAGTAATGTATTGTAGAGTTGAATAGACTGGGTCCATATATCATTACTTTTTTCCTTCCTTTCCTTTTCCTATCCCCTGAAGACGAGAAAACTAATCAAAGCTAAGGTCACAGTAGTACCTTTAAGTGAATTTTCAAATTGTGTATCACTTCTTCCTTGAACTTTCATATTTAAATTATAATCTAATGAAAATATATACATTTTTTTCAATTCTCATTGATATTCTCTACAGGTAATGGATCTGCACTTACATGTAAAAATATGGGACAAAGAGATTTACAGTACAGTGAAATTTACAAGGTTCTTATTATTTCTTCCTCAACTTCTTGGAACTTCCTTACTTTCTTCTTGAATACTTTTTCGTGAAATTTCACTTACCAATGGATAGTACATCATATTTCATTTTGAGTATCTTTACTAATCTAATATTTGATACTCACATTATTCAATGACATAAGTTAAATATACATAAATATGTATTTCATACCCACTGAAAACAAAATATTATTGTTGACCAAAGTATTTCTTAAATTTTACATTGAAAATTAGCACAGGCACATGGAAATTGAAGGTTGATTCGGGTCTAATTTTCAATTACATTAACAAGTAGTGGTTGCATACATGATTTCAAGATTGAAAACAAACTTTCAATTATTAAAAACTATTCCCTTGCCTGGCAAGTTCAACATCTCCTCTGGCTGACTACTTTGAGGATTCTGCTTCAGCAAAACTCTCTTTAAATTCTGTTCAAGTTGACTCATGAGTTGCTGCAATTTTGGATCAAAACTTTTCCCCCAACTATCATCCTGAGAGAAATATAATAAAGATGAGCTTAGAAACAACACACTTCTTTTTAAATTAGTTACATAAAAAAATGGCATTTCTATTCTCAGACTTACTTTAAGGACAGATGGTGCAAATACTTTCTGAATGGTATGATACAAGGTAGACACAGGAGAATCAAACATAGATGATATGAACACTGTATCATGCATGTTATCCCCAGTTATTATCATAGGTTTCAGCTTGAAAAAGACAAGTACATTGCATTTCTTTTCCAAGTTCACAGCCTAAAAATGATTTTTATATATTATCATTAAACAAAAAGATACAACTATAACATGCTTCTAATGATATATGGCTAATTTATTATGTACTAATAACTTATTATTATGACATCAACTTCACATCCTTAGTCAAATAAACCATATTTATCACCCATGACAGATTTATTTACCTTTCACATCTTGTAATAATAATAATAATAATAATTTTTATTTTTCCAGAGACCATCATACAAAAAAATTGTACATACTATAGGACACGTCAATATATACAATAATACACAATGTAAATACGAGGGTCATCCGGAAAGTAGTACCCGTTCGTGCCGCATGAAGTGCTGACGACGCGAGTAGCCGCTGGACGAGGTCAGATAGCTTCAGTGGCTTGTCTGCCTTCTCTGAGCCAAGTTGCGTGACGCTAGCATTGCCTGTGTTGTTTCTGTGATTGTTTACAATGTTTAAAAAAATTGAGAACGCCGCCAGTTGTGAAGTGAGGGCAGTGATTAAATTCCTCAATGCAAGAAACGTTCGCCCATGTGATATTCATCGCCAATTAAAGGAGGTGTATGGAGACAATGTAATGGACGAGTCGTCTGTTCGGCGGTGGTGTCGCAACTTCAACATGGGGAGGGGGAACACACACGACGATGAGCGTTCGGGGAGACCGTCTGTCATTACAGACCAACTGGTGAGCTCAGTTGACGAATTCGTGAGGAACGATCGGCGCGTCACAATTGATGACATCTGTGAGCATTTTCCCAATGTTTCTCGAACAATTGTTCATGAAATTGTTAAACACCATCTGCATTATGCAAAAATTTGTGCAAGATGGGTCCCTCGCGTATCTCAATGAGCTGGCGGCGAAGGACTATGCAGCAGGAATACAGAAACTTGTCACACGTTATGACAAATGCCTTAATTTGCTTGGAGATTATGTTGAGAAGTAGTTTAAAGTATCCTCTTTCAAATAAAATTTTTTATGTTTGTTAATATTTACTTTTGTCTCTTTATTTCACGAACGGGTACTACTTTCCGGATGACCCTCGTACATATGCCTATTCTAAGTTTCATGTTCCATGAAATTCCTAATAGAATAGAACAAATTCCTTTGAAGAAAAGCTCTCAATTTTCTTTTAAATAGATAAATGTTTGTGCTGGATTTCAGGTCCTCGTTTAGCTTATTAAACATAAGGAGACCCATAGATTTAGGGCCTAGTGTGGTGGTTCTAGTTCTTACGTAAGTTCGGTGCAGATCATTTTTAGACCTGGTCCCATAGTGGTGAATACCACAATTTGTGTCATACATTGAAAGGTTTACAAAGGTGTACACCAGTAATACATAGATATAAATACATGGCAAAGGTAGAATGTTCAATTTATGGAATAATGGACGACAAGGAGCATTATGCTCTGCTTTGACAGTACGGCTCGCTTTTGAATTTTAAATATTGTGTCTGCAAGCGGAGAAGAACCCCAGAAAAGGATACTATATACTATACTGGAGTAGATATTTGCATAATATATTGACATGAGGACATCCATTGTTACGGTAAACCTGATGCTTCTAATAAGGAAGCAAATGGTATTCATTTTTTTGCCCAGGTGACAAATATGCTCCCACCAGGACAACCGCCCGTCTAGAACTATTCCTAGGAATTTTGCATGGGGCGCTTGGGGAATTAGTTTTCCACTTGATTCAATTGCAAAAGTGGCCATGTTTTTGTTTTTATTAGCAAAGTAAAGTAGTTGGGACTTTTCCACATTTAAATTCAGCTGATTCCTGCTACACCATGAGTTCAGATGTTGAACGGTTTGTTTAGCATTGTTTGTTAAACTTTGGACTGTAGAGGCAGTGAGTATGATACTGGTATCGTCTGCAAATAGGAGTGGATCATCCCTTTCGTTGGTTCTTATATTCTCAGGTAAGTCATTAATGTAGAGGAGAAACAGGATAGGACCCAGAACTGAACCCTGTGGGACACCTTTGCATACAACTTTACCAGGAGAGATGAATTTTTTTCCATCATTGAGCAATACCACGTGCTGCTGACGGCCCTGAAGATATGAGACTAACCAGTCATGTGCATTGCCCCTAATGCCATATTTATGCATTTTTTGCAATAGTAAATTGTGATTTACTGAGCCAAATGCATCAGAAAAATCAAAGAACATTCCTACAGATTCTAACTTGCAATCAAGAGCTGTCAATATATTATCAATTGCCTGATAAGTAGCAGATTTGGTGGACCTATTCTGCCGAAAACCATGCTGAAATTTTGACAGAATCTTCTCAGATTCAACATATGGGATGAGGCGATTGAGAAACACTTTCTCAAATATTTTGCTGAACTAATTTAGGAGAGATATTGGGCGATAAGAATTCATTTCGTGGGGGCTACTTTTCTTTTTATAGAGCGGGATAACTTTTGCAACTTTCAAAGGAGGTGGGAATATCCTTGCAGCAGGGATTCATTTATAATATGTGATAGAGGTGTCCTGATCAGATGAAATGAGCGTTTAAGAACTGGGCTGGGAATCTCATCCAATCCTGAACTAAATTTATTTCGTAGATTCTGAAAAATATTTTTCAATTCTATGTCTGTGCAGGGGTAAAGAAATAAGGATTTGCAAGAGCTGGTAAAGCTTGGCTCCAATGGGTGAGCTGGATTTAGGGGGGCACTTGTTTTGGAGAAAAATTCATTGAAACTATTTGCTAGGATGCTGTAGTTGGAGATAGGATGGCCTTTGGGGTCATTGATATTGAGTTTGACTCTTTGTTTTCCTGCTCCCTTGGCTTCATTAATTATTTCCCATATGGCCTTAGTCTTATTTTCTGCCTGATCAAGTCTATAGTTGTTACACGACTTTTTAGCATCATTAAGCATTTTGCGGTATAATTTTTTCAAGATTTTAAATTGAACTACAGTTTCCTTGCACATCGAGGATTTACAGACCACAGCCATTTCTTTAAGATGAATCGACATCAGACGAATTTCATCGGTGATCCATTTTTTACGCATTGGCTTTGGCTTGACTTTAATTTGCAGATTAGGATAGGCTATATCAAAGTAAAATAGAAATTTGCTGTAGAATGCATCAAACTTGGTTTCTACAGTTTTTGCAGAAAAAACTGCATCCCAGGTTTCTGTATCTAACATTTGTGAGAAATTAATATTATTCATCTCTGAGAAGGAGCGGCGAGTAACTGTATAACATGGAAAAGAGAGGCCTATTTCTAGGCTTGTTAGTAATAATAGTTGTAATAATTAGGTATTGAACAAAATCTCAAATTGCATAATTTGGGTAATAATAGTAACAGATAATAGAATAGTAACATAATAATAATAACAGATACATTGAATCATACTTATAATTAGATAATATGCACACATCACTGCAAGAGAGAGTACCATCCACAATGGTACCCAAGCACCATTTAGAATTCTTAAAAGATAGTCAAATTTTTAATATTTTTTACCATTCCATATTATTTAATACACAGCCATCCTCTAAATACAATTGAGTTTGCGATATTGTATCATAAACATAAGAAGCATGAAAATTAAGATTGCTTCAATTTATGCAGTTCTTAAATCTTGATAGGCTGTATTTTATTTTAAAATTTGTCACATCCTCATTTGTTCGGCCACATTTCCACTTTTGAATGACAGTTGTGACTTGAGTTTTGAATCTTGGCTTAATAAATCACCTCCTCTAGTTTTTTAAAGATAGTAATCATCAATTGAATTTTATAATTATTACAGAACATGCATTGACTGAAAAAAATAAACAATGCAAATTTTCACTGACCTGATTGCTGAGAACTATTTTCTTTTGGTTGTTCCTCTCATCAATTGCAACACACAGAGAATAACAACTTGCATCATCCAAGAAATTATTCAGGTCTGCATTACTTTCAAAGGATTCCAAACTTTCATTTGAAAATGTAAGACCAAAGTAATTCCCTGAAATTTTCAACAAATGCAATAAGGTTATGATTATGCATGGTCATGCAATTCACCAATGCCTTGACTACATCAAAGAAATATATAATTCATAAATTCCAAAAAACTAGGTAATTTCTTTATCTGTACATTAAGGAGGCCAGGAACTCATTTGATATTTTCAATTAGGGTTTGTCAACTTGACTACTTCATGGGCCTAAACTCACATCTTTAATTTAGACAAAAAAGTCACAATATTTATTATGCTTTTCTATTTTCATATAGGTAGCATAATTGACACATGGGGTCCACAATTTCCATTTGTATAATGCCCAGAGAGTGTAAGGTCAATATTTTTTTAAAACTGGCTGAGAAAGAATAAATTTGTCACACAGAGCCTATTGGGTATACCATATAGCTTACAGAGGTAGCCAAAGAACTTAATCAACAATTTTTAGTTTTGTTTCATAACATAAGGTGTCTTTCAGTGGCTAAACTCTGAAGTTCCAAGCAACATTCTTCACAGTACATAATGGTATGGCCCCTACTCAGACACTTTGTCACTACATGGACAAATGTCTGGTTGGTAAAAATCTTTTGAGAAAGTCAAGGTGTGTGCAGCCTATTAATCATTTCAGGCATTACTCTGTGGATGTTTCCATGATAATTAGTATCAAACAAAATTTTGCATGCATCAAAGTTTATTTTCTGTGTGTTATTACAAAGTTTCATTTTGATGTCAACCTTCATGTACAGCCAAGTTTATGCACATGATAAATAAGTCTAACATGAAGTAAGAATGAGTGATGCATCCATTTTAATTAAATATTAAGTGAAGTTATGAACACACATAAAAGTTGCCTTATTTTTTAGGAGAATATGAACATCTATATCATATCCTTATAGTACAATTAAGTTATGCACATGTAGATACATGGTGGAGTATGTTAGGACAAAAGCCTCTTCATATATAACAGTGGGGAATTATTAATCCCATGCATATTTTTTATCCTACCCTTATCCTGTTTCCTTTAACAATCCTGAAATTTTACTATCTTCATACAATTTTTCACAACTTAACTGACATTTGAATATCATTTAAGTAATTCCATAACTTAAATACCCTCCACTGGGTCACCATTACTTGAAGCAAATTTTAAATATAGCCAAACTAAAGTGAAGTAGGTACCAAATATATGTCCTGCATTTTTTCATTTCATTTACTAACAGTCATCTAACAATGCATAACTCTGGTTTAAAATGGGAGAAAATGTTCCAATCAATGCACATACACCTGATTGATTTAACAGTATACATAACTGAAAGAATTAAATACTGGATGAAATACTGAAATAAATGGTCAACACTTAAATGCTGAGTCATCAGACGAATTAAAGGGTAAAATTTTATTTACAGATACTGTATATGAAGTCATTGGCCTGAACAAATTTATCAACATCATGTACGATAAAGACTGAAATCCCATCAATGAATTGATTAGCAACACAATCATAAAGGTGAGCCATGGTCTTATCTCCTGCAACCCACTCTCCTCCAACCTGGGCTCTAACCCATCTCCACTAGACCTCAAAAAGGTGATGAAAATCTTGCCAGAGTAAAGGGTTTGTAGGACAGGGATTTTAGATTAAGTGTTCACATGGTTTCTGATACACTTGGACCTGAAAGTAATGTGCATCGACTTGCAACTGAGAGCATGGGCATGAGATAGGTGTGTGCGAAATTAGCACCACGAGTGCTCTCAGACAAACAAAAGGAAATTCACATATGGATCTAACAAGAGCTTCTTGACTATGTGAGTCAGGATTAAAATTTTCTTCAAAAAATTTTGAGTGAATATATCAATTCTGGCAATAAATTTTTTTTATCGACTCAGCCCTACAACTTTTAGGAAATACCTTGTATATTGCTCATGTGATCTGTATGTTAACCTGATGATGATCTGCAGCAAAACCATGGTTTTGTTTAATCAAATGTAGCAAAGAATATTCAGTGCTCCTTTTCTTTGTTCTTTCAAGGTAAAAGAATTTCATATACAAGCCAAGCAAGATAAAAGAATTTGATCACAAGTAAACCCTCAAACAATTTCAGAGGCAAAGAATTAAATGGACCATGACCTATACTGCAAATCTGGAAATCTCTAATGTTAGTGCCTGGTCTCCAGAGTAATATCTCCAATAAAAAGTATGCTTCAATGCATTTCTGTAAAAAGAAATCCAATCACTACGGTGTTAGATCTTACACCTAGAAACTACTTGGGGTAATACGCAAGCACAGTGGACAAAAGCAAAACACTTGCAAGTCGGACAAACATTCAGTCTTATAAGGAGGAAACTCTTTAGAAACATTGGTGTGGCTGCATTGAAGAATTCAGGCTCCATCAAATGAGTACTGGAGAAATATTCAATTGAAATGGTTTAAGTAAATTGCTTTTTTGAATTTATGAGACCTTACCTTGAATACATATCAAGAATTTGCAACCCCATGCCCAGCGAACAAATTTCTGAATTTAACAAGATACACAGAAAAGCTGCCCAATTCATGAATAATTATTATAAATGAACATAAAGCATTTTATAATCATCTGAAATGTTGGGTTTCCCACTGGAAACATGAACATTCTATGCAAGAAAAACTATTAGACAAATACAAATCATATGAATTCAAAGCTGAAAAAAGGGAATCATCCTATCCCTGTATTGTATCAGTTGGTAAGGCCACAATGAGAAGTGAAGGAAAAATGATTACTGGAAGGAATCTATTTCACCTCCCACATCTCATAGCCATAGCAGTAGAGGTCATGATTTAAGATATTTGAACCACCTGAACTAAATTAATGCAAAATGCCAATAAGCACATTACACAAATGGCTAGTGATATAACAACCCTAACTACATGGCAGCTTGTAAGGAAAATTTAGATAAGTATTTAATGATGATAAGATTCTTAAGAGTAGATCAGCATATTTTTCTTGTATTTGTTCCCCACAAGAGAAGGTCATATGAATGACCATTTACATAAGGACCGGGCCAGGTATTCTCTTCCACCATTCCAAAAAATTACTCATTTATTCCAAATAAGTAATAGATAATCAATTGTCAATGGAGGAACAGTAGACCAATTTCATGTGCAGCATTTGTTATTCCTCACTAATTGCCAATTGGGGGAGATAGGTAAGACATATCCACATTCTCTTCTACACTATCTTCAAAAAGGGAAATACGGGAATGAGAGAGAAAATACCAAAACATGGAAGGAGTGTGGACAATGGTGCAAAGAGGAGTTATTGGAGAATAGTCAAAGAAATAGGATGAATATGCTTCAAATGGAGGCACTTAGGCTCATGGAAAGAGTAAGGTATCTAAGGTTGCCTTCTTTGTTTGCCACGATTTGCAGTAAGTAAAGGCTAAGTTGGGCATATAACTCTCCGAACAGGTCTTGATTATTATAAAACACAATTGAGGTTAATTAGATGGCTAAAATTGGGTTATGAGATTAAGAGAATGAGTTTTGAAAGGAAATGAAAGTAGAGGTAAGTAGGAAAGAGAAACTCACTTTTTAAACAAAACTAAAGTTTAATCCATTCATGGAGAACATTTTGTCAGATTGTGACAATGCATAAATAAATGATCTTTATTCATTCGTGCCATGGAGATATCCATGTGGATGTCTTCTGAACAATACACTGATATGATACCTGATCTATAGGCAAATAAATATATTATCATTATTATAGGAAGCCATATGACAACCATAGTCAATGAATAAAAGAACTTGAGGTGAATTCAGATTCAGGTGGCACAAAAATTACCCCAACTGTACTGTGTTGTTATTTGAATATCTTATTGGTCATTCAGGTAATGATTTACATTATAGATTTTTATAGCATTACTCTGGAAAGTAAATTTTTTCTTGGAAGTTTCACTGGTTTGGGTATTCATTTTCATGATGATATTTTGGAGAAATTTAAATCAATAATAAATGACACAGTTTCAGGCGTAACATGGTGGAAATCCTTCATGATGAACGAAGACACTTCACTTTTCCACATAGATTTTTTTAAATTAGACCTAGGTTTCACTACAGCATAACATCTTCAGATAAATTGAAAATTTCTGAACACACACATAAACACCCAAAAGCTGGGAAAGAGGGTAGGGGAGGAGATGAGAACAACCAAAGGGTAATAGGAGAGGGGGGAAGGTGAGAAAAAAGTCACGGGAGGGAAGGAAAAGGTTAAGGAGTGAAGGGAGGAAGGCTCAAGGAATGTCATAGGATGGTCTACCAGTTAAGGGCTTGGTGATTAAGTGGAGGACTACGGGATTAATGGCCTGATGTAGGGTGGATTGGTGATGGGCTGGTTGGCCCATGGGTGGATCCCTTAATTTTTTAGATCTAATTTTCTCGATGGTAAAGGATAAGCTTGATTTATCTGTGTTTAGGAAAGAGGGCTACACAGACTAGGTTATTCCCATTAGCTCAAGAAACCATGTCTCCTAAAAGCTATCGGCCTTTCACTATATGCTGCATTGGCTAATTTCTGCCCCCATGTCTGAAGATAACAAATTGAAGGAACTAAGCACTATAAAAACGATTGCCAGGAATAATGGCTAGAGCAAAGGCTTAATCAAAAACTATAAGAGAAACTTGTCTAGGCTAGCCAAGTCAGCCATTTATAGTAGTTCCACAAAAGAAAAACCTGAGGTGGAATTTCCCTTTCATAGGACACATTTCCTTTAAAGTACAAAGAATCCTGCTGAAAGACAAAGCGAAACCTGCCTTCTACAACAGGATTAATCTAAAAAGCCTTCTTTGCCATACCAAAGATAAGTTCAACCCGTTACACAGGGGTGGATTAAAACTTCACTGTGGTGACTGCAATGGGATATACATGGGCCAAACAGGAAGGAAGATGGAGACAAGAGTAAAAGAGCACAAAGTGTGCCACAGGAAGAACAATTTCTCATCCCTCTTCACCAAATATCTCATTGAGTGCAGCCACGGAAGTGACTTCTCCCCAGTCATTCTGTATGCAGAGGGGAAGGGATGGCACCTGGATGCTCTACTGGGAACAGCTAGAGATCCTACACATACAAATATGGGAAAATAGATTTTCACCAACGAATTTTTATATCCCTCTCACTCCCCTTTGTCGCATTTCTAATGTCCAGTCCTTTGAACCCCCCCCCCCCCACACACACCAGACAACCAGGCCATCAACAATCCACCCTACATCATGCCATTAATGATCTCCCATAGTCCTCCACCTATTCACCAAGCCATTAACTGGTAGACCATCCGATGACATTGCTTGAGCCTTCCTCCCTAACCTTTACCTTCCCTCCCCCTACCCAGGCTTTTTCCCCTCACCTCCTCCCATTTTCCTCCAATTATCCTTTGGTTATTCTCTCCTCCTACACTCCCCTTTTTTCCAGCTTTTGGGTGTATATGTGAGTTCAGAAATTTTCAATTTAACTGAAGATGTTACGCTGTAATGAAACCTAGGTCTAATAAAAAAATCTTTTTGTGGAAAAGGAGCGTCTTCTTCCATCATAAATCAATACTGCAATTATTCACTCCAAATTTTTCCCAGAGCTTTTATCTCGATTGTGAATTTGAGTTTTACATGGATGTTCCTGATTTTAGAAAAGAACCAAGATTAACAATTTGCTAAGATTGGGCAAATTTCAAATTTTTGGAATTCCATTACTTTGTAACCAATAGACATGTTCGGTGAAGTAGAATTTATAGCTATTCTGATGGACAACAGCATCATGATGCATAGTAGTCATAGCTTACTGGCGACATTATTGCTTCCACATTTTCATTTTGTTCTCATTAGCTAATGTGCAAGCCATTTCTTAGAAATTACAATAGCACTTTTGCCTTAATTCTTCATACTTATATGTCATTTCATTACATAACGATTTAGGAGATTTATTGAGAAATTTCTCGATTAGTTTTAAGTTCTTAATATGTAAAAGAAGTATTATCTATCATGGATTTCTTACTCTAAATTCAGCTATCCGTTATTGGCAGTGCCCTAAGAGACAAAATTTTCATCTTCGACATAATCAAACAATGCTCACATCATACAAATAAAGCTTTGCCTTAAAATAAATAATTTGGCACACTTGAGTAACATTCTTATTCTAGCTTCTTCCATTACCTGCCATTGAAAGGATATATCACTACATTGGTCATTGTTTTTTAAAATTTCATCTGCACACGACGCAGTTTATTCAAAGACTAGTCATGCTATCTCGATTATATACTCTTCTGGTATTAACTTTTCTCAACCATGAAAATACCTTCAAAAGATAACATGCGAACTAAATTTACAAAAATTTATTCCACATCGGTATAACCTGTTTCAAGCCAAGCTGATAAAATTAATCTTGAAAAAATGCAATTTCACTCAAGTGTATTTAGCATTACGGGAAACTTAATACTATAAAATTTTCTCACAGATAAAATTGTGTAAAAGCAAATATAAGGTGAACCATAGGAAATGAGTGCACAGTGACTGTGGAAGATATGTGCTTGCCTGGGATAATATTCAGACGTTAACATGCACAGTTATAAACTTACATTACAAATAGCTCTAAAATCATAATAAAATATTGGCAACCAATTTGAAGGTGCGAAGATAAAATCGTGAGATTTCATTTAACACAAACCTGAGGTGGTTAAAATATAATCTTTCCTAATATCTCTCCCAAAAGAAGACATAGTACTGAATAGGTGAACAACTTATTCAGATCAACTATTTTAAATCGTCGAACTCGTTTAAAGTAGATTCATTTTACTGAATGCCACACACAATCATAAGATTGCTTGGGACAAATACCATTAAATGACATATGCAATGAATTCCAACAACGGCAATCTTGGCTGTTTAAATTAGCTTTGAAATTTTTATTTTCTGCACTTCTGCTTTGATCAATTGTAGGATCCACAATAGGTGCGGGACGGAATCAACCCGTAATTCCCTCAACTTGCCTTTATAAACTGGGTTGAAACAAAACAATGCTTTCAAAATTTGTTACTATCGATCACACTCGATTACGATATATCGTTCTAATCGTTACTCTACAAAGTACTATTCCCGCCGATTTCTGTATTTCGCTGTTAAGTTTTTGAAATCGAAAAAGTAATGAAACACTGACAATGGCTTCATTAGCATCACAAGTTACGATCGCCGGTGGTTCCGGAAGTCCCAGTAATTCTGAGCCAAAAGAAAATGGTGAGAAAATCCTTGGAATTAATTTTTAATACCCTGAAATTGTTTTCGTGCGTCTTCTATAATCATGAATTTTTTTTACCACGTCATTTTTCATGCCAATGAGAGTTGTGGGTATCACAAGTTAAAAAAACATTGAGCACAGTAATCAACTCGAAGGTCGGATTGGCCAATAATGATAGAGTTCACCCAGCACTAAGATCTACAGCGTATCAAAAAGTCACACATCAGGGAAGGGGGGGCCTGTTCCTTTCCGTGCCAGTTATGGTTGCCCTATCACAAGTTATGGAAGACATTTTAATGGGTGTCTCAATTATATTTGCTGTTTTCTGGGGCTGACATAGGCTTACATTATATTTTCAGGAATCGAATCGTAGATAATAAAAGATGTTTAAAGTTTTCTCAAAGCCGTGCTCAGTCTGGTAAGAGTCAACCTCATCATGGTGGTAGTTTGTATTTCTTGCCTAGATTTCCGAGGGCACAGATAGTTAGTTGAAATACATTCCGAATTTCAAGGGTTATTTATCACCCTGAATTTAAGCCCGCAAAGCGAAAGGGATTGTTTTTTAGGGATATTCTACAGCTGCGATAGCGGGTCATTCTTTGTTTAAAAAAATCACTTTCAACCATGGCTCAGGTGCCCTGCGCATAACCCGAGAAAAGATTTTTCTCTCCTTGCCAATCGTTACGTTAACATGTGTTTATATGTTGAATTGTGTAATATTTGCCATGAAAGAATGTTAATGGCACCAATGGGTATCATGCCATTAATCACAATCACGAATTCTATTGTGGTCATTGCTCATTACGTAAACATTATGAGAAGCAGAATGCTGGAGACACTCATTGCTTAAAAAATGTGAGGAGCAAAATGGTAGACGAATGGAAACCTGTACCAGTGCAATATTCCACAGCTCCACAATGTATTGACTAGTACCACCTACATTGTTTAAAGAAAGTAAACTTAAAAGCACGCCTACTCATTTACACTAAAATTATGACTCAGAAATAATTTATCTCTAAACCAACTGGGAATGTCCCAAGATATGTCTATCCTAATTGGTGTCCCCAATGGCCACCTGATAATCAGAGTGTTGATAATGTGTCATATTTTTAGCATGGGTGTAGTTTGTCTTGTGTGTGGGGTGGAAGTGAATCGAAACTCATATCAAATCTTGGCCAAAGACCCTAGACATAACTCATTCTAACACATCTGTGTGTTTCAAATACTTATGGTCATTTTATTCTTCCTATTTAATGGAATAAGGATACTGATAAAATTTTAGGACAACATTCCACATGGAGTAAAAAGGTTCACTCAATACATTAGGATATGTAGAAATACCCGGCCAAGTATCAGCATGGTACACAAATTTACCTTCATCTAAAAATCCCCATCCTGTATGGTTCTACTTCCACCCCATCCACTTGCTGCCTAGCTTGCTTATGTACCAAAACTATTCACAAAAAGGTGTAGATATACATATGGAGTTGGCTTGTTAATGGCTCTTTCCTGCGCTTATATCTTTACTCCATCCCTTTCCATTTCATCCTATGTCTTAAGACTACAACATAATAAACACCACTCCAGACATCATTAGACCTCTTTGCTTGAACATGTGAAAGAGGTTTTAAGTACTTTAATACGGTGTGTTCTTTGGAATTTCCAAATATTTTACCATATCTGATGGAGGCATCATCTGTCTTCATTCCAAAAGTTCTGAGGTTTCTCAGATATTTCACTCGTTTGGGTTTTCCATTCGGAGTGACAGTGATGCTATCAACGATGAGTGATGACTGAATAAAGACCCAATGCGACAAAAATTATCAGAAAACACTGAATTTCCTATTATATGACCAATCATTTAAAAGATTAACAAAGTATTTTATATGTTAAAATGTTCATCTCCAATTTCGATGGGAAGAACTAGAGGTAGGCATGATACTTGGTGGGGAATTCATAAAATCAGTTTGGTTTTTGGATGATCAAACTTTAGTTTGTCAGTCAGCCAAGGGATTGCTAACTTTAATGAGTGCTTTGAAATATCAGTTTGATAGATATCAATAGATATGGTATTACATTAAATAACTAGAAATAACTAATATATGGAATAAATGAAACAAAGGTTATGCAGTTTTCTGGAAAAAAAGGTGAAGCCAAATGTTAAAATAAGAGGGCAAAAACTAGAGCAGGTGAAACAGTTGACCTATCTTGGAATTGTTTTGGACCAATGGTCCAAGTAGTAGAGACAGAAGTAGAATAATTACTACTGGCAAAGAAGCTTTGATAAGGAGGGAGTTGATGACAGGGATTTTGAGTTAAAATGTTAAGAAGTTCATTAAAATCTTGACATGGAGTGTAGTCATGTATGGCATGGAAAAATGGTCATTGAAGCAGAATGATGGACATAAATTTGAAGGCTTTTGAAATGTGGGTGTGGAGAAGGTTAAGTTGATGGAAAGGAAAACAAATGAGGAAGTGGGAGGAGAGGAGATTGTAGAGAGAAAAAATAAGGAGACGGGAAAGATAAATTGAGTGTTCTGATTTGCTGTGGGATGTTGAAGACTGTGATAGAGGGGATAATGTTTGGCCAGCGCAGAAAGGGTATGAATAGTATTGGCACGTTGAACAGAATGTTGTTGGAAGGAAGTATTCCAAATTGAAGAAGGGCTTTTTGTACGGACAGATGTCAAATTATGAATTTTAGGAGAGGCGTGGAAATTGTCACAGTACCGTTTGGTATCTTGTGTCTGTCAAAAATCTATCTTAATCTGTGGATTATCAATAATTATAATAATATGTATTTTGTATTTTATTCAATTCATCTCAAATTTTTTCTTTAATTATAGGGGCTTGTGAAAATGGTGAAGGTAGACATGAAGAGTACCAGTATTTAGATTTAATTCGCCACATAATTTCTAATGGATGCCATAAAGGAGATCGAACTGGAGTGGGCACCATTAGTATTTTTGGACACCAAATGAGATTCTCTTTAAGGAATGGTATGGTTTTAATCTGTTTGGAGAATTTATATATTAAGTTATTCTTTGCTCAATTTTGCTGTCCTAGTGTTGTGAATAGCTGGATATAAATGTTGACCTATAATTTAATGTTTTATATTATAGGCTCTTTCTAAATTAATTGTTTTCTTAATTTTATTGCCCTAGTGTAATGAATAGCCATGTATAAATGTCTGCTCATTTTATGTTAAACCACTGGTTGTGTGCAGTGCCTGAGAAGCTCACTGTACCAACAGCTTCTGTATTAGTGTAGAACACTTCAGCTCCCACCCTTTAGGTCATGGTTATGCTGAATTATGAAAATCAAAGGCTGACTTCTTGCTAACCTATAGAGGTGAATCGCAGTAACGTTGTATATCCCTGTATCCATAATTAGTTTCATGGAATCATACATGTGGACAAAATGCATAATCTTAAAAAATGTATTATCTGTTGAAAAATAGAAAAAGACATGGATAGTCTTTAAAAAAATGTCAGAAAATAATTTTTTTCGTGGTCTGCAGCCACTGTGTCTTTTGTTTCATATTTCTTCATTTACTTACTGTCAATGCATTTTGTGGCCACATTATATAAAATTTATCTATCTGCTATGCGTAATTACTAAACTTGGCAAAAATGTGCTGAGGCCTTCTGCTTTCCGAAATTGAGAATTGCCAACAAATGACTATTTTCTACTATGGTATATTTCTTTGCTTACTTGCCCATTCAGTAGTGACCTTATTTAATTAAATTATTTTGCACCTGTAATGAACTGTAATTTTAATCCTTTAGAAACTGTAATTACCCTGGTTAATATTTTAGGGGCTGATATCAGTAATTGATATTCTTACACTTGTCTTTTTTTCCATGCTCAACTCAGTCAGTATGCAGTTACTAGTAGTCTTATTTAGACTAGTATACTCTAATAGTGGCTTCAAAAACTCACTTCCCCCAGTTGATAGCCCTTCATTAATATTGTATTACTGTTGAAATCATGTTATGTACACTACTTATCTAGCAATAATACAGAATTTCATTGCAAATTTTACTTTATTAGTTTATTATTAAACCAAAGTAAATAAACCTTTTTAAAAATTATGCCCGCAGTATTAATTGTATCTGAAGTAAACTAAGGTCCGCTGTTTACTATTTTCACATTAAAGTGGACATTAATCAGTTGATAGTTTCTCCTGGAGTATGTACGTGCAAACATAGCTACTGCTGTTATATAAACAAGTTTATTTTAAGGAGCTATGGACTATTTTAGACCTACATCTTTCCTTGTTCTAATTTGTCTCAATAGAGAGTAATCAATGATTTTTTTAAATTTGCAAGGTAATTATTTTATATTAAAGTTTACTCCCGTGCTGCACATTGTATGTATACATTCGGATTGCATTTATTCTTAGGTGTGTTTCCTCTGTTGACTACCAAACGTGTCTTTTGGAGAGGGGTAGCAGAAGAATTGCTATGGTTCATTCAAGGGTCTACCAATGCATTAGAGCTACACAACAAAGGAATCAACATCTGGGATGGGAATAGCTCAAGAGAGTTCCTTGATAACATGGGTTTTACAGAGAGGGAAGTAGGTAAGTTAATGTTATTCTCAATCCAAATATATAACATTTGTGATTGTTTCGCATATATTGTGCTGAAATTCCACTTTATAAAGATATGCAAGTGTTGTTTGTTGGTAACCCATTTATTATTTTAAACCCATTAAAGGTTTCATTTTTTTATTTGTTTGTAGATTGTTTTTCCAATCTTATGTACTTGCACGTGCTGAGTGAGCATAGTAAAATTTTCCATACACTTACTATACTGAGTAACAATTTGATACATCCTTTATTTTTCACATTAATTTATGTCCATTTTCCTAAGCATTCAACCCAGCAAATGTTGCATTAATTGCAGCATACTCTTTGATTGTAAAGAAAATACAATAATATAATTTATATTGATTTCTTTCAAAGATTTTGTATTTCATGGCTATTTTAGAATTTTTTAATGTATCCTTGATTTTCCTAACATTTCTGAGATGGGGTTATGATAGGGTTTGATGTTGAAGATCATGAATTTAGTCAGTTACAGAAGTTAATGAGGTGCTTGTTAGAGTTGAACTTCAGTTCAGGAAGCCTTAACTTTCGATGAGAGAAGGAACATTTTGCATTGCACTTGCATTGGCAGTCAGTTCATGACAATTTTAATGTAGCTTTCTTTCTGATGGTCCATCAACAATAATAGTGTATAGCATGGATGTGTAGCAGTGACGTGACACACCTAATGTTGTTATCGCAAAATCCTATTCTGATGAAAACTACTTCAGCTATTTCTTAAGCAGTTCTGTCCTCTTTCTATGCTTAGTTAAAATCAACATCTCTGTAGTTTGTAGAAGTTTGCAGCAAATTTTGGCCACATTTTCCTTTAAAATCTTACATTAACACCAATCTGATGATCAGCTTGTGCACATTCTCATTACAGGGGTTATAATTCAAAGTCGTACAAATATCCAAAAGGGGAAAATGCTGGTTTTTTGTCCAAATTTAATGTTAGGCCTACTCAGTGGTCACCACTTTTACTTCGGGTTACACTTGCCGATAAAATAATCCACCCTATTGAGTTAACACCTTCATTCTAAAATGTTTTGCTGGAGGAGTAACTGAATATTCTCTTCTCTCATTTCTTAGGTGACTTGGGCCCTGTGTATGGCTTCCAGTGGAGGCATTTCGGTGCCAAATATAGGGGGATGCATGAGGACTATTCTAAAGAGGGTGTGGATCAACTTGCACAAATAATCGAAACCTTGCGCAACAATCCAAATGACAGAAGGATAATCATGTGTGCTTGGAATCCTATTGATGTTCCCCAAATGGCACTTCCCCCATGCCACTGTCTTGTACAGTTTTATGTTGCAAATGGTGAGTTGTCGTGCCAGTTGTATCAGAGGTCTGCTGATATGGGACTGGGTGTCCCCTTTAATATTGCAAGCTATGCCCTGCTGACGTATATGGTTGCTCACATCACTGAACTCAAGGTCAGGGGAATGTATCATCTCTTGAATTTATTTAAATTAAATTAGAAATATTTGTACTAATGAATATTAATTTTATTTTTACTCAGCCTGGAGATCTAGTGCATACGATGGGAGATTGCCATGTATACTCAAACCATGTTGAGGTTTTAAAAAAGCAACTGGAGCGTACACCAAAGCCATTTCCCTCTCTTAAAATAAATAGGGATGTCAAGAAAATAGAAGATTTTAAGTTTGAAGATTTTGAGCTTATAAACTATAACCCACACCCAAAACTGGATATGAAAATGGCTGTGTAACTGGATGGCATTCATGGAAAGTGCAGATGAAAATATACAGATATCGTGCAATAGCATTGCTAATGCTAAGTGTAAGGTAGCCATTTTTAAAGATGATACTTGGGAAACTAAGGAATATGTAAACTAGTTGTCTTATTTCTGGTGAAATTCAGAGTTAACCTGAATTTACCAGTTTAGTTTCCTGTGTCATGAAAAAGAGGACCAAGATTATTGGTGTAATTACCATTGTTGTCACCAATATCACCTCTAAAAATAAACAAGTACCCTGTGTGATCTGACTGATGTTTGGATCAATCACATTGGCTGTTCGGCTGTTTTTTATTGCAGTTATTTTCTGAATAGTGCATCTATTAAGAAAATCAATGATATCTCATGAACTGTATTTATATTATCTTTTGCAATAAAGTTTCAATTTTGAAATGGAAGATAAAAATATGTTGATTTTCTAACTGCATGTATATCATAGGTCCAATAACCTATCAGTTATTCTTGATTCCCTTATTAAAAATTTAGAGGCTTCCCACTGAAAGGTACCAAGTTCAAATCCTAGAGACAACAAATATTTTTTAGAGGTACCCCGATCCCTACTTGAGGTGCTTTGTGGAGAGCACTTTGAGTGAGTACGATGCCCATTGGATGGAACGTTACACTGTGGACCCCTTGTCGCCTTTCACCAAGAGTAGGCTAATGGCATCGCGTTTCTCTCCATCCTTCCTTTCCCACCCATCCCTTATGGCACAAATAACCTTAGCTGTCGGTTGCCTCCTATAAAAACTATTACTCATTTGAAACTCTTAAAATGCAACTTCCTGGCCAATCCACCATAATAATAGTACATCCAGTCAGTACCTAGACAGTCCTTATCATCCTGTGATTAGTCAGTTGAGTCCCTATACTCTCATATCTCCACTCACACTGACTGGATACTGAAATGAAATTATAGACTTGGTAATTCCACACACTTAATTTAGAGCATAACCCAGGTTTCGACGTTGAATGTCATTATCAGGTGGTCCTCACAGAAGCCAACTTAGTACGTACAGGGTGCGGCGCTTAAATCCAGACAAGCACGTGCTTCCTTGCCGGGTTAGCGAAGCCTTCCCCAGACTTCTCTGAAGCATTATACTTGTACTGAGCCTCTATATCGTAAATAGTTGACCTGGGGTACCATAAGAATCAAAATATAACACCCAGCGCAAACACTTTTGATAATAACGGCTCTTCGATTGTACTCCGCACTTGTATGTAACATCTCAGGCATTTTGAAGTTATGACTGTTTAATAGATGCCTATAGCTTCCAAGAATGCAAGAATGTCAACCACGACCTCCAGTGGAGCTACAATGTGGCAGGAAATTCCAATTGCAATTTGTCTGGATTTAAGTGATAGACCATTTCATGAGCGGGGGAGGGAGGATTGGTCAGAGAGGGAGGGTGGAGAGGTTAAAATGTAGACAGGAGGGAAAGGGAATTACTGCTTTCGGTGTCAATCATTGACTTTTAAAGGGGATTTGCTTGGGAGGGGGATACTCCTTATGGGGAGCACTGGACTTGAGAGAATATTAGATGTGGGACGTGGGAGGGACACAATATTTTGTTGGAAAGTTCATCCTTGCAAAAGACACATTTTAAAATTTCCAACTGCTACAATGCATCAAGTCTATGTTCTTATTTTCAAAATGGAGAATTTTACTCACTAAGTCACTTCTGTGGTCACATTTGATGAATAGCTTCACAGAGAGGGATGTTATATTCTTATTCTTTACACATGTTTTGCGCTCTTTTATCTCTTCTTTAAATATCCGTTCTGTTTGCCCAGTATACTTAGTGGAACACTCAAGAGCACTTAAATTCATACACTCCACTCCTCTTGTCTTTGGGAACTTTATCTTTAGTATCGGAGATCAGGTTCTTGAGGCATGAATTATTGTAAAGGGCAAATTTAATTTTTTCTTTTGGTGGATTCTTGATTGCTCTTTGAGAAATATTCCCTAGATAGTGTATTTGTCGTCATTTGGCAGTGGGATCTTTAACATATTCGGCATTGTAAATGTTGCTTATGGCTATTTCAGTAAGTTTCTTCAGGTAAAGTTTAGTCAATAGTGCTTCTGGATATCCAATGTTTACTGCTATTGTTTTAATTACGTTAAGTTTCTTATTTATATTTGAATTGGATATAGGAATAGAGGCTAATTGGTACATCATTGCATGAAATACCAGAAGCTTTTGACAAAGCAATGGCTTGAAGAGGAATTGATTAATTGGACTGTATACATTTCCTTCCAAAAAATGGAGTACTATAACCCATATTTGCCTTAAGAAATGGATAGATTGAGGTATTTCAGGGAACTTTTTTACATGTGAATTGTATATTAGAGTTGACAGAATTTAAGTGAGCGAGAAACTTTCCTAGTTGCCTTTCGGAACCTAGCCACAAAATAGCCAAATTAGAAAATATAGAGTGGGAAATGGAGTAAGGAAATATAGATATTTTAGGGATTAAATGAAAATGTGAAAAAAACAGGATACCGAAGACCACAGATGAAACTATCAGAAAACACTAAGGAAACCGTGAACTCTGATGAAGTATTGGGAAGAAAGAGGAGAGAAGGATATGGAAGAAAGTAAACAAAATTGGATAGAAAGAAGAAAAAAGAAAAGTAAAATAAATTGCGGTGGGAAACTACTTGGGAGAGAGAAGCGTGGTGGTAGATGTAGTGCAAGGACTTCCTTTGACAAACAAAGGAAGCAGAAAGGGTGAGCTGTTCAGAGGTGAATTAAAACCAAATAAGACTTTCAAGGGAGATAAAATTCCCATGAAACTAATTGAGGGTTCAGGAAAATGTGGAAGGAGTTTTTATGGGCTGATTAGGAGCTATTGATAAAGTAGGATGGAATTTGATTGGAAGATTTCATTAGATCACGATTAGTTCCCATCCCTGAAAACCGAAAAGTAGCCATATATAAAGAATATAGAACAATTCTCATTTCACTTGTAGAAAAAGTGGTTCAATTAATTCAAATAACTGCGGGATATGTAGCAACAGTAACGAAGTTTCATCCACTAATGAGCATTAAAATGGAACAATAAATGATTGTAGAAGAGACCAAATGATTACTTAAGGGATGATCAGTTTGGGTTCAGGCAGGGGAGAAGCATGCATGTTGCCATTGTAGTAATGAGGTCACTAAAAGAAAGGAACATTAAAGTTCAATCCAGTTCTATTAGTTAATTCCATTGAAAAAGGTAAAGACTACATGTGATGACTACAGAACAATAAGTTTGATATCCTACGCAGCTATAATTGTTCTCAGGATCATCAACAAAATGATAGAGAGTAGGGCAAATGATTACTTAGGGGATGATCAGTTTGAGTTTAGGAAATGGAGAGGTATGCATGATGCCATTGCACTTATCAAGAGGAATATAGAATACAACCAGGAGGCATTTGCCTATTTCGTAGATTTTGAAAAAGCGTTTGATAGAGTGAATTGGGAAAAACTAATGAGTAGAAACTATCTATTGCAGAAAATAAGAATAGATTGGTGGGACTGGAGGCTATTCTGCAACCTGTACACGCCTCAGACTGCTCAGGTGTGAGTAGGGAACGGGGAGTCCGGATGGGCAGTGTTAGGAAGAGGTGTAAGGCAGGGTTACCTATTATCATTGTTGCTATTAAACCTGTACGTGGAGGAAATGATTAAAGAGGCATGGGAAGAACTGGAGGTAGGAATGAAAGTCGGCAGGGATTTCGTAAAATCAGTTAGGTTTGCTGATGACCAAGCATTATTTTGTCAGTCAGCCAAGGGGTTGCAAGCATTGGTGATAAGAAAATGATTGTGATAGGTATGGGTAGAAAATCAATTGAACAATACAAAGGTTGTGTTTTCAAGAAGGAAAAGGGCTATGTTAAGTGTCATAATAGGAGAGCAAAATTGAGCAGGTGGGACAGTTTATCTACCTTTAAATAATTTTTTCGAGTTAATAGGAAATATTTCGAGGAAATATTTTCGAGTAAGGGAGATTAAGTTGTGAGAACATCAGAAGAAAAATTGTGATAGACGAAGAAACTTTCACAAGGAGAGAGTTGATGACAGGGACTCTTGATTAAGGATGTTAAGGAAACAATAATGAAAACTTGGATATGGAATGTAGTTTTATTAGGCTCAGGAACTTGGTCTTGGAAGCAAGAGGATGTTCATAAATTGAAGACAGCTTAGCTATTGGTGTGTAAAAGGATGGAAAAGGTAAAATGAATGGAAATGAAAACAAACTAAGAACTACTAGGCATGGTGGTGAAGGAGAGTGTGTTATCGGGAGAAACCAAATAAGGCAGGAGAGAGGGTTGCAAAATCACTGTGATTGTTGATAGAATGCCATGGACTGCGATCGAGAGGAGGACGCAAGGTAGGGGAAGGAAAAGGATAGCTAAGTTAAATGGAATGGTGACAGAATTATTAATATTATTATTAAGTAATCTACCGTTTAGGTAGGTTTTGGATGGACACAGCTACCAAAAAAATATTTTGTTACTACTAACAAAAAACAATCCAGCAACCAACTCTACATCAACTCCTTCATCTCTGTATATTTCCTCCCTTCATCCCGTCCAACATCCGTATCCTCTTCCTGCCCTTTCCTCGTTTGCCTAATATTCTCCTCTCTATTACACTCTTCAACATACCACAGGTGATTAATACGCCCTTCATCCATTTTTCCTGCCTCCTTAGGATTTCTCCCAACAAACCCCTCTCCTCGCCCATCATAACTACGACTTCCCCATTTGTTTTCCTTTTGGTCCATTTCACCTTCACACCCACATTTCAAAAGCCTCCAAGCTATGTCTATCCTCCTGCTTCAGAGACCATTGTTTCTGTGCCGTACATAGCTACGCTCCATATCTAAGTTTTGAGAAGTCATTTCTTAATAATTTTACTCAGCATCCCTGTCATCAACTGTCTGCTCCTTGTGAAAGCCTCTTTGCCTAGCACAATTCTTCTCCTTACATCCTTATTACTTTGACCATGTTGGTCCAAAATACTTCCGAGATATGAAACCTGTTCTGCCTGCTCTAGTTTTTGCCCTCCTATTTTAATGTTAAGCTTAGCCTTTTTCTCTCTGGAAATTCGCAAAACCTTTTCTTATTCACATTGAATTTCATTCCACATCTATCGCACTGAATTTTCAAATCACTCAGCAATGCTTGCAATCCCTGGGCTAACTGACAAACTAAAGATTGGTCATCAGCTAGCCAAATCAAATTTCCCGTCAACTTTCATTCCGATCTCCAGTTTTTCCCATGCCTTTTTAATCATTTCCTCCACATATACATTGAACATCACCGGTAATAATGGATAACCCTGCCTTACACCTCTTCCTAACACTGCCCATCCAGACTTTCCATCCCCCACTCGCACCTGAGCAGTCTGAGACATGTACAGGTTGTCAATTAGCCTCCTGTCCCTCCAATCTATTCCTATTTTCTGCAATATACTCAACAGTTTTTCCCAATTCACTCTATCAAATTCCTTTCTGAAATCTATGAAACAGGCAAATATGTCCTGGTTGTATTCTATATTCCTTTCAATTAGTTATCTCATTACTGCAATGGTATCACGCGTACCTCTACCCTTCCTATACCTAAACTGATCATCCCCTAAGTAATCATTTGCCCTACTCTCTATCCTTTTGTTGATGATCCTGAAAATAACTTTAGCTGCGTGGGATATCAAACTTATTATCCTGTAGTCCTCACATGATGTAGCCTTTACCTTTTTCGGAATAGGAACTAAAACTGATCTCACAAAGTCTTCTGGCCAGATTCCTTCCTCATAGCTACTACAAATCAGTCTATATAGTCTCTTCTTACCACATTTTTCTTAATCTTTCAGTAGTTCCGCAGGAATGATGTCTACCCCCACGGCCTTATTTGATTTCATCTCCCTTAATACCCTTTTGATCTCATCGTCGAGTGTTCCTGGTCCTAAGCTATCTTCCCCTGCATCATGTTCTCTTTCCATGTCTAACCTTGTTGGCCTAAGACCTTTACCACACAGTTCTTCTTTATATTCCTTCCATCTCTCTTGGATCTCTTCTATGCCAACTATTATCTTACCAGACTTATCTCTAACTTTTAGCACAGATCTTCCCTTCTTACTTCCCGATAGTGATTTCACCTTGCTGTACAGCACACCAATTCCACCCTTCTTCTGCAAACTTTCCATATCCATGCACTGCATCTTCCACCACTCTTCTTTTGCTTCATTTTTTGCCCATCTCAGTTTATTATTTAACTCTTTGTACTTCATTTTGCCTAACTCTGTGTTTACATTCTTCCATTTTCTTCTCTCATCTAATTTTCTAATCATCTCATCGGTGATCCATGGTTTCATTGTCATTTTTCCATTAATGGTTCCTATAGTTTCATTTGAGGCTTTTGATACCCCTTTTTTGATGTCATCCCAGTTTTCTCTGATAGTACTCAGCACTTTACTTTCTCCATGATTTTCTCTACAGCCTGGTAATACTCCTTCCTTGTCAATCCATTTAATGCTTCTACATTCAATTTCCTAACCTACAGCCCCAGCTGTATCTTTTTGAAACGGATGCTACATTTCATAACAACCAAATTGTGGTCCGAGTCCGCTTCCAGGAAGCTGTGCGAATTGATAACACTTCCTGAATCTGTGCCTAACCATAATATTATCTAACTGATACCTTTCTGAGTCACCTGTTATTTTCCATGTATGCCTGCACATTTTGTGGTGCCTAAACCGAGTGCTGGTCATGACTAACCCCTGTCTCCTGCAGAACTCAATTGCTTTCTCCCTGCGGTCATCCCTCATGCCTAAACCATAGTCCCCGACCTCAGCACCATCTCTTCCTTTGCCTACCACCGCATTCCATTCCCTATCACTACCAAATGTTTTTCAGCAAGAACGCATGCAACTATGTCCTCTAATTGATCGTATATCCTCTCGACTTCTCCCTCCTTCTGATAGCTTGGTAGCATGTGTACCTGAACAATGACCAAGTTCGTCAGTTCTGCTTTTATCTCTACTAGTAATATTCTATCCGTTGCTTGATCTATGTTTACCATGCTTCTTCCTATGTCCTTGTTTAGTACTATGGCAACCCTTCGTTGGCCCTTGTCCAGTTATTCCAGCTATCCTTCTATCTCACCTCGTGTAAACCTAAAATATCTCTATTTCCTCTTTCCATTTCTTGCTTAATATTCTCTAATTTTCTTGCCCTCAACATTGTCCTAATATTCCAATTTCCAATTCAAAATAATTTTTCTTCTGCGTCTTCTGTCCTGCTGCTGTTGGTTTTCCTTTGCATGGGTTGTGAGATGGCAACCATGGAAGGCTTGCCTCTCCGGCTGCCAGCAACATCACATGGCCGATTGGGCTGAGTCCCATAGTTGCCAGGACTCATATTCTCTGAACTGTCATTATATTCTTGCGAATGACAATTGAGGTAGTTTCCCGTTGCCTTCCTCAACAGTGTGACACCATCACTCAATGGCCATCCCACTGGGGTCAGACACCTTTGCAGCCGCCTCACTGAGGAGCAGACGCTGCATGGACTATCTTTTGTCTGGCTCCTAATCTTTGACCTGTTTGGTATGGGTGACCCTACTAGGAGCAATTTTCTTAACTCCTGCCAACACAGCTCTAGGGGACATCAGAACGCACATGCCCTTCCACCACATCACGGTTGTAGTCCATGGGAGGGGGTGATAGAATGTATGTAAAAAATAAAGAACATTTTACTTAAGTGCAGGGTGTCAGGTTGTGCCTTGCTAGGCAAGGTTGAAAATTTTAGGCAGTTTATTCTGTGTTTAGTTCCACTTTGCAAGGATTTTGTGGGATGACCAGAGAAGTCTTGTCCCTCCTGCTACGCCCAGCCCCAAGGGGTGGGTCCCATAGTGGCCAGAATGCATTCATGTTCGTATCATGACAAGTTGGTGGGATAACTAATTCAGGTGTTTTTAATGTTGCTTTCCTCAATAGTTTTTAATGTAACGCCATCACTCAAATGGCTACCATACAGGTGTCAGATGCCTTTACAGCCATCTCACAAAGGAACAGACACTGCACAGACCATCTGGCTCTTACCATTAGACCTAACTGGTATGGGTGACCCTAATGCTAGTATTGCTCCAGCATATTGCACAGCTCTAGGGGACATCAGAATACGTAAGCCTTTCCACCAACTGGGTGGATGGACTTCCATCACACATCAGGAGAAGAGAGTAAATGATTACGGAATAAAATTTTAATTGAATTGATAATTTTCTTATTTTATGCAAAAGTAAATAATTTCAATATCATTGTCACATATTTTAGAGATTATGTTAGATGATAAAATGATAAAAGTTGCATTTTGGAAAAGTTTCTTTATTGCAATGTATTTGCACTTGCTATACTTGATTAAAATATGAGATTGTACATCATCCACTGGGTGCTTGTAGATCATACATACAGTTCTGGCCATACGAATACTATTAAATCACTTAATGTAACTTCTCCAGCCTGAATAAATTAGAGAAGTTTTTCACAGCACATCCCATACAAAAAAATGTCAAAACTGTATAGAATAAAAACAGCAACACCTGCCAATCTTATGATCTGGGGATAATATAAATTATGGCTTCTGGACATCGAGCTTTTCCACAAACATAAAACTGAACTTGGAAATTATTCTATATTTGAACCTTAACAGTTCCAATGCTGAGGTCATCTAACATAATGTAAATGCATGATAAATGGAGGCACTTAAATTTTACCCATTCAACAAAGATTTGACCAGAAGTTTACTTGGCCAAAGACATTAAAAAAATAAGGCTTACACATGAAATGTAACACTTTTTTAAAATACCTTATGGTCTTTAATTCAAATATTTAGTAAATTAACTTTCATATAAGAACTGCAAATTTACTTCCATAGAATAACCTACCCTAACACATAAATGTGTGCCCCTCAGTTTTGTTAACAAAAACAATTTGGTTACATGATGAGAAAGAATGCATCAACCACCTAGCTAGAACACTCAGTTAAGCTTAGTTGAGAGTGCTGCAACCAAGGGTTTCAATTGAATAATCTCTTATTCTCTTTATCATGTATTGCCTCATTTTGCATAAAACACTGTAACTTGGCTCTTTACCATTCATAATCTAGAGAAAAAACTAACAAAAATACAGAATGGGATATTAACCCAATACTTAACGCACTATGCCAAATATGTTGTTCATCCTAAAACCTATGAAAAACCATATCAAACAAATGTTTTGGCAGGTGTTACCAAAGAGATACTATGTATATGGATTGCATGGTAACAAAGGATATATGTTAGTTACTCCATACATTCAGCAAAACAAAATTAGTTGCATTAAAATATATTTAATATCACCCTAAAATAATTCACTAAAATGCAACAGTAACACCCTTAGATACATAAATCAAATGCAAGATTAATATTCTTGTACTAGCCTGACTTATATTTTTTTCCAGAAAGGAAATTGGGAGGGAAATATGATATAAATTCTGACAAAGCTATCTTGCTGCCAATTCACTAGAATTGCATGAATATTAAAATGGAAAATGTGAAATTGATGAAAGCACCCATACAATGGCATTTCTCATTATTTATCATTAAACTGGCCTAAAATATTTAAATGTTGTGCTTATCATTTAAGGAACTTGATCATAAAGTAGAAAAAGTTGTGTCTAAAATTTTTCAAATTATCTTCATGCGGTGTTTAACATTCAGTATTGGTTAGGAAATACTCATACAGATGCTTTCACTGTATGGAAGATTCTATTTACATTTTACACATGATAATAAAAGCAGAAACCAAGTGCAATAGCTATCAGAAAATATTGAATCTGAACCTGTTGCAATTGCAAGATTAAAAAAAATATTTAATGACGATTAGATAAAAAAAAAATTACTTCTAGTAACAAACACTTTAGGATTAAGAGGTTTAATACCTTATTAGGAAACTTCATAAATTAATAGGAAGTATTGTTAACAATACTTATAGAAAAAGAATTAATGAAAAAGTTAAAAGGTTTCAACAAAACTATATGAAAATCTCTTTTCAGTTCTACATTTTTAAGTAAAGCATTACCTAAAAACCAAACCAACTAATTTCAACAAACTATATATTAAAAACAAAAGGTTAAAGATAGGCTAAGTACATATATGATCCAAAGTAATTTTCTTCACCCCATATAAACACAAAAATTATTAAACTCCTATACAATGCATCACTTTTACTCAAACTGGAACAAAATTTTCAGAGGCCACCAGAACACTCGCTCGTTTAAACACACTGCCCCTCAGGTGAACAGGCTTTACAATTACACTTGTAATTTGTGTTAAAATTGCACCATACGCAATAAATACACTGCACCCTTTTATTTTTTTTTTGATTCACACAATCATTTAGAATTTTATTTTGTTGTAACAATTGAGTCAAAATTTTTAAGATCTTGACATGTCTGAGATGTCCACATTATGACTCCCCTATTCAGAGGGTAATAAATCACATAAATGTCAACAAGTCATATTAGTATCCCCATCCTGCTGCTGTACTGATTCCTGCAAATTCATAATTTCATTTTAGATTACAACATTCCAAGGCCACATCTGTGACAGCAATATATTTTACACATTGGAAAAGGAATATATATATATATATATATATATATATATATATATATATATATATATACATCAGAAGGTACGCTAACACAAAGTAAAATTCAGAACAAAAATATTGGAGTGTGGCAGGATGAACTCATTAATACAATTATTTTATAAAAACTATTACGATCTCCATGTCCCAGCATAATTAGACTCAAGATTTAGGCACAATGTTTTAAAAATGTACAAAAGAAGCTTCAACTGTACCCAAAGTGAGTGAATGTACTTTGAACTAACTCTCTTTCTTCCACTTTGAGAAAAAGAATGTGTTTTGACATAGGACAAACAGGGAACACGGACGATGTGCCCTTGAGGTTTGACCTTCCATTAATAGAGCAGTAGTAATGATGCTACAACAGTAATGATAAAGACTTCTGATAATGAGAAGATTCATTACACTGTGGTTCTTGCATGATGTGCAGATGGTTCAAAACTCCCTACTTCATTGATCTTAAAATGGAAAATGCTGCCTAAGTGTACATTTCTACAAGGAATTTATATCCACGTTCATCCTTAAGGATGGCTGGGTGTATGACGCTGTGATTATGGAAAGGGACAACTTAAGGGAAACTTAACTACAGAAGTGATTTAGGAGCATGTATTTGCATGATGATGAATTTCTGGGATTCTATTACGAATAAATTTTTACATGTATAAGTACTAATTTTTTTAATCTAACGATTCCATTTTCTTCCAATATATTATTAATATTTAAATACTTGTCGGAATTTTTCACAAATTCTAAACTGGAAAATCATATTGCATCTTATGGGCCAGGAAATGCGGTAACTGCCATTTTTATCAAGTGCATCAATTATTGAACAAGATCCTTTAAGCTTAGATAAAAAAGATCCAGAAAGAACAAAGCAACAAAATTTGATTTAAAATCAACTTTGATGATCCACAGTCATGCATGCTGGCACCACCAATAGAATAGGATAAATAACTGTGCCATGCTGCACATAAATTAACTGATACACTCAAAATACAATCACACAACAAATTTTATGACACTATAATTTTTAATTTCAGTTAACTAATCCAAGTCTGCCCATTCTACACCATGCAATATCTCAATCAGTAATAGAAACTATTGAAAAGTGGCTAATGCAGTCTTGGCCTACCTCATAATGTACTCTAGACAATCAGGGATTAATTGCCCCTTTAATTTAATGGGTAACTCAGTGAATTACTGATGAAAAAATAAACATTGCTGAGTGATATTTAACATATTTTTTTATTAAATTATTAAGGGTTTCACGATAGAATAAAGTTTAGCTAATTTTTTGGTTTCTGCATAAAAATTTCTGAATAAAACTGAAAATATGGTTAAAAGTGAAAGATTGCTATTTCAATAATATCACATTTTAAGAATTTAAATTAATATCTGATTCCAGGGCAATCAACCAACCGTTGCACTTTTTCTATCTCGTACTTTCTTCTTTGCATTGAGATTTAAGGTAGATGTCATCCTGATAAAATGTTCAACTGTACAAATTAAATTAATTTGTAGTTTTCCATCAAATTATTACAATAAAACACTAACTTCCCAACTTAGTTTTTATGAAAATTGACGCTGACAATCCAAGATTGTATACATGCTCTTAAGGGAGTGGAAGATTACTATAAGAATAATTATGAATTTATGGAGCAGAAATACATGTCTTTCTCATGATTAAATAATATCCAGTGCGCAATTATGTGAGTGTTGCAATAGAGTCAACACAACTACTCTTTCCTACCCACCTCTGTTTAAATGATTTTAATCAATTTGCGGGAAAAGCAGACAAAATCTCAGTTTCAAAAATTGGCACTTCAGCACTATACAAAAATAAGCTTAAGAGCATTTTTAATAAACTAATAAGAACTTCAAAGTTCTTAAAAATTGTATTTACAAAATATCTGTCAATGAACGATGCATTAATAGGTGTCATGGGTCAGATGAAACAAGGGACTTCGACAGTGTCAATCTCGCCCGAATAAAGTCGAATTATTACTATTAAACATTACTTTTCATCACTTCTCATTAATACATGAACTTCAGTAGTCATTACGACATGACTGGTCCGTCACTAACCTTCTCAAATCTATTTACTACTTCTAATTCAGTATAATCAATACAAAAAACTTCTGCATATATGTTCCATTGAACGTTACACTATCCAAATTCTAAACACTATATTATTTTTCCTGCATAAGTTTTTTTTCATAACCTTGGCATTTCCTCCCCACAACACACTGGTATCTCATAAATGGCCCTTACTTCACTAAAACCCCAAAAATGCATTCATTCTAAAATAAGATGACAGAGCCATTCAAACACTCAGTTCCCCCATTCAATGACACTAATTTAACAATATAATAATATATTGGTCAAGGAAGGGAGATGATAACCTCCTAATTGTACATTTTTTATTTATCCGACTCTGTTGCCAATTTCTAATTCCATTTCTTTTAAAATCATTCTCAAGCCATTATTTATTGAATGTCTCAATTTTAAGAAATTGAAAAATTGACATGAATTTTTTGCTGATTGGTAATGCCAATATTTTTATCACCAAAATGTTAAAACCAAAATTTTTAGCCAAGGATCAACTTTGCAGATATAAGAAATAATAAATTCTCATGGTAGACTTAGCTATCAGGTGTGATATAAAAAATAAACCATTTTATTTGAGATTGAAAAATGCAGGCATTTTAGAGTAACAACAAAAGTATCCTATTTTAAGAATCATTGTGCTGTGACATTTAGGTTTAAGACAGCTAAAACTTCATGGCATGGAATTCAAGGCATCACAGGTAACAGTAAAGTTAACGCAAATAATGCTAAGGATCTGTACATTTTATTTTCCTTTGATATGGTGATTAACACCTAGAATTTGCTATTTTCTAATAACAACTGGACAATAAAAAAATATCTGATGTTATAATATAATACTAAATAAGTTTCAAATCATAAGAATATTGCAAATAATTCAATATTCTGGTTGATATAATGATAGCAAAGGGTGAAGTAATACTTATAAATGTCAAGTAAATTTTCCCTAATAATATTATCCATATTCCCAATAATATCATCTACATAAGGCATTTTTATGACTAAAAATGTCCTCTGACTAGAGTTAACCTTAACAGGATTTATCATGAAAAATTCCAGTTACTAAGAGTCAACTCTTCTAGAAGTCTGATTATCAGTAACTGATTATTACCACCAGCCTAATTTCCTGCATCCTTGCCTTATGATATAATAATAGCTTCCTTCAACTCTAATAACACTGTCATTTATTTTATCAGCTTTATAAACTTCAAATTAATGCTTTAAAAAAGGCTTACTAGATATGAAAGAGCAACTTGGGGCAATGTTTATGGCTAAATCGAACTGTAACACACCAGAGCACACTTAGAGTATTAAGAATTTAAGGAAATTTGCCCACTCACATTCACGTTAAAATTGAAATAAACCATTTTGAAAGATTAATGCCTCTTTTGAACAATACGTAAATACGTGTTTACAACTAAGTAGCCAAGAGTAATTTGGGTACACAGTGGGAAGAAGGGTCTGTATGCTTACACTATTCTCAAATTTTACAATCACATCATTTTTACTGCCTTATCCGATGAAAAGTTGCTTCATAAAGCTCATTATTCAATGCAAAGTAAATATGCATAGTTTCTAACTATCACCTATGCAGTTAATGCACTGTTCTCAAAACTGTAACACTACTTACAAATGAGTAAAACCCGAAATACATACATGTAATGAGCAAATTAATATGTCACTCATGATAGCTGCATTTACAACAATGCATTTTCTGTGAAATGAGAAGAATGGGAATGCTTATCGACCCAAAAACATGTCCACGTGCTTTTTACTTGCGTTCCTCCGACCGTGAGTAACTTTTTAAAGTAAGTAAAGAAAACTTTTTCTCCAACAAATCAATTACTAATTGGTTTTCTAGTATATGATGATGACTTACACACATTTTCCTGAGATAATCATTAAATTACCTAAATATTTATTACTTATTCGCAGACCTCGAGAAAAAATTTCATTTGGCCACCATCAACAAGTTTGCTCTCAAATGCTGAAAGGCACAAATATTTTGAGTAACTTGACAAGGGAGGAAACAAACTAAACCATTTCCGTGATATTTGCCGAAACGTGTCTGACATCAAATTGCCAATCATGGATGGTTATACGCATGGACACTGTTATGACACTTATAATAAGAACCACACAGCAGACCTCATTTAATAACAAAATGCGCTACCTAGCCTTAATTATCTAAAATAATGTGTACTCGTACGCCATTTCCTTCACTTATAGACAGCAAAAGATGTGAATAAATAAGGAACCTTCTTCTATGTTATACAGTGCAAAATACAACTTAGAAAAAGATCATTGGAAACATGTCATCATACCAACCCTGTAATTTCGAAAACAAATACAAAATTTTCTAGGTATTAACACTAAAACATTCCAAATGAATAGATAATGTACTTTCCAAGAAGCCCATCATTTTGAGAGTTATTTCATACCTGGAAAGGGCTAAGACTAGTGGCGACCGCTGTTGGACTAAGAGTACCAAAAGGATTTAGACTTGATTCCTCATTCCTTGGTTGAGATCCCAACTCACTCAAATGACATAACTGCTGAGTCACAGCCAACGTACCACCTTCGGCCACAGTTAGAATAACCCATATGATTTCTGAAAAGTAACGTATAGTATTAAACGTCTCATGTAATACTTATTTGGCACTGATAAAAATTTGTTCACGGTCATACCGCCAAAAAATGTGCCCGTAGCTGTCGACATCCTCCATTTGCTTTGGTAAATGCCTGCTTCTTGTGGACTCACCATTTCTACACTAATGTCCGTGCAATGTTTGGGATCCAAAGCATCTACCAAAACACGGTCGGGAGCACAGAGTTGGTCCCCATGAGTAAATCGTAAACAACACCCTGGGGGCCAACTTTCATCTCCTGAATTTTGGATTCTCCAAGTTTTTGTGAATCTAGAGAATATTGTGCAAGTTTCAATTAGATTCAAGCAACACATTTCAATAAATAACAAACTTTTAACAGCATTACCTTGTACTAGGAGGCACACTCTCGCCTTCCCCAATCGTGACATCTTTAATAAACGCCATGGCAGGCAATTTATTAGGGGACTCAAAGTCAAAATATGAGCATACAGCTGCCTGTAAGTTCCTGAAATTTAATGAGAATAAATGTTAACCTAAATCATTGAACAAATCGATGACAAAAAGCTAAAATAAGTAAACATGAACAGAAATGTTTGAGTGATTAGACGCAACGCTAACCAATTGTTCATATCAAGGAAAAATGATGCTGTTGATTCATTTAACTGATTTCCAACTATCTTTTGTAACTGAGAAATTAATACATCCTTATCTGTTGTCCCCATACAGCTGAATTGCTGTAAGAGGCTTTGCTCTACATCATCCACATCCATTGTAACTCATGTATTCACACCAATATTTTTAAAATTTAAATCGCAAACTATCACTAAATGATATCTGTTACAAACAAATATGCGTAGAAAACCAATTCATGAGTCACTTAATCATTAACCGTTTCACAAACATTCACTACCCATTTAATAATATAATCTCGACACCAGCGCCTTTCCATGACGTCACGCTGAAACGTTGAGATGAGATTAACTTGAATGTCGTCTGCTTCATTCGAGGGAAGTTCGTAATACCGTTCTGTCGAACGTGCAGCAGATGGAACGGGAAGTAGTTCTTAAACCACGGTAAATCTCTTTAGACTTCATTATAACAACTCATCAACTTCAAGGTGTGCTATAAATGGGTATTAACGATACCTGTGGTGTCTTTAATTATTGGTGTTACAAGATTCGAGTGAATAAGTGACGCTTGTGCTACAGTTCCTACCAGTGATCTATGGGATGCAAAACGGTATGTTTTTTAAATAATGCAATTGGTGCGAAATATTGAAAGAGCCTATCCTTGTATTTTTGAAGGAAAGTACTTTTTAACCGCCGTAAGATTAGGTTGAAAGTGTGAGAAGTTCTTATGAAATACATGTTTATACCTTAGGTTTTAATTTCTTCAGAAGAATTTGTAGTGCTAAAATGATTGGCCCGTCAATTGGTCAGGAGGAAAATATTTCAGCCAATTCAAGGCTCTACGATGATTTTCGTCTTGGCCACGAAGAAGACGTTTCTCAAGAAAATATTGTTATACTTGACGGCAATAATAGTCTATCATTTTCAGAACTAAATAGTGAAGGCCAACCAACACGCCTGGAAGTAGTAATTGTTCAAGGAACATGGAACGAATCCGATGAAAACACTAATTTGACCTTAACATCGGATATTTTTGATAATTTTGAAACAGTAGAGTGCAACAATGGGAAGACCACGACGAATGTTCTGTCAGGGATAGAAGCAAATGGATGTGGCCTTGATAGAGAATTCATTTTAAATAATGGAGATATACCAGCAGTAACAGAAAAGGACCCACTCGCAGACGATGTTAGCGAAACGGATGAGGAAAACAATCTTCTTTGGCTCTTAAACTACAGATTGGATTCCATGTTCAACGTCGATGACGTTGGTCATGATCATAACTATCCAGGAAACGAATTCGACGAATATGGGAAAAATTCTTCTTATATAGGTTAGAGTCATGCTAATAATATTCCTGTAACTATTCCATTTATTTCTAAGTTTCAAGAAGCCTCACTCTTATTTGGCGCCTTTTACTTATTAGCTCTTGTGTAAAATGCGATTATTATAGCAGATATAAAAAATTAATCGAAAATAATATTTTTTCCATTCCAAAATTTAACATTATAGTGAATTGTTAATTTGTAATTGAGTTACTGGCACCGTACAAAGATGGTGATGGCAATGCTATCCTATGATGGTCATGATTAACATTATGCAATTTCTCAAAAAGCTTTTTTAGACACATGAAATGGTTTTATTCACAGATTCACTCGGAGGGAGATCGTCAGTGACCGGAGGAATTTTTGGCACAAGAATCTACTCGGGAGAAATGTTTAATGGTAAAGTTCGACGTGGACCGAACACCACTCTATATCGTCGCTCACTTCCTAACGTGAATAATCCGCCAGGCATGCATCCTTCTACTTCTTCTCCGCTTATCTCAGCAAATGTTCATACCAATCACCACGGTTGTGCCAATGTTTTACGGAAGCCACCATTCACGTACACGGAAATGATAGAGCAGGCTCTTTCAGAGAGCGGAGAGCTTACAGTTTCCGGAATATACAACTGGATATCGTAAGTGAATAATCAAATTACTTCATGAAAATTAACGCTAAACCTCTTAAATAATTAATTTATTGAAATTACTAAAGTCAATTTAATCTTTAATTCAAATGTCTTTGGTGCCTGGAACCAGATACCTTTGGTATCTGGTGAGACCATTTTTATTTTGATTTCTACCTTACCCCATGGGCTTGAAAACTTGCAATTTGAGTTGAATAGACGAAAAAATAACAAATTAGTTCGAAGAAAATTTACTTTCATGGAGTGCTTCTATTTTTCAATGTAACTTTTTTTGATAATAATGCCGAGGCAATACGACCACGGTACGTCTGCACATTTAAAGTAAATATATTCCATACATTTTTAGAAACTAGAAAAATATAGTTCCTACCGAGAATAAATACATCTTGTAAAACATTTCGAATGACCAATCCGAGGAGAATTTTCTTAGCCGTCCGTTAAGGTCTTCCGGAGATATTTTGACAATTTTTTCATATTTGAGAATGACTTTGCTTTTTGATGGGTAGGTGTACATATCAGTTAAATTCCTGTTATTTTATAAGAAATTATCTGCAATTTTCTTTTTGTTTACGGTTGCTGACGTAATAAAATACTAGCTACCTAAAACTACATTAGGAAAAATTTCCATGGTGAACGTAAAACCAAAAGTACCTCTGTAAGCGGCATTTTTATAATGTTATCCTACTTGCTTGGTTGCTTCAAGACAGCGGAGGTCTTTAGGCTTCTCGGGATTCACCAACAGCTTGAGGTGACACTGATCCTTTACACTCGGAGTTCTGGGTATGCACCGTGGTTCTATGTATAGCCTGTTATAGTCGATAGGTAATTTAATCGATCATTGTAGTTTAAACACATGGTATTGGAAGGTATTTTATATGTGCTTAGTTTTATTCCAAATGGCATTTATTAGTTGCCAAGTTATTCACTGTGTTTTTAATTGGCCGTCAGTAATATGAGAATCGGCATTATTGCTTTACTCTCGTTGTTGTTACATAAATCTATATAAAGCCTCCTGTATCTATAGAAATTGATTATTAGGTGATCGTCATTGAAGAAAATTAAAATCTGTATTTACTACTTTCAATTGCCGAAATTTTCGCCGATTTATCATTTGCAATAATCACTATGCGGTAAAAATTTGCTGCGCAGAGAAATATTGGCAGTAATAAAAGTAGCTCTTGGATTGCGAATACGGTACTCGAACCCCTGGGGAATTTTCCTCGTGTTGACCGTATGGAATGCTGACACTTCAACAGATGATACGATTTTCGAAATACATATTGATTTTTATCTACTTATATATGCCACTTCGAGTGGCCAAGAAGTGTACAAATTCTATTAACCTTGTCTAAATTTAGAGTGCGACCTCGGCCACCCTGCCCCGAAAAATTCAAGTGAAGCCTTTATATTTTAAAAATCCATTTCCACGACGAAGGCCAGGGGTGTGTTGAAAAAAATGGCCAGGTGTGATATCCCGACGGAACTTGCATATTTATTAATTGTTAACTGTAGCTCAGAGAACCGTATGGCTCATAAATTGGTGGCCAAATTGTGTCTGGGGAAGGTGATCAGAAAATGCAGAAGGTGCCGCTCTGCAGATAACAGGGAGAGGGGGCGTAGAGGAGAAGATTGCGGGGACTGGGATTGGACTGGGTTTCTCGAAGGGTTGGTGGGTCAATAGGTGGTGCCTGGCACGGAGCGAGGTCTCATTCAGAGGGTCACGTGCATTAAGAAAGCTTCCATCGGAGACCAGGCAGCGACATCTGCTGCACGCGCCTCCATCAAGCGACAAGAGTTAAGAATTTCCTCCATCATCTCTCTTGCAACCGCGCCCTCACCCCATATTCCGAAACGTTTTGTGCCCCTTCTCTTCCCCCCTCTTTCGCGGTAAAGCTAGCGGGGACGTTTAAAGAGCACCACCGCCCCTATTCCACCTTTGATTCTAGCAAGAATACCTTCGTGAGTCACGCAAAATAAAAATCAACCCTATATTTTTACGGAATAAATCAGATATTAATAGCACCATGACACTACGTATACCTATATAGGCTAAAAATTTGACAGATGTGTGAATAAAAATGGGCTAAATTCAAAATGTGACATACCAAAAAAGTAATACTACAACATTTAACTCTTCTTTGGACTGAGACACAGTCTTCATCTTTTGTTATAGGTTGGGTAGTGAAAACAACGAAAATTTAATCCAACTAAATACCTTGAAATACTTAAAGGAAGACAGTCCTTTTCTGTTCCCATAGAAGCTATACTTTATAAGCTAATATTCTTTCAGAAATTTACACGTGTGATAAATGCAATAGATAAACAATTATGATCACGAAATGTATTTGAAGATGTGGGAAAGAGTAAACTAATAGGTTCAATTATTTCCAAATGTTGTTGTAGTCGTAATTAATTTAAAAAATAATATTTTCATACGGAGTTAAGGATTATATGTTTAAGGAACTTAGCCGTCGGGGTAAGACGACAATTGCAGATTTGATGATAGTGAGATGTGAGTTTGGAGAAAATAATGAAGACGTGGAAAAGAGCACAAACTAAAAACGTGGTAACATTGTGAGGGCAAGAGAGGACTTTGCTGGATGAATTTTTAAATAGAAGGGAAATTAGATGACAGATTTGATATTGGAACGGTATGCTGTAACAGAATGGGGAATATAGGTAATACGGAGAAAAGAGAGGAATTAAATAAGAATTTTGGAAAGCATTAAGTGAGTAGCACACATGAGGTGGCGAAGAAGGGAATGATGTGGGTAAAAGATGATATTTTGTTCCACAGATGCTCACAATTTAGGAGTTGACGGCAGGCGTGATGGTTTCTAGATATCATATAAAACATATCCACAATAATACAGCATAGCATTCTGATTAGAAGGGTAAATCAAATCAGCAAATTATTCTGCCGCACCCTGTACTTTAATAAGGAAGACGTTTTAACAGCTCAGTGAGCATTGCGTTTGGGTCCTGAACGAAGGATTTCGGGTCCGAAATCGGTCGATGCCTACGGAAACCCCTAGCTAATCCCAATCTACATGATCCTGTGAGTGCGAGAACTTTCTGGGAAGTCGTCGGCGGCAGTATGAACTGGCTCCACCCGAATTCGAGAAGTTCACATGCTTGAGGCCTTGGAATCGGTTGCACTTTGCCCTCAACTACCGGATCAACCTCTGGGTTGATTCCTACAGTGTTCGAAGCATGTTGAAAACAACAAATGACAGCAAACTCCCTCCATACCTAATTTTGGTTCTCATGGACAAAATTGTTTATTAAAAAACATTATTCTCCGTTGTCAACGTCGCGGTTTACGAAAAACATTTTCTTTTAATGCAACAATTTCAGAGTGTAAAAATCATTCGCCTTGACTCCGTTAAAAGTTACTGTTGCGGCATCTCCCGCAGTTTCTTTGGAATTTTCTTTTAACTTTAAATAGAGGTAATTTTTTGAAATGCGCATAGTTAGATACCTTTCAGGGGCATTACTAGGGTTTTTCAAAGGTGGATGCTGTTACATGAATTAACGAGGTCGAGCGTTGGAAAATATAGGACTGCTTTTATTAGCCAAGAGTTTGATACGCCCATATTGCTCTAAAGTCTCGTCTGAGTTTGATTTTTTCATATAAATTTGAAGGTTTAATATTCAATTTCGTATTTTTTTTAGAAGATAATCAATTGAAACTAGCGCGTAGTAGTACGAAAAAACACTCCAAAATCCTCAAGTAACGGCTATTAGTGGCAGTAAAAAAATCTTATTTTGTTCACGTGTTAGTTTCGCTGGAATAAAGTGGTTTAATTATTAATCGATAACTAGCCTAAACATAATTTCCGAACATAGTATTATATATTTAATATTTTTTTCGTCTGTGTCTGGTGTCTGTCCTTACCTTTCTCGTTAGTGCTTGTGCTTATAATTTATATAATTAATTGGGACCGATGTCGACTGCAGCTATTTCGCTCCGCAATTAGCCCCAACTTAAGAAATCAAACCCCTCCGTACTGTTCCCACCCGCAATACGGGAATCGAATCGGCGTCCACTCGGAAGAATACAACTTAACCGAACACGCCAAACACCACTCTTTACAGTCATGCCACGGCGGTCAGTGGCACACATGGCTTGTATATTCAACGATCCAGCACCCTTTCCAAGGAAATATGCTGCGCAAGCTGCACCCTTTCCCGCCATAGGTCTCACCAGCAAATTCTGTTTCCGGATAGACAGGTGGAAGCAGTGGTCCGTGGCCATTCGTAGTGGGGTGCTTGCTGTGTATGGTGGGGGGTGCTTTTAAAAGGGTAACTCAACGAGTCTATTGGCCATGAGGGAATATGCGGTCAAGGGGCACAATAAGGAGGGTGTGTGGAGAGAGATCGCGTGATGATCGGAATTGGGACTTGTCTAGACCTTACGCGTACATGCTCAGAGCTCCCTCCACAGCGCAGAAAGGGTTTATACCAGGGGATAAAAATGAGACCTAGGGGAGGGAGGGTAGTGTCAAACACGGCGAGATGAGCTGGTAAATAAAAGTCATCCTACTGACGATAAGGTCAATAATGAATAACCACTGAAGCAGAGAGAAAAGGCTGTGGCTGTTTCTCCTACGGGCTTTCTGTTCTCCACAAAAGATCTGTGTACATGTTTTATTATTTCTAAGTAAGTTTGTACGATTTTTAAAATCCCACGATACATAACGTCTATATCTAAGATATCAATCAGTCAAATGGAGGTTTATTGATGCAAGGAATAAAAGATTTTCAACGAAAAAAAGGCAAATACGTCCTCTCCATTGTCCATGACAATGTACTCCTTTGTCTTTCATTGGCGCTCTGTAGTTGAGTTTCGTAATATTTTAAGAATTGTCCCTGATTGTATGAGTAAAAGCCATTATATGGTTTAGTATCATTATTTGCATTTGAATAATTTCGAATATCTGCCTAGATATTGCCCTGACAACAATTATTATTAATTTATTCTGCCGTTTAAATTGCATCTAGATTCTACCTTTACTGTCGCAGAAAATACCAGCTTGTGCGCTTCCTGTCTTATGCGATGTTGGTATGGGTCAGAATATCAATAAAAATTTCATTCCATATCGGGATACTTACCAATCGTTTTCGAAGTTGCGATAATATATAGCGATTACAGGGAAAACTATATTCATACTGTCGATATATCGTTATGAACATTAAATTCTCGTTCAACTTGACCGTTGACTCAATCCTTTGAATATTTGCAGAGTGATTGGAATTAGATATATAATGCTGAAGTCATCCTATGTTGCCGTTTACAACTGCTTTTTAAGCGCATATTTTTCCCGCGCCATCAAAGTAATTAATTCTGTTAAGAACAAATTGAGTAGCTTCAGGCGTGATATGGTGGAAGTCGAACATAATGAATAACTGATAGAAGCACTTCCCCACTTGATAATTTTTTTTTATTTTACGACCGGGAAAATATTTAAAAAATTATTGAGTGGAAAAGTACTTCGATCAGTTATTCATTAATTCATTCTGGTTGACATTGTTTGTCCCAATCTCTGAATGGGAGCTGTTTGAAGAGCTCAATAGATAACTATTTTTGCAGGTAATCTGGCTGCATAGGGGAAGGTTTGAGCAACGTCTAAGAGGAATTCCATATTATTTTGGACATATTGACTACTTATGATATATATATTGCAATACAATGCCGCGTTATTAACCTCCTAATGCATTTTATTCCTCTCCAATATGTCCTCCATGAAACCCGTCTTTCTTTCCCGCTTGCTTGGATGCTCTTTTCCATAATGGCCTCAAAAATACCTCTCCTTCTCAATATATCCTACATCTACTAAGCATCGTGAAAACAATAAAATATTTTGGTTAACTAAAATGGAGATTAAACAGCAAAAGAAACAAAACTTCTTTCAAAGGTCTCTCTACCTATCTTTGGTTTTAGGAACTCAATTCTTTTGTTGAAAATCCTCTTCATAGTGATTCTGCTTGTGAAATGAATCTATACTTTTCAGGTATGAACGACGTCAGGTGCATAACATCGAGTGGTATGCAAAAAAATGACCGGCTAAAACCCGAAAGAACCGTGCGCTGTACATACTATATAACCGTGGACTATAGAATAGATTGGGTTAATTTGCATTTATAGTTAGTGGAAAGCTTGGAAAAAAGTCGTGATATTTTTTATCGTCTAGAAAAATTAATAGATACATTCCTAAAATGCAGGCCTACAATTAATACGATCCCTTTTTCATGCTCTATTGATGAACCTAAATTAAGAGAGTTTCATTGAGAATACTTTGGATAATAATTCATTTCCCTCCCGTTGTTACGGTCTTACTTGCTGTCATCTCATTCTTTGACATAACACTTCATTGGGAGGCTTGTAAAAAATGTACGACTCCGCTGGTACATGAAAAATAATGCATTTCTTCCATGGAGTGATATCATTTCATAATTTCATAAGTATTAATTTCACATTTAGATTCTTTTTTGTTTATTTGAAGCCATCTTAAATTCTCTAGTTCATAATTCAATCGGAAAAAAACAAAGTTTCAAGAATCTATTTTATGGCTGTGCGGTTTTCAGCACGGAAAAATGGAGGTGCTAGTAATTTCATGCCATGGTGCCTCGACGACTGAAGTCAGGGAATATGGAAAATGAGTGTTGAGAGCACGTATTTTCTTCCTAAATGAGACAGAAGGGTGCAAGCATTAAAATTCGAGTGCTTCACTCAAGAGAAAAACTAATAGGAAAAATGTTGAATGTTCTCCCATATATAACCTCACAGCAGTCACTCCAGCGAAATAGGATTGGATGTACATGGCTATTGGGAATATACTCGTATATAAGAACAAATTATCAGATTTCGAGTTGAAATTAATTTTTAAAAATTCAATATGAGATTCAATTTGCTCCACCGAAATTTTGGGTTAGTCCTCCCCCTTTTTCTTCTTCTGGCATGATTCTAAAAATCATTTCGTCTTTACTCATTCCACGATTTTCAATAAATTCATTTTAACGGAGTTTTTAAAAAAACCTACATTTGAACCTGCAAGGCGAATAATATGGTGTAACGTCTTCGTCGAGGTAGTCGAGTTTTATCGATCGACTGCTGGAACTCATTGACGCAATAGTCTAAAAGCAACCTCTTTACTCCTATATGCAGGTGTCTTTTCTTGGAAGAACTAAACCCACAAGCGATGCATTTAATGTATTCAATGGAGGCGATTGACATTTGTCTTTGATTTCGCCCCCCTTTAGGAACACGTCGTTCTTTTTTAACATCATTTACTATAGCTTGCGATATATATTAAAGTATTAACATTGATAAAAGATCGGCTCAAATTTAATCATCGCATGTGAAGTAGGTACATTTCGTCAGAGCAGTAATATTATGGAGAAATGGGGAAAAAACTCGTTTGTGTTTTTTTCGCATCGTCTTCTCCTCACCAAAACATCAGGAAAATTGCTCTGAAAACCCTGAAGGAGAAAAGCAATACAAATAGCTTACAAGTTAACCCTATTACTCTGGTGATATTTTCTTATTTAATCATAATTGAACTCCTTTCGATGGAAAATTGATTAATATTTTTATCAACAGTTTTTTAAATAGATTAGTAAAAATTATGAACCAAAGACAGTAGATACGTAATGCAAACGTGCATCTCACGTAGCCGCAGCACACCACGAATATCTCGAATGATCCTATCATTTAACTGTTCCTTCCTATAGCTCAAATTTTCTCCTCATAGCACTAACGTAAGGCATCCACCCCTGCATATGTCAATGCGAGTTGCCACGATGGGGGGAGGGGGGGTGGGAGACCGGAACGGTGACAGGGGTGCCAGGACACTCCCCATACAACCAGTAAAAAGAAGCAATCAATCATAGATACCTACTGAAACACTCTTCTTATTCAGCAGCCTGGATTACAGATATTTTTCTGATTAAAAATGAATAATTCGAATTTAAAAATGTACACACTTTGCGAAGGTGTGCATGATTTGCTACTCTTATTCGATTGGATAAATATTAAAGCTAAATGTTTATGTAAAGTTGTGATATTAGAGTGAACAATATTGCCTGACGGCTGAATTATGATTAAAGTCTTGAAAATGCTGTACGAGTAAGCTCTCTCTCATCATAACTGCATATCATTAGGGACAGTTCGCAAAAGATAAGTCAATTTATTCATTCCCGTCAAACTTAAAATAATGCTGCAATAACAAACTTTACCAATGCGCAGATTCAGTGTCACAAAAATACATCGTCAGAGGAGTCTTTCATTCATTCGCTCGACATATCCGATAATATAAAGGGGGCGAAGACCGGGATATCGCGACTGGCTCTCCCCTCGTCCCATGCGTTCCACCGAATAATAATAGATTTCCCTGGCCAGTTGAATCCCTTCAAAAATAACATCATAATATTTATAGTCTGTAATTCTTAGATTGATTTGGAGCAGCGATCCATTCCAACAATTCAGATCGCAATTTTAGTAAAAAAATCTGTCGAACACCTGTCGTGGGCAATTGCCTTATTAGTGTATTTTTATACATTCAGAGTGTTGGAGGGAGGGAGAACGTTGGGTAAGAGAGGAAAAGGGAGACAAAGAATAATAATTCTGGACGCTCTGAAGTGAAGTGAAAAGTACGCATATAGATTTGAAAAATTGAGTGTGATGGGAATAGTGTTTATGTTTCTCAGCGAGTAGCAAGCCTTGGTTTGCTTAGTCTTTAAAATAGCGTAATACTTTTCCGGATTCATCTAACCTTTGGTCGATTGGTCACAAATACGCAATATAAATTGTAACATATAATTAAACGAGGATATCATGGATTATTAGAGGTGACGCTATTCGGAATAATTAGATTTTCTGGAATGATTATTTTGATCAATTCATAGAATAGTGCTCACGAGTCTTGACATTTCCGATATGCGTAAATAGGCGCACTATTATTTTTCATCCTGACGATTCTAACTTTTTCAGACGCCATATTCGTTTTCCCCATTCAAATCCAGAGGAGGATTTCACCCAACGAACCTGGGTGTGTTATTCAATGGACTTTTTACCATTGCAATGGACATTTCAATTCAGGCGGATGTGTTATTCAATGGACTAACTCAAACGGTTAAAAAAATATATTCCTGATAAAAAAAAGAACGTAAATTTAAATTGGCTATCGGTGTTTAGTAATCGGAGCAAACGTTCATGTCGAAATCGCGTTCATAGTCTTCTTCAACTTCAACTGGAGTAATGCGCTCGAAAAGGCTATTGTCTGAGTGTTGACTTAACGCCCGCGATCAACCACTTAGATTCAGTTCATAAGAAGTAACAAACTGAGAAAAATCTGTTTTTGGATGCGAATAGATGTTGGACTTAATTCATTATACTGTTTCATTGGCTCTTTATACTTTGCACGGAGCATGCCTGGGATCATTAACATTTCATTGAGCTCGGATGTGAATACTCGCAGCTTTATTGTAAGGTGAGTGGATCGAAAAAGAATAAGTATACTCCATGACCGAGGGTTAGGTTTATGAGTTTTCAGTGAAGGAGTTCTTTCAATGACCTGCTACCAGGGACATCTTAATCCCATATTCATGTAATATTAAATCGGATGACTCTCATTCGACGGAATGTGGTAAGCATTAATGATGTATTTTCAACAGGGAGCACTTCCCCTTCTACAAGGCCAATGACGATCGGTGGAAAAATTCTGTCCGGCACAATCTCTCCATAAACCCTCACTTCAAGAAAGGAAGCAAGGCTCGACACGGAGCCGGCCACCTCTGGACAATAGCTACTCAAGAAGATAGACCACGCACCGCATCGGTAAGCTCATTGGGACTAATCTTCAGAATGCCTTGGCTAGTTCCTTAGTATGAATCAATCGTGAATTCCTTATGGAGATAAAATATAAAGAGTGTCTCTAATACCAAACCGAGTAAGAATTAAAATTTTTATCGCAATATTAAAAGTTCTACTAAATGGCAATGCATGAATGCTTTTATTTATCCTCTCAAAATATTAAAATAAACTTATTTTTATTTTTGATCGCCATTTTCATTAAATGCTTACAGTGTTCATCTCAAAAGCATTTGATGTTTTGAAAACCGTTCATTAGTTCATAATTCTTCCCTGTGGTTAACTTCTTGGTTTCCTAAAACGGTATTTATTTCTGGGATCCGTAATATTTTCCAACCTAAAAATTTTGGGAGCTCATATGTTATTCCACGTTGTACTCGTACGCGTGACTCGTAATGAGTTGACAGTGGTAATCCTAGGTCACACCACTTTCCCTTTTACTCTCTTTACTATGCCCATATTCCTCTAATTTACTGCCCAAATACATAAACTGCTGCACTTGCTCTAGTGTATTCCTTCATACTTTAATTTTAACTTAGCTTTCCTACTTCTCGAGAATCTTATTACATTTGTTTTCTAGTTCTCATCTTCATCCAATACTCCTTGCATTGTTCCTGCGAAGCACTCAATGTTAAATGCGATCCCTTGGCTGTCTGACTCACAATTGCTTGATCATCTACAAACTTAACTGTACTTAAATCTCAAAATTTTTCCACAGCAAAGGCCTTCCTTCCGAAGTCCTACACCATTGATTGAGGTTAATAAGCGATTACAATTGATCAGCAATTTAACTTCGAATACGATGGATCCCCTAATTTCTAACTCAACAGTGTCGGTCTTGTCGCATTCTTTGAAGAAGACAGGGAAGTTGCACTCAATAAATCTGTCCGAAGCTAAATTCGTAATTGTATCCCCATATGTGCTTCCGTGTGCTCTTCTGGAAATCAATTGAGAACTCACTGCGACGTCATTTCCAGTGGTTACGGAAATTGACCTTTGCCACGGTCTTTGAAAGACACAAATATCGCGCTTCGATTTGAACGATAATATCTGTGACGGACGGAGAAGTTTACAAGTTTTAATAGTAAAACTGTATTTTTATTAAAAGTATCACCGTATGTTATTTTAGATATAATAAGACTAATGTATATCTTGGAATAATGATTGAATCAAATGATCGAGTTAGCTGATTGAGCATTTTATTCCCGTAAAAATAGAAGCACAGTGAGCCCTCAAGTAAATGCGAAAGCTAGTCTATTGCAGATGGTTCGTGTTTGTGACTAGAGAAACACTAGTTCGTAATAAGTACTTTTAGCGATGCCAGATCGATGCTTCCTTTGGTAACTTCAAAACTTTAGAACCAAAACACTAATTCGACTTCTTATAACCAGGCTTTTTTGGAATTTACTGCTGCGATAAATTGACTAAGAGAGCGCACATTGGTAAGCAGGACAGTTTTTTGGGTAAAGGAATTCTCACTCTAAACTGCATAAAATCTCGTCATAAATCAGGTTTTGTCTGGTTGTGGTATTATTGGCGTCTATTAGGTAACTGTTTTGGAGATTTTAGTGGCTCTTCAAAAAGAGCGACTAAAATCTCCTAAACAGTTACCTAACAGACGCTCTCTTAGCCAATTTATCGCATCAGTAAATTCCAAAATTCCTTGAAATACTCCCTCCGAACTATAGCAACCCGCCTCTCAAAACTAAAGTCAATTTACGAGTTCTCTATAAACAATTTCCTAACTCACTCAATAGTGATATTCTATATTGAACTAATTGCCATTCGAAGGCTATTTTTGAGCAATCTCTAAGAATTTGCATATTGAACATTATGGTATTGAGAAACGCGTATCAGTTTTAATTTAGGAATAAATAGGTACCGAAGCGTGAAAGATTACATTTTCCTTCAATGTAATTTAGTTTGTATGATCATTTTTTCAACGTAAAGAATACTTATAATCAGTCTTCAGTGAGTTGACACTGACTGCAGTGAGCGACACGTAACATTCGAGTATTATGGACAATGGTTGATAGGAACTTAAGAGACGCAGGGAAGCATGGGAAACTGTGAGCACCTAGCTGATTGACTGGACCTCGCGGACGTACGATCAGAATAGCTCGAATTAGTGTGAAGTGGTGGGCTAGCTCAGCATCTCACCCGGATTAATTAGCTTTGGAACAGACTAGATGCGCAATGGATCCGTGTCGACAAAATATAAGATCAGAAATTAAAAAAAATGAAAAGACCCAAGTGTACTAACGTTTTAGGATAAATGAGGAACCCTAATTATTTGAGAAAACTAGGAAATTAGAGACTATTTTGGGGATGGGGTCAGAATAATTATCTACTTCACAAAGGAGTGTTTTTTAGGAATAAACACTGGTATTTTTTTGGGTAAAGGATCCGTTAAACATCGGCGTATTGTCTCACGGTCAATGGAGCGTTAAAGCACCATTATTTCACCACCGAGGACACTCCCAGATATTCCTGAGTGTTGCCGAACCTTCTTCTCCCCCTCCCTGAGCATTCCCCCTTAAAACGAGCACAATAGGTACAAGTGCGTGAGGAACTGAAGGGGAATAGAAAAATAAAGCTTGCGTACCAGGCACAGGAGTTTACAAGACGGTGACTCACTCGAATTAAGCGTGGGGTGCATGGTTCACCCGAATCATTTATACACGAAATGCTTCGACGCCGTCTTCAAAAAAAATATTCCCCCACACGAGCTCGACCTGGCACTGACGGATATTTTTCGGTGACCAGCCAGCTATGTGCTGAGAGCGGATTTGTCTACTTCAGTTAAAGTACCTGCCTGTGGACACCTGAGGTCGTTCTACTGTCCTAATAATGTGTTGCTGATCTGAGGAGCCAGCGTAAACAAATAAAAAAGGTTATCAGATGAAGAGGTGATAACGAAGCATTCCGTAAAATTCACTGTTGTCAATTATACTGAATTCATATTCCTTAAAGTTACTCAATGGAAACAAAGAGGCAATTATTTATATATCACAGGAAGCATTTCTAACTAGGTTTTCGGGTCCATTTAAAGTATAAAATCATTGTGAGATTTAATGACAGTTTTTGTGTGGAAAAATTATTGCTGTGAAATTATTATTCTTTGATTTTAAAATCTAATAACCGGTGAACCAATAACAGGTTACTTAAAACAGTTCGCTAAATTTTATTGCTTGCGCAACAGAATGATGAAATTGAAATGAATAGGGAGATGCACCTCTGTGCTTATGAGGATAAAATACCAGAGTCAAGACAAGTGGTACCTTCATGCCATTACCTCTTTAGTTTTTTGCTTTGCCAATGTTTTCCTCTTTCCTTCCTTAACACGATGATGAAATAATTAAAAGGGTAAAACCTGAAGCATCTCTGAGCTGATTCCTTTATATTCTTGTATTTGAGAATTAATTTCGCAATGGAGTGAACTGACGCGTCCATAGTAAATGTATGCCAATGTTTGAAGTTACGGTTGGAAGCGAAGGTAATGCGAGACGCTGCTTAAGTGGCTCCTTATCACTCGACTGGACAGGCTACTCAAACAGCACGGAACGATTCTCCAAGATGACCTTTCGTGTCTGATGTGATTTCTCACTTTCCGATCTGATTCTTCAAATGTTTCTTGGCCGAGAAAATATTTTGGCCACCAAACATTGACATTATTGAAATGCACCCCGTTCTTCTTTCTATGAATTAACTATTATAGCTTTCTCTTTCCTTACTTCTTGATAGTGGATGCTGAAAAAATAGATATCGCCAAGTACGTGTATTAGCTTCACTTATTCACAAACGATGATCGTATCCCTTGAAGCAACTTACTCTAAACAGGAATTATGAAAATATCTCATTATCTTGTATGTTCCATCGTTATCTATGACGCAATATCATCAGAAATGAGTTTTCCAATAAGACTCTACATTCGACAGCCTTTGGAATCTAATACCAGCGTAAAGATTAATAGGTTTTGTGTGGAATGGTGATTGTTGGAAAACTATTATTCTTAAATTATTTATACAAATAATTGGTGACCGATAAATGGTAACTTTGAGCAGTTCCCTAAATTTAATTTAGAATTATTTTAGAATACTATAAAGCGATTGAATTGCATAATGCGCGCTCTAGGATAACACCTCTAGACTTCCATATATCCTATAATAATACCAGAAAACAAAAGTTCGCGTTATCTCAGCAGTTCTGTACACATTGCTTGCAGAGTGCAATAAATCACTTGCAGAATATCAAAGTTTACGCCGGGTAATCTTACGCGGTACTTCAACCGTATGCATTAACGAACCATTTTTATGAGTAAGTGCGCGTTTCACATATTCAGTGATCATGATCTGCCACGAAGTAGATCCTGAAATCATCCAATTGAGTACTTCTCTTTCCCTTACCTTCACCCACTCAGCCCCTGTGTACCACCTCTTGGGACCTTTCATATAACCAATCAATCTCTACCTCCCGCCCACTCAAACCCTCCAACCCCCCCTCGTAGCCCTCATCAACAAGGGTATATATTTCCCAACATGTGTGTGATTTTCACCTGAAGATGACTCGAAGTGTTGAAACCCTGGTCTTGTAAATAAAAGTAGTATAGTGTAATTCACAAGTACTAAATATCATTTCACTCCATATGCATTAAAACAAGGCCCAGCCAAGCTTATAATTTCAAAATAGCAAAAGCACCCCGTAAAGAATAATTCTGTCTCCTTCCTTTATTTTGTCCCAATGCTTCTCTGTTAGCCACCCTTTGGTACTAGGTCGAAACAAACGGTTGAAAGAGCAGAGGATACGCTTGTCAGGAAGATGACGGAAGAGGCGCGCCGCCAGGAAGTAAGAACAAAAAATCCGTGCACACTATCAGGGATACGACAGGAAAACTATTCATTAAAACAGAAATGATCCAGCAAATGTGGGGAAACTGTATGAAAAAACTGCATGGAAACGACATTAAGCCAAAAATATACGAGTTGAGTATTCTTAAGTCAGATATATGGGTTGAGAATGATAGTTTGTAATGTCTGTTACAGTGACTGCGGTCAACAATTGCTAAAAAGTCCAGGCAACAATTGCTAAAAGGTCCAGGCAACAATTGCTAAAAAGAAATTGATTAAATGCAATTAAAAAAGGTAAGGGATATGGAAAACATCCCATCAGACTTCTCAAGGGTTTTAGAAAACACGAAAAACTTCTCATCGTCTCCTTCGAGGTTTTTATGAGAGAAAAAAATGGTCAGATAACGTCGTTCGTTCAGTATTAATTTCCATCCTAAAAGATAAAAAAAGAAGTTAATGAGGGCCAAATGGTCATTAGTTCGATTTCAATCTCAGTAAAGGTGTACGGAAAGGATCTTCAATATAAAGATGGAGGGGAGGACAAATAAGTATTTAGTTGAGGTAAAATCAGTTAGAGTTTAGAAAGGGGAATGGTACACGCTATGTAATTGGAGCGATGAGATCACTGATATGAGTATCGAATACAATAAGTTCTATTTGCTTGCTTTGTGCGTTTGAAAGAGTTATTTGACAGAGTAAATTGTCTCAACTACTTATTGCGCAAGATAAATAGTAGAAGGAAGGAAAAGGCCACTTATCGGAAACCTGTAAATGACTGTAACTGCACAACTACTGGTCGCGGGTAGAAAATCGGAATAGGAATGGTTGTTATGGTGAAAGACAGGTTGTTAGTTATGACCTAAGTTTTTTTCCATTTCTTTGCAAAGTATGTGGTTAGAGAGTACTGAGAAAAATACTGGAAGTAGGAATGAAACTAGGCGAAGAACTAGTAAAGTCAGATGATGATCAAGCTTTAGTTGGTCAGTCTGCGAAAGTATTGTAACTATGTATTTCTGAGCCACTTACAATTAAATATGAAGGTATGAGATGATATTAAATGATAGGGACATGAAAGTAATAAATCTTTCAATAGAGCGAAAATCTAAGAAAAACATCAAACTTAGTAAGGGTTATAAATTAGAGGAGGCAGTAGAGGTCATCTATACAGGAAGTATAAAACGGTTCGGTTCATGGCCATAGCAAAATTGAAAGCAGCTACGGATGATGTGAAGAATAAGGGGGGAGGTGATTGAAAAGGGGGGAAGAAAAAGATACCTCTTGCGTGGTGCCACTTTCTTCTTTAAAATGCTAATGGATGAAAAACATAGAAAAGTACTGTAGTCCATGGATAGAAATGACCGTCAAGATGTTGAGGGATAAAGGGTGTAGGGAAGCACATTAGCTTATGGACGGAAATGTCCCTTGAATGTATGATGAAGGTTGGGCGTAGAGAAAATTGTTATTGCTTGTAAAATTATGAATATGATTTGCGTGTAGCTGCGATAGGTTAAAGATTACGAGTAGAAGTAATATTACCAGTTATCATGGAAGGCGAACAATAGCTGAGGTCATTTACACAATCATCAATACGTTGGTGATTTGGTAGTGGTATGACTTTCAGGTAATAGGGAAAGGGTGGAGAAAAACCCAGCGCCGAGGTTAGCCTACTTTGAACTAAAGAGAAAAGCACAAGAGGAGGAATATGTAAGAAGATATAGGAAATATAAGGTGGATGGAAAAGACAACGTAATGGCTGGAGAAAATAAAATTATAGGCAGTGATCGAAAGGAAGGTAATTACAGGGCCACTATCCTTGCTTTTCAAAACATACGCGGAGGAAATATAAAGCACCGGAAGGACGTGAGTAGGTAACTGCTCCTGTGAGATATGCGGACGATCGCATAGCTTTAGTTAGCCAGCCTGCCAAAGGTTTGGAATCATTGCTGACCACTTGAATTGCTGAGTTCTCAATAAATTGGAAGTGTAAGATAAAGCTTTTAAGTTAATGCGCCTCGACTTAAAATCTTTATCTTACACTACTGCTACTATCTTTAAAACAGTTAATACATAAGTGTTTTAAACGAAGGTGGAAAAAGGAAATGAAAAGGATAACTACATTTTAGTAAATGAGCATTTATAAAGGGAAAAGAGTTGCTGGAGGACCTTGTAAAGGTGCGAAGAAAAGACTCAGCGTAAACTCCGATGTGGAGCGTAGTATTGTAAGGTTCGAAAATTTGGCCATTGGGACCGTAGGATAAGAATGAATTGGAGACTAATAAGATGTGGTCGTGAAGAAAAATGAGAAGAGTGCAATGGATGGAAAGAAAAACGAGCTAAGCAATGCTGGACATGACGAGACGAAAAAGGGAAGCTAGAGAAATTCGAAAAAGGTAAAAAAAATGAATGTAGGGCAATTTGAGTGGAAAGGGAACTTTGAAGAGTGTAATAGGTGAAAGACTCTGTATTCTCGGGATGTCTACGCGGTGACATCCCGAGAATAGAGAGTCTTTCATCTGAACGCCGCGAAAATCTATGATCCCAGTGTGATAGGTGTAAGAATGCTAGGTAAACGACGCGGGTGGAGAAAAGGATGAATGAATGAAGGGAGAAGAAAGTGTGTGAAGTTGAAGAAAGATCTATTGTAGTGCAGAACGTTGTAGGGTTAAGTATCATGTTTTGTGAGACTTAAAAGGGTTTCAGTGATTAGTTTCTGTGGTCATCAAAAAACCTGATCGGCAAACTACCATTAAAATAAAAAAATGAGCCACTTAAGTCCCGCCATCTCTCCCCGTCGGCCTTTTGATAGCACTTTTGATAGCATTAGTCAGTCAACTGGCTTTGCCTAGGATTTCGGTGGATTATGGCACGCCACACTACTGCGCTCGTAAGCCTTATCTAGCATGACACAAAAAATCCTTAAACCCCATATTAACTTTATTAAAATAGGCAATTCTTTAAGATCTGTATACTCACTGCAATCTACCATACTTAATCTACATTTCATCGGATATATGATCAGGAATGTCTGATTGGCATACTAAATAGAAGGGTGAGACTGACGTTATTAAATAGTCAATAATTTCACTCGTAACAACATTCTAGAAGATCATATATCTAACATCCAAAGTGATTTAGTAACGATGTTACTTCTTCTGTATCGATTTGAAGTAAACGAGGAAACTGGAATAATTCACGACGAATATGCGCGGCCATATGTAGAAGCATAAATTATCATTATCGTTGACAGTGGAGAGCTATGTGATTGCGGTTCAGATGCTAAATAATCGACACCATAACTATTTCTCATCCAAAGGAATAAATGGAAGTAGGAAGAATTTACTTGGCGACTCGAGGGAGCTCAAAAGCAACAAAACAGACAGCAAAGGAGATAAAGGAACAACTTTGCGAATAAAGAATTTCGATGATGCAATGCCAAGCACAGAGATAGTTCCGTCTATTTCCATAGGAATATCTGTTCCTAGTTAAGTGTACATGATGGGTATACACTTAGATTATTATCAGGATAAATTTGACCCTGACTCGAGTTCGCATTAGCGGAAGGCTCAATTTTAAGGTCATCGGTTATAGATTTTCTTTCGCGTGCCTGATGCCCTAAAAGGTAAGGATATTCATCAAACAGAAATAAATGTAGGTAAAGGTTATGGCGTTTTCAAAATCAATCTGGAATTCTTAAAATTCAATGACATCCATATATGCTTTCAATTCAATCCATATATGCTTTCCCGACTTTAAATCCGGGGTATGCCCGTGAAAATACTCCAAAAATCTAGACTAAGCATTTTTTTTAAAGAAAATTGCCGATACTTCTCATCAAAACTGGATAAGGCATACTTGAAAATAATATGTCTAAAGTAAATGTATTGCACAAATCTAGAGAATATTTTTAGCGGTTGTCTCTGCGTGTTTTTCCCGTAATCACTACCACGAACAAACACGGGGATGGAGCTACATAAACGCAATGCCTGAAATACAATACATTTAACTCAAAATCTCTAATATTTCCCCATGGTTCAAAGAGAGTTCTACTAGTGATGTAGTGACATGAATTTTTAGTAGTCTATCAATGAAAAGTATTCTTCTATAATCTTGGGGCAATAATAATTTACATCCTCACTTGCCGGTATCCAGTTCATCTTTCATCATAATATTTAGTGCTGATTGAAATCCAGTGGATGAGGGGCGAACGTTTTTTTTTTGACATAGGCATGTGACCTTCTTCACTACATGAATGTTTTCATATGCCGCAGGTTATAAGATCGACCAGGTAGAAAACAGTAAATGATACCCACCACCCGCCACCTTAATCCCCGTCATGCAATCAGCAGTAGCAGGCAATTCACAAGTCAATAAGACAGTATAAAGGTCTAAGTACAACCAGAAAGCTCATGGCAATGGAGCATTCGACCTGTTTTGGAAGGAAGATCTGGATTCCTTCAAATGGATGGAGGAGTAATGGATGAATGCAAATGCTTTCCTGGATCAGTGATCCTCTGTGGGAAACACGAAAGTTCTACTTAGCCTAATGTGGGTGAGGAAAACTGATCAATAGGAGTATAAGGCGGAGACTGCACCCAAATATGACAAGTGAATGGCCATTTGGCAAGATAGTTAGGCTTTTTTTGGAATTCCCTACTGGTCTTTCATCTTTGTCTTCCCCAATCCCTTTTCTCCTCTCCTACCTTCCCCACACTCCAACACATCTTAGTGTCCAGAGCTTTGCATTTGTCTGTGGGCAAGAGAATCAGTCAAATATGAGAAGAGTTTTATTTACACAATAGTTCTGCAAAAACATTTATCAAAGCGGTGTATACTAAGTAGCTAGGTAGGACAGTATGACTGTCTTAGACACACCAAAGGCAATTCAAACGTGCACCCAAATTCCCATCACCCATGGTCCTTGAGCCTAGCTGGATTAAATATTGTGCTGGAACAAATCACAGTCCCACAGTAATAATGCATCAGCGAACTTCTAAAACTTAAATAATAAACCTCGAGTTCACTGAATAAATAAACATGGTATACTTTCATGCAAAAAAACCTTATAATACTACAAGTTTCGACGCAAAGGCAACATCATCAGGTATGATTTCTGTGACAAACCCTTTCTCCCTCAACAACCCCCTTTCTCCCTCAAAATACATCTTAGGGTCATTCGGCATCACAAACCTTTCCACCAGTGTTAGTATTTCTGAAGCAGTGAATGTGGCTGAGAAAGTGCTAAAAAAATTCAAATGGTCAACCCCCATTTCTAAAAGATTTTGTGTGTCCCTACTGAAGCTAGGTGCAGAGCAAAATTATTCTCAATTCAATGGGGAATACATGTACTACCAGCAAACAGAAGGATTCACGATGTGTTCACCTTTATCACCTCTCCTAGCGCACCTATGAATGGATGATCTAGAAAAAAAACCTTTTCTAAAAATGCTCCAACATTTCAAAATATATTTATTGCTGGCCCATGCATGTTGACAATGTATCCACAGCATGGTCTAGTGTAGATAGACAGCTTGACATTTTTTGAGCACTTTAAATTGAGTAAACATATAAATTTCACTTGTGAGAAAGAAATCAAAGAAAAGCTTAATTTCCTTGATATCGCAGTCTCAAAAACCAGCAAAGGATATGATTTTTCTATTTACTGGAGGACAACCTCTACAGACCATGTTATCCTCTTAAACTTTCATCACCATATTTCCCAAAAGCTGTCCACGTTTGATTTTATGCTGAAGAGATTGCCAAAATTACATTTCCAAATGAAATTTATACAGAGAACTTAATATATTTAGACTGAATCCAGTGAAAAATGAATACAGTCAGGACTTAATTAAAAGAATGCTTAATATTAACGCTCCATCAGAGCAAGAAATCTAATATATTCATCCCAAGATAATAAGGTAGAAAAATTTTGCTTGGTGTTGACATCCTTATTATGGACTCATCTCTGAAAAAATAGCTTTTCTATTCCTGAAAGACAAATTTAGGACTGCATACAGCAACAGAAGCAACTTGCGAATGTTCTTGAATAGGACCAAGGGTAGAGTGGAAACTTGGAAAAATAATGATATTTACAAACTTAAATGTAAAGATTGCCACCCAGTCTATATAGGGCAAACAAAAAGATCATATAAGCCACGTGCCAAGGAACACACCCAAACGGAAACGGAATGTCACCTAATCCCATTTTACCAAGCACCTATGCATGACAGGTGGACCATAAGAGTTTTTGTTCTGGATATATTTCACCTCAAGGAAGAGGGACAAAAAATAAACATGCTGGAACAGTTAGAAATAAAAAGAGTGTGTATTACCAGGCATTTGGTTAATGAAAACATCTTTGTAAGATGCTCACCTCTGTTAGAAGTTTTATTGTCCATCCACAAAGTGTATTCATAACCTCTGTGTCTTCCCCTCCTCCTCTCTGTTCATAATTCTTTCCTTCCTACACATTGACTCTTCCCCTCCCCTATCAGCCACCTCATTTTAACAACCCATGCACATCCCTCCCCATGCAGCCAGGTCCTAACCGATACATACCCTTCCATCCCTGCCACAAATTCTCTTCCATAGCCTACTTCCCCTCCTAAAAAAAATACCAGATTATGTTGCCTATGCATTGTAACCAGTAGTATTATAAAGTTTTTTTTTAATGTGAAAAAATAGCATGTTGATTTATTCAGTGATCATGAATTTTCACAATGTAGAGCCTCAAACCATCAAATTTATGCCTTGAGTTTATTTGAACAGCAATATATTGCAAGAAATTTTAACGAAACAAATAAAAATTAATGTAAATTAACTATCTAAATTCTCTCAGTAAATTAGTCTGGTAGCGATGAGAATTATAAATTTAATCCTCGTGTCTGCCTGTGTATGTATTATGGCCTAATTTACTTTTCATTCTTCAAAGTCTTTCACATATTCTATCTAGCCCCACCACGTGTGTTTCAGCATGATTCATAAATATCCTATCTAATCAATAAAATTTATGGCTGGGCTCACTCTTCAGTTTTTACCTGATGACAACTCATCCAACTTCTTGCCCACTTCTCCAAGCTTTAAATTTCATAACCTTTTAGCATTGCTCACTCCATCATGCTGCTTTTCCCTGTATTGATTCATTAACCATTATTAGCTCTTAATGAACTGAATAATTGGTGGGCTATTTATATGCTGAGTTCCAATCTCACTCATTCATAATTTGAGTCTGAAGTTGAAAAATAATTTCCTTAATGATATTTTCAATAACAGAGAAAGAGAAGACTGGAGCAGTTCTGGGCTCAAACACAATGCTGCCACCCACAACCTACTGGGAGAACTTCTCCAACCACTTTAGCCGTGGAGTCAATCACAATCTCAGAAGACAATGCAGACTGTACAACATTGGGTCCTAAAATGGAGTTTGAGATAATGGAAGATGTAAAAGATGACATCACTATGGCTATAGAAGAGAACAAGGAGAATTCAGACAAAAGAATATTTATGCCACAAGTAAGGCAAACCAATAATAGTACTCATTTAAGACTCATTCACTCCTCATTTTTAAAGAAGTCCCAAATCTACAAAGCAATAACTCTTGAAATGACATAAAGAAATCCATAACAATATGGACTGCTATGTATATATCATTGCAAAGCAATATTTAAAAAAGTATGGTACACGCAGGTGCATTGGAATGAAAAACATTTTGTGAAAGGGCTTTAGACGAGAGAACCAAGGTTAATCACACATTTATATCCAATTATCTTATCCTTCCCCTTCCCTATGAAGCTATTACCCATGCATTCACTGTCAAATATTATTTTGTTAGTAAAAATGAGGTGGTATGATGACCAAGTAGGTCTGTTCTGTTCAGCTACTTATCAGAGGGTGGGAATAGGGATAGGGACCAGCCATTCTACCCTGAAATTGTGAATTTAAAATTTAACACACTACAAGGCTAGTTGCAGATGACATCCACCACTTTTGGTGGGTAAAAATGAATGTGGGTCATCGATTTTGTAATATTTCATAAATTCAAATGAAAACTCAAAGCAAAGCTTCTTGGTGTGATAATACATGCCCAACTCTCCTGCTTTTAGTGTCTTGGGGTCTATGACAAGAGTGGAATATGTAAATGATAAAAATTGGGTTGATAAGTTTTGGAAACTAATATGAATGAAAGTCCAGAAAAAAACATTATATATACATGTTCCATATTTATATACACAACTCATGGGCAACAAAACATCTGAGCTGATCTTTTTGTGTTACTAACTTGAATTTTTTAAATCTACATAATATAATGGGAAGTATAATGTGAGTAGAGAAGCAAGGTATTTTTTTGGCCACAGAGAAAAAGTTGGTGGAATTCAAGCAGGAATTTAGAGGAAAACTAAGGTGAAATCCACGTAATTTTGAACATTAGACACATTGAATTACCATATGAGGCCAATCTTATACCCATATAAAGATCAACTTACTTTCACAAAAGTATTTCATGGATACAGCCATATCTGTAAAGCATTGGAAGGGAAACACTCTTTCAACTTTTGAGAAGAATTTAACTCCCACAGAAATTTCTGCCTACAAGAAGTAGTTTCTTGCTTAAAAAGAGAAATATGTCACATTTCATGAAATTTTTCATTTCCACCTTCATTTCACATTGAATAATTAGTAGCAATCAAGAAAATTTCCACCTTCACACATTACCCACACCTTCTGATTGATTTCATATGGATTCATACACCTGATCTCAATGGGTTTGTTTCATTTTACCCTGAATTTAAAATTTGAAAAAGTTCTCCCTTGGTAAAAGAGCATATTAAATACCCATCAGATTACAAATCCTTAAAATATAGTAGTTCAAATATTAAATTTCAACATTATGTTAAATAAGAGTTTAAATCTAATAACAATAATATCTCTACATGTGTAACTGAATATAATTCCATAAATGACTTAGTAAAGTCATAATAGTAACATAATATAATGTATGAAAGTCATAATAGTTATAATCACCCCATAACTAGACTTTCAAAGAATTCTGATAGTTGAGGATGTTCTAAATAATAAACTTGGTACAGAATAATCATTTTATGAAATAACACCCATGCTCTAAGAGGGATTTTAATCCATGGCATTCAGATTAGCGGATGAGTGCACTAATTAGGTTGGCTTCATGAAATATTGAGAATTCACAAACATAATGATGTCTGAACTGGCATAAACTCCAATAATTCAGGTGAGTAGTTCGATAAATTAATTTACTTCATTATTTTGTTAAGTTTTCGGGGTGCTCTCAGGGTATTACCAGATGGAATTTCTGAACAAATTTGTTAGTGATGGAATAAGTATATATGTATTGTCCGAGACATTTAAATCAATACCTAATCTATGACCTAAAATGGCAGAAATTCCAACAGTTAGCTTTATGGACATGTTTTAAAATAGGCAACTACTTAACACAATCAATTACTACAGGTATTCTGCCCTATAATACACAATGGTCCTAGACCTCATATTGTGTCATTGGAACAATCTGCAGAGGAGATTCTTTCTGGAGTGAAAAGAGAGGTGGAGGTGGAATACTTGACACCACTGCAGCAGAAACGGGCTTCAGCAGCAGCTGCTGCATCATCCAGTTCATTTTCAGTTAATGCCAAGGATACAGGTGAGTGCTTTGTTTAAAAAATGACCATATAGTGCATATTTTGACTTATTGGTGTATAGATAGAACATTATTTTAAAGGATGCAATAGCCAAATACTTAAACACGCTAAAGTTAAAAATGTTGTATGAGCAATTGAAAAGAAAACTTAAGTTCAAAATTTGCTTACCAATAGCACTTGTGGCATAAGAAATAAAAAAAGAGCTACCATATACCATTAAAACAGGAACAAAATGTTAGTGACTATAAGGTACAAAGTGAACACTTTGCTACATACATATGGGTATTAATGGCAAAGATTATTGAGGTGACAATGAAAAATGAAGGACTTATGAAAGAAAACTATTAATTAAATACACCTTCACCACATTCTAAGGCATTATTTAATATTTTTTCAATTTATAATGTGCAAAATGTTGGAGGTGATTGAAGAAGAAATGATTTGTTTGACTGGAATCATGGTTGTTTTCAATGGATACTTACTACCATAAAATCTTTATTCAAATCATATAATGTACCCAAAACCTTCAATACTCTCTCAGCAGTTCTCTCATGTTTCCCTTTCCCACTGCAAGGAAACCTATTTATTGTACATCCCCTAGGTATGTTCGCAAAGGTTCTTCTAAAAGTTTATCATGGGCAAGGATTTCTCAAGAATGAAGTATTATTTCTCTTCTGTGCTGACAAGAATTTTTTTGGTCCTGGTTCTCTAAAATCTAGAATACCCTTGTTTGCATGACATCCTAGAGGTATGCTTAGACCACTCATTTAAACTGTAGCACCGTGATTATTTCAACTCGAGACTTGAATAGGAGAAAAATTTTTCAAAGGTTTTTCAGGGAAAACATCAGTACAACTAAAACTACCCCTTCCCATTGCCTCAATGAATAAGCAGTAAATATTAAAATGCACTTGGTTAAGATATTTTAAAAAAATTGCCCTTTCACCCTAAAAATGGCTGAATCAATTGATTTAACTGGCCATTTTACTTACATTTGTCCAATACTCACAATCCCCAAACCTATCAGTAATAACTGACAGATTCATCATCACATTTTCTAAGTATATCAATATAATTGACCATATAAGACAGTAGCTGACCAGGAAATTTATTTTCAAATTTGGGACGGCTGATGTTGTTTTAAGAAATGGGATCTTTTTAAAACCCAGATTTTAACTACTTCGTTTACATTATTGAGATTGAGAAAACTTAAAAATCTCAAAACACGTGAAAAAAGGAGATGGCAATAAAAAGTTACAGGAGTGTTGACACAAAGTAAAATGCGACCTTTATTAGATATCAAAATCTCATGAAGAGAAAATCCTACAATCAGGCTTAAGTGGTTTAGAAATATTCAGAGAATCAAATAATGTTCTTGAATTCCACAGTTCATTTAAAAAAAATTGGGCAAATGGTGCAAAATTTATTTTCAGTAAATATAATGACACCTTATTATGGGTCAAGGTATTGTACCAACTGCCATTGTATTCTGCACTACTGATTGAATGGTGGAATAAAAATTCCAGTTTCACATAAAAATGTCCCAGTTGAGCCAATGAAAATTATAATTTTTATTAAATAAGCCTATAAAGTAATAATAAATACATTCCTTTATAATACTCATCTATATCTTACCCTGAAAGATGCCACAGTAGCATATAGAAAGGGGTGTTAGTTAACCAGCTAATCGAGTAGGTAATGGTTGATTGTTAGTATTCTGTATAATTTTATTTGTGGCAATTTCAAATGGCTCCACTTCCGGATTCCATTGTCACTTTCACTAAATCGTAACTAATTTCATCAATGATCACATTGTGTTCACACAGAAAGGGAAAATGAGGACCTGGCTCACTGGAATGTCATTAATTCCACATAATGTATTGAATGAATGCGTTGAAATTCTTTTCTTCTTCCTCAAAGAGATAGGCAGTACACAAAAAGCACATTAAGGTGCATTTTGAGACACATTATTTATCACAAATAAAAAGTTGTTGAATGATTATTTGAATAAAATGTTTACAAGTTGCATTTTTCATGGAATTAGATTTTTACTTGGATTGATGACTTAAAGACTAACTTTCGTCACTCAGACACATGTTTGGTGGACATTTTCTTTTAAATAAGCTCTGAGAATCTAGATAGGAATCTTCCTCTACTCTCCAGATGAATTTAATAGTCTGTCTGCTTCTTAGATACCAAAAAGCCATTCATGGCTGATTAACAGGCATCCCAATGGCCGAATCATAAGAATTCGCAACACTCATACCCAAGGTAAGAGGACTTGAACTCATGACCTTTGGGCGAGTAGACAACCAAGTTACTCCCTTGACTAACCTGACTTGAGATCATTGCCATGCAAATGACATAATTAGAGCAGTGAAATGAATTTTAGAAAATCTGTACCTGCCAACATGGCCTTGATAGGTTTCTAAAGATTAGGCACTTTTCTTACAAGATTCCTGGTATTATTGATGAATGTGATTTAAATATTTTATAATAAAATCCCCTTCCATGGACTACAACCTCAATTGGTGGAAGGGCTTGTGCGTTCCGATGACCCCTAGCGCTGTTCTGGTGGGAGCAATGATAATTGCCCCTGGTAGGGTCATCCATACCAGATAGGATTAGGTTAGGAGCCAGACGAAAGGTAGTCCACGCAGCATCTCCTCCTCAGTGAGGCTTCTGACTCCAGTAAGGGGGGGGCATTGAGTGATGGTGTCATGTTAAAAACACTATTGAGGAAGGCAACAGGAAACCACCTCAATTATCATTCCCAAGAATATAATGATGGACACTATGGAGAATATCAGTCCTGGCAACTATGGGACTTGGCCCAATCAGGCATGTGTTGTGCCCGGCAGTGAAAGAGGCAAGGCTTCCGTGGTTGCCTAAACCGTTGCAAAGGAAACAGTAGGAGAACAGAAGACGAAAAAGAAATAATTTAGTTACAATAGGAACTTGGAATACGAGGGTAATCCCAAAAGTAACCAACCCAACAAAGAAAACTCCAAAATTTTGGAAAAAAAATATATTTATTTTTCAACGTAATCTCCTATCAGCTCTATACACTTTTCCCAGTAATGTTCAAAAAGTTCGATACCCTTTTTATAATGAGAACTGCCTTACTCCTCAAAATAGCCAATAACTGCTGACATCACTTCTTCACGGTTGGAAAATCTTTGACCACCAAGCCATTTTTTCAAGTTTGCAAGCACAAAAAATCCAAGGGAGCTAAATCTGGCAAATAAGGTGCATGAGGTAGCAATTCAAACTTTAATTCATGAATTTTGGCCATTGTAATTACAGATTTGTGCACTGGTGCATTGTCTTAATAGAGGCATGTTTCATCCATGGTTATGAAAGGGTGCAAAAATTCTGCTTTATTTTTGTGAAACTTTGCTAAACACTCAATTGAAACATCTACACGACACTGGTTTTGCTCGAGTGTGAGCAAATGTGACACCCATCTTGAACACAGCTTTCTCATGTCCAAATTTTCAGTTAATATGCAATGTAAAGCACCTTTTTCAAGTGCATACAACGTCTGCTAGCTCTTGCACTTTCAGTCAATGGTCATCCAGTATCACTTTGTGGATTTTCTTCACCGTTTCTAGAGTCATCACCTCATTTGGTCAACCAATGCAATGCTCGTCTTGACAGCTTGTACGGCCTCTCCTACCCAATATTTTACTGTTGTAAATGAAGGAGCACACTCACCCAGAGTAGAATCCAGTTCAGCTTTTGTATTGGTTGGGCTGAGGCCTTTCAAATAAAAGTATTGTAACACGTAACCATGACCAATTTCTCCATTTTCACAAATTCACTGAAAACGTTTACTATTGATGGATGCCAAACAAATACTAAACAACGTGGCATCTTCAAACTTGAAACATATGGCTTATAGATTGCATACTTTCTAATACAGTGATATTTTTCAAACAACTACCACAGTCTCTAGGTCAGACCGGGTACTTCTGGACCTTCCATTTATTAGGACAATGTTGAGGACAGGAATATTAGAGAATTTTAAGTGAGAGATGGAAAGAGGAAATATAAATATTTTAGGTTTAGCTGATGGCCAAGCTTTAGTTTGTCAGTTAGCCTAGGGATTGCAAGCATTGCTGGGTGAATTGGAAATTCAGTGAGATATGGGATGAGAATAAATGTAAATGAACAAAGTTTATGTGGTTTTCCACAAAGAGAAAGGCTAAGCTTAACATTAAAATACGAGGGCAAAAACTAGAGCAGATGGAACAGGTTACATCTCCCGGAAGTGTTTTGGGCCAACATGGTCAAAGTAGCAGGGATGTAAGGAGAAGAATTGTGCTAGGCAAAGAGGCCTTCACAAGGAGGAGGCAGATGATGAAAGGGACGTTGAGTAAGGATGTCAAGAAAAGGCTCCTTAAAACTTATGATATGGAGCATAGTCATGTACGGCACGGAAACGTGGTCTCTGAAGCAGAATGATAGAAGTAGATTAGAGGCTTTTGAAATGTGGGTGTGTAGAAGAATGGAGAAGGTGAAATGGACCCAAAGAAAACCAAATGAGGAAGTACTAGGTATGGTGAGCGAGGAGAGATGTTTGTTGGGAGAAATTCTAAGGAGGCTTGAAAAATGGATGAAGAACGTATTGATCAGCAGTGAGATATTGAAGACTGTAGTAGAGGGGAGAATGTTAGGCAAACGAGGAAAGGGCAGGAATAGGATAGGGATGCTGGATGGGATGAAGGGAGGAAGGAGGTACACAGAGATGAAGAGGGACTTGATGTAGAGCAAGTAGCTGGATTATGTTTTATTAGGAGTCACAAAATATTTATTTGGTAGTTGTGCCCATCCAAAACCTACCTTAACTGGTTGATAATGATAATAATAAAATCAGTCATCACATTGAATATCTCCATAACCCAGTAGTTGAATGACTATGATATAATGCTGCAAAATCATCCTTGAGTGAAAAATTTGCTCCTGGTTCCAATATCTATCAACATACTATTAAAATTCATTTTTATAGCCATTCAACTCAATGTATCTATTATTACAAAAAATGATAAGCATTTTTTCTGATTTATCATTTGTAAGGTGATTCAGAAACCAGTATTTCAAACAATTTATCAGTTTCATTTTTTAAAATGATATAACTCTTGCAATCCTACTCGAGAAAATGCATTTTGAGCCTCTAATGATTTCTAATGCCATAAAAGGGTCCTCTACTATAAAAGTCAGCAAAAGGCAGAAATAGGCAAGCATTTTATCACCCTTGCATAATGAATGAAATGGTTGATGCTTTTCATATACATCTGATTGGGGTCATTTTCAAGTGTTTTTGGCAAAATGTCAAATCCAATGTTTGTAGGCTTTGCTGTACAAGAACATGCTAACATAAAATCTCAGGTAATGCTACTCATGCTAAACTAGATATATATGGATTTTTCCTTAAGGATTCCATCTTGTGCACTGAATGCCGGGTTTAATGATAAAATGTTTAGTTAATAAAATAAGGCTTCATTGGAATTTTTATTGAGGGTCCTAAATTTTGAACCAGATGTCAGATTAATGATATCGTGTATATATATATGTTTACCTCTTCCATCTGTATCTAGCTTTCTCATTGCATTAAGAATGCTTTCATCCCTAGGAATATTAGTGGGACAAGATATTTTAGAAGGTATGTCCTAATTCATTATTATAGTTCTTTTTAAAATGGTTCATAGCTTTATCCATCAATTTTAGAATTAGCTCTTGAATTTAATTACCCAGATTATCTCCATCAAAATATATTCCACATTTCTTTCACTTTCCAACAAATATTTCCATTAGGGCAGATATGGTATAATCATGAGCTGTTACATTTACAAAATGTAGCAAATTACAGCTGTTATTACACATAAATATTTTCAAAGGGTTTATGTGATAGTCCTTGAAATGTCATAATAGTTGTAATGATGTTTCAATGGACTACAAAGGCACCCTGATTTGCATAAACAAATTTTATGTACTTTTTACATTCACTTTCAACTAACAGGACTCATCCCATTTCCAGCTGACTTCTTGAATCCAGTGTCAAAAAGAGAAGTGGTTGAAGAATCTGGCCTCTTTGTCCTGGATGATGGTACAGTAGCTTCATTTATAGTGGCAGATGAAAATTTTCCGGCAGGAGTAATCTCTGACATAGAAAATGGGGAAGTGATAGTTTCTGATAACCTTTTTGGAGAGGACTTGAACTTCCAATACCAAGAAATGGTCTCACCACAGGCAGCTCAACAATTGCATGTTTGATTCTTCCTACTGATTCCAAAATTCATCTTCAATCCCCAATGGATGTCTACACATGACAGAAACATTTCCTGACAACTAATGTAGCATACATTTTCATGGAGGGTTGAGGATTTTTAAAAATACAATGGTTATAGAACTTAATATTTTTGTTATTTTTGAGTTTGAAGAATTTGTTTGTTTTGATTGCATGAATGTATACTTCCCATTTAGCAGGAATCATTGCTCATGTTCTCTCTAGACTGAGACCTAGTCAGGTAATCCATTATAAGCAATAATTAATAAATAAACAAGTGTTTAGTTCACCCAGTGAATATAGTTTTGATAATGAGATGGATATACATATGAATATAATTTAATATATGTGAGTCAATATAATTTATAGTTAGTTTAAGGCCAGAGTTTAAGAAAATGAAATTTGAAGTTACTGCATTTGAAGCGGATGAGTTAACAGCCCTCGAAAAACAAATATTTATGATGTAGAAAATTTTGGTAATGCACACTTTTACTTGATGTCATAGTTGAATTCATAAATAAAATATTGCATGCCAAGTTGTGATGTTTGAATGATTGTACTTTAAATGTATGCATGTACTCTACTTGTATTAATCTAGTATTCATTTTAGTACTACCTGTAAGAAGTATTTATACTTTGAGATGGCTGTGAACGCTATGGAATTAATTGTACACACTTTAAACTTCCAACTCACCATTAATATCAAGGATGTAAATTTTGCTATGGGATTAAAGATACATTTTCATACTGTTCTTCTCACAAAATGGAATTTTTTATTGGTGACTAAAAATCTATTGCTGAAGAATTATATGCTCATGTAGTAATAGTTTTTTTTTAATACTACAAACGGACTTACCATAGGCCCACAAGATCTATACATATGCATTCCCTCCTAACTCATGTGCCACATGAAATTTCCATGCAAAAAAATGTTTACCTCTTCTTCGTTCTTAACAATAACCCCCTTTCTGAGATTGAATTTTAAAATTCACCAGATAAAAATTGTCTACAAAACATCAGTAGGTGTTGAGAATCCCTAAGTAGTTTACAGTGAGTGCAAGTTTACACTGAACATTGAAAGGGGATTGGAAAACAGAATCTAGAAAAGAAATTTGAGGTTTTAAATGAGAGCTGATGTTGAAACCATTGAGGTGAGAAAATTTACCTCCAGCATATACATGACACTCAAAGAATTCAAACGAATATGGTGTATAAATAATAACTGTTAATAATAATAGTTTACTGGTCAAGATAGCTTTGCAATGGATCAAGGGGCTAAACACTGTTGCACTTACGTGCTAGGAGGGGGGGTTAGGAGGGGTGGTGAACTTGCACAATTGGTGTATTATCAAACATAGAAATACTCTATGGAGAGCCGGGTAGCATGGCATTACTCATTTGCTGTGAAGATACTTATCAAACATGATGAATCTGATGTCCAACTAAAACGGTATAATTTGAAATTCAGCAATGATGTTCCTATCCACTATGAATTATCGCCAAAGATTGGACTATCATTTTCAAATAATTTCAGGACTGAGAGTGTGGCCCAATTTGTTAGGGAGGGGATATGGAAAAGTGACTTAGTAGGGACAAACTTGAACGCAGATGAGGCCTAGCCTCTCAAAACTTCTACAAGCTGACCTGTTGCGTTCCCTTTGTGAATCTACATGCTATGCAACACCTATTGTCTCATGTTCTTGGTTTTCCCAACAGCTATTCCTATGTTTATATTTTTTCCAGTTCATTTTCTCCCTCCAGATTTTCTATCCATGTATCCTTCTTCTCTTCTTCCATTTATCTTGCCTTTCTATTACTTTCCTTTTTTTTGTCTCCTTGCTCCTCTTACCATTATTATTTGTATTATCCTCACCTCATGAGAAGTTCTATATGAATCCTTCTTCGAGGGCTTATAGAGGATTTTGAATAGGATTGAGACAAATTTGATACAGCTGATTTGTGCACTGTTTGGATTTGATACAGTCGATTTGTGCATCAATTATGTCATCACAAGAAACATGATTGTGAAGGAACACATTATAATTTATAAACACTATATAAAAGAGAAAAATTAAAATTTTTATTTTCAAAAGTCTAATTTCTGACTCATTGAGGCAAATTCTCCAAAAAATTTGTTTATTGCTAAGAAAAGCTTCTGCCATGAAACGAATGACAACCCTCACTATTATTTTGCAATCGGTCTAGGAACATGGATGACTCTTCATCTGGGCCAAGGAGATGAAAAATATGATGTGAAATGTTACAAAGTAACTAAGTGTGCTGTAGTCTCAGCCAACATGTGCATCCCAAATAGAGGACCTTGGCTGAGTTTAAGCCAACACTCTCATAAGTGTGCCCCCACCTCCTAGCAGTAGTATTGCCAAATTAATTCCTAGCACACAAAAAAGGGCCAGTTCCAAAGATATTTGAAAGGATAAAAGGTAAATGAATTTTTCACAATATTTGAAATTAGGTGAAGGGTTAATGGGCATATTTGAGAACTCTGCAACTTTTCTTATATTACATATGTGAAACTACATAACTTCCAATGATGCTGTCATTTAAAACAATTTTTGCAAAATCGAACTTGTGATCATATATATGTTTTCCTTCTATTTTTTTAAGGGGGGTAATCAAAACTGAACAAATTACATCTTCAGACCATTTTCCTCTCCTTTAAATACCATCACTTAGTCATTAAAAAGTCTTCCAGGTTTCTCTCAACCTTAGAGTCACCACAGGCCATACTATATATCTCCACTTACATTTTTCAAATATATGAAATTCATTTCATATATTCCTAATAACTCCAATTCATTTCTTCAAATACTTTTTCTATTTCACAACCAATAATCTGGACCTCATATACCATCACAGACATATTCTTCCTTTGTCTAAACTTGGTGAGCTAACATTTCCATGTAGTTCTTTTATGCATTCTTTCCTTCATGGATCTTTTTTGCTTTGATTAATAATTTTATTATTATATGGACGATGGTATACATGGATTTTCTTTTCTTATTTCTTGGCAGTACCTCCATCTTCCTGTACACCATATTTATTTCACCCATCATTAATTCTCCAATTTTTTCCACCACATTTCCTTCGGCCTATTTTTTTTAGCCTTAGTTGATTTCTTTCTTTGAATTTTATTATTCTTACTTTGCACTCTACTATTTCCTTCTTTCTAATCATCTCTTTCAGTAAATGATGACTACAATATCCTTCTAATTGCTCTCAAATGGTTTATTGTCACTTTTATTATTCCTTCTTCCTGATATTTCCACCTGTCTTCTACGGCACCCTTCCTCTAGACCTTATTCAGGATGTCATCAAGTTTCCTGGTATATCTTCCTTTTTCCTCAATTATGAATTTTTCATTTTATTTTCACATTACATCTTCCCTTTTTCATCCTCTTGAATTTGCCATTATACCAAATGAAGAATGAGTTGATTTGAACCTGTTTCTGCTCCCAAGGAACTGTGCAAATTGAAGATACATTCCTGCTATCTTTCATCATAACGTGATCTAATTTCTCTTCCTCCTAGAATTTTCCAAATATAATTACATCTAGAGTTACTGTTTATATTATCAATGTCTATAGTATATGTATTAAATAAATAAGCTGTTTCTCCTGCAACACTCTATTTTTCCTTCCCTCGGTCCATCCTTGTTCCTAAACTCTACTCTTTACCTCACTCACTATTACATTCCAGTCCCTGTCACTATTAGCATTTTTTTGCATGAAGACTTGCAATCATTAAATAAAGAGCTTTTACCTTTTTCAATAGTATTATTTTACTTACATACTCTGTTTACTATTTTCCTTCCGATCTCTTCATTTTACATGCACTACTGCTACCTCCCTTTCTTTCCCTACATTATACATAAACACTACTCTGAAACTATCATTATAACCGTTGCTGATATCTTTCCATCTCATCTCACATTGTTGTAGCATATATTTCCTCTCTCCATCTCCTGCTTGATGTTTTCTAATATGACAGACCTCACCAAACATAGCAAGTGCCTATTCATGGTGACTCTTCTTTTGGGGTCTTCTTTTCTGCTGCTCTTTATTCAGCTGCGCTAGCATTTCGTGTGATGATGACCCTGAGGTCTAGCTTTCCCAGCTGCCTGATGCAACACCCATCTTGATGTGTTGAGCCCTGTAGTCACAAGGACTCGTTATCATAGTTGGTTCCATCATATTTGTTGGAAGTAAACAATTGAGGTGGCTTCCTGTTGCCTTCCTCAATGAAGTTTTTAACTGGACAAAATCACTTAAATGGCCAAACCACAAAGGTCACATGCCTTTCCCGCTGCCTCAGTGAACTTATGCAGGTATCTGAAGGTATGCAGACTACCTTTCATCTGCCACCTACTAGCCCAGATCTAGAGGTCATCAGAATGTGCAAGCCCTTCCACCTGGTCAAGGTTGTAGTCGGTGTGGAGGGTTTTGATCATGTATGGTCTTGATAATGCTGTATATTTATGGATTAATATACCAATTGCTACTGAAATTGGTGTTTTATTTGCAATACCCATTTTTAATCCTGAAAATAGTTTTTTAAATGATAACATGCAAAAAATAATTAAAATTTTGCTCCTGCTAATCACCTATGTAAACATGATGCATTAATTCAACTGTTTCACTTGTCCCAAAGAAATCCAACCATATCAAAAAAATAATTTAAAAAAGCATTTCCACAGCTAATACACAATTCTACTCTAAACTAGCAATCCAATGTAACAAATACTGTTACTGAAAGCTCATGCCTATGATATACACCAGTTCCTATATTACTTGTTTTTCTATATACATCCTGTATTGTTCCTGTATTATACACTTGTCTCAACAATGTCAAATGCACAGCCAGGCTCAAAAGGAATAGTTAGCAGTAAGACCAGATGTAACTGTAATTTCATTAATATTGTAGCTACAGATTCCACTTGAATTAAATACAGAGATCTCAATGAAACATTGAGTACGTTACGTGTCTATGACTCAAGCAATATTGGTTAAAATCCAAACTTTCTAGATCCAAGAAGAAAGAGGGACCAACTGAGTGTAGTCAGAATTTAAACTAGTACATCACCACACATTTCCATAATTTTCTACCACCAAGAGAGGCTATTAGGTTTAAATTTAATTCGAATGAATTTTACACCCTACGAAGAATTACTATGAAATGAAAACACTTTGTAAGCTCACACTATACAATTAAAGAACCTAAATGCTTTTGAAAATTATTTATGAAAGAATAAGATAGAAGTTTTGATCAATTATAATAGAAAGTTATTACAAAATTAATACCATACCCATGAATAACTGATGAATATTCAGGGATAGGTTTGGACACAATGCTTAACCGCCCAACTTTATGTGAACAGGCATTTTGTTATATTGCGGATAACTTTAAAATATGAAATGAAATTACTAAAGAAGTGAATAATGTAAAGACTGGAACAAATATGCTTTTGTCTTGACTTATCTACATCCTTCCTGATGAGCTTCCCTATATTGCAAGACTTCCACATGATAACTTAGGAAGATTACCAAACACATACAAACTTATTTCTCTTCCTTTTCAAAAGCTTATGCCCATAATTCATAATAAGGCATTACTCATCAACAAAATTATACAACTCAACCTTTCAAATGAATTTATCCAGCTGAATGTGAAAAATATCAAAGCTTTTAAAAAAAAATGTCACTATGGTGTCAGTATGCCCTAAATGGGGATTAATAAAGGGAAGCAGAAAATATTCCAACAGTACAACTTTATTCAATTGAGACGAAGATCATAAACACATCTAAAATTAATCAACAATATTGACACCATGTTGTTCACTGATACAATGATGGCACAGAGATGAATAGTAAGTTATGACAAGACAACACCACATGTATCCCATAACACAAAATTTAAGAGTAAAATGAGGTGGAAAATATACATGGGAATGACGATGGAAAAATAAATATCTAGAAATGTGATTTTTCCAAGATTTTACCAATTATTACCTCCCGCCCCCAGCAGCACCTTCAGGATTGACTGCTCCAGTCAGGAGCAGAAATATTACTGCTGGGACAATATACATCCACTGCAAAGGAAATAAACACACTTAACTAAGAGATAGATTTTCATCATGATCGCCATATGTACCTATAAGTGTCTAATTTGTATTCATGTAAAGCTTATCAACTTAATAAACATAACAAATGTCACACTGTATGGTCCTCATTATGTGAGCTTGTTGGAGAGTGATTTTTATGAAAACAGCTGGGAAATGCTGAATAAGATGAAAATAAGCAATTTAAGCAATTTTTGTTAATTAATGGGTGAATTAATCTGACTCCTCTACTTTTAATATCAAGTTAAAAATAAAACACACCTAACAAACAGTGACTCTCAGCCATCACTCAAATCAGGTTATTATGATTAATGGTATTATACTGGTTAAAGTACTAGTAAAAACTAGATTATTCATATATAACAACTCATGCAGCAATAACCTCTCAGAAACCCTGAGGAAAAATAATACTGTTGATAAATGTTGTTATTATACATCTTAATAATCCATATATTGAACGTATTGAATATTATTTAACACTAATCTTCACCCATGCGTTACTTTTACACATTTCTAATCCCCTTTCCAAATTAATTTTATGCCCCATCTACTCATTCTCATAATCCAGGATTTCATATTTCTGAATTATTTCAATTCTACCTAGGCTACTGGATTTTTCATAAATGGGAGTAAAAGTAACTTAGTTAATATTAAGATGTCATAGGACAAAGTTCATGTGCTTTCCATCTGGTATCAAAACCTAAATGTAAAGCTCCATTCACTCACATTTAATATTGATCAGACATCTCCCACTTTTGGATGTTATGCAATAAGTAAAAAAATCCATATTTGACTTATATATATTTGAGATTCTGATGAATTATGAGTCAGTGGTAATTTTCATCATGATTAATGCTTAGGAAAGAATGGTTTCACTCTTGGTGGCATGTTTTCATTATTTTCTTCTATTTTTTAATTTTTCTAATTGTTTTTTTTTTATGTATGCCCCTCTTAACCAATCTAAGAATTTCTTGTGATTTTCACCTCTTTGATCCTACTTGTTGTGGCAGTTGTTTTAACTCTGCTTGTCATGGCAAGCACAAGAATTACTTCGTGCACCGCAGATTTAATTAAAAGTGAAATACCCAGATTCCATCATATATTCATGGGAGTAAACAGAACTGCCCAGTTAGTTCTACTGTAACTGATAGCAAAAATGTAAAGGGTCATCAGAAATATAAGAAGGAAAAAAATCAATGAGGAAATGGACATGGGCAGTTACATATATTTTCTGCCATACTGCCAATGGTGGTTGGTCAGCAAGATAATTCTGCATTTCGAATATAAATGAATATGCTACTAGTAGCAAGACCATTAGCATGTAAATTAGAGTGAATGTAAAACATTATTAAACTAGAATAATTTAGGAAGGCATTAAACTTAAATGAGGCTTTTAATAACTCAGAATTTTCATGACAATACTCAAGACAATGATATTTCGACAGAGTCATTCATCAGCAATTCTTTCCCAGTTCCCCAAGTAATTGAGAGTTAATAATTTAGAAAACAATGTCACCTTCAGGACCTCACCCAATGAGTGATACTATCCCATCTTTGACGAAACAAACAACAGCCAAACAATACAAGAAAAATGTTTGTATCAGATCACTCACAAAGTCAGAAAAAACCCATTTCATCCATCTGGTCTATCCATTTTAGCCAGTGTTTCACATATTTATCTTTAAAATGATCCTTTTCCATTCTGACATGAGTTTTTGTTTGCTTTAGTTTGCTTATGAGCCTTACAACCACTTGTCGGAGCCACTGGACAGTTTTTATGCCTTTTGTGAATAATCAGGTTCATGTAATCATAAGTATGGAAGTGTGGGAATGTATCAAGAATGAGTTGGTGGTACGTTGGTACTTCTCAAGTGGATAGGCAATATGAGAAAAAAAATAAGGAGGCAACATTTTGAAATAGAAAATAAACAACTTGGCTTTCAACATAGAAATTTTTTTATTTGCGACCTAGGTTTTGTTATGGTATAACACCTAACATAACAAAACTTAGGTAGTAAATAAAAAATTTTCTATGTGGAAAAGCCAAGTTGTTTATTTTCAATTTCAATATGAAGATTTTCCACCGAGTGATGCCAGAAACTGTTTTATTTAAGAAGCCAACAATTATTTAAGATGATCAACCATTCCTTTTTACCACTTGCACAATAGTTTATTCCCCAAGTAGAAAATAAATAAACTAAAATGCAGGCTTTAAATTGTTTCATTTCAAACTAATGCCTACAGGCACAAAATCACAACTTAAATATCAATATTGATCAACAAATTTGAATAATTGAAAGAGATTTAAGAAAATAATGACATATCGCAGGGACATTTATTCATTCTGTAACATAAATTTGAAAACAAGTCTAAGTACAGCGTAAACATTCATAACTAAGCATTCAAAAACTGAGCATTATCTTTCAAAAATGAAGTCACAATCCACAATGAGAAGAAGAAAACATTCCTGTAAATGAATCATTTGCAAGACCTTTCATTGATGTTGTCAGCTAAATTGAGTTTGATAAACCTCATCTTAAGTTTCTTTTCCGGTAGTTTTGCTGACCTGATTGCAAATAGGTTGTTGCAATTTGATTACCTGACCTCCAATCATGTACAGATTAATTGGTCAACTTCAAAAAATGCATTCAGATACATTAGAAGAAAAACTACTAGGAAATACATACAATATTGAGCCAAAGAACATATTTTCCTGTAAACAATTGCCTAACTGATACACCAAACATTGAAAAAACAAGTGTTATGTGGTCATTAACATTGCTACTCACATATTTTGCCAGGAAAGATCGATTGTCTTTTGTTTCTCCTCGCTCCCTCGCTTCTTTCTCTCTTTCAATCTTCTGTATATAAGTTGCTGTGTCAGGCCTGATGTAAAAAGCATGTAAATGAATAAAACTAATAGTGTTAAGATAAAAATAACTTTAACTTCCATCAATCCTTATCAATCAATTCATTAGATGTTTTAAAGTACAGCAGACACTGGATTTCACAGGATTATATGCATCGATTTAGATTTACTGGGATCTTTAAGAATCTTGAACGCTGACCAGTAATATTTTCATTTCTATCTTCACTTGGGTACATCATTACAGAATGTGTTGTGTGGATTTGATATTAGTTTCTAAGACACTTATTTTTTTAAAATTATTACAAACACCACATGGCGTTGATACCATTTTATTTAATGATTGTTCTACTACCAAGGATCAATTGAGGATGGGGCACTATTAGATTCACAGACTTTATTACCTCTTCAAGCCAATTAGCCCTGTTCTGAAGCCACAAACACAGCAGAGAGTATTCAGAATGTCTAGGCGCATATCTTGAAAGTATTGCAGCACCTTGTATGTTATGGCCCCTTTTAACCATGGAGAGTTTAAAGCATATTTTTCAGCTTAGTCTTTCCATATTTCTACTCCTAAGTTGTCAGCTTAACTAAATCCCTTAAATTAAATATAATGGTGTGCCAATTGCAAAATATTTATATGCATTAATTTAAGAAATAAATATTACCTAATTACCTAGTCAAAACTTTCCAATTTAAAACCAATCAAACTCTTTCCTTAAGTTAGAGATTATAATAATAATAAGAAGAAATATAAATTTTACCTACACTTTCAATCAATTACACCCTTAAGACCTAGAATATAAAAGATTGTGATGCAGAAGAGTATATGTACTTACACTGGCCCTTGCTCCATGTGTCGAATGAATACAGTGGTGTTGAAATTTCTTAAATCATTTGGATGTACTATTCTCCCATCACAGTAAGGAGGATTAGTCATCATGGAGATTCCAACTGGCCATCCCGTGTGATCCAATGAAATTGTTAATGAGTCAGACAGACCTGATTCATACAAAGCACACTGAAATTTTAAGAGAACATAACTATTATAGAGCATAGAGATAATGCAGGACAAAGTGAGGTCATTTTTCATTCAAAATATTTTTAAATTAACCTTTTAGAAATGTCTGTGTCATGCAATGAGATGGCAAGAAGTAGAACACACTATTCCACTAGATAGGGTACACATAAAACGTGATAACTAACACTTCTAAACATTATGCCAGTGATAAGTTGCATGAGCGTTGTATTTTTCACACAGCAACATACTGGATTTTAGATATTTGTTATTGATTCCCAAATAAAAATAAATATCATGAAACAATGCATATCATAAAACTGATAAAATATTATAATAATCATTAAGCATTAATGATAATTGATATCTTCATTTCAGTTACGCCTACTAATAATGCTCCAAAAGGCAATATACCTTTTAGAGTTGAGCATTTAGAAGTCTTTAGGAACTGATCACACTTTCTGCCCTGTCCATTCAACCTGAAGTAACTCCACTACTCCATCTTCTAACAGGCTTACCTAAAGGTCACCCTTTCTATCCAGACCTCCAACATATGACTTCTCCTCACCATTTCCTTTACCTATTTTACTGTCTCCTTGAAACTTTAACCAGAATCTTCTCTTTCCCTACTCTATATGACACTATCTGCCAAGTAGAGTTAACAAAGAAACTGTAAACTGGGTTCATGATTTTATCTTTAAGCATAAACAAGAAGTAATAATTGATAAAATAAACACAGACTCAGTGAAAGAAGGTTCTGGCATCCCCCATGAAGTGTGATCAATCTCCTTCTTTCCCTCATTTACATCAAGGATAATATTTGTAAAATAAGCAACAATATATGGTTGTTTGCTGATGATATGGTTATATCCTAAGATGCAAGATTCACAATGGACTGTGAGTCTCTTTTCATCAAATCACATCAATATTAGTGTATGATATCAGGAGTCAAGCCTACAGTAAAGCCTGAAAAACTATGGTCACATGTTTCTTGGAAAATATATTCGCTCACCCTGACACTCATAGTGAGCAACACATAAAAATGACAGAGATAATAGGTATTATACTTGGGAGTTACACTAACATCACTCCTGACTAGGGCAAACACATCTGCTGAGATGCATGGTTGAAACTTGGCTTCATAAAATAAGGGGTAAAACATTCAAGTTAACAGATTAAGGAGAGATGTTATTTTGAGTTGGTTAGACCTCCCTTTGAATGCCACACAACCATTAGAGACCATGTAGGAATAACCACATTTCAGAATTAACACCATCAGCCAGGACATATTTTTTCAAAACGCTTCCAATTTGGGGAATTTTTGTTTTACTGTTGAAATTGTTTGTCAATGTAGATTAGCTAATGCATAGTAAAATCTTGAAGTGAAAGTGAAGTGACATGCACAGTGTCAATGTTCATTTGAAACTGAAGATAAAGGTGAGGACAGTGATGCCAATCCTGGAAGCATGAGTAAGCCTTGAAGGAATATATTATCATAAGGTATAAAATGCAAAAATTTTCATCACCCATACTTGAGAAGCATTCACCCATGATACACACACGTGTCTTCTGGAATTATGGAAATGCATTAATTGTGACACAAGGAAAATCTTGCAAATAAAGCGCCTTACAATTTTTGGAAACCTTTAACCATGAGTACTGGACGCATATAGATTACTTGCATAACTGAAACTATTAGATAAATACAAATTGTAAAAATATGGCAATAGTTAAAGCTGCAAATTCAACTGATGGGTAAGAACTAACTAAAAGGTGAAGAGCAATTAAATGCTGAACAGACTAATCCTTTCTTTCTTACAATTCATGATCAGAACAGACGGGAAAAAATCTGGTAGTGAAATTAAATTTATATGGAATACTAATAACCACTAATACCTTAACAATTTTTGATCTAGCATGATAACTTTAGGGTAAGATGTAGACATCAAAAATTGCATTCAATCAAAGGGACTCCTTATCATTAATTTCTATTTAATTTGCAATAGCTCTTCTATTAACAGGAGTTTTCCTCTATTACTGAAAATAGGCACTACAACCAAATGATGATACATGAATGGTAGTAGTAGTATTTAGGGGAAGCGGCCGACAGCTGAGGTCATTTGCGCCATAGGGGATGGACAGGAAAGGATGAAGGGTGGAGAGAAACCCGGCGTTGGCATTTAGCCTACTCTTTACGAAAGGCACCAAGGGGTCCGCAGCTTAACATCCCATCCGACGGATGTCGTACTCATTCAAAGTGCCCTCCACAAAGCATCTCAAGTAGGGATCGAGATACCTCTAAAAAAATATTCAACACCGCCGGGATTTGAACCTGGGCCTCTGGGTGGGAAGCCAGTATGGTAGCCACCGCACCATCTTGATCCCCTACATGAATGGTTCCACCAGGTGTAATTGATCACAACCTATTCAAATATTTGATCTAGCTTTCGTACTTCTAGAGAATCTACTCGACCAATGCTATCAATTAAAACTCAAGCATTCTACTCCACTTCTTTCACTAAATTGCTATTCAATAGGATCTTTTCCCTGTTCTCTACCCTGTTTTTGGCAATACAAGCAATGTTGACAATTCAGCAGTACATGCGGGTGATAAAATAGAGGTTTCATCTGCTGATTTGGAAATACATCTGGTGTAAGTTTCTAAATATATAATTCGTGACTGAGTATTTATGTAATCCATGTTCCCATACAGTCTTGTTCACCAACGTTGTATGGACAGTTTTATTTTTCCTATGCAGGACTAGAAGACTTGACAGAACTAATAGTACCACAGCTTAGCAAGAAACAAAATGTATACTACCCTATGTATGATTACACCATCTAGATATCATATGTGTCAAGGTTACATCCCTACATAAAATGGGTGTTCTTTCATTTCATTTGATTAGTCACACCTGAAGTGCAACTTTATTGCATTTAAATTTTCTATTTAGAGTACCAGCCAACAGAAACATAATCTATAAGTGAGTGAGTTGAGGATGTAACCTATACATGTACAGACCCCTTTAACAAATGTCCTGAGTTTAGCCTCTCTGGAATCCCCACTGCTGAATGTGGCCTTAAGTAAATACCATCCATCATCATCAGAGAGTGCCTGCAAAATATAATTAGAGATGAGACACAAGAGCTTACGACTCTTTTGTAAATGAATTAATAGATAAATATAATTCATGATCACATTTCAATGCAAAGGTGAACAAAGCACATGACAGGGAAACAGAATTTTAAAATGTTTTCAAGCTGAGCACAATTGAATTAACTAAGATCTAGAATAACTTTAGGATTTTCTAGATAACTTAGGTAAATAATTTTGAGCCTTCAACTTCAGTGGGATAAAATTTTGGGGATAAGAATTGCTGACATAGATGAAACCTTTCTATTCTTCGAATATTTATTAACACCTATGTGTTGATAAATTTTCAAGGATATTACAATCTTAGCCAGTTCTTGCAATTTGAAGTTATTCAAGGACAAGTGAAAATAAACATGAACTAAAAGGATAAGAAAGCTATCTGCTAAAAAAGCAGATGAATTTGTGAAAAACTTTGAATAAATTGTTAGTTGAAATCGATCCTGTAATTACACTTGATGAATTCATAAATTATACTACAACTACAGATGTGGACCATTAGACATGATCAACATAATGGAGGGAAATCAGGAGTCAGATGAACAACATTTTGCATGAAGCAATAAAAGAAATAAAATTGAAGGAAGCATGGTAGTCTGAGTTCATTGATGTAAAAAGCATTTTGAATGAAGACAATCAATGTAGCAGGGCCATAAAAAATAATTACATTTGGCACAGTATCATTTGCAAGGATAAAGTTTATGACAGGGACCTTGAGTGAGAATGTAAAGACAAGATAAGAGAAAACTTTGACATAAAGTGTAGCCATATCAAAGCTTTCTTTGCAGTAAAGGTTGGAAACTTGTTTGGTCAGGCAAGATAGCATATACATGAGAGGTTTATGAGTTAAGGTGGGAAGAAGGATGGAAAAAATGAAATGGATGTAATGGTAAACAAATGAAGAAGTACCCCAGGCATTGCAGTTGTAGGAGGAGAGGGTTGTTGTGAGAAGTCCAAAGGAAAAGTAGATGCAGGCCATTTTGATTGGTGATGGAATATTGAAAGCTGCAATTTTGAGGAGAAAGCTATGCAGGAAGAGGAGGAGGATGAAAAGAATGGGCATATTAGTCAGTATGAAAGGAGGCAGAAAAGTAGGCAGAGTGGAGGAATGGTGTATTGCAGCGTAAGGTTGTGTTATGATAGGCGAGGCTTAGAAATGTAATGATATTTACACTGGACCCATCCATTACCTTACTTAATCAGTAGAATACCAGTGATAAAAAATTGCAGTCTGATCCTTTGTGCAGATGCATGAATCAACCAATTTACCTCGGATGAAACAACCCTCGCAAGGACAATTGATAAAATGAGATCCAACATCTTATCCTTAACATTAAGTATTGCACTGCATTGCTTAAAACCAGGGAAGTTTACAAAATTTAACAAATGAAATGGTTCATGATCTCTGGAGTTCATACTATGTTACGAATGTTAAAATATTCTATACCTATAATGCTATAACATTTTTGTTGCTAATTAGAATGCTGAAGAGTTAATCAAAGTATAAATCATGTATCTCACGCAAAAAATCAGGTCGAAAATAGAGTAGACCAAGATATAGCCACTTCCTCCCATTTTAAAAATATTTTTAACCACATATTTTCATCGTCAATCTCAAATCCCTTCATTCTTTCTGAAATTAGGCTGTGATTCACGGTTCATTCATCATGATAACACCATCATAACAGCAACTAATGGATAACTATAATTTCTCTAAACAGGAAAAGAATCATCAAAATGAGTTCACTATCACAGCTAGCACTGTTTAGCTAAGTTTCAGAAAGACACACAACATCATGATGAACGTTTAGAATAGAGTGATTCAAAATATTGGTTTTGCTGCATAACCCACACACGTTTTGGCAATATTAACTGAACTTGTTATTTGAATAAGCCATCAATAAAAATAATAAAACCACAAAAATTTCTAATAATTCCTAGAAGGAACATCTGATAAAACTTTTGCAATTGTGGTACAAAACTTTTCATCCTCTTTCATAAATACCTTATTTCAAGACCAAACAAACCCTTGTCTTCTTCTGACAATGGTGTACTTCTAAATAAAAATACCCTTATCAGCATTAAGCATATTTAAAGTTTTCTTAGAGGTAGATAAAATTGCAAATATATACTGATGCAAACAAGCTCTTGATCCTGTACCCACACATCTAGTTGTGAGATAATATGAGACTTAATCAAGAAATATGAAAATTATTAAGTAAATTTTGCAGATTTTTAATTCATTTCATTCTGGAACATATTCTGACAAAAAACTTTTTAAGTTGATGAAAATTCACTCAAATTACTTTCCCTCTCCTCAAGCTTTTGTAATGCTATGGAATCATTTCTGAAAACAATATCATTAGTTGAACAAATTGCTCAAGATGTCAGCAAGGATTTTTATTAGATATAGGTCTTTCATAAATACGCTAACTAAATTGGCATATTTGGAGGGTTGACAACATTACATTTATTTGCCCCATCCCCCTAGCCCTGTCACCCTGGCTGTGCCACCGAAAGGATGTAAGATTGAATTTCCTAATTGTATGTAGAGCAATCAGTCTTTTGAGTATGCTGGCAGATATATTTGATAAAATGTTGTTGGAAAGACTGTATACAGCAATATTAGACAAAATCTGGAAAGTGAAAAGTAATTTTATGCCTTGTGGGAAATGTCAAATCACCTATTTCCAATTCAGAAAATACTGAAAAAGTTTAAGAACCTTCAAAAGAAAGTTTTATTGTAAATTTGATGACTTGGAGAATACATTAAACAGAGTAAATTAAGCAAAGATTTAGGTTTTCAGAAAATGCGCAGATGTTGAAGCTAAGCATGAAAATAATATGGATAGTTCACAGTTAAGGAGGGGTATAGAGTGGCTGGTTTGATACTGTTTATTAATAGTTGAGCATATCTCTGTAGTCAGTATAACAGGTAACTAAGCATGAAAGTATAATGACCATTCATGTACACTTTCAACAATGATTAGCTTCCCTCAACATGAATGCCATAACAACACACCCAGTTTAGCATTAGGGTCATAGTTTTGATCATACAGGCTCATTTGGAAAAACTGCTGTTTGAATAAAATTTGTGGAGTCATTCTTGCAGGAGGTTTGCTATCGCAGCCGGTTTTATAAATTCTATAATATTCCGAAAATCATTTGTAAGCAAAATCCAATTCTTCATCAAGAGGCGGAAATGTCTTTCAGAAGAATAATTTCATCAATATTCAGTGAGTTGTGTCCTTATAAGTTTGTCTAAAACCAGTATTATTGGATAAAAAGTTAGGGTTTCCGATATATATATATATATCGCCATTTGTTCGCAAAATAACATACTTAGATAATTGCTTGCTTATCACGTTGTATATGACAAGCCGTTAAGGTGAGAAAGGCATTAACGCTCATTTTTGGATCTCAGACGCTATAAATACTTGATTAAGTTGCTGTCTTACCTTCAGCTGTCGTCTTTCGTCGTCTGTTAGCTGATTTTGCTTCATTACCACTGCTGCATTCCTAATACTGAGTATTTCAATCACACCTCTATCTGTAAAATCTGGACTGGCTTCCGTGCCTAACGCGTGTTCCAATTTCATCGTCATCTGCCCGTCATACTCCACCTCCAGCTAAAATATAATGCATGCCATTCTAACGAAAAACATTACACCGAAATGAAATGTAACCACTTGCAAAAACAATGCTTGTAATATTGAGGAAAATTCGCGACGTTCCTCAATGAAAAACAATTACTGTTTAAGTAAGTCCAGAAGTGGCCCAATGCAAATAATACATCATACTTACTGTATAAACATGATTGATGTATACCATCAAACAGGTTAGTATCAAACTAAGCCACGCCATAATTCCTTATCTTGTTATGGTAGATGCTAAATTGTAGGTATTTTCAATTTGTGTCCAATAATGAAAGATCACAAATCGGTACACATAAGTAGAATTTCTACAATACGATAAATCTTAGAGTTAACCGGATAGATTTCATTCGCATTCCCTGACGTAAATAACAGCTGACAACCGAAACTCACAGGTTCTGTTGCAACCATTTAGAAAAATGAAGTACAATGCGGCGGTGAAACAAAGTAAATTAAGAGGCAATGTTTACCTGAAGTTGTTCAACATCAATGTGCGGTGATCGTAACGGTAAACAGTTCCTCTGAAAGACATTAGCTGAAGTAATAAACATGGCTGATGTAGAAAATGCTGCAGTTTCAATACTAACTCGTGCTGTCAAGTTAGACAATGGAAAGCGGCACACTGAGGCACTGGTGTGTTATCAAGAGGGATTGGAACTGTTGATGAAGTCCATGAAAAGTAAATTCTAAGTTCATTCATTGCTGCTAGAATTTGTTCTTTGTTGTTTACGCTTTTCATCGGTATAGTTCAATTGAATTTTAGGTTCGAATTGCCCTGCCAAAAAGGCAAAACTCAGAAGAAAAGTGGAGGAATTCATGGACAGAGCTGAAAAACTCAAAACTTACGTAGAGCAAGAGAAGGAAAGTGGGAGCTATCACGAGCAAATTGTAATCGAGGAAAATTCTACCGGTCACAGCTATCAGAGTCTTATAGGAAGATTTCTTGATGATGAAGTTTCTCAAGTTATAGTTGAAGATCCTTATATTAGAAACCCTCATCAGGTGATTTTATTGAATATGTGTTAAATATTTCCCTGCCTTGATTTATAAAATGCGAGATTTATTAACCTTATTATTTTATTTCAGTGTGAAAATTTTGTGAAGCTCTGTGAGCTGCTGGTGAAAACCTGTACGAATTTGAGGAAGGTACGTCTGCTTACAGCAAGTGACCGCAACGCCCGAGATCAAGGAAGTTCATTAGAGATGACCAAGACAAGCTTGAGGAAATTCAACGTTAATTTAGAAATTGATTTTTCGCATACACTACATGATAGACAAATCAGGTATTTATGAGAAACTAATGGGGGCCCTTGTCATATATATCATTGATAGATGCCAAAAGTTTTAATTATGTACGTGTATCTTACTGCTCTCTTTCTTAATTTTTTGATCAATATATTATTGCCACTCAAAAATATTACTTGGAATAAATCATGTCTCATCAGCCGTGATCCGGGCTAAAGAAACATGGTAGAATGAACATTGAGAATATAAATAGATTTACAGATACGGGGAAATTGGGGTCAGATTAAGGGAAGAAATAAATCAATTTACACCTGTGGAGATGCCGGCGTAAAAATATTGATCGAAGTAGAAGATATTATGACAAGATCGAAAGAATGCATAGAGTCAATACATGTGGTAGAGATAACAACCCAATGAGTTTGGATACAGAGAGGGAATATGTAGTCGCTGTGGGTAGCGTAAGGTTAAGAATAGTTGGCTGAGAGAAAAGGCATTGAAGGAAATAAAATCGAAGAAGTCTGTGGGAATAGAATCATTCCTGTAAAACTACTCAAGGATTAGGGAATGTTGAAGAGAAGGCTTTGATGGACTCACTATGGGGGAATTTGGTCAAAAGACTTTGTTAGATCAGTATTGGTGTCCTCTTAAAAAATGGGAAAGCAGCAGTATGTGAAGACAGGTTGATTTTACAATCAGCAAGGGGAGTGCATGTTGTGATAAAAAAGGATGGAGGGGAGAGAACATGATTAATTAAGAAAATATTAATTTGGTTTGAAAAAAGAAGATAATTGTGTGTGATTAAGTTCAACAGATTCAGGCTTGAGGTCGTGGAAGTTCATCATAATGAAATAAGGACAATTTGCACTTTTCCACAGTTTATTTAACATACGACGCGTTTCAACTCACAGAGTCATCATCAGGTACAAGACTTGTACCTGATGATGACTCTGTGAGTTGAAACGCGTCGTACGTTAAATAAACTGTGGAAAAGTGCAAATTGTCCTTATTTCATTATAATTGTGTGTGATGTTATGGCAACAATGAGGTTACTAGTTCTACTGGTTGGTAATAAAAATAATGAATGTTTTGCATAAAATAGGAGTAGATTGCAGTGATAGATTGTGTCCTGAAACCTGTATCAGCCTCAGAATGCACAAGTAAAGTGAATCAATAGTCAGGATTAGCAGATAGCCATGGTCAAGACAGGGTTGTTCATTATCACCGATTTTTTCCAACTTACATGTAGAAGAAATGGTAAGAGAAGCATGGGAAGGGCTGAAGGTAGGATTCAAGGTAGCTAGGGAACTGATCAATTTCAGATTAGATGTACAGATGATCAAGTGTCGATTAGACAGTCCGCTAAATGGTTAATAATTAATTGGTTGGTTATATGAGTACAGAATCAGTAGGGTAGTAGTAGAGATTGATTTATCTTGGTACACCAACTGATTAAGTAATTTAGCCCTTTTCACAGGTATGGGGTGAGAATTAATCACAAGAAAACAAAGGTAATCAGGTTTTCAAGAAAGAGAAATACTAAGATAAGCATTAAAGTTGGGGGTGATAAACTAGAACAAGTAGATCATTGAAATTATGTAGAATAATATGGGAATTAAAAGAAATATTACCTTTGGTAAAGAAAGTTTTATGAAAAAGAGAGAAACATTTCAGTTTCAGGTTTAACTTTATGGAATTCCCTCATGATATGGGTAAAAAAGAAACTTAACACTTCCACAATAAAGATATAATATTTCAAAACCATGGTTCTGATGCATCATCATCAGGTTAAAATGCATCAACCTTTTTCCCACTTGTATAGTCTGGCTCCAAGAGGGGAGTAAGGGAGAGGAAAGGGGGTTAGTTGAGTGCAGGTTCAGTGCAGGTTTTTCCGCCACTATTTATAAGAACAGTGGAGTGTTACATTGTGTTCTTCATATAATGATCATTTAATTAACATAAACTTTCACAAATTTGAGCCAATACCTTACAATACATACCCTCCCCTCCCTTAGCCCACTAGTAGGTTGCTGAACCTGTACTCAATTTACCCCCTCTCCCGAACTAACTTAATTTAATTAGAGATTAGGAGCACAACAGTGTAGCACCTGTGTCTACTGAAAACCTATTCATACTAGGTACACTATTTCTAATAATAATAATAGTTAGATGATTCAATTCACTCATTAATGGCCTGGATTCTAAGCACCTGTAAAATGACTGGGAGAGAGGGTGAATGCCTGGTAGCTTATTTTATTTTCATGTCCCAACCATTTGGTGAGAAAACATTACTTTTCTTCGTAGGAATAGTATAGATATAGTTTCTGTCACACAGGAGACTTGCTAAGTTAAATAATCTCTCTCTTAAAGACTATTCATGATGAAACAAACAATTCCCTTATCAATGTTGGAGATTGAAGGAATGTTTGCCTTCCAACGTTTTTTCAGTGATACATCAATCAACATTTGGTTTACTCCTATATAAATGTCTTTCATGTTTCCTTTCCCATGCATCATATTCATCTTCATGTCCTATCATCATTTGTGCATCCCGCTCTCTCATATAAATGGGCATGAATGCATCTCTGAACTATGAATAGTTTTATCATTAATGCTAACTGGCGCGTATTTGATGTAATCAATAATTTACAATGCATCCTAACTCTTTCAGGTTGAGCAATGGTTGGGTCATAAAAATTGGAAGAGGTCTCGACTACTTTAAAGCTCCTGATGGAAGATGTACTTTGGGTTACTTTGATATGGATTTAAGGCCATGCAAAGAAACTGTGGTTGATGTTTTTCATGTGAAAGACGTAACACTTTCATTTGGGTGAATGATGCTGTGCTATTAATTTTTAGTTTTTGATCATTGCCGAAATTAATGCCAAACAAACTTCATATATTCTTACTGATGTGTTGAATTTAAAATACATGGATGCCATGATTGTATGTTTTATGATTTGATGAATGATAAAATTCATATCATCTTCATTTTATCTCCTAATGATGAAAGGCATGTAGTGTCCATTTTCTCTTTTATTGACATCTGGAAAAGCTTCTCCAGCTATTCAGGCAGTCTGTGAATGCTAGATAGCCATTTAATATTATTCCAAGAGGATTTAAGATTGGAATTTGGCAGGACCGACAGCTTTCTTTGTTGGGTATTTTTAATGGATAAAACACCTCTTCGATAAGAATTAAATTCTTAATTATTTCTGTCCATTTGACTGTTGGACTTGATGGGGAATATGGTTATTTGGTTTCTAGGTATCACTAACAAAGCTTGTGTTTTTAAAAATATATTTGTGACACTTAAGGCCTCCAAGATGCCCAATATTTCATATAATTTTATTTTAGATTCATCTATTAAAAACAGTCGTCAAAGTTTTCTAATAATAATTCATGGTCATGTGTGCCAAAAAACTGACTTGCTGGATTTCATACCTGGATTCACCTTTGTATATGCACAGCATTCTTCTGATATTCTCTCATTTAGAGAAATAAAATGCATATTCCTTACGTAATTTACTTCTTTCAATTGAAAATGTTTAAAACAAACTAGTTTTGACCATATGAATAGAGTTGAACTGCATAAGTGTGTTTAGCTACCATCTTTAAAAGTTAGCCAACATTATGGATTTTTTAAAGCAATGCAGATAGTGTTGAAAATAAAATTAATGGCAATATCCACTTTACTACGTACATTTTGGACAGCAATGAGAAGGAAGCTATTTACAATGTGCTGAATTTTCTGCATGTATTCATATTCAGAGACTTGTTTATTTAAATAAATGTTTAAGCACCATTGAGTTTTAGTATTTGGATTTAGTGAACAATGTGAAACCATAAATTTTTGGGTTTAGAAGATATGGGGTTTTAAGAAGAGTCGGTGAAGGAAGACAATTAATTGCCAAACACCCTTGCTGGGCATACGTTCAATTAATGAAGTGTATTGAACACGCATGACTGCTGAGAAATGTGATGGAAGATACAGTAAAGAGAAGCCTGAGAGAAGAAAGAAAATGATTATCTCAGGGAATGGAAAATGTTGACAAGGTGAGGATGGTGGAAGATGGAGATACCTTGAGAAGCATCTGGAGGTCATAGCAGAAGATCATATATGATATGATGATGCAGAATTTTTGTTGAAAAGTGATATTTTAAACGTTGCTGTGTTGCTGAAAATGTGAATGCTGCGATTTAATTATCATAGCCCCAAAACAAAAACAACTTTTGCATGATATTAATAGTGTAGGACTGATGATGCCATCCACTTTGTGTGAAAGGATATATATTTACCATATGATGAATGTCATTATGATAAGTATTTCATCTGTGATAAAGCAACATTTTCAGTAGTCATATTAAGATTTTATCATGTGTATTATTGCTGTTGAATCTTTCAGAGGCATTTTTAACTTATATGTAATAAACTATATATTTTTATACTTTCCAATTAAAATTTATCTTTTTTATCACAACTCCTGCTTTAATTATCCGTACCTTAATGTGATTTTGCTTCCATTAGATTTCATAGCAAGTTATAAATCTCCCTTACTTTTGATTGAAAGTCGCTTCAATGGCACCCATACATCATGTTCTGGTGCAATTCATTTATGGTCCAAGTTCATCAGATCATAGAGTAGGTTTATGCAATTGCAGACTACAGTTTCATAGATAGTACAGTCAATCAAGAAGTCTATTCTCTTGCAGAAGATCTAAACATTTTTTCAATCACTTAAAAAGAAAGCCTTAACTTCTCAAAAAATATTTCAAAGCTTTTTTATGGTAGACTCATTTTCTTAGAGGGTGCCTTTGGATCAAATGAAATATTATATACACATTCTTTCGGGAAATATACCTGATAAGAAGAGTATACCATAGCCTAGCTGCCTTCTCACCCATTGCTCTTCAGGTTTTCACCAAAATTTGTATGCAAATACATCAGGTAATTGATTTAGATGAAAATAACATGGAGTGTGGCTTATCCATAAGTTTACTTCCTTTCATTCCTTTTGATTTTGAGAACTGTCCCATAGGCTATTTAAATATATTAATTTTTTCCTAGTATATTCCCCTACATAGAAGTTTCATTTCCTTTTCAATTTATTACCAGGTGGATTGAGATTTGAAGGGGAACAGCAAGGGATCTATAATTGAAAAGATAATCCAATAGTTATTATCAAATAGATTTTATATCAACAGTAGGACACAGAAGACAAGAAGGGCTCAGTAAGATCAAGAAGCATGATACAGAAGTAGTAGAATAAAAATATATGTACAATAGAAATAAATGGTAGTTTGATTGCATCTAACAATGGAATTATCAAACTCTTATTTACAAATGAATGGATGCGATGTGCTCTTTTATATGGAGGGCTAGGAACTAAAATAGAGCATGGTCATGATTTGGTACTGCTTCAAACGTAGCTCTCTTGTCGTGAAGAGTACAGCAGGAAAGAATCAAGCAACCGTGGCTCAACCAGATCCATTGCTCCCAGCTCCTCTATCACTTTTGTACCACAATTTGCTGCTATTTTCCTCAAGGCAGCCTGGGAAAAAATATAATAAATCAGTCTTGGACATGGTCAACTTGAGTATCACTTACGCCAGATAATTAGATACTACCAGAGTAGGTACCAACAACAGTATTCACATACACGAAAAAGGATTACCTAATGTTAGTAAGTGGGACTGCAGAAACATAAACAAATAAAAGAGATATATTATAATTCATTTTGAGAAAATTTTCTAGCAATTTAGGGTTTTGAGGACAATTCACAGGAATCTAAAATAATGCCTGTGTATGTTTTAATAGCAGGGCTTGGGTCATGGGTTCTAGTGCTAACCCCAGGGCCATGTGAATCTTCTCTTGCTCTTAGCATGCATATATTTTGGCAGCATATGAATTCCATAGTATGTTGGCAAATACAAGTGATTCTATTGTTTATTCATTTTACTGATAACTGCTTTTAAAAATCATCAGCATAAACAATTACTTCTGTAATATGTAATGTTTTCCTTCTTAACTGTTAAAAGGGATTTTGCAGCTCAACCCATCACCTCCATGATGAGCAAATGCCATTTTATTGCAAATTCTTCCAACTATACATTGTTGTGGTACAACTTTTCTACCAAACTTTCCTCACTTAGTTCCATCAGTGTTCTATTGAATATTGTATAAAAACTTTCAAAGGTGACTTAATTACGCTTTATTGACATAAACTGTTTTTTCATCAATATGTGCTCTCTAGACTTGAATATTAATTTGCCTATGTTCAAGTAGCCTTAAGTGTATCCATCAGTGCTTAAATAGCCAAAGGACATATCCTAATAAGTTTACTAATTAGTATGATAAAAAAATTACACTATGGATAAAATGTTTTATAAAATGTGCAAGACCTACCAAGCAGGCAACAAGAACACCATCACTGTGGTTCCTCTCCCTTTCATCAACACAGAGCCTAACTATTTGGCTAACACCTTTCAAGTTCACTACCTGTTGCGCAACAAGTGGGTCACTGCATAACCTGCAATTAAGAAATAACAATGGTGATAAGCAACAATGAAAACTTATACCTAATTGCACTTTTTATGACTGAAAATTGACACAAATTTGACAATACATTTATTATTCACATCACAATTAATCAAAAGATTACTCAGAAATTTGTCAAAAATAGTCATGCGGAATTGGGGAATGTTCATGTGTTGCAGAATGCTCCTATCACCCAATTTTCCTGAAATTCTATGCGGTGACAACCTTCCCTGCAGCTTTAAAAAAATTATCTGATAATTTAATTCGATTTGGCATTTGAAACATGATCCATCTTTGATATCAATGTTATGACCCTACTCAGCTCAAGTGGGCTTAGCTCAAACTGCAGGCATAATTTTACAATGGGCTGCAATCATTTCTCCAAAAATGATCAAATTTTCATGATGAAATACAATTCAACTATTTTATCCATCATAATGACACAAATCCAAGACATTTCATAATGGAGCAGCAGACGTGATCCATCTTTAATATTGAAGTTATGACCCTACTCAGCTCAAGTGGGCTTAGCTCAAACTGCAGGCATAATTTTACAATGGGCTGCAATCATTTCTCCAAAAATGATCAAATTTTCATGATGAAATACAATTCAACTATTTTATCCATCATAATGACACAAATCCAAGACATTTCATAATGGAGCAGCAGTTGATCTGATTTCTAATAGTTTTTTATTTTCAATATATTTTCAGCAACTATGATTCACGCAAGAAAACTGCAGGCTTGTGAAAACTATTCCAATGGAAGAGAACAAAGAATACCACATCATTGAGCATCACTGAGCATTACTTCCACAAAATTCAAAAAGATTTTGTCAAGTGGAACATTTTTTATACCCTTTTTATGCAATATAATCAGGTTAGACTCCTACTATACTATAGAGGTTTATTCTGATGATTTCATTACAGTAAATTCTCAATTATTGAATTAGGCTTACCTATACAGTTTTTTTAAGAGCTTATTCTAAATTATTCCACCTATGAGAGATCACTACCATAATCCTAATTCATTCATGTGTGAACGACTACACTGGGATGACATTATTTTAATGTGCAGTGTGAAACCTGTCTAGATTGAAATCTCACTAAGATAGAGACTCAAGTATAGGCATTGTAAAATATATAATGAACATTTTATCCTCTAATATCCTCTAACCTTTGAAAGACAAAATTCATGAAACATGGACGGAAAGCATTCAGCATATCTGCATTTTTTATTGTACCAATGAAAAAGTGGAAATTTAATCTAATTAAGGTAGTAATTAAATTTCAGGTGGATTTTTTTGGCTGGCCTGTTCTGGACTAGGAATGGTTTAACATTTTAACAACAACTCTGACCAAGAAACCCCTCTATATTGCTCAAAATAATGTTGACCAACTCACCTTGATAATGCAATGGCAGCCTTCTGTTGTAACCTTTCAGCTGCAGCAGTTTCATTGACCCTCTGAAGTGGAGAAAGGCGAACCTGAAGGAATGACAGCAGAGCAGAAACAGTGCTCCCATCATCTCCATCCCCACTCCCACCCAAATGTGTCCTCGTCTCCGGCACAGCTGCCATGTTCGCTATTAAAGTTGCTGCTTGCTCTCGCAGGAATACAGAAGCAGGCACCCTTGGCCCTGTTGCTCTCACTGCTGCCAATAATTTTGATGCTGCACTGCATTCAACCAGTGGCCACACAGTTCGGGGTTCCATAAATGTAAGGTTTGCCAGTGCAGCGGCTGCTAGTAGAAGAGTTTCAGTTGAACGAGTCTCTTCTACAAGCCCTGAAAAACAGTTTTAATTATTCATAATGAAGGGACAACATTAGAAATCTGCAGATTTAACCCTTTAGCTGCGGTGAACAAAACTAGTTGGTTGGAACAAAAACGCATGGTTGGCTGCTGTGAATGTACCTTTTCACCCTCTCTGTAGTGCGCTATCATACTTTGAAATTTAAAAAAATAATGTTAAAAAAATAAATTAACAAAAATTTTCCATTAATTAAACAGTGAATCTAGATTGATTTTATTTATTCTAAGATTATATTATTTATATTATTTCTATTATTTCAGCAGTAATACTGCTTATGGAGACACGATACTCTCCATTTTCTCAGCATGTGATAAGTAGGATTCCAAAGAGTGTACCACAGCGAAAGGGTTAACCTTTATGCATAGATATTTTGCATGCATTTTTTTAGTAAAATTTTGATTGACTCAAATGGAGGAAATGATGGCAAGTAGGGGGTAGGGAATATGTATATAAAATTTGTGAGTATCCACAAATAATGTCGTGCCAACGTCAACTATACTCACTACCCCCTAAAATATTTTCTGACTGCACCACCAACTCTGGTGGGAGAGAAAAAGTTTAAAAAGAAAATTAAAAACGAAAAACTAGCATATTCTAATATTTTATCAGTACATTCCAGTTCAGGCATTCTGTAGAGTTGTTTCGCAAATATTGAATTCTTTGCTCTCTTTTTTTTTTAAACTACATTCAGCTTGCTATTCCAATTTTTATCATTACCCTAACTCATGGTTTTTAAAAATCATATAAATTTAAAACTAATATTTTCATCATTTTTTATTTATCATAAATAAATTTTTTTCTACTAAATGGTTTTTGAAGAGTGTCATGAACATTTTTTTCAAGGCCAAGGAAAGCAAAAGTAAAAAAAGTTTGGAAATCTGGGGTTAGCAAATCAAGTGATAATATATATTTAAAAAATTTAATTTAAGGATTTGACAGAGAACCTTTAACAAGCCAATTCTTTGGCTATAACAGCCAAGTTTCCATTAATGATGACTCTTGCCCCCCTGCCTTAGGAAAACTACGTTCCACACTGTTTTTTAAAGTAATTAATACTGAAATATCAATCAGAACTCATGTCTCGGAAGAATTCCCACATTCGTTCTTCAGTTACTTACGAGATAGTGAATGAACTATTGGCCTGATGTATTCCACAAGCCCCTCCACACTCTCAATCTCTTCTAACCACGGAGCAGTGACTTGTGCCAAAACAGCTGCAGCTTCTGATGCTTCAGGTTCTGGTCTACACCTTTTGCCTGGAGCGATTTCTCTCCCACTATCCATTAATATGTCTGCAATTATTTCAACACCACCAGCCTGCCAGAAAACATATAAAAAAATAAGCTCAGTAATGTTGTGGCTCTGCATTATATTCATTGGTTTTGAACACTGGTCAAGTTGTTAGCTAACTTTTCAGTCATCTCATAGGGGGTTTCTATAAACTCATACGATTATGGTTTAGTTTCATCTCCCTTATATCCCCTATTTGAAGGAAAGCTTCTTTTATGAGAGAAAATTGAACAGGGGAAACATAATTATAATCCTAATTAGGAAGGAAATTCTGATGTCTGAGGGGAAATAATAGACTGTCATACAGGTGTTAAGCACTTTATCAACTGAAATTAATGGAGATATCAGTTTATGCCTCTAACAAAGAAAGTGTCATTTGAGAAAATTCTGCCTCCCACGTGACACAATGAGTGCCCCATATTGAATGTAAATAGCAAAAGTCACACGTAAATAAAATGTCAACTGTTATTATTAGGTGACCAATGATAGAAATTGAAATGTGATCAATTGACTGAGCTGGTGTTTAGCAATAGGTTACTTTAATCAATTCTCTTATTTCTCAGTATAAATTTCACTTGCCCTTTTGCTTAGTTCTGTTACTATGTAAGTATGAACAGCATACAGCACATGCAGTAGATAGACTAAGGACGTTCATTGACGTATTATAAGTACTATTATTTGTGCTTACCTTTTCAAATTCTTTGATGGCATCAGACACACAGCATATTGTTGCAAGAGCTCTCAGAGCAGAAGCTCGTATTGGACTAGAACGAGAATCAATTGCAACTGCCAAGAGTGCTCGAACTCCACCACACTGAGCAACCAGACGACTGAGATGAGCACCTTCAAGTCCAAGAGCAGCTAAGCCAGTGAGAGCTGAACGTTGGGCCAATTCAGAAGCAGCATCCTCTAACACAGTAACCAGTACCTGGAGGGATGAGAATGAGATTATTACAAAAACTTCCTCCCTTGGATATTTAGTTGTCATTTTACAATGGAGAATACTGCCTGAAATAAAGCTGACGTAAGACTTTTACAATAAAAACCAAAATTTGTCCATCTTTTATTTCAGTGTAATTCCTATTATCCAGGCTCAATTTAACTTCTGATGCTTTATTTAGTCTTTGTTTCTCCAGAGGATGAATAATACAAAATGTATGAGTAATACCAAAAGTAACAATGCAAAGGTTTAGATAGCTTTAAATAAACGGTCCCTGATTAATTTTCCTTTCAATGATGATAAAAAAATAATCAAGAACAATAAATATTTACATATTATTCAAGTCATAGCCTTGAAATGGTATTTTGAATACTTTTTATGATTTAACGGCCCATTTGTTTATCTGATCATATATCTAGGCCAATAGAAAATGAACAAGGAGTCTGCTGTGGTTTGAAATTAGAAATATTGACTCATGAGCATATGGAGGATTTTTATTTCGTAGTCATTAATAAAAAACAAGAGTATGGATATGGAAATAAAATATTATATCATTTAATACCAATGTAATCGATGAATGAAAATAATTACTGAAAAACTCAAAAATGTATATATAATAACATATCTTTCAGATCCAGCAATTTTTTAATATGGGTATTAAAAGTGGTGAATTTCAATACATTCACAGCGGTGAATGTATGGAAATTACTATCAGTCCCTCAAAAACCCGACAGAAAATACGTGGAGACACAAACTTAATGGGATAGCTTTTATGAAAGGTTTTACTGTATAATGGATACTGTACATTGATATCATGATAAAAATCAGGCTTTTGCTAATAAAAAATATGAAATTTTATGTGGGTAGCAATTTATACATAATTAAGTTTGAATACAAACCTGGATTTCTCTGCTTAGAACAAGATCCACCACATGCGTGAATGCATGGCCCAGTTTGGCAATATGCCCTGCCAGTACCTCAGGGTCAAGAGGTGCTAAAGAGGGCGCAGAAGCAAGGCGCAACCGGTCACATGCAATCAGAAGGGCTGACTCTTCTGAACTGCAACAATCTTTGGGTCGGACATCGGCACCACCGTGGCAATCTCGTACAAACTCTGTCATGTGGCCCACCAAACTCTGAATGAGAGGAGGCGCCTGGTCCAGGCAACCAGTCTCCATTTGTCTGAAATAACAGCAAATAAAATGGTAACAAGAGAAATTGGAATATTTTTATCAGTTTCAATTAAGATGGCCCATGACAATCAAGGGCAAGTGAGACTTGCTCGAAATACTACTTTCCTGACTGACTACTTTCTTTATGCCCTCAATCAGATGACCATCATTTCACATACACATATTATCAATTTTTGAAATATCTATGATAAATGTAATGCCAATACTGCTCTAAATGCAGCAATATAGCATTACATAATTTAAAAAGGCTCCCTCAAGAGATATCAAGTGGGGTATAGCATACATTTTAGAACCTGGCACTTGAATGTGATACTTTTGTCTTGGCACCCTTGGTAAAACAATTGTTGAAATTTTAACAGTTAGTTGAGAATCCTGAATTTACTGTTAAAAAACTGTTGATTTTACTGTCAAAAACTTTTGAAATTTCTCTTGAAAACTGTTGAATTTACAGTAAAAAATTATTGACTTTACTGTCAAAAAACTTCTGAACATATAATTTCTCAATGTCTCTACTGAACTGTTGAAATTCAACAGTTATTCACAAAGGGTAGGATGACATAACATGTATTCACTTCAACTACAGCGCTTATACTTGGCGTTTTGATGCCACCACATCCTCGCTCTATTCTGGTATGATCATGTGCCCTGTCACTTACTTCACCTTCATATTTCTCATTTATTTTTCCAAAAAACACTCCCTCCTTTATCGTTCTCTTTCTATAAAGCACCGACATGGCGTGTGGTCGGATTTCTGCATGGAAGGTCATTAGGCGCCTCTGATTTAATTGAAATCAGAAATGAAACCTATGGGGCAAACTTAATTATCTAATTTCATTTCTGTATTCTAAGACGACGAAGCAGCAAAAAGTCACCGCACTAAATCGAAAGTAAAGAATCGGGTCCTTGGAAATCAACTCGAGTGAAAGTTGTAGAAGCGAAAAGGAAAAAAAGTATGCGGGAATTGATAACTCACTGGCACAGCTTGACGAATTCCGCCGAAATGACGTGGGCTCTCATTTGGAGAGTCCTGACGGCATCCCTGGCGTCTGCCACGAGGGTGAGGGCCGGCAGGTCGGAGGCCACGGCTGTCGCCCCCCCAGCGGAGGTCGTGGCCCCCGGTGGGAGGAGGGATTTGCTCTGGAGGGTGGCCATGCACTCGGGCTCGCAGAGGGCCGCGACCTCAGACAACCACACGGCGACGGGATCACGGCGAGGCGAGGGTCTGGACACGCGGCAGCTGCGAAGAGAAATGAGAAAGGAAAAATTTCAGTCACGAAAGCACTAGCTAAGGGCTCAACAGAGCCGGAGGCTTGGCAAAAATACAAGGATCAAAACTTTTTGGGTTTTCTTTTACAGTGGAAGAATTGTCAAGGGTCACACTTAAAATAAAAACACACGATAGTTGTTGAGCAAGAAAAAGTCGTTTATCGATATTTTTCGTGATATTTATATTTAAATTAGTTAAATTGTAAAAATTATATTTTTGTTTTTTTTTTTAAGATCTAGATTATTGCGGTCATAATATCCTGTACAATAGCGACTAAAGAAAATATAAATATTAAAATAACATAATTTCATAATTGAATAATATGCTAATATAAAAATGAAGCGGAAAAGAAAATCATAAAAGTACTTGGTATATTTAACACCGTAATTTGGGAAATCTCATCGCAATGATATTTGGTTCGATGAAATTGTTTGCAATTCTCAGCGAGCTATCAAGGTTATGATATTTTAGTTTCATTTTATTTCTGGTATATTTTAGCCTTGAAAAGAGTTCTAATATTACGCGAAACATTAGTGCACTATTTATATATATATTCGTTTTATTGGACCGAATTCATGGCCGCCATGGGCTGCATGCGACAATGATACCATAACGAACCTCATGTGAAATTCCTCCAGAACCCCCTACCTACCTCTCGTAAGGAATTGTCATAAAATGGCTTAATCTTCCTCCCACACAGATTTTACGCAATGAAAATACAGTCTATAAACGATTTGTTACAACGGCTAACCTGTGGGGACAAAAGTAGCGCATTGAGAAGCCCTAGGTGATTAGTAGTTTACAACCGAAAACTATTTTCGTGATTAAGACGAAAATAGTTTTCGGCTGTTTTCATAATTAGGTGTGGATCGGTATGGTGCGGTGGCTAACAGATAGGCTTCCCACCGAGAGAGCCCGGGTTCAAATCCTGGAGTCAACAAACATTTTTCAGTGGTATCCCGATCCCTACTTGATGTGCTTGGTAGAGGGCACTTGGGAGTCCGTCGGATGGGACGTTAAACTGCGGACCCCTTTGCGACTTTCGATTAGAGTAGGTTAATGCTGACGCCGGGTTTCTCTATAATGCGCACCTACCACAAGAAAAATCAATACTTTAGTACTGATACCGTAGATGTGTCTTCATGCCATCTCAGGATCATGATTTACAGTGATGATTATTTACGCTGTAAACGTCAGAAAATTGATATTGGCATAAAACGATGATATGCACAGATATTATAAGATGTGTTCGTTGATTTGTTAGCTAATACGTAATTATGTTGCATAAAAGGAGGAGTCGACGTTTTAAATACAAAATATAGCCAAGACCTTTCGTGGAAAATGAAACATCATACATGCTAATATGACTTTTACTCAAATGGTAACAGTTTAAAGTTCCATTCACAGAAATAATAAATTAGCCATTCATGGAAAAAATTTGAAGCTTCCGAAATGAGTGTGATTGCTCTACTTTTGTGACCACACTGCACAATTCTCTGCCCTTCAACCTCACTATCGCCATCTCTGAGATACGCTCAAACAAGACTCGAATAACGAAGACGTTTAATAGAAGAGAGAAATACATTTTTTGGAAGTCCGAGTTCTTTTAATGATCTCCGAAGGCCAGGGTACGGCGCCCTCCTTCTTCGGTCCGTCACCCCCTCCTGCCCGGCCTCAACGTCTCCACCCACCCTCTGCCCTTAGGCTCCTTTCCCCCTGTAATTATATCCGATCAGGCGTGCCTGTGTGGGTACCATTGTGGGACAATCCGTGTATTACGTTATAATAGGAGGGCACAAAATGGGGGTTTCTATGAAACATCAGATGGCTTTACAACAGCCCCTTTAATTTCGTTCCACTCGCATCGTGTGCGCTATGGCTCGCGGCGGATTTTTCGAAATGATCGGGAATATTTTATATTTTATGGGTCGTCCACGCAAACCGAGAAAAATGACCGGGGGAAATATGAAGGCAGATACCAATCCCCTTATTCCGACAACTATATTTTGTTGTGACATCGTAAAAAGCAAAAGAGGATTGTTCACGCATTTGTCCATCTGTTGTTGTTTTTATTCACCTTCTCTTTTGTGTGAACTAGGTAAAATTTTCATAGATTTTTCTTTTAAAATTTAATTAACTCTACACACCTTAAGTATACAGTTTCCAGTAATGTGATTTTCACGCAACTACTTCTCATTGAATATCTTAAGCGCGCGAGAAAAAAGAACTTATTTTCGCAACGTACAATATTATTGAAAGATTCTATTCCTTCAAGAAATACCGTGCTTAAAGAGAAGTGAGGTGGTTAAGTGCTAGTTTTACATCATGTTACCTGTGATCACATGCTAAACAAGAACATTTAAGATTCCACAGCCTTATACGTATTCTGCAAGTACGACGGCTATCCTGGTAAACTGAAGGAGTTTGCCAATTTAAACGTCACTTCAGGGCATGGTCAGGGTTAAGACAGGTGGGAAAGATGCTATTGTGGAACCTACAATACAAAGGGGTTGTCAAATCCCAAAATATGGCCAGGTTTATATGGACTCGTGATACAAGATTAATCAGCAAGAAAAGCGTTAAAAACGAGGCATTATATTTTACACCCACTCCGGCTGTGAAATACTCAGACAACTCTGGAAGATCTTCGAGATTCGAACTATTCCCACCGATCCCTCAAGGGTTGTTCCGTGGCCCACTAAAGTGCACACAATTTGCTTAAGAAATGAACTTGACAAACATTCCCACATATCTTAATTTAACTCTGAGCCCTGGATCCAACATGGGGGATGTTAGAAAATGAATTAAAACCTCGATTTAACAAAAATGTAAAACTGAAATGAAACACAAGAAACCTTAACTTTACTCCAAGGCATCCAAGTTAACACTTACCATTTTCTCACGTATTTGAAAAGCTCCATTGGATCACTCATTAACACCTCAGGTTCTGTGAGGAATCGGTCATTCTAAGAGATTCCTGGACCTGCTCTCATTTGAGGACCTTCTCACAATCTCCGACGGATGGTTTTGCAGAATGTCCGTTGCAGAATGTCCTATGCATGGCCACATCGAGAATACGTTACCCCTCGAAGATTTTCTCATTTGACTGACATTTTTTCCGAAAAAAATATTGACCAATTGAAAGTAAGGACTGTAGCTCGTGTAGTCCGATGGCCCTAAGGTCGTTTATTCCGACAGTAGCGCAGATTAAGGGTTTGATGAAAAGCAACCTCGGGCGGTGATATACTGGACAACGAAGCACCTCTTTAACTTTGGTGTGGAAGTTACCAGGAATGTGATTATTGGGTAGTTTTTCGGTCCCATTATACCTCAAGGTATACAACACCAGCATTTGAAAAATACCTTCATCTTTTTTCAACCGACAATTTGTTGTGATGGACTCAATGCATAATGTGCCCTCCGGTGAACAAGATCGGTGGGCAAGATGGGAATTTGGGACAAGGTTGGACCTCTATTAGTTTAGTTTAGAGTCCAAAGGCTGATGGAAGACCAGCCTTGGAATTTATAGATGCCCTGACATAAGTGAGAGTACCAGAAGGTGCGCACATTTTATTTTCAACAGCCGGACGCTTCTCAAGATGGAAATTCCAAGAGGCGGCGACCTCATTGATCCAGAATGACCTACATAATTAGCTCGGAATAGTAGCAGTTAATAGCTTCTAAGTGCCTTGATACTGCTGTTGCCTCGCGCCATGACCGTTAAAAAATACATGGCATTCACATTCTCCTGACATACGGGGTCCTCCCCTCCTTTTCTCCCTTCTCTGAATACTCTACCCTTACTGTATTAATTACCTATCCCTAAAGGGCGCAAATAACCTTAGCGGTCGGTCCCCTCCCTTAATATTTATTGCTGAAGTTTCATAATCTGTAGAAACTGGAACAGGGCCATCTTGCATAATGGAATTATGTTTCATCAAACGGCTGATTTAACAGATTGGCATAATTTTGATATTTTCCCCTCTATTCTTATAATTAGCAGTCCCTTCGTAATTCCCGAGGGAAACTCGTGTCCTTTGGCGTGTTACCAATACTAATGCGTGGCTCATCGACTTGATGACTGACCAATACGACCCTGACAATGCATGGCAACACGATTGGAAAATAGTAGACATTAATCTTACAGGGATACCCTGACTGAGGGTGGCAACATGACCGAAAGAATCTCTTCCTGGAGAATCGCTTCACTTTGCTCTTCCTTGAGTGAACTCAGTATCCACGCGTGAGTTGACAAGAAAATAAAAATCGCAGGGGACGCACAAAGGAAAATGCCTTCTAAGATGCGCACCATCTCACATAGATTCTCAAACCACCATTTCAACGGGGATCATTTTTGGCTGCAAACAAACAAAGATTCGGATCAAAAGATGGGAACAAAAAAATCATGCACGAACGAAGGATCAGCACATGGCGTCAGAAAAAAGAGTACGGTGGAAACGGTCACACCTTCTTTAACCCCAAACACACCCCCACACTTGGGTCCTGCCAAGAGAGACAGAACGACGAAAATCTCATATTGCGGATGAATAAAAAAATAAAAAAAAATGAAATCGAGTAACAATAGAAGGGGCTGGAGGCCGAAGAGCCGAAGATTAGGAGGAGAAAGGAGGAATGGCAGAGAGAAAGAGAGAGAGATACGTATATTGAGGAGGAGTTACGCATTGATGGAGACGGGGGTGGGGGAGCTGTCTCTCGGGGCGGGAGAGGGCGGAATGGGTGGGGGTTGGGGAGCGTGAGGAGGGAGGAAGTCATACGGGGTCCGCTCGGAGCATAGCCCCGCACACAAAAGACCACGCCGGGATATGCCTTAATGAGAAACTAAATCACCTCAGGTGTAAAGGATGATGGGAAAGGCGGGGTGGGTGGAAGGGAGAGGACGGAGAAGGGTATCGCCCGATGGATAAGGGGAAAAGAGTGGGGGAAAGAGAGATGGAGAGGGAGGGAAGGGACGACTTAAAAAGTCTGAGGAAGACAGCGAAAATTCCACGCCTTCCGGGCGATGCGTGCGTGTGAAGTTGGAGGGTATTCAACCAGCGACCCCCTGGACTCGAGGGCTTCGCTTCAACATGACGGCTCGCGTCCATACACCTACCAGTCAATCAGGCTGACGACCTCTCCGTGGATGCAGTAGCTAGTAAGCGAGACCACAGCGGGCAGTTAAGAGAAACAGACTGGCAAATCAACTGGCATCCTAAATCATTTTCCATGTACAATCCGCAATCGAAAAAGTGGAAAATATTAAGAAAAATAATCAAAATAGCCAGTAACTATACTAAGACTAATCTAATTTGTACGAACAAGGCATTATATTCCCTTAAACGATGGTTATAAAAAATTATCTAAAGGGAAAAGTTTGCGCGTGAAGTAGTCTACTTTCCATGAGGATGCCTACAAAGGATTTTTTAAAAGGACAAAGAATATTTTCGAACACACACTCTTCCATTATTTTAGTCATTGGTCTTATTTAAAAAATAAGTATAGACACCCAAAGGAAATTCACTTCCAATTTCGCCATCCTGTGATTCAATTTTTAACTATCGAGATGTTGTTATCGAGCCTGATTTTAATGGGTAAATAAACACGTATATGACGATAATGCATCCATAAACAAAAAGTCGACATTATATACGCATTTGCGAGCCCTAGTCAATTCTCGACAGAACGGGTAGAGATGATTTTTGTTCATTAACGTAACAATAATGTTGTGACTTTTACAAGTAATTAAGTAAAATTCCACCAAGGAGTATCTTTCTGCCTTGGACAAAAATTAACTTTTATTTGTTCACGACAAAATGACCTCAAACACCTTCGGTCAAATTTGCATTTAACATAGTTCGTGGAAACACAATTCCTCAACTACATTTTCTACAGAAGTCCTTGTTTTTAAAGTTATTGCAGTCCCAAAAAAATACTTCGTAGCTCGGTACACTCATTTTAATTAATAATAGCCCCCGGTATTAAGTTTGCCCAATGAAATGTCATGGATTGATAAAAAAATATTACTTCTGTTGAACAAATATTATTTAAAGTGTCATATATATGAACGAAATTCAAATACTATCGTAGTCATTTGAACATTCCCATCGTGTTAGGCATCATTTAACATGCTATTTCTCCGACACGGTCAAGAGCGCTTTGATACTGAGTGAAGGGAATACAATAGGTCGACCACCTTCGTCTTTGTTGTCAACATTAAATTTCTTCGAAAAGCCACGCATAACGAATAGAATTGAGCTTGAACCTCCTTAGTGTACGCATTAGCTACCGTACTACTTATCTCCAAGGTGGAAACGAATTTAATAAAAGTCTTTTTTATAATATTCCTAAATATTCCATCGTCCAGCCAATACTAAATGCAGCTTAAAATTTAGAGGATACGGTAGTGTTTTGGCTTAGATGGAACAGATGCTTAGGCTATCACTAAATTTCGGAAATTACCCACCTTAAGGACGCCTTGGCCGCCTGAAGAAGTAGTACGCACATATTGTAGCGTATAGAGCTCATTAAGTTAAAGATATCATAAACATTTCTTAAGAGGAAATATTTTAGCGTCTTAATACGAACAGGTACTCGAATATAGTATTACATAGATCTTTGACTTACATACTAAATTTTATCACCTCCAGACAAATTCAGTAACCAGCAATCAATTATACTTATAGAAACTCATTGAATTATACAAATTTCCATTGTAAATTCTTAACTATAGCATTATGATTCATCAATTCATAAATCCTTTCAATTCTACTGTTAGTGTTGCCAATATGTTTAAAATGAGACCTATTTGAATTTTACATTTTATAAAATCAATTTTTCCATGGAAATGCAACTAATAATAAGTACCTAGTCAAAATATGTTGGCAAATACGTATATCTTTTCTCCTTAAGATAAGTGGCATAATCCGTTTTGACATTATATTTCTCATGATTCGCTTGCGATTTCTGGACTAGAATTACCTATCAAATTTATTTTAAATTGTAAGCAATCGTATTTTGGCAACCAGTAAACCCAGTGCAGCATCTTGCAACAAACAAAAAGTTGAATGGTCTGAAATGCACTTGAAAGCTAAACGAAGTTGCAGTTCATCAATCAAGAAAAGGTAGAACTTAATCTCATTTTACAAACGGAAAATGATTATTGAGAATTGCTCGAAAATTAATGTGAAATAATTTCATTCGCGAAACAAGAATGTGAGAACAGTAGAACATATATGTAGGCGCTGTTCATGCTTCATTGCGTATACAGAAAAACCTTAATGACTGGTTATGCAAGGCTCCTTAGGGCATCGTTTACATTTCTTAAAAAAAGGGAAACTTTCGAAGGAAAATGACCGTATCATCCAGGAGTTGGTGATAGCATCGCGGGAACTAAAGACATCGTTCGGTTACCCTCCAAGAGACTTGAACGACGCTGGGGAATTTTTGGGAATTCAACAGGTGGATATCCTGAGGTTCATTTGTCAAAGCAAGCCAGGGCAATTATGCAGGTGCATTGAAACCACCAAGGAATATACCTGTATCATTGGAATTCAATCGATCAATTCTACCACATTAAATCTAAAACTTCAATCGATTGATTGGGAGTTTCCCGTGTCCAATTAGTAATCTCCTTACACTGTACCGCGCAGGCTACGGGGACTTCTCGAGATTTCAAACAGAACAGATTTTTCACCACCGACAAGTATGAATCGTCCATTTTCTTCTGGGTTTCTTCTTACGCTGACCCCCGGAAAGCGATGGACTATTTGGGCACAGATACGTTGGCAGGGCCACGAATATTAAGTAGTTGGATATCCGCGGAATTCGCCAAGAAAATATTTTCGCAGGGAAAGAAACATCCTTTACTAGTCCAGCCAATATTTAAGTTGATAACTTATTGGATATGATTTTAGTTGATTGGATATGGGGCACGCTCATGAGCACATCCAAGGGGTAATAAGGAGGTATAGCCCGCTTCCTTGGAGAAAATTTATTACCGTGATATCGGAATAAATATTACTTATAGACCAGAAGCCTATTTTGGATTCTTACGAGTATGGTATCCAGAGCAAAAAAATTATCTGCTCCGTTCTCTTCCTCAATAGTGCGTTTAGATTAAAATTTAACATGATTTCCAAATTTCTTGGCAGGATAAAAGGTTCTAGAACTACTATTGCTTAGAAATGTAAATCCCCCCCCCCAATTCCTTTAGAGATTTTCTAATCCCACTACTGGACACACTCCCCATTTTTGACACGCATCGGCAAACTGAAGGATTCACCTTCGAGGAGAGTTTTTATCAAATTGGATTATTAATATTCAGAAACAATCGCGCGATCAGGAACCCTTGACGCGAAGAGAAATGAGTTGCCCAAGTTGGAGCGAGCGACCTTGGAGTGACCATCGTCGGGAGGGCGGTCGGGTCGCCTGAAACATCGCGGACCGTCAGAACGATGGCTTCGAGATAACCCTACTCTCCGCTCAAAGGACCGAAAGGTGGACGAACCCAGGAGACGGCATAAACAGCGTTTTTCCGAGAAACGGGCTCAAAAATGAAACGCCACGACTCCTCCCTTTAACGCGGAGGGGGAAAATAAAGAATAAAACTCCGCGCCATTAATCAAAGCCATAAAAACTGCAAGAAGGATGGCAAGCCGGCTTAGGCGAGAAGAAAAATCCACACGCGTCACGACGGCTAATAGAATGGGAACGAGGCTCGCGGTGAGGTCGGGTTATACTTCGCCTCAGAGCGTGTTTTCTCGAAAGAAAGAAAGCTGTTCATTTTACAAACAAGCAATAAACATTCTCCCACCTTCGCCTCCCGCTACCCTCCTCCCCCCTCCGACTCTCAAAACCCCCTCACCCGCTACACCTCGGGGTCTGGAGTTTTTAACACGCTCCGCGTGGTGTCCTTGGAGGTATATTATAACAACAGCCACGGAGAGGGCATAAGGAGATTGCGCGGAGACTAGTAGGGAGGAGGCGAGGGATTGTTGAACCTCGTGAGAGGCAAAAGGGGAGGCGTGCGTTCGAAAAAACAAATATGAAAGAGGAAGAGTGCTGAATGAAGTAAATTGAAAACCACGACATCCCCTGTGGGGTCCGTTTCAATAAGTTCTTTTTTTTAAGTTTTTGACAATCACTATCCAAAGACGCGAGTTTTAAAAGTAATCCTCTAACTTCAAGTAGATTTTGCATTTCTTTTTCTTCTTCCCATGAGACCTTTGGTACCGTGGTGTGTGTAAACCACGAGGAATTAGGGAAGAAGTGGATACTCAAAGGCAAAGTCGAGGCTTGATTTAGGCTAGGTGAGGACGCGATTAGTTATTGTAATGCAAGTATGCAGTTCAATTTTTGATTAGACGGTTGAATTTTTGCAGATACATTCTCTCGTCTATACTGCAGAACAGAGGCAAGAGTAACACATGTGTAAAAATAGTAGTCTTGTACATTGATACCTACTGAATAAAAAACAGACGCATTAAAAGTTCAGTATCGATGATAATATTTAGTTAATATGATAGTTTCGTTACAATTTTCACTCTTACGTTGAGGAGGTCCGGCCGAAGAAGGGTGAGCATGAGTTGTTAAAACCAGATGGAAATCGGTCCAAATTGAACATACTATAAATCATATTAAAATGGCGTAGCTACTGTCATATGAGACAACCTGCGATTTCATCATTGTATGACTTTATTATTGCGGTTTATCATTATATATTCTGCAATTTAACTAAATACGAGAAATATTTTCGTAATCTCACTTATTTTAATCGGTCGCACTTAATTTTAGAGAATATCTTTTAACAGAATCAATGGGGTCACAGGGTAAACAGAAACCCTGTAGACCCCAAGAGTCGTCTGCTTTTTTGAATAGGATTTCTTAATGATGGCAAGATGAAAATTTTTTCAGCCACGTATTTTCGCATGCATATTGCATAGCTTAATTGAAACAGATTTGGTAAATGTTAAAGACGAAAATAACAGCTTTATGACATGTTTTAAAATAGCACTTTGGTTATCTATTCATGAAATTTTATATTATAAGGAAAAATACTATTATGTACCCTTACAAAATCAATATTACAACAAAATCATTCATCGCACAAATAATTACGCAAGAGACCTAAACTATACATGCATTTTTGGGTATACTAAGGGAACCAATGATGAATGAATAAAAATTATACAACCTACAATCAATGCAATATTTTATGATAAATATTCACAACCATCAACATGAGGTTCGACATTTATTGTGCATAATTTCGTGAGCCGAAGGGTAATTCTGTTGGTCGTTCAAACATTCTAGAGGAATATTTACTCCTTCTACCTTATATATTTTGAATCTAAGTCTTTCAGTGCTTAGAGTGACGTAACTCTATTTGATTGTTTAATATTTCGGGGACCATATCCAATAGAGATGGGAAGTGGGAATTTCCTTTGTCCCCGTCGGGGGGCAGCTGCATCAGGGTTACGCAGCCCCGCGTTTCGAAACCCGTACCGGTCCCTTTTTCAGAAAGGGAAGTAAGTCTCTCGCCTCGTCCCTGAAGAAGGACGTTCAATGATCCAGACGCAGCTGTCCAAAAGAATCGGGCGGCATCGTTGCGAAAGTCTTGGCTCTGGAAGCCCAAGGAAGGGAGGGATTTATTGCCGTAAGGAACCGGGGAGCCGCGATGGGTGTTATCGCTGGGAGGCGGTGGGAGGGGTTACTGCCCCAAGTAGGAAACCCGTAATTTCCGAGTAAAAAAGTTGCCTAGAAGCTGCTCTCAACACCGCCTCTTGTGGCCGAAGCGCGTTTTCCTTATGGTCGAACAATGGAGATATTCTCGTTGAAATCAACAAAACGGCCGTAATTCAGGTTCGTGGTCCAAGGAAGGACCTGGCCGAAAGGATACGGAACACCCCGGACGTTGATTTTCATCATGAACGACTAACAACTGAGAGAATGGAAGAAAGGTGGAAGTGGGGAAGAAGAAACCCGCATCATCCAAAAATTTATGCTCCCTGACATTCAACGAGAAAATATATAATCTCAACATTATTTTGTCGTGGCCGACGAAAGTTTTTCTGGCTCTTCACCCGGTTTGAATTATTTTCAAACCAACATTCAATCGGCACCACGCCGCCAATTTTTATTGTACCATTTTCGCAAGCGAGATACCTCCGGCCATAAGGCAATGGGGCGCAACAAGGAAGGAATTACAATCTGAGCCATGAGTCGTGAAATTTCATCAGTTACTCACGCGCACCACCCTTGTACCGGGGCTTATCGAATGTTGCAGCGCCAACCGATGAAATGGGGTGAGAAGATGAAGGAGCGGCCATCTGGCGCGCTACATAATACCAACCATCTTTGTGAGAATGTAAATGTTTCATCCGGGACGCCATTCTATAATTCACCCCTCTCTCGGTTCTCACTCATTTTGGGGGGAATCTCGTGTGGAGGAATGACTTCACTGTTATCAAATGGCGAGCATTGGAACATAGACCACAATTTGCACACGTGCAGCAAACACGGGTCGTAATTTAACGCGTCCGAGGTTGCATGTGAGAGATGAATAAAATACAATGAATAGATGGAAATGCAAGAGGTTTTGAAAAAATTACGACTTTTATTATCGTATAACTGGCAAGTGGATGCACAAGCGTTTAGATTGGTGATGGAGCACGGAAGACTATGATAGAGGGTTGGTATGAATAAACAGGAGAGGTATAGAGAAGGAATGAATAGACATGTTGGAAGGGAGGCAAAAAGCATGCGGAATTGAAGAAGTGCTTCTAGTAGCATGAAGTGTTACGTTGCGTCTATTAAGGCTTAGAAATGTAGCGGTAGTTAGTTCATGTGTCCATCCAAAATCGACTACAGTAAAATAATTGACTGAAATCATTTACATTTTTTCAACTCTACAATTAAGCAATCCAATGAAGGTGGCTAGGACCACCGAAATATAAAAGTGAGTTCTTTTAATTTTTTTAAATCTTAAAAAAAAATATATATATATATATTAATATTTATATATGCATATATATTCACATATATACTGGCTTTCCGATATTTTAAAATTCCCACCCTTAACCGCCATCTTTAATACCTTTCCCAGCATACCCTGCATATTGAATTGAATTGAATTGAATTCCCCCCCCCCCATAATTCATAGTCCCCGTCCGAGTCCTTCCAGTATGACCTGAAAAAGACTTCAGAAAAGGCCGAAAGCTCAAACAATCTAAAATGTGTGTCCTTTAACGTGTTATCTATTTTATTTTGCGTTTTATTGTGCCATCCAAATGTAATATATATAATATGCATATGTATTTTTTTCGAAATATGTATATATATACACATGCATATATATAAAAATAAATATGTATATATATATATCTGTATATATACACATGTTTATATATATATGTATAAATATATATATATATATATATATATATATTTAAAAAAATATATTATTAGATAATCTACCGGTTAAGGTAGGTTTTTGGATGGACACAGCTACTAAATAAAACATTTTGTGACTCCTAACAATACACAAAATCCAGCATCCTACTCTATATCAGGTTCCTCTTCATCTCTGAGTAATTTCTTCCTCCCTTCATCCCGTCCAACATCCCTAATATATATATATATATATATATATATATATATATATATATATATATATATATATATAAATATAATATATAATGAGGAAAGAAATAATGTAGGGTAAAGAAAGAGGACATTCTTGCAGTACTCTGAAGTAAGTAACCGTTAGGAATCATCCGAAACCTACTTTAATATAGGTAGAAAAGCTTCAATGAATGGGGTAATACCGATAGGTAATTGAGACGTAAATGCGTTGGTCCTACCAAAACCTCAGGTGTTTAACGCCGATCATATAAACCATCAGTATTTCATTGTCTATGATAAAACAATTACCCGAATAAAACTCCTACAAACGATGTCGTGGTAAATCCCTTCACCATGACGAATATTCGACGATTGGAACATGGGTTTGTGAGAAATTCAATTGAGCGATCCTATCAAAACGCTCGCACCTGTTTTCAAATCACTGAATTCGCGATCCTTTTTATCCTTTTTTTCATGCGTAAATGCCAACATTGCATTTTCTGCCACTTCACGTAAGATTTGCTCACCTCCCTCCTCCATTTCCAGTTTTGGTGAGAGCGAAAATCTTATCAAAGTCTATCAAAATGTGCCGAGTCACCGGAAACCTCAAAAGGTCGTTAAGAGGTTACACGGCGCGGACAAACACTTCAGTTTGTCCCTATTGCATTTCTGTCAATTTTGCGAGAACAACGGCGAAAGGCAAAGCGAAAATATTCAGTCGGTTCGATGGCCTGGGTGGACCGGGGTGGGGTGGGGAAGGGACGGAGGGGGAGGGAGTTGGGAGAGATCGGGGGTGGGCGCGGCGGGAGGGGAATAAATAGAGGAACTAGCGGACGAGGTTACGGCCGACGGGAGTGAGGGAAGAGGGTGCGGATTGAAAGGTGTGGACAAAAGATCCTTGGATGAGAGTGAATGGGGAGGAGGGAGGTTTGGAATGAGGCATTGATCCGATTGGAATTCAGGGCGGGTTGGAGAGAGGGGGGAGGGCAAGCTTGAGGGACGGAAAAGGAAGAAGGATGGATGGGAAACGGCGGGTGGGGTGGGCGGGTATCGGTCTGGGGAAAGAGAGTGGTAAAGGGGTGGGACGTCATAGTGAAGGATGAGAGCGGGAACGGGAGGGAGTCGAAGACACCAAGAGGTCTCGGGGAGGCGTCTTGGTGCTCCAGGGCGCGAGACATCACCGCGGTAACCGTGCAAAATTATAGTCGCGCGTTAGATTGCAGAGAAGATTAATTTTTTTAAAATAACACCGCAGCCTCGCACCATTTTGCGCACGCGTACATTGCTTAGCAACTATCTTGCAAATCGCAATGATCTGCGTCAGTCTAAACACAATATGAAATTGATGATAAATAATATTCTGAATATATGTACAGGGACTGTGTGCAAAAACGTTTGAAAACATGGAAGTCGGCGTCACAGAACAAAAATCTGGGAGGGTGGATAGAATCTCTGGGAGAGCAATACCCCATTTCCAACGAAAGTTCGTATGGGAAGTACATTTAAACGCAACATGAACGCACGGATGAAACGCTGCAGCTAAAACAGATGTGTAGAGAAGAGATTAAGTAGGGAAAATTCAGAAAATTTCCAAAGAGCGCAGCAATCTGGAGGAGGGAGAAACTGGACTGGCAAGATGAAACTAACAAGCACAGGAAGGTAAGGAATTACTACTGATGGTCTAATATTGGTTTTATGTCCCGGTTTTCAAAAATTCAAAGTACGTCCTTATGCTGAACTGGTTTTTAATATAACCTATTCAAAAAGCTTCTTTTCCTAGCAAAGGAACATTCAGAACGTAGGAATCGGAGATTCCAATGCCAATAAACATTTGATCCAAAAATAAAGCACCAAAATAAAAAGGAAAAATAGCTGGGGGGAAATGGTGTGATATGCAAGTTTCTTTTTTTGGTGCGGCATTGGTAGGCACGAGCAAGAACTAAAAAACGACTGGCTCCGTTAAAAATAAAGTAATGGAAGAGGATTAAATCTTAATTTTAGCATGGATTTTCGGTTCGACAATGGAGAATCTTGTGCGTTGGTTGGAGCATTGGAATTCCTTTGAGATAACCTCCGTTCGCAATTAAGGGGCCACCTGATATTACTGCGAATAGTTAGACTAACAGACAGCTATTAAATAGGGGAAAAACCCAAACATAAACTTCAATGGAATAACCCGCTAACGTTAATTTAAATGGAAGAATTTCACGGAGGAAAAATCATTCCACTGACTTCTACACTGGGATATTTAGACATCTACTATCTAATTGGACTCAAAACTCGAACAGATCGTGGTTCCACCTTGCTCAAAGTTGGACATCGCCTTGAAGAAAACCAAGCGCATCCCATGTGATCCGTTTCTCAAAGCTACAAGTCAATTCTCGATCCTAAGGAATGTGCCTATACAATCCTACATTTCGCAGGCTATGTGGGTTTAGAACAGTCCTTATAAGATTTAAGATTGCTATTACCTGACTCCTGAATTGACAAGTGGGTTTGAAAAACGGACCAATGGCATCAACACCAGACATTCACAAAGATCGAACTCCACCCACCTGTTGAACCAGTGGACGAGGTTGGTGGGCGGCCTCGCGCTTCCTGCTCGAGTACCTAGGGGTGTCGTCGCCTTGCTACCCCTGTCCGCGCCTTCCACCGTTCCTCCTTTCGGGACCTCCTTGGTCACCGCCGCCACCTTCTCGCTCCTCTCCAGTGCCACCTGCCACCCCGCCTTGGGCGTGGAGGTGTGGGCGGGCGGGGACAGCTCCTGCGGCAGCGTCCCCTCGCTACCCCCGCCACTTGGGGGCGTCGACGTTCCCTGGGATTTGGCCTCCGGCTCTGAGTCAGAGAAGCCAGAGTCCTGGCTCTTGTGGCTCGGGGAGCGCCTCTCGGACCCTCCCTCGCCTCCCCAGCCCTCCTCCTCGTCCTCCCCCCTCCTCTCCCCCCGACCCCCAAGGCTCGCCCGAGGCAACATGAGTCCCGCCACGTCGTCCTCCTCCTCCTCCTCTTCCTCCTCGCCCATCACCACCACGCCGCGACCCGACACTTCCACGACGCTGGTGCCGCCGACGGCTCCACTACCTCCGCCCACCACAACCACGGAGCTCTGCCCCCTGGCTGTGGTCGTCGTCGCGATGGTGGTGGTGCTCGTCGACACCACCTGTACCTCGTCCTCCTCCTCCTCCTCAACGAGGGGACGGCCGAAGGGTGAGGACATGGCCGCGGCCGCCTCGGCGCTGCAGTTGAGGGCGAGCGCGTGGTGGGGCCTGAGACGGTTGATGAGCCGGGCCTCGGCCCACTCCGACTCGTGGTAGACGCGGCTGCGGGACCGCCGGAAGGCGCCCCCGCGGCGCTCCTCGCAGGAGGCGCTCATTCCGCACGGGTATCCGTCCTCCCCTCGGAAGGGCGTCGCTGGCTGAGGGGTCAACCGTCAACTTCTGGGGGAAACCTGGGGGAGGCGAAGAAATGACATTATTAATATACATGTACTTAGCATAAATTCGTGCGAACATTTTCATCAACTTGAACAAGAAGTGACAAGGAGGGCGAGCACAGACACCCTCTACCCAGATGGAGGAAAATCCACTTACAAGGAGGAATTTCCGGACTGGCATGCGAGGACCCTCTCCCGCAGCCACCGAGGTGGTTGAGGCAGCGTCCTTGATAATTTTTCCTCCATTTTGCCGAAATTGAGGAAACATCCAATGCTATCTTCCTCTTCCCCAGTCACTTTGCTCTCACATGATAGTGATACTGCAAACCTCCAATACAGATTTCGGGTCTACTCTTACATTCGACAAAAAAGCAGTGAACTGCCAAAAAACGGAACTCGAACCCACGACTCTAGGGACAGCAATAGCAGACCTTATCCATTGGCTAATACGAGAGCAGTTGAACACCCATGGAAAAGGAGAACCATTGGAACATTGGAAAAATTAATTATGTATCTTGTTTCAGGCTTTCCCATCGCATTTGGCTTGTATTTTATAAACTTAAAATCGATATTCATGCACATTTTTTGGTGGAAATATATTCAGGCGCATAAACGATACACGCTAATTTTTGCCTTTTCCATATTTTGTAAACCAATAGATACACTCAATGCACAGAATGTCGCGACTTCTTTCCTCGAGCGATGCTGAAAGGCTATTCCCGGAACCGAAGTCCCTCTCTTTCGATGCGGCAATGCGTCATTGCAACTCTTTTCCGGAAATTTCAACGCCTGGTACTCATCGTAATGACCTTTCGCCGCAAATATTTAATTCACTGCTACACTTTACTGTGACTTTCTTCCTGTGAGGATGTGTTTTGCGCCATTCATGAATCATGCCATTGAAAAACGTATTGAGTGAAAGGAACCGAGAAGCAAAGTGTGTGGCGTATCAATCACAAATGTTGCAACGTAGGAAATCATTACGGGGGAAATAATTATCATGGGAAATGATGTGAATCCGAGCATGAGTCCTTTATACTTTGAAAATGTTTGACCAAATCAAATTCCTCGAACCATGCCGAAGTGGTAGTTCAGGGTTGGCATTTTAGTAGTTTTTTGGCAACAAACAGAGCACGGAATAACTGAAGTTGTAATTAATTAGAAACAATTATTGTAAAAAAGATTGTTACCGTGCTGAAAATTCCAACTTCTACAAACGGAAACTAGGATGACGCTGCGCAAAATTCCCAACACGGATAGGACTATTCTCACGAAGTACTTTGAGAGAGTGCGTCACAGGATCTGGGGTCTGGTCTGGAGCCTAGTCGACACTCTGAGGGAGTCTGAACTCAATATTGAGGAGTGGGGCGAAACAGCATGATTGAAGTTAATACGAATGGATATATAACAGTTTAATCAAATTCGTGTTTTCAGTTTTTGAGTGGTTGGCAGTTTAAAAAAATATTTCAAAAGAATAATTTAAATATATATATTATGGTTGGTGTCCCCCTATGCCTCGCCCTGGATATGCTACCGTAAAGAGTTCCTAAATACGTTATGACAGCATTTTTCGATATTCATTCAAGTCTCGATCCAGACAGTTTGATTTCATTTGATATTAGCACACGTTCTTGTAAAATAAATCAATTATCAATAAATGGACATCAAAGAAACAGTAATGAGACAGATATAGAATGAGCTGTAATGACAATTATTTATTTAACAAATAACGGATAACGGTAGACAGGCGATGTAAAGTCAGTATGGATATACTTTTAATTAAACTCTGAAACGGAAAACCATAGACATACGTTGTTCTATTATTTTCAACATCCACAATGAACAGGAGGTAGACCAAAGAAACTACTGCAGGAGTTCGCATTCGGAGTTGAAATACAGTACTATCTAAAAAGAGTATTTGCTAGGCTGGAAAAACAATGAAAAGTACGATCAGAAGACAAGTTAAAATAAATTCATGATAATGGTTTCCAGCAGACGGACGAAGGCACTGTGTAGGTTGTGTATTTCGGAGCAGGATCACCAGCAATGAGAAACGCAATAATACAACAAGTAGCATAGTATGTACAAAATATGGCATGCATTGGAGGAATATTCTACTATCAATTTGAAAGCTCTCTGAATTAATGTCTGATAATATATGCACACATCATCGAGACGTGCAGGTGGAGTACTTTTCTCATTGAATCTGAGACATCAACTGTAGAAGCAGCAAGAGAGCAGAATATTGGGATCGATTCAAATGCGGTGCCAGAGAAGAATGATGAAGAACGAATGGGCGGATAGAGTGACTAACGGCTAAGGTCTATGAAGAATGAGAGAGCGTGGAAAAGGGAATGGGATAAACTCATTGGACATATTTTGAGGCAGGATAGCTTGCTTAAGGCAGTTGTGGTCGGCAATATGAACGGTAAGAACTACAGGGGGAAACTTCGGATGCGTAACATGAAACAGGTAATGGAAGGTATGAAAGCGAAGAAATATGAACGTATGAAGAGATTAACTGATAGTAGAGTCGATTTGAGAGCTGTGTATAGCCATTCTTAAGATTGATGACCACTGATGGTGATGATGACAGGATAATCTTCACGGTGAGTGTCAAGACAAGACAAATATTTCCTTCAGCACGTCCAACAGTCAGGAGCAATACGTAACGAAAGATTAGATCCTTAAAAGGATTTATTTTAAGTGTTACCGAGGGCGTTGCTTTAATAGGTTTTTAAATTACTTTCATATGTGGACACCTGCTTTGCTACAGACTTAGTACCGACAGACAACAACCCACCTCGGGTATATATAATTTTCGAAACGAAATTTATTTCAGTTTTATTTCACTTCACGTTGAATTCTCCCACAAGTTGTTTTCGCTCAGATTGTATTGCCTTAAGTGTCCTTTAGATACTGAAATATTAATATGAAAATGAACATCAACTTAAAAGCGCCAATTCGTCTCTATGAAAATGTAAATAATTGTGCAATTCATTCAATCGTTCATTGCCAATTATTCAATTCATATTGATATTGAGCATGCTGCAAAAATGTTTTCCTATGTAATCACAAATTTGATAATTACTAAGAAATTTGAAAAAGACGAAACGAAGAGCAATGACAGTAGTAAATTAGAAAATCAGTTAATTACCAGAGGAGAACATCAAGACTTTTCACCATGCCACACTACTGCCTCAAACATGTCACGCATCAGTACAAGTGACATATACCTGATCCATTTTCAAAAATTATAGTTCAATGTAAAATAACTACTTGCCGGCACTGCAAAATGCTGACTGTTTTGAGGAGGAAAAGTAAAAATGCATTCTATCTAAGCCTAACTGTTCTAAAGAAAGCACTGAATTTACTCCATGGTGATAGACGAGACAAGCCTTCACAGCAACAACACTCGGTGCAGCGGTTTATATTTAAGCCTAACTTTAAGGGAAAAAAGACCATAGTTTCAAAATAAAAAAGAACGCAAAAATCAAATAAAAAAATATTCTTTTTTAAATAGAACTATTTTTGATTGGAACCAGCTGCCTGGGGTTTTTTTTGAGCCCTTTCCATCCAATTTTAGAAGTTTTAAGTATAAATGTAAAGCAGCCACTGGGTGATAAACTTCTTTGTAGTTACTAAAATATTGTTTGTATGTGATTTGGACGGCATTTTGTAAGTGATGTGAAAGTTTGTTTGCATGTAATGTAGAAGTGTCATTGTATTTAAGAATATTTTGTCTCTTGTCTGTTTTTCTAGTGCGTGTATGAATGGATTTTTCGTTGTAAGAGTGATCATTGACCAAACTTGACCGTTGCCACCAGGAAAATCGCCAAATTTCAATGTAGTTCTTAAATAATAAATAATAGTAGTTCATATAGGATTGTCAATTTTTTTCTTTATGAAACTGCCCATTGGTTGTTCACTTTGAATTTATTGGTGTAACGTTTTAGCAACTTCAATTAGCAATTTTCTTTGTTTCTATTTTTGTAGAATCGACATCTTTTAATGAAAAAAAATATTATGTTGAATATTCTATAAAGCTACGCACACACACACACACATATATGTAAATATATATATATATATATATATATATATATATATATATATATACATATATATATATATATATTTATGAATGTGTATATATATATATATATATATATATACACATTCATAAATATATACCGGAAACAGTATATATATATATATATATACATTCATAAATATATACCTGAAACAGTATATGGACCAAATGGACTTAATTAAATACATTAAATTAATTCTAGATAATTTTTAAAAATAAATATTTTCTGCTGGGAACACGTTTAAGTGTACAGTCCACATTACGAAATGGCAATGACATTCATGATCCATATTACAATTCAATGATTTATGAATGATAGTTACCTATGAAACGAAGAAACAAAATGAGAGGCAATATAAGCGTTCACTTTAGTCTGTCTGTCTCCATAAGCATTTGAGAAACCACCTTTCATTGTCTGATTCAATTTCTCTCCCCTGTTTTATTTGTGTACCCACGCATGACTTCAAATGTCATTTTGATTACGTAGTAAGAGGTTTTCTGGGGAAATTGTTTTTCTGCTTTCATTTTCCATTGCACTTGCTCTCCTTTTCATCTTGGCAAACTTGACGCACTCGCTCTCATCTCCTCAAACTCGATCGAGGGGTGGGACGAATTTTCCGTTTAAATAAACAAGACGTTACGAAATAAATGATAGAAAATTAAACATGCGCACATTATTGTTTCATAAATAACTTAATTGCACGAAGTTTAAATATGCCGAGGCCAGGTTGGTGGACGCAAAACGATGAACTGTCATGAAGGCAAATGGAAACATCGAAGACTTAATACCACTTTAAAGTTTTAAGAAGTCGTCCTTTTTCCAAAGGATAAAGGCGAAGTTGACGAGCTTCTCGTAATCGAATCAAGTGAAACTTGGAGTAATAAAAGTTTTCATTCAATGCCTTCTCCTTTGACCCATATATGCAACAAAAAACAATGATGTGCATAGAAAGCCATTAGCTATCTAGGTCTCCGCGTATAATATAGACATTTAAAATTTTATTTCGATGTTTTGCTTCAACTGAACGATATTCGAATCCTAAAGGACAGGTTATTGCCACTTCGTGATGCCTGTCATCATTTAATGAATTCCTCTCAACATATACTTTAGACAAAAATAGATAATCAGCATTTACTAAAAATATTTCCATGGCGAAATACAAAAAATTTAAAATTGCACGTTCAAATTACTAATTTTAGATAATCAGTAAAATGAAAACACTTAGTAGACTTCTTCTAGCTAGGCAAATAGCCGTAAAATTCACTAAAAAAAACTTGAGAATAACAGTTCTAACATCAAAATTTTTTTATGTTTCTTCGTGAGGTTTTGGTGCATGTTTTGAGCGCAGCTGTTTTCGTCGCGTTCTTGGAGTAGATCAACAGGTGGGTTGATGGGAAAACAAATTTGGCGGAGGTGGAAACTCTAAGATTACAGGAAAACTTGGTACTAAACATAAAGGCACGGGAGTTGAGCAAATGGGAATGAGAAATGATTGATAAGTGCGAGAGGTGCGTGAGAGTTATACGGAAGATTAATATCACTAATTAGTAGTTTATTCCTTATCCCATTACTCGAAGCGCATATCCATCAATACAATGTTGGAGAAAATAAGAAGTTGTTTTTAAGAAACATTATGCTACTTTATATGTAAAACCAAGAAGAATGGTACTCAATTACAATACTTTTTTTAACACATTGACCATGATACTGGCCTGAGGTAAAGCAATGGACGTTTGAAAATTCATTTATTCACCTTCATGTTCAAATATTTTTTATTTAGAAAGACTACTCGGTATTAATTTACTTTACATGGTTATTTACATGAATGCGTACCATTACATGCGTGGATTTCACCAAGTAAGGAATATGATGCTTCCAAGAAACTGCGGTAGATGCCGCGACAGTAACTTTTTGACGGAATCATCACGCTAATAAGCATTACACTGCAACAATTCAATGTGTAAAAATCATGGCCAAGGCGAATGATTTTTACACTCTGAAATTGTTGCATTGGAATACGATGGCGTTTCAGTAACTCTGCCACGATACTCCCGGCATCGGGTCGAAAGAATGCAGTGAAATTAACATTGCCATCCACCTTGAATATCAATTACAATTAGCAAAGGATGATGGAAATAAAATAGTTCGTTTCGGCTGAGGTGCGATAGCTTTCGACTGATGATGCGTCAATCCGTTACCGTTCGGTGATGACTGTTGACAGCCATCGTGACGTCATATTTCGTGACGCCACCTGCCCCTCCTCAGGTGCCTCAGTTCTCAAAAAGGTATTTCACGGCAACCAAGTAGAAAATTTAAATGGAAATAAAACCTAACCTTAATTTAAAACTTAACTGGAAATAGTTATTAAAACATATAAGGATGACCAAACCGAATGTTAATTTCACATTAAATAAAAAAAGGCACCAACAAATTCCTTAGTTTCATACTGTGATTGCGAATTAAATGACCCACAAATGATTTTGAGATCAGTAAAATTCAATAAACATTAAATGCGTGTGCACACATATGGAATTAGAGATTCCTAACCTACTTAAAACAATAAAACATAGATTCTACAGGATTAAATATTTAACACTAAATAATAGCCTGAGATACATACATTTCTTAAATGAGTAGAAACTTTCACAGCAAATTATTTATTCGATCACCAAACAAGGTCGGATAGTCCCTAAGCCACGACGGCTAAAAGATGCGACGTTCTTAAACGTGACAGCGAAACGACAAGTGATGTACTTACCTGAATATTGTTACAAAGTAATATGACTTACCAAGAGAAGCGCGCGATACGCAAAAACGTTCGCTATTGCTCGTGGGATTACACGCCGAAACGCGAGAACGGCGCTTCGTTCCACAGGTTTGAGTTTGGCGCGGACCACGTGCTTGCAGCTGGCGAATCACTTAATCCAGGTACGGCGGAGAGAGCTTCCCAGAAGAGTGAGTAGTCGCGTGGAGGTCACACAGCGCAGACACACTTCCGAGTGAGTCAGACGGCCGGCGAGGGATTTGCCACACGCGTCACGAACTGTAAATTTTTTTTGCTTTGCGTAAACAACAGGACATGCGTGCGCAATACCACAATTATTCACACCGATATTCTAACACCTAGCTAATTGTATTATTCACTGGTGAAAACTAACCAAAGACACTGCAAATGTTTACTCTCACGAAGAGTTCCGCAAAGATATTCCTCTAGCGCTATGACACATCCGCCGCGCAATCTACGACTACAAATTCCACTAAGCACATTAACTATAAACTAGGAGACAAATACACCTAACTCACGATTAAAACTAACGACTTATACGATTGAAAACTATGCTATGATAAAAAAATCAAAACACTTCAGATTATTCGTCCACTTTTGGTTCACTACCTAACTATAATCCACGAAATATAAGGAGATTAACACGCACTAAGAGAACGTCATCTTCCTCGCAGGCAACCTTCCTTTGCCCCCCCCTGCAGTCCTCGTCACCCACTCGAGATAACACGCACGCGTCCTACCGTCTCCCCATTCGGATACGAACTGAAAAACTCGAAAGCGGCGGCGTTACCTCCGCAGATGCATCCGGACCCCCTTCGCGCTTCCCCTCAACGCTTTTCCCCGCCGCCTCACCCCTGCCACCATTCCCCTCTTCCACCGCTTCCCCTCCCCAATGCACGACCAATGACGACCCCCCGCGGCCCGTGATACCCCTCCCTACAGGAAAACCCATACCTGGGACCGGCGCAAAACACACACCCAAACCCACACCACCGAAGTGGTTAGCGGGCGACCGTTGGGACGAAGTGCATTTTTCTGGGGGAGGGAGAGAGAGAGAGAGTGTCAGGGTCGGATATGGGGGTAGGAAAGGTGAAAGGGGGTGCCTCTCGCGAGGGTATTACTATGGATAAGGGGGAGTCGAGGAAGAGGATGTGCTAGAAAGGATGCGGGGCCCGTTGGGTTTGGGTGAGAGGGTTGAAGCGGGTCGGGGAGGGGGAGGAGTCGGAGAGTGAGGACGGGAATGGAGGGAGCACGGGTTCTTTGGAGAGGGGTAGGGGGTGTGGGCCGAGGATTACCTTCCTTTCGCGGACGGAATCGCCCCTGAGAGTGGGAAAAGTCGGTGGTATCGCGACCCACGAGGGAGTCGTGCGACTTTTAAACAACGACCTGATCGGAGTTTTCGCCAACCGACGGTCTCGTTGTCCACCTTAGGAACCGCGAGAGGATGAAAGGGGCGTGGGTCGTCTCGGATCATTTCCTGTGGGACACCGTCCCCCACTTGGACGTCTCCGGAGGAAAATTCACACGGCTCCCTTACCTAGCGTTAGTAGATTCACCTACTTCCACTCTTCCGTGATGAATAATTCGATCTAATTTAAGAGGAGGAATGGGAGGTATCCATCCCACATCCGTCTAAATAGCGAAAGGTTTAATGACTATAGGAAATTAACGATTTACGGAGTAGAAAAGTTCCAAAAAAGGTGAAGAGTCAGGCGTGATGTTGTGGAATCGAGACATAATAAAAACTTCGTTGCAATTTTCCACAGTTAAAACTTTATTTCCGACCATGGTTTCGATACACTGCATCATCATCAGGTCCCGACCATGGTTTCGATACACTGTATCATCATCAGGACCTGATGATGATGCAGTGTATCGAAACCATGGTCGGAAATAAAGTTTTAACTGTGGAAAATTGCAACGAAGTTTTTATTAGAAAAGTTCCAGATTGTCTCGAATTGAGTTAGAATTGCTGCGACTTTGACGGCCGTAACTCCGCGTGGGAAATCGAATTCATCCACATCCACAGTAATTGGATTACGGCTCTATGACTCTTTTGCATAGTAATGCTTTTATATTACCTACACATGAAAAGGCTGCGTTTAAAGAGTTTATAGCAGGTGGAATTGACGTGAATATTCGTCTACTTCATATTCTCTTTCTGTGTCTAATATCCCTATCCTATTCCTGCCCTTCCCTCGTTGAACCTAGCATTTTCCCCTCTATCACATTTTTCAACATCCCACTGCTAGTTAATATGCTTTGGATCCAGTTTTCCTGCCCCCTTATGATTTCTCCCAGCAGTCTCCTATCCTCCCCATGCATACTTGCTCGTTTGTTTTCCTTTCTGTCCACTTCACTATCTCCATCCTTCCCCACACCCACTCCACACCCAAAATCTCCATTCTATTATCATTTACTTCAACGACCATATTTCCCCGCCGCAACAAACCAAGATCCATATAAAAGTTTTAGTCTTTTTTGACATCCTAATTCAATGCCCTTACTGTCAATTACCTCCTCCTTGTGAAAGCTTCCTTGCCTAATGAAATTCTTCTTATGCCCAAATTTCTTTGACTATATTCTTTCAGAAATCTTACGAGATGGGTGAACTGTTTAAACTACTGTTAATATTAAATTAGGAGTCTATGAACTCCTATTTTATTTTTTAATTTATTTTTTCTTCTTACTCAAAAACGGCAAAGCATTCATTTCATTTACATTGAAACTCATCTCATTCCTGTCACACTGACTTTTAAATGCACTCTCAACAATTTTTGCAACCCTTTGACTGACTGACAAACTAAAACTTGATCATATGCAAAACGAACTGATTTGATGAACTCTCCACAACAATAATTAATGCAAATGAAAAAACTTATGAAGATTAAAAAATATGATTATCTAATCAAATCCATCAAAATAAAGAAACAAATGATCAAATTTTAATTACTAGGATATTCACATCAAATAATTTATCAAATTAGTTTGTAACTCATTATTCAAGACGAATCCATAATTGTGAACTATAAATCGATTATAAGAAACTAGAAGTGAATATTTCTAATTTGGGTCGTTTCTCTTCAAATTAAAAAATAACTGAGCGATGTTTAGTTTGAATTTATTAAATCAATTCTATTGTTTCAGGCTTCACTTCGTGGAAGTATTTAATATCCATTACTAAAAAAGAAAGAAAGACTCGTACTTTTCCACAGATTTTTAAATCTGTGGAAAAGTACGAGTCTTTCTTTCTTTTTTAGTGATGGTTATTAAATCAACGTTAGCAATTAATGAATTTTGTATTCATCTCCATATTTTAAGTTTTACCGAAGAATAATTGTTTCAGAGATGCGAGGGACTCATTTAATGATTAATATTATGGGCTTTAACTATATGCTAATATTTGAGAAGTCGTAATTTAAGTGAGCGGGTCAATTTTGATTGTATCTCAATCAGATCTTATTGCTTCAAAATTTACGAATCGACCTAGTGAGAACAAAACAAAGTTATGTGTACCTGAGATAAATTAGTTTCCCAGCCTCACTCTTATTTTAAACCTAAGACGGCAATGTAATTGGTCGAAGTGGTAATCGTCCAGTAACAACATTTGCGTGAATTTCATATCGTAATAAATCCGATCCAGCCGGTGTAAATCAAGAGCCTCTCGTGTCCCCGCTCTCCGACACAGAGGCGATCGTGGGAAAGCATTAAGACAAAGGGAGAGGGAGAAGATGAATAAAAAACCTCTCTCCAAGGGAAAGATCCGATTTACACACACTCGCACGCACAAGGGCTCTCAGATACGCACTCGAAAGCTCAACACGCATATCGTACGCGCACACACACATACGATATCCTCCTCTCCGCCACCGTAGTCTCGGAGTAACGGCTCCTGGCGTGGAATGGGATCGGAGGAGGGAAGGGAATGGTCGGAGGGCGATCTGCTCAAAGGGAGGGAGCGAAGAGGACGGGGAGACGAAGTGTGAATGGAGGGTTGGCTGGGGGAAAAAAGGCGGGAAAAGTGGAGGGTTGGCAAGGGACAGGACGCGATCCGAAGGGAGGGGGAGGTTAGGGGTGTGAGTTAGGGAAGAGATGAAGAAGGGCGTAGCGGGAGAAGAGCATACTTGAGGTGAGTATAAGACAGGGACGGAGAAATGGGAGGGGTGGGAAAGTGGAGTGAAAAGTGAGGGATTACGAGAGCGGATGAGGGGTTGGTGGGAAAATCAGGTGGGACAAAAATTTAGGAGTGAGAGGTGCGGAAGGGAAAAAAATGAAAGCGAATTCTGCGTACGGGCTAACAGGTAACTAAGGAATCAAGGAGGGAACTTAGCGCAACCACCACTATTATCAATCCGTCTAATGTCAAGTATGGGGGAAATAGGGAAGTATTGAAATAGAAGTAGAAAATAAAAGGTTCTGTAAAGGGAATAGTAAAAGGCATGAGGTGTTTACGAGTTAGTAATCGTATGCTGTTCAGAAATATGCCAATGGCCCACAAAAGGTGTAATAGTCATGGGAAACTTCAACCTTAAGAAACGCCAGACCACCTGTAATAAAAGCATGTACGGCGTGCCACCATTCAGGACGTGTACGGTGGTAAAATCTGTGAAATATTATAAGGCGTTAGCAGGTTAAAAAAAATTGGGCTGCACAAAATTCTTCCGGAACCACATTAAAACACACACAACACAAAAAATCATCAAATGCTGTGCCTTTTTAAACGTGTCTGTTTTAGTGAAATTGCCTCGGGAGAAATTCCCACACCAATGTACTCTTACCTATGTAATGAGAAATGTACGTAACGAACGAGCTATGCAAGCACTGATGGATATGAATTATTAACGGAAATAGAATTAAAAATATTGCTTAAGCAATGGAAACATTTTACTAATTACTATGCAAAATAGTTCAAATTGAATTCAAAATCTTGCTATCTAGTATTTAACTATCTGGGGCTAAAAATATTTTTATGGAAGCAAAATGACACGATGCGGGTTCATTAATTTATGGCATGATAAATCTATATAGCCTTCAAATCCTCTAAAAGTACTAAATCAAAAATAATACTTATTGACAAATAATTAATCCAGGTTCTGAAATAGAGATTTTTGCCAATTTTCGCCAATTATTACTGACATATATTGCCAATTGACATTGTCATTTCCAATGGCAATCTTCATTAAACATTTTGATATTTAATACTTTGATAATATGTAATTTTCATCTCTTCCTAATAAAATTGCTACTTCTTCCTCATCTATTATTAGAAACATCATTTTTTATTATACTTTAAGAACCCCCTTGAAGCATGATCGATGTTAACTTACATTTGATTCTCTCCATTTTAAATATAAAAAGGGTCAAGACCAAGAAGGATGGGAATCGATTTCAGATCCAGGTACCGAATATTATTGCCTCGAACTACCCGTGACTTCCCGGAGGGCCACTCCGATCCCATAGATAATCTCATCCGCATCTAAATTTATGATTACCTTGCAAGCCACCTGACGGTGAATATGCGTTGCAGCATCATTGGAAAGGAATGGGGACTGCGAAAGGGACCTCAGAAATTCTATCAGAATTGAAGAAAATTAAGTCATTGCTCTAGTATCTTACGTGGAAAAAGTGGTCCCTAACCGTGTCCCTTCGATCCTGAATATCCTGCGGCTATACGTTCCCATCACCTCTAATCTTCCTTTCTCAGTCACAAACCGACGCCCACGTTGGTATAAATAGAATACCTGACGACATTTATATGTTTTTATGGCACTGCGCAATGATTTTATGAAGAGATCTCCGTGTTCTTGCATTTGAAAAGAAATAAACGCCTCCGACCAGGGGGTAAGTCACCATCTCACACGTCGACCGACCCACGGGGAAAGACCGAGGGGGAAGGAGGAGATCGAGAGGAGGGCGTGAGAAGGGAGAGCAAGGACGGAAGGATAGGAGGCCCAACGGGAGTACGGATGGAGGTGACGGGGGGGGGGGAGAGGTAACGGAAGAAGGTACCCAGTGAGAAAGTGAGAAAATGGAGAGGGCCGGCAGGGGTGGGGGGCGATGGGAAATGAAGGGGGGGAATGGAAGAATGGGGGTAGGTTACCGAACGGAGAGGTAGACTTGCAGGAGGGGGCAGGGGGGAAGGGAACGGGTGAGAGTCGTGGGATGGGGAAGGGAGGAAGAGACTGGCGGGGTTTGGGGATGGAAGGGGAGGGGTGCACGGGAGTTTGAGGAGGGGTGAAATTCGAGGCGGCGACTATGGTTGGGGGGGGGGATTTGAAATTTCTCTTCGGGATTCGAACTTTCGAACTCGTCCCGACTCGACTTCGGTTGGCGACGACTCTTCGTTGAGTGGAGGATGTGCAGTTGCAGGGGAAGGGGATGATGAGAGAGGAGTGCGTATGGGGGGGAGGGGAACGGCGGGATGACTGTTGAGGTTGGCGGGAGTGAGGGTACGCAGGGCCGGGAAAGAAATAAAACGGCTTTCGCAGAGGAGGGCCGTGCGGTAGATCTGTGTGATTTAGTATCACCGAGGCGTCGACGGTGTCAGTTACGCGCTGTTAATATCACATTTCAACACCCACGCGCCGGATTTAAGGCCGTCAGATTTGACTTTTTCAAGCACTACGACGATTAACAGAAGAGCCCTCCCAGTCGTATCTGTGCTTCCAATATCGATTTGTATTTTGATTAAAACGATACAATCATAAACACATATACATCACACACCATGAGACATCATCCTCACGACAGGGGATGTTAAGACACCAAACCTTAAGTATAAAAGTAGGGTGAATATTGAAGAGCACGTAACGTGAATTTATGTTAGCAACGAGGTCTTCCTGTGAAAAGTAATTTAACCTCTCTTTATCCTGAGTATCTTGACACTTTTATATCGGCATTCACTATTCCAAACTGAATATCGTTCAATATAAATATACATCTTCGCAACGCATTAATAATTTTGTCTAGCAGTCGATATATTGGTACATCCCATAGCTCTAACTTACGAGCTCACACAGTACTGACCTCCGCAACTTCGCAGCATCAACAAGCCTTAACCGCCAATTGGTGTGCGCACATACAGATTGTATTGCATGTGTATATTCATATGCACATATATATATATATATATATATATATATATATATATATATATATATATATATATACACACACACACTAGTGGGCGGTCAACACACATACCTAAATTCTGAGAAAAGAGAGAACGCACGGTGAATTTTTAACGGAGATTATAGCTTCTGTACTTTAAAATGCTTCCAACTTTCCACACAAAAATGTCCATCTTTAGACTAGAAAAATATCAAGGAGGGTGACTTTTTAAATTGTACTTTTCCAATTCTAGTGATAAGAAGATGACTGACACTGGTTCCAGTGTATACACAGGGGTGGGAGAAAAGAGGGGAAAACATTCCTCCCTAATAATCTTCGAACGAAATTCCACAACCATAACATCAGGTTTCATTTTATATCAATTTCCCATTTGTTATATTTATATATAAATATTTATACGTGTTTATATACATATATATATTACACATTTTTCCATTGAAATATAAGTATTGCTCTTTTATTTTCTTTGGTTTAAACATTGGTGGGAGAAGGGACTATGGGTCTCAACCCCGCCCAATTAAGTCGACAAATAAATAAAATAAATAAGCATCTGTTAACTACTATAGTGTGGGGTATCAGGTTTTGTTAATTGAGTGAAAGTATTCAGAAGAGAAAATGAGGTAAAGGTAGTAAGAAATACGAGAATAAAAAGACGAACTGGATGGATTGTATGTACCTCGAAACATTTTCGAATTGTTCAGAACATAATGAAAGAAAAACCCTGCCAGGAAGGTCCCTTACGTAGGCCAAGTGAAGACGGGTGTCGGACGGAGGAAGCAGTGAGAGCGTAGCAGTTATAATTGAAAAGGAGGAAATGGCTGTGATCAACGAAAATTCAATTTACGTGCTGAATTATAGAAAATATAGACTAAATCGCCAATTTTTATTATGAAAAATACAGATTAGCACATCTACTAATAGCAATAAACTCCAAGAAACTGCGGGAGAAACCGAAACAGTATTTTTACGTACTTGAGCTAATTAAGCCATCGAGGTATCCTCTTAAACTCTGAAATAGCATTAATATTAAAAATTTTACTCACACTTGCAAAGAGAGAGACAAGCAATAATCTTTTCTCCGATATCTCAGGAACCGAACCTGTTCAAGATGTGATTTTGGAGTTATTCTGGAAACTACCAGCTATATAGGTGATTTTCCAGATGAAACGGTTTCCCCCCCGGCACTAATATGTCAATTTCACAATCCGCAGAGCTTAATACGAAATGAGTCAAATATTATACCATTAAAGCAACCTCTATTTTGCCGATTTTGGTTCTCACACATTAACGCCACCCATTTCTGTCTTGTTTTAATATTTGACCAGATAGCCCAATAGTAATAGACCAATTGAAGATCATTTCAGAAACGTTTCGCGAAGCTGTTGAGACTCCAAGTTCATGTAACTATAGTTTAGCCATTAACATGGAGTACACTATGCATATGAACTTCATGCAATAGACGATAAAGTTTTTTTAACAACAGTCATAATGACCCATTTCTAGAAATAAACACTTATCATAATATTGAATTGATGAAGCGAATATTGCGTTGTTAGTGTTTTTTCACAAGCAGCGTCGTTCCCCCCACGCAGTTGTGACTCGGGGAGATTTTAACGGTCGATTCGCCGACAAAAGAATCAGACCACCCCTTGGGACGCGCAGATACTTGACAGTAATGGGCGTCTCGCGTCCCTTAAGCGTCATCGACTTTCGACGAGAAAAAATAAAGGGATGAGAAATTCAAACATCACATAATGTTGTGGGCAAGTCGACGGTGAGATCATCACTGCATCTTTAACAAAACGAAGGAATACTCAAGCTTCCGGCAGCAATGTCAACTCATAAATTATGATGCCACTCGAAAGAGGAGCATACCTGGAGCTGTTGAGAAGGTTTCACATCGCATAGGAGAAAGTTGTAGAAGAGAGTACCACCGCAGAAATGACGAGAATACGGCTGCTTTCAACACTATTCCACTATTCAAAACCCAAATATATAATTTGGCCAATATAATCACCGTTTGATAAAGATTTCCTTCTCCCAAATATTTCTGAAAAGTCTTAGAGATAGACGTGCAGCAAGCTAAACGGCATTTGGGGTTAGAGGTTGTGGCTTTCGTCATAATTTCTGGGAAGTAAAATCCACCTACAGTTTCATACTGTGGCCAAATAAAGATAACGTCTGAGCGACGCGATTGCCGGCTTCTACCGTCAACGATCTTTATGCAAAATGCCCCATTTTTACAAATGATCCCCGCTAGATTTACTAGTCACAAATCTTGCTAAATAAGTAGCGGAGAAATGTACCGTCAATCGGGCACAAAAGTTTACACATAGCGTAAAACAGAACCACCACAGTTGTTTTCCCGGGCGAGAAAGTGCATATTCATCTTGTGAACTCGGACTAGGCGGCGAGGACTATAAATAAAGAACGAGAATCTGTCACTCTTTCGCACTCAAAGAATCATTTCCCTTTAGAAGAGAGGGAGAGAGTATATTTACGTTGCTCCATCGATTGCCATGCACAGAGTGACATTATATTCTCTTCAAATCGTCTGCAGTTATTAGTACAAACGTCGTTTCCGCACGTGTTTCGTGCTTGCTGTCACATCCCAGCACGCCTGACGACATGTGTGTCGGAGTGGCGGTAGGTAGGGGTGAATTAAGTCAATGTCGACGGCAGAATCCACCCAGCGGGGAGGGAAGAGGAGAGTTAAAAATCCCTTTGAAGGGTTTAAAGGAGGGGACCTGCTAAAGATACATTTTAAAATCCTTTAAATCCTATTATGCTTCAAGGTTGCGAAGAGATGCCCAAACAAAGAGGAAAAATTACGAAAGATTTGACTGTACTAGGATGTTTACGTTCCAACACCAACACATGAAGAATAATGTAGGAATAGAAAAATGTATCTAAATAATTTATCTGCTGTGATATGGAACACAAAAACATAACAGCCACGATGCAAGAATTTTGCAAATCAAAATTTGAGATTCTGAAATAATTAAGATAACAGTTGTCAAGAAACAGTTTGGCTCCATGTATTTTCAAAGCAAATTAAGTAATTAACGTTTAATCTTCACTCTTTGCTGTTAGAGAATTGAGGAACTTGATACGATAATACAAGAGTGATTTAGGTATATTTAAAAAATTAATGAATGTGACCCTCATGGAAAACGATATAAGGAAGCTATCATGAAGACAAATAGACAGTGCTTCATACTTTTTGACGTAAAGGTTACCTTCACCTCTTGGCAATTTTGTAATAAGAGACATAATGAAGGATAATTTGTTACGTGTCAAGGATGTACATGAAACGGACATAATCAGACTATGTACATTTCTTTGAACCTTGGACATGCTGGTTTGGTTTCAAGATATCCAAACCAGCATGAGCAGTTTTATAGACAGTTGGAACGCTACAGCTCCGCCCATCCAAGGAAAACCGTTGGCTCAAGTTGTGTAAATTCATGGTGTTGACCCAGCTGTCAGACTTCCGTAAGATTCTTTTCCGAATACAGCGTTCCTTGCCCGAGGATGTTTTCCCAATACCTCTCGTTATCAGTAACGCCTAACAATAGGCGGTATTTAAAAAAAAAACGGCAGAGTTCTCCTAGCATCATCGTTATATTTTTTCAACTGATAAAAGATCTCGAGAATTTTTGTTTCCAAATTCTTCTGATATAGGAGTTGAAACAGAACAAGTTTGGAACCATTCTCAAACAAAAAACTTAAAAAGCATTCAGCATAAATACTGCATTTTATTGATGAAAAATTACTTCTATTGTTTATTCGCTCACCATTACGACTGAGCGTCCCTGAAATTATTAACTCAACGTTTTGCTGAAAGCCCGTAAAACGGGCTAGAAAATAGGAGCCAATGCATCCGCCTACGAAATACTGCTTGCCACAGGAACCCACGACACTGCTTTCTTACCACTCATACCTGTACGTACAATATTATCATAATGTCAAGTAAAAAACTTACAAATTTGAACTCAAAATTATACGTATGTAAATTAGATATCACGAAGGCTTCATGGATCAACTTCAGTTCCTCCCCACCAGGAATATTGACTGATGACACATGAATTATCGAATAAGATAGTACCAATATTTAAAATGTTAGTTATATGTAGCAACAAATTTACAACTTTTAATTTCTTTCTCGATTCAATGTCGAAAACTCAGTATCTCAAAGACCTTGCGATCACTTGAAAAAAAATTTAAAAAATCGCACGCTCAAAAATTTTAGCAGAAAAAATGTAACATTAGCAGCCAATTGAAGGGGTTTCGCATCCCACTGGTGGACGCCAGAGGTTGCCAGGGCCAGTTCCGTTAGGGGTGCGTACACGAAACGTACATGGAATAGGGGGGAGGGTGTCCCCCTCGATGCCCGTTTCCCGCCCTTCACCTACCGGAGCAGATGTTCTTTCGCCTCCCCAAGCAGCAAACCCCTGCCAACCCTCCTTAACCCCTCCCCTCATGTAACCGCCAGCGTGCCCCCTCCCTGCCCTCTCCTTCCCTGCCCTACCCATGGCATAGCCCCCCCGCGATCCTGCCTCCCTCCATTCCCGCTGCCCCCTTCACACTCGATCCCAGACCCCCAGGTGTCACCCCACCCTCGCGCTCCCTCTCCCTACCCGTTAAGAGCAGCCGGCGGCGATCGAAATGCGGGCAGTCAGTCACGGCTCCGTGGTTTACTCGCGCGCGCCGCCGCCTCCACCCCCATTCCCTTCCCCTCCGACCTCCCCTGACTTCTCGGCTATTAAAGCGGCGCGTGGACTCGACACCCACCCCCACCCTTCCCGCCACAACACCCTCACCCCACATCCCAGTTCTTATCTATCTATAAAACTCCCTCACCTTCCTCACGTTCTCAGCTTTCCAAGTCCCCTCCCGCCCTCTCTCTCTCTCTGTCTACCCTCGCCCTCCGCACTTCCTTCCATTGAGTCCGTGGCAAAACCTTGCCCGTTTTCTGAGCGGGAAAATCTCTTGGCTTAATAGTTGCGGTTACGCGCACTTCCCGGGATTGGAACTGGATAAAATTTCGACCAAGGCAAGATGGAAGGGTGTGTGTTGGGAAGGAAGTGGTGTATGCATTTTTTTGTCCAATGATTTGCTTATTTGAAATAAATGGGATTGTTTAGCTTCAAAGGCGACATTAACCTGCGTATATTCGCCTGTAATTAGTTTCTTTTGATTTAAAGAGTTTGAAGAAGTTTGATTTAAATAGTGAGGGTTGCAGTATGACTTCAAGGATTCATTTAAGCATTTAATGTGCCTTCATTTCGGTATGCGTAAATCTCGTATTGTGATGTTTCAAAAAATTCCAATGAGTCACCATTGTTTCGCCATAAATATCCAGATATCTTGAATATGAAAAGACTTCTACGGAAGCTGTTAAGGACGCTATGAGTTCATTGTAGAGAATATGAAATTATGGTATACCTGTACATAAAAATGTAAGATACTTAGCTCTCAATAAAAAATAAACGTGGGTTTCCTCCCAGACGGGTTTCAAACTTCTAGGAGACCACATGTCAGGGGTAATCTTTACCGTCAAATGTTGAAAATATAAAATTGAGAACTTAGAGGAGTCTTTCGTTCCGACGAGTTAGGGTGCCTGAATTTTATTAAAAATATACATAGTTGTAGCATTTTTCTAGATGGGAATGCTACATGCAGCCACCAGTTTCCACTGGTCATGGGAGTCAACTAATCAGGGAAAAAGTGTTTATCCAATGAGGAACAGATGAAAAGGGACTATAGTAGAATATGAAAAGCACTTAACGCACATATAAATACTTTCCCACCGTTCAAGCAATAGTCTCGTGACTTAGTTCCTGTCCTGATCCCGTCTTGAGCAGAGGAAGAGAAAAGTGACTTAATAAATAATCGCCCTGCCTTATCTCCGCCATACGATATGTTGTTTGGATAGTCAAACGTCAATCTAATGTGCGCTTCGAATAACTCTTTGGATATCTATGCGGTTTGAATTTCAACTTGGTCTATCAGAAAATCTCGATTAGGAACATTTCATTCAATGAGATCGGGGAATTAGAATGAAAGAAACTGTGTGTTCGGTGCTGTGTATGCATCTGTCACGACACATGCTTCGGTCCAAGTCGCAAATTGGTTTATGACCAATAAGTCAAAATTCATGCTAACTCCTGAATTGAATATCATATTTTCATTGGATAAAATTTTTACTTATAAGCTTTCAGCTTATCCAAAATTTATTATGTTTTCTCCAAACCTGAACTGTGCTTTTACCAAACAAGAAATTATATTATTTATGGAATTTTAATTTGATGCAAAATAGCTGGAGAGGAGTACAAAGAAAATATACACACCAATAGATAAAAAGTACATAATTTTGTCCTGATTTGACCCTGCAAATACGAGTATGTTGTACCATACAACTAAGCTCCATAGGTGCCAGCAATTTTTTAATTTATTTTTTGTAAGCTTCTCCAGCTTTCGTAGTAATTTACTAGCTTATTTTCAACACAATAATTCTACCACTAAGGATATGCATGTATATTATATGGATCGTACACTACATGTGTTGCCATGCATGATTGCCGTGTCTACTAGGCGCGTAAAAATACTGATATCGGTACCTGTATTTCGATTGTTTAAATGAAAACACTCCGGAAAATGTTTAAATGTACTATTTAATACAGATTTAAATTATTTCTTAAATCAAATGAATGATTATTTTAATAAAATTTAAAGAATGCTCCGTAATATTCATTTTGATGTTGCATATAACGGAGGGCTGTCAAATTATACTATTATTATAAGTCAACTAAAAAGTATTTTGTTAGCATCATACGCATGATTATACATATATATATACATATATATGTATATAAATACACACACACACACATACATATACATGCATATATATATATATATATATATATATATTTCTTTGTGTCTCTATATTCTAAAAATCTACATGTGTTTTTATATATTTGTGCGTCGCCGAAGAGCGTTCCATTTCGAAGATATTTTATATATATATATATATATATATATATATATATATGTTACGTCTACGAAAGCATATATATAAACATATTACAGCAGAGAAACTCTCGCCTTACCCTGGTGTTAGAATTTCACACTCAGGAACAGCTTCGAACGAGATGATCTTTAAACTCACCAATCACACCATTCGCCAGGTTATCATCTGTATTTTTATCATTCAACTGCTTTTTCTACCACGTCTCTTAGGCCTCGTTAGGTTCCCAACCAAGCTTCTTTGTTTATAAATTACTCTCCCAAGACCGCTTTCAAGTAAATAAACGAATGAATGAAATAAACAAACTGATATAAAATTTTAAAAAAAATCGAATCCGGTCTCTGAACTCCCAACTTCTCCGAAGACACGTCCTCCGCGATTCCCATGAAATACTCGCAAACATGAATGCATACACAATTGCCCCCTCCTCCCCCCCGCACCTTCCTTCCCTCAACCCTTTCGCCCGACTTTCCCTTTCTCCGGACTGGCCGCCTCATTGCCTCCGTTCCTCGGCCGCCCGGAGAACAGCGACGCGCCCCCTCTAAATCAAATCGCGGCTCAACAACTGACAGCCGCCGCTTGAAGATAAACCGTTCTGAAAGCGCACGACTCTCGCGAAAACAATCTTCGGAAAACGCCTCCTATCAACATCAGTGTTGCTCAATTGAAGTTTGAAAAAATAAGGAAAGCTGCTGAGAAAAGTGCATGCAGGTGAATGCGGGGAAAAAACAGATTTCAAAAAATTACTTTTGAAAATAAAATAAAATAAACATTTAAAAATATTTCTGTGCCATATAAATTGAACGCAGAAGCAATCGGGGATTAAAAATGAATCGCAACTATAATAATTTAAGTAATCTAAGAAATGGAACCATTTTGTATCTAAAATGAAAGCATTTTTTCCTGGCGATCGAGTAAGCTCGATGCGTAACCTTGCAAGAATTTCACCACGAAGCCAGTGAGGTTACTTTCTGAATATAAAATTAAATACATGTAGCATTAAAAGTGATTTTGCGATACTTTTTGTAATTACAACACGTGTTTTCTTCTCATTTACGCAATCGAGAAAAATCTTTTATTCCTTACCAGCTCCATTTGGAATTGAACCAGTAACGTATCGTTATTAGTCAATTAAAAATTAGTGCTCTTGGACTACACCGTAGCTCTTGTCATATAATTGAAGAATTACATGCTTTATTGGAAAAATTTATTTTCATTTCATAATATATATCTTAGGCTAATGAGTATAAATAAATTGGTTACACTGAGATATAATATTCATATATTATGCAATATCGGTATATTTACATGCGTATAGCAACTCATATGATTCATGAATGAATCGATGAATTGTTTTGGGTATGATAAAGGAAGTTTATCGGAAGTTAAAGGTAAAGTTGATCCATTACTCCATTCACTAAATCGAGGTTGAATGTTATCTTATCAACTAAGTACCTTCAAATAAGTATGAATACACCATGAACATATTTACGATTTCTATCCGTAGCCTAGGTTTTAGGGAGTCAACTCTGGTATCTACCAATGATATCTATTATATGTGAGACTAGCGAGGTACTATTTAACATCTTCAATATTATAGGAACATCTATTGTGAATACGCAATTCCGTTAGGCGGTTAAATCATGGTTTTTATTGTTACTCAGCACTCCAATACAGGTTTTGACGTGTACGAGAATTCACTCTCAAGAAACTATTCGGTGATTCTGACTGATTTTGAAAATTTCACATGATCCCATGGTTTCTGGCATATAAACTGAGGGTAAGGGTCAACGTTTTTGAGTCCGCCGAGAGAAAATTCCGATACGTCGGAAAGTATGTCAAATCGTAATAAAAACCAAAATGTCTAAGCCTCCACCGTCCCAGTTCGTGAAACTCTAATTTTACTGTAAATTCGCTTGGGTCGTTCGTAAGAACATCACGGGTGCCTCGAGGGCATATTTTTTTGTCCAAAAAACGTCCATTTTGACCGGCAAAATTACTTTCGACAGAATTAAATCGAACCTGTAGCGGATTCGTGCCCGGAAAGCTATTTGCGCCCTCCTTGTAGCCCTTCTGGAACTAGCAATTTTACCCGTTTCTCCCACCTCCTCCCCCAATGACCCCAATCGTTTCCGCTTCTCGCCCATCGGGCCAAATGTCCGCGGACAGTGGGGATATCGACTTGGTCCACTAAAATTAGGAAATGATAGCGTGGGCGATCTCCGAAAATGGAGGGGCCGAATTCAGAAATAAAAAGGCACAGAAAAAAGGAGTTTCGTTTGAATAGCGCTTTACTTGAAGCAACTTGACGACAGTGGTAATTCCAACAAAGGATCATCTTTCAAAGGCAGAAAGTTTAAGTGGAAACATGAAAGTTTAATCCATTGATATGAAGAACGTTATACTTTAAGATGTCTGAAACCCATGGCATAATCATTTAATTAAATTATAAAAATTATGTAAAAAGCCCTCAAAGGAGGCCGAAAGCTAAAACAATCTAAAATATGAGAGTCCTTTTACGTGTTATCTATCTTATTTTTGTGGCCTATTGTGCTGTCCAAATGTTATATTACTCTCTTAAGGGCTTCTACATCATAGAGATACACACACACACACACAATTATATATACACGCACACACACATTCACACAGACACCTAATATTTGCGGCCCTTTCAAATGATATAATCGATATAACACGAACAATGAATGTAAGGAAAATTATACTTTTCGATATTTCACAAGAAAGAATAAAATAAACGGTCTAAATTGATTTAATAGCGGAAAATATGCAGAAAAATTTTACGGTCCTTTTAATGATTGTTACATAATTAGTCTGTTAATATCAGATGGATGACAATATTCATAGAAGCGAATAAAACAACATGAAAAGTATAAAAGGAATTGTTCACAAATTAAGAGAAAGCATGCAAATCCGTAATAAAGTACAGTTAAACAAGCTATTTCACGAGCTTTGCTGGGACCCGTTTTCACCATCATTCTAACCAACTGAGACACCCATGAAAACTTACCTTGCAAATACTGAACAGTCGCACTTGAATAGATTACTATAACGGTAAAGTCCAGATCTGTTTTAGAAAGATTTAGGTAAGCATAAGGAAAATTCAAGTCAAAACGAAATGGTTCCAATTATTTAAAAATAATTGTTTATTGATTTAAAATTATTAATTAACTAAATTACATTTCTTAAATACAGGGTGCGGCAATATAACTTCGATAGCGTTTTGCATTTGAAAAAAGGAAGTTATGTTGCCGCAATCTGTATGGGTGTAACTAAAGCCTACTGCGAAAATAGAATATACATAATTCTTACATGAGAAAATTTGAAAATAAACAAATACAAATCGGAGGTAACGGCGATAATTATTAATACACGTATTTTATCCACAAGAGATTTTAACATTAGATTAGAAAATATTTTCTAAACTAATGAACTGGAAATGAAGAAATTACTTTAAAACACTTCATTAAGCCCAAGTTATCTTCAAGCGTATTGTGCTTTTCAGTTAAGTTAAGCGTTGAATAACAGCTTTCAAAAATGTCAAATATAATAAACCATGCTACGCTAACCAATTTCTTCAGCACATTTGCAGTTATTTAACTTCGTTCCAGATTTAAATTATCGCGATTCCGACCCAATGCCACGCTTTAATGAGAACGTTGACTCGGCCAAGTGAAAGTAAATCACGCCCTTACACATGGAGCATTGGATAACATTACAGACCTGTCTCAACTATGGCCAAGGTATATGCATTGATATAAACTTGTACCGCCCGTAGTTATTTATACAGTGATTAGCGGAATATTCCAAGATAACCGGGCATAAAAGTGAACAGCGAAAATCCCTCACTTGAGAACAAGTGTGACGGATAAGTGGCCACGAAAAGTGATGGCTTCCCTGATATGGGGAATGATATTTATGTTTGTTTATCCTCCGCGAAGGAAATTCCGAAGATTATTCTGTGATTAATGGGATAAATGATTCATTCAAGCAAATGAGATCGTAACGTGAAACGCAAGAAAACGGCGAATCACTCTGGAAGTAGGTCCATGCTTCGGACGCTGCGCACTTTGCTTATCCTTTTCGGGATAAATGTCTACTGAAATTGAGAAAACGCATTCACGCTCTAAATCTTTACGCATTAGTCCAGTCTTGAAAAATGTTGAACAAGGAATATCGGGAACAATGTTGAGGCGTAGTGGAGAAACCGCCGAAGGTCACTTCGCGTTGACTTTTGGACACAGGAGACTCTCCTGGAAAAAATCTAACACTTTAAGCCTCACAATACTTGAGAGTCTCAGTGACAACAAAAATAAAAATATATGAGGTAGATGAACAAATTGCTTACTCCCGTAACTAGTTTTCAGGATAACACCGAAAAATGGAGTATGGAAGGAGACGAAACGCGCAAAAGTTTAAATTATAAGCGCTAGGGGAAGAAGACCGCCAAAAGGTTACATGATAAGAATGAACTAAGCAACTACTACAACAACTGCGCAGAATGAAATTATGAAAGTGAAGTTCTTTCCTGAAAACCTCAAAATTGGCGAAATAAAAAATAATTCAATCGCAAATATTAGCAGCTTAGTTAGTACATTTTTAATGTATCGTAGAAGAGCAGAAGTGAATTTAGTTTAATCCATACAAAGCCGTGTTTCACTTCCGAAATATAGCATTTGGAATGAAGTTATCAACGTCATGCATATGCTTGTCATGAATGCCACGTTTCCACGGGATCTGTGAGAACCAGACATTTTCTTGGCAAAGTGACATACAACTGCTCTTAAATATTAAACGACTGACGACAAATTAAAGTTTCAAATAGGCAAAAAGAAAGACTAAAAGGAAATTTTAATACTGAAATAATAATAATATATAATTGCCAAAACAATATGAAGATGTTGAAGCCATCTGGATTAAAATTTTGTCACGTTTAGTGGAGGATCCTCGATTTTGTTCGTCAGGATGACATACAGCTTTGCTTGCTGTCAATAGAAACCAATTTAAAGACCTTAAAAAGTCCCAGGTTTTACTTTGAAAAAATGATAAAAACGTTTTTGTGTGAAAGTTGCTGGTAACCAACCTTGAATAACTTACTTCCGAGACATTTACACCTCAAAAACCTCAATACCGTGCTATTTACGCGTTTTCGCGATGAATCGCGAAGAATTGCTTACAAAAAGCAATTTTATTTAAAGAACCAGCTTTTTAATGGAGAATCAAAGCCATTGACACACGTCTTTGACTCCCCCGTCACGAATTTGGTCATTAAACCACGGAAGAGGGGGAGGTACGACTTTTATGTCGTGAAATAAGGTATTTTCAAAATAAAGTCGTAAAAATTTGTCTTCATATAAAAATAACCCCCTCTAATTAAAAATCATTGTCGAGTTCTTAAAAAAATGATCATCCAAAATCTCATTCTTCAAAAATGTCTCATTTAATTCCTAAAAAATCCACAATATCTCTCTTACTTTCCGTCGTAAACCTCCATTTGATGTGGAAGATTAAGACTCGCAAAAACTCGAGCTGCTTCTCTGTAAGAAGTGGAAGCTATCATCTCAGTGAAATGAATAAGAGCGAGATTAGAGAAGTCGAGATATATAGTATTGTTGATATAGATGTGATAGTTACCACATAATCATTAATCATCAACGCCCATCGGGAAAGGGAAGTAAATATTATAAATGTATATGTTCCAACGGTTAGAAATAACAGTTTTGCCGGGGGCGATAAAATAGAAAATTTTCAGAATCCACTGATGGACTTCATGGGGGAATTCAGACCATTGCGCCTAATTGAACTTTTGCTTTACTCAGCAAAACACAATCCGCCGTTACAAGTTGAGGCGGCACTTTAATTCGTCTTCAATTATGGAGAAACTTTCGTCAAGGCGATTTGATAATTGAACAGCTTTTATAGGCATCCCACCATACCCGACCGAGACCTGTCGCTAAAGTACGTAATAAGAATCCGGAGGAATTGGATGAAATGCATACGAAGTCTCAGCCGTTAAATGAAAGGGTCATTCGAAAAACAATTCAGGAAACCATTTTTCACTTTCATGGGCTTAATAATGTAACGATCCCGGAATGCGACTCGTTACCTCCGCTGGAATTGGCTTTTAACAGGTCTTGTAACGATACTCCGAAACCAAACCGGAGATCGCAGCAACAACAAGTCCGCGAAACGTAATCGAAGAAAATGTAGGGTGAGTGAGAAAGAGAGGGGTGAGATAGTTTGTAAGTGCCCGTACTTATTTGAGGAGAGAAAAAGATTCCATCCTTAATAGCCACCGCCGATTTACTAATTGGGGTCGAAAGGGGAGGGATTGACTCGCTCTCGTTTCAATTCCTTATATTCGTTTTTTCCTCTGCCGACACGCCTCAACGATTCCACATTTTCCCACGGATCGATCAAGAGCACTTTCTTCAGACATTTCCCATTCCGGATAAGCGGACCTTCAGCGTGAGTAATATCTCCAGCCGCGCGAAACAGTAAAGCTTGCGTCTACAACACACTTTGCAGCTATAGTATGCATCACAGTGTCGATCCAGCAAGAAATTTGAGGCATTGCACGGAAATTATTTGGGATATATTTAGGATTAGAACTGCTCTATTATAAATATTGTTTCCCAGAATAATATAAATTTAGGTTATGGCACTATATATTAGGAGTATCGAGTTAAAATAACAATTTAGAATGCCATTTAGCGATAGTTTTCCCGACGTTGATGCGATGCGAAAAAATCGCCATACCAATAATCCAAGCAATGCGATATATCCGATTCCGTGTAACTGACACTTTGTATGTTCACCTAGGACAAACTTGGCTCAATGTTAAACCTATGCACGCACACATCGATTTACTTTTTACAAACTTCGACTTCGATGAGAGCGCAATGAGAATACCGTGAATCGGACGAACACCGTCCAACGAACAAAACAGAAAGAGAACGGGAGAGAATCCTCAACTAGGGTTTTACTGCCACAACAAGAGAGAGTGCAAAAATATGAATATACTATGATGTACTCAATACTAAGTATCAAATGCATGACATTTTGCAATGAAAATCATTTTACTCAAACCCGGAACTACCATTTTCACATCCGGCTAAGGGACAAAATTGATTACACAGCAACCTGGAAATGTAAAGATCTGAGTTCACATTTTGGGGAAGTAAAATGAATGGTAATGTATTGAATGGCACTAAGATACTAAATGGCTTGAAGATAGCGAATTACCTTACACCAAAGAACAAGATAACTATGCTGGACTCGATTGCGGTAGAGTGTATTGAAAATACAAAAGTAGTGGCGACATACAACTCTTGCATTTTAAAAATGTTACTTAGACATTTTCTTTGGAATTTCTGCACAAGAAATTTATAGCCAAAATGTTTTTCATACGACAGCCAAATAAGGTCAAGAAAATCCTTGATAAGTGCTACCAGTATACTACCCACTTCACCATTACGGCACACGCACTAGGTATTGTTTACAGGTAATTTCAGATTGACCATGCAGCTAAACTTGTCAAAGTAATGGCTACAAGTTTTAAAACGAATAGGTTCATGACCTAAAATGTTGGCAGAGGTAACTCATTATCATGGTTTGGCAAACATGTTGCGGCAACAGCATATGCACATGCTGTTCTACAACTACATAATACTCCGCAAGCCGCTGCAAGGGCGTGTGGGGGTGTTGGGCCGCCAAAATCCGTAAAACAGAATAAAACCACATACAAAACTAGCAAATTCATACCAATTTACAATCACAGAAGCGTATACTATATTCATGGAAAAACCATTTTAACTTACACGTATGAAAAAAATACACTCAAATAATATACACATGCACATACGAATACACCTTATATCTACGCAGCGTTTAATCTTGTCCTGACTTGTAAATCAAATGCCTTTCCTATTTCTATGATGACTTTGATCTCTTACTATTATTATTCCTGATAACCGGGAAAGAACGACTATTTGTTTCTTTCTGTACTGGAGTCTCCCTTATCTTATCTTTGTGGTCTTTCCTACCTAAATTGTGTGGGGCACTGTCATGACTTGACAACGCCTCACTTAATGAACATGGGGAGAAACAACCACTGGGTGCATGACTCAAGTACCATCTCGATAGCGTAACTTGATTTTAAAGGAAAAGGAAGCTGCATGATGCTGATGCTTGTTCGCGTGGCGACTCATCGCCAACTAATTGAAGTGCACACAATTCCCACTGATTCGTAAGATAATGTTCCTAAAAACTGCTCTGGAAAGAAGCTGAAGCACATGCATAAAAAATATAGTAATCAACCCGAAGGTCGGTTTGGTTGGTGATGGTAGAGTTCACCCAGTACTAAGCCCGACGGCGTGTAAAATTCACACATCATCAGGGTAGGGGGGTCAGTTCCTTTCCCTGAGCCGGTTATGGTTTCCCAGGGAGACCTGGTACCCGAAAAATCACATAGCTTGGGTGGAGCTGCAGGTGCCCAGAGTGCCTTGCCCTGGACCGTCCCAGGAATCGAACCCAGGACCCTCCGAGATATATATTTATTTATATATATATATATACATACATGTATATAACAAGCTTTAAGAGCAACAAACAACATAAGAACACATAAAAAGATCACTCACACGTTATTTCTTGATCATTTCGACGGAATTCAACTCCGTCTTTATCGGAAGAAATAGCAGTAATGACTCAGTCTATTATTCAACTGTTGTTATTCAACACTTCCGTGTTACTTCGACGAAATCATATATATATATATATATATATATATATATATATATATATATATATATATATATATATATATATATATATATGTATATATATATATATATACGGGGGATCGAGATGGTGCGGCGGCTAACGTACTGGCTTCCCACCCTGAGGGCGCGGGTTCAAATCCCGGCGGTGTTGAATATTTTTCAGAGGTATCTCGATCCCTACTTGAGGTGCTTTGTGGAGGGCACTTTGAGTGAGTACGCCGTCCGTCGGATGGGACGTTAAACTGCGGACCCCTTGGCGCTTTTCGTAAAGAGTAGGCTAATGCCGACGCCGGGTTTCTCTCCACCCTTCATCCTTTCCTATCCATCCCCTATGGCGCAAATGACCTCAGCTGTCGGTCGCCTCCCCTCAAAACTACTACTATATATATATACATACATTTATCAGATAGATAATTTCAACGCTTAATGCTTAGGTAGAGTATGAGGTTAGTGAGCCTCGTTTTAGCCACATATGGTACGTATACATGTACGTACACAACAAATACAGTAGCTGGATGGATGGATAAATGGTTTAATCATAAGCTGTTTTTTTGTCATGGAGTAAATCTCATCTGATTAATTGAAGTCAACCACTTACTCCATCACCACGCCACTGTATTCCTCTTTCCCAATCGCTTCCATTAGTACTCCCGGAATTAACTTTTTCCGAGGGCCGATGATCCTCGAGCTTGTACAGCGTTTTCCCTTGTTAGTCTACGCAGAAGAGTCCATAGTCACGGGTCGACAGATGCACGCATTGGCCAGGGTTTAAAATTTCAACCGAAATTTCTCCTCCGTTTCCCATCTTTTTATCTGTTCCTCTCTCGAAGGAACAAAAATAACATTGTGCCCCCCCCCGCACGATCGTCGTTGGGTCCCAACCCCTCTTCCCACCCGTCACACCTCGCCTCGCACCCTCTCCGCTCCCCCTGCCCTTATCTCTCCGGCCACGCGCCTCCCGCACGCCCCCTTCCCCAGCACCGGAATTCGCCCACCCCCTGTGAAGCCATCCCTCTCCCTCCGGCATACCGTGCTTCCAAAACTCTCCACTCCCACTCCAATGGCGAGAGGATACGGGCGATTCTGTAACGTCGCGGTGGGAATAGTAACGGCTCTCTCGAAGGGCTATAAATGCTATATAAGGATGTCGTGCTGTGTTACAGTTATATTTATTGTCAGTGAAAAATACTTAGTTTGCCGGACTTTCCTTCTGCCTGCGGAGCAAATTCTAGGAACCGTTTGAGTTAGACTACTCTCAGAATTAGTGAAAGGTACGAGCAGTCGTAGTACTAATGATCCCAGGAAAACTTCAAAACAATGATGTGGAATATAGAGCGCTTAGGGATTCGGCACTAATAAGTACTATTAAACATAACACTAAATCCCATGATCCATTTCAATACTATCAACCATACCTTAGCTTCAAATACTCCCTACTTCCCTTAGTGCTTCTAAAAATGCTCATTTTTTTACTTCCCTTGCTGACGCAGCTTTCTCCCCTCTCATCAAATTTTTCAACATGCCATCGCTTCTTAGTATCACGTCCACCCACGTATCTTGCATTCTTCAAACCTCTCCAAAATACCGTATCTATTCTCCTACCATGCCTAGCACTTCTTCATTTGTTTTTCTTTTCGTCCTTGTTACTCATTTCGGAACCATACAGCGCTACGCTCCAAATCAAAGTGCTCACTAATCTTTAGTTCGCAACAATATTTAACATATATGTAGAATGAAATCTCCTTGGATGACTGGACCCTCTGGTAAATATGACCTTGATGTTGGTGAAATACTGAAAGTTCATGGATATATTATTTAACGTAAAATAATGGTGCCCCAAAAATATCGACCTTCCTAGGTGTCTTTAGCGGCATTCTGAAGTGAATGGCGAGTGCCTATGTTATCAATGAATCAGGAAAAATTAGACATCCGTGAGGTTGAAAACAATCGCATTTCAAGAGTGAAAAATGGGATGAAATAGTTTATGCATGAAATAGTTTATCATAAAAAATAAACCACTGCAAAGCATTGCTCAAATGGTTTCCATGTTTGAATCAAATGTGAAGTGTTTGGGATACGTTTTATGCTAACAAATTGTTGACATCTGGAAAGTTCTCGTAAATGGACAATTATATTATTAATATAATTTAACCGTGTGGCACTCTAAGAAGGACAGAAAGAACTTATTGCTGTATTATTCCATAGATACTTGCTTCATATTTTGCAAATTGCACTGGATATAACGTAGAGTAGAAAAATGCCTTCATTCTTAGATACAGGAGTAAAATTCACACATAAATGCAAGTAATAATGCCTAAGTAAAATGCATGTGTTGCACATTTAACTTACAGCGGGGCTCTTAACTGCATTTTAACGACCTGGTATTTCTCTTGGAAATATTAGTGAAGAGTTATTTGGGGGCCAGAATGAAACATAGGGGAAGTAGAACTAACGGCAATCGACTCATAAGCGAAACTTCTAATCCACTTTCTCTCATTTATCTGCGGAATGGTATGGAAACCCTGGCATTTTGCAGGTAAACACCCTCGACTGCGTCGTGGGAGGTCCTCACATTAACCATTCAGCCAGTGAGACCCGTTTTTTGCTCCCAGCTCTCCTCCAATTAACACCTATTTATCTTGCACGCGGGCATTTTTTTCGAATTTTGGTCCCAAAAAAAAAAGATAAATCCTTCGCCTTGGTCAAAAAATCGTCGGCACACGGAATTTCCCCAAATAGTTTATTGAGAGAAGAAAATCCAAAACTTCTTACGGATCCAGCAAAGTTTTAAAAATATGTAGCTTCAACCGGTTTCTTAACACCATGATGCTGCATTTTTTTGGGGAAAAATTGGTCGAGTCAATGTGACGATTCATCATAAAACCGGTTGTGATTCGATAAATTTCCTGAAATAAAATTATTTCGTCGTTTTCCATGTAAATAGTATTTTTCCTTTTTGCAAGATCAAAATTTATCATGGAAAACATACACATGTAACCTTCCATCAACTCTCCAGGAATTCTTAAGCTCCTTCCCGTTTGGACTGTATATAATGCCTACACGGAATAATAACTGTAACACGCTCCGGAGTTTTTTTTGTGATGGGGATATCATTAAACAATAGTAGCTGATATCCGTACTTGTGAGATTAACATATACGAGTACATACTACGCCACGAGCTTTTTGATCTCTCCTGATCTTTCCTCCCACAGGTCACGCCCCAATATCGTCACCAGCACGGTTGAATACTTGTACTTCCATGAACTTGGTCATGGACCAAGTAACTTATTTCATTGGGATCTCCTTCGCGTTTTCAGTTTGACGACAAATATCCTGTAGCCCCTCCCTTTTCCCATGTCACACTTTACCAGACCCTCCCCCTTCTTTAAATGTAGCGTAACTGTTGGGGAGCTCCTTATATGGAGACGCGTTCATTTTTTACATTCGTAATAAAAGTCATGCATTGCGTAAGACCTTAGTACCTTAGCATATGAGTCACCTTGACGCCGGGTAAAAGAGAACGAGTGTCAATAGGACTGTTTGCTACAAATTTTCTTAGGGTCACCAGATAATGCGCTAACATTGGATCTTCGACAAAGGCTCGAAGCAAACCGAAAACAAATCAACACTTCCTGTCTCTGAAAGGAGGCCGTGAATTGTCGTGAGTTGAACTGAACGGATGAATGACTACCATACGCAGTTCATAGACCGAGCAATATGAAACTATACGAGATAACGCTCACCTAACAGTTCTTTTTCCCAAATCAACGACCAGAAATCTATCGACAGAAACCCAAGAAAACCACGGACGAGAATTCGGTCACGTGGTCACAAGCGAAGCGTAAACCTATGGGAAGGCCTTTCCCTTTTCGCTTATCAATCCGTCACCTCCCTTCGACCTCTCTCTGGAAACGATCCCTTCCTGGAAAGACCCCTCAGAAATTCCGTGATTGCAGATTTATCTCTAGCTCGGGAAATTTTAACCTCCCTCCATGTTTATATACAAAATGTTTCGTACGCCGGACCACGATATTGAAAATTTTTAGAATTTATAATAACTTGGATGAAGACGGCGAGTGAAACCACGAAAGTTAATAGAGGCTTGTGGAATTTTTAACTGTCGTTGTCGTAGTGTCTAACAAGACCGAATTCTTTACCGAAAAAACTGAAGGAATAGAGTAATGAAACGCATGCATATGGAAGAGGATTCATCACAATTTCAGCATCCATCGCTTGAGGGACCAGTAATAAAAGCGCAAATTACCCGCAGCTAATGGAGACATGTTCGAAACAGAAACACTTATGCTTTTCATTTGCATTAACTTGAGTCGAGAGTAAACGTGGCTAGACCAAAGAATACGTGCGAACGAAGATTTATGAAATGATTCAGGTAATTGAACTGGAACTGGTTCAGGTAATTTTTATTTGTATTCTCTTTTGGGACTAAAATCTCAAAAATCACCTGCATGCGGTTTTCTTGAGAGAGATCAGAAACAAACTACCACCTACTTGGACGAGAAGTACCCATTACAAAAACAAAGGGAGATAGCTAAACGTTGAGAAGTGCTAATGTAATGTAACCTGGACAGCGTTGTAACGACAAATAATGAAAATAATACAGAGTAGAATTCACTGAGCGTTTAAAGATGGCACGAACGAATATCGATTAGTCCATCAAATAGGCCCGCACATTGCAACATAATACTAAAGTAGAAAATTCCATACTCTTTGACAGTACCTACATATGATGAGAGAAACGCGGACACCAAGATATTTTGTCACGGAAAAAACAAAAACGAATTACTTTCGGCAAAATATATGCCTGCTAATGATATTTTCTCGGAAAATCATCCACAGTTCGTAGGTGTGAAATGATGGCCATCAGTTGTTCTTATCGATAGAAGAAAAAGGAAGAAGATCACGACGTTTTGGCAATGGGGTCAAATACACCCCTCATCGTATGTAGCCCAAGCATTCCTAGTTCGTAGCGACAATTGATTATGCTCGTAACATTCTTCCTGCTGCTTATAACAAGGAGAAATTTAAGTAGTCTCCCACAAATCATGACCTCGCGTGATTACGTAGTAGTAAACGAAGCAGGGGATTTTCATCGTGACGCGAGTTTTCATTTTCCACAGAAACGGTCGAAAGTTAAGCGTTAATTTTGACGTCACTGAACGCATATATGGTGACCTGGGTGAATAACTGCGGCTTCGAGAGCGATGCGAGTGTCCGTTTCCCCTCAGAATGCATAATGATTTCGTATAGATTGTAAGTAAGATTAAAGATCAGAGCACAGCGCCTGCCTTCACATTCGGTTCCATTCCCACTTCTTTTACGAGCCGAGGGGATAGCCGAAAAACCTTCCCGTGCCCCGAAGAGAGAGAAAGAGAGAGGTATATGTGAGGGCTCCAGCGTGAGATGCTGCGATAGTGGCGAGAATGAGGCGATTTTTTTCCACACGCCCAAAGGCCGGGAGGGGCGACTCCGGATGGACCGAGAGGGATGGGGGGAGTGTGGAGAAACGGGTGGAAGAACGAGGTGGGAGAGAGAGAGAGCGATGACAAGGCACGACAGAGAATAAGAACCGCTAAAAAATGTGTCGATACACGAATGCCGACAAGCTACAAGAAATGACTCTCATCAAAGAGTGATTTCACGGAATGCTTGGACTTGGGCTAACAGCAATAGTCTTTTAAGAAGGGCTTGCGCATGTCTCGCTTTTCTCTGATCCTAAAATTCAATTTACTCTCGACAACTTAAAACACCTTCGAATCAACATTTTTACGGCATCTTTTTTTTTACAGCCTTTTCCTTGAAAATGAAGTACTGAAACGGAATAACTTCGTCGTATTCATACGTTGAACAAGATGCAAGTGCCTTATGATCCATTAAAAATATACTGAAGTGTCCATCAGATAAATTTAGAGGCATAATTGAGCAATGAAATTGTAACCACTCCCTCCTTCCAAACGGCTCTAAATCCGTACATTATCTACACGGGATAATACACATATCAATAAAAGAACTCCATGATACCAGAAAGAATGACTAATTTAAGTAACAAAATCATTTCAAATATAAATTGTGAGTTTTGGAGTGGATTACTAGCGTAAGTATACATTTAAAAAAGTCGCCGAATGTAATTTATCGGAATAATTTCTCCGTAAAGGGTAAAAAAAGTGTTTCTCAGACTCGCCTCCTTTTCATAATGACGCAACTCGCTGGGATTCAATGGAAAAAACAGAAATCTTAGGGCAACTTGATCTTCAGAAACGGTTGAATTCTTTAAACATAAAGATACTCATGAGAAAAAATAAGTCTTTACATTTATTCGTACTGTATTAATTGCAAACTTGCGGTTCATGACGAAATGCTGCTTCCACCAGGATTCCAAAATATTTTGACCGACACATTCGTTCAATAAAAACACCTTCACTTCACGAAACACTTTTTTGGGAAAAAGTGAGCGACTGCAAGGAAATAAAAAGCTGAAAACTTAAATATTAAATCTTATTTATTGCTCAGGGTATATAAATAATTATAAGTAGAAAATAATAATAGAATGGATCTTTGGAATTCCATCAAATGTTTGAAAAATAATCAAGGAAATAAATCAACCTAATATTCCAAGTTTCGTAATAATTCTAATTGAATAAGAAGAAAAACAATTTCTATACCACTGGTTTTCAGCCTTCTTTTTTGATTTCTTAAGCTTCTCTAGATTCGCCCGATTACGCGCCTCCCCGTCGGACTGCCACGCACAGTTTGGGAACCACAAAAATTTCTCCCTTTCGATTCCAGTTCCTATGATTCGATCAGAGGCTCATGATGCGGAGCTCAATAACGGAGCCAACCTAGTGGCGAAACTGACCAAGCGTGCCATATCGGCCGTTGAAATCACTCACGAAAGCTTCACGGACAGGTTTTTCACCGTGGCAAATCAAAATTGTTTCACGGGACAACAAGGGGCAGAAATTAAAATTAGGAAAGGATATGATGATTGAAGATTGATTCCACATTTATTGGATGTGATCCAGCAAAATGCCACAAGCCGGAAACTTCGAGAGCGCTAACCTTGACTGACAGTCAGTTACTTTATTTCCGGGATATGAACTGAAATCGTGCTCTTCAAGTTGAATCCGTCTGTTGCGGTTTCAGTTTAAGATTATGAAACTTTTTTATAGAATAACCCCGTGAACAAATTTCGTATACAATTACTTCACTTTGGTTGCATTATATTTAACGATTCTAATATGATGGCGATCATATGGAATTGTAAAATATCAAATAGTGCTCTTCAATATTTTTGAAAGCTTATGACAAAAATATTGGTTTTAAGCTGCACGTAGCGGAATATTTAAACCGGGTTGGAAGCCAACAATGTGGAGAAGGTGGAAATGAAAATTATCTCTTCCAGAGTACGATATTGATATACACCGAATGTGATCTACATGATGCCATCACACTCCGATGCCTAGGGGCTTAAAAACTCAGTACGTTGTACTTTAATTAAAATGTTTGTATTTTGGCATATCATTTTAAATATTTACCATCAATATCCAACAATATCGAGGTTTATGAACAAATACAGAGAAATGAATTGAACATATTCCGAGTCACGACAGCACACTGAAGACCATAACTGAAGGAAGTATGGGCTGGAAAAATACAGAGGAAGGAAACCAAGGATAAACTACAAGAAGCAGACAATGGACAATGTCGGTTCAAGAATAAATGAGGAAATGAAGAGATTGGCAGGAAACAGGGTAGTTTTGAAACTGCGACAAAACAATCCCCTTGGCAATGACGATAGAAAACGGGCATTTTGATTAACTCGTTGACATCCCTACGCAAAAATAACCATCATTATATCGATATCGTCCACAGTGAGGCAAAAGAAGTGCGAATTTCAAAATGATGCAATAATGGGCCGGTAAGTCACTCAGCTCTAATTTAATCAATCGAAAATGATGATATTACAATGTGCAATATGAAATGTTATGTCGCCCATTTATAATGCGAAGCCGATACATCGACACAAACTTTTACAGTTTTATTCAATTCACACCTTACCGCGAGGTTCAGAGCTGGACATCGCACAGTCAGCCCCAGCCTGTAGGGACCGCTAGACTGGAACTGGAGGCTAAGGACGCCGGAGTTCGGCGGGAGGGGCAACCCGATTCAGTTCGCTGCCCGCGGGGCGGTTGGATGTCCCGATGGCACGCGCCCGTACATCAAAAGCGTGCGAAGGAATGAGGGGTTGGCGGCCGGCGGGGGAGACCTCCTGGGTGGAATGGGGAGGGGACGCACCCACACACGCGTCGACATAGACCGTTGGTCGAGGGGCAAGGGGTGCGAGCGAATAGCGGCGCATCCGAGTGAACACGTTTGGTGAACCACATCATCCCCACCCCACCCTCATTCCACCCTCTTGGTTCACGGTCGCTGACTTTCCGCATAGGCGTCGCTTAGAGGCGGTTAGGTGGAATTTTTTGAAAGCGTCCGCTACGAAACATTCCGCTAAAATTTCGCAAACGCGATCCTTGAATCTATCGATTTACATATGAGAGAAAGAATATTT